>NC_071586.1:12667487-13867487 GCF_024509145.1 Vidua macroura | reverse complement strand
TTGATTGGATTCTGGTGAGGATTGTTTGAGCCTGGTGGCCAATCCAATCCACCTGTGGCTGCACTCTCAGAGAGGGTCACGAGTTGTGAGTTAGATATGGTAGTTAGAAAAGTAGGTATGTAGTTTTAGTATCTTCCTTTATATAGTATATTAATATATTATAGCATAGTTATAATAAAGAAATCATTCAGCCTTCTGAACTGATGTTGGACATAATAATTTCTTCCCGTTGGGCTCGCCTGCATTTTACAATAGTTTCCAGGACAGAGGCTTGGTGGACCTGCTCTGCCTGAACCCTTCTTAACCTTGCACAGCTCTGTTTCCCTTGGTTTAGGTGTTCCAGCAGTTTTTCCCATCGAGCAGGTGGCTGTGGCTAATTTACCTCATTGCTGTTTGCAGGGCACAGCCCTGTGGTTTAATGCACCCAATCTCCTCGGATCAGAGAATCCCAGAATGGTTTGGGTTGGAAGGGACCTTCGAGATCATTCAGTTCCAACCCTGGGACAACTTCCACTAGACCACATTGCTCCAAACCACATTCAGTCTGCCTTTGGACACTTCCAGGGGTGGAGAAAGAGGAGATCTATGTCAGCGAACTGCCAGAGGAGGATGGAGGGCTGTAGTTGTGGGTGTACATGAGGAAAGAGAGACTCCTGCAGGGACCCTGCAGTGTGCTGGCTTGGTCCAGGAGAGGTAGCAACAAGCCAAGAGACTCAAATATCCTGGCCAGAAGGATGAGAGAACATTGCCAAGACAAGCAGGTGTCCAACAGAGCAACTCTGGGCCTGGAGGAGACGGGAGACGAGGGGAGTCTGGAAAGGAACGCCGAGGAAAAAAAACCTGAGGTGTAAGGTGACAGCTAGAAATAGAAGGGAGCAAATGATATTTGTATCAGAGGTATCCTGGGGAAGGCATGAAGGAATCCAGCCCTGAGATCCCCAGCTCCTCGTGTTCAAGCCTTTTTTCTCAAACCCAGCATAAACCATCTTAAAGGCTCGTCCACGAGAGAGGATGGAGCTGGCCATGGCAGCTGGGCACTTCCACTGGTCCACTGGCTTGGTTCTGGTTCACACCTCCCCTGGTTTGGTTCTGATCAATAATGAGCTAATTAGTTGCTATGGAAATGTAATGTGGGAGAACATTGGGGAGGAGAAATTATAGGTAATTTTTATTTGTTTGGGCCCTGTTCCTATAGCAACAGGAGAACTTGTCACTGACTACCAGTTGGTTTCCATGGAGTTGGCTGCTAGTTCTGGGTTATTAATGCCTCCAAGCATTAAACAACTTACCTAGTAGGGCTGGTGGATTGTCCTCCATGCTCCATGGGAACTTTGCAGTTTGCCAAAGTCGGGGCCTGGCTCTCGCAGTGGAAAGTGCACGCTCCCAAAAGTTGGGCTGGAGTGTTCACCATCAACAAACAGAGTGCTGGAAGGATCGATTATTCTACCCCTCTCTTGAATTGAAGACATCGTGAAATGAAAAATCCATCACTTCATAGCTTGTTTGACTCTCAGCATTGCCTGATTTTTAATTGGATTTTCTCCGTCTTCGGCTTCCAGATGCTTGGCGTTGATCTGCCTTTCTCTGCTAAATTAAAAAGTCTTTTAGCACCTGGCAGTTTTGCTGTAAAGGGACTTACTGTAATTAAGTCCCTTCTCATCTCACCAGGACTGGTTCTCCTGAATGAAGCCGTTTGTTTTCCTCCAGCCCCTCACCTGACGCGTCCCCCGTTTCTGTGCTCCTCCGAACAAAAGGGATGTGGTGTCTGCTTTGCAGAGGGTTGGAGCTCTGTCGAGGGACCTCTCAAACTCCTCCAGAAGCTGAGCCTTGGAACCAAACCAAACACTCCTGAGCACTGAAGAGACTGGATTTGGGAGAGATCGGTTTTATGATAGGTTGTAATTTCCCTCCCACCAGCTAACTCCTCAGCTTTCCACGGGTGATAATTACCCAGTAGGAGCTAAAATGTCTCTCCCTACTCCCCCCTTATCAACCCATTCTCCACTTTGAAGGCATTGCCACTTCTTTCCAGAGTGTCCTGGCCAATCTCCCCGAGTGCCTGCGCGTCCTCTGTTGTTCTGGAAGATGGTGCAACATCCACCACCTCTCCCCGTGGAGACCGAACTCGCTCCAGCTTTGAAGGCAAATAAGTTGATCAGAATGTGGATAAACCTTTAATGATATTTGGCTGAGCGCACCACGCAGTCGGAAGGGAAGCACGAAGCAAAGGGCAGCTCCTCACAACCAGCCCTTCCTTGGATCTCTTGGCAAGCTCTGCTGCTGGCCCCCAGCTCTGCGTGCTGTGCTCGCAGCTGCTCCTTCCCCGTTGGTGAGGCACAGCCCAAATGTCTCAAATGAGGGTGCAGACGGGGATGGAGGATGAGTCTGAGGATGAAGGCTGGCTGTGGAGATGGGAGGAAAGCCCTGAGCCATACAGGTGGGGTCTGGCTGGCAAAGATGGAAGAAAGGCTTCACCCAAGAGCTCCTGCATCTCCTTGGTGCCACTTGACAGATAAATTATGTAAGAAATCCCTCCGCAAACTCTGTGTTTGTTCTTCCATATGTTTCTTTCCAACAGTGGTATCCATGGAGGGAGAGGCTTGGGAAGTTCTGTATTTAGGCAGCTGGCAACGATGGCTTTAGCAGAGACTGGCTGTTGGATGGAGAGCGTTAGCTGGGTGAAGGGGACACATACAGCACACCAGGAACCCAGCTCTGGGTTGGGAATCCGGGCTGGGCACCCAGGAGATGAGGGCAGTAGGTGCCCAGGAGGTGACGTGCTGGGAATGCACTGCCTTGTCCCTGCCTGGGGGCAGCTGCTGGGGTCTCTCTGCCCATATCAGTGTAGTGGCTGTAAATAACAGGGATGTTCTGGGTGGTCACCTCCAGCCTGGCTGTGATCTGTGACTCACCAGCTTCCTGTCCACAGCAACGCTATGGGTTGACTCACGGCTGTGGGAGTGTTTCACCCTGAGCCCACAGCCCTTTGATTTCACCAGACACCCTGGTGTGTTTACAAACGAGAGGTCTCCATTTCAGGGCTGTGGAAACTGGTGACATCCTGCAAAGCCACGCGGCAGATGATGCTTCATCCTGAGCTTCACCTGGTTCTCCTCCTCCCCTTCCCTCATGTGTGGCTGGGAAGAAATGCATCCTGGCTTGCTTTGAGCTGCAGCTCTCCCAGGTTGGGCTTTGCTTCACCTGTGTTGTTGCAGTCCCTTGAAAAATCAATGTCTCAGCGTTCCTGAGCCTGGAGCAGCCACGGCTCTGCACCAGAGCAGGCATGTGGCCTCAAGGAGGTGTGGGAAGGCAGATGATGGGGTGGCCTTGTTCAGCCACCCAGAAGCTGTTTGAAACAGCATCTGAAGAGGGGTCTGAGCTTGGAAATTACCCAACACCTGGGAGGGTGAGACCAGCCTTTGGAAAACGGCTTTGAGTCACAGAATCATTGAATGGTTTGGGTTGGAAGGACCTTAAGATCATCTAGTCCCAACCCCCTCATCATGGGCAGGGACTTGGTGTCCCCGATGACAGTGGGGCCGTGCTGCTTTGTGCCACCATCACGGCACAGCTGGGGAAGGGATGGCGTGTGCCATGTCACAAGGTAAGGCTGCTGACAGAGCCATCCCTCGGGGATGTGGTGGCTCCTGGCACGTCCATGTAGGGCTCCTCTCCCCCAGCCCATGCCTGTGCTCTGAGGGACGTGGTGGAGCCACCTCGGAGGGGTGTGAAGGGAAAGGGTGGCGTGGCTGTGGTGAGCACTGGAGATCCCGCCCGGCTCTGCGGGGACTGTGGTGGGAGGGGGACGCAGGGTTTGTTTGTGTGACACACGAGCACATGCTTTTACTCTGAGTAACCTTCTCCTGCCAGAGAATGGAGCCTTCTGCCATGCCCTGTGCTCCCAGGGGGGTCCATGGCAGAGCCCTGGAGCCGTGGGCGTCGTGTCCTGGAGCAGGGCAGCCACATCCAGTGCCTGTCCATGAGAGCCGGCAGCAAGAAGGTGGCCATGGAGGAGCTCCATGCTGGGACAAGCCTGGGTGGCTACTCCTTGTCATCCAGCAGCTCTGCCATGACTGTAACAGGCAGGTTTGGGTTGTTCTCCACAAAGTAGGCAAGACCTGTTTGGGTACAATGTTGTCTCAACCTCCTGCTCCAGGTTTCTGCTGTCCCCAGTCCTTTGTGACGCCTTCAGACAGCTCTCCTGGGAGGTTCTCTAGTGCTGAGGTGTCCAGATGGGCTTATGGTGAAGCTTGGGGACCTTCCCAACTCTCACCTCTGCCTCCCGAGACCCCCAGGATTTGTCCACGCCCTAAAGGTCAAGCAAACTTTAGAGGAACTGAATTAACCACAGAATGGTTTGGGTTGGAAGGGATCCCAAAGATCATCTCATTCCCACCCCCTGCCGTGGGCAGGGGCACCTTCCACTGTCCCAGGCTGCTCCAAGCCCCATCCAACCCGGCCTTGAACACATCTTCACAGTCCACCCATTTTTCAGCCTTGTTGGTTTTAACCAGCCATAGCTTGGGCTTGGAGCACGCTGTGAACCTGCAGATCCCAGTCCTGGAGCAGCTCAGGAATGGCTAGGGAGAAGCATTTCTCCAAAAGCCCCACGTGTGACCTCACAGCTTCAGCCTAAGATAAAACTGAGGAGCATGAAGGTCTATTAGAACATCAGACACCAGAGCTACTCTGAAGCAAGCCCAGGCTGGATTAGTCCTGGATGAGAAAGCCCTTTTACCTTCAGGAATGGCCACAGCAGACCCCATCCTGCACAAAGGACTTGCTGGCAGCCTCCCCTCCTCGCCAGCTGTGGCCAAGAGGAGGTTGCATGTGCCAAGGGGTGGATCTCCTGCAGCCTCCCGTCCACTCCCTGCCCGCTGACGGCCTTGCCTCACTAGGAACATGTCTTTCCAGGTGAGCATGGCAAGGTGTTTCCTGTGGAGCCACTAACCAGTGGTTGAGCAAGCGTTGCTGGCTTGGAGGCAGGTTCTCCTCCTTCCCCAGCCCTTTCCCTGCTCTGGATCCATCCGTGGGGGAAACGTCCTCTCTGAGGTGCCGATGTTCCCCGGCTCCTCGGCCTCGCCCACGGCAGGAGTGGAGATGTGGTGGTCTCCTCTGGGCTCCGGCAGCAGAAGAGGGTGGTGAGGGCTGGCTCCAAAGAGGTGAGATCTTCCTCCACCAGTGCTTGGGAGGTAGGAGCAAGAGGAGAGCTCCAGGAGCCATCTCAGGAGCTGACTGAGTGTGAGTCTGGGGGGATGGGATGGGACGGGATGGGATGGGATGGGCATATGCAGCTGCTCCAGCCTTGTTTGACCTCCCACTGAGGTCCAGAAGGCTCCTTGATTGCCAGGAAGGGTCATTTGGAGGTTCAAAGCAGTGATCTACAGCAGTCCACCTCTGCTGGAAGTGTCCTAGAGGCTCAGGGGATGAACCAGCCATCTCCCATGGGACCTGGAAGGGTTAGGAGGAAATCTGGGAGTTTTTCTCCAGGCCTGGGCTCCTCATCTGCCCCCAGCAGCGAAGGGAAGAGTGGATGTGGTGGCCTGGGGGTCACCTGGGTGCTTGAAGGGACTCAGGGTGGTTTCCTGGTCTAGCTCGGGGTGCAGCAATGTGCTCCAGCCCCAAGCAGGGCTTTTCCTCCCAGCTGGGCAGCAAGGCCAGAGCAGGTGTCTGTTTTTGTAGGAACTGTTTCTGCCAAGGGATTTCCTTGCTCTGTTCTTCCCCATCCCACCACAGGCTTTTCCATGCATGCTCCTGCTGGGCTGTCTCTGACAGGACTCCCTGGACTTTTGGACACTGACAGGGATTTTGTTCTCGGTGTAAGGACAGGTCATTTTGTGTCCCCTGTGACCTGCAGGGCAGGTTGTCCTGGGCTGGTGGCTCTTTGGGGAAGCCACCCTCTGTTCTGTGCCAGTGAGGAGCTCACAGTGCCTGGGGTTCAAGGGGCGCTGCCGTGGGGATCTGACTCTGGGTGGGACCCAGAGGCTGTGTTCCATCTCTAGGACACCGTGCTCCGTTCTCCCTTCTCCATCCTGTTTAAACTTGCATCACCCAATCAGCTTCTGCAACAGAGCAAACATCGTCTGGTAATTAATCTGCACAGATGGGCTTTGTTTGAGCAAGCTGGTGTGCACTGGCCTCAGAGGAGGGTGCAGCAGGGGGCTGGGGTGGGGGCACCTCACCACGCCCTGCTCCAGGCTTTTCCCGTGTCCAGGAGATTCCTGGGATCACCAGATCTTTTGACCAGTGCTTGGAGCTGAAGGTGCTCCAGGATATTTGGTTTTGTCAAGGGAGAGAGACATGATAAAATAGGTTTTGTGGTCGTGAAACCCTGATGGAGCCAGGGAAGGAGGGAGGGAGGAGACTCCCACTCCTCTCTCTGGTGCTTCTTGCCTCCTCTTGAGCTGCTCCATGTCCTGTGATCAGAGCAGCTGGGCTTGGACATGGAAAATGTTAAAATGCAGTCAAAGATCTCACCTGGAAAACCTCGAAGTAAATGGGAATCTGCATCTGCCAAGGAAAAAACCTTTTGGAAGTCCTCAAGTGCTTCCAGACCCTTGAATTATTTTTGCTGCCCTGGTAATTATTGCCTCAGTATGTGCTGAATTGGAAAAGTGCTCCTGTTGCCCCAGAACCTCATTTTGCAGGTGAATCACTGTTAGCTGATGGTTTTTGCTGCAGTGGGCTCACAGCACCATGGCCACAGCTGAGGGAAGAGGGGTCAACTTCCCAACCCCATTAGCCCCAGGTCCAGTGCATTGAGCACTCAGTGCCCTGCCTGCCCCAGCCCTGCCCAGGGAGTGCATTTCTGGGGACAAACTGGAAACACTGAGCTGTGTCCTGAGCCCATTTGTGACTGAGCCCAGCCAGCCATTAGGCAGGGAGACATCTCCCCCACCTACATGTGCTGGTGACAGATGCCACGGGCAGCTCCATAAACCACAGGAGAGCAGAGCAGCACTTCCAGCCTCAGAGGCTTCACCTCCCTGGCAGCCAGATCCCAGCCCGAGCTGCCCTCCTCCCTGGCCTCGATTCTGTTTCACTGCCGGCAGCTGGGGCTGTTCTTGTTTTTAATAGAGCATTTCTAGATTACAGCAAGTGACAGGAGAGTGATTTGTGATGGGTCAGGTTTCCTGCCCTTTCTCTTATAGCCTTGGCTTATAAAAATATACTCCCTGTGGGATTGCTTCGAGTCCATCTTTGTTGGCCGGTTCAAATCCTTCTTTTTTATTTGTGTTAGGAGGGCTTGGGAAAACTTGATGCCTCCTGGTACCAGTGCCCAGCAAAGCCCAGTCCTTGCCAGGGCTCCAGGGTGGGGAAGGCTGATTTCCACCTCTGTGGAGATGAAGGGAGGTGCCCTGGGACCCCGAGGCAGGGAAGGATTCACCTTGACACCGCTGGAAGTGAGGCCTTGGCCATCACATGGTGCAGTTTCACAAAGACTCATCTCGTGTGCCCTGTGTGTGGTCCTGGTCTCACTGCCTTCATAAACATCCCTCAGCAGGGAATCTGTTGGCTTTGGTGTGTGGCACGAGGCTGCTTTTGGTGGGGATTGGTGTCTCAGGGGGCTGGGGGGGCCAGGAGCTCCTGCAGATCCCAGAGACATCAAATGAACAATTAACTGAGGCTGATGAAAGGATCTGGGGGAAGAGTTCAATGCAGGAAGCAGCACGCATCACATCCACAGTTCCCCACCACCCCATGGTGCCCCACTCTGCCTCCCTATGGCTTCTCCCTGCTTTGGGAGATCTCAAAAGGCCTCACAACCACCACTAAATGGAGATTTTTTTTTTTTTTCCTGGGCAATCAAGACTGACCCTGCTTCCCAGACAGGGAAACAGGATGGGATGAGATGAAGCCATTCACCCAAGCCCATGCAAACCTCAGCAGCAGATCTGAGTCCCAGCCTCCAGCATGGCTGCAAATCCTCCTGCTAATCTCTGCTTTGCTGAAGAGCTCCAGGGGATTTTTAGTGGTCCCGTTGAGATTACTGTCATTTTTCTCTCCTTTCCTCCTCTCCACCTTGGCAGAATTGATTTCCTTTACTTGCCTTTACCTTTCCTTTACATTTCACCGTGGCAACAAAGCTATGAGAAGATCCCTTTCTTCTGCAGGACCCCTCTTAAAAAACCTAGGAAGCCTCCTAAGCACGTCCGAGTGGATGCAGCTCTGTTTCCCAGTGCTGGAGGTGCCAGTTCTTCCCTTTGAGAGCACTTCAAGCACTTCCACTCCAGCTCGTGAGGGGTACAGCACAGATCTCAGCGGGAGCAGAACATTTCCAGGACCTTCAGGAAGACAGAAGCACGGCAGGAGAGGCAGAGACCACCCTGGGACATGCAAGGGAAGGAGAGGGCACCTTGCAGGATGAGGTGGCTGGGCTGAGCCAGTGCTGCATCCATCCCAAACAGGTTGGATGTGCTGGTTGCTGGCTGCATCCCTGTGCCGTGCTGGGGCTGGGCTGCCGAGCTGGAAGGAGCCCAGGGAGAGAAAATTGGCTGGCAGAGGATCCAGTGAGCAGCACAGAGCTTGTTGCTCAGGCAGGAATTGCTGTGTCCCAGAGCCTCAGACTCTGCTGAAAGTCCCCCTTGTCTGGGGATGGTGTGGGCAGAGCTGTGGCACCCAGCCCTGCAGCACCTGGAGACCCACAGCTAAAAACCAACTGGGAATCGTGGAAATGCAAGACCTGGCTGTTGTCACCTGCAAGGGGACTGTGCTGCAGTGTCCCAGCACGGCACAGCCCTGAGCTGCTGCTGCCTCTGCCCGGGCTCCAGGGCAGGGCATCTTCTTCTCTTGCAGCACTTTGGGTGGCTGAGACACTTCTGCAACAGCAGTAACTGGCTTTGAGTCTGATTCTGACCCGACAGAGCCCTGCTAATGCAGCTCCTGGATCAGAGCCAGCAAAGCCGGGGTGGAATTTCACCTTTCTCCACAGAGGGAGATGCTCAGACTTGGATATGTGCAGGCAACATCTCTCTCCTGCTCACTCCAAGCCAAGCAGTGATGGGAGCTGTTCTCTGGGGTGGGCTTGGCTTGTGGCACAAACGTGGGCTCAGCCTCCCAAAATCACTCAGGAGTGCAAATCTTTGCATGCTGCAGGCATGGATGGATATGATGAGTTGTTAGTTGGGATGGAGGAAATGCATATCTAAGCCATGGCAGGGTGGGAAGGCAGAGGAAAATGTTCAGGGTCTGGTTTGAGACCCAGAGCTGTAAGCAGCCTCCTCTCTCCCCTTGAGCTGTTCCCAGCCCTGTGAGCGTCTGCTACCAAAGACAGGTAGGGAAAAACCTCCACTGCCTTTTGAGGATTTTATAGAGAAATGGGGAAACTGAGACAGGGAGTTGTGCTGAAACTCATGCCAGGAATTAATCTGAAGTGCTTGGGCTCCCTTGGCTTTCATGTCCCTCTGTCTTGTCCCTCCTTCTCTGGACTAAAAGGGTCAGGCAAAAGGTGCAGTCCCATCTTCATGAGGAAAATTGAGAGCTCCATGTCCATAGCCTGGATATGCAGCAAAAACATTTGCAAGATGGAAAGGGTCTGGAGAGGCTGGTTTCCAGGAGGGGATCTTGGATGCTGAAAAACCCAGAAATGCAAAAAAATCCAATGGCTGTAGCAAATCTAGAGATCCAGCAGGTTTGAAGATGCAGAGGTGAACCCTTTTCCAAAGGGAGGGAAGGGAATTTGGGGGATGGGAAATCTCCCTGGCAGTTAAGCCATTCCTTTTGGAAACAGGGTGCCAGTCTGAAAGAAGGGGCCCCAAATTCACTTCCACCCCCCGGATTAAGCAGGAGGAGACAATAATAAAAGCACAGTGTCCTGACAAATATAATTAACAGGGAAAAAAAGGAGAGATTTTTCAAAGTTTGGGTGCTCAGCAGCGATGTTTTATTCATGGCCCGGCAGGGAAGTGCTGGCGGTGCCATTAATTATGGGAGCTGCGGGTGCTGCGCCTGCCCCCGCCAGCCCAGCTTGGCTTTGTCATCCTGACACCTGGAACAGGGAATTGGGGCAGCCTGTGGGGCCACCACGCTCAGGGACACGAGCCTTGCTTCTCCTGCCTGCAGCCATCCCTGTTCCTGGCTGTCCTCAGCCACCCGGAGGGTCCTGCCACCCTTGCCGTGCTTGGGGGACGAGCACCACATCCCCAAAAGAGCAGAGGTGGATCGAGGGTGGACAAGCAGCCCCAGGGATCAGCAGCTTCCCTGTGGCTGGGAAGATCTTGGCAGTGCCATTGAAGCAGCACAAGTCATGGCTTGGTCAAAGAACCAAATCAAAAGGGATAATGATGATATGAAAAAGCACATTCAAAGCACAACTAAAGAGCTGGTTGGAGCCATCCCCAGGCTTGGTGCACCCCCCAGGAGCAGCTCGCAGCTCTGATGATTTCCTATTCTGGGAAATCTCCCCAGTAACTTTCCAGAGAGGTAATAAATAAAATATTTAGTGTTCAGCAAACTGAAGCAGGTGCAAGAGCAACACAAGTGGGAGAAGGGACCTGGGAAGGGTCCCTGTGGGAGTTGGCTGCAGCTTCCAGAGATGTGAAGGAGAGGGACCAGCACAAATGGGGCCAGTCTGGGAGAAAGGTGACCTTGCAGCAGGACATCCCTGTGCTTCACATTTATACCCCTGGAAGTGTCCAAGGCCAGGCTGGATGGGGCTTGGAGCAACCTGGGATAGTGGAAGGTGTCCCTGCCCATGGCAGGGGTGGGAATGAGGTGAGCTTTAAGGTCCCTCCCAACCCAAACCATCCTGGGATTCTATGAAAACATCGCCATGAAAGAAACTTCTCCAAAAATCTCTTTGAAATACAAAAGTGGCAAAACAAGGCTGGAAACTGGGACAACAACCTGGGGGTAAAGAAGAGGGTGACCTGTGGCCTCATTAGATCCAGTCCAGGGCTGTACCCAGGGGTGCTGCTGGTGCACCTGCTTGGTGGCACTGCACAAAGAACGGGGTCTTTTGTGTCTGCAGTGCCTGAAAAGGCAGGCGACAAACCAGGGGAAGCTTTGAAATGGCAGGAGCATCCTCAGAGGAGCAGATGCTGGATTCATGAGTGGAACAACCTCTGGCTGCCTGGCAAGGAGGGGCGATCCCTGGGAGTGTCGGACGGTGGGTGGGACCCGCCAGGCTCCTGCTGTCACCTGTCACTGGGGGAGCTGGTGATGGGGGACAGTCCTGCCTGGCTCTCCTGGGAGGCTGCTGGGACCCAGTGCTGCATTCACCCATCTCTTTTAATCAAGGTAATGCTCAGTTGTGCCTGGGCCCGGGCGGTGTCACCGGAGGATTGATGGCCTGGCACACCCAACCCCGGTGGCAGCCCGGGCTCAGATGGCCCCGCTCATCTGCACTTCCAAATTCAAACTGCATTTCATTTCTGCAGGAGATGCAGGAAGGGGAAGGGGCTGTCTGAGCACTCCTGCCTGCATTCTCAGCCCCAAACCCTTCCTGACCCTGCTACCCCATGAACAGGGCACCACCAACCCCAAATCTCTGCTTCTCCCTGGAGGGATGAGCTCTGTTCCAGATCTTATGGGTTCTGGTTGGATTCAGTGGGTTTTTTTAGGAGCAAAAAAATTTGTCTAAAGGGTTTCATCTGGGGGATTCCATCCTACACTCAAGGGGCTCATATCCCCCAAAATGCAGAGGGACCCAAACCCCTGGGCTGTGTGATCAGGAAACCAGCATCAGCTACTCAGGGGGATGCCATTAGCTTACTTGGTGTGATATTAGAAGAAATATGGTGTACTCCTGCCCAGCTCAACCTAATGAGAGCAGAAGCATCCTCCTCCCCAGCCTGCTGGTTATAAATAGGAGGAAACAAGCAGGGTAGGCTGGATGCTGGGCAAGGGTTGCCTGCTGTGGGGTCTGGTGGTGGTGGGCTGAGCTGTGCCTGCGCTCAGCCCCTCGGTGCCTCCCCCAATTCCCACAGGGGGGTCTTAGTGCAGCATCTTCGGGGGAGGTGGCGTGGGACAGTCTGTCACCGCAGCAGGGCTGGGCTGGCTCCCAGGCATGGCAGCTCCATCTGCTCCTGCAGAAAGCCCTCCTGTTCCGCCTCCACAGCCAGCCAAAGGTACCTCGTAACCCTTGCTCGGAGCTGGCTCCACGCAAAGCCGTGGGCTCTATAAAAAGCCACGCTCCCTGGGAAGAGCCCCCCTCTGTATTAGGATTTTTTTAGAGACACCCGATGATGAGCAAATCTCCCCTACAGTCTGGAGTGGATGCTCTTGGAAAGCAGATCTGGGAAGAAAGGATTTGTGAGGAGAAAAGGACACATCCGTGGGGGCACAGGAACAGGGACCTGCTCCTCATGGACTGAGCTGTTCAGGGGTAACCAGCAGCAGCACTTGCCTTATCCCTGAGCCCTTCGTCTTGCTCTGAACGTGTCAGTCCCTGAAACTTTAATGCCTTTACACTGATGCTTTAATTATTAAATGTGGAGGTAATGGAGAAGCCAAGCTGGAAGAGGTGGCTGCTGTGCAGGGGTGCAGTCCTGCATCCCGGGCGTGCAGGAGGCTGCAGCGTGGATCTGAGCATCCCAGGGCTGCTGTGCTGAGCAGCACAGATCAGACACAGCTCTGGCTTCATTCTTAGCGCTTTTTGGAATTTCCCACATTATATTCGTGCTCTGCAGGGACCACAGAGGGTCTCGGTATCTCTTGCTCTCTGCCCATGGTGTGTTTGTCTGGTTAAGTTTTCCAGAGGGGATGGATGTTCTCGAAGGACTGACAGAGGAGATGTTTGTGATCCCTCTGAATGAATGTCTGTGCTTTGGTTGTCTGTAATTTGGGAGAGAACTGAGCTGTGTGGCTGCTTCCAAGGTTCTTTCCCAGGGGGAACTGTGTCAGATTGAAGTGGAGGGGAATGAGCTCGTCTGCAGCCACGATCGGAGCCTGATGGTGCTGGGGAAGAGCCTCCCTCTAGCTACAAAACTGCACCGTGCTTGCCAAAAAATGTAAAGCTCTTGTGCTAACAGGGTAATTAATTAATTACAGCTCATTAGAAGAATTACAATCCCATTAGTTCCTTTGGATCATGATGGGGGGGGAGCTGATCCTCAGAGGATGAGACTGAGGGCACTCCAGGCTGCTGAGAGCTGCACTGGGGAAGCTGGGGGTGCTCTGAGGCTGATTTGTGGGGATGGGGTCCTGCTCAGACAACCCCCAAATGATGGCACTCTGCTTCCAGGGAAGCAGGCACTGAAATTGCTCCTGCCTTCCCAAAACAGAAATGCCAGCACTGCTGTGTCCCAGTCTGCTTTGAGCTTGTGCTGCTTGTCAAACTCTGCTCTGTCCTGCCGTGCTCTGCCTACATCCCCCTTTAGAGATGCCTCATGAGACTCTGCCTGAGGAGGGATGGATCAGGATAAGTATCTGATCCCATGTGGGATGGGTCATGGGGTCCTGGCACCACAGCTCTCTGCTGTCTCTGGAGCAAATCCTCCCTCCTGCCCTCCTTCTCCCCTTGAAATCCCATTAACGCTTCCTTTATTCTTTGCTTCATGTTGCTGTCACTCGCCGGTCGCTCGGTTCTTTGATCCCTTTAATTTATTACTTTTATTTCACAGAATCTTTTATTATAATTTTATATATATATATATATATATGTATGAAAAAGGCTCTATCATCGAGGCTGGGTGAGCAGGGACCTCTCTGATTAAATATAGCAATGAGACGTGCTGCTCACCGCGTGCCAGCCCCGGGGTGTAGTGCTTGTCCTCCCAGAACTTGGGCTGTTTCCCTCCTCCTCCTCCTCCTCCTCCTCCCTGCTGGGACATGGAGGAGTTCTAGGGCCTGCCACGAGTCCAGATAAATTGCTCCAGACCTTAAGCCCTGACTGGAACAAACACCAAGTTTCCTCAATTTCCGTTCCCTGAGCCTGATGCTCAGAATCTGGGCGTTTCCCTAATGCAGTAACACACCTCATGAATAAAGATTAAGTTGATTAAAAAGGAAAACCCAGAGCAAGGCTGAATAAAAGTGATTTGCAGAGATTAGATGCTCTAGCACATCAGGAGTTCCCTAAAGGGCTGAGCTAACATGTTCAAACATAAGAGCTTTAAGCCCTCTTCCCTGTTTTGTAACTAATGGCTTTAGGTTGGGAAGACTGACTCTCCCACTTGATAATTGTCCCTGTGGGACACACTGAAGTTTCATGCACTGCTCCAGAGGCCAGCATCCCCTGTAACCTGTTCCCTGTTTTCCATGGGATGTGCTTTGGGCAGCAGTTGCACAAACAATTCCCTTCACAGTGGCCAAATGTGGGGGGAATGGAGCAAAGAAGGGGGATGAGCCTTGTACCCCAGCAGCCACAGCTTCTTCCATGCTCCTTCCTGGTCCCAAAACTGGGGATAACTCTCCTGTGTGGCTGAGTCTAAGGAAGAGAAATAGTGAAAACCAAGGTTTTCTTCTTATTTGTGAAAGTGAGACTGAATATGAAGTGTGTCCATGTGATGCCCCAGCAGACAGTGTCATGTCTCAGGTACCTGGAGCAGCCAGGAAAAGTAAGGAAAAATGCCCAACTCTTTTTGCTGTGCATCAAATCCAAAGGGCTGCTGTTGTCACAACCTGAGCTTTCCCTCTGCCACATAAAAACAAAGGTACATCCTCTGAAAAATGAGGAAAATGGGGGGAAAAAAATCCCCACAATCTTTTCTTTCTCCAGGGAATCTCCTTCCCTGGATAGCCCTGGGCCCCAAAGCTTTGAACCTGCCTCTTGCATGCCTGGGGTGATGCTCTGGTGTAGGCTGGGAAAGGGGCACTGTGTGTTCTTTAATGGGACAGCAGGGAAAGGAATGTGCATACGTAATCTGGAAAATCTTTTGTCTGGGATTTGCAGGGCTAGATACACAGGCAGAATCCAACTCGCTCCATTTTAATGATGCAACCTCTGTCTTCATCAGAATTTCCCATTTGTGCTCAGGGCTGCAGCAACGTCACTGCTCTGGGCCAGGCCAGTGTCTTGCTAAGCCCTGTTTGAGCGAGTGAGACCATTCCTGTACCTGAGGGATGATAATGTAATTGGCCTTTTTAATTTTGACCTGAAAATGTGAGGTTTTCCACGCCACATATCCCATTCACCCGTCCCCATTTCCTTTCCTCTCTGGAGATGCTGTCACTGAGTTAATGCTGGTTGTGCCTAACTGGGAAACCAGCCCCAAGGTGAGACTTTGTGTGTCCCAACATGTGGGGAAGCCCACCCTGAGGTGAGCACACCTGGAGTGGAGCATCCTCAGGGGGCAACTCCAGAGCAGGATGCCAGCAGCAGCGAGGGGTAGAAAATGGAGCTAATTTAAAGATTTCCATGATGGATTTCTGAACTTGATTATGCAGCATGGTAGCTGGTGATGGCAGGGTCAGAACTTGGCGATTCAGGGTCCTCTTCCTCGTCCCTGCGTGACCCAGGAGCTGCGATTTCTGCTGTAGTATTTTTTTATGTGTGTGTGTGTGAGTCAGATTCCATCACGGGTAATTACACTCGGTCCCTTCAGATTCCTTGGGGAGCACGGAGGCATTTGCTGGTCCTGTGCCTGCCGAAGGAGTCTCAGGTGTCAGCGAGCTGCAGCCTGGAGGTGGCTGCATTGCAGGCGCTCGCGCCGCCGCGGCTGCTTCATCCTCTGATTCCTTATCAAAATAAAATGCCTGTCTTCCTCCGAGTTCCCCAACAGCGACGGCAGGGGGGAGGCTCAAATGTTGTATTCATGTGCTGCCTGTGCACTTGGGACAGTTGTGCTCCAGTGCTGAGGGATGCTGTCTTGGGAAGGTGGGAAGAGCTTTGGATCCAACTGGAAATGCAGCTGGTGGAGCAGCAACTCCCCCCTGCTCCTCTCCCTTCTCCCTGCAGTCACAGCCATTCATCCCAAGCAGTTGTATCCAGCGCTGCGTTTCAGCAGGAATTGCTTCCCCATCAATCCAGCTGCTATTTCTTTCCCCCCGAGGCTTCCAAAGGCTGTAAGTCCGCAGCAATCTGCAAATATTGGAGAGCTGCTCGTGGGGGATTAGTGACTTGGCAATTAAAATATTTGACCTACATCTTGTTGAGTACCAGCAAGGTCAGATGGAGCCTTGCTTCTTTCCCAAAACTTCCTCCCAAAGGAATTTTCGTGTTGCAGTTACTTCTGTTGGAAGAGGCTGCTACTGAATATAAAGGGAAGGGCTCAGGGTCCAGATCTGTGGGGCTGGGCAAGGGCTGGATCCCTCAACAGGGATTTTGGGGGTGCTGGGTTGGAGATCATTTCTACAGCACAAACACCCCATAATATTTACAGGACTCTTCCCACAAACAAGGCAGAGAACAAGCATCTCCTTTTGTTCCTGAGATTGTACGTGCTGAGAATCCTTGTCCAAACAAATGAGTGGGTTTTTCTTCCAGCAAGCATCACAGATCTCTCTCTTTTTTTTTTTTTTTTTTTAAATTTTTTTTTTCTCTTCTCCATTTCACGTGTTGTTCGCTCTGTTCTGCAAACAATGTTCTTTTTAAGCCGGGGCAGAAAACTCTGTGTGTGTCCAGAGCACGATGTGACGGCAGGAGCCGGCGATGTCTGCTTGGCAGGGAGATTAAGCGGAAGTCTTTTATAAAGCTCCTCTCATCCCAAAGCAAGGGGAGGGGGAACAAAAACAAAGCCCCCCCCAGTACTGCTGGATTTGGATGGTTTGCTCACAGCTGGGGATACAGGGACAGTAGTCAGAGGGTTCCTGGACACCCCCAGCCTGAGCTCGGGCACAAACCCTCCTTGGATTCGGATGGTGATGAGAGGCTGTAACAGGGCTGGAGGAAAACTGTGAACTTGCTGCTTTGGACTGTGGGCTGTTGATTGTTTCTCCAAGATCTACTTGTATAGCTGGCATCCCCCAACAACCTGGGGAGGATGTTTTGGGCTGTAGCTTGAGTTGTAACATGGATTCCCTGTTGTGACTGGGTCCAACAGCTCTGCCTGTTACTCCTACCTTTGGAAAAGTGCCTGCTCTGAGCCTACCTGCTCCAGGCAGGGCTGCTAAGACACCAACTTGCTGCCAATCTAAGGGAGTTTGGAGCTCCTACCTCCTGAAGCTGAGCAGAGGAGGCTGTTGCTAAATAAGCCCGGAGGTGATTGCAGCCCCTTGGGTGTGGTCACAGGGAAGGGTTGTGCAAAATCCGTGCGGCTGCTCTGGGAGTTGCTGCTGGCTCTAACACTGGGAAATCCCAATGCTCCTTCCCCTGCCTGCTAAGCAGGTGCTCCAGGATGCTGCCTCAGAGCAGGAGAAGCCCAGGCCATTGTTGGTCCCAGTTGATGCTCAAACCAGAGCCCAAAAACTGAGTGGATCCTCACCTCCCAATGAAACCCTGACCCTGAAACCTGTTGGACCCAAGAGCCTGAACTTTTACCAAGAGACTCAAGTAACAGGCTTATCCAACAGGACCAGTGCCAGATTTTGGCAGAAGAACAGTAAGAAAATTGAAACTAACAGGTTTGCAGAAACCCCCATGGTCTGTCATTCCCTATGGAAGTCACCCACCCTTTTTTCCATGCTGTGGGGTGCCCCATCCTTTCCTTTTTTTCAGTGGGGTGATGCTCCTCAAAAGGTGTGGGGCTGGGGTGAGAAATTCCCAATTGCTGCTGGAGACTCACCTTAGTGAAGGTCGTTGATGCTGTTTGCAGTCATGGTCCTGCCTGGCTTCCCTTGCCTCCCCAGGATCACTCCAGGTGGGATTTGATAGCTTGTCTTTATTGAGTCGTGCTGTCCTTGGAGTCTGATAGCAAGAATTTCTTGCAGAGCCATAAATGTCTTCAGGGTTACCAGTCTGTGAGCCAGCAGGGAGCAGGGAATTGCTGAGTTTGGGTAAACTTGTCATTAGAGAGAAAATAGTTCTTCAGGTTCCTCCCTGAGCAATACACGACTTAAAATAAACCCTCAAAACAACAACCAAAAAAAAAAAAAAAAAAAAAAAGAAAAAAGAAAAAAGAAAAAACCAACCTCATCAACAACATACACCTCAGCATGGCTCAAAAGAAAACGAACATCTTTTTTCATTCAGCAAATTTTCCTGCAACCTCTCCCTGATTTTCTTTGGGAAATGAACTTCTGCCTAAACCTATTCAATCTCACAAAACATTTCAATTTTGACAAGAGTGCATATTCTGAAGGAATGTGGTTTCATCAGAGTTTCTCCAGCCATCTCTAATCCCAAATGCCTCGCTGTGACTAAACCTCATTTCTATGTTAAGTACTTGAGCTTGCCTGTAAGGACCAGGTAAAAACTCAATCAGTCGAGTAGCCTCCCTGCAGCTGCCTTGTTAAACAGTGGGCTTTTAAAACTTTTCTCCTTTTTTATCTTAATGGAGAAGAAGTGGAAGATCCCCTGGGGAGAGGCACAGTTTGATTCCTGATAAACTAACCCAAAAATTTACACTGGAACCTTGCTGACATCCAGGGAGATGTAGGGGCTTGGGGGTCGCTTGGGACTGGGCTCTGGGGAGGTTTTGCTGCTTTGTCTTTTATCATCCAGCAGCCAGAATGGAGGGGAAGAGAGGAAGAAAAAAAGGAATTCTTAAGAAGCATCTTTGTTGGGAAGCACAAAGTGCTGGCCTGGCAGGCAGTGCCCTCCTGCTGGCTGCAGTCCTTAGGGAAGGACATAAATAATTTCTGCCCTGCCATGGACATTTACAGCTGGTGACAGCCAAATTTCCATCCCAGTGGCACTGGATTTGAGGCGTGGGCTGCTCTAGCAGCAGGAGCAGTTTCCTGTCCTCCCAGAGACCTGGATCACACCTTCCCTGGGTATTCCACCTCACCTTGCTTTGGCATCCCCATGTGAGGTGCATGTGCCACCTGAGCATTGCAGAGGGGTGAAAAGGAGGGCTTTAGGAAGTTCCACAGCAGCTCCATGTGGGAATCAGCCCATCCCTGTAAGCTGCTGCACTGGAGCATCCCGGAGCCGCAGGTATCACCCGATGGGATCTGTTGTGCCACCCCTGCGTCCCAAATGGAATTCCCTGGCTCACCCCACAGGGATAAACACCCCAGAAAAGGGGAAAGGGCATTTCCTCACCCCTTCAGGAGCTCCCTGCCCTGGGCTTTGCTGGGTGCTGGGGCTCTGAGCTCCGGAGCGTGCTGGCAGCTGCGTGTGCTCGGCACTGGCACTGCAGAGCCTGGCACCCATCCCAAACTCATGCAGAGCTCAGGAATTACATGTGATTGCACAAAATGGGGGAGAGAAACAACTGGGAAGACCACGGCGCTTTACCTTGGCTTTTTGGAAATGTGAAGTTTTCAGGAAGAGTCTGAATGCTCTGTTTGGAGATTAATTTTTTTTTTTTTTTCAATTGCCTCTTCTGCTTTGGAAAAATGTTTTTTAAATTATCTAGAGGAGAACTGTGATTTACAAATGAGTGCAACAACCTGGTGGGGAGTTGGTGCCTTTTGGATTGAACAAACTGCTTTGAGGCTCATGGAAAAAAACCTTTATAATTTAGTCTTTCACTTCAAAATAATTTGTTTCCATATGAATGTACAATTTTATTTTGCTCCACAGCCCAAAAAAATCAGCCTTTCATCTCTCTGGCCCTGGGCACTACTGAACCTCTGTTTTCTAAGGCTCCGCCCTCCAGAAACCCATCCCAGGCAGGTGATCCCAAGATGCAGCTCTGCTTCAGACTGGCACAGCCCTGGTGTCTGGTGCGGGTCCTGCTCGAGGCTTTGAGCAGAGGGTGAAAACTGGGAGGGTTTGTGCCAGTTTTGACTGTGTCTTCACTCTATAAATTTCAAGCACTTGGCTCTGGTGCCTGCAGCTGCCCAGTGTCACTTCGTGCTGGGTGCCTGAGGACAGGACTTGAGCAATCCTTAAAGTTTTACCTGTATTGCCATAACCAGATCTGAGGGCTGCTGGACCCCTTTGCCCTTTCCCAAACCCTGAGAGCTGCCAGCAAGGGGCAAAGAGGCCTTGCCAAGAGCAGGAGAGCACAAATATTTGTGCATATGTTCCCCTCTGCCAGCTACAGAGACCCAAATTCTCTGTCTGCCTCTCTTTTCCTCTCCAGCCCGGCGCTGCTGGTGGCACGGCCGGCTCAGCCTGGAGCTCCAGTGCTGATGGAGAAGCTGCTGGTGCTGATTCTGCAGGGATGAATTTAACCTTGCTCCGTGCCCAGGACCGCCCCGGGAGGTGCAGAAGCGCTAGGGCTGCTTTATTTAGCAGCGGGGGCGGGTGTGAAATGCCTCTTGTGAAAGACAGGGCGGGTTTTCAGTGGCTGCAGAGTTTAAGTGACCTGTCAAAGAGGAGCAGGAGGAGGCTGGGGCGGGTCGTGTCCTGTCTGCTCCCTCGGCCTCCTGCTCTCTGTGCCTCCGAGCGTCCTCCAGCTGATGTCTGAACCCACCGAGCTCGCGTGTGACCTGGCTTGGCACAGGAGGGGATGCCCCGTGGATGGGCAAGTCCCCCAGGGCTGGTGCTGACAGGTAAAGGCAATAGTGAGGCTCGAGGCCACTTATTTGGGATTTTCTTTGGCCAAAACCACTGTGGGTAAATCCTTTGAAGATGTGAGCCCAGAGAGAGGGAGGAAATAGTATCTGCCAGCACGGTCCTCACCATCGTTTTCATCTCACTGAGCAGCCTGGAAGATGCTTCAGTGCTGAAGATGCTCACAGGTTATCCATCCTCTGCATCCTGCTAATGCCCCAGTCCAGCTGGTTTTACCCCAGCTGTGTCCACCCATGGGCTCTCTCCAGCCTCCCAGCTCCAGTTGTCTCCAGAAGGCTGCTCAGGACAAAGAGGAATCTCTCTCTCTCTCTCTCTCTCTCTCTCATGTCTCTGGCAGTGCTGAGAAATTTGGGGGCTAGCCTGTCCCAGGGGAGACTGAGATGAGAAACTTCCCACGTGGTGGGAGCTGAGCACTGCAGACTCTCCCGGCTTGGTGTGATGTCTCTGTCACTGAGGGGACTTCTGGTCCAGCCAGCTGTGGCTGGGCTGGAAGTGCTGGCCCTGTGGGAAGGGCTGTTGGGCTCTTCCCAGCTCTGCACTCAGCTGCCAAGTCCTGGAGGACAAATAGCTTGGAGGCAGACCTGAGTTACCATTTTGACCCCTTCTTCTGTCTTTTTTTTTTTTTTTTTTTTGCCTCTGGGATGGGCAATTCTTCTCCACACACCAGGGCTTTCCCTGGAGCCTCCTCTGGCACAGCTGTGACATGGGTCACCAAGGCAGTCTGACAGGTCCAAGCTGGGGAAAGCCCCCTCGGGCCCCCCAGGCCTCCTCTTGTGCCTCTGTCCAGGAGGGAATTGCTGAACTGGCTCCAGCCAGAGGTGCTTACATAAGATATTTACTGAGTGCCCCAGGAGCGCCTTGGGAAGGAGCCAGCGTGCTGATTAGGTGACGTCTGCCCGGGGCCGGGTGGATTTGGCCTCGGAGCATCTGCTGCCTGCGCTGGTGGGCTCGGAGGCGCTGCCCTCAGGTCGTTTATGTAAGAAGCCAGTTGGGCTCTCTGGCTGCAGCCAAACCTCTGGGTCGTGTGAGGTGCCTGTCTGACCCCCGGCGTGTCCAGCCTGGGCTCTGCTGTGAGCAGCTCATCACTGCTACTTTTTCCTCCTCCCTTCCTAAAATAATCCACCCTTTGGATGAGGGAAAGGGGAGCTGAGCATTGGTTGTGGAGTGAGGAGAGCTCAAAGGGCTCCGTGGTTTCTCCTGGGTGCTGTGAGCCCCCAGGGGAGCTGCCCTTTGCTGTTCCTTTTAGAGCATCCCATGGTAAAAAGCCAAAGCCATGCTCATCACAACTGGCCTGGGCCATGGAGCTGGCACTGGGATTGTGCACAAAGTCTAGGAATTCCCATCTGCTGCCCCAAATCCTCCCCCCAAACACTGCAGGCCATGACAGCAGCAGATAAGCTTCTTTCCTCCCGCTTTATCATGTTTTTTTCCAGTCAGGATCCCAAAGTCACGGAGTTTCTGGCCTGGTCTTGGAGTGGTGGCATGCTGAGGGTGCATGGTTTTCCCAAACTGGCTCTGTTTTTGCTCTTCAGTTGTGGATAAGGAGCAGGTTCCCACCTCTGGCCACGATGAAATGCACTGGCCAAGGTCTCCTCAAGTGTTTGTCCATGGGCTGGACCTCTCTGTGTGCAGCAGGGTGGGGTCAGCACCTTTCAACTCCTAAAAAGTGTATCATGAGCAGCTGGGAAATCCTCTGGGACTGTGCAGGGAGGTGCATGTTTTACGGGGGATGTGGTTGTTTGGACCAGCACTGCTCATGGTGGAGCAAGGCTGAGCCATCCTGAGGCGAGCTGTGTGCACATGGGAAAAAGAAGCAGAGGAAGAGTCAGAGGAGGATGCTGGGGAGTGACATTCCCTCGGGACCCTGCTGAAACAAGCTCTAATGGGTGAAATTAAGCTGAGTAGAATGGGAAAATTTCCTAAGATATGTTAGAGCCTCCCAAGGGACACGGTGCTATCCCAGCAGCACGGTCCCCAGGGCAAGCACAGGGGAGCAAAGGGTGGGAGCAAACCTGGCAATGGGGTCTGTGTCCCTGCTGTGGGGCAGTGCCTGGGTTTGCAGTGAGCCTGAGCACCGGTGCTGGGATGCGACGGGGGATGCTGCCAGTGGCCGTGTTGTGGCTGGGGCTGGAATCCAGCTGGAAGCTGGATGGAGCAGTCCTTCATTAGCAAAATCTGCAGAGTTTCACTGGCTACAAGTGGCATTTCATTTTGTCAACTGGCAGAAATACAAATGTATTTTTTTCTCCCTGTGCTAGCCATTCTGGGGAGAAATGGCTCACCTGCTCCATAGCTTTTCATGGAACAGATTATTGTTCCTGACTGATGGTTCCTCAGGCCCAATCTTGCTTTTTCTTTTCTTTCCTGGGTCAGTGGTTACAAAGGTGCTCAGCTGAGAGAGCAAGACCTGCTGGGCATGGTGCAACCAACCTATGGAGAGCTGCTGCATATCCGTGCATGGCAATGGCCAATTCCTGCCCCCATTAGCACTTTCTGGCCCCCAGGACCTCACTCGTAGTGCCAGAAAAGCACCACAATCAAAAGACCTCAGCTGCTGTGCTCCTCCTGCCACCAGCTGGGCTCCTTCCCTGCCTTCCCTGCCTCCTGGTCTCGCTGAAGCACAGCCAGAAACCAGAGGTGCACAGGGATGTGCATTCCTCTGTTTCCAGATAAATCCATGGCAGTGCCACAGCTCTGCTCCTCGTGCCCTGGGGTCAGCCTCCCTGAGCACTTTTGCTCCCTCCGTGCTGACACAGCCCTCGAGATGCTCTGGACATGGAGGGCGGGTCTGAGCATCCCTCTCTCCATCATCCAACACTCCTGGACATCCTTGACTGCTCTCCCAGGCTGAGATCCCCGGGTAACACAATTATCTTTTCTTCTGCACTGGGCTATCACCCCAGCTTTCTCCCCTGCCACAACCTCCGTGAGCGCTCCAGGGGCGAGAGCGGTGCCCACAAAGCCGTGCCATCCTCCCCTCCGTCTGCCGCATCCCCTGGCCCGCTGTCTTCCCAAATCCCACCAGGACTTGGCCCTCTGCATCCCTTTGCCGGCCAACAGCGCGGCCTGGCAGAGCGGGCATCCCGGAGCAGATGGCCGCAGCCGAGCGCGCCCCTGCCCAGGGCTGGGAGCTCATGGGGGGCTGGCTGGGCAGGCGAGCCGGGAGCCAGCTCGGCCCGAGCGTCAGGGCGAGGCGTGGCCGTGGCAAAGCTCACGGCTATTTTTAACCTGGATGGATGAGGGTTTATTTCCTGAGCTGGCGCGTGTGGCTCCCACTGCCCAGCGGACGGGGGGGATGTGTTTTGGGTCGTCAGATGGCAACCCTGAGCCTGCAAATGGGTTTTTCTAGGAGCAGAAGTGGGAAGGGAGTGGGGTGCCGGGAGAGAGGAGCTGGTATTCCGTGGGGATGTCCTGCAGTGGTGTCGTGGTCTGGTGTGGTGGGTGATGCGTGTTCTGCTGGGGTGGGTGATGCATCCATCAGCCTTGGGGCTTTCTCAGCTTGTATCTCCAAGTCCCAGTTATCACACTGGGGCCAACAATGGGGCTCCAAGCCTATTTTCCCGCAGCACCTCACCTTCCTCCTGCTGCAAAACCCATTGGAGCAAATGGGTGAGATGCCCATGGATGAACGCCCCTGCCCTGCGGGATTTGTGAACAACCCTGCACCTTTTGGGGCTCAGAAAACCCAGTTTGCCTGCAATCCCACCCTCTCCAGCTGCTAGGTTTTTGGAAGCGCTGGAGGACGGTGGGCTGTGTCCCCAGGGTGCGCGGGACGGGGTGGTGGCACCCGATCCCAGCGGCCCGGTGCCATCAGGAAGCATGGGTGACTTAGCACGTTTCCCCATCCCCGCTCCACCACGCCTCGGCCTCTTCCTCTGGGAGCCCTGACATTAATGCAGCGGGAGTGGGGGATTTATGGACGGCAGCCCTCCAATCGGGCCATCCGTCTTGATTAAATTAGCCCTAATGGCTCAGGCCTGACTCGCTCACGGCCCTGCGCAGCCGCGCTGCCGCTCGCCAGGGCCTCGACCCCGCCGGCTGCACCCCTCCTTTCACCCCCTCATCCTCCTTCCCTCCCTTGGACAATTCCTAAAAGCGTGGCCACACCTGGCCTGGGGCAGGGGGAGGTTGGATCCCGGCTGGAGCTGCTCCCTGGCTGGGAGCCCAGGGGACATGGGGGTCCCCAGGGCTGCGGTCCTGCGCCGACAGAAGGGGACAACGAGCTTCTCCCCAGCCCTGATGGGAAAACGGGGGGAACTTCTCCCCAAAAGCAGAGGGAGTCTGCTTCCTGGGATGGAAGTCCCAGGCTGTTCATTTGCATTTCCTGCAGCAAACTTGGGAGAGAGGGATAAGCCACCAGCATGGGCAGGTGATGGGAACACCAGCCTGGCCAGTTGTGGCTGCTCAGCTCCACCCAGCCCTCCCAGCCAGCTCCAGTCTTGGACTGGGGACCCTGAAGCTGCTCCCCTCACCCCAGTGGCTGCCTTGGCCCATGGCCAGTCTCCCACCCCAGCTTTGCAGCCAATCTTTTAATCTATTTTTGAAGGGAGTGTCAGGAACTTTGTTCTGACACCTCTGGCTGGGCATCAGGGCAGGGAGGTATTTGGGAAGCTCTCCATGGGCATGGTGGGGTGACAGGAGAGGAGGAGCAGGCTGGCGTGTGAGGGGCTGCCTGACAGAAAGGAGCAGTGCTTTGGGGTCAGCTTGTCCCTGGGTGGTCTTGCACAAGACCACCATGCCCAGTGTGTGAGCTGGTGTCCCCTCTGACCTGCAAATCCCCAATCCCTGCTCTTAACTGAGCATCCATCAGGGCTGGGGCAAGGCCCTGCAGCGCTTTTCATCCTGGGATTTTGGTGTTGGGTTAAAATTCAGTGTTTCTGAGGTTTGTGGATTGGGGTGAGACGGGACAGGCCAATGTGGAGAGGGGAGTGGAGGCAGCACTGGGAGCAGTGCCCTGAGGTGCTCTCCTGTCTGGGCAGTTTGGGAGCAGTGAGGGAACAATGCTCCATCCTGGGAGAGGATGGGAGCTGGGCACCAAGAGAGTCACTGCTCCAGGATGCTGTTGAAGAGGAGAAGGAGGAATTGCTGGTCCCAGACTTGTGGTGGGAGCCATGGAAAAGTGAGGGAGAGGCTGCCAAAGGGCAAGGGGGGGAGGCAGCCTCTTCATGCACCGTGATCTGTGGGGCTTTATGTTTTCTCTGTGACCTGCCAGCTCGTGACAGCCACGCTGAGCAGCACCGAGCATCGCTGGCGAGGCTGGAGGTCTCCTGGCTGTGATTTTTCTTTCTTTCTTTTTTTTTTTTTTTTAACAAAGCCTGTGAATCCCCAAAAAAGGAGCAGGCAGCAGCCCTGGGATCTCGCGGGTGACCGAGTGTGGAGGATGTGTAGCAAAAATTACAGACGGTGGCTGGTTTGCATCTCCCTCTGGCTGGGAGCCAGCCGAGGTTGTGAGCCCACTGCAGCATCCCTGTGCCTCCCGCTCCCCTCCGCGGGGGAAAGACGCTGCTGGAGCAAGGTTTCACTTTGACCCTCTCCAAAAAGGCCTCGCTGTTATAAGGATAGTGTGACCTGGAGACACCCAAAGCCTCCCAAATGGCTTAAAATAATGCTCACCACCAAAGAAACAAACTTGGACTCCAGTCAACCTTTAAAAAACAAAATAAAAATAATCCCCGCCTGCAATAAAAAGAAGTGGCTCCAATTCTCAGCCCTCCCTCTGCCCCCATCTCCTCTCCACACACGCAGCCCCCTGCCCCTTAAACCAGCCCAAAGTGAAGCCTTCAGGGACGCTGTCCCACCATCGATTTTTCATGGAAGGTGCCCAGGAGGGACGGTGATGGACGGCGGGGCCACTGCCCCCCGACTGCAGCCGCCGGCGCGGGGGAGCTGAGATGGATCCATCGGGAAAGGGCTGTTGATCCCCGGTTCTGTGGCTGCCGGAGCCAGGGCTGGGCTAGAAAAAGCAAGCGGAAGCCATCAAGGTAGAGGAGAGGAAGCGAGGAAGAAGAAGAAGAAGAAGATGAAGAAGAAGAAGGGCCGAAGGGCTGGGGCGAAGCAGCCATTAGGAAAGTGCTGATGCAGAGGTTCCCTCGTGTCTACGGGCAGAGTTGGAGGAGTTGCTGTTCGCGGACAAAGGCAGCAGGAGGGAGTGGAGCTTTGTAGAAGCCGGAGCCTGTCTCACTGGGTGTCTGTGTTTCATTCCCTGTCAAAAGCCTGGGAGCTGGGGGGGAAAAAGCAGGGAAGCGGCGAGCTGCAGCGCTCGCTCAGGATCAGATAGCAAGAAAACCAATAGCGGCGAGGAAAAAAAAAAAAAAAAAAAAAAAAGAAAAAGAAAACCAACCCACATCAACCAACCAACCCACCCACCCTCCACGCTGAGGCTGGAACAGGCAGGTCCCTGCCAACTCCACAGCACGCAGCAAGCAGGGAAGAAGGGAAGAAGTCCACCCTCCCCGGGCAGGAGCGGAGTTGAGCCCGAAGGATATTTGATGACACTTTGGCAACGATGGGTCCCCCAGCATCTTCCAGAGCCCATTTGAGGGTGAAGGCTCCGAAAGCACAGAGGGAGTTTGAAGCTAAATTCACCTGAGTCTGGATCTTTTGGTCGCTGGGATTTATCTATTTTTCTTTTTTTCTCCACGGGGAAACCAAACCAAGAAAAAAAGCGTGTTTGCCTTTTTTTTTTTTTTTTTTTAATCCCCCTCCTTTTATTTTTTTTTAATTCTTTTTTTTTTTTTTTTCCTTTCTTTTGGAAGAAGATTTTTTTTTCCCCCCCCGTGGTTGGAATGGAGGGGTTGGGTCTGTGCCTAAGAAGCAGCAGCCGAACGTCGGTCCTGGGAGAAACCCGAGTGGATGTGGGGTCCCCTGCCAGCTAACTCTCCAGGAGCTGCAGCCCCACGGCCGGAGGGGCTGGATGTGGTGAGAGGTAAGTGCCGGCTCCGGTGCCTGCCGACGACGGCTCCTCCGCTCCTCCAGCTCCGTCTTAATCCCAAGTCAGAGGCAAAAACAGCAGTCTCATAGTGAGTCAATCACTTCCACCTATTGCAGCCCTAATGGAGAAATAAGACGGGCAAGTTTTGCAGCGGCGGCTCCACGGGGAAAGTTCCCCCTCACCCCTGTGCCCCCAAATGCCAGGTTGGGGGGGGGGATGTTTTGCCAAGCGGCGTCACCACGCCAGTGCCGTGGGCCCCCTCCCTGCCCAGCCAGCACTGAGGGTATTGCTGCTGCTTTTTGGGTTCCTCTCCGTGCTCCTGCTCCCCTCTGCTCGCTTCCCCCGGCCAGCTCGCTTCCTCACCCAAAACTTTTGCACACCGGTTGTTTTGGGCGATGCCCACGCGGGGTTATGCCCCTCGGTGCCCACACAGGGACATTGACATGTCGGTGTGACACACACACAGAGCCTGACCCTCCTATCCCCAACTCCCAGGGCCCCGCCGGCGGAGACACGCTTGGGGTGAGCCCGGGAGCTGCGGGGCTGGGGGGGCTTGGAAGGCAAACTGCAAAGCGCAGGGAAAAAGCCGAGCACGGCGGCAGCAGCAGCAGCAGCAGCAGCAGCAGCAGCAGCAGCAGCAGCAGCATAATTGCATCACTGTAATAGTATCGGCGCTGAGCACGAGCCAGGCGAGTAAAATTGTCCAGAAAATGAGCTGTACTAAAGTGCCTCCAGTTAGCACCTGCACGCCTTCACTGGGTGCTCGAGGCCGTTTGTATTTTTAGAAGTCTCTCTTAATTATAGAGCAAAGAGTGTGAGAGGGAAAATGGTGTGCATTTAGCAGCATTCCCGGACAGTTTTGCAGTGAATATGAGCACAAAATCAGCAAATAGGGTTTATTTTCTCCCCCCACCTTGCACTTGTGATTTTGAACCACCTGTTTTGCTGTGGTGTCAGCAAACGAGGGCTGGGTTCTTTTCTTTCCTGTTCTTAGAAAGCGTGAGCGTGACTTTGCCCGTGAAAAAGATGGGAAGCGGTCCTGCTGCCTTCCCTCTGCACCCCAAAACAACCCCAATTTCTGAGACCTTCCCATTCCCATCCCAGGGGTGACACTGCTGGGGACAGGGGACTCACATGTCGGCACCAGGTCTTCTGCAAGCAGCAAAGAGCTGGGGATGTTTTACAGGTCACTGTGAAAAAAAATCCACAACAAGCCCTGCAACAACTCATTTTGCTTCTACAAACCTTCTTCCCCTCATCCCCTTCTCCACAAAACTTTCCAGGGCCTTTTGTTTGGAACAGCAGGTGAAATTCCCTTTGTGTGAGCACAAAGCAATGAAGCCACCAGAAAATAATGAAAACAAGACTTTAAAAAAAAAAATATTAAAAAAAAAAATCCTTGCTTGCTCTTTTCAGGCCTGGAATAACAGTGAGTGTTCCCATCCGTGCCAGATAAGCTTAATAAAGCTCTGGCTTTGCTGGGGAAGGCACCGTAAAGGCCACTTTACTTCTTGCCTCTGATCCAAAACACACTTTGAAATCCTGTGTTGCCTCTGCTGCTCTTTACCCAAAAGAGTTGCTTTGCCTGTGAAGTCGAAGTAGCTTTTTCCTTAGTGCTGGAATGAGCAGGGGGGTTATGGCAATTCCCTTGGGACCAGCTGGGGTGGGATTTTGGTGTCGCCCTGACTCTGGTGCCGTGGTGCTCCATAGTTTTTGGTGGTGCTCACCGTGGGGTTTTCCCCTCTCCCTGCTGGCTGGGGCGACAGCGCAGCAGAAACCGCTCCTGCTGCAGATAAACTTCAGGAGCTGTCGGGGGAACTGCACCGCGAGCTGGAACCCCGCATTTCCACCCAATTCCTGCCAGCTTTTAGGGGCTCTTAGGGTGGGAATGTGCTCGAGAGACACGGGAGCCTCACCCAACCTCTGTGCAGGGAGAAGGAGGCTGGGCTGGCAGTTTTGGGGGTGCTGTCCCTGTGAGGGGTTGCTGGAGGGACAGTTCTGTCCTGCTCTCCTGTCACCGCTCGCGTGTGTGGCACTTGGCGGGGGCACCTTATGTAAGCAGTGATGGCAGCGCCGTGCCCCGGCCGTGCCACCCTGCTCTGCCAGTGCCAGGCCCCGCGTGGCCTCGGCCACATCCCCGTTCTGAGGGTCCCCTCTGGGTGCAGGTGCTGCTGGATCACTGTGGGAAGGAGCATAATCCCCCTGTCAGGGCAAACAGCTCCAAGCCCAGGGGTTTGCCTGTGCGTTTTGCAGAGTTCATGGTTGCAGCCTTCCCGGCTCTGGCATCCCCATCCCTGGGGAGGTGGCAGCGGGCTCAAGCCCCTTTCTAGGCTCTTTTGCACCCCTTGGCTGAAGTCTGGCCCCGTTTGGGTTTGGCAGTGCAGGGCGAGGGCTGGCTCACATGCATGAGGAGGGAGAAATCATCCTTCGAGTGTAGGGATGCTGGCTGGCAAAGGGCCTGTGTCCCTGTCCCAGATCATGAGGCTGTCCCTCCATCCCCCTGTGGGCCCCTGAGTGCCCAGTGCATACCCAGCCACCTTCCCTGAACCTGCTGTGCCCGAAATGGAGGAAAAGAGAGAAAAAAAAAATTAGCATTAAGGGTCTTGGGAAGCCCCTGCACCCCAGGGAGCGGAGCTCGGTGGTCTTGTCACTCCAGCTCCGCTCCAGCTTCTGAGTTGGGGTGCAAGGGAGAAAGGTGGCACTGTGATGGCAGGGAGGGGCCCAGTGCTGCTCTGCACAGCTCTGGTTGACTGTGGGATTGTCACCTCACAGGGATGTGCCCCTCTTTCAGCATTCCTGGCTTGTTCCTAGCTTGTTCCCTAGTTCCAGCTTGGTCCTGCAGTCCCAGCTTGATCCCGGTTCCCAGCTCACTCCCTCGTTCCCAGCTTGCAGTGAGGCAGGACTGCCGGTGGGCGATGGATTTCTTGCAAAGCTCTCTCAGATTCCCCCGTTGGACTTTTGAAGCATCTGGTATCACTATCTCAGCGTCATTATGAATTAATTAACATTAATTTCCTGCTCTGGTATCTCCCATTGCTGGGACCTTTAGCCTGGGCTTTTTTCCCCTCCCCCGACATCCCCAAACAGAAACGGCCGGATCCAGACTGTGCCTGACAGAAAGCCAGAGAGAAATCACCTAACTGTGGGGCCGTGGGCTCTGCATCCCTGCCGCCATCCCGCACCAAGGCAGGGGATGCTGCCAGGATCCCGATGCTCTGGTAGCCAGGATAAGGCTGATCCCGGGTGCTGCCAGCCCTGCCTGCCCGCTCGCTGTGCCCCCGGCACGGGGATGGGCGTTTTGGGGATGGATGACCCGGGTGATGCTGGCTGTGCCATCCCTCACCTCCGTTTCCCTGCAGGGATGCAGGGCAGGGGAGGCCGGGGCTGTCCCGCAGGGGAAGGATCTTCCCTTCAGCTCTGGAAAATCCTGATCGTGGCTCCCCAGCTTGTGCTGGAGTCACCAGGGATGTTCCTCCCTGGGATGCTGTTCCAGGGACGCTGATCCCAAGGAGGCTGATCGCAGGGATGCTGTCACAGGGATACTGGCCCCAGGAAGGCTGTCCTTAGGGATGCTGACCCTCCAGATTTGTGAGGATGGGGATATAGATGTAGCAGGTTGGGATCAGGGCCGGATCCTTTGCCCTGGCCGTGTTCATCCCACTCCTTGAGTCACCCAGAGGGAGTCACAGCCTGGGAGTCACAGTCTGACCACCTGGCTCCTTCCCTGGGCTCTCACCTGCATGGGTGAGCCCTGGAGAGTCCAGAAGGACTCAGTGGGATGTGGGTGCAGCATCCCACTGAGTCCTTCTGAGTCTCCCAGCCCCATCCCACCCCACCGCTTGCCCCATTCCCTGCCCCACAGCGGCACAACCCTCCTGTCCCCCCACTGCCACCACCGTGTGTCCCCTGGCAGGGCCACAGCAACCCAAGGGCCACCCCAGCCCCCCCCTGCAGCCCTTGCAGTGTGGGCTGAGCTGGTGGGGTTTTCCCCCCAAACTCCCAAGCCCCGTGGCTGGGGCGGGGTGGGGGTGGCAGCCCCGGGGGGGGCCGGGGGACAACCCCGGTGTCCTACATCCCCAGAGCTGGCTCGGGCTTACGTAACGGCCGTGCTGCAGTGTCTGCTCCGCTCAGCGCCAGTGCCACCGGCAGAGCTGCAGCGCGGAGCCCATCTCCCTGGATATTTGCTTTTTTTGGGGACAGGGGGAGGGAGGGGGACACCTGCAGGGTAGCTGAGCTTCAGGGAGTGGCCAGGACCTGGACGGGGTGGTTGGTAGGGCTGGCTGGGCATGAGGTCGAGGTGTCAGCTGCCAGCCCCTTCTGGCAGTGACCTTGGGGGCCAGAATTCCCCCTGGGTGGCAGCACCCTGTGGAAGGAGGGCTTGGGGATGGGGACAGCAGAGAGTCCTAAGGCAGAGGTGAGGTTGGAGACCCTACTGCGCCCCCTGCCACCTACAGTCCTGCCTCTACCCTCTCGGAGAGCACTGTGCAGGGGGGGAAACTGAGGCAGGAGGCTGTGACATCCTGTGGGGAGCAGGTACCAGGGACCCTTTGGATGGAGATGGGATGGGGAATTACCATCTCCTCGGAGAACCCTGGGTTGGAGATGCCCCAGCTCAGCCCAAGCTCTGCCCCCAGAGCTGGTGTCCCCACTCAGGGCTGGCACAGGGCACAGGGACGTGCTGGCACTCGGAGCAGCCTGACAGGGAGGTGCAGGTCTGGGGCGCATGTGACTTGACATGGGCCATGGAGGGACATCAGGCTGGCTGCAGCACCCTTCGTGTCCCCAGCTCGAGTTCCCAGGAAGCCACAGGGTGCCGGAGCAGGGAGCTGTGGGGAGAGACCTCCCTGCCAGGCTGTGCCAAGGCCGTGGTCTGGTGGCGGATCTGTGTGCCACCAGTGTGCCACCAGTGTGCCACCAGTGTGTCACCGTGCCTGACCACTGCCGAGTGCCGGGGTGCACCTGGGATCTGACCCAGCCCTGGGAGCCCCAGGGCTGTGGGTGGGCTCAAGGTGCTGACAGCAGCCCAGGGGCTCAGGGTGGTACCTGCCTGAGCTGAAATGTCATCACAGCCCCACTCTGGCACAGCTGGCAGCAGGAGGAGGCTTTGTGTCCCAATGGTCACCAGGTGTTGTGGGGACCTGGTGGGTCCCAGGACCATCCAGTGCCACTGGCAGCTGGGCTGTGCCTCCGTGGTGCCTCATGGCCAGTGCTGAGATGGGGGCAATGCCACCACCTGTGAGTGCCACCTGCCCACAGAGGTGCCTGGCAGGGCAGCACGGATGTCACTGCAGGGCTGTGGGAAATCCCAGTGCGAGCCAGTGTGAAATATGTGGTGTCATCCATCAGTGACAGCCAGGGTGCCCCCAGTGAGTCAGTGAGACCACCCTTTTCTCTCCCCCTTTGCCCCTCGTTCCCAGGCTCAGCTGGCATTTCTGCCAGGGCTTGGTGGGATGGAGCCCCACCACCCCCAGCATTCTGCTGAGTCCCCTGCCCTCCTGGGCATCCCGAGGAGCCGTGGTGTGCGCTGTGCTCGGCACAGGAACCCGAAAGCCAGGGGAACCAAGGACACCAGTGAGCTCATCCCTCCTGCCTGGGCTGGGAAAATCATTGCATTGTGCTCCCTGCTAGAGGCTCAAAGGCCTTTGGTTCCCTTTTAAGACACAGCTGGAAAGGAGTCACCAAAACAAATGCCAGGAAAAATAAGCCTTCAGTAGTGGCTACTTTCTTCTTGGGATCTGAATGTGGATCCCTCACCTTAGGGAGCCCTTTGGGGAACCCCCAGTGCTTGGGCTGCAGGGATAAAGCTCACCCCAACACAGGCCCTTCATTTCTGCCAAATTCCAACCTGTTGGACGATTCAAACGTTCGGGAGAGGTCTCTGGATTGTGCTGCCCTTTGTCTCTGCAGCAGCACAGCAGAGTCCTGGCACAATCCCCTGGAGGTTTGGGCCACCTGGCATGGTGGGATCCTGCTCCCCAGCCAGGGTGGGATCTGGCAGTGAGGCTCTCAGCTGGGCTGAGAACACCCTCCAGCTCGTTACACACATGGGCCAGCTAATCTCCATCTGACAGCGAGTCATCCTTCCCACCGTGCTGAAGGCTGGAATGACAGTGTGGTTAAAGGGGCTGATGAATTAAGAGCATCTTTTAAATACATCAGATATTAAAATTCCCGTGTAATTACAGTGCAATGGATTATGTGTGGTGCTGAAGGGGAAGCAATTCAGTAGAGCAAAGGAATTACAGTGAGAGAGGAGAGGCAGTGAAGCGTAATTGCACCCAGCTCTGCTCTGCTGGGGCAGCTTTGGAGCTGCAGTGGAAGCTGAGAGGCTCCAGAGCTCTGCTGGCATCCAGGACTTGTCTGGGACACTGCGGGGATTGGGGAAATTGAGTTGGACCTGCAGAGTTTTGTGGAGGAGAGTAAGAAAAGGACTTTGCTCTGCTCCATCCCTTGCTCTCCCGGGGAGGAAGGCACCCTGCTCCCAGTCTGCCTCTGGCCACACAGATCCACAAGCTTTGGCCATTGCTCACTCCAGCATCCCACTGCTCCCAGTGCTCCATGTGTGACCAGCAGTCAGTGCTTGAGCACATCTAAGACAAGAGAACCTGATTTCCTTTCCTTTCCTTTCCTTTCCTTTCCTTTCCTTTCCTTTCCTTTCCTTTCCTTTCCTTTCCTTTCCTTTCCTTTCCTTTCCTTTCCTTTCCTTTCCTTTCCTTTCCTTTCCTTTCCCATTGCCCTCTTCCCCTTTTCTTTCCTCTTCCCTATCTTCATTCCTTTCTTTTTTTCTGTCTCTCCCCTCTCATCTCTTTTCCCCTTCTGTTTATTTTCTGCTTTTCTTTTTCTCTCTCCTTTTCCCCTTTCCCCTTCCTTTCATGCTCCACGTTCCCGGCCCCGAGGCAGCTGCAGGTGTGTGAGCTCCAGGCAGAGGCTGCTCCGGGTGTCCAGGTGGTCAAACAGGCCACCCCATCCTTCACCTCCTCTCGCTCCGCCCCTGGGGGCACGGGGGGAATTTTTTTGTGCTTTCAGCCCCCCCTGCCCCAGGGAGGAGGTGCCACCTGCAAGGGACCTTGTGGTCAGAGTGTCCCCAGCACGATTTGGCTGCGGAGCTGCCGGAGCAAAGGCTTTGCCTTAATGAGCCGGTGCTGGTTTGCTCGTTAATGATGTGGAGCGGCGCCATCGCCAGATAATTAAGGAGCGTTGTCCCAGGCTCTGATAAGGGCACAGAGCGAGCGGGTGTGGGGTGCTGTGGGACACTGTGGGACGATGTGGGACACTGTGGGGTGCTGTGGGATGCTGTGCGGTGCTGTGGAACGCTGTAGGGTGATGTGGTACACTGTGGGACGCTGTGCAGTGCTGTGGGACGCTGTGGGGTGCTGTGGGAGGCTGTGGGAGGCTGTGGGGTGCTCTGGGATGCTGTGGGGTGCTGTGGGAGGCTGTGGGGTGCTGTGGGGTGCTGTGGGAGGCTGTGGGGTGCTGTGGGACGCTGTGGGGTGTTGTGCGGTGCTGTGGGATGCTGTGGGACGCTGTGGGACGCTGTGCAGTGCTGTGGGGTGCTGTGGGGTGCTGTGGGGTGCTGTGGGACGCTGTGGGAGGCTGTGGGGTGCTGTGGGACGCTGTGGGGTGCTGTGGGACGCTGTGGGACGCTGTGGGACGCTGTGGGAGGCTGTGGGGTGCTGTGGGGTGCTGTGGGGTGCTGTGGGACGCTGTGGGAGGCTGTGGGGTGCTGTGGGACGCTGTGGGGTGCTGTGGGGTGCCACGTGTGCAGGCACAGAGCGGGACTGCACCGAAGCACCCACGGGGGAGCACCAGTGACCCACCCCATCACCACCCACAGCGCTGCCTCCCCCTCCTCCTCTTCCTCCTCCTCTTCCCCCTCCCCAGAAGGGCCAAGAGTCACACAGGACATTGTCCCCATCGTGTCCCCACACTCGGTGAGGACATGGGGCCGTGTGATGCCTGCCTTCGCTTGTGCAATGGCGTTTGTTCACTAATTAGCACAATCTGGCAACCCACACCATTCTTCCAGTCATTAATTATTATTAATTATTTGTTATGCAAATAGGGTTGAGGAGCACAGCGCTGAAGGCAGCACAAACACAAACAGTCCCGGGCCCGGGTGTTTATGTAATGGGCAAGGCGGCACCGTGGGAGGGCCTGGAGCCACCCAGGCTCTGTGTGCTGGCCCCTGCCTCGGGTCCCCTGGGAGCTGGGGACACGCTGGTGGCATCAATGGCAATCGGTGCTGCAGGGCTGGTGCTGGAGGGGACTGCAGGAGTGCTGGATGTGGGCTGTTATGGGGAAAATTGTGCTTTTCAGGGTCCTGGGGAAGGAAGGCGATGGGATGACCCAAGGGTGGAGGGAGGTGTGTTGGTGATGGGTGGCTGAGGAAGGTGCTGCTGGCAGAGGTGGGAAAGGTGATTGCTGTGTTTTGTGGGTGCTGAGGAAGTCCTGTCCCACTCTTTTTCCTGTGGTCCATCTCTAGGAATGGTGTCTGGGGAGAAGCTGGGATGTTTCACCAAAACTGGTTCCATAAGTGGCAGTTTGCTGTCTCCATCCCCCCATCTGGATGGTGGATGGGGCTGGGATCCACCTCTGCATCCCTCCCAGTCCACTGCCTGGTGCTGGTGGGGCATTTTTTGGTGCTCACCACCTTCCCCTTGCCCTCCATCTGGGGCTCTCTGCTCTCTCCATGGCTCCCTTCCCTTTGCATGCCTCTGATCTCAGCATCGACCCCAAATGCAGCCACCCATCACATCCCTGTGCCACGGAGCAATAGCACCAGTGGCACCGTGCCACAGGGACACAGGCTGGCAGCAGCAGGGCCCTACCCAAGCCCTGCTTGAGCAATGGGGAAGGGAACTGAGAAAAAATGGAAATTAAAGAGAGGAAAGGATTAATAAGGATCCTGCCTCAACCACAATGGCTTTGTTTCAGGAGAGCTGATACCACACGCTGGCTAACGCTGCTCCTCAGAGGGTTTTGGGAAGCAGAGAGGTTTTGGCCATGCCCAGGTGCAGATCTGGTGTGCTGTGAGTGTGGTCTTGGTCCCTGCCCAGCCACTGATATTCCCTGGTGTCCTGCTGCTGTCCCCAGCCACATGCTGCACCATGAGGCCACCGTTGGCATAAAGCAGAACCCTGGCAGAGTGGAGATTTGGGGGAAGAAATGTGTTCTCACAAGGCAGTGCCTGTCCTGCTGGGCGCTGCTGTGGAGCCATGCCCTGGGACATGGGACACCTGGAAGCTGGAGGGCTGCTGGCTCCTGCTGCACAGGGAATCACCCCAGAGTCTGTGTACAGTTCACCCTGGCTACCCTGAGCACAGAACAACCTGTGTGTTTCGAACAATTCCCTCTTTCAAGCACTAAGCTCCATGTGGCTCACCTGTACATCCATGTATGTCCCTGTATATCCCTCCTCAGCCCTGGCGTTACTTGCTTTTTGCACTTCTAGATCCCTCAGTCACCGCCCCATAAGGCTGCTTTCTGCATTTCCTCCATCCCGGGGTATTTGCCCTTTAGAGGAACATTTCTTTAGAGGTATTCCCAGCAGGGATGGGAGAGGAGCAGCACTTTGCACAAGCTGTGCTCAGAGCTGCAGCAATGTCCCGACAAAGCTCTCCCATTATTGCTGTGCCCGATGTCCGTGGGGAGCTCAGCCTCTTTTCTTCCTTCTCCACTGCAGGAGTCAGCTCTGGCTGCTGCCAGGGTTATCTCCATCCTCCAGCTTGCAGCACGCTCTGCTGCTTCCCCGTCCCTCCGAGGGCTGCGGCTCGACCCCGGCCGGGCAGCACGGGCTCCTGCAGCGGAGCACCAGGGCTTTATTCTCCCATCGCCAAGAATAAGCTCGGATAAAATCAGGAGAAAAACTGGGGACTTGTGGAAGTTCCCTGCCTGCCGCCTGGGCACTCGTACGTGCTCTCTGCCCCATCCTGATCCCAAGCCTGAGCCGGGGGCTGCAGGGAGGGCTGAAGCCAGATGCCTGTTTCTAATAAAGCTCGGCTCCCGCCGTGAGCCGCGCTCAGCCTCGCCCGCTCCAGATGATAACGGCGGGGAAGCCGCCGCCGGACGGACCTCGTGGTACACGTGAAAAGCAGCTGAAGGTGAACGGATCTTGCGTCTGTGCACTGGCCGTGATTTGTGGCATCAGGATGCTCTAAGGAGCATCTTGCCCCGGCCCTGTCCCCCGTGGGGGGCTCAGGGGGCTGCGGGGGGCCCGGGGCGCAGGCGGAGGCCGGGGCGCTGCGTGGAGCGCAGCAGGAAGGAAGCGCTCGGCGAGGACACAGCCAGCACTGCGTGCGCGTCCTTACATGTGCGCTATTTTCAGCTTGACGGGGAGCAGGCCAAGTTCTCCAACAGATTGAGTTGGGAGCTGAAATCCTCCTCTCCTCCTCCCCGCTGCCCAGCACCCACTGCCTGCAGGCACGGCGAGTCCGAGTGTGCCGCGGGCAGCTCGCTCTGCTCCGCGCAGTCCGTGCTCCCGTCCGGAGCTGAGCGCACCCCGCTCCCTCTCCCAGTGGTGCCGCTGCCCCATCTCGTAGCAAGGCCACAGGATCTGACCCTGCTCAGGGGCCAGCGGCTGCAGCTTCTCCCTTCCCCACTTTGGGCTGGTCCAGACACCGCCACCAGCATCCTCCCAAACCCAACCCCATCCCATCACAGATCTTCAGCCTCACCTGCCTTCTGCTTCACTCACACACATTCCCACCTGCTCCGTCCTTGCTTTTTTCCCAAGCAGAGGATATCCTTCCTCCTCTCCTTCCTCCTCTTCCCAAATTCCGCCTTCCTCACCCCCATCACTGTGACCCCACCAGAAGTGCAGCCGTGTCCTCACCCTGTTTGAAATGCAGGAAAGAAACCCATGTGCAACTTACTGTCTCAGCACCCTCTAATCATTTTGTCAGCCAAAAAGCACTTCTGTCAAACCCTCACAGGCAAACTGGGAGGGGATGGATTGGGAAGAGGCATCTGACACCACTCCCTGCTTTTTCCCCCCTTTTCCCATCCGGGGTTTTGCTTTATGTGCGGGACAAGCATTGGGTTTTCTCTCCTCTCCCTCTCCACGTGTTTCAACAACTGTCCAGAGAGAGTGAAAGGAATAAGGGAAATGTTGCAGGAGAGCAGCAAGGCTGGAGAAAATGTATTGCCAGAGGCTGGGTCTGCTCAACAAAGTGCAATTATGCAATGGGAGGAGAAAGCTGTTCGGGCCTGGAGAGGGGTTTCCAACCAGGACTAATGGAGCCCCAGGCCTGGTCACCTGGGATGGCCCCAAAGTATCCCTGGCCCCTTTCAGGTGCTGGGGGTGCATTAAATGGCTCCTTCTGTCCAGCACATGAGCTGCTCTGGGGGTTTTACAGTGGGAGGTCAATGGCATTGGTTTGCTCCATCCTCAAAGCAGCAAACTCAGTGGCAGCGGCTGCCTGGCCCAATCCTGGGAGCCCAAATCTTTCTCCAGGGCCAAGCCCCTAAAGGAGCCAGGGTTGTCCTCGATGTCATCTGTTCCACTGTAGCTTCAGGAGGGGTGTCCCTTTCTCAGCCCCTTCATCTTCTCTGATGAGTGTCTGGGGTCACAGCAGCAGCTGACAACAGCCCTTTCCTCCAGGAAAAGGGTGGAGGCTGTTGGAGTCAGCATTTCATACGGCCTTGAGGACAGATGGGCTTCCCAGGGACAGGCAGACGGTGTGGGGGGGACAGGCTCTACTCCAAGTATGGGGACCTCTGATTTGGGTTCTGCAGCCTGGGAATGTGGCTCTCCCTTCCCTGCTTTTCTTTTGGCTGGCACTTGCCCGAGCACTGGGGCGAGCTGCCTTTGCCATCCTGCGTCACATGAGCATCACGGGGAGTTTGCACAGAGCCGATCCCTTCTCCCTAACCTTTCCACTAATGAGGAAACAAATTCCTGGGATGGCTGCAGCGCTGGAAGGTCAGAGCCATCACAGCCTGGCAGCCCCATAGCTCTGCCCATGGTCCCATCCTTCTTTCCCACATCCTTAATCGTTTGGGAACGGGACGCTCCAAGGAAATCTCATGTCCAGCATGGCACCATTGACTGGAAAAATGATGCACCACAAAGCAAAGTCGAGCCCTGCCTAACAAACAGGCGGTCGTTAACTCTGCATTGAAGTGTTTGCAGGTCTCCAACACAGGAAAAAAAAAATCCCCAGAACCCACTTTCAAATGCTGCTCATCTAATTAGGGTACCGGGAAAGGCTCATCCATCCTTATGTGTCCGGCGTGTCCTCAAACATGCACGTGAAATCCGGGCCATCAAGCACTCAGAGCCGGCGTCGCAGCAAGATGCTCCCATCCGGAGACAGGTCTTTAAATCATCCCCGAGCTCTGGGAAAACTGCAGACAGCTCGAGAGCGGAAAATGAAAAGGCAAAATGTTGCTCCTGGAGCTCTTGCCCTGAATTATTTGCTCAGCTTTAATAATGAGTTACGCACAAGCCAAACTGAAGCTGCTCAGGTGGTTTTATGGGGAAAACCAGTCCGGTGGATGCTGCGGAGCAGTGCCTGGTCCCTTGGTCCTCCAGCACTTTTGGGAACTGATGCGCTCTGGGAAGACAGGCTGGGTAAACGGGGGGAAAAAAAATCCCTCTTTAGTGGGCTTTTTGCAGTATGCAGGTGTGAGAGCTGGGATTGAAGCTTTGCATTGATTGTCCTGGAGCTGGAGGGGACAGCGGTGGTGGGGATGATGTTGTTCTGTCTCCTCTTCGCTGGCCCTGTTGCTCCCATGGGTGAATAACGGCAGGCACCAGCAGGGAAAACTCTGGGCTGTTTCCCTGCCTTATTCTAGGCTAGTTTGACTAAATCTGTCTCTTTTAGGATGAATCACTCTAGCACTGCTGGTTGTGACCTGCTGGCCACTGTGCTCGCTGAGCTTCTGCAATTTCTCTTTTATTGGTGAAAATGAGAAGTTGCTTTTTCTGCCCTTTTCTCTGGGATCACAGATTGCAAATAATGATTGCCTTAAACACAGGCTATTTCCCAGCTTGCTGGGGATGGGATTGCTGGGTGTTCAGTGCCGGTGGCACCAGGAGCCAGGCCAGCTCTGTGTTAACATGGTCCAACAAGCATCTTAATTTAACTCTCTGTAATTTAACTCTCCTTTATTTAACTCTCCCCTTGCTCAACTTTATCTTTTCTAATGGATGAGGTCTTGCCACGAGCCATGTGTTGCATCCTGCTCAGCAGGCTCTGGGTTGGTTTCCATGTGTTTCTCGTGGAAAGGCAATGTCTGGGCTGGATCCTGCTCTGTTGAACTGCAATGGATCCCATTTTCTCTTGTGCCTGATTCTATGGGATCACATGGAGCACTAGGAGCTGTTCACACTGAGTGCCTGTAGCTGAACACATCTCCCTGGATTTATTGGTTTCTGTTTGTTTCTTTTTCTCCTGTTTCCTTTCCATGGGATTATTTATAGCCAGGCCAACTCTGCTCCCACTCTCCTCTCCCTCCGAGGTCCCCAGGTGTTGCCTTGAGGAGGCAGGTACCTTGTTCCCAGTGAAAGATGCTGTCAAGGCTTAGCCCAAGGGCACAGGTATAAAACTTCCTGAAGGAACAATTTGCTGCAGGAATTGTACTGAACCAGCCAAACTGGGTGGTTTCAGGGATCAACCAGGACTGCACTGAGATGATCTCACCCGCTTGCTTCCAGCCTGATCCCATTGCTTGTGCAACTCAAACATGTTTTGTAAGGAAAATCTGACCTGATGATCCTTCCCCCTAGGGACTAAGCCAGGACCTGATTTTGGTGTTTCTGGCAATAGCAAAATATAATTTTTCCCCCACAGCTTCTTCTCTTTGTGACTCCCATAAGAGCCCTGAAGATTCTGCTGATGCCCTGAGACAGCAGCAAGTCTGGGCACATGGTTAAAGGTGTAGATGAGGCACTTGGGGACATGGATTAGTGGTGGCCATGGCAGTGCTGGGTTAACAGTTGGACTGGGTGATCTTAGAGACCTTTTGCAACCCTAATGATTCTGTGTGGTGCAGAAAGGCAGGGAGTGGCAAAGAGTGGCTCCACATCTGCCTTGGGTCTGTCAGGACCCAGCAACCTTTCCCCTAAATGGAAAATGGGCTTTTGGGGTAAAAAACCCCAACAAAACACGTGAAAAAAAAAATCAGTAGCTGTGATGCCATCTGTGTCTGCAGTGTGGCACAGCGGGGACAAGCTGTGCCCAGACTGCTGAGCACCTATGCCAGGGAGCTGAAAGAGGTGTCATGAGCCTTCCTCCTCATTTTCTCCCCCTGGGAGTGCAATGTCCTGTTTCTCTTGGGAACAATATATCTCCTTGGCATCTCTCTGTTTAGAAGCTTTGATTTCTTTTCCAACTGCAGCTCTATAGCCTCAACAGCATGTCTTGGATATTTTCTCCCACTGGTGCCCCTCTTGTTGATCCCAGGGGGAAGGCCAGTTGGAAACCTTCCAGCAGCCCAGGCAAGAGGTGATGGAGGGCTGGGGGCAGCAAGTTGCCAGTTCATTTGTTTTCCTCGATGGGGTTTCAAAAAAAAAGTGATGGGCTGATGAGTTTGGAGTCTCAGGGGGGCAATTTCCCTGGCAGCATCCAAGTTGTGTCACCTCTCTGCTTGGCTCTGTGACGACAGTGTTGATTTGAATTCTTCCAACTTAAGACTGATTTAAATGATGGTGAAGTTGGGGGGTGGCGTGTGGGAGTAGAGCACTGAGCGCTATTCTTTTTCGGTTGTCATATGCCTCCATAAAGACTTCTGCCTTGGGGATTTGCATAGATCTGTGGTCCAGATTGTGCTGCAAAACCCACCGGTGGTCCTCAAATCTATGGCAACGCTTCTGTGCTGGCTCCTGAGGCAGATGAAGCTGGGAAGTTTAGGTGTGTTTGCAAGTCTTATGCCATGATTGTTCCTTTTTGGGTTTGGGAGATGCAGATGGGGCTTGGAGTGCAGATGGGTCTTGGAGAGCCCACTCCCCTCCTGACCGACAGCATTCCCCCTCCTGACCGACAGCATTCCCCCTCCTCTGCAGCCCCATCCCCTGGGGAATGTCTGGCTGCATCTCCTATTCTATTCTATTCTATTCTATTCTATTCTATTCTATTCTATTCTATTCTATTCTTCTCCTCAACGTGTTCTGCTTTGCTGAGCTCTCCCAGCCTTGCACTCCAAACCACTCTAATTTGATGGCAAGATGGTGAGGTCAGAAAAAAAACCCAACATTCTCAATGTTTTTGTGAAAAATAGGTGTTTGGGTAATGACCTCATGGGGAGGGAGGCTGCAGAGTGAGCCAGTCTCCTACCAGTGAAACCGCAGGAGGCGAACGAGTGGGATTGTGCAAATGTCCCAGCCACAGGGAAAGCTTAATTCGGTGGTTGTAATAGCTGAGGACACGCACATCTGTAGGGAAGCAGGCTCCCTTCCTCGCGCTGCTCCCAGAAGGGCTTGTTTGTTTAATTTTATCTCGCCGAGAAAATTATAAAAGGAAAAAAAAAAAATACAACCACCACTCTGTGGTTTTACTCAGCTGCAGCACAAAACCACCCCAGCGGAGCCTGGAGAGCGCCGGGAGCGAAGCCCTCGCCTGAGCCCAGGTATTTCCGTGGGGAAGAGGGGCAGCGAGGGGCCGTGTGACGGCGGCAGCCCCCGCGCTCTGCCAGGACCCCGCTGCCTGCTGGCACAGGGCCAGGCAGGATGGAGCCGGCTGTAGGAATCATCAGAGCTGGAGAAATCCGGACATCGCACTCGCTAATCTGCCCTCCCACCTCCACCCCGTGCTGATAAACGCCACTGCCCAGGGCAGCGGTACCCTGGAAGGAGGGAGATATTTGCCCTTTGAGAGGCTGGAGGAGGATGGGGGTCTCTGGGGCTCCCAGCACAACAGCCTGGCTTGCCCAGGTGCCACCAATGCACCTTGTGGCCGAGCAGAGTGGGCAAGGTTGGATTTTGGGGCAGGAAGTTGAGATCTTTGTGGTGGTTGGTGCTTTGCAAGCTGCCGTGTAAACCCCGCCACAGAGATGGCTGGTGCGGCTGGATAACGTGGGAGCGCCTGTGCTCTGGTTTCAGCTCATTTTCCTCGCTGTCATTAGTTTAAATTTCCGAGGGAGCCTGGGCTTGGCATCAGACGCTGACATCCTTTAATTTAACAAATGTAAAAACGGGACGGTTTCCAAGTGGAGTGATTTAGAAACGTCCCGCTCCGTCCCGCAGCCGCGGTGTCGGGCGCTGGCCGGGCCGTCGCCCCGCGCTGTCACCGCCACCCCGCTCCCCCCGCCGGCGGGGCTGCGGCTGAGACCTCCCACACTCGTCACACGGGTGTGACATCCCATCATCACCATCCCTGCCCGCTGCTCAGCGCCGTCGGGAGCTGCCGGTGGGCCCGGCTGGCAAGGAGCAACAGGGGGGGCTGGATGCAGGAGCGCAGCTCGCCGAGGGGAGGGACGGGGCCGTGCCCCCCGTGCCACCCCCACAGCACCCACTGAGATCCCGTCACCCCTTCGCCCTGGCAAGGGCCTTCTCCGCCTCCGGACTTGCGTAGGATGCCGCGTGTCCCCCCTAAGCTGCTTAATGAGGGTTAAGAAGCTAACGGGCTTATTTCCAGCAATGATTTCCACAGCTCTGCAGGTGTCCCTGGAAGCGGAGAGACCCTGCTCCCACCCGGGAGCATCCTGCTGGTGTTCCCACCAGCCAGCCTGTGCTGCCATGAGCTTGTCAGTGCTCAGCCAGGTGCCTGAGTCAAATCAGTGGCTGTTTTCAGGGTGTTTTAACACCCTGTGACAGAGATCCAGGCTGTGGTTTGGGTAGGGAAGGGGAGTAGGGGGGGTGGCATCCCTATGGATACATCCCCCACCGCCCTGGTCCCTCTCGCTCTGCCTCCAGAGCATCTCTGCAGCATCCCTGGGCGGTCGCCTGGAGACGGCCGCCGCGGGTTGCCACAGCGACGGAGCCTTCGCTCAGCATCCTTCCAACTCCGCAGCCTTGGCCGAAGTTGGGCGAGAGAAAAATATCCCAGGGAAGGGACTCTGTCCTCCCCTGGAGTAGCGAGTGCAGGGCTGGGGAAACTGGGGCACAGCTGGTGGAGTTGGAGGCAGCTGTGAGGTGATGGAGAAAGGTTTGGAAGTTGTCTGTGGGGTGTAATGGGGTAAAAAGTGGTGGAAATGGGGCTGGTGGAGGGCAGGGGGGGCCTGCAGTCTCTGGGGTGTGGGGTCAGCACTTTGGGGAGCCGGTGCTGGTGCAGCACCTCCACACGAGTCCTCCCAGCAGCAGCCATCGATTGTCACCACGGCAATGCCAGCTGTGCTCAGGTTGTCAGCTGTTGTGACATCCAGCATGTGCTGGGCTATGCTGCAGGGGTGTGCACACCCTGGGGGGATCAGCCACCCAGAACCCAGACAAAAACCTGGGGTCCCCTACACAGGATGGGGAGACCGGCCACAAAACCATCAGGGGTCCCTCAGGAATGGGGTTCCACAGGGTGACGCGGTGGCACAGGCTGCTGCCTGGCCCTGGGGATTCTCTGTGGCGAGGGAGAGGAGCGTGAGACCCTTTGGGGTGACCAAGCAGTGGTGGCCCCCACCAGCCCCACCACGGAGGGCTCCCCCCACCATCCCAAGCCTATAATTAAAGACGATGTCCATGGAGGGCGAGGACAGGTTACGTAACTTTGGCGTTTGGAAAATTCTTTCTGCTCCCTTATCGGCTTTATAAATATCTTGACCTGGGGCCAGGCCAGCCAGGGGGGAAGGCGATGACAAGGGCTGCTGCCAGTCCCCACGCTCAGGCCTCTCCAGCCACCATGCCTCAGTTTCCCCATCTCTATGGACAAAAGCATCCCTGCTTCTCCCACTGCTGTGCTGAGGGGAGGGCTCCTTGCTGCCTATGGGAACAGAGAGTGTTTTTCCCCTCCAACAGAAAAAGAGGTGGATTTTTCTTCCTCTCCTGAAATAGGCTTGAGGGTGGTTTTGGGTCACAGACCTCCTTAAATAGCAAGACCAAAGAACCAACGTGCTGCCTGCAGCACTTACTGCCTTGCCCTAATCTGGTATCACGTCCCCCAGGTCTGAATTTCTTGCATCCTTCTTGCTGGTCTTTGATCTCCTAAAAGTCCCTGGGTGGGGGTCATGCAGTGCCTTAGCCACTGTGTTTCCCCAGCAGGATGCTGGGGGTGGGTGCCTGCCCTGTTCCCCCTGCTCCACACAGCCCTCCTGACCCTCTGCCATGGCACAGCCGAGCCAGGGGACAGTGGGATGCTGATGCACGGCTGCTGACCACTGCAGGAGCTCCAGGCTTTGAGGGGGGGCTGGAGCAGGTCCCCTGCTCACGTGCACTCGCATTTACGCCACTTGCAGAGTTCTGTGCCCGCGGGGATGTCGGAGGGCGGCCGGGGCCGTGTCGATAGGAGCACGCACGGCTCACACAGCCAAGGGCGGCCGGGCCGGCGTTGTGTAACTCTCCGTGAGGCTCTTCACCAGGGACATGTCACCGTGTCCCAATGCCACCAGACTTGTCATCTTCCTCAGTGCCACCAGACTTGGCCCCTGCCCCAGCCACGGGGTCCTTTTGCTCTGTGCCCTCCCATTGCCATCGTGGCCATCCAGCCATGCCAGGATGCTGTGTGATGTCTACTTGTACCGCTCAGGGGTGGGCAGGACCAGCACCCCAGGGGTTCTGCAGGCTGTTGTGGGTGGCAGCAGCACGACACCACCTTTACCTCTCCAAATCTTCCTGTGACAGCATTTTGGGTTTGCCTGCTGGTGCCCTTCTCCTTGTCAGCCCATGTGTGCACACAGCAGTGCCCGGGCTCACCAACGCCGGGCTTTGCACTCGCCTTGTTCATTGTAGGGTTGCACAAGGACACACATGGGGGTTGTTATTTTAGGGCTGGCCAAAAAAAAATAGGGATCCCTTCATTGCTGTTGTGATCCTGCAGTGTGTGCCTGAGCGAGCCACCCACCAGTGACCCACTCAGAGGGGGAACACAGGCAGATGTGCACCAAACCTTGATGGTTTAAAAATGACGTTTTAAATGCCTTAAATGCCCAGTTCTCTGCCACAGGGTCTGTGTCTGCTGAGCCCCTTAACAACAGAACCTGAGGTTGGGGCACAGAAATAATTAATCACTTCAGGGACCTCTGTGTCTGTCTGGTTCCTTCATGGCCACCTCAATTTGAACAGGGCTTTCCAAGCAAGGTGGGTGGCCTAGAAGGAACAAAGGGAGCCCTGAGTGGTGGCAATGGGTGCCCTAGGATGTGGCAGTGGAGCGTCCCACAGCACATCACCCCCAGGCTGTGGGCTACCAACATCAGCGGATGCTGACGTCGGGCAGAGATTTGACTTCTTGCTGCCAGGGCCAGGCTGAGAGGGCACCCATGGCTGGTCCCCCGTGGGCAGGGAATGAGGGAGGATTAATTGAGTCTCTGATCTCTGACGGCGAGAGGGGACGAGAGCAGTGACCCCCCCAGCGTTACGCAACGCCTGTGCTAAATCTTCATGCAGCAGATAAAGACGGTCGGTCCCCAAATACCCTGCCCTGCCTTTGCTGCCCTTCAGCTACTTGGGTTTGGGGTCATGTCTGAAGTTTGGGGTTGTCCAGCTCTCTGGTGGCAGCAAAGAAGTGTTGAAAAGGCAGAAACATTGGGACAGAAACCTGTTACCCCCTGGGAATGAGATTTCCTCCAAACAGGCTCTGCTTGAGGAATGAGAGCTTTAAAGGGAGCCCTTACAGGATTTTGAAGACACTGAAACTCATGAATTGCTGCAGGCAGAGCCATGAGCTGGACGAAAACTAATAGCTGCAAAAACAGTGCAAGGGCCTTTTTGGTCTTGAAGATGCTGGACAGCATCATGAGTGCGCCAGGGGAGTTGGACATCCCCAGCAGAAAAGGAGGATGATTTTTCATCCTCTCCTGAGAAGATGGGGTTTGTGTCACGGCCATCATTAAACAGCAAGAACAAAGTGGTCTTTCCTTGGAACATCGACTGCTGACACCACTGTCTGATCCACCAGTTTGGAATGTGTCTCATCCTTCTGGCTGGTCCTTCACTTCCCAAAAATCTCTGAAATCCCCTCCAAGCTGCTTCTATTCCTGGGACAACTAAGGCGTCTTGGGCTCCCCACCATTGTCACACGGCGATTCCCCCTCCCTGCCCCTTGGAAATGCCGCTGAAGGTGCACATCCCCCTCGCTGGCGGTGGCTCCCCGGGGCCGCGGCCGAGGTGCCATGTCCTGTACATGTAGGGAAGAAGCGAGGCTGTAATCTGAGCTCGGGAACAATTAGGCAGGACATCGGCAAAGTCCCCGCCGCCCGCCGCTCCCTCGGCCGCCGGCACCGGGCTCAGCATCTGCGGCTCTCGCTGCGATCGCGGGGTAAGTAGAGCCAGGAGGGCGGCTCTCCCCGAGCTCGGCATGTCCTTCCTCCCCGCTTCCTTCCTCCTGGGGTTAACAGTCACGTTTAGGGCTCTGCTGACACCACGGCAGTGCCAAAGAGCACTGGGAACACAGCACTTCAGGGGTGGAAATGACAACTTTACCCTGGCACTGCCATGGAGCCAGGAAAACTGCCTGTGACAGTGGGACACGGGCTGTATTTCTCACCGAGAGTTGAGCAGTTGTTAATGTTTTGGTGGAGCAGGAACGATCGTGGGTTTAAGGTCCAAAAAAGAGTGGAGGGTGCTGATGAGCAGTTGATGGCTCAGCCTTGCTTACATCCCAGCTCTCTTGGCTGGAAGGGATGTGTGTATCCTGAGCTGGTTCCCATGGCCATCCCGCTCCTTTCCGTGCAGATTCCCAGCTGGAATGTCACCGCGGGGAGATGCCATCGCTCTCCCCACAGCTCCTGGCTCCAGCTGGCAGATCCATGGCTCCCAACCTGCCGTGTGTTTGTGCCTTCAGGATAAACATTTCCTGGGCACGGGCTCTGCCCACACTCATGATTTCCCTGGAGAGGGAGACACGGCTCCTGGAGTGGGGGGGTTTGTGTTTTTTAGGTGAGAACAAGTGAAAACCTGCCTTGGGAGTAATGGGATTTGGGAAAGAGGCCTCAACTGGAACTGGGCAAACGGGAGGTTCAGGATTACTCTTGCTGAATGAGGATGGGTGGATCCAGATCCGTCATCTCCTGCCTCCAGCCCTGAGGTGTGAGAGGGCTCTCGAAATAATCCGTGCCTGTGATATCCCAGGGATGTTTCCAATCACTGGTGTTACCTTCAGGATAGGAAGCCTTCAGCACTGTGGCCCTCAGCTTGTTTCCGTCTGGTTGGTGATAAAATCCACTTGGAGACATTTGCCCTTTCTGCCTCGCTTTTCCCTTTCTTCCCACGGTGGTTTTTAGCAGCTGGATGCTCCCTCCTTGGTCAGGGCCAGGGCTGGGGCAGGGCTGTTGCCTCTCCCCGGAGCCTCTTGGCATGTGCTGGATGGGAACCTGCCATTCCCAGCGGAAATCCGTGTCCCTGCAGAGGCCCCAGCTGTGGCAGGCAGGAGCGTGGCCGACTAATTCCAGCTCTGCCATCACCTGCCTCAGTCCCATCGCTGGGAGGTTTGGGGCTGGAGCTGGAGCCCAGCACGTATCCGGATTTGGGAGCACGCAGGAGGGACCAGGGCCATGTGATGGAGACACCCCAAGGTCACCGACCCATCCAAGCCCATCCTCTGGCCCACACATTCCAGGGATGGGTTTTTTTGGGAGGGAGGTGCCCACCACAGCCTGGGCAGGGAACAGGACTTGCTTGGGGACTTGTACTCTGGTACTCTGGCACCTTGGGCATGGCTGGGCTGGGTGGTATTTCAGTTCTAAGCCCTGGACATCTCCCAGCCATGAGTCCCACCCAGGGGGGCTCCTCTTCACCCTCCAAAGACCCTGCTGATCCAGCACCAGCCATCTCCATCACCAGAGTCCCAACCCCACCATCTCCTGAGGCTCCTGGGACACTGTTACCATGGCAGGACACGGGGACAGGGCATTGCTACTGCAGAACTTTAATTCGCAGGGCCCTGGGGCTGCTGGGAGCAGATCTCTGACGTCCTGTGGGTCAAATCCTGCTGGTTGCAGGGTCCAGAGCATCAGCAGGCTGGGAAATCTCCCTTCCCCCTCACTAAATCCCTTCCCCGGCGCAGGACAGTAGGTTACGGGACTCGACCAGAGGTTGGATTTAAGGAGATTACAATTTCTCCCCCAGGATAATCTAGAAATTCAATTAAAACTCTCTGTCTCCTGCCCGGGCTGCAGCAGGGCCCCGGGGCACCCTGTGCCCTGCAGCCATGGCCGGGGAGCGCTGGGGTCCCCCCGGGCACACACCAGGTAAGGGCTGACCCCTCCCCTGGGATCTGGCTGAGCCCCCCCTGCCTGGGGAGCAGCTGGGGCTCTGCCTCTTCCCAGGCCAATTTCCTGGGATATTTACAGCCATCCTCTGAGCCAGGGCAGCTGGGGGGGCTGTGGGGGTCTGCAGGGGGCTGTGGGGAAGGGTGAGGGTGTACCCCAGATGTTTGGGTGGGCGTCGTGTGGACAGGGCAGTCTGGCTGGGTTTTGGGGCATCCTTTGGCAGCCCCTGGTGCAGGTGATCCCTGCCAAGGCCTGTGACCCCCTTGCCCTCATCCTTTCCCCCAGCCATGTCCTGCTGTCTGGGTGTATGGATGTGAGGGGATGGAAAAACAGCCTGTGTTTTCCAGGAGAATGAGATGGGATTTCAAGACCTGGAGGGGCGGCAGGGCTGGCTGTGGGTTGGGGTGACTGTGGGTGTTGTGGCATTCCCAGATCCCTCTGGCACTGTCCTGCAGCCGGGCAGGGGGACAGCACCCGGGAGCAGCAGGGGTGGATGTAGAGCCCTGGGGCCCTGTCACTGCAGGGTGTGGGTGCTGGAACAGGGATGAGTGCTGGAGCTGGAGCAGACGTGGAGGCAGCTGGACTGGGGTGCTCAGTCCCCACATCACACCACGGAGTTTGGGGCTAAAGGGATGCTCAGTGCAGCCTCTGAAGGGCTCTTTCCCAGGATCTCTCTGATCCAGGGCACATTTAGCAGGAGTTTTAGGGTGCTTAAGCACAAGCCCATCACCCCACAGAGGCCACCTGGCCCCAGTGGTGACGAATGTGCACGTGGCCCTTTTTTCTGCTCCCGTACCCGTGGCGTCCACACGTGGCTCAGGGGGACAGCGATGAGCCAGCATCTCTCCAGGCACCCTGTCACCTCCGGTCCTGCCACCAAGGGCCTTCCTTGTCCCACGTGCCTCAGTTTCCCTTCTGCATGTGCCACCAAGGCTTGCAGACAGCGATTTCTCAACTGCTTGTTGGAAATAGGGAGTACGTGGGGTTCCTGGGGAGGGGTGTGTGCCCATGGCTGTTTTCCCTCCCGTGTCCCTGCCAAAACGGAGCAGTTTTTTCTCATTAGGGATGTACTATGGTGGGAACCTCTTTCTTGTCCTTCCTGGCAGCGGAGGGGAAACAGGGGGCCATTTATTCTCATTTATTCTTTATATGTCCTGGCCTGGCCTGCCTTGTGCTGACCCTTAATTTTTTGGCAGTGCTCAAAGACACGGCACTGTAGGAGGGAATTATTCAGGCGTTGCTGCTGCCCCGCCATGGCTCGGGGAGCCTCCAGCCCCTGAGCTGCCTCCCCTCGGTTTGTGGGTCCCCGGTGAGGGGTGGCTTTGTCGGGACGGGGTGAGCAGGGGATATTTGGGCTCTCTCGGCTGTGCCGCACACAGAGCTCCCTCCTCGCCGCTGACATTGCTGTCCTGCTGCTGGGGCATGAAGGGCATCGCCGCGGGAGATAGAGGCGTTATCTCCCGGCGCAGGGCAGCGTTATCTGCGGCTCAGGGCAGGCAGCAGCACCGAGTGTGACCCTCTCACGCCGTCCCCTCCCGGCCGGTCACCTCTCCTGCCCCGCGAGCAGGGGACCTGCAAACTCAGCATCCCCAAACTCAACTCCTCCGAGCCCCCACCTGAGCACAGCCCGGTTGTGTGCACACTCCCATGAGAAAATCCACGCTGGGAGGGTGCAAGAGGCGGGTGGCAGCCGAAACGCGTCCTCTCTAGAGGCGCAGGGAAAGGTGTGATGATAAATCGCATTGACACATTCAGCCGGCTCTAACTAATGACTTCCCCGGCACCCAGCACATTTTCCCAGCGTGCTGGCTGTTCCGAATATTGTTGTAACATTTAACATCCCCTTTTAAGAAAAAAAAAGTTAAATAAATAAAATTAACTGTGCAGTTGGCAGATTGCTGGAGACGCTCGGGTTCTCGGCGGGGATCCGCTCCGCGGTGGGAGCTGGGTTGCTGCAGTTTCGTGGCAGAAGTTGTTGCCTCCCTTGTCAGCTCATTAGCTGGGGCAGTCCTGCTTTCCGAGCCGCGGGGAGCCGGGGCCGCTCATTCCCGAAACTCGTATTATGAGCCTGTTTTGTTTCCTCCACGTTAACGCTGTCAGCTCTGCGCGGGACGCGTGGCACCAACAGCAGGGGATGGTCCCGGTCCTGCCCCACACCCAGCGTGGGTTTGCCTGCCCTGGAGCTGGGCTGGAATGGGATTAACCGGCAGGGATTGTCTGGGAAATTTTGATTTTGTTCCTGTGAGGGAAAACTGTGATAGGCAGGTTTGTGGAACTCCTGGGAAGCCGGCAGGAAGGGGGATGTACCTCCAGGAACACCTCTGGCAGCCCCAGAGGGGGCTGTTCTGGCTGTGGGGAGGTGCCAGGGTGGTGCTGGAGGATGCACTCCCGAGCCAAGGAGATGCGGAGTGACCACAGGGATGTTGTCCCCAGCTGGTCCCCCGTCAGAGCCCGTCCAGCCACAGCTTTCCGTGTGTTTGCATGAGCCCTCTCCCAGCCTGAGCCTCCCGCAGCGGCAGCGTGGGGCTCCAGCCTTCAAATTTAAACCAAACCAGAAATTCAGCTTTCGGCGAACTCGAGAAAGTGTATTTCCAAACAAAACTGTGCTAAATAAAGGACGAGCCGCAGGCGGCCGCCTGCTCCGGCACATCCACTTTGCTGCCTTTATTTAGCTGCCGTCTCCCCAGGCTGCCGCTGCCGGCCTGGGACGGGGGGGATCTGTCCCACCAGGAGCTTCGGGAAGGGCTCGGTCCGGGAATGTGGGGTCCCAGATGGGAAAGGGGCTGTGTCACAAGAACGTCCCTGTACCCAAAACAGAGATGGCTCCTGGGATCTGTCCTGGCATCACCCCGTGGCAGAGGGGTCCCTGAAACTCTGTGTGATGTGGAAAGGGAAAAGGAAAGGAAAGGAAAGGAAAGGAAAGGAAAGGAAAGGAAAGGAAAGGAAAGGAAAGGAAAGGAAAGGAAAGGAAAGGAAAGGAAAGGAAAGGAAAGGAAAGGAAAGGAAAGGAAAGGAAAGGAAAGGAAAGGAAAGGAAAGGAAAGGAAAGGAAAGGAAAGGAAAGGAAAGGAAAGGAAAGGAAAGGAAAGGAAAGGAAAGGAAAGGAAAGGAAAGGAAAGGAAAAGGAGAGAGAAGGAAGGAGGGATGGGGAAAGGGGTGCAGGCAGGGGGGAACAGTGATGGGGACGAGGAGCCTGAGGGTCCCTGGAAACTCCACCCCAGGTGAGGGCAGCTCTGCTGCCTCTGCAGTCACTCGGGCACAGCTCCCCTTCCAGCACAGTTAATCCAGACCCCAGCTAATCCTCTCACAGGTCACTGGGAGCTCATTGCATTTTGTTCACTTCTCAAATGCATCTAGAATTAATTTTAAAAACCCCAACTCTAAATTCTTCTTGAGGCAAAAGCATTCGGTGTGTTGCCTTGGGGTGAGCCAGAGGAGCGGCCTTTTTCTGGTCCAAAATGCTCACATCTCATTAAAAAAAAAAGAGGAGAAACATTAATGGACACAGCCAAGATGGACAGGAGGAAGACTTGGGGTGGGAGACCAGGTTGGTGCTGGCCTGATAGATCAGCTCTGTAAGGCTGCTTTGGTCCTGTTTCACTTCCAGGGACTATAAGATTGTAAATATTTACTATTAATATTAACTGTTTGTGCCTATTTTACTCTCCCCTGTGGCTCCAAGGAGGGAGAGGCTCTTGTTCCGTGTGTGAGCAATCCCTTGGTCTGCTGAGATGCCAACAAACCCCTGTGGCTCTCGAAAAATCAACTTTGGGCATAAAAATGGTTGTGCTTGGATTGCAGCAGGGGGAAATGTGTTGTTTGGTATAAGGTGGTGGCACACATGGGTCTGTGTCCAGCAGCTGGGAGGCCTGGGCAGGCTTTAGTGCTCCTGCTTGTGGTGCAGTGCTTCTGGAGGGTTTCTTGATTCTCAGGCTGGATTTGGTGGAGCATTTCAGTGAAAGGCAGGGCAGGGTATCATTGCGAGCTGGGATGATGCAGCCCCAGGCAGGTTGTGCCTGGCAGTGCTCCCTGGCACTGGCTGGCCCTGGACACTGTGTAATGGAAAGGGTATGTTTGTCCCAGCGTGTCCCCGGGCACTGGAGCTGATTGCAGGAATCGACCGCATCGATCGGGCCGGCGGATCCGGCACAGAGTGTCCAGCCCGGCGGCTTCGCTGCGCTCCAGGCACGAGCTGGGCTATCACGGGGGGCTCTGCACCCGCTCCCCCCACCATGCTGCTGTCCTGTGCAGGTCTCTCTACCAGCAAGGTGGTTCCATGCTCAGTGGCACGTCCCACGGTGCTAAATAATAGGGTGACCTGTGCCAAGGGGTGGTGTGTGGAGAGTTCCTGTGGTGCCATCTCTTTGAGGCGCTTGGGATGTGCCACATGGCTTCTCCACAATCCTGTCTACTCCCTGATGCAGCCCCACAAGGGGCTGGGGGGGGTCCAGCCAACTGGCAGAGTGGGTTCCCCCCCAACGTGCTCACCTCCACCAGGCTTGGGCCACCTCTCCCATGCCCATGTGACCTCTCTCCCAAGCAAAGCTGAGTGTAGGTCCTTGACCCTGCAGCTGAGCCTTCCAGAAGGGACCAAAACAGTTCCCCATTCCCCAGTGGCAGATGTTCCTTCATGAGACTTGGACAGCTAAACCCATCTGTGACCGTGGATGGCTCCATGTCCCAATGGATACGTTGGGAAAGTTGCTCCTCAGGACATCTGCCCTGACCGAGCACCTTCCCGGGGCCTTCTCCAACCAGATGCAACCAGAGGCTGTCCTCTCCCATCCCCAGGCAGGGGGACAGAGGTTAAATCCACATCGCCCTGTGCTTTCCCTCGAGCCCAGAAGAGCTGGTGCTCTGAGGTCGATGCTGGGCTGGGCATCGATCCATCTGGCACGGGCAATGTGAACTGATGGAGCCGCTTCCAGGAGTACCTTTATTGGTATCTGTGTCCCAAGGAGAACAGCTCGGCCTCTCTGCTTTCCCCTCTGGTGGCAGAGCTCGTGGGAAAAGTGAAGTGGAGAAACTCCAGGTTTTTCGTCTGCTGGAGTTGTTGAGTGTCCCACAAATGCAGTAAGATTTGTTCACTCACTTTGTATCATGAAAGAAGAAACTCTAACACCTTCTCCTTTCCTCGATGTGTTTTTTGAGATCAGCCCAGACAAGGAAGGGAGAATTAGAGCAGTGTAGGAGGTTGTCATTCAACATGCAGCCCATCAGAACCATTGGCCAAGCAGCCCTCTGGGTCCCTGTGCCATGAGTGGTAACGGCCCTGTCTTTGTTTTCTCATTGCAGAGCCTCTCACAGGATCCACGTGGTGACGTGGCAGCCAAGACGTGGAAGTTTGGGACTTCTCTTCCACCGCAGCAGAATTTGGGGGGTGGGCAGGGGTGGGTCAGGGGGACACTGGGAGTCGCAAGACCCTTCACCTTCACTGTGGTCTTGGCTCAGGGATGACAACGGGCAGAGTCAACCCTTACAGCATCGTGTCCTCCGAGGAAGACGGGCTGAGGTTGACCACCATGCCAGGTATCAACGGCTTTGGCAATGGGAAAATCCACACCAGGAGGAAATGCAGGAACAGGTTTGTAAAGAAGAATGGTCAGTGCAACGTGGAGTTCACCAACATGGATGACAAGCCACAGAGGTACATTGCAGACATGTTCACCACGTGCGTTGATATCCGCTGGAGGTATATGCTCTTGCTCTTTTCCCTGGCATTTCTGGTGTCCTGGTTATTGTTTGGGCTGATTTTCTGGCTAATTGCACTCATTCATGGAGACCTAGAAAACCCGGGTGGAGACGATACTTTCAAGCCTTGCGTTCTGCAGGTCAATGGCTTTGTGGCTGCTTTTCTGTTCTCCATCGAGACCCAAACGACGATCGGGTACGGCTTCCGCTGCGTGACCGAGGAGTGTCCGCTCGCCGTCTTCATGGTGGTGGTTCAGTCCATCGTGGGCTGCATAATCGACTCTTTCATGATTGGTGCAATAATGGCAAAAATGGCCAGGCCCAAAAAACGGGCCCAGACATTACTTTTCAGCCATAACGCAGTAGTGGCGATGAGAGATGGAAAACTCTGCCTGATGTGGAGAGTTGGGAACCTACGGAAAAGCCACATAGTAGAAGCCCACGTACGAGCTCAGCTAATTAAGCCCAGGATCACGGAGGAAGGGGAGTACATCCCGCTCGACCAAATAGACATTGACGTGGGGTTTGATAAAGGCTTGGACCGTATTTTCTTGGTGTCTCCCATCACCATTCTCCACGAGATCAACGAAGACAGCCCCCTGTTTGGGATCAGCCGCCAGGACTTGGAGACAGATGACTTTGAGATCGTTGTCATCCTGGAGGGCATGGTAGAGGCCACAGCCATGACGACGCAAGCTCGGAGCTCCTACCTGGCCAGTGAGATACTGTGGGGCCACCGCTTCGAGCCCGTCTTGTTCGAGGAGAAAAACCAGTACAAAGTAGACTATTCCCACTTCCACAAAACCTACGAGGTCCCGTCCACGCCCCGCTGCAGCGCCAAGGACTTGGTGGAGAACAAATTCCTGCTGCCCAGCACCAACTCCTTCTGCTACGAGAACGAGCTGGCCTTCATGAGCCGTGACGAGGAAGAGGAAGACGATGACAGTCGGGGTCTGGAGGACCTCAGCCCGGACAACAGGCACGAGTTCGACAGGCTTCAAGCCACAATAGCGTTGGATCAGCGGTCGTACAGGAGGGAGTCGGAAATATGACTCTTGGTCCTTCCGTTGACTTTTCCAAGGGTATTTTTTTTCCTCCTCCAATCTCTTCCCCTACAACCCGCTCAAATTATGCAGAACAATGCAAGTGCCATAGGAATGCTTGAGAAATTAGTATCGTTCATAGTTTTCAGTTTCATCGCAATAACCACTGAGCGGTCTGCAGAGGGGACGGTGGCAGGCCACGGCGCGTCCCCCGCGCCCAGCGCCCGCGGCAGGGCCCACGGCTCTGGGGGATGGATGGACAGATGGATGGATGGATGGATGGATGGACAGAAGGAAGGATGAGGAGAGGAGGGTCTGTGGGGCGTGGGCAGGTGCTCGCCCTGCGCAGCCCCGTGGGGCTTTGCTGTCCCCGTGGGGAAAACGCCAGCGTTTTCCTGGAGCCGAGCACTGCGAGATCCAGAAAGAGGAAATATCAGGAAACAAATCTTACTCTCTCTCTTTCTCTCTTTCTTTTCTTTTCTTTTCCTTTTATTTTTTAACTGAGCAGCAACAACAAAACAATCGCTCCTTCGGCAGGCGGTCTGGTTCAGTTGCACAAGAACAACACTTGAAATAACATGCAACATTAATGTACTTTTTAATTTGGGAAAAAACGGGGGAGGGTGGTGAGAGGGTTTTTAATATTTTCACCGCACCGTTTGGGAGACTGTTTACCAAAATAATAATAATAATTATTATTATTATAATTATAACGATAATAATAATATTAAATCTGAAAGAAGTCATTCAGTATTTTTTAAAAATGAACAAGGGAATGAAGAAGCCACTGGGGTCCTTTGAGGGGGTGACTTGGGTGAATGCAAGAGCTAAAAGTTAAGATTGCATCCAATTTTGGGGTGTTTTTTTACCACTGGCATGGCTTCAAATGCAGAAAACAGATGTAAGTGACTGTAGGTCCGTGGCAGTGAAAAAAGTGGAATTATTAACAAAGGAGGTAATAAGGATAAGCAGAGCTGTGAGAGAAAAAAGCATTGTAAGCACAGTAATTAGCCAATTTCTGGAAATGTTGGATTTTGGGGTGGAAACGGGGTCTGGAACATCAGCTGCTGAAGTGTTGGGTCTCCCCCAACATCTCTGATGGGGAATTCATAAGGTTCACCATAACTGGGACATAACAGTGAAAAGCACAAAAATGAGAGTGGAAAGCTCTCAAAATTGGGTATTTTCCCACTTTTCTGACCAATTTGGTATTTTTCTTCATTGAAGAATATTTTCAAACGTGGAAATCAATGGGAAAGTCATCTTGTTGGGCTGCATTTCTAGTCCTGGGGCTGTGTCTGTGCCAGGCTGGGCTTCATGAATTCCCAACCCACCAGAGAGTCCTGCTTCAGATGTTCTCCCCAAAACAACAGATGCCAGTTGAGAAAATCACCCCATCTTGTGCTTCAGCCCATCCCTGTGTCCCAGCCTCAAGGTGGATTGTGCCTTAGAGATGCGAACTCATCCCGTGTCCCAGCCCTCCTCCACAGCCCCCATCCTGCATCCCCCCATCTTGCTCTGCAGCACCCACATCCCATCATCCACCGCCTTTCAGGCTGGCCTTGGTGACACCCTGGTTTAGCTTTAGCTCCGGCACAAGGCAAAGCACCCCATGCATGGGAAGCCTCTGTTCCTGCCCTGCTCCCCACAGAGGGAAGGAGTCAGGCAGGTGCAGGTTTTTGGGTCCCCTCATCTGGCCGTGCTGCTCATTGGTGCTCTGGGAGCCAAAATCTGGCTCCCTGTGGCCATGGGAAAGGCTTTGTACCCATGGGCATCCCTCATCTGACCCTGGGCATGGAGCCCTTGGGGAGAGGGCTCAACAGCAGGGTCCTCCACAGCATTTTGGGTGTGATGGGCTCCCGGTGCTTTTCCCTCCACAGCCCACACCAGGGAAGCCGTGTCTTGGGGTCAAGACTCGCTGTGGTGTGTCCAAACATGGATGGCAGAAGCAGGATTTGTCCTGTATCCCCATCCCCATCTTCTTCTTGCCAAGGGCTCGGGGAAGGGCTGCCCCGAGTGTCCCACTGCCTTGTGCCACCGAGCACCATGCTGGGGACCAGGACATCATCCCTGCAGAGCTTCTTCCCACCAGTGTCTGTCAGCATCACCCCACCCTGCCCACCAAGGGGCTGCTCTGGTTTTGGCTTCCTCTAAAAACCACTGGGAGAAAACCTTCTCCAGGGGCAGCACTGGGAGGCAGCTTTTTCAGCACTGAGTGCCCCAAAATGCGTTGTCCCCAAAAGTGGGGACACGTAGGGACGTGCCATTGAGCTCCAGCCATGACATTTATGTTTCTAAGGCAGTGAAGGCGGATGCCATCCCATCTCCAATCCCTTTGCTCCTGGGGGATGCTTTTACCCCCTGCTTTTTTGCACCACAGCATCTGGGGGGTGGGAAGGATGGGGGGGTGGGCAGAGAGATTTTGTGTGAGCACTACTTATTTATTTTTTTAAAACAAATGCTTTTAAGTGGTTTTAGGTTCTTTTGAATAAATAATAATTATTAAAAAAATAAAAGGTGCACATCTTGCTGCTGTAGAGTTCTCAGAGGGTTAACTTCTTTATAAATATATATATATATATATATATATATCACAGTAAATATTTGTATAAAAATGAAAGAGAAATAGAGATGTCTTTAAGTAAATTATTGCTTTTAAAGAAACTTCTATGGTTGTACAGTGTTACCTGGGAGAATAGAATAATATATATAGATGTATTTTTAAACTGCTGTGTAGGAGGATGTGAACTGGGTCAGGGAGAGCCTGTGGCTGGCACAGTGAGGGGATTCCGGACCTTCCCTGGCCCCTGTTCACACACCCCCTGCCCCAAACCCTGCTAGTGAGGGTGTAGCTCTGGTGAGATGTCCTGTATCTACTGTATAGTCCTTGTCCTGACCATGGACCACGCCGGTACATAGTGTATAAATATGATTTTTGCCTACCTGTGAGAGCTCAGAGCTACTGGTCTTTTTTCCTGCCACCAGGGAGCATCGGGAAGGCTGCCCAGCCATAGCTTAAATCCCATCAATTGTCAAAGAAAGGGGCAAAAATGAAAAAAAAAAGAAAGGTCGGAAAAGCCCAAGTTCAGCGCTTGGGTTTCCTTAGGGGGCTGGGAAGGCACAGGGATGCTTTGGGGGTGTGGGTTTTTGGGGAGTGGAATCCCTGTGGGAAGGGGCTTGGAGACGAGCAAAGTGAAATGTCCCCCCCCAAAAAAAAACCAGCCGCCGGCCATTTCCTCCAGCAAGCCAGCTCCATCCCTGGAGTTCACTCCGGCGTTACACTTGATCCTTGGAGGATGGCAGGAGTCCGAGGAAGGAGAGAGCCACTAAATCCTCTTGGCCAGCATCCCGCAGGGATTGCCCCGGGCCGGGGCTCGTGGCAGCAGCTCCCCAAGCGGGGGGTCGGGGCTGGACCTGCTGCTGCTCCAGTTTGGCCTCACCCTACACAACTCCCCAGTGAGGGCAGAAAGCAGCCGCATCCCCGAGCCCCAAATCCACCTCTGGGAAGAGCATCCTGTGCCCTGGGGGGTGCTCACTCGGCCGGGGGCCATCGGGACGAGCCTTAGCTTCTCATCGCCGAATTTAGTGCACTTTGTCTTTTAGGGCTGGGACAATCACTTAGTGCTCAACCTTTCGCGATTCGGTGCCTGCTTGACCTTCAAACCTTTTGTAGGAGATGATTTCAGAGCCACCTTTTCTATCTTTAATAATGCAGAACAAATACGTTTATTTTTAAACCCTCTTGCTCTTCACTTTCCTCTCGTGCTGACAACCAAAAGAGTCCCCTGTGTGTGTGTGTGTGTGTGTGTGTGTGTGTGTGTGTGTGTTTGTCCCCTCCCATTTCTTGCACACAGAAACGAGCGTGTGGCAGCTGTGGCCACACATCCTGCTCTCCCACCCCCCAGTTCAGGAATGCTGCCACGGGGGGGTTGGCACAGGGCAGGATCCAGATGCATCAGGAGCAGGGAGAGGACGTGGGACAGCACCCAACCCGATGCCACCCATCCCCTCGCCCACCAGCTGTGCACATCTGTCCTGCTGCCCACTCCCAGGGCATCTTCCCCCTCCATCTCCCCCCCAAACACACCCCAGTGCTCCCCCAGGCTTGGCCCCACGTGGGTTTGGGGACAGAGAGCCGGTACCAGTTCACAGGGCAGGTTGGCAACTGGGAGCACTGGTTTCCCGGGGATAAAACGCGGAGTCTGTTCGCTGGGGCAATGGTGGTAGAGAAGCTTGAGGGATGCAATGAAGTATCTGTACCTTTTCCACCTCCGGTGTTTCTCTGTCTCATTGCACATATATTTGAGATATATGTGACAATGTATATATATATTTGTAAAATGTATTTCAGATGACAGAACTGGCCAATTTTATGTTATTTTAAATATATTATATATATTATATATAAGAGTCTCCAAAAGATATAAATAGACTAGAGAAAATAATATAAATATGTAATAAATGTATTTTGATCTATTTAAAATATCTCGCGTCATGCTGTATATTTTAAAGATCATAGTGAAGTGTCTGCCTGTAGCCAACTTCCAACGTGTTTCCAAGTCTGTCAGTTGTCACACACACAGGATATGTGGAGCAAACTTTGAGCAAGACTGGGGCCAGCACGACAAAGAGAGATTATTTTTAAGAGCCTTTTAGCAAAATATCCATCCTGTTGCCTTCAGGCAGGAGCAGAAAACACACATCTGAATTTTTCTTGGGAGGATAATTTTCCTCCCTGCTGGAGGAATGCTCAGAATCACAGGGGGGCTCTGCAGAGGTCCCCCCAAATGCAGCCCCCCCCTGGGTACCACTCGCTCCAGTGGCTCTGCCCACAGGAATGGAGTGCAGCCATGCAGGGAGCCCGGAGATGGGAAAATGTGTCTGGAGCCCAGGCAGAACGAGCCCAGTCATCCAAAACCGACTCAACAAATCTTTGCAGAGCGACCTTGGTCCCCTTGGGCCCTGGAGGATCTGTTTCCTATGGGCACTGCCTCCTGTGGGGACCTCAGGGGACATCAGGCCACGTCCAAGTGACAGTTTGAATGTCTTTAATGGTCACGGCTGGAGGAAAGCGGAGCCAGTGTGTGAGATGCTATTTACAGAGAGGTTAACGGCCTGGTGGACACAGAGACCCTGGATTTGCCATCCTGGATTTTCCTCCTGGCTTTCACACCTGGCTGCCACAGGATACGGGGCTTGTGTGCTGAGATAACCTGGGGAAATTATCCGTCATCATTCCTCAGGCTGGGCACGGGCTGAATCCAGCTCAGGTGAGCGGTAGCTGATCATTTCCACCCACCAGTAATGGTCTGTTGGGTCACACCAGCTCCATCCCTTTCGCCATAAAGAAGTTTTTTATTCATTAAAAAAAAAAAAAAAAATCCCCACCAGCCACTCACTCTAATCACCACAGAGAGGGCTGGGGCTAAGCAAGATTTAAGAGCAAAGCCCGTTTAATTTAGCAAGGGGGGAGACTGAGAGGTGACTTGATTACAGCATTTGTCACGGGGAGGATACGCTGGTACAAAGAGGTAACTTAATCTAGCAGGGAGAGGCATAATAACCACCTCTTCCTGGAAGCTGGAGCCAGACAAATCTATCTTGGAAATAAGGAGCGATCTTTTAATAATGATTAGCTATTAGAACAAGCCACCAATCTCTGTCTCTTAATGCCTTTAAATCTGGACCAGATGCTTTTCTGGAAGCTTTTCTCTCGCTGAGGAGAGGAGCGGGGGTTCTCGGGGACGGTAATGGCCTCTTACAGGCACGGAGGAGAGGAGATGGGAAAAACTCTACTCCAAACCACTGGAGCTGGATCTCGGGAAGGAAAATGCCAGGGAGGAGGTGGGGGATGCTCTGTCAGAGCCCTGGCAGCATCTCTCCTGGGGACAGGCAGAGGCCCGTGCAGCAGCTTCCCACGGCTCCCGTGCCTCCGCTCTCAGGGTTTGCTTTGCCATGCGGCAGTGACTCCTCACACAGCCGTTTGCACTACAAACCCCAGCGCTTCATTTGTGGAAGCATTCAATGATTCAGGAGCCGGCAGCTCCCTGGGGACTGTTCCCACTGCCTCCAGAATTCCTCCCTCAGCGGCTGCTTGTACAGAAATCCCCAGGGAGCTGAGCTGATGCTGGCACCACGGGAAATGTGCTGCCGGGGTGTTTGCTCCTTGCTTTATTTCCAATCCAACCATCCTCATCTTCGAGAGCTGAACTGAGGGGTGGGAGCAGCAGGGATGGGAAGGCAGTGGGTGGCTCTGAGGGAAATGACCTTGCTTGCACCTCACTGGCCTGGCTGGGAAGTTTTCAGCAGGGATGGGACCAGTGTAATAAGTCTGGGGCTGTTTCTTAGCTGGAAACCTCCACTTCTAATATTCAAGATGCCTTTAAGGGCCAAAACCCTCTCTGAACTCAGCACCAGCCCTCACTGACTGCCCTCCTGCCTCTTTCCCTTCAGATTCAGGGGGATCAGAGCATCTCTCTGTGCCCTTGCAGAGGTTTTTTGCCTCCCCAAAGGCACGGTGTCTTTTTATCAGCTTGGATGGGTTTTGCTCAAACCCACTGAAATCTGGCTGAGCCAGTCTGTCATCAAGAGGCAAAGAGTGGGCAGAGGGGCTGGGAACTCTGCATTCCCACCAGGACCTCATCTCAGAGGGATGAAGGCAGGGAACTTTGCCCTGGCCCCACTGGAGATGCTGCTTGTCCACCCACCCTGGATTCATCCTCTCTCCAGGCTGCTCCAAGAGCCTCAGTCCCACAGACCCCTCAAGTTTGGTCCCTTGCCCACCCGAGTTGCCCCAGTGCCATTCCAGGTGTCCGGGAGGAGCTCGGGTACCTCAGGGCGACACCCAGGGATGCTGGGTTGTCTCGGGGGTAACCATAGTAACGGAGCAGCATCTCTGCTCTCCTGCTGGCAATTTGCTTTTTCATCCTACATTAAGGTGGACCCTCTCCAACTCCTTTCTCCCCCTCCATAAAGGCAACACCAAGGGCTCTCCCAGAGGGCCCAGCTCTTCCACTCCATCCCACACCAGGTTTCATCCCACTAAAAACAGGATCCAGCCAGGGAACCAGCCTCCAGCATCCTGCAGGGACTCCAGGAAGGCAGCAGCTGGAGCTTCTCCTTAACACAGATTTATAATTGTGAGTGGGACAAAATTAGGGGTTTCCTTACACTTGTTGTTAACAGGTCACTGTCAAGGTTAAAAACCTCAAATACTTTAATTTTTTTTAATTGTAAAATGCCTCTACTAGCAATAACACTCTGGCTTATTAATATGAATTGGGTTTTTTTCAGTGCAGAATGTAATTATCACCCGTTAAGTACTTTGTTCACCTTTCACATTTCTCCTCACTCGGGGAAGGCAAACACATGAGTCAGCGTCCCTTTTTCTGTCACTTTTAAGCAATTTTTTTGTGACAAGCCATTGTGAATCAGCACAACACTTCGAAGTTCAGGTCACAAACGCTCCTGAGATGCTGCTCACAGGGAAAAACAGCGATTTTTACGAAGGAGGTGAAGGACAACTCCTGTCTTGACCCTGGGCTTTGGGGGGGAACCCCAAATGAATAAATTTGCAATCAAACTGGGCTCGGTGGTGCTGATTTAAGGGGAGAAGTGAGAAGGGTTTCCCGTGGGATATCAGGATGGAGAGGATGTGTTCAAGCTGACAGATCAGCATCCCTTCCCCAGCCAGTCGACACTCCCTCCCTTCCCCTGCAGCTGGCACATTTATTTTGGAAACACCTCATTAGTATGTAATTAAGCCTTCCCCTCTTTGCCTGACGACCCCCAGCATCACTCCCGTCCTCCAGGCTGGGGCGTTCCCCGCTGTCCCCTTCCCTGCTCCATGGTGGGGGTGCGGGACACTCAGGGCTGCCACTGCCGGGGGGATGGCCCCAAAAGCCCGTCATCCGTGGGTCGGCATCCCCGCCTCGGGGGCTTGCTGTCCGTTTGGGTTCGTGGCTGACTCAGCCCCAGATGGTTCTGCGAGCGCTTACATAACGCGTGTTTTGGCGGGGGCCGGGACGCGGAGCGCGGCGAGGAGGTGGGCGCGGGGGCGAGGGAGGGAACAGAGCTAAAGATAAGCCTGGCAGCTCTGACAGAGCTGTGCCAGGCCCCGCGGGAGCCGGCAGGGGGAAAGGCTGCTGGGATCGGGCACCGAGCTCGCAGCCAGGTCCCGTCGCCATCCCTTGCTGTCACCGCCGTGGGACCCGCCCGGCCCCGCAGCCCGCCCTTGGCAGGTTCGCCTCCCTCTGCCTCTCACAAACAGACCCAAAATCACCGCTGCTGTTTCACAACAGTTTCCCCCCCCCCCCCGGTGTTTCATGATCCGGGTGCAGCAGGGAAGTGTTTTGGTTGCAGGAGGGAACCAAGCTGGGTAAAGATTTCCCAGACCCTCCGTCCCCATCCCCCCTCCCCTCCCTCTCTGCTTCACCGGTGACTGCTGACCAGCACTGGAGCTCGCAGTGGGAGCAGAAAACTGATGATATTTCTCTTGAAGGGATGTGTTGGGTGGCCTTTGACCCCTGTAGACATCTTCCTCTTTTTCCCAGTTTACGATTTCGATGTACACACAGAGATGACCTTTGTTTTACAGGAGTTTTATTTTAATGCTCTGGAGATTTGCTAAATAAAAACCATTCCAATACCCAGGATGTTCTGGATGTGATGGCTCTTCTCAGGTGGGGCAGCTGCGGGGTTTGGGGCAGGTAATTCACTACCTGAGACATTGCTGCACGTCCCTCAGCAAAGGGTTAACCACGAGCCCCCAGAGAGGGATTTTATTTGTCTGGGGCTGCCCTCAGAGGAGCCTTCCCCAACCCCAACAGAGCTGATCACAGATTTCATTCCCAAATCCCTTTTTTCCCCAAACCTGTGGCTACAGGGCAAGCCCAGGGGCTGTTTGGGGGTCCTGGAGCAAGGCAGGCCCCTCAGCCCTGGAGGGATTCCTGGCTGGCTGAGGGTCCCTGCTGCAGGAGGGATGGAGAAGGCCCTTGGCCATGTCCTGGTGGGCAGGACGTCATCTCTGAGCCCTCCACACAGACACCGGCTGCGGGGGTGACAGCAGGAACAGGCTCTGTCAGGAGAAGGAGCACTGAGGGCTGGTACCAGCCCTCAGATGGTGGCAGGAAGTCCACGGCTCCTGATAATTAGGAGAAAAACCAAACAAATCTCTCTGCAAAAGACAATGTTGTGGGGAGAAGCTCAGGCCTGGGCTCCTGCCAGCGGTGGATTTGCAGAGCTGCCCACGCAGGATGGGAGCAGAGAGGGGGTTTGTCCTCCCAAGGTCAGGGGGACAAGGGTGGCAGCTGGTGGCTGCCAGCCCAGGGAGGGGGTCTGGGTGCCCCCTCACATGCAGGTCTCTGAGGGCCCCTCTCAGAGCAGGTCTCCATCCCAGAGCCCCCAGCACAGAGAGGACTGGATTTGTGGGAGCAGGAATCTGGGGATTACGCCGCCAGAGTCTGACCAGCCAAAAATTGTTAAAAATCAGAATATCCGTAGCTCAAATCCAGCTTAAAAGTCAAACCAATCATCCAAACCATCTGCCTCACCATTGAAGATAATACTACTTTTATTGTTTCCATAAGCTGCTAAGCAGCTTTTCAGCAAGAAAAACCCTCTCTGCTGGGACATTTGTGGCCGTGGGACAGCACGGTGCCCTGCCCGGTGGCAGCCAGGTCCTGCTAGGATGGGGAAGCAGGGGAGGCCGTGGTGCCCTGGGGGAGGCAGGGCAGGGACTGGTGCTGGGAGTTAAATTCTCTGTGCCATGGTGCAGATAACCACTGGCAGCCACCTGCTGCCATGTCCCTGGAAATCCACCAGTGGAGGAGGGGTGGCACTGCCAGCTCTCCTCCAAGACATCCCAAAATTTTCTGGAGGCTCTGGCAGCTGAGGGTGATGCGTGGCGGCCTGTAACGGGAGCTGCCCGTGCTGCTGCCCACCTGACCTTCTCCCAGGGGTATTATTAGCCCATCAGGAGCAGCCAGCCCCAGCCAAGAGCTTTCCATCTGCAAGTCCTCCCTGGCTGCGGGCCAGGGAGGGGAGCTGGGCATGATCCTCCCTGTTTCCCTGGGGAGATGTGGGTTGGAAGGGACCTTAAAGATCATCTCATTCCAGCCTCCTGCCATGGGCAGGGACACCTTCTACAGAACAGCCCTGTCCAACCTGGCCTTGGACACTGCCTGGGCAGCCACAGCTTCTCTGGGCAACCTCTGCCAGGCCCTCATAGTCAAGAATTTCTTCTCAATATCCCAACTAACCCTGCCCATTGTCAGTTTGAAGCCATTTGCCCTTGTCCTGTCATTCCAGGCCCACGCCCAAAGTCCCTCTCAGGCTCTCTTGTAGACCACCACACTGAAGGTTTCCAGCCACTCTCCAAAGTCTGCTCGCCAGTTCCTGGAAGATGTCCATGCCCAGCAGAGAGATCAGAGTGTCCTGCCCCTCCTAAACCTTCCCTGTTTCATCTCTTGAAGTGGCTGCTGCACACTTCACCCTCTCCCAAGACCTCACTCCAGCAGCCTCTAAGGCGAGAGGAGCTGATGTCTCTATTCCCACCTCCAGCTTCCCTGGGTAACAAAAGCATCACCTATCCTGTCCTTATCTGACATCCTGACAGACAGACACCCCCTTCACCCATGGATTTCCAAACAGGGCATGCATAAGTATGAAAAGGCCAGGCTGGATGGAGCTTGGAGCAGCCTGGTCTGGTGGAACATGGAGGAGATTGGAACACTCACTGGTGTCTGTGAGTCTGCACTGATGCAGTGAGAGCACAAGAGCTCGTTAATGAAATCACCCCGAGGTTGCTGACATTGTACATTCGTGCTGGTGACTGGCTGCTCCTCCTGCCTTCACCCAGGGTGAGTTTGCTTGGAGACATTTATTATCCCATGGGAAGACACCTGAAACAAAACTTTTTGCATGTGGAAATAAGGAAGGAAAAAGAGCTGATAGATCAGCAACCAACAAGCCAAGAGGAACCTGCACTTCTATAGATCATCCAGCTTTTATTTTGTCTGATTTTAAGTGCCTGGCAGTGAGTTGGCCTTTCCTGTCCCCTGGGAGAGGCAGAGCGTGTCCAGCTCACCAGAGCATCCTGGGATTTGCTGCCTCCTCTGCAGAGCCCCAGCTCCCAGCTCCACGTGGTTACTGGAGCCACCACTGCCACCTGGAAAGGGACTTTGCAGCTGGCACAGAGCATTTCACTCCTGCTCAACAACAACTCAGGGCCCAGGACACCCTTGGCTGCCCCACATCTCTGGCAAGGTGGGCTCTGATTTTGTTCCTCCTCAGGAGGACTCTCCTGGATGTTTGGCTCCTCTGCAACACCCAGCCAGGGCAGGGAATGTACCAGGCTCCAGGGATGGCTCCATCCTTCTCCACCTCCCAGCCTCTGCCCCAGGCTCGCCTGGGGGACCTGACTTGCAGCTGCCAAAGCCACATCACTGATTTTTAATTAGGGAGAGGTGCAATTAGTGAAAAACAGCAGAGTGAGAGGAGAAGCCCTGGCTTGTCAGTCTTGGCTGTGAGGTCCCTGACACCTTCCCTAATCAGCCCAGGAAGAACACGTTGCCTTGACCGTGACAGTCTGGAGAGTGGGGGATGCATCAGACCTCGCTACAAATCCCAGCTGGATTTAGCTCCTGTTAAATGTCTGCAGAATATCACCCAGCAGAGCAGTCTGGAAGTCTTCCCCCTCAGAAAAATGGACAGGTGACATGCACAGCTTTACTGCTCTTGTGTGTGTGTGTGTCCTTTGTCCACACAGCAAGGTAAGGGCTGTGCTGAGAGTGCAGAAGAGGGCGGTGCTTTGTGCCTGCATCCCTTCCACCGCGTGTTTCCAGCCCTGTGGATGAACACAGGCTCTTTGATCTCAACATCAGAGATGTCCAGACACTCCCAGGGATCCAGGGAGACACAGCTGGGAGGCACCAACAGGGTCTGACCCTTGGAAGCTGAGTTAGGCTCAGTGCATCCGTTGCCAGATTTGCACATGCTCCCACATCAGCCATCCTTATCCTGCTGCAGGAGGGATTTGCTGCTCCGAGCTGCAGAGGGCAGGTCCTCGACTCACAGGGCTGTGCTGGGGCTGCAGATCCCACCAGTGCCATTTCCGAGATGCTGGCAAACATCCCCTCGAGAGGAAAGAAGCTCAGCCAAGCCTGAAATGACCTGCTGGGGCAGGGTAGGCTCCTTCCACTCTGGCATCATGTGCTGGGATTTATATAAAAGGGGATTCTTTGCAGGATGGCCTGCAAAGGAGGGGGTGTTTGCAGTGTGTGGCTCCCAGACCACAGCTGGAATAGCCCCTGGCTCAGGGAGAGCCCCAGCCTCTGCCACAGAGCACTTGGCTCCAGTTGAGGTCAGGCTGGACTTGTGTGTTGAGTCACAGCACAAGGCTCTGGGCTGTGTGATGTTGTTCAGGCCTCTGAACAGTGATCACGTGTGACCTGCACCCCCAGATGGGGCACAGCACCCTGCTCCCTCTTCCTCATCCCATACCTGAGAAATTAATGTCCTGTTCCTGTGTTCCCACAGTGCCACTCTCTGAACAGACCCCATCCCTCTGAACCCCGTGCCCCCAGTGCAGCTCTGCTCCCTCTCCAGCACAGACCCTGTGAGTTTCCTCCAGTCACAGCTGCTCCCACACACCTCCCAGACTTTGATTAACTCCAGGCTCCTCTCTTTTCTCAGCCCCTTGGGAAATAAAACTCTCCAGTGCTGCAGATTGTTTTCAGGTGATGGAGAAAGCAGGGGCTGAACCCTCTGGCAGTGCCACACTCACCTCTGCTGAGGCTGGGGATGGATCCAGGATGGATTCTTGTCAGGAAGGTGTTCCTGTGTGGCCAAGGACGTTGGCAGATTTGACTAGCTTGCCAAATTGGTCAACTCAACGTTTATCACAGCCACATCTGCCAGGCTGGCTGTTCTTCTGGGACAGCATGGGGACACCAGGAATGAACTGGGCTCTCTGGTACTGCTCAAACACAACCCAGTGTGGAAACCGTATGGAAAAAGAGGCAAGCTCAGAGATGGAAACATTGCAGTGGTTCTTGGGGAGCTGGGCTTCCCTGGCTCCACCACGGTCCTTTCTGTGTCTCAATCCTATTGGAAACTGGTTTCCAGCTCCTAATCCCAGTACCAGAGCACAGCCACTGCTTTGATTCCCCAGACTGGACTGCAAAGCTCTAAGCCAGCTCAAGTGGGAGCATCCGTGGTTCCCACACTGCAAGGGCATCCCCTCTTCCAGGGGGCTCTCCGGGGCAGCTCATCCAAGGGGAAGGAGCCGGTGAGGAGGAGCGGCCCCCCTGCCCGCCCAGCCCCGCTGCCCCATCCCTGCCTGCTCCCTGCTCCCACCGACATGCGCACGCACGGTGGCAGGACAGGCGATGCCAAGCGCTCCTCGGGCACTGTCACCTGATCTCCGCCACCCCCGCTCCAAGCCCGGACAAAAATAAACCCGGGAGCGCGGCAGTGGAGCCGCCCTGGCACGGCCGGCCCGGGCTGAGCCCGTTGTTCCAGTGATAACGCCGGTTCCAGTGACTGATCCCAGAGAAATGCAGATATTCCCCTCGCGCCTCTCCAGCCTCCTGCTGCAGAGAAACCATGGCTCAGGAGCAGGTGGAAGAGCAAAGGACGTGTTTTATTCCCTATAATGTGAATTGTCTTGTTGATAGACGGTTCCTTCTGTGTGGGGTGAGGCTAAAGTTTCCACAGGAATTATTTTTTTCCTTGAAAGTTTGAATTTGTTTAAGAAGAAGGGTAAAAAAAAAAAAACCAAACAAAAACCCTCACATTACACCCTGAAAATATAAAGCCTGAAGCTCCATCTCCCCTGGTTCTGGCAGGGCTCAGTGTTCCTGCTGGGCAGCAGCTTTTTGCTGTGTAAAATTGGCGTCTCCTTGCAGCTTCCATGGTGCTTCCATGTGCAGAAATACCTGTGGAAGGGCGTGCTGGGGCCAGCCAAACTCATTTCAGTCGTGACCTAAGCAGGTGCTTGGTTGGAAAGGTCCAAAGCTGGGGCAGTGGCTTTGGCAGGACAGCACAGGAGCTGTGTGGTGACAGAGGGGACACCACAGTCAGCGATTTGGGGTATTCAGCACTCAACCAAGACACACCCCAGACAAGCCAGGCCTACCGAGGCACTCAGCATTTCTGTGGTATGTCCTGGGCTCTCACATCCACTTGTGTGCCTGGAAAGTTGCCTTCACATCCCTGATTTGTCCTGTGGTGCAGAAATACCAGAGACTCTGCCCCAGAGGATCTTTACTTGCAGCCAGCCCAGCCCTGGCTGAGCTCAGGATGTGCCCCAGCTCTGCATAAGCAGCCCCAGGAAGGTTTTGCCACAGGAGATGCCACCAGCAGAACCAAAATATGGGCACCAGCTGCATCTCCTCGTGCTCCAGGTGTCCAAGTGGCTTCCAGGGCCCCTGCCCTGAGCAGGAGACATCAAAGTCTCTGCCAGGCACACTCCTTCCAAGGAGCCCAGCGTGCTCTCAGCCTGGCAAGGTGATCAAAGAGGAGGAACAGACAGATCTGAGCAGAAAACTAAGAGAGAAGGCAGCAGCAGTATGCTCCTGGAGAAAGCAGGAGCACAGCCCTTTGGCTTCCATTCCCTGCTGCTTCCCCTTGCTTCCCAGAGTGCCTCCAGCTCCCAGTGCCTCAGCTTTGCACAGAGCTGAGCTCCTGGTGTTCTCTGGGCTGCAGCCCCATCCCCGGCAGATTGAACTCTGGAGCATCCACCAAAGAGGCTCCTGCCCCTCTCAGCAACGTGCCAGGGAAATCACAAGACTCTGGGCTAACCAGCAGCTCTCCAGGGACAGGCCCTGCCTGCCTGCATCATGCTGGATTTTGTCCCTGTCCCCAAGGCCTGTCTCCTCTCACCCCCTCTCTCCAGGCCATACCTGGTTCTTCTGAAGGCGTCATGACTTCACTGCCTATTTTTATCCAGCCCACTGCTAAGTAAAAGCAGAATTGACACTGGCTTTTGGAAAAAAAAAAAAGGAAAAAAAAAAGGAAAAAAAAAAAAAAGAAAACAAGGCATTTTTCTTATTGTGTGGGAAAAGATCCATGGGCTGGGTTTTCTTTTTTCTTCCCCCTTAACTTGGAGATCTCCCAAAGCAAACAAGTGCTGTTAACTGGAAAATAGGATGATTCACCAGTCCCCTGGGCAGATGGTACCCGGGCCCTCTATTCTCCAACTCCTGGCAAGGGAAAATGCCCCCTGTAAAACTTAAAATAAACAGATGATCCTGTATCCATCAGGGGATCTGCCCTGCCAAGCCAACACTTCTCCAGCGAGCTCCTGCGTGTGCCCAGAGCACTTGGGCCATCCCCTGTGGGTGTCCTGCCCCAGAGGGGCAGTTTGGGGCACTCAGGACCGGATCAGGGGCACGGGAGGCTCCCAGAAGCTGCAGCCTGCCCGTGGATGCTGGGTGCTGAGCGATGTGCTGGGTTACAGCCCCGAGTGAGGGGATGGAGCTGCAGCAGAGCTGCTGCTCTGTGATAAGGTGTCTGTCCCTCCGTGGAGCATCTGCCACACGATGCCCTTGCCCTGGGGTGCTGAGGAGATGCTGACACATAGGAAAGCTGGCCAGGAGACCCCTGTGGGTGAACAAACAGTGGGGCCAGAGCAATGAAGCAACATTATCTTCCCTGCAGCCTCTGACAAGTGTCACAGGAGGGACTGTTCTCTTCACAATGTGACTCAAATCCCATATGGATAGTGCAGGAATCTGCTGTCCTTTCCAGAGAGAGGGAAGGCCTGTTTTTAAATGCCCCCAGTTCCTCCCTTCTGCAGGCAATGGAACCTCTAATTCTTACTGCATTCCCCTTCCAGATTCCCAAATCCTGACTGCACCAGCAACAGGGCTGTCCCTGCAAGGAGGCCTCATTTCAGGGATACAGCAAAGGGAGGGGGTCTTGAGGTATTTTGGGGCACCATGACCCCTGAAGCCTATCCCACATGGAAAGTGCCCATCACCAGTGTCCCTTCAAGGCAGGAGCTGTGATGGTGGAGCTGGAAAAGACTGGGGTGAAAAGAGGACCTTGAGAGGGCCTTGGGGTGACCCAGGAGTGAACTGTTCCCTGTTGAGATGAGGGTTCCTGGACCTCCGGAGCAGGGCTGTGTTCAGGGTCTGCCTTTCCCTGCCTGGGACATTGCAACAGCAGAGGAGCCCCAAGCAGAGGCTGAGAAGCCAAATTCCCAGCACTTTAAAATTCCCCCTTGGAAGCTTTTTGGCTGCTGGAGGCCTGGGTTATTTCTGGATGCACTCGGCAGGAGTGTTTTTCTCTTGCTTCGAAGCAGGGATGAACAAAGAGCTCAGCTCTCTGCCTGCACAGAGACAGCCCCACTGCCCTGGCAGCACCCACACCAGCTGTGTGCCCTCTCCTCTCCCTGCTCTCCAGGCCAGGGATGAGCTCCCAAGAGTGGGGATCAACTCATGAACTGCTCCCCGTAGGAGGCAGAGACACAGGAAAGTCTCTTCCTTCCTGTCACCTTTAAATCAGACCTTTTCAGCCCGAGTGGCCAGCAGCCCCCACTCCTCACAAGGGGTCTCTCCTGCTCCCTGGCCTTCCTCCTGCATCCCTGCTGGCAGCAGGTCAGAGAGTTTTGGGCTGCACAAATGCTTCAGCTCCTAAGAGGGCACTTGGGACAGAAAAAAACGAGGTTTCTTAAACAAGCCAGAGATGCTAAGCCTCAAAATAAGTGACAGCCAACTGCGGTGTCACCACATTGCCCACACTGCCACAGCTGCTCTGGGCATTTTTATCAGCTTTGCCCTCCTCCTGTTGCTTTTGTGTTTTATTCCAAGGCACCCACTCACCCCTCACGCCTTGGGGTGAGCAGCAGCCTCTGCCTGGAGCCCACTCCTCCACCTCTGCCTGAGTACAAGGCTGTGACAGCCCCCAGGTCACCTCTGGGTGTATCTGCAGAGGGATTAACAGGAGCAATCCCACTTTTCAAATGCCAAATATATCAAATAAATTGTGCTGTTACAGATTTAGAAAGGAGCACCCAGGAGTTCTGGTTTGGCAGCAATCTGGGCACCTGCAGGCAGGAGGTGTTTGGGTTTGGAGGGTGAGGAATGGTTTTAGGGCTATGATTGCTCCTCTGAATTACCCCCTGCTCCCAGGGAGGGGGCTGGGAAAGGCTGGCTCTACAGAAGGCACCGATTTTGCATAGAGCTGTTCAAGAGAGCCAGGCTTGTCCTGGAAGGGTTAAATTCACCCAGTTCATGCAGCAGACTGGTGCCATTCCCCTCCCCATCACCCAGCCCTGTGGTGTCCAGCTGCAGCAGCAGGAGGAAGGGGTTGCAGCCCATGCTCTGACCACCCACCAGCTGCCCTGCCTGCTCCTCCAGCCAGCTGAACAAGCACCCAGCACTGGGGGATCGTGGGCTTAGTAGTCCTGAGGGGCAAGGTGGGGGTCAGGGAGGTGGGAAAGGCACTGGGTGAGGGAGATGGGGATGAAAGATGAAGAGGTGACCTTAGCCCTGGCACCTGGAGTGGGGCAGGTGGCTGGGATGAGGTGGGTGGTCTCTGGGCCTCATCAGAGAGGTCCCTTCTGAGCCTCCATGTGCGGGGAGCTGGCAGAAGTACAAACATCCCAGAGCTGGGATTTGGGACTGCCAGGATTCACTTTGGCCACAGATTTTCCTGGCCTGGCTGCAGCTCAGAGAGAAGTGATCTGGCACCTGGGATCCCCAACTGCCCCAACTCACCTCACACTCAGCCCCAGGGACTCCTCTCTTGGATCCAGTCCCCAGCTGAGCCACTGGGAGACACCCGTTCAGATCTTTCCAGAAGGCTCAAGGCAGCTGGAGGGTCCTTTTGGTCCCATCCCAGTCAGGGCATGGTGGCACTTCCTGGGGACAGTGGTGTGATGTGGCAGCTGGGGTGGGAAGGCTGTGCCCCCCGTGCAGAGGGGTCAGCACGGCACCGGGCAGCCCCAGGCACCCTCAACCACCCCATGGAGGTTGCTCCTTCAGCCTTTCCTCTCCCAGACCTTGCTCAGAGGGAAGGAGAATGGGGGAGTAGAAAGAACAGCCCATTTTAGACCCTAATCCCAGTGCAGGCACACCTGGAGGAGACCATTTCTGCCACAGGCTTCTCTCACACAAGGACCTTTCTCCTGTAACAGCCCTGAAAGTCTAAACTGGGAACCAGCCCCATGAGGTGCCAGGAGACGCTGTCCTCATGCTCCCACTCCCCCACAGCTCCTGCCCTGCCACCAGCTGCTGCTCCCCATGGAAATTTGCCCTTTTTCCCCCTGACAACAAGCCCTGCCCACGCTGGGTCTGACTCTGCAGCGCTCCAGGCTCCCAGCATCAATCCATCTGCCGGGCTCGGTGTCACAAGTGCATCATGGAAAATGCTATCGATCCACCAAGGTGGGGACTTAATTTGAGGGCTCTAATGAGGCACTGATTTAACCTTATTACACAAAGGTAAGTGGAGCTGCTGGCTGCCCTGTGCCAGGGGGGACCTGGTGGTGTTGTTGCCCAGCTCCTCAAGTGGGAAGGTGCCTCCAAGGACACGTTGGTGTTAGGGAAGGGCTGGGCTGGTGTCCAGAACTGAGGCAACATCTTGTTGTGCTGGGGTGTCCAGGCTCCTGGTCCTGCCCAAAGTCACAAGAGAGTTCAGAAACCAGATGAGCTTTGAGCTGCATCTCCCAGCATTGCTGTTTCTAGTGCTTCCCTCCATCTCCTGGCTCCTTCCTTCCCATCTCCTGGCTCCTTCCTCCCCTCCCATCTCTTGGAAGCCTCTCAGTGCCTCGAGTTAATGTACTGTTTCAAAACAGCATGTCCTGGCTTCACAAGAGGGTAGAAAACTCAGGGGAGGGCACTCATTAGGAGACTTCCAGCCTGCCACCAATTCACTTTACATCTCTGATGAAGTCCTTTATTCCAATTTCCTCATTAATGCACCACATTAACATGATCACTCCTTAACTCGGATGTATTTGCCCTCCCTTCCCTCAGGCCATGCAGCATAGCTGACTGGACATGTTTGGCTCTCCAGGGCCTTTGGGACACAGCCAGGACAGAACTGGATGTCCCCAGGACTAAAGCACTGCTGTGGGATGGAGCAGAGAGCCCCAGCCATGCCCAAAGGCAGCCAGGAGGGCGATGGGGCAGCTGAGCACCAGCTCAGTGCTCAGGTGCTCCTCACCTGGCACAGGGAGGACAAGAAGGGAAGGTACAGCCCTCACTGATCCATGGGCTGGGGAACGTGTCCTCTGTGCCCTGGGGCAGCTCTCACTGCCACCAGCAGCTCAGTTTTTCAAACCATCAGGGTGATGACTTTAATTCCGAGTCCTCTCTGGCGCACGGCAATGATTTTTCCAACCACCCTGACCACAAGCTCACAGTATCAACCTCTGCTGTGCTGAGCCCAACAGAGCCCTGATCCCTCCTGGATTCCTGAGATGTCACCACCATCCTCTGCTCCCTCCAGAAATGTTTCCTCTCCTCAGCTGGAAGCAGGTGCAGGCTCCTGATAACTCTTCTTTCTGTCCACAGAGGAAATGGGGCGTGAGAACAGCCCTGTACACGAGCAGGATGACAGCCCTGCTCCCACTGATCTCAGCTTGGGCTGCAGATGACTCTTCCCTGCTCTCTGCCAGGCCTGGGAAAGTGAGACACTGTGAATAGAAAACAAAGGCTTAAATGTCCCTAAGCCAGTGATCCCAGTGATGTCTCAGCACACCCTAACAACGAGGATCTCCTCCTCCTCACAGCTGCTGGTGGCAGGACACGAGCACATGGTGGAATGACTGTCCCTGCATGCAGGACTGTTGTTTTCAGCTAAAAGAGGGTCTCAGCACACAGAGAGGAGGGTATCAGATGGGGCTTGCAGCAGCTGGTCTCGTGGAAGGTGTCCCTGCCCATGGCAGGGCGTTGGAATCAGATGAGCTCTAAGGCTCCTTCCAACCCAAAGCACTCTGTGATTCTGTTCCTCTGGCCATTCATGGCAGGCACTGGTGTCTCTGCAGAGCTGAATTGTCCTGAGTTCTTGGTGTAACCAGCCTCAGCATCAGGTGAAGGTCCTGTCCTGATGGTCTCAGGAGCAGGTGGCTGGAAGCAACATCCTGAGGTTCATACACTCTTCCCAGCTGTGTATCAACATCTTCCTCGTTCTCCCACTCCAGAAGATCCAGGGAGTGAACATGGATCCCCACAGAGAAGTGTGGTCTGACCCACACGTGAAGCAAAAACATCAAAGAACAAAAAGAAACAAACCCAACAACAAACCAGAAAAGCTTTTGGAAACTGGGAAAGAATCACAGAGTGATGAGGAGAGGAAAAAGCTCTTTGCCTTTTAGTTCTTCAGGCAGGCCTCAAGCCTAACAGATCCAGATCTCCTCTAAAGCCCGGGCAACTTCGTCCCTTCCCACACAGGAAAAGCAGCACAAGAAGTCCACCCAAGGGCAGGGTCAGGGAGGGATTTCCCCCTCCACTCCTTCCTCCCAGCCATCACCAGCTGCTGAGGACGAGGAGCAGGGTCAGTGGGCTTTCCCTGCGAGCGGGGACACGCTGTGCTCTCACCTGGTTCCCCGCCAAGCCCACTGGTGTGTGCACATTCGGCAAACAGTCACAGCTCCAGAGACACGTTCTCCCAAACACCCTCCCTCCCTCGCCGCCTCCTGCAGAGCCTCGTACGTCAGCGCCTGTGGGGGAGAACCGGTGGGCTGGGGACCGAACTTTGGTCTGCGTGGGCAGCTCCCGCACGCAGCAGCAAGGGCGAAGTTTAACGGGGATGCTCAACAGGATGCAACAGCTCAAGAAACCCCAAGATCTCTCCCGTGGTGACTGGGCGCGTTAATGCAGCACTCACGCGCTAGGAATGCCAAGGGAAGGCTGGGGTGCGGGGTGTGGGGAGAGGCAGAGGGACAAGGAGAGGATAAATAAGCTGGAGAACTGAGAACCCATGTCCTTTCTCACTCTTTGACATGCAAATCAAATTTGCCTTTCTAAGAGCAATGAAAAACCTCTACATCTTGGCAGGGCTGGGAGAGACAAGGCTAAGGCAGATCCATGGAATAACTGCAGCCAGCAGAATAAGTGCAGCCAGCCTGAAATTGTACCCTACAGTGTATCACACACTCCTGCCCACGCCCCCAGCAACCCCCATTTTAAGCCCAGTCAGCACTGGGATTCCTCTGCAACCATGAGCTGGAAATAGGTTGCTGGGAGAGACAGATGCCAAGGGAGAAAGGTTAAACAGACATTGTGCTCCAAGGGGGGAAAAAGAAGGATCCAGTTGAGCTTTGCGGTTTCTAAAACAGTCTCATGAGATCCTGAGTGAAGTGTGCACAAGCAGTTTTGGCAAGGAGAAACAAAAGACCTGAGAGGAGCGAGAGGAAGGATGAATGAACAAAAGACAGGAAAGCTGCACGTGTTTCCAGTCCCCGAAGTTCACTCATCTCTCTTTTCATTCCCAAGCCCTTTTCTTCTTGAGGCACCTTTGGGAAAGGTAGGAAATGGGGGGTGGGAGGTTTACTGCTACTGGGTTTAGCACTAGATCCTATTAACTAAAAAGAATGGGAGCAAGGAGAAATTCCCAAGGCGAGAAAAAAATAAAAACCCATCATTAATTGACAGGTCCCTGGGGGTCTGAAGCAGAGATGTTGAGCTGAATTCAATTACAGAGCTGGTCAGAATCGGGCAGGAAGATGTGGCTTCTTTCACTGTGTCAATTAAAGAAGCAACTGGGAACGATAGACTTCTCTGACCCATGACTCAAAACAAGCTTCCATCCGGCACTGCCTGATGGCCCCGTGGCTCCCACTGGGAACAGATGGGCTCATGGGCAGTGCAGGGATGCCAGAAGGCCTCCTTGCAGGCTGGGCACTCGACAAAACCAAGCCTTGTGCCCGCTGCAGAAATTGCTGTTCTCTGCAGGAAGGTGGCATCGTTAACAGTAATTAATTTGCAGCCACTGTGCTACCTGAGCAGAACCCAGCGTGGCATCCCTGAGCCAGCAGCTCCCTCACCGGATTTGGGGTCTCTCTTTAGTATTTCCCTTAGGGAATGAGGAAATAACTGGCCATGTGAAGAGGGAAAGGGCAGAGAAGCTTTCAAAAGGTATCTGGGCTTAAAAAACTCTGCATCAAATCTGCATCACCCCTTTCGTGGCTGATGGAAGCAGCTCCCCTCAGACCACCTGGTGCTGCACAGCCTGAGCCCTCCAGCTTTCAGTCCCTGGTACCACAGCAAAAACTTAGATGTCAGTGGAATATCACACCCTTTTCCCTTCACTGTCCTCCACATTAGGCTAGGTTTGGGTATCCCTGATTTTCAATTTTCCATCATTTCCCCTGCAGCAAGGCTCGGCTGGGCAGGGCTCTGAGAACATGGCCCAGGTAAGAGATGGGGCAGAGATGGTCACATTCCCTGCAACCTCTTCTAATGGAAGGTGTCCCTGCTCGTGGCAGGGGCTGGAACCAGGTGAGCTTTAAGGTCACTTCCAATCCAAGCCATGCTAGGATTCTATTCTTGATTCCTGCTGAGTTCAGGTGGGCAGGAGTGAGTCCTTCCTTTGTAGGATCAGAAAAATTCAAAGGAACTTCCCTCTGCTCCATCACCACTGGGAAAACCTGCACATCCTCCCATTTTCAGCTAACTGCTCTCTTCAAAGGAGTGACAGTACTGTGTTCCTACTGACACCATTTTACACCTTAAAAAGGATCTCTCTGTCTTCAGATTCCCCTTCAAGGGTTGAAAACATCCTTTCTTCTACTTGTTCCTGCTACTTTCCTTCTCCTTTGAGGATGTTTATTTTATTGAACAGTCCTTTGCAACACATGCAGTCTATTTCTTACCATCCTGGATCCATCATGCCTGGCCTGATCACAGGATTCCATGGGTGGCTTCAAAGCCTTTTGGGCATCCTCACACAATCCCTCAAAAAAACAAAAAGAGTGAGAAAACAGATGCCAGAAAGGTCTGATTCCACTCTGGGAGCACAGCCCAGAATGCAGGAACTCCAAGGAATAAGCTGGATAAGGGCTGATCCTGAGCTCTCTGTGGACCAGCTGAAACCAGGAGTACCACAAAGTTATGAAGAACAAAGAGGTCCTATACAAACATCTCTATATATTTATAGCTCTTGAATGCTCCTTCCTGCTGGTGCTTAAGTGGCATTGCCAGCACTTGGGGAAAGAGATTCTCAAGAGATGGGCTAATTGATGGAATTATTCCTGGTCAGCTGCTAATTGGTGGAAGAGGCTGAGCAGGGGGGCTGTGCTGTTGGAAGAACTTCTCTGAGGCCTTGGGAGGAAGAAAGAAGCCAAGAACAAAGGATCTGTGCAGTGTCAGGCAGGGCCTGGTACGGGAGGAATTCCTCTTTCTCATGTTCTTGGCTTATTTACAAAGATTCCCAAAACTCCTGTGAGGAGCGGATGAGCAAGATGAGCAATGCTTCACTCCCGGCCCCAGAGCAGCAAAGGGAGAGGTTTGTTACAGTCAACAAAACCCAGCAGTGTGTAAGGAAAGGAGCTTTTCTGCTGCAGCTCCTCAGCAGACTCTCAGCTCTGGGGACCCTGAGGGTGTGGGGAACATGAATCGAAGTCTGGGAATTCCTCTGACCCCCAGCACAGGTGGTGTGGAAGGAACAGGAGGCTGTGGCTGTAAGTCAGAGCTCAGGGAAAGAGCAGGGAAGGAAGGTGTCATGTCCTTCTGCCCGCAAGCCTTTGGGCTCATGCCTGAGTCACTTCTCCATCCACCATTTTACACTTTAAAAAGGATCTCTCTTTCTCCAGATTCCCCTTCAAGGGTTGAAAACATCCTTTTTTTTACTAGTTCCTGCTACTTTCCTTCTCCTTTGAGGATGCTTATTTTATTGAACATTCTCCTTTGCAACACATGCAGCCTATTTCTTACCATCCTGGATCCATCATGCCTGGCCTGATCATCATGCTCCAAGACACTTCCTTCCAGTTCCCCTCCCCTTCTTTCCCTGCCTTTCTCAGCTTCCTCAGAGTCCAGAAGGTATTGAGAAGTCCTGGAGGTGAAAGAGAAAGGAGCCTGCAATCGGGATGGTGAGAAATGCCCTCCTGCCCCAGTCCTGAGGCTGATTCCTGAGGAGAGGCTCCCGAGCCAAGCAGACACCACATGTGTTCAGGAAAGCTGTCAGCAGGAAAGAAAGAGGGGAGAGAAGGAAAAGGCACGTGCTGTACCCGCCGGCGCTGACTAAACCCTGAGGCTTTCTTTGCTTGGTCTCTCCAGCCCCATAAAAGTCAGATGAGCCTTTTAGCCAGGAGCCTGGGGAGGAACAGAGGCCTGGGATAAGTGCAGCAGCGTGGCCCATTCCCTCCTGCACCTCCCCATCTGGGGGGCCCAAGGGAGCCATTTGAGGTCCTTTGGTCTTACAGGAATTCTTTGGTCTGGAGCTCCTTCTCCTGCAAATTTCTCCTTTTAGGAGCAGTTCCATAAGGCCATAAAAAGTGCTGGACTTGTGAAGGGCTCAGCCTGAAGCTGAGCAGAGACTGAAGACAGAGAGGTTCAGCAACTCCTTCATCTCAGCCTTCCCTCCCCACAGAGACATAAGCCAGGACTAAAGGGCTCCCAAAGATGAGGAGAATTTTAAAGTAACAAGGCAAAGAGCACAAGCACATCCCTCCAGCCTGGGAACCACCACGGCAGCAGCGGGAGCAGCAATTATCCTGTGAGGAGGAAGGGAAGGAGTGAGGAGTGCTTAGCAGGGAGGTGTAAAGGGAAATCCTACTTTACAAGGGCCCAGTCAGTCCTGCTTGTACCAAGTGACAGACCTGACAGGAACTTGTGACAAAACACAAACAGTGTCTGGTGGGTACAAAACAGCAGCAGGGACTCGTCGCTCTCTGCCCCAGCAGGTATTTGGATGCTGAGAGACAGTTCCCAGGTAACACGTGGGGCTCCTTATTTGAAAACTGCTCCTTTTATTATTATCTTTCCTCCCACTGCAAAAGGCAAAGAGAAAAGAGACAGGGAGAGGGAGAGTCGTTTGACAAGCTGAAAACTTCTCTGAGAGGGGAAAATGAATAAGTGGGGGGAAAAAAATGAATAAGGGGAGGAAGAATAAAAGCGCAGGTGAAGAAGGAAATACAAAGTCAAAAGGCTCAGGGCTGACTCAGTGTGGTGCAGGGCTTGTGAGGGAGACTGCCTTTTGGAAATCAGTAATCCAAAGGGCTCTGCATGTGTGCATAAAGTTATTGACTGACTGCATTACATCCACTTATCCCCCATTAAGCAGCAGGCTTCAGCTTGATCCCCAACAGCAAGGAATTAGAGTAACTCTACCCTGCGTTTTTAGAAGGGTTTCCATCTCCCAGGAATCCAAAGTGCTTCGGCAGCCCTCCGGGGAATGCAGGACTGACATCCAGATCCTTCTGGGGTGGAGACTGGCAGTGGGACAGGCTGCTGTGTGCAGCGGAGATGGGAGGGAACCCTGGTGCTTCTGTACAAAGCTATAGGATCTCTATTATGCAAGCAGAGTAGGAAAGGGTTGGCTTCCAAGGACACAGAATATAATTAGCCTATCTCAGAACAAGTAGCAATTCCTCCCCTGCTAAGCTGCTCTCAGTTCAGCTTCAAACAAATCATCTCTGCTCCCTGGCTGTGTCTCCACACACGAGCACCAGACAGCTCTTCACGTCTGGAGGGGACGAGAGGCTGTAGGTCTCCATATAGTTACTGAACATTTTCAAAGCTGCCTTAGAAAGTTTTTGTTCTGTTTTCTGCCCCCACTTCAGTTTTCCACCCCCTCAGCTGTACTGATGCAACTGCTTGTGGATCTATGGGGAAATGAGACCACAGAAAATATCTTTTTTTTTTTTTTTAAGACACATTCACTTGCATCACTTCAGCAGAGCAGCCCCAGTCTCAGAGCAACACAAAGTTTGGTGAAGAGGTGGAAAGAAGCTCCTCTGTGGGGGGAGGAGAAAAGCAAAGGAGCCTCAGGTGCCTCCATCAGCTCCTGCTATCCTGAGGTGCTCTGCTCTGGAGCCACCACGGCCACACAGAACCCTGGTGACCCTGCAGCTCTGCCAAGCCAGCTCCGTGCAGATGTCCCTGCAGCTGGCACGGGGGGACACTTACAACTCTCTTGTTTCAAAGATGCTTCTTTGCTTTGTGTCTCTGGCTTCACTGCCATGCCCCAGCTGACTTCCCACGTGGCAAAGCCGCTTTGTCACGGATGTCACTGGAACTGCTGCTTCTCGTGGAGCTAAAGAGGAACTGGGGAGCTCTAAAGGAGGAGGAAACTGCAGCTCCCTCCAGGGGAAACAGAGACAAGTGAAAGTGCAGGGTTTCCCAGACTTCTAGGGCAGAACTGGGGGAAAGACCTTGAAGGAAGAGATGAAATCAGAGTGTTTCACCCCTGCCATGACAGCAGCCACGGAGGGCCCAGCATCTGTGAGGCTGGGAGCTGGGAGAGTATTGTAAAATGCAGGTGAACCCAATGGGAAGAAATGCTGATGTGTGACTCCAGTTCAGAAGGCTGAATGATTTCTTTATTATAAGTATACTATAATACATTAATATACTATATAAAGGAAGATACTAAAACTACAAACCTACTTTTCTAACTACCATATCTAACTCACTCACAACTTGTGACCCTGTTCTCGACAGTCCAGCCACAGGTGGATTGGATTGGCCACCAGGCTCAAACAATCCTCACCAGAATCCAACCAAGCAATCACCCCAGGTAAACAATTCTCCAAACACATTCCACATGGGAAAAACAAGGAGCAGAAATAGAAATTGTTTTCTCTTTCTTTCTCTCTGTGCACCTCCATGAAAAATCCTGAGAGAGAGAGAGAAATGTGCTTGCCACAGGAGAGTTCACTTGTGCTACAACAGCGAGCAGTGGTCCTCAACTACTCTGCCTCTGCACCACTTCCAAAAACCCTCCAGATGGGAGCTGGGGATGATTATGTTTGTTGCCTTGCAAACAGCATTGTCCCCATGCAAAGTGGTCAAGCAGGGAGCTGTCAAACTCCCCTTTAGCCCCTCTGCACCCTCCAGACAGTGCATGAGAGGCACCTTGTTTATGGGCTTGACACTGGGTATGACTTAACCAGCTTTGACAGGGGTGATCCTATTTATAGGAGGAACTCCTAATGCCTCTCATTCAATGTCATGTTTGGGAAAAAGTGAGAAATGAAACAGAAATGACCCCTGAGTTTCTACTTTCAGTAATGGAAATTTCAGCTGCTGACCTGGGCAGGTTGGGCAGCACTGAGCCAGTTTACTCAAGGTCACTGAGAAGTTCACACCACAGTCCAATTTCCCCTATTTGAATGTCCTTCCTGACTTGGCTTGGCACTCCTGATGCATTTTCAAGTCTGGATCTCTCTCATTTTGCAGCCTTCCAGAAATTCAACCGCAGCTCAGCCCATTCCATAAGGATGGGAATGTGAGGAGCTGAAGGAGAGGTGTTATTTCCTAGACTGCCACTCAGGAGTTGCACAAATGCTTTGCTAAACACCCCTGAACAGAGCTCAAGCACAGGAACAGTCAACCAACCACCTTTATTGCTCCTTACACACCAAAGGCTTCAGCAGAGGTCAGATCTCATCAGGGGGTGCAGCTTCTCCCAAGGTTTAGGCTGGAGATCAGGAAAAGGTTCTTCCCCAGAGGGTGCTGGGCACTGCCCAGGCTCCCCAGAGCATGGTCACAGCCCCAAGGCTGCCAGAGTGTTTGGACAATGCTCTCAGGGACAGGGTGGGATCGTTGGAGTGTCTGTGCAGGGCCAGGGGTTGGACTGATGGTCCTTGTGGGTCCCTTCCGACTCAGGATATTCTATAATTCAACAAAAAAACATCCTTTTTTTAACCCCTGTAAGTTTTTCTAGCACCTCAAAGGACGGCTGGCCATGCATTTGGCCACCAGTCCTGGCCCTTCTCAAGCCCTCTGGTCAACCCCTGCTCAGGGGGGAGCATCCAGAGGTGCACTGCTGTGCGATGAGCCGTGCCAGGAGACAGCACGTGTGCGAGGCAACCCGAGCTCCAGGCGGCTACGATGACTCAGAGCCAGTCGCCTTTTTCCCTGCAGTGCAATTGTACCGGGCCCTGACAGCATCAGCTGGCTTTTATCACTGCTCCACATCAGAGCTGTCAGTGCCGAAGACAATGGAAGGTGTGTGGAGGGGGAGGAATTGAGCATCTCTGCGCTCTGTTGGCTTCCCAGAATGATGCCAAAGTGGCGAGCGAAGAGGTTTTGATTAGCAGCAGCAGCAGAGTTTTTGATTAGCAGCCTGCTGCCGCAAGAGGCTCAGCGAGGACGTCAGTGAGTGTGGTAGCACTGAAATAAAGAAGCGACACTTCTGGAGCTTCCTCCACTGCTGTTTTGTGGGGAAGAGCTCGACTGGTGGTGATGAGAGCTCTGGAGGGCACGGAGCCACTGGATGGCTCATCCACGCTCACAGCTCTGTGGATGGAGGGCGTCTGTCTTCAGATCTACTGGCTCCAGTGGGGTCTGGAAAGGATTTGAATCATTTCCTCAGTGCAAATCATCTTCCCCACGTGCAACTTCTCAAACTCACCTGTTGCCGTGGCAGTGACAACGGCAGAGAAGGAAGAGACTTGAAAAGCAAAGTCCGGGGGCATTTAGTGAACAAACAAAAGCCTCAAGCGAACAAAAAGATCAGATCTTGCCAGCTGAGTCCTCTGCCAAGGAGGAGGGGGGGGTGTTTGTGCCTCCTTCAGGCATATCACGGCGTCTCCTGCGGCCCAGGTTTGCTGGGAAGATCACCCACGTGGATTCTCAAACCGCCCTTGTCCCGTGCCTCTCCCTCGCGCTCGGGGGCCGCTTCCTGTGAACGCCCACGGAGCGATTCGCTCTCTCCCTGCACGTCCCTGATGAGATGCCGGTGGAAAAGCTGGCAGCAGCAATGCCCAGGGTCTGTTTGCCTGTCAGCTCTGCCTTGTTTCATTCCTTCTCAGCAGACGTGCACCTGCCTGTTGTCCTCGTCTTGCACTTATGCACCGAAGTCCCCCAGCACAGAAATCAGCTTTTTATTCTGCTTCTAAAGCACAGAACACATGGGCTTTGATGCCATCTAGATATTATGTTTATCCTAAAACCAGAGCTAAGGAAAGTGTTATATTGATTATTTTCCAGACTCAAAGGTTAGGTTCAAAGCAGGGTAAAGTGATTTGGAAAAGGTCTTGGTAAATCTGTGAACACTGTCAGAACAGGGTCTGTTTCTCTCAAAACTCAATCCAAAACCTGAAGCAGAAGTCTGTCCTTCCCTCCAGGATGGACTGAAACCAAGACTGCTTCCTAAAGTGCTGAGGCATTATGTAAAATAAATTAGCTTGGTCTGTGCAGGCCCAAGTACAATGGGTTTCTAAATTAAGCCCTTGTAAATGGAAATGGTAAGACAGGTGTGAGAGAAGATACCTACAGGCTGGAAAGCTTAATCAGAAATGAAAGCTGCTGAATGGACCAGCCAGTGATTCCAGCAAGTATTACATAGTGTTGCTGCAAAACAGCAACAAAATGGCCATTGTTTTATTGATCCCACACAACCTGCTCTGCCCATGCTACTGATGTACTCAGGCACTGTGTCACCGTGTTCCTGAGAGCTGCTGCAGTGACAGAAGTCACCATTTGTCCCTGGGCCCTGCATGGCCCCAGCCTGTGAGTTTCCATCCAGCCCCCACAGGTGAGATGCCCTGTGATGACCAACTGGCATTTCATCTCACAGTATTCCTCTGGAAGTGACACATGGGGAAAAGAACACATTCAGCACCAGGACAAAAGCTACAAAATAAGCAGAAAGGGAGGAAGTTTAAAAATTAATCAGAGCTCAAAGTGCTGTCAAATTTTTCCTCCTCTTGCCCTTTCTGGACACACAGCCATCACCAAAGATTAAAATTGATCGACTGACCAGGTCAGGGCAGAGCAGATGTGTAATAGGAAAAAAGGGAATGACTTCAAACTGCCAGAGGGCAGGGTTAAATGGGATTTTGTGAAGAAATTATTCCCTGTGATGGTGGTGAGGCCCTGGCACAGGTTGCCCAGAGAAGCTGTGCCTGCCCCATCCCTGGACGTATCCAAGGCCACATTGGACAGGGCTTGGAGCAGCCTGGGGTAGTGGGAGATGTACCTGCCCATGGAAGGGAGGTTGGAACAGGATGATCTTTAAGGTTCCTTCAACAAAAGCCATTTTAGGATTCAGAACATTGTGTTAGACTCTCCTGGAAAACAATTTACAGATCTCTTCCTCCACCCCCTTTCCTCTGTAGCTCATTCCTGTTCCTTTGCTATGAAAAGTTTGGTTGTCTTCTCCTTTTTCAGTCTGAGTCTTTCCATGGCAGTTAGCTGCCATGGTGATAGAAGTTAGAGAAATTAGTAAGAAGAAGAGTCATAATTAACAATTGACTGACAGTCCCATCTGACCTGAGACAGTAGCTGAAAGCTGCCTCCCACTTCAATCTGCTTGCCACGAAACAGCCAGGAACAGGCAGATCCACTAGCCAAGGTGGTCTGGCTGTTGGCTCCATTCCTGCAGTGGCTGCCCTCAGCAGATTTGGTGCTCGGAGCCTCGGTGAGGATGTGTCACCATTGCCCTCTTCTGGATCCACAGCCAAGCCTGCTCCAAAGCTTGGGAGATGTCACTGTCTAGTGATGGCAACACGTGGTGACTCCAAGGGAGCTCCAAGGTTTCACAGGTGACCACTGGGATCTCATGCAGGTGCTTTGCACTATTTCACTCCAAGAGCTTCAAGTTCTTTTGCGTTTCTCCTCACAGAATGGTGACTGCGCTGCAGGGCAGGTTTACAGCAGATGGTGGCTTCAAAGGGAAGGAGATATTAGAAAACAAATTAACGCTATATATATGACTAATTCAGGATCTTTGTGAATGTGTACCACTGTGAAAGGTGGGTGGTTCAAAACCTCCCAGGAAGGGGGGGGATCTCAGGTTCAAAAGGAAGGAGATGTGGTTAAGCTGAGGAACTCCTTGCCACAGGATGCTGAAAAAGCTAAAAATATACATGAACTTAAGAACCTGGAAAAGTTTGTGGAAGAGAAATCCAGTGAGGGTTACTAATTACACAGAACTTCTAGCCATTTATATAAGCCATATTTCTACATTAAATACATATTTATGGAAGAAAAGGCTTCCTAGTCTATTCTAGGTACCTTCTTTTGGGATCATAGGACATGATCCTGAATCAGCCCTTTACTGACCCAGTATAACTCACTCCTGTTTGTATGAATATGGAAAAGCAGAGGTCAGGTCCTCAGCTGCTCCCTCAAGGTTTTATTCATCTTGAGGCAGGTGAAGACTCAGTATTTGCTCAGTAACACACTTGGGGCCTGGCCCACCATGGAGCCCTTGAGATCTGGTGTTTTTGTAATGCACAAAATTATGCAGAAACCTCACTGCGTACAGGGAGGAAAATTAGCCCAACTCAACAAGGCACATTACTTATGGACTGAGTGAGGCAATTTTTCACACTCAGCTGGAAAGAATTTCTGCACTTGTCTGTCTGCTGGAGTTCGTGCAGTATGGTAACACAGAGAACCAAACCTGACACTGGAAATTATGGGGCTGTTGTCAGCATCCAAGGACTGAAAATAGGCAGCAAATAGGAATCTGGTGAGGAGTTTCAACAGCTTGACCCGGCTCTGTAACGGACTTCAGAGTCAAGAGCAGGTTGATGACAGTTGTTAATCCCTTCTAGCACAACCCTCCCTCACAGCTCTGCCTGGGTTCCCTGCTGTTAAATAATGTATCTCCCAAACAGGGAAAAAACAGGAGCGGGCATCTCCTGTTTCACCCAGCATGGGGGAAAGGAAAGATGGAGCAATGATGTGTCCCTGAAAGCAGGGAGAGGGATGGATGAGGGAGACAGGAGAGGTGCACATGGAAGGAGAATGGTGGGTCCAGGGTGAAGGACAGAATCCTTGTCCCTGAGACAATGATTTAGGGGGGAAATTGGCACACACACCTCTTGAATCAAGGGTGGATCAATGAGGTAGAGTGGGATGCAGGCTGGGAATATCCAGGAAAGTAAGAATGGAAAGCAAAGTGCTCCTAGTCCAGTGCAGTTGGTCCCAGCACAGGCTCTAAGTGTGAACAGTGTGACAGAAGGGACAAAGCCACAGCTGAGGTGTCTCAACATTGTCTCCAGTGGGTTTCTGCCAGATGAAGATCCCAACATTGAACTGCAGAGGTCTGGAGAGGAACCTGTGAGACAGAGGTGTCCATGGGTGATAAATGGGACACAGCACAAGCAGCTCATAACATGCAAAAAAGAATCTCCTTGGGGCCTGGGTGATAGAGTGACTGGAAGATAGATCAGGGACTAAAAGTCGGGATTCCTGATCCGTGATTAAACTTTGGCACATGTTAACTTACACTGGACAAAAGACACGCTGTGCCCCAGTTCCCTGCTTTCCAGCAAGTGTAAGAGTCATTGACTGCCCTAGAAAGAGAGCGTTCTCCATTCATGTTTGGGAAGCTCCTGGAGAGCAGAAGCTGTGCAAGTGCAGAGCATTATCTCCTCAGCATCCTGCAAGAACATGCCAGCAACATTCAACCTCCCCTCAAATCCAGTGGCAGGTCACAGCGATTGGCGGGTCTCGCATGTGTGTGACTGTGAGTCACCCAGGATTACTGATCTTCATATTAATCTATTGTTGCAAATGACTTGGAGCTGCCTACAGACAATCCTTCAAAGTATGGAACAATGGAGAACCTGCACATCTGAATAAAGCCTCCTCTGCATGGCAACTTATTGCCATCGTAACCAGCATAAACAAGAGCAATTAAGACAATTTCAGAGCATCACCTCCTCCCTCTGGGGTCTTAATGAGAGCACGCTCAGAAGGGGGCTGGAGCAGAAGAAGCAAGGGCTGGGAGTTAACTGGTGCAGGAAAAGAAGGATAAGGGAGAGTGTTGGATCCAGAGGATTGCTCTTCTCCACTCCATAGCGTCACACAAAGGGCAAGCAGGGGGAGAGATTCAATCAGCTCTGGGGTAGATAGAAAAGGCTCTGAGAAGCAGAGCTTTTCTGCTGTCTAACCCTCACACCAGCTGTCAGGACTCTGCAAATTTTGCTGACATATCCAGGTGACCAGAAGTAGCCAGAAGGGGTGAGAAAGGCACGGGCACCACACAGAAGGATAACAGGCTTCCGAGCCATAGTTTTTGGTAGACTCGGGATTGGACTGATGGCCTTCTAGGAGCAAGGTGTTCAGGAAGAAGCTCTTCAAAAGATGATGATTATCCATCCCAGAAAATAAATACAAGCCTCCACACAGTGCTGTTGGATTAGTGTATAGGTTGCACATGCTCCATAAATCTTTGCAATATGCTACTGATCTACGAGCACTCAGACGACTGAGGAGCTGTTTGTGGGCGGCTGTGCAGTGAGGAGAGGTGGAAAATTGGGAAGCTGTCCTTTGAGGAATCTGTCAGGAGATGAGAGGGACTGACCTGTACAAATACTCCAGGGAAGGAAGGGAGACAGCTCCTTCCAGCTTGGTGATGGCACTTCTTCCTTTGGAAATCTGGCCCCTTGCAATGGGGAAGAAATGGATGGGGCAGTGGAGCAGAGCTTTTGTGAAGGTTTTCATAGGATTGAAGGAACTACATGATTCTCAACTGACTGTTTTCATATTTAAGGCAGAAGTCAAAAACGAGGTTCCTGCACTGTCACAGTGTATAAATAGCCTGATGGAAGCATAACAGCAGCTCAGTTTGGTATGTATCCCATTTGGTATGCACTGAAATAATTTTATAAAAAACCCCACATAATTCTACCCAGCTATTTCTGCAAGAAGCTCACCAGCTTCTGTTTAATATGTGTGCAATGACAGCTATCCATACTTCAGGTGGATCACAAAACTCACCCTAGAACCAAAATGGTTCTTTCCATTCTCTGCAGAGACATTTTTTTCCTTTTAACTTGAAATTTGCTACCATAGATTTGATTGCTTAAAAAAAATTGAATAAAAGTGGCACATTAACTTGCAAAGAGAATAAAGGAGCTAAATCGGAGACCTCTTATCTCAATCTTCCCAATGCCTAAGTGCTGGATAATTGGAATTGCTGTCTGAGCCATAAAACACAGTTTTGCTCAGATGTTCCTAACCCCAGATAGTTTTCTCCTTTCTGCTTCTCCTTCAGAAGCACCCCAGTTCTAGGATCTCAGGAGATACGTGAAATCTGACCTTCAGTGGAGAAAGATCCTACATTAACTTCCTAGAAGCCAGCCAGTACGAGACAAGTGCTTTGCAAAAATGAGCAATCCACTTTCTTTGGAGTCAGAAGTTTTTTGGAAGCACAGGGTCACTCAGCCAACCACACGGAACAGTTTTCCCTCAGCTAAGAATTTTGACAACCAGAGCTCAAACCCTCCCAGCCAAAGCACTTCTTATCACCAGGGAGGGTTTTAGGAGGGAAATAGCTGGGAAATAGTCACCTTTAGGAAATTTAGTCTACCTGCTTTGGTCTATCATTGCCTTGTGCTTATTCTGTGTGCATTGCCTTGGATGAGTGCGCAGAGCTGGAGTCCACCTGAAAAACATAGATGAGTATATAAAGAGAAATAACTATTAGTAGTTGCTGATGTTCAAGACAAGACAGCTTTCCCCATGGGTATCTTGTTTGGGCACTGCCTGGAGGGCAGCTAGTGAGGACTCAGCAATTCTGAACACCAGCTTACATATTTAGGAACGTCATGTCAAATGCATCCTAAAATACAGGGGGAAAAAAGGCCATTTGACAGAGAAAAATGGGGAGATGTAAACAGCTGGATCTGTTCTCTGTCACCGACTCACCAAGGGACATGAAGCAAATCACTTTATTTTTCCATGATGCAAATATCCCCTTGCAAAATAAGGCCAACAGCAAAGCAGGTCCAGCACTTCCCATAGCGCTCAGGTTTGTACCTGGTGGGGTATGTGTGTCAGCTGGGGAGCACCAGAGTTTTCAGTTCACAAGGAAGGTCTGTAGAGAGACATCAGTGTTTGTTAATCCATGCTTTATAATGTTCTGACATCTGGAAGGGCAGAGCAGAATTGTTATTGTTCGGATGATGACCACTGTGTCCCTTATTAAGGAGAAATTAAAAATAGGAAGTGGTTATAATTATAATTTTGGACACCATTCCAGTGGCATCATTCTCAACACAGTGCTGGGATTATAAAGTAATAGCTGAGGGAATGTCAATTTACAATTCCTTTTTTCAGTGCAGCATGAGTGTGAGCCAGTACGATCCCTGCTATCTCCTTCCCTGACATCCAGCCGTGCATTTCCCAGTACGGCTAGTTCGGCTTTCTGAGGCCCATTGTAACATTAACAAAGGCAGCCCAGTGATATTGTTACATCCAAATGATGGACAGAGACAGAGAAAAAACTCCCAGGACCTCTAGAAATGAAAACAATAATCTTGTACCATTCAAAATGAGAAGAGAATTTCCCAGATAAAGATTTACCTGTCCCCTGCTCTAAGAAAAAGTGTTGTTGCCTGTTCCAAGCTCACTGGCTTTGCTCTCCACTCCACACAAGGAAGCAAGAACCTGCCTTTGGAAACTGCTAACCTTTTCCTGCATGGAAAACCAAACGAAAGCACTTTGTTTGGGAAAGGCTTGCACTGGGATTCATAATAAGCCATCATTGACGTGACAGACCTTGTTATTGACTTGGAGCCAAATCTTGAGGTCCTTGCCTGAAGGATCAGAAGGATTTGACCCCAGGACTGTTATTAGCCTTGACATCACCAGCTCCTGACATGGGATAGTTTTCCAGTGAACTTGCTTGAGAATGTTTAGAAATGTCAAGTGGCCGAGCCACGAGGACACAAGAACGGGAAGGTATCAAATTCGCCCAATTGAACGGGAGAATTTCAGTCCTCCCCCTGCTCTCGTTGGCGATGGCAGCGCTGCTGACGACGTATGTCAGGGTCACACTGCCTTATCAGGCCCCTCTCAGCCCAGCACCCTTCATCAACACAGTCCACGTGCGCGAGAGCAAGCGAGAGCAACGGGATCCCGACGTAGGCTCAGAGACCCGTGAGAGAACTTTTCCAGCACTAATTGTGTTGTGGTGGACAGAGCTTGTATCAAATGGTTTACACAGAGGGTGGACACGGTGTGAGCTGGACGGGAGCCTAAAAGTTCTGGTTGTGGTGTGGTAGCATTTTGCCAAAGGATTCCTGGTGTCACGTCACGCTGAGAGCTTTGAGGGTGGGGAAGGAGAAGGGCAGAGGAGACTGAAGAAGCTACAGAGCTGTAGGCACCGATGAGCTTGTGAGGTGCAGCGACTCATACATTTACTTTTACTCCATACAGGCCAGAACTCCATGCTGAACTCCAGCAGAGGAAAGGCTGCGTGTGAGGTAAAACCTGTCTCCAAACTTTCTCCATGCATGGAATGGCTATAGCACTCACTTCAATACTTGCAGACCAGTTCGGCTCACCATGGTTTAAACCAAACTTCTCAACAGCCTTTGCCATTCCCCATTGTCTTCCCTGTGTTCAGTGCTGCCAGCTTTCCTTGGACACATCCACAGCACAGTAAATCTTCCTCCTGTGCTCCTCGACTCAAGCCACCGTTCTGGTTGCTGACATTAGTCAAGGTCTAACAGGATCTACTATTCCATTCACGCCTCCAGAAGATTTGTGCCATCCAGATGCCCTTACTGAGTGAAACTCCCATTGTTTCATGCAGCTAAAATCAGTTCCACTAACAAAAATGATAAGGTGTCAGAATCCGTATCGATCATATATCCGCCCATCTCTCTTGCCATCTCTTTGCAATTTCCGCAATCCTTGAGAGCACCACTTGTTAGTGCGCTGCAGGAACTCATCCAAAATGCTTTAAGATCCCTAAATTAATCATGGAGGATTCATGATTCCCTTCCATCAGGGAAAACAAAAGCTTGAAATTCAAGGGGAGGGCTGGAATCTCCCCGGCTGATTGGCTGGAGGATGCCTTCTCGCCCACACGTCCCACTCGGTAACATTTCCAAATATTTTTGAGCAAGCTGAAAACAATTGTGTTGGAGGGGCGGGGGGCTGCTAATACCCTATCGGTTTCACATTCCTAGGAGAGTTCCCAGCCCACCAATCTGCCACCCTATATCAGGCAATGAGCCCTCAGCTGGAAACTCTACCCTGGCTCTACCTATTGTCCAATGTTTTCCTTCCTGCCAGATGATTGGAATTGCACCAGTTGTTAATTTTACACCTGCTGTTTGTGAATATCCCTGAGTGACCTTTCCGACAACAGGCACCCCGGGGGATTTCTTCATGGAGAGATGCACACACATGCATGCAGGAGCAGATAGAAAGGGAACAGGAAGGGGCCTCCTGATGAATGATGAGGGATTAAAATAGCTCTTGCTGGGGCCATAGTGGGATATTGGACGGCAGGAATGATGAAGCGGATGTTTAAAACATAGCAAAGTGTCGATCTAAGCACAGAGGGCAAAACAGTGTTAGCAGATCCCTTCCTCTTTCCAGCTCTCTCCTTGTGCCCAGCTGGCTGAGCAATGCAACCCCCAGAGCCTCTTACAAAAGAAGAATGGCTCCCTGAGATGCTGAAGCCAAGGTCTGGAGAGTCTGAAAACCCTTTTATTTGGGAATCTGAAAGGAATATCCGCCCTGTGGCCCCATTCATCATTTCTTACCTTGGTGTAACTGACCCTAATGCCATCTCTGGAAGGTATCAATCACCCCAGAAGGGATGTGTCAGGACAGCATGGACAGGAAAAGCCATTGGCTTCTCAGTCCTGAATTCTAGCTGGTCTGAGGAAGTCACAGGTGCTCAGATATCACTATGACCAGTTTTAATACTCAGATTAGATTAAACAGATCTAGCTCACTTTAGAAGTGGATTAAGAGCACTCTGGTTATTAAAAATTATTTGTGGGGCCAGAGATGGATCAGAGGACAAACTGTCCATGGGCTGTAGCCACATAACCTCGACATTTCCTACAGCAAGCTGGTACTTGGCTGTAGAAAGTGGAGTAGTATACAAATAGGAGCAGGAGATGGCAAATTTTCCTCTGAAAAAAGACTGAATATTGGATAAATAACACAGTGGTGGACGTCTGCTGAGTGGTAGCAGATGTTCAGGGACAGGCAAGCCTGACCCTTATGGAGGAGAAATCACTGATGTGGATATCGACAGAATTCTGTGCGTACAGTGCTCAGTCCCAGGCATCCATCCCCCTGGTACAGCAGGGATCCGTGTGCCAAGCAATCGCTCTCCCAGAGATCTCAGCTCAGGATAATACACCCTTTTCCTGGCGAATGGCTCTGCCTAGGGAACCAATTCCCTTCAGAGATACAGAGCAAATCTTGCCTCCATCCTCTAATCTGGCCAAGCACAACTCAAATGGAAAAAAAAACCTTCTCACATCTGAACCCCAGGTCCAAATCAAGCTGCCCCCAACTCCTGTAACTTGTCACTACAGGATGAGGGGACCCCATGCTGTTCTAGAGGCCCCTTTGCAAGTGAGGCTTTCCCCACATCTCAGCTAATGAGCATCCCACTCTATCTTGAGCCAAATGGGAGCTCCAAGGGTTGGCCACTTCCCAGTTTTGAAGATCAACATTCTGACAATCTAAACTCCTGCTTTATCCCCAAAAACCATTCCTCACATCTTCTCCTGATCAAGTGAAGAAGACAGAACCATTTCTGCAGAGAACCTGTCTAAAAATGACAGGGGAATAATCCCAACACATCTCTAAGAGAAAGGAAGTCCCTAATCCATCATTTTGCTATGGTGCTCTTGCGAGTCCTTCTTCTGAGACTTTCAGGCCACCAAGCCACCACTTTCTAAATACTCTTGGCCAAAAACTCACTCGAATGCACAGCTGCAGACAGTACAATGTGCCTTGGGCAGCATTGGAAAGAGTCTGTGTGTCAGGTATCTCCAAACTCCTGGGAATCAGGGGAACAGTATTTGCAATCTCCAAAAAAAAGAATTCCCTAGCTGAGTGAAACCCATGGTGGAAGAACAGGATGGCAGATGAGCTTTCTCTGCAGCCTCATCAACATACTAATGGCCATCTGCATCTCTGGATTCGGCTCTGTCCTTGGCCAACTCGGCTTAGAAAAGGTTTTGTTTTTCTTGGGCTGGTTTTGTTTACAGCCGCTTGACCGAGGCAGAGAGTTCACCAGCAGCTGAGTGCAGCCCAGGCTCTCCCAAGTGTACGTTCTCCAGTGAAACATCTGGTTATGAGGCAAGGTCAAACGGGCCTGAAATGGGAGAGGGCCACAGATTCTGCCCGCTGAGATGCAGCCAGCTGGGAAAAGAACAGGCTTTTCTGGGTATGTTGGAGGATTTGGCTGGGAAAAGGAAGGAGAAAAAGAAACATACTGCAGAAAAGCTGAGGATCAAGAGGCTGGTTTTTTCATCAGTTAAAAATCAAGACCACCCTAGTTGTCACACGAATTGCTGAGTCTTATTCAGCAGGAATTCTAGTTGCTCCCAAACAGACAGAAAGTCTCTTGAAATCCTTCATTTATACATAATACCAGTGAATGTATATGAATGCCTCTATTCCCCATTATCCTGGGATTACCTCAAATACACATCTCAGACCTTCTCACTCTGTTCTTTCTAATTTTCACCTCTCACAAGGCACTGGAGCCGGAAGGATGAAAACAGATCCGACTTGAAACACATTGCAAACCTTGATTTCCTAAGTTCCTTGAGACAAGGACCACCCAGCTGCTCAGTGTTTGTCCAGCACCTGCACCACTGGTGCCCAAGCCAGTGTCTGGATGCAATAATGACACAAATAACAACATTGTTCAGGACCGGTGTGAGAGCTCCTGCACACCAAAAAAACCATTCAGGAAGCCTAAAGAACAAATCCTTCCATGCAGCCCCAGGGAATGCTAGCAGCAAATAATTAGGGTTTCTTTGTTTTTAAAACAAGGCTTGTTCCTCTGAACAAGAATCAGAGAAAAAACCCCATGTGAATTGGATGAACCAAACACACAGAACACCAAGAGAGGAAGTTCATCATGTAGACAGAGTGGGAGGTGTTTGGTGAACTGGGATTGATTCATGGACAACCAAAAAACAGTGGAAAACACTAAATTCACATTATGGTGTTTCTGCAGCATAAGCTGACCAGCCTTAATAACACTAATGCTTAGTACATGATTTCAGAGAGAAATTGTCTGAGCATGGGACCAAACACTGTTTCTGAGCTGTGATACTTCCTTCTTCGGGACTTTCACAAAATATCCTGACCTGTTTGTGCTTGAGCATCCTTCTCTAAAAGGATAAGGACAACAGCAGTCACTCACCTACTTTGGTGGGTAATAAATTACTCAGATAGCTCGTACCGACCTCTTCAAGTCCTACACACAATACCCGATGTGTCATGCAGCACCTCACAGCAGCCAGAAAGCTGTCACCTCTTAATGGGTGATGGGCAGGGCAAAGCCTGCACAAGGTCCTTTGGCACCTCTATCCAAGCTCAGAAAGGTTTGCAGAAGGATCCACTGTCCCATGGAAGGAGTACAGAGGGAAGGGGAACAGCTTGAGCAGGGTGTGTGCTGCCATTTCATCGGGTCCTGCTGGAATCCGGACATTGCGGGCAGAGGCATCTTTTGAGGCTCAGCACATCAGCTGCTGCCTTCATGCACCAGAAATAAAGGACTCCAAATCCAAACCTGGAAGCCAACCAAAATACCAGAAGATCGTTGTGCTTCTCATGTGCATAATCTGATGCCTAATTTGCATGCAACGCTTGTGTATCTTAATCCCAGCTTTCCAGAGGATGCTGTCCCATCCCTGATCCCATCAACAGATGCACTCCATCTGCCCAAATGAAAGCTACAGTTTCACCCTGCTCAGATTTTTCCCACCAAACTGCTGGATGCAGCTGTTACCCAGGCCCCTGCCTTATGCAGCCCTTGGTGTGAATGCAGAGGTTTTCCTTCAGAAGATTGTTACCATCTCAGTCACCCTTCAGGCTGCGTGGACATGAGCGAGCTCTGTGCTCCAATAAACTCCATCAGCACTTCCCAGCACACAGCACTGGGTGGAATCTGCCTGGCTTGGAGCACAGATCCAGTGTAAAACTCCACACAGAGCAGCCAGTTGCTCATAACAGTCTATACAAGGCACATCTGGAGTGGGACTCAACTCACACATATCTGGGAGTGCAAAAGCAGCCACTTCTTGCTTGAACACAAACATCACCTTTAAAAACTTCCTTAAAATCCTTTTAAAAGCCAACCATGTGATTTTGGCAACTTTGCGCATACCTCACGGTGTAGGTAATATTCAGTGAAAAGACATGTTTGCTCTGACCCTCTGGTATCTGCAAATATTGAAGGGATAAAATGAAACCATGCTTTTCCCAGAAAAAGGAAAACCTAAGTGAGGCCCTGGCACAGGCTGCCCACAGAAGCTGTGGCTGTCCATCCCTGGAAGTGTTCAAGATCAGGTTGGACAGGGCTTGGAGCAGCCTGGGATAGAGGAAGGTGATCATGTTCATGGCAGGGATTGGAACAAGATGAGCTTAAAGGTACCTTCCAGTCCACACCATTCCATGATTCTATCATTCTGTATTTCATTCCCCAAATAACAAGCAATAACACGAACACAAAGTCACATCCTTATTCCTGTCTCCCAAAACTGAGGCAGGGGCATTAGGAAAAGGTGCATTTGCAAACCCACAGAATTAGATTTGCTAGGACACACTGAAGAGTTAAAAGGTTAAAAAAGCCAACTGGGAGCTCTAAGTATGCACATGTGGGAAGATGCCGTGGAAACTGGGCTTGATTCATCCTCATCCCTTTCCTTCTCTTCTGTCTTTTCTCTCATGATGGGAACAGTCTCTCTAGAAAAACCTCACTGTATCTTTCAGTTGTCATAAAAGAACCTTCCTGCTGCCCACTCCAAACCCATGTCTTGAGTGCTTTAAGAGCAGAGTTTTGTCACAAGGTAAAGGGTCAAATAGTTCCCCCCTCCATTTACTCATTTACCCCACGGTAGGTAAATTTGGGTCATTCCCAACCGCTGATAGGCACAGGGGCTTCTTTGGCTGTTGAGGCTGTACCAAAGTAGCCAGTAAAGTTTTTTGAGGCCTCCCCTCTCTCTGCTGCCAGGAGGGAGGGAACCACACTGACTGAGAAACTGTCTGGGACTTGGGCACTTCCTTTTCCTTTCAGAAGTGTTTTGATTAAACTAGTAAAACCATTCATTCTCTCTATCATTCCTTAACTTTATTTTTGTTACTTCTAGACAGCTCGGAACACCCTTTCCTAGGTAACATTCATTAAATCTGTCTCAAAAGCCAAACCTGCTGCCTCCCTGCACCCAAGTGACAGAGACACTTGCGTGCAGTCGGATCTGGCATCACCTGGGGAGCACCAAAGAAGTCACCCACCTCCATTTTTCTGCCCCCTGGTTCTGGGAGGTGCCATCCTCCAGCTGGCAATGATCCCTGCCTCACTCCCCATGGCTCTCAGTCAGGAAGTGCCATCCCTGAGCCCCTGAGCTGGGATCAGGGAATGCTGTGGGGACACTTCTGTGGCCTCCCCATAGCAGTGGTTTAAGGGTGCTGACTGAAAGCATCCGCTGTGGCCGGGCAGCCGTCCAAGCACGTTGGATCCAAGCTCAGTTGCGCTTCCACAGGGATCACACTCCTGGATCGCCAACCCTTGATTGCAGCGGGCAAAATCCTAAAGCAGGGAAACTGCCCTTAAAGCTTCTCCCTTTCTAGTTGTTCCCAGCAGGGATAAGTAAGGCCTCATCTATAATCACCTAAAACCATCACATGATTCCTGCTCTGGCAGTACAACAGCTGAGCACGCTGCAGGATACACAGCAACACACATTGGTGATGCACCATTACACGCTTCCCCAGTGCAAGCCCTGTTGAAACGCTGCCATCAAATGATTTCAACTGATCAAATCAGGAAAAAAATAGAATATTAAAGCCCCAGATAACAAATTAATAAGAATAAAAGCATGTAGGTGAGAATTAAGAAGGCATTAACATTCTGATGGCATCTGCTGCCTAAATTAAACTACAGAGAAAAAAAAAAAAAAGAGTTCAGCTGACGCTCAGGATCAGGACAAATAGTTCTCAAATGGAAATTACAGTTTTGAAAATTATGTACCAAAAAAGGATCCAAATTAGGACATTTCTGATTTGTGAAGTTCTTTCTCCAGGTGGGGATCTCAGGCTTGACTGGAGGGCTGGCAACATGATTGGCAAGATGCTGGAATTGCTCAGTTCCTGCATCCCACAGCAGAACCAAACTGGCCCAGAGCCCAGCTGGGACAGTGTCTTGTCACTTCTCTGATCCCTCTGGGGCTCTGTCCCTTTTTGGACTTGGACCATATGGATATGGTGTGTAAAGTGTGTTTCATTCATGCAGACACCATCTTGGAAGAAGAGGAGGAATTAGGCCTGGACTTCCAAAGGAGCTCAGTGCTAAATTATGTGAATAACTGCATCAGTAATTTACATGAGCAGTTACTGTGACAACTAATAGTGAACAACTTAAGTAGCCAGTTGAGCATGTAATGACCTGAGTTATATGCACCACCATGTCTCTTTGGCACACCAAATTAGGTGTGCATACACATTTTGCATGCCCTGAAGGACTTCTACCTCAGCAACGAGCCTTAATTTCACAGCACAAGCCTGATCTCAGCAGCCTAGCACAGCACAGCCAGTTTATGCAACACAAAGAGCTGGCACAAACTCCACAGCCCAGGTCAGAACGGATCCTCAGACAGCTAATTAATTTTTACTGCTCCTTTGTGAACTGTAAATTACCCTTCATTTCCTAGATTTCTGTCCCATTTTTCGCCTGCCTTTCTCTAGTGAAGCAGTAAAAAGGGAAAAGTGCCAGTAATGGGCTCTCATTGTGATAAAAGCAGCCACGATTCACTCACGCTTTGAACAATGCTCTGCTTATGACCGGAATATAAAGGCAATTGGGTTTCAAGAAACTGTCCAGAGATAATGACTTTTCCTGTAGATGGGAGGATAGGAGGAATATTTTATAAAAAGAGGGGCGGGAGAAGTGTCTGGTTTTACAGGACAAACACAACTGAGCTCCTCTCCTGCAGAGGGTTAAAAACAAGATAAATAATCTTCACTTAGAGACCAAGTTCATCAGTATTGCCTGCACAAAAGAGAAGGGAAACTGCTTACAAGGCTGAAATGCCAACAGCCTCCCCTTCTCATTCAGACAGGAAAGAAGAGCCTCTTCCCGAGAAAGAGTGACCTTCAGACCACACACACCCCCCCAGTGTCTTCCGAGAGCAGCCCCTGAGCAAACGGTGCTGGAGCAAGGACGGGCAGGGCTTTTTCAGCTCTGCTGCGACCCTGTGCAAAGACTAAAGCTGCTGATTCTGCTGAATCCAGAAAGCAACGCCCTGCCAAGAAAAGATCTACCAGTGTATACACTCCTGCAAGCCGTGGTTCCAGTCTATGTTCTCTGCTGATGTCACTGTCCACAGAATTGTAGGTTGGGTTGGGAGGGATCTTCAGCTCACCTCGTTCCAGCCCCAGCCATGGACGGGGACACCTTCCATGATCCCAGGTTGCTCCAAGCTCCAACCTGGCCTTGAACACTTCCAAGCATGGGGTAGGCCACATCTTCTCTGGGCAACAAAATTAATCTAAACCTTTTACCTGCAGCCACACACTGATCAGAGGCAGAAGCAGCTGTAGGGAAGAGATCACAACATACCTGAGATGAACTTTGCTCAGGCACTGCTGAAATTCAGGACAGATTTAGCATTGTGAGACTCACTTCACCCTTGTGTCAGGACACCAGCATTTGCATCAAACCCACAAATAACAAAAAGGTATTACTGGAATTTTCATGTGGTTGCATCTACCAAATGCCCCTTGAAAGGCCACGGCCGCAAGAACATACGGAAGATCTCCAGGTCCCAGCTGTTGGGACGCTGCAGGAATGAGAACACGGCAATGCTGGGGTGCATTTATGGGGCCTTCAGCATATGAGATACTTATATTGCAAAACACCACATTCCTCAGCTCTGACGGAGCCCCTTTTATCTCCGTGGCAGATTCCTGAGTGGCACTCGCTGCCAGATGAGGGTGCACAGTGAGTTACTGGCCACGGCCCCTGAGCTCCTCGTGCCTCAAGTCACTTACCCAGAGCACAAGTGACGTTATCGTGCTCAGCCCATATTTACTACAGCTACAAACTGATTCAGAGAAACCTGGAGTACAGGATTAATCATTACTCTTGGGATGTTGAAAATGGATACCAGAACGGACTTCCAAATTAGGTATCTAAAAGTCCTGCATCTCCCAGGAGAGCCCCATTACATCTCCCTACTCCTTCTAATGGAATCTATAGTATGTGAGGACGGCTTTGCCTCCCACAAGCCCTCCCTGTATAATTATCCCCAGCTCAGATTGCTGCTTTCTGTAATGGCTGGAGAACCACTTTCTTCAGGCTACTGAGATGTAAAGAGGAAATGTTTACTGCAAAATGCAAGTCAACCACAGCCAGTGGGTCTGGGCCATGGTGGAGGGATACAGAAATGGCTTCTTCTTCTTTTTTTGGCCTCAGAAATAGAACTCACTAAAAATAGCAGTTCCACAGGAACAAGACTGCCTGAAAATAGCTGTTTCTCAGGAGCAGGGCTGGCTGCTTCTGAAAGAAGTAGCTATTAATGTATAATTGTCCCTGAGGCTGGTTTCTGAGAAAATGCTGTACATACAGAGGGCTGTAAAGAGATATGTTCACAGCAGGGAACACAGGCACCCCTCTCTTGTCAGAGGTCCAGTGAACTCCAGTAGCTCATATCAGTGTATTTGGTTCACTAATCATAGGCAGAGTTAGATCCATCACAGCACTGGGAAGTGTTTCCATCTGTTCTGGTTAAAGCAGCACTCTAGGATGCTCTCATTAGCTAGACCAGTAAATAAGAAAGCCTCCATCAGCTTTAACCAAATGTGCGCTGGTTCCTCTCCCAGGACTGAGCAAGCTTTACAAGCTAGAGCCAGCTCTGAAATCCCAGCACTTTTTTTCCACAGAAGATCCAAGAACTTTGTTGAATTGCAGGTTGTGCAATCTACTTCCAATTTCCTGCTCTACTCAGCACTTAAGAGTTTTCTTGTGCAGATGCTACAGGGCAATAAATCTTCTGAAGAATGGCTCTACATTTCTCCCACTATGGTGTTGCCTTTTAATGAGGAAAGACAAATTGCTTGTGAGATTGGCTGATTGGTTGGTTATTCCCTAAAATGTCTCACTCATCCCTCTCATAACACCATGGGTTCAACAGCTCATTTCTTCTGTCTTCGTTTTCCTTCCCAGCGCAGCCAGACAATATCTATATCGAGGCCATTCTCATCCTGTTCTTCTCCCCTTAAGGAAAAATCCATATGGCCAAAAGCAGCAGAGATTATAGAAGGTCCAGAAAAGGCAAATTTTGGAAAGCAGCAGCTTTAAGGAAACTGCAGTGGGGATGAAATACAGAGGGCCTGGCTGCTGCCATCACTTCAGTCCTGCAACACCAGTGCCAGAAGGCATAGTAACCTCTGCTGGGAGCACCCCTGGATCCCAAAGGCTGTGGGACTGGGCTGGGTCATCACAGGATGGAAATCTTAGATTTCTCGTTCCAGGCTCTGCTCTAAGTGCTGCTTCAAGTCATATCTCCTCTGTTCACTGGTGATCTGACACTTCAGCATTCCAGTAACAGGAGAAGGTGCTTTCCACAAGAAGTGTATGGCTGAAGTTCTACCCACCAAGTGGCCTGAGGCTGGTCTTTTAGCTTGAGAAATTACTCTTTCTTTTCCTGACAGAATTCCAGAAAAAAAAACCAAAAACAGCACCCTGCTTGTCCTTACCCCAGGCTGCAGATTCCAGCATGGAAACTACTGGTTCCCTGGGAAGGTTTACGGTGCATGTGCAATGAAGACCAACATTCCCAGGCTTCATTTTATCCTTGTTTGCTTAGGAGAGGGAACCAGAGATGCTGCAGCCTGGATGATTTCACATGACTATAACTGGAAAACACCTAAAACACAAAATATACAGTGCCAGAAGTGTGGTGCCTGATGTGGCCCAGTAATACTGGAGCAGGTACATGCACCCTGTCACACAGCCATGACATCCAGCCACACCATTCTGATCCTTCCCTTCCCTGTTGCCAAGTGGTTTGTTATATAACTGCACACATAAAGGGGAAGAACTGTAAAATATAGAGACACAAATATGCTCCTTGCCTTTTTATTTTGATAAAGTTTTGAAAAATGCCTTGGGATCCTCAAACCCAATAGCCCATGAAAGACAGAGTACTTGATTCCTGTTTGATAGCAGCAGGGTGAGGATTTTTTTTGTAGCTCAGATCAGTTTGATTAAACAAGCGTTTTGTTGCAGCCGTCATACAGTGCTCATTAAAAAATACTCTACATTTGTGCAGCATTTATCATCCAAGAATCTCATCATGTTTTACAAAATGTAATTAATTAAACTTCACAACTCCCCCCAGAGAGGGATAAGGAAAATGGAGAGCTGCTTTAATCCATCACTGAACTGCAGCAGGTGCTGGGTTAGAGGAAAGCAGCTTTTCAACAGCACACAGCAGCACTGGATCAAGAAGAGAACATCTCCAGGCAAAGTCACACAGGGAATATATCACACACCTTGTGTTTGGCTGAATCATGCACTTCCACGAAAGGTTAAATGCCAATTCTTGCAGAGAAGAGGGGGATTTTTCACCCCCACCCTGCTCCCCAGTTTTGTATCTGAGGCACCTGGCAGCACAATGCCTTCCACTGAATCCCAAGCAGTTCTAAAGCCCAGGGGCAGCCACGACCCTGCCTGGAACCCAGGAGGCAGAAGATATAAAGCCACACAGCTACAAATTGCATCTCACAGTCCTGGAATGTTGTGCAAGCTAGTGCTTAAAGTGGAGGGAGGGTAAAGTCCCTCTAATCCCTCGCTTACTTCCCTCTCCCCTCCCCATCCATAAATCCACACCTGTTAAAGGTCACCCTGAAATGAAATACATTTAAATGCTTCCTGCTGCTGCTTGGCTCCCCTGTCCTGGTCCTCTGTGATCCCTCCCAGTCCACACTGCGGAGCAGAGGGAAGGGGGATGCCCACGTGCCCTGCTTGAATGTCAGTGTCTCATGGCTGAAATCCCACCCGACTCATAGCTGATCTTTAGAGAGGAATCTCCCTCTCACCCTGGCTTTAGGAGCATATAAGATAACATGGCCGTGGGGCAAGCCTGATTAGACAGATCTGTTATACCACTTTCACTAACTAGGAAAAAGGTAGAATTTGATCTGGTGAAGGTTGGGGAGGGAAAGCAAAGGATCATTTTTGTGAGAAAGTATGACAACAAATCCACAGGGATATGTGCCAGGAGAGAATGATGCAAACAAACACATGGAGGGGGATAGATGGAGCAGCACCAACTCATTGACCAGTGATCAACACAGCCGTGAACCCAATGGCAACTGCATGTATGGATTGGAGAAAGAGCCTCTGTCTAACCCTCCAGATGTGTAAGTACCACACTGGAAGGCCTGGGCTACATGTGGTGAGACACAGTTGGTTGGTGGGGGCTGAGCTGTGGCTCTCCCACTGCAGCCCTACAAACCTTCTGATTCCTTTGTGTCTTCCAAGAAGATGCTCAAGTCAGCCACTGGTACAAGCCTGAGGTCTCACTGGCACAGTTGCTCTTCTCAGCTCCTTGGCACTTGCTTCAGCCTCATGTCTCCTTGCTGTCCCAGGTGAAGTGACTGCAGCTTTCAGGAAGAGAAAGCCTGGGATACAAACCCTTCCAGTTCTCAATGGGATGATGTGCTGGGTTGAGACTGGCTGTGGTCTGGGGTCTGCAGGAAACAACATCAACAGGTGCCACAGGGCTTTGGAGGCAATAATGTCCCAAAGCCACCAGTGTCTTTGGTCTGAGTAAGGCTCAATGTCAGCAACGGAGCTTCTTCCAAGAAACAAGGTAGGAGAGGGAGAACAGCCATCAGCTGCTTCAGCTGGGAAGGTCAGAGAGACAATTTCCACATTTATTTTCATCAGACATAAATGTGGGAAGAGAGAAGTACAAGGATTGTGCTGGAGGAACTGACAGTGGATTCAAAGATGTTAACAAGGTGATTTATTTTAAACTTCTGTCACATCATTTAATTAGTCTCCAAATCCTCCCCTGAAAATATGAAGCCCATTTGTACATCCCCCGTGCTGGGCCACTCACATTTAGCCAAACAGACATATGGATAAGATGGAATTTATCACACCAATCTTCTGCCACTAATGAAGGCAGATCACCCTGCCCTTCTGGACTGATACCACCATGCCATTCCCAGTGGGTATATGTCTTTCCTCTTTTCAGCATGAAGAAACTGGATTTTACTGGTCCCTGGTTCTATTTTCATGTTTGTCTCTGGAAAGCAGCCTCAGATACAGCTGTTGCTGCAGCAGATTTATCTCTGTGAAAATTCCTGCTTTGGTTTTGCAAGTGTTTTAATTAACGTACATTATTTTAGTACACTTTACTACTGATAGCATGTAATTATCTCCCCACAGGTATATATTTAGCTAACCACCAGGCTGATCAAAGACTTATAAAATAAGGTACTTTTGCAACTGACACCAGATACAAGCAAAGGCCAGCAAGACAGGACCAAAGGAGGAGGGAGGAATTCCCCCTCCCCACTCCTAAACCCAGGGCTCAAATTTCACTACTTAAAAGGATAATCGTAACATTAATGTACACATTTTATCAGAGGAGCATGAAGATGCATCAACACTCAAGTGCTGTGAAGGAGAAAAGAACTATGTACATGCTAAACTATTAATCACTGGTAAGTGATCTCCTCTGCAAAGTGTTTTGAGGTTGATGAAGGAAAATGGCTCTATAATAACACAGAGCAAGCAATCTGCTTGCAATCACAGGTTCATTCTCTCAACTGCTTTTGCCATGTCAATCCCTAGGTATTATTATCTCTGCAAGGCAATTCACCATTTTCCTGAGGAAGTCTGGCCATGGAAGAGATTTCAAACTCCACACCCTTTTCTTATCCTATTCAACGCTGGAGTCTGGTTTCCACTGCAAGCACAATTTTAGATGAACCGTGCTGAAACCTCAGCAGCTGCTCTGCTCTCACCACACCAGCCTGTTCATACAATTAAAAAATAACTAACTGGATGAAGCAATCTGGGGCCATAACTTTTCTCCAAATTACTGGCTGATGGAATGTGTATCTCTCTGTTGAGTTTCTGCAAGAGCTGGTAGCCCGTGATTTCTCTTTCTCCTTGATGGCTGCAGCTCCTTAACCTGTGCTGGTGGGAATTCATCAGACTGAAATGAGTGCTTTGGAGCCAAGAGGCATCCTGTGCCAAACCACATGTTTCAGAACCGTATCTGGTCCACAAACCACAGAAGGTTTGATCCTTTATTAAAAGCACTGGGTGCTTTGTCATCAGTTTCAGTGGGCACGGGATCATTTAGGTAAATCCTCGTTTCTTGACCTTCTTGAAGGCCACTCTGTGCTACCTCACACACCTGCAGACACTGTGTCTGTATATTCCTTCAGGACCACTGACCACCCAGGTGAGACCCTGAGTCTTCAAAGGGTGGCACATGGAACAAGAAATATCATCCCAACCTCCGAGGGAGGCTGTTCTGCTTTTTACTTCTCCTTTTCAGCAACTCACATGAAGTGTGACTTAACTTTATGGGCCAAAACTGAATCTTTGGACTAAAAGCTGCAATATTATGTGTTACCCTTATTAGCAGAAAAAGGAAATCTCTTTTGTATCCATTGACGTCTTTTGCAAAATACTCGGTGTTATTTGAATTTATTTCTATTTTTATTTCCACTTCTATTATTTCTATGCCATTATGTACAAACTTCACAGCATTTTCTAGAGAGGTCTTCACTAAGATGAAAACCTCAGGGCAACACTCCATTAGGCTTTTATTTTTAGAGGCTGGGCTAAACCTTCTTGAAATTGGTAGGTTTAACTGCATTCCTTTATTTAGGGTAGCTGAAGGAGACATTAAGTCTATTGCCACCCACAATACAAGATTGCTCAAGAACCTGAAGGCTCTGGGAGGACAGTTTGGAGTAGGATATTAAAAGGAAAGGTTACGTGTGGATGCTACGGTTCAGGTGGAGGAAGAGACAGAAAGACAGAATATGGAAACAAGCAGAGAACGGAAACTTCAAAGAGCCTGAACAATCATTGATATAAGACCTGGAGTGAATACAAGGATTTGGGGTCACATTGCTGCCTGGAGCTCTAAGCAAGGCAACTGGCTCTCAGTGTGTGAGTTCTTCTGTGGCCAGGAAGAAAGGGCTGCGAGAATTCTTGTAAACAAACAGAAACACATCAGAAACACTTTTCTTTGTCACAGGTCCTCCCATCTGGATCAACCAGCAAGACCCTGAGTTTTGGCCAGCAGCGCAGGTCAAAAGCAGGAAATGTGCAGCAAAACCTCCTGCACATCTGTACCATTCCACTCTTCCTGCTGGGTCAGGTTAAGGTGGCATAAAGAGAACAGCCCTGTTCCTCTCACCCTGCCAGCATGGGCAGCTCAGGCCAAGGCTTGAGTCACTGCTGCCTCTAATTGAATTTGAGCTGGATCCTCTTTAAGGATGTCCATTCTTACCCTAACAATCCAAATTTCCCCAGATCTTGCTATAAGCAGTTTGAGCAGCTTTATGTGCTCTCCTACTCTGTAGGGAACTCCTTAAAACGAGGCCCCCGCCACTGGCTTTCTTCCTGTAGGTGAATTAATCTGCCTTGCATGAGTAATCCTATTTAAAACAATAGGTTGCCTTGCAAGAATGAGGGAAGCAAGTTCAGAGCATGATTTTCTGCAAGTACTGTAAAAAGGGCACATAGTAGTTCATCAGGGGACACTTCAGCCATAAAACGACAGTTACCGGTAAAGTCCAATAATAAAATAAAGGATAATTTAATAAGAGGATTTTAAACTCATTTAGCAGGGTCTAAATTTGGAACCCTTTTTTCAGGTGTTCAAACACACTATACATTCCTAATCTTACCTTCTGTTAATAAGGAAAAAAAAATAAAAATCAAGCAGCAATGTATTCCTTCTGCCTTTTTTTTTGTTATGTTATGTTTTATGTTATGTTATGTTATGTTATGATGTTTTATGTTATGGTTGTGTTATATTATGTTATGTTATGTTGTTATGTTATGTTATGATGGTTTATGTTATATTATGTTATGTTATGCTATAGAAGTACTCAATGTAAATAAATTAATATTGGTAAAATAGAAGGTGAAGCTAGACACAGATACCAGCCTCTGATGTGTGACACAGTTCCATATATCTTCAGACAGCACAAGTCCCTTGCCTCACTTAATATCAGGTAAGACAACCCTGCAGACTCCAAGAATCTTGCAGTGGCAGGAGGGAGGAGAATGGAATAAGACTCTGTGAGCTAAGAGAAGTAAAAGCTGCAGAGATTAGTGTTTATGTAGGAGCCCTGTGGGCTCCTTTCAGCGTCCTTAATTTAGTTTTCATCTCTGATCCGCTCTACCAGTCCTCTGTGGGATGGAGATTTCATATCCAGGAATCCCGGGGTGCTGTTTGACCTGTCCGGGGCAGCGGGGGAACGGCTGCTCCCTGTTTACCGCTGCAGCACTTCGCTTTTCAGCTTCAGCACAATAAACAGCAACAGACCCTGACACTGCCATGAACCTGCACGAGAGGAATTGAAGCCTCTAGAGGTCACTACACGGGGACCATCAGCCGCAGCCGCTGCCTGCGAGTGACACCTGCTGGAGTCACACCTGGTGCCACCAGCCAGGGCTGCAGGTGTGCCCAGGGTGGGCCCGAACCCCCCGGCAAGGCTCTGCAGAAAAGGAAATAAATCTGCGTGGCCCTTTCCCGTTTTAGTCCGAGCTGGTGCAGTCTCGCCTCAAGCTCTGGATGCAGTTTTGGGCACCACAATACAAGATATAAAGCGATTAAAAGGAGGGCTACGGATATGGGGAAAGGTCTAGGGGAGAAGCAAAACAAGGAGTGGTTGAGGTCACTTGGTTTGTTCTGCTGGAGACTGAGGAGAGATTCATCGGGGGCTGCAGCTCCTCCCGAGGGGCAGCACAGGGGCAGCTCCAATCTCTGCTCTCTGGGAGCAGGGACAGGACCCAGGGAATGGCTGGGATGTCAGGGGGAATATCAGTAAAAGGTTCTTCTCCCCAAGGGTGGTGGGGCACTGCCCAGGCTCCCCAAGAAACGGTCACAGCCCCATGGCCAGAGCTGCAGGAGTGTTTGAACAACGCTCTCAGGCTGTTCCGTGCAGGGCCAGGAGTTCGACTCGGATCCTTGTGGGTCCCTTCCAACTCGGGATCTTCTGCAATTCCTGTTTCAGGAAGGTAAAATTTATCTTTATCTGCACATTAACTGCTCCACCACTCTGGTTATGCGGGTTTATTTACACCATATACCCCAACCCAGCCTCTCCTTTTGCCTTTGGCGCCCTTCCAGAGGAGCTGGAGTAGAGCACAGCGTATTCCCACAGGGAAAAGGCCTCAGTGGGCACTGAAAAAGAACTTCTTACAGCGCAATAAGCGACAATTTCAATGTATGTTGCAGTATATACTGTCTGTGAACACATATTTACCGTGTTAGAGCTGCAACTTAAGAACACATTGGAAAAGGTTCATTTGTGGGACATTGGCAAGATTGCTGATGGAGACGTGTGAAGATGCTGATGACAACTTGTGAATTTTTCTATATTTCCTCACAATCTGAAGCACTGCGAGGAGGGCACCTGACATCCCATAACGTGGGACGGTGTGAGGCGCTGCCCTGGGGGACTGAAGGACATGATCAGGAGTTGTTTACCATCCCCTGAGGAAGGGTGCAGCTGATGAAGGGACCTGCTGGACTGGAAATGAAGGGAAAATCCCACAGGTGCCCCAGCCCTTTGCCAGGCTAGCAGTGCCTGTGGCACCTGGAGCAGTGTGTGCAGCCCCCACTGGGGAATTGGCCCCCGGAGAGGAGATCACAGAATCATGGAATGTCAAGGAAGTGGGAGGACCTTAAAGATCATCCAGTTCCAGCCGTCTGCCATGGGCAGGGACAACTTCCACTAGATCACGTTGCTCCAATCCTCTCCAACCTGGCCTTGGATGTTTCCAGGGATGGGGCAGCCACAGCTTCTCTGGGCAACCTGTGCCCGAGCCGCATCACCCTCATAGGGAAGAATTTTTTCTGTATATCTAATCAAAACTTCCCCCACTTCCAATTGGTACCCATTACTCCTTGTCCTGTCCCTAGGACAGGCTGGACGGGCTCAAGGCGGCACCGGGACCGCCATGGTCCCTCCTGAGGGGGCCGTGACACACCCAACATGGCGCCGTGACACACCCAACATGGCGCCGGCCCCGCCCCCGCGTTCCCGCCCTTCCCTCTCCCATGAGCCCCCGCGGCCCGTCCCTTCCGGGCACAGCAAGATGGCGAATCCGCCGGGTGAGTGCGGGGGGATCAAGGTGACCGCGGTGTCCCCCTCCCTCCCTCAGCCCCGCGCTCACCGGGCTCTCTCTCCCTCTCCCTCTCCCTTCCGCAGTTCTCCTCAAGGACATGAAGCTGATGGACGTGAAGCTGGGCCAGCTGGGCAGCTGGCTGGCCATGAGGGACTTCACCCCCGGCGGCATCATGGGGGCCATTCGAAGAGGTGAGGGGGCTGGGGGGAGGCCCAGAGGGTGCGGGTCCCTCATTCCTTCCCCTGACGGAGCCAGGGAGAGTAGCACACAAGAATCCCTGGCTGCCGGACTGGATGTTGCCTGGGGGGAGGTGTCTGGCATTACAGGGGCTGCTCCGTGGCCAGTTTTGCCTTCCCAGAGCAGTTTCTCCTGTAACATCTCGTTTTTCCAACTGTAAGTTTATTTATCGTATGGGCTTTATCCACCGGATGTTTGTTTTCAGTATTCTTTCTTGTATAAGGGGGAAATGGGGGGCCTTAGTCCTGAACCCGTTGGCTGAAAATCTTGGGGTTGTACAACATCACAAGTAAACAAAAAAGGATTAAAAGGCATTTGATCCCCACAGATGGTAAAAGGGAAGACAGAGCCCTTATGAATCACTTGGGACCAATGTCTTTTGCTGTAGGTACACGTCATTAAGGTAGATTTAAACACAAAATGCCAAATGCAAGTGTCTGCCTTTGATAATACATGTGTGCATGTATATAATGTATGGAAGAGTTTGATAATTGCAAAGCAGCTTGAGCTCATGAAAGTCATAATAATATTTAGGGGGAAAAAAATGGGAAAATGGGGGTTTTCTCCCTTTTTTTTTTTTTTTTTAAGGCTTAGGTTTATTAACTTGGGGTCACCTTGCTCAACCAACACACAGGTTGCCTCCTCTCAGACTTGCTTCTGAGACCTTCAGATGTTTCATTAGAACCAATTTCCTGAAGTTTTGTGAATCCTGGCTGCTTCTTTCTCTCACAGGGTAACACACACAACTCATCTGGCTGCTCTGAAAAATTTTCCTCCTCCGCAGGTCACAGCAGATACTACAACAAATACATCAATGTGAGGAAGGGGGGCCTCGGGGGTCTCTCCATGGTGCTGGCTGGGTACATTGTCCTCAGCTACATGTGGAGCTACAGCCACATAAGTAAGTAAAAACCACGGCTGAGTGTGTGCAGGGCAGCTTGGAAGGTTGCCTGGGGAATAAAAACAATTACCCGCTGCTGCTTTTAGAAATAAAATGAAAGATTGTTGGCAAACAAACTTCTTTTAGCTGTAGAAAACTTGAATGTTTACTGAGTATTTTCTTGGCAGTGAAGAAAGTTTAGACCTTGGTGCCTGTCTGACTTGACAGCACCTAGAAAATAAATGCTCAGGGGTTTTTCAGAATGTAATTTCAGGTGTGGTGGGGTTTTTTTCTTGTGATTTCAGCAGAGTTAACTTGCTGTGCTTTGCTGCAGAGCACGACCGCAGGAGGAAGTACCACTGAAACACCATCAGAAGGTGAAGGTGCAGCTCCTGGCACAGCTACCCTGACAGAAGACATCAAAACTGTATTAAATCTGTACTCTTGTGACCAATAATAAAGTGCATAACACTTTACATTTCCTGAGCTGACACTCTCCTAATTGAGTTGTTAATTGCAAATAGGTTTGTTGTCTGAGAGTTTCACCCCTCAGGGTCAGTTCAGAGGGAAAGCAGCTGCTCCTTGGGTTGTATTTTAACTGGGGGCACTATTGGTAACTGATTCCTGTTTGATAAAAATGATAGCATTGGATTGCTTCTTCCTGGCCATTATGGACAGGCTGGACAAGGGGCTGAGAGGATGTGTTTTGATTTGAAAGAATATCTGAGCTTTGTGTGCCCTGTTGGTGTTTCTGGTTCTCAGCCAGGCTGTCACCAGGGGCTGGAGGTGTTTAGGGCAGGTTTCCATCACTGCAGAGCACTGTCTGAGCAGCTCTTCTGTCACAGCCTCAGCTAACCCCACATTTCCATCACACTCCTTTCACTGCCAAAACTGGGACGTCATTCTGAGTGCAAATAAGCTTCAGACTTTTAATGCATCAAAATAAAGGAAAACTTTCCTGCTTGACTTAAATGCAGCTCAAAGGAGCATCTGTGGGTGTGGCCTCAGCCCTGAGCTTCCTCGCACCCCAAAGTGACACCAGCACCTGGAGCTGGGCACTGCTGCCCACCTGAACCATCCTTGTCTGAACAGCAGGGAGAGTGAAAACCACTGCTCGAGGGGCATGAACAATCTCCCAAGAGCTTCAGTGGTTACAGGAAGGCTTTCAGTGCTGAAAACTGGTACTGAAGCCCAAAAGCCCCTGAACTCGATGGGGAAGGTGATCAGACACTGGAGTGGTTTAGCTCCCTTTCCTCATGCCCAGTTACATACAGATCACACAGCTCAGTCTGAGGGGGGCACAGAGTGTTATGCAAGTGTCTGTTGGTCTGTGACTCCAGAGTTGAAACTTCCACAGTGAAATAACTGCAGTCATTGACACCAACACAGGCTCTGGTCACTTCTCTTAATCCAGCCACATTTACCTTGTTCTTCAAGAAAAATAAATTCACAGCCAGCTTTTGCCATCAGTACATTTCAATAAAAACAAAGTATAAAGGCAGGCAGCAAATGAAGAGATGGGATAGATTCAATAAGGCTCACATTGTGGGTATTTTTTTACTTTTAATTCACATTTTGTCATTGGCCCTTTTGAAATAGTCATCTCAAAATAAATGGGGTTTGTGTTGAAAAAAAATGCTCTCAGAAGGAATCTCTACCAACACTTTAAAAGCAGTGTTCCATAAGAATATACAGCCCCACTCCTGCTCTCTAGAGTGTGGGAATACCTGCTCAGTGTGAGCTGGACCATGGGGCTGAGACAAGGCTCTTCTATTCCTACTCCAAGCCATGCTCTTGTCCCTCCTTTCTGCAAGTGGGAACTGAGCACAGATGCAGCTTTCCTATAATTATTGTTCCTTATTGTCTGGCTAACCAGAGAGATGCCAATTTATTCTCCCCCTGATCAGTTCTCTCCCAGAAGATTGATTTCTAACCTTCAGTACAGCAAGAAGCACAGAAACAAATCAAGTGGACACAGGTTTTACTGCCTGATGTATGTGAGGGGCTTTGTCAGCCACCAGGACAAGCTCACCAGGCTGACCTGGAAACAGGACTTTGCTTTTGAAGAGCTACAGGACAGCAGAATCCCTGCTACCTCACTGAGGAGAAGGCATTACAAGTGTTAAGTTTTCCCAGTCAGTCTTCAGGCTTCCTCAGGGAGGGCTGAAACGCTGCAGATTCTCCAAAGAGAAGTGGCAGAAGGAAAATACTTGAAAGAAACACTGGCCTAAGATGTGTTTATGTGGAGTGCTGCACCAGTAAGGGCTTGGATTATCTACTGGCTTTTAGATCTACCTTTCATAAGGGCTCAATGAAAACAGGCAGAGGCCAAAATAGATTTTAAAAAGGTTAAAACTTAAAAAAGTTTGGAACAGTTACAAAAATGTTGCTTAGCAGCAGCCAGCCTCTGACCAGTTCTTTCAGTAATGGCATTAAAAAAACAACCTGATTAATAGCTCCAGACATTGTGCTAGGCAGAAACCTTTCCTCAGTGGTAACAGCTCCCTTGCACCTTCCTGCTGCTCCTTCACTGTCCACTGAGAAAGGCCAGGTGTCCTTTGGTGCATCTGTTGGCATAATGACCTTTTTCACCACACTGAAAGGGAAAGAGACAGGAGTTATTGCAGAGTTACAGCTCTTTCCTCCAAACTGCTTTAAGGCATCCAGCAACTGCTCCCATTTGGAAGCATTTCCACACGTAGAAGATTCAGCATTTAGCAGGTGAAGTGAAACAGGGTGTCACAAGGGACAGGATTTATGGGCTGCTACCATGCCTTGGAGCAAAAACTGCTTCTATGCTGGGAGTAACCTGATGCCATGTTATTCTAAGGCATTTCAAAGGAGAGAACCCTCAGCACAGGAGGAGGATTTCAACATTTGAGGCTTCTCAGACTGCTCCACGTGATATGCACCATATCCATGGGGACTCTCCTGATCTTCATGAATAAACAGAGAAAAGCACCTCTGAACTTGAGAAAGTCACAGATTCATGACTTTGCATCTTAAAGCTACTCAAACACAGAGAAATGGCAGTATCTGTGCAAAGGCCTTCTCCAGATCTGTAATTTACTTGTAGATAATAGAGGTAGCTATTAAAGGTATTCAGTGAAATGGATTCAGCTATTTAATATCCCTGTTCAATCACAGTGACTTTCACCCAAAGAAGCATCTAAGGCTCAGAGTTGACATGCAAAATGTTGTAACTGTCAGGGCTAAAGGGACAGGAAGATTCTTTGTCCTTTTCTAGTGACTGTGGCTTTTGTGGAAAAATAAGGAGACGGAAACTTGATTGTGTCCAAATTTTTCTGGTGCTCCTCAATGAGCAACCAAGGTGAACAATTCATTCCTTGGTTTGACACCACAGGGTGCATTTAGAGTTCAAAATACTGAGCAGGCTTTGCAAACCTAATTTCTGTTACTTTCAATGACCTTCCAGGAAACTTTCAATGACCTTCTCCAGGGGAGAAGAGAATCTACACCCACCAGCGTAAGCAAATCGGCTTATGAGACAAAAAATTACTATTAACTCTTATTTTGAAATGTGCAGCTTGACAGTCTCCTTTCAGTCTTTGGGGCAGGCTTTTCCTGTTTATTAGCAGACAGCAAAGTCCTACAGAATTTGTCACTGTCACAGCAAGGCAGCGACCTCAGAACTCAAGGCCAATTCCCACAGCTGTATCCAGGCACCACAGAGTGCCTACTGAGCAGAGCTCAGAACTCATGAACCTTTTTACACTGTGAAAAAGCCTTGTGCTTTCCCTCCTCAGCCCTCCCCTCTGCATTACCTTGTAGCAGGTGACCTGTTCCAATGGCCGGGGTCCTCTGTTCCCACTGTTGTTATTTTGAGATTGCATGACTCCAATGACTTGGGGTGTCCTCTGTTGGGTAGGAGAAGAGTTCTGACTTGTTAAGTGCATCAAGGATAAAGATCTTTGTGGTTTTTGTTTTGTTAAGGGAAAAGAGCACCCCATATGTCAAATGATCAATTTTCCTCCAAGTCTGTGTGTGGGTGCTCTCCCAGCTGGAGCACCAGAAAGAAGAAATCAAGCACTGAGCTTTACAAAGCCCAGTGATGCTGTTTTTCTCTGGAAAGCAGATTTGGAGAGTAGGTTTAGGCTGCTAAAATATCATTGCCATCACGGAGGGATGTCACCCTGATTACAAAACCTGGCAGACTGCTGCACAGCCACATATGATGTGTTTCTGTGTAGCGTGGGAGTGTTCTGTGACATGATCTCCATGTGAAGCTGGAACAATTGTGGGGTTTCATCACTACAATGGCACTCAGGATTGCTCACTGCTTAATTCTCACTTCCAGACCCAAGAGCCTGGGTGCCCAATTTTGACCACTTGACAACCTAATCTATTTTAAAGCACTGTGGGAGAGGTTTGAGGGTGGCTGTGTAGGGAGGCAGGGAATCTGGGTACCTTTTGCTGTGTTTGTGTTGGCTGAGGCAGTGGTGGTTGCTCTGTGGTTCCCACTGGCAGTTCAAACCGAGGGCTGGTTTAGATGGAAACAAGAAAATTGATTCTTAAATCATATGCCAACATTTTATCATCAGCTCAGTCAAGTAACTCCAAACAACAAAACATTCAGCCAGTTAAATCTGGCTCACAGGAAACACATCTCCCCCTCCTCACTTCTCTTTACATATGTGTAGCATATCCCTCTGCCTTCTGGAATATAAATCCATGTGATTCCACTGCACTGATGGCACCTAATCACCATGCCAGTCTTACTGGGAACTCCCTGGAGAGGCCCTGCCCCATATCATAGACTGGTTTGGGTTGGAAGGGATTCAAAGCTCATACATTTCCAACCCCCCCTGCCACAGGCAGGAACACTTTGAACTATCCCAGGTTGCTCCAAGCTCCATCTAACCTGACCTTGGACACTTTCAGGGATGGGGCAGCCACAGCTTCTCTCAGTAACCTGTGCTAGGGTCTCCCCACCTTCACAGGGAAGACTTTCTTTTTCTAATACCTAACCTAAACCTACTCACTTTCAGTTTGAGACCATTCCTCCTTGTCCTGTCACTACATGCTCTTGTAAATACTTTTTCAGTCCTCAAACCAGTACAAATTTGGCCCAACTAAACACTGGCAAATCTCCAAACCATTGGGAAGCACGGGAGCACCCTCATTTGACATGTACCAGAACACAAGGGAAACAGCAGGCTGCAGAGCAGGCCTGGAGCATACTCACTGCATGAATTTACAGGCAGGCCCCTCTGGACAGAATCCCACCAGGTAATTCACACAAATGACTCTCCGAGTGTGCCGATGTCTGCACAGGGGACCTGCAACAACACAAAGCTCAGCAGTTCACACTCCATACATCCATATCCCAGCAGATCCCAGCATATCCACCAGCAGATCATGCAAAGATGGAACAGCAACCCTCCCCCCCGACCTCCAGGCACAGGAACAGAAACTGTGGGAGGCACATACCGTGCTTACAGAAGCCTCTGTCATACCAGGGACAGTCTTTGATCTTCGACTCCGGGTCAATGTGCAAGAATGGACATTCCTTGTTACTGCATTCCCCTGTACCAAAGGCAAACACACTTCTCAGTCAATTGTGCAGGTTTGAGATCAAAATGACTCTCAAAACATTACCTGGATCATGTAGCTCCCACAGAGCTGTTACCAGTATTTGTAAGTTCAGGCACAACAGTCTCACTGCCTGCCTTAACCTCCATGAAGAGCTCCAAGGACTCACCCCTGGTCAGCCAAGTTCGACCAGACTACATTATTTATGTTTTTAAAAACAATGGGGGAACTAAATTTGAAAGAGCAGTCATGGCAACAAAACCCAAACATTTAGTGCACCGGAAGTGTGGAGAAACTACAAATTGCACACTAACCTCAATCCAAGGAAACCTACAAGACTGTAAGTTTCTGGCACCAAGTTGCCTCATTATGTCCAGATCTCCAGAGCTGGAAAGCAAGTGCACAAAAGTTTTGCACACCCATGCCCTCTGCTGCTCATCAGCTCCCCAAAATCAGAGTCATGCAAGGACCAGCTGCTCAGCCTACTCATTTCATACCCCCAAAAAATGAACTTAAGGCAAAAAAAAAACAGTAAAAAAAGCAGTTTCCCCCCTCTTCCTGCAAGGGACAAGCAGTGAAGTGAAGCCATCTGCAGTACATCACAAATTTATGTGGGTAATAAGGTGAGATCCAGAAAAATGTCAATCTAACATGAGACACAGAAGAATGTAACGCTCTGAGGAGGGATCATCTTCAGACTCCCACACCTGCAGGGAAGGCTAAGCAGGAGCTACTTACCAAACTTGGAGTAGAAGTAACACTCAGGCATCTTGGTCATGTCGTACTCGTGTAGGAACTCGCACTGGTCTCCCTTTTTGCACAGTCCTCGTAGCCAGTGTTTACAAACAACTGTCTTTTCCCCACTGATGTGTCTGAACGGGCACATGCCTCCTGTGGAAGGGTGGGTGGGGCAAGGAGAAGGGAAAAAAGAACAATTAAACAGGGCAACAGCAACTCCTCTGCAAGAGTGGTTTCAGAAGACATCACCTATGATTTCAGCCTTAAGTGATAACAGCAAAACAGGGAGTTCCAAAACAGCCTTGTGATACCCTCTAATGAGCTTCACAACCAGGTCTCCAGCTCTTAATCCTGGCAGCTACAAACCACAGCAACTAAGAGGCAGATCCACAGCAAAGTCAGCTTATGGCGAGTTCAAACCTTCCTTTAACAGTAGCTTTGCTTATTTACTTCCCTTAAAAATACCATTATTTCCCAATTGCTGCAGATATTCCAACATCCTTCAGTTTTCTCCTCTACCTAAGTTATTCCCTCAGCTTTACAAAACAAAACCACTATAATCAGTGCTGGAAAATCTGTTTTCACCCTCCCAGTCCTGTGAGAGTAACTGCCTTTTCCAATACTCCACACAACTTGCCTTTTCCACATGCCGCCTTTAAAAAAAACTCACAGACAGCTGCGCCCGATTCTGTGGAGAGAACAAGGAATCATTATTTATTTTACCAAAGCTTCATGGCAACCTTCAAAACATTTCCTGCCCTAGAAAGAAAATCTGATCTCCAACATCAAGAGAAAAGCAACTTTTTGGTTTGGGGAATTTACTTTCCTGCAGGAGTTCCTTGTTAAAGCCTGGCACTCAAAAATATCTGTTTTCTTCTTGAGGAACAGCAAGGGGAGTTTGCAGAGATTTGGAGGTGCTTGCTTTGCTTTTCAGCTATTTAAGTTTTTGACTGGGTTTTCCTCTGCTGTTAAGTCAGCCATATCATGGAATATCCTGAGCTAGATGGGATCCACGGGGATCATCACAGTCCAACTCCTGAACCCTGGATTTGTAGTCATGGCATTACAACTTTTATATTTCTTTACCAGAATTGCCTGAAACAACCATTAGGATGTTATCCCTTGCAGATCCTGACAAAGAGGAACATTCAAGGGAGTTAAACAAAAGTTTAGTATTCCTGCCAGAAAAATTCAGCAAACTTGGAGTCTCCTGAGTCTGTGTCAGACTGAAGGAAAAGATTTACAGAGTCAAACATGGATATACCTAAAGTTGATGACTCTTCCCATCAAAATACCTCATCTACCAAAAGGGAATGAAAAAGGAAATAGAAAGTACTGTGCAGGAGAGTGATGTTTATTCGCGGTAATATCTGAACTTTAATTTTTTAGCCTGGCTGGCAGTAACTACGAACTTCACTAAGTAGAAAAGAAAAACATCTGGGTTATGACAGAAACCTCACGGGGGAAGCGGTAGTTGGGTGGCTCTACGGGTAAGACCTCAGGAAGACGCTCAGATCCCTGCAAACCTCCCAGGCACCCCAGCCCAGCCCAGCCCACCCTTCTCGGCCCCACGGCCCCGGCCCGAGCACCCCGCGAAGAGAGCCCACACGCACTGTCCATGCCAGGGAAGGGGAGCGGCTGTGCCCCCAGCTGCTGCTCCACGGCCAGCTCCAGGTCGAACGTGATGTGGTCCACGCTGGCGATGAGCTCTTGCATGGTGGCAGCTGGGGGCCGCCGGCAACGGGAAGGTAGGGGCGGAATGGTGGCGGTGTTGGTGGCGGCGGCCGGGCGGGCCCGGGCGGGCCCAGCCCGGCCCGCTCCGCTCCGCGCCGGCAGCTCCTTCAGTGAGGGGAGGCGGCGGCGGCAGCCCCGTGGCCGCCCCGCGCCGCCCGCCCGCGGAATGACGGGACCCACGGCGGGCACGGCCGCCCGACGGGCAGCGCGCGCGCTCCGCCCAATCAGCGCTCGGAGCGCCGCCGCCCGGCGGGCAGCGCGCGCGCACCGGCCAATCGGAGACCGCCGGGGACACGCCCCTTCCGTGCGCGCAGGCGCCGCGGGTCGGGGCGGGGTGAGGGCGGGACCGGGCCCGGGTTCCGATCCCGCTGCCGGTCCCGGTCCCGGTCCCGCTCCGCACCCGCTCGCTTCTGGGGACAGCAGCACATCATGGGCTCCCTGCGGCTCCTCGTCCCCCGCTGGTGCCGCTACGCCTCCCCCGTTCTGCTGCAGGCGCGGAGCGCAGCCCCCGGGGCTGGACCCGGGCAGGCGCCGCTGCTGTGCCGGCCCCCAGGGCAGGGCCCGCTGCCGGGCTGGAGAACGTGCAGCTCCTCCCAGGCCTCCTCCAAACTGCCCGGCAGCGACCCGGGAGAGATCAGTGCTGGCAGCTCCGCTGGAGCTGCCGAGGAGCAGAAGGATGACGACGATGATGATGAAGGTGTGGAGTTCGGGACGCTGTCTGATAAATTTTCCTCTAGAAAATATTACCACAAAACCACAGCGCGCTTTCGGGATTTAAAGCTTCAAGAAGAAGGAGAAGAAGAACCAGAAAGGAAACCTCGACGTGGCCCTAAGAACACTCCATACTGGTACTTCCTACGGTGCAAGGCCCTCATCAAAGAGGACAAGGTTTGAACCCAGCTCTTCTCTCTCTTGTTTTTAATAGCACTGCTGAAAGATGCAGCTCTGACCAGTCTCTATCACTTGGTATCTTTACAGAAAGAATTAAAATAAGAATTTGCTGTAGAATCATAATAAAACAGTTTGGGTTGGAAGAGACATTAAGGATCATCCAGTTCCACCCTCTGCCACGGGCAGGGACACCTTCCCTGTCCCAGGCTGCTCCCAGCCCTGTCCAGCCTGGCCTTGGACACTTCCAGGGATCCAGGGGCAGCCACAGCTTCTCTGGGCAACCTGTGCTAATGCCTCGCTTCCCTCACAGTAAAGGATTTCTTCTCAATATCTAACCTAAATTTCTCCTCTGTCAGCTTAAAACCATCCCCCCCAACTCCTGTTACCACATGCCCTCGTCCCAAGACCCTCTCCAGCCTTGTTGTGAGGAACCCCACACACTGTAGGACTTGGACTGCAATCTGCCTACAGCTGCATATATTAATATCCGTTGTAGTTGATTCTCTTGCAGCCTCATGATGGATTTTTCTCATCCTTGTAGCTGGCAGAGGCTCTGGAGCTGTTTGAGGTGCAGATGCTGAAGGAGGAGCGTGTCCAGCCAGAAGAAGGCAATTACACTGTTCTCATTGGCGGCTGTGGCAGGGTTGGCTATGTGAAGAAGGCATTCAGGCTCTACAATGATGTAGGTTTAACTTCTCCTTCAAAGCATTTTCTAAGCTAAAAGCATTTCAAGCATTCAGTTGTGTTACTTTGTCTCCAAAATGCCTTTGTGTTAGCTTTGGCACCTTCTTAGCCTGAAACTCTTAAAAACAAGTTAAAAAATTCAAGCTGTCCTTTTGTAAAAAGGCCAGTTCAAATCATTCTTCTGTTCCTTTAGATGAAAAAACGAGGGTTAATCCCCACAGAGGCCACTTACACAGCCCTGTTCAACGCCTGTGCTGAGTCTCCATGGAAGGACTCGGGGCTGCAGAGCGCCCTGAAACTGCGGCAGCAGCTGCAGAGCAAAAACGAGGAGCTGAACCTCATCACCTACCACGCCCTGCTGAAGGTCTGTGCCCTCTGCTCAGACCTCAGGATGTGCTTGGATGTACTCAAGGTAAATAGGTTGCTTTTCTCCTATTAAAACTATTCTGTGCTGTGGTTAAAGCTCCTGGAAGTTGACATGTTGCATCGGGTTTTTATTTAATTTCCAGCAGAGATAATTACAGATCACGTGTTTCTGTTTAATTGATCCTTATTGTTGTACAGTGAAATTGTATGTACCAAAATCTAAACTTAATTACCTAAAAGGAGGCAGCTTTGGCTTTAAAACTGGCTGGGTGTGTCCAAAACGTGTTACATCTATCCCCAGAAGATGAAGGTGGCATTATATCCTTCCACACAGGATAACTGGAAGTTTAATGCTCTCTCTGCTCTTTTCAGGAAATTGTGCAGAAGGGCCATGTCCTCACAGCTGAGACCTTCAGTTTCCTTCTCATGAGCTGCATAAAAGACAGTGAAAATGGCTTCCGATTTGCCTTGCAGGTTTGTCCTCGTGTTCTGAGAGGGGGGAAAGTGCTGCTGCGTTGTAACTCATCACCTGAACACATGAAAAGCAGTGGGGTGGTGAAATGGGAGGAGTTCAGCTCCTCCTAGCACAAGTTCTGAAAACCAGACTTTGCTCGGGACATCTCGTACGCTGGTAAATAACCCTGGATCGTCTCACAGGGCTCTCCAGCTCAAGGTCACTGTCCTTGTCATGCTGTAAATTCACTCCTTCTCATACAGATCCCATTAACAGATGTACTTACTGCTGCTAGAGATGCTCCTGTTATTTAATATCCATCTTCCCCTCTTCAGGTTTGGCAGCAAATGAATAAACTGGGAATAAAGGCTGACAGCCACACCTACAACCTGATGCTGCGCGCGGCCAGAGACTGTGGGATCGGCAATCCTGCTGTGGCCTCTAAACTCCTGCTCAGTCCCCCTGAGAACTCACCTCAGCTAAAGCTGCCACCTGGCAGGCGGAAGAAAAAGGTGCAAAATCAGAGGAAGAAGGGATCAGAGAGTGCTGCTGTCCAGCTGGATGTGGAAGCTATGGAAAAGCAATTATTTCAGGAGAGTTCAGTGCAGCCCGAGGAACGGATCCAGCAACAAAATAAAGATGTGGCTGGGGCTGAAGCAGAACCAGCTGCTCCTGACAGCCCCAGTGTCACTCACAGCAGGGCTGGAGCCTTGATGAGGAGAGCCCAGAGTGAGATGGAACGGGAACAGCCACACCCAAGCCAGAAGCTGCCTTTCTGCAACCTGCCCAACTTGTTGGATTCCAGAGTGGCTGACACAGCTGTGGTTTCCCTGGGGACGGTGGCCACACCAGCCCATAGACTGGCTCTGATGGGGGATGTGGAGGGATTCTTGAACAAAATGAAAGAGGACAATGCAGAGCCCAACATTAAAACGTTCACGTTACTGGCTGAGCTGGTGGAATCCCAAAGCCCCTCAGAGTCCTCTTTGCTGGCGTTGCTGGATGATCATAAAGTAAAAGTAGATGTGACCTTCTTTAACACTTTAATGAGGAAGAGAAGTAAGCAGGGAGACCTGGAGGGAGCAAAGGTGAGAGAAAAACCTCAGAACCAGCCTCATCACCACCTCCTTGTCTCAGGCCTCTCTTTTGCCGAGACCCATTTCTCTGTCCACAGTAGAAACTGGGATCTCACACCATTTCCCATAAGGTGGTGCTTGGGTTAATTTCTAAATATTTTTGGATTCTGTTCTAGCATGTCCAGCCCCCTGTCTGGAAAGCTACAGTAAGAATTTTTGGGAAATGATGCCAACACTTGTATCTTGCAGAGCATGATGCCAGCTCTGGTGAAGAGGGGACTGTCACCTAACCTCCAGACATTTTGTAACTTGGCAGTTGCCTGCCACAAACAGCAGGATGGACTGCAGCTGCTCTCAGATTTGAAGGTAATTAAAGAAAAATCCCCTGCTGCTTGGGGTCTGAGCTGCAGAAAGAGGCAAAGTGAAGTGTTAATGCTTTTAAAAGACCTGCTGAGGTTTTTGTGACGAGTGGTTTTGTTCTCTTCCCAAAAACATGCAGCTCCAGAGTAGCTGGAGCTCAGGTGGTGTGTCCTGCACCTGTGCTGGCAATGCTGCTTCACAGGTCCTGTGATGAGAGCTGTGCTCCTTGTGTAAAAAGTGCCTCTGCCCTTTCCTTCTCTGAGTCCTGCACTAGTCAGCAGATAAACTTGTTTAACCATAGCATTTGTTCTTTCCAGAGGTCTGGAATAACTCCCAACAAGTACATCTACAGCAGCCTCATTGCTGCTGCTGTGAGGCAGCTGGATTACAGTTACCTCACGGAGATCCTGCGGGACATGAGGAATAACCAGGTGCCTCCCAATGAAGTGATCATCCGGCAGCTGGAGTTCGCAGCGCGGTACCCTCCCAAATTTGACAGGGTAAGGAGCCAGGACTGGCAGGCTGTGAAGGCTTCAGAAAGGGAGGGGAATCATAAATATGATGATTTAATGTCTGCCTGAGTGTCCTTTGGGTTTGTCTGCTCTGGTTGATGATTACTTGATTGCTGTATCTTTGGAAGCATCTTGTAGCCCTGCAGGTTGGTGCTGAAGTGAGCTCTCATCTAATAGAAACTTGTTCTGGTGGATTTCTCTTTGCAGTATAAGCACAAAAACCCATACCTGGAGAAGATTGATGGTTTCCGTGGCTACTACTACCGGTGGTTAAAATTTATGGCTGGAGAGGAGACCCCCCACCCCTGGGCCAAGTACAGGACAGCAAAGCCTGGGGGGCAGGACAGCAAGGCAGAGGCTGTGCAGGAAAAGGGAGCAGGATGCTGAAGTTTCAAGTTCTTCCAGCACAAGGAAGATGCATGACCTGCTTCTTTAAACTGGCTTGTAGTAAAGCTGCTTTGTGTATCCCCAACCCCCAGTTCTTGCAACAGTTACATAATAAAATATTTCCCTTTTTTTTAAGGAGAAGCAAATACATTTTCAGTCAATTTCCTTCAACTGTTGAGGATTAAATGGGCTGTAGTTTAGCAAACCCTGTGCAAAACAAGGAAGGAGCAAAATCAGATTTGACAGGGGTTTAGCTCAGTGCTGGTTTTGTCTGTGTCCTGTCACTTCACATGTGACTCTGAATCTCTAGACTGCTGGCATTCCTGAAGGGATCTGTGCATCAATTCTCAGCGGAGAATTCCAGTGAAATGTAGCTTCCATCTGCATGTGGTCAGGGAAGAACTCAAGACTGGACATTTGGAAACTGTATTTCCTTTCTACACAGCCTTTTAAATGGACTTAGTTGAAAAAAAAAACCCCACAGTAGCTCACTGTGCAGAGCAACCTTCAAGCACCCAGAACAAAAACAGGAGAAGAGGGGCACAGGCATGTTTCACCAGAAGATCACACCACTCTCTCAGGAAGGCAAGCTTTATTTTAAAATAAATGGCTACACAAAACCCTACTCCAAAGCACCCCCCATTTATGCACGATCCAGGTGATCATGCTGCTGCTTTAATTTAATACAGAAATATCCCATCACAGAAAATGGCTGTAATTGCACTCATAGTCCATTGAGGAGGAGGAGGAGGAGGATGTCCCTCAGAGTTCAAAAAACAAGTTTGATGGCAAAAGGCTTCACCCAGAGCAGCCTCTGCATCCACAGTGAGTGCACTCAATGATTCTGCCCTGAAAAACAAACATGAGGAGGGTGTTACAGCCAAGCCAGAGCAGCAGGCTCAGACCTTGAGGCAGGGAATGGCTCTGGGTGGGAAGAGGTTCCAGAATTTGGTGTTATTTCCCATATTTTTAACAACCTTAAATGAATGCCAAAGCTGACAGTAACTTCAGCACCAACTGGACACCAATTCTACCAGCAAAGGCAGAGGAAATGACCAGGAAGAACAGCACTACCCCCTCTGCTGTCCCTGAGCTGGGAGAAGTCAGAACAACTACTGCAGGGCAGAGGAACAAGCTGGAGACTCACCACTTCCAGCTTGCTTTTGGGGACCCTGCAGATGCAGTTGGTCCCAAAGTTGGTGTCCCTGGTCTGGATGCAGCGCAGGCAGCAGAGGTTCTCGTAGCCCTGCTTCTTCCACTTGGCAATCAGGTTTTTGTCAGCATAGCCCTCCTTGATGCAGTACTCATAGAGCTCTGGGGAGGAGCAGACACTGTCACAAGTCTTACTATCAGGAGTTACCAGCTGTAGTAACCAGCAGGTAAAGCAGCTGCCAAGCCTTCCCTCCATCCTCCTTCCCCAGAAACCCGATCCCACCGACTCAGTGGCGTCCACAGGTGAACACCTCACTCACTCCGGTTTGCCCCTGCCCTCCTCACCTCTGCTGATTGCTTTCCTCTTGTAGAAGAGATCAAAGATGTAACGTGTTTTCTGGTGGTGGATCCTGAAGATGGGCCACAGGGACTCCACTTTCCTCTTCCCTTCGTGTGGCTCTGTCTCAGCTGGGAGGGAACACAAACACCAGGTGACCAAGTGCTTCCCTCAATCCCTTTGCAGTGAACTGTTCCAAGAACGTCCATAACTTTAATACATGGCAGGGATAAGACTGAGATTAATGGGAGGAGACTCAAATGTGAGAGACCTGGCCTGGAACAGCTCCTTTAGGATATAAAACCAGTGGTAATGGGATGACATGACCCACAGTGGGATCGGGGGTGACTTCACGCCCACAGCAACAACAGGGACAGGAACTGCCACACACCCATGAGCTTCATCCCTAAACCAGCTGGAACCAAACCTCTGTGCCCATAACCCCAAAACTAGGGACCAGCATGGCCCAGGATCAACCCGCAGCACCACTGGAGGCACAGACACACAAAAGGTGCACCTGTCTTCATGAAGCAGCTCCTGTGAGCTTGTTTTGGGGTCCCATCCCTGAGAACACCCACTCACCTTCTCTCATCTTCTGATCCAGCTCGTCCAGCGTGGGCTCGATCAGCTCCCAGCCATCCGGGGGAGGCTTCCTGCTCCTCTTCACTTTGGGCATTGCCTCGGCAACGAGAGGGGCAAAGGGAACTCCCAGCACTCCCTCAGAATCACTGGGAAAGAAAAACACCTGTCAGATACATTTCTCCTAAGGTTTCTCTGCTCCCCTTCCTGCTTTCCACTATAAGGATAAAAATGAGCTTTACGGAGCTCGTGAAAGAGGTGAAAGCTCTGTGACTGCCACACGATAAGTCAGTTTTTCTCCTCAGCAATGCGCGGCAGCCACTCCTTCAGCTGTCTCCTGTCAGCTGAAGTTGTCTCCTGACAACTCCGGTCAGATCCCGGTAACAGAGGCCGCCGGCCCGGCCCCGACAGCCCCATAGCGGAACCCGGGGCTGGCGGGCTGAGGGGAGGCCGCAGGTCCTGGTTCCGGTTCCTGTGCTGACCCCGATCCCGGTCCTGGTCCTGGTCCTGGCCCTGGCCCGGATCCCTGGCCCTGTTTCTCTCCCGGTCCCGGTCCCGGCCCTGGCCCTGGCCCTGGCCCGGATCCCTGGCCCTGTTTCTCTCCCGGTCCCGGTCCCGATCCCGGTCCTGGCCCTGGCCCTGGCCCGGATCCCTGTCCCTCTTTCTCTCCCGGTCCCGGTCCTGGCCCTGGCCCTGGCCCTGGCCCGGATCCCTGTCCCTGTTTCTCTCTCTCCCGGTCCCGGTCCCGCTCACCGCCCGCTCCCGTCGCGCCGCCGCCGTCACCGGGGTCCTCTCGCAGCCGCACCGCCCGTGGCCGCGCCCCCTGGGCTGCCCTGCGCGCTGCCTGAGCGAAACGCTCCCCGCCGGCCGCGCCGCCGCCCCGAGAGAGGCGAGAACCGGGAGGGAACCGCTTCCGCTCCCGCTCCCGCTGCCCCTGCGGGAGCGCCGTGAGGGCGGCGCGGGAGCGCAGCGGCGGCGCTGCGGGCAGCCCAGCGGCGGGGGCCTGCGGCGGGGGCGGTTCCGGTTCCGGTTCCGGGCGCCGCTCGGGCCGGGGGGGCCGCGCCGCCATCGCCGCGATGCCGAAAGGTGGTGGGGGCCGGGCCGGGCCGGGCGTCCCCCCGCGGGGAGCGGTGGCGGGGGGGGGACACGGGGCACGGAGAGGAAGGGGCTGAGGGGGTGTGTGGGCCGCCCCGGCGCGGGCAGGGCTCGTGCTCGGCCCCGGCTGTGGAGATGCCGCGGCGGGTCCGTTCTCCCCGCTGTCCCGGCCTTGGGGGAGCCTGCGGGGGTCTCTTTCCCCCTCACCGGCGGCGGACGGCGGTCCCCGCGGCTGGGCTCTGAGGGGGTCTCGGGTTCTTTTTGCCCCCACGCCCTTCTCGGGGGCTCCGGGGGTGCCTCGCCCGCTCCCCGCCCCCGAGGGACGGTGCCTTCCCCCCGCCCTTCACGGAGCCGGGCCCGTTCTGTGCCCAGCAGCAGCCCCTGGGGATGTCCGCGCCTCCCGCGGCACCGGGCTGGGCTCCATGTGCTCCCGCTGGAACGGGAGCCGCGGCCGGTTCCCCTGGCACGGGGCTCACGGAGCCCCGGGGAGGTGGATCCAGCCCCACCGGGGCTACCGGGGGCTGGCGGCCGTCCCGGGCGGGGGTCCCGCCCCTGAGGGGGGGGTTCAGGCGCTCCGAACGCGGCTCCTTTGATGTGGCTCCGGCAGCGCCGCGTTTTGGGTGTTGCGAGCGGGCAGGGACTTGCTCCTGGCGTGATTCAGGAGCGGGGATGAGGCACGGCCCGGCTGTCACGGCTCGGCAGGATCCACCCAGAACCTTCTCCACATGCACCGTCTGCATGTTTGGCTCTTGCAAACCCCGGTCACACGCGTTAAAAGCCATCTCGCCTCATTCCTCTCCCCTGCAGTTTGCTCTGCTTTATTTCATCAGCATTTCCCAGCCTTTAGCACTAAACTGATCCCTTGCTTAGATTTTATTGAGCCACTTCGTTGTGGGTCCATTTGCACAGTGACAGGAGATGGGGCTGAAGCTTTCACATGGTTTATGTGAAGGCAAAGAACCGTGGCGGGTTATAACCCCATTTTTCATATTTAAATGCCTGTAACTCAGGATTTCCTGCTCTTTATTTCAGTGTTTGATTAAAACCTTTTGCTTTGTGGAAGAAGACCCCCCAAGTCAGTGGGAGTTGTTGGATTGATGGCAGAAGAGTGGATTTTGGCACTCACTGTTTAATATAAAAGGGAGTGGTATAAACAAGCTGCTAATAAATTTTTTACAGGATTATTTCAGATTAATCTCCTTTTTTTCTCCCTAATACTTTGATTTTAAAAAGAAGATATTCCATCAGTATAATTCCATTCTCTTTCATCTAAATACCTTAATTAGACTGTTTAAAGCTGAAGACAAATGTGTTTGAACGTGGGCCTGCCTGGGCACCACTGGGTTTTGCTGCAGGTGAAATCTGCAGGTGATTCTACTTTAAAAGTGCTTCACGGAGGTGGAAAAGAAGGGTTGTCCTTGTTTTCATGTGGGGAAACTGAGGCACAGAGCTGGTCAGTGGCAGGTGTTGGACCAGCTCCCCATGTCTGATGTGAGGTTTGATCTCCCTGTGGGAGCAGAGCCCCATCCCTGCACTGTGCTGAGCTCCCGTGGGCTCCATTCTTCCATTTGCTTCTTTTTAGACTTTTAACATAAAATAGTTTCTCTTTAGTTGCTTCTCCCCCTTATCACCAGTGTTTATTTGCAGTAATGAGCAGTTTGTGTTCCTTGGTCCTGAGCCCAGTGTGGAATTCTGGCGCAGCTGGGTGAGGAGCCCTGGCCGGGCTGGGAGCACAGTTTGGTTATTTGGGGGTTGGTGTGTCACAAACATCACTGCTGTTCCATTTGGGGTGATGTCACGTGCTGGGCAGTGAGGTCGTGTCTCCCCAGGAGCATTCCCATGGCAGATCTCCTTCCAGAGGGTGCCATTGTTCCCATGTGGGATGGCTGGGAACAAACAGAAAGCACCAGTCTGGCTGCACCAAAGCTTTTGGTTGTGCTTAGGATTTGAGAGCCCTTGAGCTTCCCCAGCTGAATCCAGGGAGAAGAATTTGCTCTCTGGACCTCCCCATTTCTTTTGGAAAAATACCTGAGGAATTTCTGTAAAGCTTCACAGTGAGGTTTTGGGACAGAGCTAATGCATTGTGAGAGTTTGTCTGTGCTGAGCCAGGAGAATTGGTCAGAAAATGTTGGATCTCTGAGGCTCCCAGTGCCTCCCAGTCCAGCAGCAGACAGTGAGAGAGCAGTGGCACATCTCCCATGGATCCCACACAGTGCCAGGGAGGGAGGGGTGATCCCTCACCCCTCCCCATCCCTGTAAGGTTCCCATTGTCCTCGTGAAGGCAGGTGAAGTGGGGAGGAGGACAGAGATCCAGTGTTTCCTGCTCCTTCCATGGCACTTCAGAGCTGCCTTGCCAGAGTTGTTTGCTTTTTGCCAATCCACAGCCCTCACTCAGGACTGTGGATTGGCTCTATCCAACTTGCTTCCCAGTTCTTTGGGCTGGAAGAACATAACCAGAGCAGTGGCTTGAGGGGAGCATTAATGGCTTCAGCAGTTCATTAATGAACACAATTTGGAACTTGGGCCAGTGCCAGCCACAGTGACTCCCCTTCTTGGTTCCTAAAGGCTTGTTTTTATTTTTCCTCATAAAGCAGTAAAACTGGAGGCTCCTTTTAGGACTTCTTCAGCTCCCATTGTAATTCCCAAAGCTTTTGTCCAAATAGCTTCCTATTTTCTCCTAACACAGTGGGAGAGGTTAAGGAGCCAAGCTTGTTGGAATGTTTGTTGCAGCCACAGGAACACATTGTGATTCCTCCTGTGCAGGAAACTGGGATCTGCTGTGGGACTGAGCATCCCTTGCCAGCCTGGGAAGGGAATTGGAGAGGCCACGAGCACAGGCAGGGAAGGGTGATATCAATAATCCCAATTCTCTGTGTGTCTCACCTAAAAATCTTGGAGCATTTCACCAGGTTCAATGGGGGTTTTGTTTAGGTCTGTCAGAGCAGCTATTTTGGTTTGTCCTATCCACACCTAAAATCCTGAGTGCTGCAGGAAGAGCAGACCTTTCTGGAAGTTACCACTAAACCATTTGTTATTTTTTTTTTGTTTTGTGCAGGTAGAAAAGGAGGCCACAAAGGCCGAGCAAGGCAGTACACGAGTCCTGAGGAGATTGATGCCCAGCTCCAAGCAGAAAAGCAAAAGGCAAGGGTATGTGTTTGCTCCTTTGTGTGCTTTCTCTCCTAATTCCTGCCTTATCCAGCCTGGTTGTTGGCTGCTCAGGAGCAATGGCAGCTTAGCCAAGTGCTGCAGATCATTCCAGCTGTGATCACACTATGGATCCCAAATATCTCCAGCTGGGGAAACTCCAGGGTGTCACCCAGTCTGGTTCCTGAGGCCTGGGAGACCACCCAGGGCAGCATTGGAAGATTAAAGGACAGGGAGCTGATTACACAGCAGCTCTGGAGATCTTTTCTCTCCATACTTCATCATTTCAGTCTCCAGTGTCAGCTCATTTTTTTATCCATGTTCTGCAGCTTGGCTTTGGAGAACAAGGGCCACATCTTCACATGTTACTGTATATTGAAATTATTGTATTTGCCCTCTTTCTATCGTAGATTTATGGACCAAACTCCTTTGACTTCTTCCTGGACACAAGATTTTATTGTTTGCCTCTGCTTTGTAGGGAAAGATAAAAAAGTTTCTGGTGTGGAGCCTCTCTTGGGTGTGTTTCTGTGCTCCAGCATTGGACTGTAACAGCTCCCCCCACTTCCACCACGACCTGACTGCTGTCATAAAAGCCTTGGCTGCATTTTGGGGCTCTTGCTCTCTTTATTCCCAACTTATCACAGCTCTGGTGACACTCTGATATTTTTCTGTGACTTTCTGGAAGGGCTGCTTCAGCCCAAATGCACAATTCCAACTGAGGCCTCACAGCGCTGACCACAGGAGGATAATTACAGCCCATGTAGGAAATCCTGGTGAATACCTTTGAGATGACTCTCTCAAGCAGTTCTGAGCCATAGTGTTGAGTCCTTTTTAATGTTTTGCCCAGCTGGAACTCGAGATGATTGCTTGGTTTGCTGCTTACCCACATATTCCAGCTTCGTGTTGGATTTCTTCTTCCAAACTGTAACTCCTCTTGGCTAGTTTCTGATTCCACCTTCTTGGATTCATGCCATATTTCCAAATTCTGAAACCACTTATGAGTCTCATCCTGTTTTCCAAAATAATTCCAACTCCTACCAGTGTGATGTCATTCACAAACTGTGTAAGTGTTCTCTGCTTCCATGTTGTTAATAAAAATACTGACTGGAAGTGGAACAGAAAAGCAGGACCCACTTGAAATGTGTATCTTCTTTCACAGCAAACCAGAGAACTGCTCTTGGAGAAGGATTTCTTTTTTGTGATAATCCATATCACATAGTGATGGTTACATCTAACACTGATATATTAAGGAAAGCTTAAAAAACACCCCCCACAATTAACAAAATTACTTCTCTTACTGTTCCTTGCTCATCCACTTTGCTAATTGCTTGATGAGAGATGTTGGTAGTGTAAAACAAGCTGTTCACACCCATGCTGGTTCTTCTTATGATGCTAAATTAATTCCCAGGTTCTGACTGGTGGAAGCTGTGCTAAAAAGGCTGTAATTCCTTGGATAATAATGTTCTGGTTGATGGTTGTTAATTTTCTCCTCTAGGTGTTTTTATTTATCCAGACCCAGAATAAGCTCTAAGCTGCATCCGTGTAGTTTCCAGTCTCTGAGGTAGTGTGCAGTGGAAACCCAGGCCAGAATTCTTCTTTGAGAGCTTTCATTTGGGGAAAGTAAAGTGCCAGTGGTGTCTTTTACAGTCATTTTCCTGTTAGAGAGACCAGCAGAGTTGTTTGGAGGTGATGCTGTTGCTGAGGAGGAGCCCTCATTCTGTGACAGCCACACCCCCTTGGTGGCACAAGGCCACGTCAGGAACACCAGTGCTCAGAGCTGTCTCATCCCTCCAAAATCTCATTTAGGAGCTGGGTTTGGGATTTTTAGTGACATACATTTCCTCTGATTTTGTAGGAAGAGGAGGAGCAAGAAGAAGGAGGTGAAGGAGCAACAGGGGACCCTAAAAAGGAGAAGAAATCTTTAGATTCAGATGAGAGTGATGAAGATGATGAGGATTATCAGGTACTGCATTCTCAGGGCACTTAATGCACCTAATACTTGGGCTGGTGGGGAGATGCACACTCTGGATTCTGAGCAGAACTACCTGGTGTGCATTTTTTATAGAACTACTTTTAGAAACCAAAAAAATGCTCACTTGACAGCATTTTGCCCTCAGAATGAGAACTTGTGAATATTTACAAATTAAATACAAAAGCAACAAGATTTTTTAAAAGGCTGAAGGTGCCTTGATTCATAAAATGGTTTTGCTGGCTTGTAGTGAAATCTTGACTTGTGCTTTTGGGGTGCTTTGCAGTGTGTTTGGGGAGCTCTGGTACAACCAGAGCTGGCTGTGACAGCTCCTCAAGCTCCCTCTTGTTCTTGACCTGCAGCAAAAGCGCAAAGGAGTGGAGGGGTTGATAGACATAGAGAACCCCAACCGTGTCATTCAGACAACCAAAAAAGTCACTCAGCTGGACCTGGATGGACCCAAGGAGCTCTCACGACGAGAGAGGTGAGTGTTCCCTGCTCCCCTGGAGTTTCAGCCTTGCTGCTGGCAGCAGCTAGATGCAGGGAGGTGTTTTCCCTGCTCTGTGTCAGTGTTTCAGGGAGGCCCTTAAATGTGCGTTGCTGTCTAAAGCAGGCACTGAGCAGCAGCAAAGTGGGCTCACTGTGCTTCAAAATGTGGTTCCTTAGAAACTTCCCAGGAGTTTGTCTGTCCTCTGGGAGCAGCTGTGGCCATCCTGGAGCCAGGCAGCCTGCCCTGGTGTTCTGAGGGAAAGGGATTTAGGCCGTTCCTTTCCTAAGGTTTTATGCCAAAAATCACACCTAACAGAAACCCTGAAATCATACTGCTGTGAAAGGGATTTAGGCCATTCCTTTCCCGGAGTCTTATGCCAAAAATCAGAACAGAAATCCATTAACCAGAGGTCACTTTGGATCCACTTCAGTCTCATTGCAGAAGGTGCTCTGGTGACAGGTGGCAGTTTCCCAGATTCCAGATATTGTGGTGAAATTTTTATCTGGGCAGACAAATTACCTGAAAACCAAAGTTTAATCTTCTAGTTTCATTTAGCAGTGGTGAGGTTTGGAAGGGAAGGTTTAATCTTTTTTATTTGGGATAGATTGCTTCAGCAGAAGCACACCTTTGAGAGTAAAACATGTCACAGTTCTTGTGATGTGGGGCTAATTCATTTGACCTCCTTGTGTGTCTGTGTCCTTACTTAGCTGAAAGAAGGTAGAAATAATCTCACCTTACTCTGCAAATAGGCAGAACCTGTGCTTGAAAACTGGTGAAGGACCCCCAGTTTTGGGGTTTTTCCTCGTTGGAAAGCCCCACTCTGCCTGTTCCCGTGGGCTTGCCTGGATACTCTGGTGACTGGTGTGCTTCCTTTGGGCAGAGAGGAAATAGAGAAGCAGAAGGCAAAAGAAAGATACATGAAAATGCACCTAGCTGGGAAAACAGAGCAAGCCAAGGCAGACCTTGCCCGATTAGCCATCATTCGGAAGCAAAGGGAAGAAGCTGCCAGAAAGAAAGAAGAAGAAAGAAAAGGTTAGAGAATAATTAATCACATTCTCCTGCCTCTCCATGCCATGCCTGCAGAGGTACACATCCCTCCTCTGAGCCTGTGTGTCATCAACTCCCCCCAGCAAAGCCAGACTCAGGTGTTTCCCTCTCATAAAGTTCTTGCTTCATAAACAAGAACTTGGGCACTGGAGCAGGGAAAGAGAGAAGGGAATTGCCCTTGATATCCATCTTGTCCCCTGCCTCCCAGGCAATGCTGGCTCCAGTTTGGGGGTGTAGCAGGCTCCTTGTGCTGGGTGATTTATCTGCTTTGCATGTGGGGATCTGAACTGCCCAAGGAGTTCCCAGCACTCCTTCCCTTCCTGGCCTTTCCCTGGGAGGTGTGAGCCAGCAGTCTGAACACGGCTGCTTGGTGGCTTCCACTGAGAAATGTGGGCATCAGGGTGGTTTGTGGGCACCTGGAGAGAGACCAGGGATAGAAGGGAACATCAAGAGGAGCTGTGCCTCTTACCTCTGAGAAATTGGTGGGAAGGGTGGGATTTTTCCATTAGCCACCTGGCAGGGTTCAGATCCCTGGGGCTGCCAAAACTCCCCCAGACCCTGACGTGCACCATGAAATGATGAAACTCTGTTGTTTTCCTCCCCAGCAAAAGACGAAGCGGCCATGGCAGGTAAAAGACTGCAGTCACTATCCCTTAACAAGTAAGCACAGGCCATGCAAGAGGAGGAAACACCAGGGAACTGTGCCTGGTCCTGCCAGGAGCTCTGCCTTCCATCGCTGCCACGCAGGGCGTCCTGCAGCATTGACCTCACCTCCACCTCCAAGAGACACTGACGATGTGTTTGTCCTCATCCTGGCACAGATTTCCATTTGGGGTTAGGGGCAGCTGCTCTCTGCAGTGCAGAGCTGTGCTGGACAGCAATTCCCTGTAACAGTTTGGAAACACGAATGTTTTTGCTGTTTTTAGGATCAAGAACTCGTAGATGGTGGGAGGGGGGCAGGGTGGGAGGGAGCTGTGTGGGAGGGGAGGTGCTTCAAATACTAGATTGCAAGAAAATAGATTGTGGGGTCGTTTTGGGGTGGGGCATGGGGTGGGGAACTGACTTGGTATGAAATCCCAAAGGATAATGTATCTGAGGAATCCAGTTGGCAAAGAGCCCATCAAATTTTGCTGCAGGGCGTTGCAGTATAAGCTGGGAGCCTGACTTCATGGACATCTGGAGTGCCGTTCCTTCCTGGATTCATCCCTCCTTTCTTGCAGCCAGTCTCCCCTTTTCCCTCCTCTTCATTTTCTTTTTCTCCTCCTTATTAGGGATAGTGCCAGTTTTTAACCACATCATCCTTTGTTTAAAGGAGAAAAACAAACAACATTTATTGTGTCAGATCCAGATGAAAAAAAAAAAGGCAAAAAAAAAAAAAACCAACTTGATCAAGTTTAAAAACCACCAAGAGAACTTGTATATTTGGCTGATTAAACTGTAAGTTATCAGAACTGCTGTGGCCTCGTGTGTGTGTGAAGGGCACAGCTGGGGGGTCCTGGGGGAGGCACAGCTGCAGCTGGGGGCTGCTGGAGTGATGTGGAGTTCGGCTCTGGGTTCAGGAGCTCCCTCAGCACACACAGCCTGGAGGGAAAAAGCTTTTCCTGCCGATTCTGATGGATGTCTTGCACAATCTGTTTACCACGGTGGAGGAAACAATTACCCTCAGGCCACTGTCTGGCCTGGTCCCCTGTCAGAAGGGCAGTCACCGCACTGTCACCTCCTCTCAGATGTCTCTGGAGGGGAGATGTTCCAGCCTGCTGTGCCCCAGGGCGTCTGGGAGCCCTGCTGCCAGCCTGTCCAGGGACACCAGTGCTTCCCACACTTCCCAGAGGCTGCGGATCCACCCCCAGGGCTTGGAGCACTGAAGTCACTGGGAGAGGGGTTGCAGCTGTGGAGATGAAGGGTGACAAACGGGATTTGTTCCGTGTCACCCTGGCCGTGCCTGGCTGCGGGGACTTGAGCACAAGGGTGTGACACAGGACTGTGCCCCAGGGACTGTCACAGTGACAGTCAAACTGCTGGCTCAAGCCACAGCTCAGACCAAGCCAAGATTTGGGATAGGAAATGCTCTCAGGCAGTTGTGGAAGATGAGCAAGTGCTGGCAGGAGAGGTGCCTGTGCTGTCAGCTCCAGGAGGGAGGAGCTGATGTGCTGGGGACAGCCTGACATGGGAAGTTTGGGTGATCCTTGGAGCACAGGGAGGTGGATGGGGCAGGACAGGGGGAGTTTTTGGGCTGATGCTGGGATGGAGCAGGGCAGGAGCCACAGGGTGAGAGAGTTGAGGCTTGTGAATGCATAGAAATGAGTGGAAAAATCTTCTCCAAGTAACACCTCCCACTTACTGAGGGCTGGAGAAGAACTCAAATGTCACTGTCACTCTGGCAGCCAGTGCTCCATTCCCAGGCCATGGGAAGGTGCAGGATTATCTGGGGAGCCCAAGGTCTCTGAGCTGGCTCCAGGTTTGGGAATTGCCCACCTGACAGGACTTTACCAGGGAATTCAGAGAATGGGAAACCTGTGCTCTCTGCCCACTTCCATCCTCTGCCCTTCCTTTTGCCTAACACCAATCCTGTTTTGAAATGGTGCTGAAGTGGGGAATGGAAAAGTAACATTCCCTTTATCCCCATAATCCCAATTCCCCCTCAGGAGTGGTGGCAAAAAGGATGTGACCACCTGTGGTGAGATGTGGCACAGCACTGTGATCTGCCCTGATCACCCCTGTGTTTGCACTGATCTTGTTCTAAAAAAGTGCAAAGAAAACCCCCTTTTGATTTATTCAGGAAAATCCTTTATTTGCTATTTCTCCAAGCAATGTATGACCAGCATCAGGAAGGATGGTAACAAAAATAGTAAGAAAAATGGTTTTCCTTGTCTGGAAACAGCCACCAGGGCTGGCTGGCAGCGGGGACAGGCACTGGTGGCATTGTGGCTGGGTCGTGTGGCACAGGGGAGTGGCAGAGGGCGGCAGGCAAGGGGCAGAGCAGGGGCAGCTGGAAGCTGGGATGCCCTTCCCGGATGATTCCTTCATTTGATCTTGAGATCCTTCAGCGCCGACTCCAGGCTCTGAAATGAAACAGGAGGGTGTTCATGAGCTCGTTGCTTCCCAAAGAAACCGGAGGTGGTTGGGGAGCTGGAAGGGGGGAACTGGGATGGCTCAGTGCTGGTACTCCCAGCCTGAGGGGTCCACGGGAATTCCTTACCTTGACATCCCAGATGCTCATGCCCCCATCCATCCCCGTGGTACAGAACTGGGAGCACTTGTCCTTCCCACCAGCCAGCACCGAGATCTGGCTGTGGGTGCAAAGAGGGAGCAGCAATCAGTCCCAGGGCTGAGCCCTTAGGGGTGGCAATGGGGCTGGACTCCTTCATCTCTACCACCAGTGCAGGAAGGCACTGGGGATAGACAAGGATGCCTGGGGATACCCAGGGATGCTCCAAGGATGCTCCAGAACCGTCCCAGCTTTTGGGACTAGACCTCTCTATCTCCCCTTCCCACATGCAAGGATTCTCTGGGAATACCATGGGGAACTCAGGGATATCCAGGGCTGTCACAGCTCCTGATGTTGGAGCCTCAGTTTCTCCCTCCCACTTGCAGGGATGCTCAGGGACATTCTGGGGCTATCCAAGGATGTTCCAGGGCTGTCCCAGCTCCTGAGCTGGATAGCAGCACACCCAGGGGATGCTCAGGGATCATCACCCCCAAGCAGCCCCCGAGGTGACCCCAAGCCTGCCCCAGCCCACACCTGATGCTGTTCTTGTGCAGGGTGTCCAGGCTGGCGTTGGCCGTGTCCGAGCTCGCTTTCTTGTCCAGGTTCTGGAAGCGCTCGCGGGCGGTGAGGCCGCGCTGGGAGCTCTGCTTGGGGACGTCCAGCTTCCCCCCGAAGGTCAGGACTCCCTGGCTCTCCTCGTAGGTGAACAGCATGGGGCAGCAGTCGTGGCCCTGGGGAACAAACCTGCCCTGCTCAGCACCCCCCGGCCGGCTCCAGCCGCAGCACCCAGCCCGTGGCCCCGGCCGGACTCACCGCGGCCACCAGGCTGTTCTCGGTGATGAAGGTGACAGCCAGCAGGGGCAGGGTCTCGGTGCACAGGGAGGCAACACTGCGAGGTGTGAAACACGAGCTGAGCTTCAGCCTCAGTGCTGAGACTGGCACAGCTCATCACACGGGTGGAAACACAAGGGGAGACACCACCTCCTCCACCCGTGCTGAGCTGGGGATGTTTCAGGGGTGTCCCAGGTCCTGGGCCTGAGCCCTCTGTGTCCTACACCCAGGTACAGGGATGCTCAGGGAATACCCAGGGATGGTCAGAGATACTCAGAGATACTCCAGGGATGCTCAGGGATGGTCAGGGATACCCAGGGCTGCTCCAGGGCTAACCCAGCTCCTGAGGCTGAAACCCTCTACCTCCCCCACCCAAGTACAGAGATGCTCAGGGGATACTCATAGATTCCCAGGGATGCTCTAGGGCTAACCCAGCTCCTGAGGCTGAACCCTTCCATCTCCCCCACCCATGTGCAGGAACACTCTGGGATTGCTCTTGGCCCAACCCAACCCAGATACCTGCATCCCTGTGTTGGTTTGGGGGGGTCAACCCCTGCTGCCACCCCCAGTACAGCCTCCCCCAGTCCCCTCAAGCCCCCTCCTGTCCCCAGCCCTGCTTACGCCATCTTCTTGCCAGCGTCGGCGAGGCACAGGGTGCTGTCGTGGCTCACCCAGGCCACACGAGAGCCACTGGCTGAGAAGCAGATGCTGTGCACCCACCCACAGCTGCTGCTCGACTCAAACATCAGCTCCCCAAAGGGCATCTTGGAACCCCAGGGCGTGGGGCTGGGCCGCTCCTCCACCTCCTTGATGTAGGCTGAGAAGATCCTGGGAGGGGGAGAGCCTTCCATGTGTCCCTGGATGCAGGATCTGTGCCAACTTCATCCCTCCCCCTTGCCTCAACTGTGCGACTCAGTTTCCCTGGCAGAGCCTGTGGGGTGCCCCCCTACCTCCCATGGGTGCTGTACACCTGGGATGGTCCCCAGAGCTCCCTGCATCTCCCCCGTGCTCCATTCCCTGCTCCAAACAGCACTGGGAGTGAAGCTTACCCCCCAGTCCATCCTTGGGGATCTCCCTGCATGAGGCTCCCCAGTCACCCAACACCTGCTCCTCACCTGCACTTGAAGTCACAGGAGCCAGCGGCCAGGAGGACGTTGTTGGGGTGCCAGTCGAGGCTGAGCACCGTCGAGCGGATGGGCTTCTTGATGTGCTTGCACACCCACCTGTGTGGAGAGGGGGTGGCAGCAGAGGGGCAGCATCACCATCCCCAGAGCCCCCCTGGGATTTTGGGGAGCTGGCTGATGTTGGTCAGGGCTACAAATGCGCCAGGAGCTGCCCTGGGCCACCTTCCTGCAGTAGCAGCTTGGGCATGGGGAGTCCATCCCTCCATTTCCCCATCTGTCTCCACCTCCAGCTCCTCCAGTCTCTTATTTCCCAATCCATCTGCCATCCATCCATCATCCATCCATCCATCCACCCATCCATCCACCCATCCATCATCCATCCATCCATCCATCTGTCCATCCATCATTCATCCATCCATCCATCCATCCATCCATCCATCCCTCATCCATCCATCCCTCCATCCATCCACCCATCCATCATCCATCCATCCATCCATCTGTCCATCCATCATCCATCCATCCATCCATCCATCCATCCATCCATCCCTCATCCATCCATCCATCCATCCATCCATCCATCCATCCATCCATCCATCATCCATCCATCCATCCATCCATCATCCATCCATCCATCCATCCATCATCCATCTCCTCTCTTTTTCCCTCAGGACAGACCCACTCAGAGCCCCACCAGTCGTTCTCCTGCTCGAAGTAGCAGATGGAGATGAGGCGGGAGCCGCTGCCCACAGCGAATTTGTTCTCCTTGGGGGACCACTTGACGCAGCGGGCGGCGCGGTTGATGCGCAGGATGACCAGGGTGGGCTTCCAGACGTTGCCCTTGAGGGTCCACACGTAGGCATTGCGGTCGGTCCCGCACGTCACCAGCCGGTTGCTCTCAGGGGCCCAGTCGATGCCTGGAAGGCAGAGGGAGATGATGGTGGCCCATGGTGGCCCAGGGAGCCTCGGGAATGGGAATGGTGGCACTCAGGGCTGGGGGGTGTCTGAAGGTGTGGTTGTTCTGGGTGGTTTCTGATCCACAGCTCCTCTTTGCCCCACACCATCCCTCCCACATCAAAGCATTCCATGTCAACCCATCCCACCCCATCTCTCTCGTCCATACATCTCATTCCACCCCATCCCTTCCCATCCCATCCCGTCCCTTCCCGTCCCATCCCATCCCTCCTATATATCCATCACCCATCCATTCCTCATTCCACCCTACCCCATCCCTTCCCTTCCCATCCATCCCACATCATCCCAATCCATCTCACCCCATTTCTCCCATCCGTCCCTGTCCCTTCCCATCTCTCTCTCCCTCCTTCCCTCCACCCCATCCCTCTCCATCTCTCCCATCCCATCCATCCCACCCCTGGCTGCCTTCAGCTGGACACAACCTGCTCCACTCTCCTCCACCCCTGCACAACCCCCATCCACTGGGCACCAGTGCCACGAGCAGGGCTGGGAGCAGCTCTGGGCACCATCCGTGTCCCTGTCCCCTCTGCCAGCTGTGACTCACCTGTCACCTGCCCGTTGTGCTCCTTCAGCTCGTGGACTTTGCTCCACTTGGCCCCATCCTTGCGGTAGATGTGAACCTCGTGGTTGTTGGGGCACAGGGCGATCTCTGGGGGGTGACAGTGGCCAGGGCAAAGCCCTCCCCTGGGTCACAGGCTCCGCAGGGCCAACCAGCACCCACCCACCCCTTCCTGGGCTCCTGGTCCCCACTGAGCCCCAGCTGCCTGGGGGGGGGGGGTCCCACCAAGCCCCCCAGCCCTGGTCCTGCACTGCCCTAATGCTGCAAATTGTCCCTAGGGGAAGGGAGAACCCCACACCCCACAGTCATCCCTTCCCTACGGTGTGGTCCCATGGGGCTGGGGGGATGAAACAGGACAGGATGGGATGGGATGGGATGGAACAGGATGGCTGGGGGTGCACAGCTCCCAAATCCAGCCCCATCCCGCCCCGCCCGCCCGGCGCTCCGGCCGCAGCAGAGAAAGCCCTTTTTGTTCTCCCGCATCCCCCGGGCCGCGCTCGGGAAATGCCATCGCCCGTGAATCACCCGGCTCTGCTCCGCGTCCCTCCCTCCCCGGCCGGTGCCTCGGGGCTGGACGCTCTGCTGGCACCCCCGTGCCAGGCTCGGTCCCGGCACTGGCACCGGGGGACACAGGGGGATGTGCAGTCCCAGCCCCCAAATCTGCCCGTGGCAGGATCTGCTTCCCCAAACCCAGCCCCAAGCCAGCTCTGCCCCGCCCCGGGGATGTTGAGCCAGGATTGTGCCTGGGGATGTCCTTGGGAATTTCGGGGTGCCCCAGGCGTACTCACGGGTGCGGTCCTTGTTCCAGGCATGGCAGCTGATGGGCTCCAGCAGGAAGCTGTGGTAGGCCATGGCTCACGGGCTGGGGACAGGGAGAGACCCCCAGGCTGTCAGGACACGCTGCTGCAGCCACAGGGACAAGATCCCAGCCCCACAGAATGATCCTTCCCACTGGGATCAGTCCTGTGTTGCAGCCCACCATGTCTCTCCTCTGCCGGGGAGAGGGTTCTCCTGAGGATTTCCAAACTCAGAAACTGTCCATTTCCAGGAATTTCTAAACCCTGCTGTCATCCTGCTCCAGCTGGCTGGAACTTGCTGGGCAGGAGCTGGCTGGGGACACAGGGACCCTGGTGCCAACAGCCCCATGTGCACCCCTGGGGTCCCACCACGGGCAGCACCTCCTCTCTCCACCCCAACAGGGCCAGATCCACTCCCTCCTTCCACACCTCTCATTTAGGAAGAGCCAAAGCCCCATGGAGGCCCTTCCATCCCATCAGTGCTCATCCCTTCTCCTGGCCGAGCTCCCACCATTCCTGCTGGTCCCCAGCTGCCATGGGATGGAGCAGTTTGCCCCAGAGGCCCCTCCAGGTGCCACGGGAGCGGGAAGGGCTCGGAGCAGCGCCACAGCCCCTTGGCCATCCGGCCCAGGGAGCGCAGGGATGCAGGGAAACACCTCACCAGGGCGTGGCTGATGACGGGAATTACTCACAGCCTGCTCTCGGCTATTTTGGGAATACGTCCCGTTTTCTTTGGCAGCTAAAAACTCCAGGGGAAGGAAAAAACGTCCCTCTTAGCAAAGCTCCATCCCTGGGCTGAGGAAAAGAAAATCTGAGGAGCTCCATCAGCTGCCTTCTGCATGTGGAGAAATTCCAGTGCTGATGCAGGACAGCCCCGCTGTCGCACAGCCCCTGGCCAAGGACGTGGGCCGGGATGAGGAGGCAGCTGCCCTGTCCAGCCCCGCCGATCCCCTGGAATGCAGCACAGGGTGTCCCAAGGAGGGTACAAAGCTGCTGCCACCACGGCCTCTCCCTCGAGCCCTGCGGATGGAGCAGCACCACGAGGGACGGACAAAACCATCAGCGACAGGGGCATTGCAAGAGATCAGGAGAGGGAAAACGTGTGAAAAGGGGATTTGGCTGAAATGGGCACCGGGCTCAAAGGGTTCCCTGCAGGAGGGAGGGGAGGCAGGACCGAGGTGCGTTCTGGCTTCGACACTAAGAAAACAGCAATACTTTTACTTTTTCCGTGGTTTGGGAGCTCAGAGGCATGAACTTTCCTCCCTGGGGGTCCCCGCTGCTCCCTTGCTGAGTGCCAGCCCGAAGGGACGAGCTCAGCCGCCGTGCCAGGGACGGAAGTCTTTGCCAGACACGGGAAGGAGTGAGGGCTGCGGGGGCCCGGGCCGCTCCCTGCAGCGGGTGCTGTTTTATTTCCCCCACGGCCCCTTTAGAGCCAGTTCCCCGCTGGCTGAGTGACCCACGGGGGCTCGGCAGCCCCTTCCCCAGCCGGGAAGAGCAGCAGAGGGGCTGTGGTTACATCCCTCCCCCACCCCTCCAAACCAGGGGCTCTTGAGGGAGGAAAATGGGAATTTTCCGAAGGCCAGACAGGGCGGGATTGGGAGCTGGAACAGCTCCGTTATCTCCCCGGCCAGTCCAAGCAGTTCGGAAACATCCTCGGAGGAGATAACCAAACCTTGGCAGAGCCGAGTGCCGGGGGCTCCTCCCAGTCCCGGGAGGAAGCCACACACCAGAGGAGCCGGGCTTTGGGTTTTTACGAGCCTGGCGGGATGGCGGGAGGAGGGTTTGCACCCACTGAGGATCCTGCTGGGAGCTGGGACCCCCTGAAACTCTCCCCGGACACTGTGGTGGACCCCTGCACCACCAAGACCACAACACCCACCCCCGGGAGCCCCTCTGCTCCCTGCGGCAGCTGAAGGGTGTCACCCCACCCTGCTCCTGCCAGCCAGGCTGGGGACACCCGTCCTCAGAGCCCAGGGCTGGTGGGGGGTACCCCAGGAGCCAGCCGGGCCCCGAGGGGACACCCCCGTCCCAGGGGAGGACAGATTGTGGCAGCTCCGTCCCTGCCGGCACCAACCCCGAGGGGACCCCCACAGGACGGCTCTTTCCACCCCCTCAGAGCTGTCAGACCGCCGGCAAGAGAAAAAAAAAAAACCCTGAAACTTGCTGACAAAGCTGGGAGAAAACCCCAAAACATCCAAAACGCAGCGACAGCGAAATTCGCAGGGGGCAAGGGGCTGCCTGCACCCCCCTGACCCCAGCCCGGGGGGACCCCCCGAACCCTCGAGCAGGGTGTGAGCGCCAGGAGCGGTGACAGCCACAGCCCCACGGGACAGCCCCGGTCCTGGCGGGCGGCAGAGCCCGTCCTTACCTTGCCGGGCAGGGCGGGCTGGGCTCAGTTCCTGGACGGCGGGGCTCGTTCATGGACTCTGGGCAGTCGACACGAACGGAGCCCGGAGCGAGCGGCGGGAGCTGTGCCTGCCCCGCCGAGGCAGCCCGACTTCCCTTTTCCTCTCCGAGAAGTGCAACCACTTCCTTACGTGGGCGTTGGGGGAGCGCAGAGCAGCTCTGCGGCCGCCCTGCCCCTGTGCCTGCGGGCCAGGCCGCTCCGGCACCGCCGCACGTGGACGGGCCCCCGGCCCCGGGATGCTCCCGGCCGCTCGGTGGGACGTGGGCACCTCGCCCTGGGTGCTCCAGGGAAGGATACAGCCAGGAGAACAGAAGAGAAGGATCCCCGGCGTCTCCCTCTAGCAGCGGGTGTTGTTCACCCCCGGCCCCCGATGCGTTTCGGAGGGATGGGGACTCCCTGTGCTGCCTGTGCTGGCCCCCAGCAGGGAACAGCCGTGCTTGGAGCCCACCCGGGGCGAGACGCTCGTCGGCATCGCCTCCCACGGCCGGGGAGATCCGCAGGACCCCGCGGAGCCTGGATCCGCCCGCCCTCGGCAGCAGCTGCTGCTGGTTCCTGCATCCCGCAGAGCCCAGTGGGACCCAGTGCCAGGCCGGCCGTGGTCACCATGCCTGGATCCCCACGCAGCAGACATCCAGCCCTCTGGTTTTATCACCTCCTGCTTCAGAGCAACTAGTTTTTATCCCATTCCCGCCTGGATGTGCTCAAGCCTTCCCTCCTGGGCACAGGGATGCACTCACTCACCCCTTCCCTCTCTGCTACCCCCCAGATCCCCTGACTGCAAGAAATGAAACACTCATTATTTTATGTATAGAAGGGAGAGGAAATTGTAAAGCCAAGCCTGACTGCCAGGGGAGAAGATGGGAGACACAAGGAAACCAGAGAAGGATCCAGTTCTGTGATGGAGAACAGTGGCTGCCACTCAGAGCTGATCTTCCACAGTAACAGAGCCGAGAAACGAGCAGGGTATGAAGCAACTCTGGTTCCAGAGGAAGTGGTAAATTTAGTCATTGGGGTTAAGACACTTCTGCATTTTCAGCAGAAATGACAATTTTAAGCTTTGTAAAGCAATGCCACGAGCCAGCTAATCCCCTCAGAGCACAGCAAGGCAGCAGCACAGGGAGGAGGAATACACCCTGTGAATAAAGCTGTGTGCAAATGCCTCAGTGAGCTCCTGAGGCTCGGAGCTGAACTGCAAAAGGAACCTGGGGACAAAGGATCAGCACAGAAGCCAGACCACGCTGACACCTGCAGCTTCATTTGCCCACTAGCTGTTATAAATACAGGATTTTATGGGTTGAGAGCTCAGCTCTAACAGGACACAGAATCCCAGAACCACCAAAGGTGGAAAAAACCTCCAAGTTCATTAAGTCCAACCTGTGACCAATCCCCACCTTGCCAACCAGCTCAGAGCACTGAGTGCCACATCCAGTCATTCCTTGAACACCTCCAGGGATGGTGATTCCCCAGCCTTGAAGTTTCACAGACTTACCAAGAGATTTGCTTTCAATTTGTCTTCCCCAGATGAGGCTCAGCAGATTTTTGTCTCACTTTCCACAAAGAGCTTTCCATCCTGTCCCACAGGCACTGCCCTGGGAGCAGGCTGGGGACCAACTCCAAAGACAACTACAAATAATTCTGGTCACTCACCTTTGGAAAAATGTCACTCACTAAGCAGACAACAAAAGAGACCTTCAGGTTAATTTGCTGTTGTTATGGATTAAATGCAAGGCAGACAGAATGAAGAGAAGTAGGATAAAATCATTCATCCTCCAAAATCGTCACCTCAAGGGAAGAATTTGCCTGGAAGAAGCTCATCTGAATCTTCACATCCAGATCATCAGAACTCCAGGTCTTTCAACTTTAGAACCTTTCAGTTAAGATGAACTTCTGCTTTAAGGCCATAAAATATCAGTGCAGGGTTTTCCCCACTCTGTCTCTCCTCCAATTCCCTTAACATCCCTTTTTTAATCAATAAACATCAAAACAAAGAATGAGTTTTTCTCTTTTTTATTATTATTATTATTATTTCTAGCAGACAATTTACATAAAATTCCCCTTTTAAGTTAGTGATTCATAACTTCTTGCAATAAACTACTTAAAGAGCAGCTTTGGTAAAGAATGGAATGAAACAACCAACCAAAAAAAAAAACAAAAAAAACAACAAAACCAAAACAACAATCACAGCTGATTTTGAAACCAACACAATTCACCAAATTTAGATTCAAAAGAAAATCTGCCAAGCTGTATTTTCTCAGTGTTTCCAAATATTTCACCTTCCTCCTCCCTTTTCAGGTTTGTGCAGATGTGGGAGCTGCGTTCTGTCAAGCAGTTTGTCCTGCTAGATCACGGAAATCCATCTTTACATGATTCGTAGCCCTTGGATGGAGGACTCTAAAGTCTTGAAGGAGAGAAAAAAAATCTTAATTACAATCTGCTGCTGTAGCTTGGGCTAAATAATTCAGTGTAAATGCTAAAAAAAAAAAAAACAAGCAAAAAACATCAATATTTGAAATTAGACTCAGTCACAGAATCCCAGAATGGTTTGGGATTAAAGCTCATCTCATTCCAGCCCCTGCCATGGCAGGGACACCTTCCACAGTCCCAGGTGGCTCCAAGCCCTGTCCAGCCTGGCCTTGGACACTTCCAGGGATCCAGGGGCAGCCACAGCTGCTCTGGGCAACCTGTGTCAGGGCCTCCCCACCCTCACAGGGAAGAATTTCTTCTTTAAGCAAAGGATTTCTTCCTAATGCAAGAGCCAGAGGCCACAACAGTCGTTCCTTTCAATCTCAGGCATGTACAGGCCAACGATACAGACCCAAAAACTGCACTAAAGCAGCTTAGAGACCTCAACTTCTTGTTTGACTGCTGTCCCCAGCAGAGCATTCTGGCACCACAGAGCACAGACAATCTGTTCTTTCCCTAAATCAGATCCCACATCCCAGATTTGGGAAGGCCAACAGGGACCTCTGTTGGCCAGGCCTGAGCAAAGCAAGCATGGGCATTAATATATCCTTTTAGGATTTTCAATACTGTATTTTCCAGCTGTTAGAGACAGCTCCTTGGGTAAGTTAATTCTGAGAGGACAGGACCATGTTCTGCAGCAGGGCAATGAGCAGAGCCCCGTGGGATGGGAGAAGGAAGAGGCAAGGGGTCGTGTTGTACAAATTGCTCCAGCCCAATTGTGGCTGAGGCTGGAGAATGAAAGAATTAAGGGGATTCCTACAGGGACATTAAGTAATTCTATTAAAAATTAAGTCTGTATTAGCACCATCTGCTTAACAAACTGCATCTGCATTTATGCAGATTCTTGGATCAGTTTTTCTTATGGATTTCACTAATGGTTTTGAATATTCCAGTCTGGATTTCCTGCTGCTACTAAAACCTGGCTTGAGGCTGAGCCCCAGGAGTTGATACTAGAGATTAAAAAAAAAAAAAACATCCACCACCCCAGCTAGTTGACAGAAACATGGTAGTAAAAGCACATTTTTACCTTAAAATCCCAGATGGTCATTGCTCCATCGATGCCGGTGGTGCAGAATTTCCGACAATCCCGTTTGTCAATCTCATAAATAGACACTTGGCTGCAAACAGAGAGTGAGAGCTCCAACACCCATTCCAGAGAGCCAGAAAACTGGGAAATTTGGGTTGAATTCTACTCCTACTCTTTGGATGGAGACATGACTATACCAGAGCCTACACTAGATTCTTGGTAGAATGCCTCAGAAAAATAAGCCAAGAAAAAGATGCTGATAGCTCTTTAATGGCTTGGTGAGACAAAATGTTTTCCTTGAATAAAGAGAAATTGCTCAACATCCCTGGGGATCACATGATTTTTTTAATGCAAAGATATTTTACCCGATTAACCCGAATGAATCTTTTTGATTAACAGAATTGTTGAATGGTTTGGGGTGGAAGGGACCTTAAAACCCATCCAAGTCCCACTCCCTGCTGTGGGCAGAGACACCTTCCACTATCCCAGGTTGCTCCAACCTGGCCTTGAAAGCTTCCAGGGATGGGGCAACTACAGCTTCTCTGGGCAGCCTGTGCCAAGGACCTCCCCACCCTCACAGGGAAGGATTTTTCTGTATGTTTAACCTAAATTTCCCTTCTTTCAGTCTGAAAACAGTGATACATAATAAATAAATACACATGGCCGTAACATCTGAAAAAGGAAGGTGGTATGTGAATTTCAGGTGGATTTTGCTGACTGGATTTTGCACAGTGCCGCCAGCCTCTTGGGAACTACCCACATATTTGATAAGATAAGCTGTGTCCAAGGTACACAACACATTAACCACGAGCAAACAGCTGCAGCCATGTCAATGATTAACCAGCAGCCACGTAAATCCCAGAAACAGAGAGCTGCTAGGGAAAGACCACAAGGAAAAAAGAGTACCAGCTACACTCTTCTGGTACAGCAAACCTAAGGGTTGGCAGAACACCCTGGGAAATGGGCATGGAGAACATTCCCTGCCCTGCTCCTGGCAGCAGGACACTCACGTTATACTGTTTTGGTGCAGTGTCTCCAGGGTGGTGTTGCGGTCTTCCGTGGTGGCTCTTTTATCCATGTTCCGGAAGCGCTCCATGGCGGAGATGTTGCGCTGGATGCTCTGTTTGGGAATGTCTAGTTTGGAAACGAAGCTCAGCAAGCCACGGTCGTCACAGTTGAAGAGCATCGGGCAGCAGTCGTGGCCCTGCAACCAAACACCACGGTGGTGAGGAAACACCACCTCAGCATTCCCAGCCTGCCCTTCCAACACGCAAACACTGGCACCACGGCAGAGCTTGTTTAGTATTATTACTAACTGTGCAAAATATGGGGTTTTCTCCCCCTCCAAAACACGACAAAGCTCTGCAAGGAGGAAATAGCAGACACTTACAGCTGCCACCACGCTGTTCTCGGAGACAAAGGACACGCTCAGGAGTGGGAGGAACTCTGTTTTCAGCTGCGAAACCCTGAGCACAAGGACATTTGTTAGAGGGATTCAATGAAACCTCTCATTTTCGGCTCTAACAAAAAATAGGCACCGTTCCCACACAAGGATTGTTGGAAAAGTCGAGGTAGCTCGCCTGTCCTGTGGTGACAACAGAAGGTTGTGATTTGCAATAAAAAGTTTCAGCCTAATGAAAGCGTGCTGGAAGATTTATAACAAAGCCAAGTATTCCAGGTGAAAGGCTAACATTATCAAAATTGTATAAACAGGGGCAAGAGTTCAAAAGGAATACCCCCCAAAATGTCTGCTTTGAGGAAGATATTAATTTCATTTGAATATAAAAAACACTTGAAATGTTGATGCTTGACATCTTTGCAGAGGGAAAATCCTTGATGTTCATTTAAGTCAATTTTTGCGATTTAATGACAAATAAAGAGAATTCTTAAACACTTTCTAATTAATTATATTCCCTGCCAGGTACTTATACAACTGTACTGATCAGAACCACAATTCAAAATTAATCCCAGCAATGTCTGGATGACCCCAGAGACTTCTGCTACCAAAACATATGGAGAATCTCATCCTTCCTGGCTGGAAAGCCAAGGACACTGCAAAGTTATGCAGATCAAGAGGAGCAGCAGAAGGAGCAATTGTTAGTAAAGTATTTTGTTGGATTGGGAGGTGTAAGTTGAAACCTTGCATCAGCAGCATCTTAAGGACAGATGTTGGAATTAATATTTAATGAACTTATTTTCCAGATTCTGGTTAGAGATGCGGTCTTAGTGCTGCAGTGAGCATGTTTCTGGATTCTCTTTGAATTGGGAATATTGCCTGGAATATTGCTTGGAATATTTTGTATTGCAAATATTATTTTGAAAAAGGAAATATTGTTTCCCTGGTTACTCAGTGGAACATACCTTTTTTCCTAAATGCCTCTTCCCCCCCCCCCCAAAAAAAAACCTTGCTATACCGTCACCAAAGGATTCTTACAAAGAATCAAAAGTATATACTCTAAAATTTGCAGAAACAAACCTTATTTATAGAATATTTATATAAGCCTCAAAGAGACTCCTAGAACCTACAGTAAAACAGGCAACAGAGGCACGAGCTTGCGAGCCCAATATTCCACACAGAACCACGGAATCATTAAGGTTGGACAAAACCTTTAGGGTCATCAGGCTCACAGTACCAGCAAGGGGATACTCACATCATGTTTTTGGAGGCATCAGCCACTGACACGGTGCTGTCATGACTGACCCAGGCCAGGCGGTTGCCGCTGGCGGAGAAGCTCACGCTGTGCACCCACCCTCCGCTGCCTGCGCCCCCAAATTCCGACATCAGCTGCCCAAAAGGCATCTTGGAGCCCCAGGGTGTGCTGGCTGGCTTTTCATCCACTTCCTTAATGTAAGCAGAGAACACCCTGCAAATAAAAAGATTTTGGTGTGAACAAAGAGAGAACGAAGCTCCTGGGAGCATGGGGTGCGTTTCGTGTTGGAAGGAGAGAGATGTGTCCTGATTCTCCCAAAATAAAATATTTTGGTGTCTTTGAACAAGCCTGGAAGCAGCATGCTGAGAGAAAGCAGCAGTACAAAGCACACAGGTTTCTCATAAATGCTGTTCTTGTAGCCCTCTCCCTTTCTTTCCAGAAGATGGCACAAAAATACACGTTTGTCAGTGCATTTTTCCCCGTGCCAAGATTTCCCTTTCATCCTTTTGCAGTGCTAACAGCTCTCCAGAGTCAAGCCTTCAGTTAGAGAAAACCCAGGAATGGCACTGTATAATTAGAATCTAATACAAACACCTACAAAATTACCCACTTTTTAAGAACATTCCCGTTTTAGCAGGATTTCAAAGAAAGAAATGTGATGTTCTAATGCCAGCAAAGGAGCTCTGAGCCACCTTCTTCCGGCTCATTATTGCAAAAATGCCTTGAAAACCTGAAATACTGCAATGTTTTTATAGGGTTTTTTTTCCCCCAGCACTACAATTTTTAAGGAATGTTTAAATAGAAAGCCTCCCCCTTTCATCAAATTCCTTCTGCATGATTCAGCCATGCCACAATATGGTGTTCTTGACTGTTACCATGGAATTTAATAGGACGTCACAACCATAAGATTTGAGTCCATTGAACAGGAGGAGCAAGGCAGCTACACCATGCTACTACCAGAGGGGAAAAAAAATATCAGTATAAATGAAAAACTGTAATCAAATATTCATGGTTGCAGTCACACAGAAATAGGAATTATTTTATAGTGAGTTGAAGAAAATGTAGCTTCCCCTTCCCTGTTTTTTGTATCTTTTGTATGTCTGGGGTAAGCACTTCCAAAGGTTCCTATATTCAGCTTATTTCAATAAAGCTGCTCATTTGGAATGAGAAGGGTTTAACTGCAGCTATATTAGGTATGGATTTTCAGGGAATTAAGTATGGATATATATTTGGCTCTATTAGTTTAAATATAATCTAATGATAATCCCTTAAAAATCTGAATTTTATAGAGCCACCTAAAAGGATGGTCTCTTAATGTATGGAAGTAGGACAAGATGTTTAAAGCAGCAGCCTTTGACACAAGGCAGGAAAATCATACCTAAGTAGGGAAGACCTTGAATTTAACTGTTAATTAAAAATATAAGAAGTCTTCCCCCTTATAAAGTCTCCCTGTCTTTTAAAACCAAAATCACCTCAGCCTGAAGGCCCCAGCCTCCAAAGAATGTTGGGAAATGACATTCATTCCCTCAGCAAGAACATAAAATAATACTTATATGGTGCTGGTAGCTACAGATACATATGTATTTCAGATAAATACAAGGGGAGCTCATTTGTCTTGGCAAAGCACCAAAAATCTCTGCTGAATACCCAGCAATTTGCAGCCTCCTGCCCTCCATTCCTTCTCCAAAATGTTTCCCACTTAGCTGCTTATTATGTGGCAGTGGCTCTGGCAGATCCATTTCCTAATTTCCATCAGAACAGGTGCACACTCCAGGTATCTTTTTTTTTTTTTTTTTTTTTTTTTTTTTTTTTTTTTTTTAATATGGAACTGAAGGGAGAACTGGAATTCTAGAGATCTGTACTCATAATTTACAAAAGATAATAGTTTTTCATGGTTTTGGGGAAGAAACAATCCTACAGTCCCAGAATGGTTTGGGTTGGACACACACACACACATTTCAGGTGACCTATGCCAAAAGCCTGAGGTCCTTTATGAAACCAAATTTAAAAGCTTCCACATGTGAAAAGTAGCTGCTTCTGTTTCACATCACCTATTTTGTGACAAGAAGTGAATACATACAGTTTATCTAATTTGAACTGTAAATAAGGCAGGAAAGAGGAGACAACTCTCCCCTCTCTTTCCATGCTTCCATTTAACATCTCTCCTTATATGAAAAGGTATCAAAGGATGGGGTTTAGATGTGAGGGTTTCATTCTGAAATAAGGAATGCAATAGTCAGTCCCACCTCCCCCTCCCACTCCTCCTTAGTCATTTTTAGTCCACACTTTGAAGCTTAAAAATTGCCCTATTACATAAAGAATTTAAGAAAAGAAGCTTTCATTGTCATTCAAGGTACAAGTGATTAAGTCAGTGCAGATTCAAGTCAGGCCCTGCAGACTCCCCTGCAGTGACCCCAAGCACAGAGCAGTTTGCAGGGCCCATCCCTCACACTGTAATTTCACTATCAGTTGCTAAATCTCCCCCATCCATCTCTCACACCAATCTGCCTTTAACAGCCTTTTTTTTTCTTAATGGTCTTCAAAAAATCTCTTCTATTGTGTTGAGTTGCAGGTGGATCAATTCCTTGATTCTGCTCCCCACAGGCAAAGGGGAGGAAACAAGGAACTCAGAGAACAAAAAGATGGGATAACACCTTTGGAAATGACCAGTTACTCTGAATTTTGGAACTGCACCATTAGGGTATTGCTTTTTAAACTCTAACTAGCAGTGTTGGTGTTCTACAAGATGACACCTGCTAATCCAACTTCAGCCTAATGACCAGCTCTCAGCATAAATGCTGTGTAATGCTGGGAAGGAACCCAGCAATTCCCCAAATTCACGTGTGTCCCTCAGCAGATCCATGCTGGCTGTGCAAAATCAGGACACAGCAGCACCAAAGCCAAGGTTTCTCAAGCTGGATATTTTATTTTGGCACCAACAGCAGTACACAATGAGCCACCTTTTATTCTAATAGCAAGTGCAAATACCTGATCAACATACTCAAGCTACTGATTTGATCCAGTAACCCAAACTGTAGATAGATATTTCAGGTTCTCTCACCTGCACTTGAAGTCACAGGATCCTGCAGCCAGCAGGACATTGTTGGGGTGCCAGTCCAGGCTGAGGACAGTGGAACGAATGGGCTTTTTAATGTGTTTGCTCACCCACCTAAAATAAAACCAAACCAAAATAAGACATATATTTTATATGAACATATTTTACCTGATTCCCACAAATCCATGAAACACTCCTCAAAAAGATCACTCCCTGTCAATGGCTAAACACATCAGTCCTGGAAAAAACTTCATGTCCAAATCTTTCACATTCTTTTGTGCAGTCTGTGAACTTTATGCCTAGCTTAATTAAACTTTCAAATAATATGAACAAACTCATTAAATATGCATCTCCTCAGCTAAGTCCTATTCCCCTTCAGGCTGATTTTTATAATGCATCAGATGGAACTCCTTGATGTGAAATTTGCCCAGGAATTGCCAGGTCTCTTCCCCCCAGTGAACATGAGGTCACCTGTGACTGTGACACTGAGCTAAGCAGCACTATTTGCATGGATCACCAAGCACAAGCCCTTCTCCAGTCCTTCCAATGAATTTTATAGTCACATCTCTTGCCTATTGACTTTTTTACTGTTCAAAAATACAATAACTATAAAACACAAGAAAATGGGGGACTGCCAATGACCCAACCATTCATCTCAATTATCTGCAGTGCAGTGCAAAGTGGTCCTGCTGCTGAATTCATCAATAGTGGCCTAAATATGTCCCAGCAGATTTGGTTTATCTGAACTATTTACAAACTAGGAATTAAATCTATTATTCACTTGATGGACTTTGGGATGATGCTGCTTTTTCTTTGATTTTAATTCCATCAGGCACAAGTTTTAAGGCTCACAATTTACAAATCATATTTCTTTAGCATATGGAGTCTTGATTCTTTTGCAGACAAGTGAGGCAGAGAAAAAATATTGATAAATGAATATGCTGAAAAGCATAAAAGTCCAAAACAATCTTTAAAATGTATTTTGCAGATGGTGTCATTGTTTTTCATCTCCACATGGCAGACTGCACACAGAACACCTGTGTTTTTGTGGCTGTTTATGCAACCCAAAGCAAGAGATACTCCACACACTGATTTCAGCTACAGATGATACAGCAAATGTAGCTCCAACACGTGCAGCTCAAAGGGAGAAGATCAGAAACATTAAGTTTAGATGCTAAAATGAGAAAAATGTTAATGGTGAAAATATCTTTGTGATATTCCTATGTGAAATCTATAAACTGTGGTAAAAGTACATGACAAAATGCAGAACAGGTCGATGACAAGCTCAAACATCTTCTAACAGATCTCCCTGGAGATGTGACAGAATGACAAGAAATGGCCCAAAAGAATAGATACGGAAGAAAGATTCCAGTGAAAATGTCTTCATTCATTCTTGCATGAAGAGGGGGAAGGAAATATTTATCTTTTTTCAACCACAGAGTTGTAGTAATGAAATCTTTATTCTGCAGAAATTCTTGCACTTTTCAGAAAAGCAACATATGTTTATGGCAGTCAGGCAGAACACATCCACGCCAACTTGTACTGTCTGAAAATAGACAAAGTCAAAGGCCTTTAGGTGCTACAGCAGAGTGAAGAATAGAGAGAATTTTTTTCCCTAAACGTTAAAGTCCACAAAAGAACTGATGAGGCCATCCCTCTACATTTCCTGAACATTTTAGGAATTAGTAAAATACTTCAGCTTTCCCATGCCGACCTTAAAGATATAAAACCAGCTCACCAGTCATTTTCAGACTCAAAGTAGCACACAGATATGAGTCGAGCTCCACTGCCCACAGCAAACTTGTTCTCCAAGGGAGACCACTTGACGAAGGTGGCGGCACGGTTGATCCTGAGGATGACGAGGGTGGGTTTCCACACGCCGTCCTTCTGGCTCCACACGTAGGCGTTGCGGTCGGCGCCGCACGTCACGATGCGGTCGCTTTTGGGAGCCCAGTCAATACCTGCAAGTGAAGAGGTCACAGGAATTCATTTTCCCCTCATGCTGTTAGCTTTATGTTAAGGCAAAGAGGAGATCACCTCACAGCCCTCTGTCGCAGAATCCCAGAATTGTTTGTGGTGGAAAGGACCTTAAAGATCATCCAGTTCCAACTCTGTGCCAGCTCCCATTTGCTATCCCAGGTTGCTCCAAGCCCCATCCACTTGGACACTTCCTTGGACAATCCCAGGGATTCAGGGGCAGCCTCAGCTTCTCCAGGCAATCTGAGCCAGGGCCTCATCACCCTCACAGGGAAGGATTTTGCCATATATCTAAACCTAAATTTCAGTCTGAAGCCATTCCTCCCTGCCCTGTCACTGCAGTTCCTGACAAACTGATCACTTAGACAGTTATTACTGTCATATCATTCCCCTTCATCTCTTATTCTCCACGAGCTGTGAGGGATACTTGTTTCTCCCTGTAGCTTTCATCAAAACTGCACATCCCAAATTCCCAGATCCCAGGGATTTGCTGGCTGAGGAAGCTCCGAGGGCTGGCCAACAGGTGGAGCTCTGCAGACTGGCCAAGGCCTGTCCACCAGCACCCTCCAAACCTCTGACTTCTGCAAGATCCCTCTCAACAGCTGAAACTCAGCAATTCTGAAAGTACACAACCTCTAACAACATTTTGTGCTTGCTGCCAGACTGCAGCCATGATCTAAAGTTTCAAAAACAGGGATTTTTGGTTAGATGTTATCAATCTTTACGTACTGACACAATCCTTATGCTATTTCCATGCCTATTTAAGCTGTGCCACAAGAAAGGTTTACCAAGAAAAAAATAACGAAGTCAAACAATAAAATAAAACCTTTGATAAAGCTGTCAGTGCTTCTTTCCCCTCCTAGGCAATGAAGGATGTTCCCAACTGGGAAGTCTTATGGGAACATTATTTTTCATCTTTTTTCTAGCTTCCTTTGGGAAGCAGTCCTCAACTCTCCTGCCACAAATTATCTATCAGTGGTTTTCCATTACTACATTCAGTATTAAAAACATCTCTTAAGCTCACAAACTGAAAGTGGGATCAAAGCTGTAGAAAGAATTTGCACTAATGTTATCATATTATTCATACATTGTTTACTTCAATATACATTTATGCTTAAAAAGTGAAGAGCTTGGTAGTCTGAAACTACAGTTACAGGAGTCCTAGCAGTGCCTTTGAAAGAGGGACCATCCTGCCTCTCTTTCCTTCTCCTGCCCACCACCTCCTCTCACCAGCCCTGGTGCTGTTCTGACTTAGGCCAAGTTCAGATTTTTTAGCTTAGCAGAAAACAAGCTCTTCCTGTGAGTGAGTAGAGGCAGCTCACCACAAACCTGAGTCAGGAGAAGGACCTTGATCTCCTGTGATCAGGAGCTGCAGTGGCAGCAGCTGACTCACTCCTGTCAGGGGTTACAAGCAGTTTGATCAGTGGATCTCCTGTGTGTAACCACAGCTTAACTCCACTCTTTACAACCACCACAGCATTTCGTACTCCAAAGGTACACACTGTGCAGGAAAGCAGGGAGAGCTCTTTTCCCTAGTCATGAATATTTGGCTTCTAACACTAACAAGTACAAGTAGAATGTCTTGGGAGGACACACTTAATTTGTAATGCAGCCCAAGTGACTCTTCACAAAGAAGCAGGGACAGTTGTGCTCTTGGACAGCAAGAATTGGAAAAATTGAATAAAGTTCCTGCAAAATGCTGTTGGACTGATACTTCTGCCCATTAATGAGCTGACAACAGAATTTGCTGCTTTGGGTCAGTGCTTGTATTAATTATTTTCATTTATTTAAGAGAATAAAGCCCTTTTAAAAATATCACCATGGGAAAAAAATCCCAGTAATATAAAAGACTGCCACAGGATAATCACATTTTTTAAAATAACACCTTGTGACCCAACGTGGCAGCTCTTCTTAATTTTCATTGTGGATGTACAGGGCCTGCAATAAATGTGCTCACTGACCGTCTAAGTCCAGGTCTGAGCACTTCAAATGTTTATACAGTCCCTAAAAAGGGGTATTTATTTTTGTTGGAAACCACAAAGCAATTCTACAGTCGCATACTTGATGAAATTTTAGTACTAGCACTTGAAAGGGAGCAGCATGCATCACTGTGACACAACCAGATTACTTCAGTAGACTGAAAATGTGTTCTCATTATGTCATTAGGGATGAAAAATAAGCCATAGATAAGAAAAAATGGCTCAGTAGCTCCACTGAAATGTCTGGAAATGAGGTAGGGCTTTTCTTCCTAACACTCACTGCATGCAGTTCAGAAAACTGCTGCAAGGCTCCATCTAAGTGGGAATGCCAACCTATAAAAAGATCTATTTACTCAACACTTGCAGATTTCCTGTTCAGAATCTCAACTGGAGAAAAGAGGAGGGGTTGGAAAACTTCACATCTGCCTCAGCACAATCTCACCTGTAATGTGTCCATTGTGTTCCTTCAGCTCGTGAGCCTTCACCCACTGGTTCCCACTCTTCTTGTAGATGTGCACTTCATGGTTATTAGGGCTAATGGCAATCTCTTGAAGGAAGAAATAAAACAATCCAATTGTACAGAAGGCTTTTTAATAGCAAATGCTATATTTGGAAAGACTTTTCCCATCTAAAACCTCTATTCACAAATTTGAGAGCGTTAAATGGGCTTTGTAAACGAAGGGCCAAAATCCCTGGAAAATCTCCAATAATTATGGACAAAGAATCATGGAATGGTTTGGGTTGGAAGGCATCTTTAAGATCATCCAGTCCCAACCCCCTGCCATGGAAAGGGAAACCTTCCACTATCCCAAGTTGCTCCAAGCACCATCCAGCCTTGGGCACTTCCAGGCACAGCTTCTCTGGGAATCTGTGCCAGGGCCTCCCCACCCTCACAGGGAAGAATTTCTTCCCAAAATCCCATTTAGCCCTGCCCTCTAACAGTTTGATATTGGTACACATACCATGGTCATGTGTACTCTGCACAGGAACACAACACATTTGGAACACAACAATCCACATTATAGAGAAAACTTGGCCAAGAGGCAAAGCTTTGTGGAACACCAGGAAGACTTAATTACTTCCTATGCCAGAGTTCAAGCAACAGGCTTAGAAAAGCTTAGATTTGGAACACTTGTGCTTTTTGGACCAGAAGTAAAACATTTAACATGTAGAACTATGTATCTGATCACACCCTCCCTAAATGTGACACAGAACATCACAAGATCAAAAACTGACAGCAGAAAGAAAATAGCAATTGAAAAAAAGATAAATTAAAAATGAAAATGAACTTATTACTTACGAGTACGGTCTCTGTTCCAGGCATGGCAGGTGATTGGCTCCAGCAGGAACTGATGTAGAGACATTCCGAGATAAAGAGATTCCTATGTTGTAAAAAGTGAAAAGGCTGAAAGGTGTAAAATTGAAAACAAAACGCTTCAAAATGAGAGAATTAATAAAACCAAGTTAACCTTCAACATTTACCAAGCATCTTCCAGTGCAATGTTACAATTTATTTACAGATCACAACTTAATAAATACGATAAGGCTGCTCAAGAGCTGCCTGTAGCACACCCCCAGATAGTTTCAGTGGGATGATGGATTTGCATTGTCCTGCTTATGTCAGCTAATTGCAATTGCCCTGAAAGCCAGATACACTTGCTTCTTTTTGTAGCCTCACAGACAAGAGAGCAGGTCTTCAAGAAATCTAATAAACCTATTAATTTTACTAAGGAAATGGAACAATCAAAAAAAATAACTATCTAGGACAAAGGTCAGTGAACTGATTCTAGAGCCTGACTTGTATCCAGGCTCACAGGCAGCACTACAACAAAATCTTTTTTTCAGGAAGTCAAACTGATGTGTAACTGTGATCTGCTGATATATTATTTGATAAAATCATTCATATGAATCCTACAGAAAAATCACTAAGGTTAGTAATTAACTAATAAGTAATTTCTTCAAATTAATTCTAGCACTGAACTGTTTGATAATCAGGCTTCTGCCCCATGAAACTCAAACACTAAAACAAGCTGCATCACTGTAGTTTGTATTTTGTTTAAAAAAGGCTAAATACCTACTTTTTTCTTGTAACTGATGGCTGTTACAAGAGACAGTGCTGAAAATATGCAATTGGAGGCACATCCATCCGCAGACACAAAGTTGTTTAACGTGTTTTTATTATATTATCTTCCATCCATTTATGCTGCCTTTGGTTAATATAGGGCATAGAGTAGAATATTTTTGAAATTAAAATATTTTAGATGTTAAAGTATTTTAGATACTGAAATATTTTAGGTATTAAAATATACTATTCTATGTGCTGTATTAACCAGAGCAGCATAAATGGATGGAAGATAACACCATAAAAACTCAGGGTCACCTGTAATAATAAAAATGTGCACAGTTCAATGCATCCAACTTGGACTTGTCAATTCCTTTCTTATATTCCATTAACTTTCACAGCAATTTATCACTGCCTGATGGATCAAAGCATTTTTACCCCCACATATCCATCTTTAAAGAACTATCTCCGTGATGTCATTGCGAGACATCCACACCCATTACAGCCTGGAATTACAACATACCCAAGTATGGCCATGTTAGCAGAGGGTGGAGACTTCAGGACAAGGTAGGAATTTGGAAGCAAACAGGAAATGAATGGCAATCCAACAGAAACTTGGGAGTGGAAGAAGGATGAGTATGCTCTTAGGGAGCCTCAGGAATTACTATCACACCATCAGTTTAACAAATACTTTGAAAGTGCTGGATCTTGGAGCAGAGGTGAGACAGTATTTCACCAATGCAAGTAACTGGAGAGACTTTTTATTTTATTTAGTTTTTTGTTTAAGGAAATCGAGCACTGTTTTTCTAAAAATACACAAATTATGGGTGCATTTCAAATGTACTTGAAATACAACTTTTAACAATATGAACTTTTAGTCCAGCTCATAATTTTAACCAGCACAATTTTCACGGTTCTTATAATAATCAAATTCCACCAATCAAATGATGTATTAAATACACACAGTCCTAGGCAAAATAATTAATTATTCTTTGTTAATGTGAAAATGCTGCCATAATCTGGGTTACTTCTGCCCTTGGACATCCATCATTTGAGATTCCACGTGTGGAAGCAAAACACAACTGCAAAGTGCTTTTTCCAGGATCTTGCTTTAGCTCCTGCCAACATTCAGTAGCAGCACATTTCCATATACAGGAAAAGTTCAAGAGCTGTTCCACCAACAAGGAATGCTCAGCCTTTGCTACTCTTTCTGAAATAAAATGTAAAAATATCCACTCTTCTCTCCCCAAGGAATGCAGCTATTTTGAAACACTTTCTAATACAACTGTAGTATTTTATTCACAGATTGGCATTACATATGAAATATGGTCCCACTCTAACTCTTAGTTCAGGTATTTATTCTCAGCTGTTCCCAAAACCTATCCAAAGTTGTATGATCCATTCCTTCCCATTGATTGAAGTACCTGAGCTCCACAACTGGCTACAAGCCACCTTTTTCCATTTTGGTTTGGTTACAAACCCATAAAACACAACAATGATGATAACCTCAAAAAGCAGTGCTATTTCTGTCTCCTGATAGGCACAGTGATATTTTCTTTGGGAAGATAAATCTTGAAGAACTTTTCCAGTTATATTTATTCCTTACTAATAGACAGACAAAATCCAGCTTGTATTTCACTAGGGAAAATGCTGCTGGCTTTATAATTCTTGATAACCTCAATGCCTTCCTGTCATCCAACCCCAGAATCTCACATGGGGAAGATACTGGTATGACTTTTTACCAAGTACTTAATGCAGCTCTCCCTCAGTTTTATTTCAAATGGAAAGCAACTGACTTTGCGTTTCAATAAAATATTTTAAAATGGAGAAAAAAAAAGGGCAATCTTGCACCTTTTGTAGAGCAGTTCTTTCAGTACAAGGCCCGAAAGGATGGAGGTTGGGATGTACAGCACTCAGCTGCTGTCACCTCTTCTGGGGTGAGAAATATATGGTGAACGGTACTTGCTCATTCCTGGACAAACAACTAGCCAGGATACGGACTCAGAAGTGGGGACGGAATGTCTGTGTGTGACAGCAAGAAAGGGATCTTTTAAATCCCTTCCCATTCTCGGAGCACCTACATCACTTCCAAACACCTGGAAGCCAAGCACCTGCGGTGAAGGACAGCCTCCCAGCACCGCCACTCCCTCCCAAATCACTCAGCGCGGATTTCCCACGGGGGTGGCTCATCTCGGGCACCTCCTGACACAAGACACCGTCAGCACGGTAAAGCCGCCGGGATGCGCACGGATTGTGGGCTGCGGCCCTGCCAGCACAGGGCACGGCGGGGGCCCTGGGGGGTACAGCGGGGGATATGGCGGGGCACAGCGGGGGAAATGGGGGGCACCTCCTCGGGCCCGCCTCTCCCCGGCCCCTCAGCGCGCAGGGGTGAGCGGTGCCCACCGCCTCACCCTCAGCGGGGCGTCCCCAGCCCCTCGGGGCAGCGATGCCGCGGTGCCTTCCCCCCCGCGCTCCGCTCACGCCGGCGGGCCCGCAGGCTCCCCCCCACCCGCCGCCCATCGCTGCCGCGGCCGGGACTCACCTGAGGCGGCGGGGGCGGAGCGGGACTCGCGGACTCTGGGCAGTCAACGCGACTCCGCTCCGGCGGCGGGAGAGGCCGAGCGGGCCCGGCTCTGACACGGGCGGCAGGAAACGCGCTGGGCGCCTGCGCCGCCGGCCCTCCCCACACAAAGGGCGGAGCGGCGCCTGCGCGGCCCCTCAGGGCGGGGCGGCGCCGGCAGGGCATTGAGGAATTTGACGAGGTAAGGAGACAGGTTTAAGGTCATAAAATCCGGCTGTCAATGCACCCCCCGCCATAAACCACATCAGCCAAGCGCCTCTTAAACGCTTCCAAGAGTTGTGAGTCCACCACTTAGCTGGGTGAGCTGTCCCAATGTCTGACCACCCAAACAGTGGAAAAAAAAAAATTGTAACATCTAACCTGACTGTCCAGTGCGTCAACTTAAGGCCATTTCCTTCAGTCGTCTCACTGCAAGCACGGTAGAAGGGGCTGGATCCCACCTCAATACACCCTCCTTTCAGATCTACTACTGTAGTCAGCCTGGAGGACAAGGAAAGAAAACGGGGAAAAAAGAAGGTATTTCCCCCTGCCCAGTTGTTTCTCTGAGGAGAAAAAAACAAAAGGTGTGGTTATTAATTGTTCCCAGTAGATGAGTCCCAGAATACAGAGGTGCCACAATTTTGGACACATAATGAGATTGGGGTCCCAAACAGCAACACTCATCACCCATCCTACAGGATACATCACAGAGAATTTATACTGGTATAATCACCAGTGTAACGGAGACAAAATGCCACAAATATGAGGGCAAATAAATCCATGTTGAGTTTCCTTGGGACTAACCAAACCCAGTTTCCTCAGCCATGGCTTATAAGGTTTCCTAGACCTTTCATGAGGCTTTTGCCCTCCTCTGGACACACTCCAGCACCTCAGTGTCCTTTCTGAAAGGAGAGACCAGAACTGAGCTCAGCACTCGAGGTGTGGTGTCACCAATGCTGAGTACAGGGGGACAATCGCTGCCCTGGTCCTGCTGGCCACACTGTCCCTGATACAGGGAAAGATGCCCTTGGAGGGGACAGGGCTGCTCTGGAGCCAGGCTGGGAAAGCTGGGAAAGCCAGCCTGGAGAACAGAAGATCCAGAGAGACCTTAGAACCCCTTCCAGGACCTAAAAGGGCTCCAAGAGGGCTGGAGATGGACTTTGGACAAGGGCCTGGAGGGACAGGACACAGGGAATGGCTTCAAACTGAAAGAGGGAAAGGTTAGATGGGATATTGGGGAGAAATTCCTCCCTGTGAGGGTGGGGAGGCCCTGGCACAGGTTCCCAGAGCAGCTGTGGCTGCCCCTGGATCCCTGGAAGTGTCCAAGGCCAGGCTGGGACAGGGCTTGGAGCAACCTGGGACAGTGAAAGGTGTCCCTGCCCATGGCAGAGGGGTGGAACTGGATGAGCTTTAAGGTCCCTTCCAACCTAAACCATTCCATGATTCTCTGATTGAGGGTTGGAATATCAAAATAAGTTCATGAGCAATAATTTGCCCTACCTTAATTCCCTCGAGGAATTGCCTCCTCTTTGGGCTCTTATGGTTTGTCTCCTTCAAACTTGTGAGATTTTGTGAGCTCAAGTACAACAACAACGAACAAAAAAGTCTGGGAAAATGGGGAGAGATAAATGAGTCCCAGATATACTGAGGAGCAATAGAATAGTGAGTTTAATTTCAAGTCTGAGAGAAAATAAACAATTTATAAGCATCTCAAAGGAAAAAAAGAAGGTGAATGCTGGCCAGTATGACTTTGTCAGGAATGAATTGAGCCAATCTAATTTCCTCTTCTGGCAGCATAACAAGGATTGCAGATAAGGGCGAAGCAATGTATGTCATATATCTTGATTTTTAGTAGAGTTTCTGACACTGGCTTGCAGGATATTCTAATAATAAACTGGGAAACCAGTCTAGATGATACTGCTCTAAAGGAGTTGCAAAACTGGTTGAGGGAAGAAGTACTTAATATCAGTGCTTGTACAGGGAATTACCTGTGCATTACTCATCTGTGATGCAATAATGCAATTACTGCATCTGAAGCTGAGGTCAAGTTCAGAATAAACACAGTGGCAGAACCAGGATTCAAAACGGGAGCTCTGAGGTAAAAATGGGATGTGGCTGAGCAGCAGGTGCACTGCTGTTCACTCCAACACCATCAGCTTCAGATTTACACCACTGGGAATAGGGCAGCTGGCTGTGCTGCAGGGGAGGGGTGGAGGGGCTGCTGAGGGTCAAAAGCTGAACAGGAACAAAAAATATCTTTTTGCAGATGAGGTAAACTCCACACAGCCCCATGTGGGTAAGAAAGTCTGAGTAACACACACAAAGGAATCCTGCTCTGCTGAGCTGCATTAGAAGAGCATTAGAGTCCTGTGCACCAGAGAAATGTGGATGATTTGGGGGAAAAGGTGGCAATAATGATCAGGGGTCTTTGAACACATGTCTTCAGCTGAGCCTGTTGAGAGGACAGAAAACTGGGGGAAGATGTGCATAGTGTTGGAATAGATGAAAGGCTGCTGCTCTGAGGAAAGGAATAATTTGTTCTCTTGTGGCCACAGGGTAGGGCGAGAAGTCATAAACTGAGAGAAGAACAAGGCAGATCTGGGTAAAAAATTGCCAGCGACTACTTTGAAGTAGTGAAGCCCTGTGTTAGGAGCTGATTTGACAGGACGGAGGGCTGCTCTGAGAAGTTTTTAAGAATGGATCTGAAATATTTGTCAGGATGGCAAAAGTGCAATACAAGGACTTGTATTCAGGAGGTGAGAGTGGATGGCCTCTGTCAGTGGTCCTGTGGCTCTGTGCCTGCAAGATGTGTAATCAGTGCAGCCCTTATTGGTTTAACAATAAACCTGCCTCTGCTGCAGGGATTAAACACACACAACTAGGCCGAGCAGAGTTACGTAACTGCAACAAAATTACATTTTAAGTACGGTTTTATGTTTACAAAATGACTTTCACCAGATGGAGGGAGAGCATCTAAATGAGGAGCTCTGCAGAGGTTTTAAGCATTAAAAGCTAAGACCCTGTCTCCAGTGAAGCTTCCCAAAGAATTTTCCACCACTGCTCCTGCTGTAGGGCTGATACAATTGCTCTGTGCTAATCCAGGAAGGATGCCGATGTTTTTGAGATTACAGCCTCACAAGCAAGGCTGAACTGATCTTAGTGAAAGTGGTTTCAATGCAATCTGACCTTAAGGTATATATGAAAAAAAGATTTAAGCTGGGACATCCTCATTCAGCTACAGGGTAGCAGCTAGTCAAAAAGAGATCTTCTGGGAGCAGGCTGTTTGATACACAAACAGGTGAATGAAAAGTCATGGCTTGAGTGCATTCTAGGTGTGCATTGCCACAGGAGCTGTTTTTGCCTCTCAGCTTGTTTGAATTTGCTTTCTGTGCTCTCTACCCTCCTGTTGTGATGCCTTACATCTTGAGTTTGAGCAAAATACGATGTTCTGCCTTCTCACTGTGAAAAATACAAGTTTTCCCCCATACAATAAACCTTAATAAAACTAGGAATAAACTGTTGATGAGAGGAATTATTTGCAAAAGATGACCTGGATCATATCTCCCTTTGCTGACTTGAAAAATCTTAAATCTCTGTTAGCACAGATCAGTCACAAAGTGTTGGATGTACCAGGGATGTATTATTTGCAAGGTTTTGGGGCTGACACACAGATAATTCTTTTGTCTGCAGATTCTTTCACACTTTTTCTATTCTTTTGAGAAAAGATTTAGCCCTTACTGTGCATCCATTTGGGGAGTAGAAGGATGCTGATTCTTTTCCCTTTCTGTTCTACCATTAGTGAAAACATCTGTACTATCCATTAGCTGTTCCAGGAGTACCTCTGTGCCTAAAGAGACTTGTGGAATATCTGTGTTCCCTTTCTCAGGGAGCTGCATGAGTCAGCTGGTGTTGAGAACACACCTATGTTTTCCTCATCTCCGTCCCACACCCTTTTCTGCTCTAATAAATCCATGGCAGGTGGATTCAGACATGGGAGCTCCAGCTTCCCTGAGCCACTGGCACAGAGGAAGAGGATTGAGGCCTTGGATAACCTCCCCAGGAAGCAAAGCCTGAGACACAGTGCCAGATGTGCAGTTTGTTTAGAGCCAATGGAGCCATCCCATCTCCCTCTCCTCTGCATCTTCCACTCCCTGCATGGACTTCCTTTATTTGGCCAGGCTCTGTTCCTGTACCAGAAATGGTTTGATTTAGCAAGAGGAATCTTTGCACTAGAAAAATTGACCTGGAACCTGTCTGACATTTGTGCACAGTGACATCAAGGTGAGGAGAATGGGCATGACACTGAAGAGTGGTAGTTAATAAGTATTTTATAAATTGTGTGTTCATGTCTGTGCACACATCAGAGACTGTGCTTGAGAGCAGGAAGTGCTTGCACAGAAGGCAGAGGAGAGCAATCCTTTGTAGACAGTGATGCACACGTTCCAGGGACTGTCTCAAAAGGTGCATCCAAGTCTACAAAGGTCCACATGTCTAGGGATGCTGTAAGTATGAACTGAACATGAACATGTGCTTCCTGCAGCTGGTGTTTTGGAGAGGGAGAATGCCCCTGGTGTGCACCAAGTGCCATTGTGTGATCACAGAACACATCAAGCTGGAAGGGACCTGTAAGAGTCATCCAATCACACTCCCAAGTGATGAAACAGTGAGCTGGGGCAGGGCAGACCTACGGCCTCCTCATTTACAGATTATTCTGCATCTGTCCCCTCTGGTTGGTTTTACAGCCATTTTTTGTGGAAGACCAGCTCCTTTAGATACCTCTTATTCCTGTGCAGAATTTTCAGTCTCCACACAGTGTTTGTGGTTGGTGTCTGGCTGTTTCCAGTTCCTTTATGTGAAGAGGAGCAGAGGGCAATTGATGTGCCATTTTGAGGGTCAGAAATAGGGCAATGGTATCTACCCCAGGAATTTGAAGTTACTCGTGCTCTAGAGTTTTGTTGCAGTTGAAAAATAAAAGTCATGCTGCTGATGACAGCAAACCTTCCAAATTCTCCTTTGTGGGTGTAGATCAGCTGCTGAGACCAGGGGCTTGTTCTTGCTGCATTCAGGCACCATAAAGATTCTGATGGATGAGTTCTGCACGGGGTGCAAAGTGCTGAAATTCCCTTGTGCTCCAGTGGGTTCAGAGTATCCCACATGCAGCTTTTCTGCCTAGCCTGGATTTCCTTGAATTAGTGCATTCCCTTTGGGACATATTGGTTGTTAAATGAAAATGTTCCTTTTCAGGTATTTGTGCTGAATGTGGAAGCTAGGTGCAGGAAAGAGTTTCATAGCTGCTCTGCTGGAATAATCTTTCTAATATATTTGCACATGTTTTTCTTACCCTGGGGTTTCATAATAGTGTTTTTTTTTTTTCCCTCTTCTCAGGGCTAACTGTTCTGCCTATTCCATCTTGACTTACAGGTCTTTTATTGCAATTTAATAGTTGTTCTTAATCTTTTCCAGGTGCACATAATGATCTTGCTCCTGACACAGATCTTTTGCCACACAGGAAGCCTGTGAGGAAGGTATGAAACAGATTGAGAGCACAGCTATTTATACAGATCATGGAAAGCTAGGATATGTAGATTTGAAATCTGTGTGTTATCTTCTGAGAAATTCTGCCATATCTTTAATTTTATTGTGTATCACAGGCTGCCTTTCTGAAGGCTGGATCCAGAGTTCACTGAATTCATTGGAAGTAATCCCTGACATTTTGGACAACTCTAGATCAGACCATAAACCAGGTGGTGGGGTGCTTGTTTTGAACCACTGGACTAGTCAAAGTTGTTATCCCAACCTGTTATTAAATCAATAGTTTTGATTCTAATGACACTTCAGTCTTTTATTTCCACCCTCCAGTGGAAAGAAGGTGGCTGAGTGTGTGCTGTAGGTGGAGGGTGAAGACATTGTCTGAGCACACAGAAAGCACAAAGGTGGCAGAAGGCTCAGTGTCAGTCTGGGAGGAAATGCTGTGCATTAAATCCCCAGCTAGCTGTGATATTTTGGAAGTGCCAGTTGTCAGCACAGTGCCAAAGGAGCAATCTGCTCAGTGCTGGCAGCTCTGCTCTCCTCTGCCAATTCCAAATGCCACTGACTCGCTGGAGAGGGAACCCAGCCTACTCTTTGTTGGAGGGCTGATAGGTGTGAGGAGTGGAGTTGTGTAATAAGTGAAAGAAAGGACAAATCAAGAGGAAATGGAGGAATTCCTCAGGGTGCCATCTGTGATGCAGATTACCAGGGAGGCAGAGTGAAAGTGAATTTCTTCTTTTGTGGATTAATTCTGCCAGGCTGCAATCAGTGAGCTAACATGCATCCTGCCTTTCAGGGTCATAAAAAGCAGTGCAAGTGCTGACATCTATTATTAACACTGCTTTCAAATCAGCACTGGAGAGAAATAATGGAATATATACCTGAAAGTTTCCAGCTACCACCATAAAGGGCAGAAAGGTGGGGAGGTGACTTACATCAGCCACAGCTTTCTTTGCTCCCTCATCACCTCCTCAGTGCTCGCTGATGATTTCCTCGTGCTCATTAGTAATGTGTTGAAGGTCAGGCCCCAGCTTTCATTTAATAGTAAACTAACTGATTTTAGAGGGCAGAAAGAAGTCTTAGAGACCCCAAACACCTTTCCTATCTGCTCCTCTCTTCCATTCAACTGCCAGAGATGATTTGTGAATGATACAATGATACACCTCTGAGGCAGAAACAGACCCTGTTGTTTACCAAGCCTTGAAGTCCGGATCCATTTTTCTGAATTTCTGTTGGATTTGAATTTATATACCAATATTATTTATTTCAAAGCTCTGCTGCAGTAGCAGCAGCTGGCTTTAGACCTGACTGAAGCTGTACTTGATTGCTTTCTCAACAAACATAGTCTCTGCTTCACAGTTTGTGATATGGATGTGTCTTTTTATCTCATGGAAAATATAAGCCCCACAGCTCATTTAGCACTCACTGTTTACTGATATGAATCATTGGAGGACTGTTATTGTTGCTGCTGTAAAGAAAAATAATAATAAAAACACACTATGGAAGGAGAGTTCCAAAGGCATTAATAGAAAAATTGCATTCTGGTAACAAAGGCTGCTCTTCAGCAAAACAACATAATGTAAATGTGCCACAGTGTTCCAGAATGCTGGACAAGTTCAGTGCTCTGTGGGTTTTATATAACAAATAAGTTTTAAGCCCCCAATTTCATATGGAGATAGCAGCTCACCTGCTTAAAATGGATCCTTTTATTATCAGTCAATTGGAGGGGAATGTATTGGTTGTATTTTTTATCCTATTCAAATAAAAGCCACATTTACAACTCAGTTTTTATAACCAATGTCCCATAATTGCAGCTGAGAAGTGCTTCTTGGATTATCAGTCCTTTCCAGAAGTTACACTCTTCTCCTTGGAAATGTTATCATGGGTGGTCTTGATGGAAAAGCACTGCAGACTCTATTGGGGAATGTTAAAGTGGCTTCATAAATCTGTGCACAAACTGAAGTGGCAGGTATGTTATTTTATTCTGCACTCTGTAATGCAAGGAGGCTTCAAATTTCACTACAGTGGATTTCACTGGGGGCTACAGTCCATGGAAGAAATCCGAGCACCATGGAAACAACTGTAAAACTCTAGTTTCAATGGAGGCAGAATTTTATGCTGTCCCTTTTAGGGTGGTTTTTCCCTCAGCAGTATCTTAACTGTTCCACCAAATTTGTTTAAGGTCTCTTCATAAGCCTTGCTAGGAGTAAAGCTGGGCCAAGATGGCGCTTTTGTGAAAATCCTGCTATGAGTGTAATATTTTCAAAAACTGAGCTCTTCATGTTCCATACAATTATCATACTTGCCTTATAGACCACTGATATTTATCCATTATTTGCCTAATCCTGCATTTCTTACCCAGAGTTAAGATTTAATGTTAAACTACACACACATCAACTTTCTGATGAGGTAGCTTTTGCATAAATAGTTCTGCTTTCTCTGTGCATGGACACTGAGTTCATCGTGCTTTCTCCATGACCTCTGCCTGCTCCTAGAGTTTTCCAGAGTGCCCACTGCCCTCCAGATCAGCCTGCACTTCTTCCACTTCTCTCTGAGGTGGGCAGAGGCAGCACTTACAGCTCCTGCAGCTCCTCATGTGGTGAGCATCCTCATCCCTTTGGACCCAAAGGTCCTGAAAGCAGATGAAAGATTAATGTAAATAATGAAGGGAGAGGATGCTAAATGTTGTAGGAGGTCTCTCTGCAAAGCCATTCTTTAAGGTGATGCCTGATATTTTTTTTTTTTTTGAAAAGCAAAACTTAAAACCAAACCCCATGAAAACCCCAGCTCTCTCAGTATCATGTATGCCTCTCACTGTAGCCACACTGATTTTAAGAGAATTGTTTCTGATTGAGGCTGATGTAACTGAGCACAAGCTAGGTTTGAGAGTGTGTGTGTGTATAGATATATATGGGGAGATAGAATCTTTGTTGTTAGTGTTTAAGTTACTAGAATTGGATTTTTGGCAGCAGTTGTATCACTTTATTCCAACAAAGAGACAGCTTTTTACTAATTTGCTTACTTCATTTTATTTTAGCAATGAAGAGCTGAAGGAAGCTCTCTAGTTTTACATCTCTGTTAGTTTCCAGTCCATTTCTTGACTATCCTATTCAAACAGTAATCTCAACTTCTCTTAAACACAGAACATTTTTGGCTTAATTACATATAAATAGTTCTTGGGTTTTCAGTTTGACAAAAGCTGTTAGTAATGCTTGTCTTGTATAAGATTTGTTGAAACTACTGCAGATTGAAATTGGTGTGAGTGGGAGAACCATGGATTTTGAATATAAATTCCCAGTGTGTTCAAGGTTTCTGTCTAAACAAGAGCTCATAATCTACTGCTTTGTTACTTAAGTATAAAATAGAACTGGAGTTATTTTCCATCCAGGAGCTGCATCCAGCCTCTCCAGTTCACCTGGCCATGCTGTTGCAGTTTGTTCAGGTCTGGACAAGCTCACTGCTGTTCCTGCTGGCACAATCCAGCTGCATTTCCATTCTGGTCAGGTCAGTGGCCATCATTTCCAGGCAGAGATCTTCAGCACGCTCCTTCACTTCAGTCTCCAGACTCGCCTGCAGAGACTCAATTGCATGCTGGTGAGTGTTTCTGTGGACTCCAGTGAAGCATATGGTACAGCAGTCTGTTATTTTGAGTCTGATCCAGCCCTTGTATCAAATTATTGCCCACCAAGTAATAAAAATATAGTAACTTTTCAAATCTGTTAAAACTGAGATACCAGGATTTTGTACCAAGCCATTCACTAATACCTTCTTTTAAAACAGGGCTGGAGAGATTTCAAGTGGTCATCCTAAAACTGCCTAAAGTATGGATCAGCTCCTGCCAAACTAGTCCCACTTGATGTGAGACCAGACTGCATTTAACTTCCAATAACAGAGACCATAACCTTCAGACAATCTGGTCCAAGCAGTAATTCCCCTTAATGATTATCAAACTTTCCTAATGTCTAACTTAAAAACCTCCATGCTGCAACCTTATTATGTACATAATGTAATTATGGTCTGTGTGATTATACATACAAAATCCATCCAGTTATAAATGCAAAATCCATCTGGTGGTATGTGGGCAGCAGGCACCAGGCTGCCAGGAATCTCTCACATCTGCAGCATTGATACCTCCAAGGAAGACTCTGCTTCCTCCAGTGCCACCTGCAGTTCGTCCTTCTCAATCTCCAGCCTCACCGTTTGCAGCTCCTGAGTGTTCTTCCCTCCCTTCCTCAGCTGATTGAGTAGATCCTTAATTTCCTCTAGGGAAGAAAACAGATATTTCATGTGATAGGTTTCTCTCAGGACTATGAACTTTACTGAGTGCATCAGACAGATCCTTTGACTGGAAATAGCATGAAATGGTTTCAGTCACTTTATGTCAGCTGCCCTTTTTATTCATTGCTAAATATTATCCTGGATTTCTGAATGAGCCCTGCTAGCTGCATGTGTTCACAGAGGTGGAAGAATGAAGCACACTAAATAAAGAGAATTTTTTCCCAGTTTTTATCCAGCCTTCCCCTTTCCCCTTTTCAGATGGTTGCTTTCACAAAATGGGAACAGGACACCACATCATCTCCTTGCAGCAGAGAGGGGCTCTCTGCCAGCTGATGGAGGCTGGAGCAAAGGGTTGGGGGAGAGCCCAGGAAACTCTGGGTGTGTGCCAGGGTGTCCATCACTGTTTTCTCTTGGCCACAAGGACAAGAGACTGTAGCATCTTCTAAATGTTTATAGTGTCATCTTCCAGAGTCCTGTAAGAGATCAATTTTTGTAATTTACAGAACTGTAAAAAAAAAAAAAAAAAAAAAAAAAAAAAAAAAAAAAAAAAAAAGTGGGGGCAGAAGGGGGAAGGTGTCACTGAACAGCCAGGAGGGAGGAGGGATGCAAAGAGGGAGATTGAGAGGAGTCTGACTGACTTGCTCTGAACTGATTGCTGGAGATGCTGAATCCTCTCCACGGAGGTTAAAGGGAATATCATCTTTCCAGGGTAAAGCTGGCTGTTGTTAACAGCCCCCCTAAGTGAATTGCTCAGAATTAGAGGATGCTAGTAGCCAGAACTGGCACTGTGGCACTGCAGCCTCTCCTTTATGGCACCAAATTAATGTCCTCAGAGACTGAAAGCACCACTAGGAGTAAGGAAAGTGGAATTGGTGCTGGAAGACACCCCAAGAGATCATTCAGTAGAAATCAAGGGAATTATAATGTGCAGAATTTTTGTACCTTAAACCAGTACTTAACCTTAAGGGCCTTGTTCTCTTTCTTCATAGATTCCAGGTGCTTCAAGGATTCTTCATAGGCACCCTTAAGCTCTACATTTTCAGTTGTGCACACTCCTTCTGTGAATTTACTTCAACCTGCAGCTCTTTGCCCTTTTTTTGCCATTCCTTTAGCATCTTACCAAAGTCTCTGTGCCTCTTGTCCAGAGCAGCACAAGCAGCAATGGCCTGGAAAAATAAAGCCAAGCATTCACTGGACACAAGTTTTCTTCACACTTCGCTTCTCTCGCGTATCCTGCCAGCCAGTCACAGTTAAATTGGCAGCCATTCTAAAGGCTGGCAGCATTTCTCTTGGTCAGTCTGAATGGATGATTAAAATGTTTATGAGGCTGTCTTTCCTCACCATTAGGAATTTAACAAGATCACCCAGTTCCCATCAGTGTGATAGTCGTCCTTGCTCCTGTGGTTATAATGATGCTGCTGTGGAGCAAATGTTTTCCACTTCAGATGTTCCTTGTGCAGATGTGCTGCTAGTAATTGCCTGGGTTGATCAGTGTGACTTTTTCTATTTTAAAGGAGATTCAGTTACAAACAAGATGTTATTCAAGACTATTTTAGACTGTTTAACTGCTTGTCATGAAGGGAAAGAATAAAAGTACATTTTTCTTTCCTAGGAGCTTTTAATCACAAATATTCTACATATCCTTATGATCCACATATGTGTTCAGATACCATGGTGACAAGCACACCACAGGAACCATAGAATAAAGAACTGCTTCATTAAAGAAAGGGATGGGGAAACAGATTTTTTCAGCCCAGTAATGCAATGCTGTATGTGGGATTTTCGGCTCTTGGGATCTGTTCTAAAGCCAACTGCAGGCATTGGCAGGTACCCAAGGACTTCAGTGGATTTGGAGCAGCCTTTGTGACTATTTTAAGTAACATTTTTATTCAAATATCCTACAGTTGCACTACTATTCATGCTCTTACACTAACACAAGCAAGAGTAGAAATACTAATTTAATGAAGGCGCTGGTGTTTAAACTGTGTTGTTTAGGTCTGCTTTGAGTTTGGTAGTTAATAACCAGTGGCCAACCCACCAGTATTGCAACACTGAAAAGTTCAAAGCAGGATATCATTATCCTTTAAAGGAAGATGAATACTTTGCCTTGTAGTAAAGGAGGGCTTTTGCTTTAGCTGTACTCTTGTTTCTGGAAGTCAGCTAATGAGCTTATGAGAAGCATGCTGTGTGCTCCCAGGAATTAGCTGTGGCTCTCATCTGGGTTTTCTCTTGATGTGAGAAGTCTTAGCCTTGTTTCTCATGGCCATACAGATTGCTTGACGTTTAATAGAGAGGCCTTAAGAAATAAGGGAGTGGATCAAAGCCGACCTGAGTTAACAGAAAGACTCACAGAGCCTCTGGTACCAGGTGTTAGATCTTGGTGATCAGGCTGAGTACACTCCTGGCTAGCTGGATTTCTGGCCTTCTCAAGTCAACAGTGAGGTCCTCCATTCTGAAGCCTCTACTTATTCTTCTCCATGTTGGCAGCCCAGGCTTGGACTGATCCCACTGTCTCCTCTGCTTTCAAAGCCTCACAGTCAATTTTTTCCTGAAGGAAAGATGGCAGAAATATCCTGGTGAGTAGTTCATGGATTTGAAGAGTGATGGAATCAGCAACCCTCACCTACTGAACACCATCACTGTTTTCACCAGGGAAAAGATGGTAACTTGGCAGCAGTCTCAGAAAACAGATTGTAAAAACTTTGATGTTTGCTTTATCCTTAGGAAATTATAGTGGCTTTTGTAGGGCTAACGGAAGAGTCCTGTTGAAATTAAAAAAGGCTACCCAAATTCAAGCCTTAATCATAAACGTTTGTTTTCTGTTGTCAGTGTACCAATGTTAGGTTTCAGTAGTCTCTGTTATTGCAAGTATTATTTTCCTTCTCTTGGCTACAGCCCTTTGCTTTCTCTCTCTTACCAAATTACATCCCAACAGATCACATCCATAAGCTGTGACTCAGCAGCCAAGCTAAATAATGAGACTGCCCTTAGCCCCAGGCTCCCTGAAAGCTGAGAGCTCACTTAGTTTCCTCCAGCTTTTGCTTCTATCAATGGCATCAATCCTCTATTTGGTCCTCCAGACTTCAGTGTTGAGTTTAGAGAGCTGAACTGCAGCTTTGTTTTTCTCCTCTTCCTCCAGCTGCTCTTTCATCAGGTCCAAATCCTGCTTGGTATTGTTTGGGCTCCCACTGCAGCCATGCAGGACTCAAGGTAGCACGAGTTCCACTTGAACTGCTCAATCCTGGACCATCTAGAAACATCTCAGCCTTCAAAATATCTTCCTGTTCAGGAGCCAAGGTTTTGTTGTTTTTTTTTTTTTCCTTACCTGTTTTTTGCTGTATTGCAGTGAATTGAATTGAGCTCATACAACTGAAAACAGAACTTGGCATGTCACCATCACTGTTTGCTCTGTGTTTCAAAGAATTATGACAGTAAACCCATTTGGTGATTGTTCTGAACACAGAATCCTTGCCAGACTGGTGATATACAGGTGCAGCACTAGAATTACTCTTTGGAGATAAGCAGACTTTTCCAACGCACAGGTGTCAGACAGGGAGATGAAATGTTGATATATTTTGAGCCAGACTTTTGTGGTCTCTGCAAATAAACTGCTGCACAATCCAATGAATGGACAGTGGACTGATAATCAGGAGGCTCTCTGTGTTCTGCTCTGCTGCCAGCTCATGAGAGACTCCGTATCTTATTTCCATATCCATACAAGGTTCCTGTCCCCCACATCCCCTCCAAGACCAGCTGGTGACAAGCCCAGACATTCACTTGGATAAGGAAGTTCTTTGTGAGGGCTAACACAACAGATTTGTTACTCTGAAGTGGACAACGTTCAGAGGAGCAGGCAGTGCATGACCCATGATAGCAGCAGCCTCTGCAGGCAGCTGGTGTTCCCTAGCACCTTGGATTCCTCATCCAGCTGTCTCCTCAAGTCATCTGCATACAAGATCTTTAGTAGACAGTCTGGGTAAGCCTGCCCTGAGCTTCCTGGAGCTCCCAACTCAGCTGGCTGGTTTTGGCTGTGCAACAACTGTACAAAGAAGCAGGAGAGGAACTAATTCAATGTGGCTGGAGTGAGAGAGAAGGACTGGGAGATCTGTGAGAGGAGACAGGGCAGGGCTGCCAGAGCTGGATGGAATACAGGGGAAGAGAAGGATCTGAGGGAGGTAACATTGCACAAAACTGTCAAGAATTTACCTTGCAGCCTGATGGCTTTATTTTCAGCTTGGCTCTCCCCCACCACAGCCAGCTGGGCATTGGCCTCAGCCAGGTTATCTTCCAGCCAGTGCACATGAGCATGGGAGTTCAGCTGGAAGAGAGAGGTCAGTCATATGATGCTGAGTAAGGCTTCAAGGGCCAAGATATCCTCCCTCCCTGGCAAACTCAGTTTATTCCAGTTGGCGATTGCACTGCGATGACTGTAGTAGCCTGGGGGAGTGCAGAGTGTCCTGACCTTTGTGAGGGGGATGCCTGCTCCATCAGCCAGGATGGGCAGTGTTCAGCATCAGCTGCCAACAGCTGCTTCCTGGCATCAGCAGCTCCCACTGGAGAGCTGAATTCTGCTTTGCACTCATGGCTGCACCTGTGGCTGCATTGGTTTGGTGAGGAATTCCCTGCTGGTCTCTCCCTCGGATTTCTACAGAGATTACATGCTTACACTGAGCTTACCCATTTCTGCCTTCATGAGCTGTTTGTCCATCTCCAGCTTTGCTTTCACTCTGGAGCATCTCCATGAGCTCTGCTATCCCAGCCATGGCAACTGCGTTCTTCCTGTGGCCCTGCCCTGCCTGAACTGACCTTGCTGCTTTCTGTGCAGTGGACAAGCTCCTCTATCTGTTTTCCCTCTTGCAAGGTGTCTGACAACATGGACCTATCTCCTGATATGGATGAGAATTAATCAGCTCACATTTCTAAAGTGAATTTAAATGGAAATGCTCCTTATTATTGATGCTATCAATTTGTCATAGTCATTAGAATATGTTCAGAGCATTCTATTCAAATATAGCCTCAGCTTCCAGGTCTTCTTCCAGCTCTTCACTGTCTGGAGTGACTGGAGTACAGATACGAGCACAGCAGTGTCTGTGAGCAGGAGATGTGAGAGAAATTTGTGGGAATAGGAACAAGAATCTTAATTTCTTCACTCCCTTCTCTATATGTTTGTCAGCTCAACTGGATTTTATTTCTTGGGAGAGGTCTACGGCTGGGAATACTGAGCCAAGAAAGTAGGAATGTCTGGCCAGGTGTCTCAGCAGACAGCTGATGTTATCTGCAGCATGATTGGCTTCCTGTATGATGTTGGAATTTGGCCTTCAGGAATATAATCAAGCTGATTTGGTTGCTTGAGGGAAATAGAGGCTTGCTCATAGAAATAGCTGCAATCTAGGTCTGTGTGTCATGTTTTTGTTGAAATGATGAGTGTTTAGTTAAATATTTGAACACTGCAATACTTGGATGAAATAAATATTTGAATTCAGAATGGTAACACTGCACATCCTGCGAACTGTGGCCTCATTTCTTGTTTGATTTACCACCTTTCCTTCCAGAATGAGAGGGACAGTGCCTTGGAGGGCAGTAGAGACCATGGAAAAGTCTACCAGACATCTTTGCTGACTTCCTGAGGAGGATCCTGGAACACATCACCTTTCTCCTGGTCAGAGTAGCAAGGCAGGAGATCTGCAGTGAGCACACAGTTCCCCAGACTTCACAGTGGAGTTTCCAGTGAGTAGATAATACACAAGACAAGCTGGATTCAGAGCTGGCTGAACTGTTCAGTCACTGGAAACTAAAAGGCAAATGTTTCCAAGCCCAAGGGTTTCACAAGCTCATAGAGAAGTCAGAATCTGCTGTAGAAAAAAACATCAGCATCTGCCTGGGGAAAAATGAATACTAGATCTCAGCTGGTTCTGTTATTTAAGGGTTTAAAGAGAGGTGGATTCAGACTCCATTTTAACAGGGTAGCTTTAAAGGGCTGTATTCATCTTTTATGCCAACTCAGTCTTATCAAAAACTGAAAGCTGCACAAGCTGCCTATTGTGGGGTGGCAAAGGTAGGACATTACAGCAAATGAATTAAGCCAAATTAGTGTTTCTGCTCTGTAGTGAAGTGTCCTGTCTCCTTAATGGGACTGGCAGGGCACTTAAGTCCCTTTTTCCTTTGTGGAAGCTCCTCTTACCCCATCATTAACTGGTCTGCACAGAAAGGCTCAAGCAGCCTGGGAAGCTGAGCCTGTTTGCAGCTCTGAAGGACTAAAACACTTAATTTTTCTTCTGTCACTTATGTGTCCCAGTGGCCTTGCTCTGAAGCACAAGGATCTTGTATTCCCTGTGGAAAATTTGAATTAGCAAAGCTTGCAGTATGTATTAATGATTGTACACATTGCCTTTGCTACTTATCTCATTAACTAGGTAAATTAGTGGTTTGGATAATCTAGAGTTGGATATTTGTATTCCAGGAAGTTAATTTCTAAGGGGAGGTTTCTCAGAGCAGTCCCGGCAGACCATTGACTGAAGTAGTCAATAGTGACACTAAAATAAAGTTCTAATTTGTGATAATATTTTGCAATTCTAAAACAGTTTTTGTCTGAGGATCAGAAGGCCTTACATAAACATGAATCATTTAAGCCTCATAACTTCCCGGTGATTATACACACTTTATATGTGGGTGACTGTGGAAGATGAATTACAAATATCAGACAATGAGTCAGAGAAACACTTAGGAAACAAAATCTTGCGTTTCTGATTCTGCCTGCCTGAATTACTGAACTGTACTTGTGCTTGTCATTGGGTTAATGCTGAAGAGATATGGGATGACTGTGGATTTTCCCAGGGAATTTATGGTCAAGGGACTTTTCAGCTGTAGTTGATGCTGTCAGAGTGGTGACGTAGCACAACTGCACCCCAGTAGGATTTTGTACTCTGGGAAATTCCACTCTAACTGACACATTAAGCCATGAAAATTCCTTAGAACATCTTTCAAGTTTTGCTTATTTCATCTCCTTGAGGTTGGCAGTTGTCGTTTTGAGGTCACACTCTGCTTTAGGATGAGCCTTTTTCATCTTGCCATGGATTTTCTTTCCTTCTTCAGAGTTGTCCTCCAGCTAGTTGAAAAAAGGAGAATAAATGTGAAAAAAGACTTTGTAACAAGCATAAAAATCATAGGATCGTGGAATGATTGGGTTGGAAGGGACTTAAAGACCATCCCATTCCACCCCTGTGCCATGGGCAGGGATACATTCCACTATCCCAGGTTGCTCCAAGCTCCATCCAAACTGACCTTGAACATTCCAGGGATGGGGCAGCCACAGCAAACATATAGATGATGTTTATCAGAAGGGCCCAACATGTTGAAACCAAAGCAAAGAGGGTCATCTAAAACAAAGACCATTACAACTGCACCTCAGGTACCCGAGTGGCAGGTTGGCTGCTGTTCATGGGCAGGTGGTTCACCTTGTTCTCCTCGCCTTATTCTCCTTGCCTTGCAGTTTTCCAAGAAGGGAGAGGCCAAGACTACTGCACTGAGTTGAGTGAGAAGCTAAACACTGCCCTGGCAACAGACTGAAAACCCAAAGAATCATCCGAGGTGCTTCCGGAGAGCAGCCTGAGCTCCATGTGTGGTTTTCAATGGGGCCACAGGAGCTCGGTCCAGCAGTGACTCTTCCCAAAGCATCCTGCTCGCCCTCAGAATTCACACAGCTCTTTTGGGCAGTGGCACAAGTTGGCAACACTTCACTGTGCTGCCATGAGTTAATACCTAGAAAAACAGGGCCCCTTCCTGTTTGTGCAGCATGCTGGAGTCTCACAGCATTGAACCATGTAGACAATGGAGGTTTTTTTTCCTTTCCCCAGACCGGGAAAATGAGAATGGCAGAGAATAAAGAAAAATGAAACGGTTATTTCTGCCTGGTGAACTCCCTCCAAAGCCCTCTTCTCCTTTTGGCATTTAGTGACTGAGTCATTCCGAGCAGAGAGATCTAAGTTTGAACCCCGTGGTCTAATGCCTGCAGACAGGAAAAGGTTTTTGTGGATCACACAAGCCGTTAGCAGCAGCAGGACAAAATGTCACTGGAAACTTGTGCTTCTTTAGAAGGAATCTGAGCTTCAGTTAATAAATTCTGAGGCATATGAGGCATCTGTGAGTTTAACATCCTGTGGAAGTTAACACTGACTTCAGAAGAAGTAGCAGACAGCCACATGGCTGCTCTGGTGCCGTTTTAAAACTTCTCCAATTACATTAAATAAAAAACAATTCAGGTGCAGGAGAGGGAGAAGCATTCCCCAAGGCTGGATGGAAAGGAGTTTCATGGCTGCAGAGGGAGACATGTTATAAGCAGAGGCCTATCAGCATCATTATGTAAAAGTGGGTCTAATTAATAAAGAATGTCAAGGAAATGCAATGTCTTTATGTAGAGAGATCCTTAAAAATTCCTGTGAAATGACTATTGCTATCAGGTGGGAGGGTGAAGTGAATAATTAAATCCATCCCAGGTTGTATGAGATACTAGAAGACAATATAAGAAACCGTGGGGGAGATGAGCTGAGTAAATCTGAGCATCCCAAAAGGTGCTCTGAGTGGAAGAGCTGTAATGGTTGGCTGGGTTCATTTCCCTAAAGAATAAGGCAGGAAAAACCCCTTGTTATGCTTCATACCCACTTCTCCTTCTTGGTTTTAGCCAGGGTATTCTCCAGCCCTTCTAAGTGCCATTTCAAATGTCTGAGCTAATCCTCCAGTATCTACTTGCTGGCCCTCCTGTCAGCTCCTTCACATCCAGGAGCTGCCTCAGGAGACCCATCTTTCATTTCATCCTTTGGGCCAGGCATTCCTCAGCATCCAGCGAGTTCCCTTGTTCCTAATGAAGGGGTGGGAATCCAGTGTTCATCCTGTGAAAGGCTGCTAATAAGATTCTTTTAACATGCCTGTGTTACAGTTGATCTCTGTGACTCAGGCCACAACTTCTTGAAGTTAAGCATCAAAAACTCTGTTTGTACACACACAGGATCCTAAAGAAGAATTTACACTTTAAAAAGATGCCACCCCAACTTGCTGTGGCTCATATTGAATATCAGTGGTGGACCAGGGACAGAACCTGGCTGGGACTTGTGACAGCAGTTCCTTTGCTTTAACCAGGAGGCTTTTCAGTCTTTTGTTATCTAAGGACTTTATTTGAGTTACAGGCAGGCTGCCTGTGAAGCTCATGCATCATCCCCATGTGCTCTTTATTCTTTCCATATTCTGAAAAGGAGCCTCTTATGAGTCACCTGAGGGAGCTGATGCCCTGCCTCGATGAATCCTGAGCCTTTAACCATTCCCTGTGGATTACAGCCTGCAGATGGATGGGGAGGTCATCCTTCTCCTGGCTGAGGGTGGCTTGTCAGCTTCTCTGCTCTTTCGTGTCTTCTCTGAGCTCCCAAGTCTTTGACATGATTCTTCTCACCTCCCATCCCTTCAGTTACATTTCCTCCTCCTGCTGGGCAAATTCAGCAGCAGCTTCACCTGGAATTATAGAGTTCAAGCAATGAGGCTCCCAAAACAAGCCATTTCTATTCTAATGGTTCCTGAAAGCCCTGAGGTGGACATTTTATTATCAGATCCTAGAAGGTTTTGCATACCAGTGGGAGGCCTGGTGTTTCCTGAAATGCCTGTTCAGCACAGTTTCATATCTCTGGTGTGAGTAATACATCTCCTAGAAAAGGTTGTTATAGAGCACAGGAGCAGATCTGTGTGCCAGCACAGAAGTCAGGACTGGATGCCAAATTCTGAACTGATAAAAATGCAGAATGATTCTTATCATGATCTAGATTCACACCAGTCCAAATGGGACCAGAACCCTTTGAAAGCTTTTACTTTCTAAGGCTGTGGCTTAGCCTCATTTAGCTCACACTGGAGCTGGGAAGATGTGTACCCAGATAAAAAGGCAGATTTTGGTTCAACTATATGTGGAAAATTGGGTTTATTTTTTTTTTGCTTCACTTAAACTTGTATATCTTGGTAAGCACTTTCTATCCCCTCTTACCAGAAACCCAACTGATTTGTCCATCCTGGGTCTAAGTGAAGAGACTCTGAGCTGGAACTGCCCCTTTGTGATGGCTGTGTGGTCCTGCTTAAGAGAAGTGAACCAAACATCTTTTTTTCAGCTTTTAAATGTTTGTGAATAGTGAAATCTTGTATTCCCATGCTCATATCCTCACCTCTCCTCTCTGTGCTGGTTTGAGAAGTGGGAAATCCAGGCCTTGAATTTTGAAGGCTTTCTCTTTCCACTCCCTAGAGGCAGCAGGCAGAAACTCAGATTTCAGGATTTTCTCCATTTACTAACTTTTCTGACATTGATTTGGAAAGAAATTATTCAGGCCCCTTGCCCTATCAATAATTAACAAGAAAGTCACTGACTTTCTCAGTGTCTCTAACTGAACATGGCTGTTATTTTTTCTCCCAGCCCTTATCTTTCCTGCCCAGACATCCCAAGGTTCTCAGTGCCTGTAATTGCCACTGTTTAATTCTGCAGAACAGGACAACCTCAGTTGTTTTCCTCATAATGTTTAATTTCTCTCAGAAAAGCAGCTGCAGAAACTTGTGGCCATTCCTCTGAATTGCCATCAGGCCAAGCCTGTGGCAAACAAAACATGTAGGGCTTAGAAACAACTGAAGGGGTGAAAGTTTTGTCCTTGATAAAACCAAAATACCTTGATGGATCTTATGCCACCCTGTGACAGGAAATGCACTAAATACTTTTAATAATAATGAAAAATAATAGTAGTAATCTTGCAGCTGTTGGCTTTAAAATAATATTGAGGCAGTGATCTTTATCCAGAAGTTGAAATCTAAGGATAGAGTAGGTTGGATGAGGGATGACTATTGTGTAATTATTATAAAAGTTGGGAAATGAAGATTTTAGGTTCTTGGAAAGAACAGAATGCTCCCTTCTGTGTGGCTGTTACAATAGCTACTTTCATTATGTTATGACAAAAACATATATGCAAAATTAATGATGCATGCTGCTAATATTAGATGACTACAACAATCTCACTACATTTTACTTTCCAGTCTTAAATTGGGTAAATGATCAGTTAGTAGGATTTTTGCCTGACTAAGGAATAGTAAAAGCAAGTGAGATTTATTGCATAGCTGAAGGTACACTTCATTTGCATTTTATTAACTGAACTGTCTGATTAAAAGTCAGTTTCAGGAGCATGTGTAAGAGAGAATATTATATGCATGAGGAAGTGGGTTGCTGTAGAAACTCAAACTCTGCAGCTTTATCTACACCAAAGGCATCCTGAGTCATAACTGCCATCAGTTCAGTCAGCCCAGTTTGGTTGGAGTAAATGGTACCCTTTTATATCCAATCTGCACTCCTTTTGCCCAGGTCAGGAGAGCCAAGCAGCAACTCTGGTGTCTCCTTATTGTCCACAAACCCTGGAGAGATCCATCTGGGATTCATGTTTTGGTATCTAACATGGAAAGACAGGTATAGTGATAGAAAAACTCAGCAGCAGTGCAGAATCCTCATCACTGCCTATGATCTTCTCTGGTGTATCTTCCCAGTGCACAGGCACTGAAATATTGCTATAAGGAAGCCTGTGGATATTCCTACCTGTGGAAGTTCTTGGAAGAAGCAGAAGCAATGGAAGCAGCCATTTCTAGCCACTCCCTCTGTGATTTCCCATCAGGGACAGGATCCCTGCACAGGATGCAGATCTCTGGCATCTGCAAGTGGAAGATGTGCATTCAGTAATGGTGTTGGAATTCAACCAGCACGAGTAACTGCCTATTCATAGCACATTTGTTTGCTGTTCACTGCTTTCCATTACTTGCCCTTCCACTTTATTATATATGTCATGGGTGAAAACTCATGTTGCTCTTCCCCCTCTGCAGCTCCCTGCTTCTGTGGTTATCCTGTAAAAAAAAAGGGGGAAAAAAGGTTCACAGGAGGCAATACAGGCCAATAAAAAATGGTGCCAATATGTCTACTTCCTGGTCATGTATTTCCTAATTCTTTGTGCTCCTCTCACAAAATGAGAGGTTTATTAGACATCCTGTCTCTGGCCCTGGCGCTTGGAAGTGTCTCTCAGCCTGACATTCCCCTGGGCACAAGGCAACCTGGGAAGGGATGACCAAACTCTTTCATTCCTGCATGAGATTTTCCTCAGCCAGCCCCAGCTTGTGCAGGAGGCACTGTGTGCTTTGCCTGAGGATTGCTGTACAGACTGTTTGAATCCATTTGGAGCAATGCAGTGGGTGAAATGCAGGGATGTGCTGTGCAAAGCAGCCCTCAGTTAGTCCAGCTGCTCCTGGAATGAGACAAAGAGGAATGAGTGAAAGAACTAACAGGAGTTACCAAGGCTGAAGAGAGAAAACCTTCTGGTTTATAAAGTCATTTGCATTTCCCAGCTGCAATCATAGCCCCATATCAACTGGCATTAGCTTTGGATACACAGAAAAGTACCACAAGCCTTCCCCTGTAATCTATTTCCCATCTTCATTTGTGACTTTCAAGGCAAAATACTGACAGGATTCTTTGGAGCTTTCCTGTCCTGTTTTTATCACTCCTGAGAGTTACTGGAAGTGCTGTGACAGCAGCCTCAGAACGAAACATCACATCCTCCAGGTGCTGGACTGCATCTCAAGAGTCAGTCTCCTCTTTTATGCTGTTTAGCAAAGCCCAAGATGGAATTCCACAAGCAGGGAGTAGATGTAAGATGCAATCCTGTCCATTTGATAGCTCAAAATCTGAAAAGCAGTTTCCCCATCTCTCCCATTCACCTCTCAACAGCAGAGTGCTGGGCTGAGCTGATGACAGTCCTGGTAGGCAGCGGGTTTTTCTGGTTGATCGAAACCTGACATTTGTCTGGGCAGCAGAAGGCCACTGACTGCCAGGGGGAGATTATGTAGCCTGTCATTAATCCAGGGCTGCACTCACGCTTCCATCTGTGCAGGAATGTTTCTGGAGCAGAGCTCGTGGTGCCTTCCCGGAGCGCACGAGCGTGGCGCGCACCGTCTGCCTCTCGTGCTGGAGGGGCAGAAATTTCAAGGTCAGAGCAAGATTGTCTTTCAGCACAGAAGAGAAGGACATGGGCAGCCACAGGCTGTTACCTGGATGAAGAGAGTGTTACAGTAACAGGCTTTATCCTTTCCACAAAAGAACGATGGGGAAGCACTGGGCACCAGAACCGGTGACATTTGCGTGCTGACACATCAGCTGACAGAATTGATTGTACCCTGATGTTCACTCTACCTGCAGCCTCTTCTGCTTTAAGGAGGATCCAGAGCAGGACATGCTGGATTTCTGAAGCAAATCCACCACTGCTTGGTGGGATCCTTGTTCTTCTGTTACCACCCTGTGATGCTGAGTCACATCTGGAAAGGAGCAGGGGAGGAAAGGCACGACCAGTTCAGATACAGCAGGAGAACAGCCTGGTAGTGCATGAGAAAGCAGATTTATGATTGTTAACCTGTGCAGAGAGAGGCAGAAATCCTCCCTGTGGGTACAGGGAAAGGAAATGAGTTAATGCTGGCATGGGAATAGCATTAAAGCAAATCTTAGAATCTCAGTCCTCACAGGGGGTCCTTTCCATGGAAAACCCATTTGCCCTGAATGAATGATTCTGCAGCACTGCCAAAGGAAAGCATGTTGTGAAGAGATTATATTTTTACCTTTTGGGCTCATACTTTGATACACTGACAGAGAGGACAATGTGGCTTTTAGGCTGCTATAACCAAGCACAATCAGAACATATTTTGGCACAGTCAAATGTCACTTTCAGAAACCTATTTGGTAGCAAAGAAAGGAAATAGTTGCTGAGTGTAAAAAAGATAGACCAAAGGGCCTGTGATTCATGCTCTGATCATGTTCTGTCAGTGTGTCTGTGCAGTGGAGTATATGAATAACTGGTGGAGTTTGATAATATGCTTAAATACTGTTCCTGCTGCTAAGCATTAGCATGGCTGTGTGACAGCACAGCAGAGAGGCGAGGCACAGCCACCAGGAAAGGCAAGACAGGCTGCAGTGAGCTGCAGGGCTCTGGCCCTTCAGCAACACACAAGCAAGGGAAGCAAATCTTGATTTAATCTTTGGTTGATGTCCCTTTTAGGTAGCTTTCCTATAGCTCTGTGTTACTAGAAACAAGCCATGAATTTTTGGGGTTTTGTTCCTTTTCAGAATTTCTGTAAGGATTATATTTTTAATCAAAGCCAGTGGCAACAACCTGGTGGGGAGTCATGGAACAGCCTTGCTGTTCTTTGTGCATGAAAATGCCCAACTGTGGCATCACAGGTCAGACATTTGCATAATCAGTGTTTTCAATTAATGGTCACTGGAAAGGATTTCTGAGATGCACATTTCTGTATGGCAGAGCCACCTCTGCCTTTATGACAACAGGCACACATTAATTTGGTTCAAGCTTGTACTTCTCCCAGTGTCTCTGTACGTGAAAAACCCTTGGAAGTTTGGGGTGATCTATTAATGCAGAAGGCTTGGGCTCATCTCTGTCTTTGCTAAGAGCATGTTCCAGCTTACACAGGGTTAGAGAAGGGGCATGGCAGAAACAGAACTGCTCTGCATTGGTTGTGCTGATGTTCCCCTTCTCCTCCTTTGGGCTTGAGGAGGTTGGGTGATTTGCCCAGAAGCTGTTACAGTGGTAGCCTTTGGTGGTCAAATCCTCCATTCTGGCACTATGATGCTGAGAGGATGCTCTTCCACTCCAGCTTGTTCCCTGCTTTTCCCCTGGGCCTGGTGGTGACCCCACTGGAACTCTCCAGACTGCAGCTGAGTCACTTTGTCAGCCGCTGTTGGAGGAAAGGTGAACATGTTAATCCAAATAACAGGGAGGAAATCCCTCATTGACCCCATTCCCTTGCTGCATACTCAGCAAAATATTTGCAGATCAGCCCTGCTGGGGACAAACGGGGAAGGACAGAAGGGAAGCTCTCAGCTCCATCCCTTCACACACACACACACACACACACACACTGTTCAGCAGGGCTGGCTGGCTGGAGCAGAGCAATAATACCTCAAACAAGGTGCTGCTGCCCCTGGGCTCCTGTAAGCTCTGGAGGGTCTGTGCCTGTGCTCCACCATGGCTCCAAACTCACCAGCAAGGCAGGGCTGTTGGACAAAGCAGGATCAAGTCCTTAGCTGACAGCTCAGCCATCTGCTAGGCCTGCTGCCCTGTGGCAGCTGTGGATGCCAGCTCTGACTCTCAACAGCACATCTGTTCATTAAAAAAAAAAAAAAAAAAAAAAATCAGTGTGTTGTTTAAGGTCATTCTATATTCCCCAGAAACAAGAGTCTGGTTTTAGCAGCTTTTCCAATCTCAGTGAGCTGGCTGAGCTCGTAGCACACTGGCTTTGTCCTGGTTTGTGTCACCAAGTGTGAGATCTCAAGCCAGGTCCATGTTGTCCACCTCTGCCTGCTCCTCCTTGGCTTCTGCTTGAATTTCTCCATGTCATCCCAAGTCAGAAGTCTCTTCCTCTGGACTGGAGCCCAGGACATCAAAGGACAGAAAGGACACAGAACTCCACAAGGGAATTCTTAATCTGCACCATAAGCTGGAAGCCAGGCCACAGTGTCAAACATCTAAAATAATTTTCCATCCCACTGAGATTTGAGCAGCCAGGTCCCATCAGATCAGCACTGTGCTTTGCTCTCCCATCCAGCCCAGAGCAGGGAGAATGCACAGCTCCAAACACATCAGAGGATCTTGCAGTGTGTTACTTGTGAGCCATGATTTGGGACTGCCTATCTTTGTGGCCTATGAAAATCATTTCTGCTTTGTACAAAAGGTTTGTTAGCAATGTATAAATCCTGGGAGCTGTAAAATACCAACATCTGCTAGAAAGGGCACTGGAAGTTCAGCAGCTGGAGACTGTTTGATCTCTCTGTAGCTCAAGTCCTGCTTATAATAATAGTCTCAGAAGCCAGCAGATATTCTCAATAAGCTCTGCTCAGCAACAGATACTCTTCAAAATGATATTAAAAAGGAAAATATGTGTCAAAACTAGACAAAGGGTCAAGTCTTCTCCTCACAAAAGCTGCTCCTTGAGATTACACGTGTATGCGAAATGAGCAGGTTTTAACCTGTGGTCTCTGCCACAGCTTTCAGATCTGTCAGTTTTCAGGCTTCAAACAAACCCTGTTTCAGCTCATCTGAAGTCCTGCAAACCCCAGGCCACTGAATGTTAACCAGACACTCCTACATCACGCTCGTTTTCTCTGGAGCAGATATTTTATCTTCAGGCTTCAGCTCACAGACAATTTAACAAATCTTCAGGCTGTCCCAGCTGCTCCTCAGTTGCTTATTTACCCTCAGGTTGAAGAAGCTGAATTTTATCCCTGCAGGAAGCTCAGGCCGGGGGGGGAGCATCCTGTTTGCTGTATTTCCACTTTCACTGATGTTCTTCCAGGCTTCCAGTGAGAAGTGGCTCTTCCCCACCATCTGTGTTTTTTTGCTGTGATCACACCTTGATGCACCCAATGCTAAAAATTAGGATTGAGCACAAGCAGAAGTTTATGCAGCACAAGGCAGACCAAGAGGTAATTACACAATTGCTATCAGTCCAAACAAGGCATAACAAGCAGGTTTTGGACTGGAGACTGAATGGTCTTCTAGGTTTCAATTCCTGAGCATGTTTTGAGTGTGTCACAAAAAAAAAAAAAAAAAAAAAAAAAAAAAAAAAAAAAAAAAAAGCCCTTAGTGGGACGAGTTGCTCAGGCTGCCCAGGAGATTTTTGACATAGCAGCCACATTGCAGTAAGTGGGATTGAACACCCAAACCTTTTCAAAAATATTGAAAAGCTTGTCCTGGCTGTGTTCCCTGTCCTGAGGAGATTCAAGCAATTAGCATGAAGCAGCTCAACACTTCAGTTGAAAATGATAATTTTTACCTTTATGACAGCCCTGCCAGATCAAGGGGGACCTCACCATGCATTGATCAAGATAAGGGAAGACAACTTTCCTTTCTCACTCTGGCCTGCCTAAGGAAAAGTCACTTGCAATCCTCTTCTTCCTGGATAATTAGTAACAACCCCCCACTGCAGAGAACCTATTTCAATCTCTGACCAAGCACAGTTCTGGTGAGTAGGGTTTTTATCCTAGAAACAGGGGATTGAGCAGAGATGTGAGCATTAAGGGCAGTGAATAACACACACAAAGTGCAGCAAGTTCAAGAAATTATAATATCTCTTGGTTCATTCCTGAGAAATGACACATGACTTCTCCAGACATGGAACACAGAGGGGAAATATATCCAGATGTATCCAGCAGCCAGAGATTAAAAGTCACAGCCCTATGGATGTCAGTGACAATTTTGCTTTGGATATCAGTGAAAGCAGTATTTCACCAATATCCTTTGGAAGTCCTGTGAGTGCAGCAAAACCCACAGTATCCTTCAGTGATGCTCCCAGAACATGCCTTTAACCTTCACAATGTTCCCACTAACACAAGATTTAGTACAGATATTTTAGCAGCAAGTGAAAGAGAGGCAGAAAATGCCATTATTTTTTCCAGTTATGTCATTGTTGGTTTCAGGAGCAGCTTTCCAGAATAACTCATCCTGCTTCTGAGCATCCTCTGAAGTGCCAGTCATGGTTTGTGAGGTTGTCCTGTGCATTGTGTCCTTACACTGCCCTTTGTTTCAGTGAAGAGCTCTGGAGAAGGTGGCTTGTGCCCTGTAATCATCTGTCCATGCCTTCTGCTAGGCTCTAACACAGTTTGGCTTTTGGTCTCTAAACCTCACTGCAGCAATTCACTCCAAAATCCCCAAAGGGTACCAAATCACCAGGAGGTCCTGCCTTGGCATTTTCATCCTTCCCTTTCAGCTGGAGTTTTCTCTCCATGTAAATCTGCTGTGAGCTGCATTGAGTGAGTTCTTCAGGCTAGTTTAGGTTGACTCAAATCACCTTTATTGCCAATTTTGGTTAGTCCAGGTGACTTTGGGGAGGACTCACAATCCCTTCTGCCCACAGAGCTCCAACCAAGGTGCAGGAGGACCTTGGACCTGCCCAGCAAAGGTGTGGCCATGCCAGGCAGGAGGAGGCTGAAAGCTGCCAGGAAACAACCTCAACTTGCCTTGGCCTTGACCTGTCCACAGAGACAAATCCAACATATGGTTGCTGGGTGTGATGCAAATCTGGGATCAGTTGAAAGTCGGAGGGATGCAGACAATCCCACATTAAAGAATGGCTGGTCCATATGTTTCCTCTCTCCTTTTTCTGGGTGTTGAAGGGCTTTAGTCAGGAAACGTGGTGGGGTCTTTTCACCTTGAGAGCTGATATTTGTGGCTCTCAATTTAGTGGTGGATGCACGTGTGCAAGCACAGAACAATGCACCTTCCCTGCAGAGCTATTTTTAGGGTCTTGGTTGCAAGGCAATTACAGTGTTGTGCTGATGAGTGTTAGTAATGGTTGCAATATAATCATGGAGTGAAAAATGTACAGCTTTGGGGGAGGCATCATGTCCTTTTTGTGTGCAGAGTCTCACAGGCAAGTAAAGAAAGAGGAAATAAATTGTCATCATCATGTAACTTCACTGTAGAAAAAGAGACAGAGTTTGGTTTCATTTACAGCAGTGCAGATCCCTCCAATTCACAGAATTCATTTCAGATTTGCTCGTGTCTGATTTAATCAAAACATGGTCCATTCAACACAAGAAAAAATCCAAAGTGAAGTTAATATGGAGAATTATCTGCTTACTTACAACTCCCAGTGTTAGCCCCAGCCAGCCTCCCTGTGCCACCACAGTCAATTCAGATAAATTTGCCTTGGATGAGAAAATAAAAGATGAGTCTCTTAATCAAGATTGCAATATCTGTAGGAAAACAGAAAGTAGCTGAGAGGTTCTGAGTGTTCATCAGGGACAGACAGCGTTGCCTGTAGGGGCAAATTTGAAAGTCAGTGAGAGGAAATTTAATCTTTTCAAAGATCAGATCTATAAAAAACCGTCTTTCTTCTTAGATTCTGTATTAAAGCTTAAAGAAATCCTCCTTTCTCTGCAGCATATGGCAGAAGTATGTAGCACACAGAAACAGGAGTGAGGCTTCAGTTGAAATTCCCAATGTTTTATATGTTCACTGAGAACTCCAAAATTAAACTGCAGAAAATCAGCAAAATAATCTGAAAAAAATCTGTAAAATTAAAAATAATCTGCATTGTGAATCTTTGCAGCAGTGATCAGTTGAAAGGGCATTGATTTGAGGGGTTGTTCAAAACTATTTTTTATTTGACATATAAAAATAGGAAGGCAAAACCAAAATGACAAACTCAGTTCAAGAAAATAGGAACCAATAATGCTCAGTGGGAAGTGTTAGCATATATAAATTAACTTTACTGCTTGAGGAAGCATTTTAAGGTAGTTTTGGTTATATATTTTTCTGAGGGAAGATCTTTGTATGATCTCCAGTGACCTACAAGTGAAGGACTGCTATTTACAAATGGAAGGAATTCTTCTTCCTCCTATTTTTAGATTAAGAGTCTCCAGAAGAGGATTCATCTGGATGACTTGATCTTGCAGGGATTCCTGCAAAAGGCAGCAGGATGCTCAATGCAGAAGCCTTGGGCTTTGAGCACAATGACCCCTCACCATCCAAACCAACCTGGGGAATGGATTTTCTGTCAGTCAGCTCCCACGAAAAGCTGAATTCCCACTGTGAGCAGGAATTCCATTCAGGTTCAGCCCTGCCAGAGGCTCTCCACAGGGGTCCAGCCGTGTGGATTTGGGGCAGTCTGGCTAATCCCAGCTCCAAGAAAGAACACCAAAAGCAAAGTGCACTGCGGGGTTAATACTTCGGTGTTCTAGGAAAGAGGGTTTGGGGTTTTCCAGGAGTGAGACACCCACAGGGAACGGTCGGGCAACGCTGGGATGTGCAGGCAGAAAGCTGGGAAAGAGAAATGAGGTTTGTTGCTTGGAGCAGGAGGAAGGTTATTCCAAGGATAGAGGGCAGCATAAGACAGGCTAGGAATGCGTGTGGGATAGGGAGAGCCTGGGGGGAGAAGTTGTGGAGGAGGAAACCGGCGCTCAGGGACAAGCTGGGACTTGACAAGCCAGAGGTCTGGCGGTGAGGAAGCTGGAAGGAGGAATAGGAAACCACCGAAGGAATCCCACAAGGCTTGAATAACAGGATTTCTGCTGCATGGCCAAATGTCACTGCTATTTGTGTCTTTAAATTCAGAATTGTTTTACTGACCCCCCACAGCAGAGTCTGAGGGGACATGAAAAAGAAGAACAAAGAACAAAGAGGGAAAGGAGAGGAGAGGAGAGGAGAGGAGAGGAGAGGAGAGGAGAGGAGAGGAGAGGAGAGGAGAGGAGAGGAGAGGAGAGGAGAGGAGAGGAGAGGAGAGGAGAGGAGAGGAGAGGAGAGGAGAGGAGAGGAGAGGAGAGGAGAGGAGAGGAGAGGAGAGGAGAGGAGAGGAGAGGAGAGGAGAGGAGAGGAGAGGAGAGGAGAGGAGAGGAGAGGAGCTGCCATCAGTATGGTGGAATTCTCTCTAGCTGATGCCAAACAACTTTCCTCATTGCTATCATGACAAAAAAGACTGGGTCTTTGTCCCTGATTATTGATGCTTATGTCTCCTTTCTTATTTGAATAACCTGCTCTTCACAATATTTTACCCAGATAAAACACTTTTTACTATGCTTTGGTTGTGCAGGTGGCAGGAAATAAAGTGCTGGGAAATCCCACCTGGCTGAGGATCCCCGAGGCTGCTCTACAGCACTGTTCTCTCAGGAATCTCCATGCTCTCTGCAAACACTGTGATTATTCCTCCCACTGCTATTTATTCCCATTTCCAGACCACCTGGGAGCCCCCAGAGATCTGTGTGAGTGTGGATTCATTGCAGCCACAGATCAAGATTCCCCCTGTTTTATGAATGGGCATAAAGAAGTGCAGGGAATTAATTTGTAGAGAGGGCAAAAGAATGCAGAGAACTGAAATATTCTGGTGTTTTGCCATTTGCTTTTAACAAGGAAACCCTTTCTCTTCACCCAGAAGGAAAAATCTGTCCCAGGGTTTGTTCATGGCCTCAGGTTTCTCTTTTTCAGGCAGACTCAGGAGCTGCATGGGGTCAGTGTCATCCACACCCTCTTCCTTATAACCATCAGTCATTTTGGCTTCTCTTTTGGGTAGAAGGTAAAACTAGAAGGAAAAGAGAAGGACAACAATGTTTTCCATATTGTTGAGAAGCAGATTGAAGAAAACATGGAATTTCCTGTGATGGTGTCCTCTTCACACCAGTGATACCTTCCAGTTCAATGGGAACCTGCAGCAGAAGGAAGATACCAAATATGGGTGGGTAGCTCCTAAGAGGAGTCAGAAAACAAAAGAAAACAAAACTGGGAAAAAATAGGGAGAATATTCCTACTTTCTCTTAGGCCTTCCTCACTAGGCCCAGGCCACTGGGAACCTGCCTATGGCTGAGAACAGGGAGCTTTTCTCCAATCTTTTTTTTTCTGTTAGACCAATTCTGGTGAGGGCAGGTTTTGGGTGGGGGTTCAGAGGAAACCGAAAGGGAGGACCTGGTTCATCAGCTTCTGCCCCCAGCCACCAAAAACTACCAGGAGAGTCCAGAGCACATCCATTTCCCATGGCCCGTGGTGATTTTCACTCTTGTCACAACCTGAGTTGTGGCAAAGCCATTCCAGAGGAGGGAGCAGGGGAGTTCAAGGGCGTGACTCATGTCCCAAGGCTTTGCATTTTTTGGGACCTGTTCTGTGCTGGGAGCAGACTGTGTCCCACACTGCAGGCAGTTTTCCTTCCCCCACCCACACATCTGCACCAGCTTTAAAGCTGCCAAGGCAACAGCTGATGGTGAGCGCTGTGTCGGTGTCCAGCAGCCAAAGATGTGCCCCTGGGGACCAGCCCTACCTGCTCAGCTGCTGCTCCCTGCAGAGGCGAGGCTGATTTCATCATTCCTATGATTAAAGGGAGCAGGGGCTGTGCTGTGGCTTTCCTTGGCAGCAGGGACACACTGCCCAGGCCGAGGGCTGCTCTCCGTCCCACCTCTGCAGCCCCAAGCAATGCTGGGCGCCAGCCTGGTGACTCAGCCGGCTCAGGAGTCAGGATGGGCACAGAGGGAGAAGCCCCTGGGCTGGGGAGGGGACTTCTGGCCACCAGGGTCTGGTTTAGAGGCCACTGCTTGGGCTGCAGTCAGGACAACTTGGCACTGGTGGGAGGCAGCAATGGCCCTGGCTGTCCTGGTGATCTCATTTCCCCACCATCCTCCTGAAAACCTTGATGGGCTAAAAATATATGTGTGCAAGGACTCCAAGGCAGCAGGGCTGTGCCCTTGGAAACCAGTTTCCCAGCTCTGAAAGATCCTGGTGTGACACCCTCAGCTGCAATCTGCTGCTCTGGGGTGAATTTCACCTGCAAAGCAGGAAGGAGAAATTTCCTCTGTCCATTTCCGCTTTGATCAGGCAGAGATAAGGAATGTAACAGCTCAGCAGTCATTTCCCCTCTCAATCTACACAGCTAAATCTGTAGGCTGGCTGGGTTGAGATGCCTGGATTTGCAATGTATATTTGAGCCCTGGCTCAGGTCTGCACTTAATCCATCACCTCCCTGAAACACAGGGACTAACGTGGTCCTTGGAACAGATCAATGAAATGTTAAACCAGCGCCTAAAGAAAATAAGTGTACAGCCCAAAATAGCTCATACTTGCATCAAACAGAGTTTCTTGGGTGTAGGGCTCAGACTCTTCTGGAACTTTGAATTCTTTATACCTCATCCTTTCACAGCTGGGGAAACTGAGGCAGGACATGAAGACAATTTACACCTTCAGAGATGTCCACCCAGTGTCAGCCCATTTTTTGGCAGACAACCTACCTACAAAATGTCTATTTTGTTCTGACCTTTCTGTCTGAAGCCAGAAGGAGTGGCCTTTTTAAAAGCTTAGGGGTAAATGTAGACCCAAAAATCAAGGAAGGGGTAAGGCCATGCCAACAGCTGGGGGCGACTTAAAACTCTGAGATTTCATTTCCTCAAGATTATGTGGAATTTAATAAACTTATGATTAAAATACCTGTGAATTCAAGTCTACCTGATATAAAACAGTGACTATAAATCCAGATGGGCTCCACACACCTGCGGGCACCATCCTTTTCTCTCTCTGCCTCTGCCTCCCATTGCTGCCACATGGCCCTTCCTCCTCTCCATCTCACACCTCTTCCCAGCCACCACACACAGCAGGTTAAACGCAAGGTCCTGGAAGGTGTGTATTTGCAAGGCCTGGCCAGGCTCTTTCAGAGCTGTCCAAAGGGCCTGAACCAGCAATTACATTTTAAAAGAGACAACATATTCCTATCTGTATGTCCAGGGGGGTGGCAATGCTGGGAGCCTGATTGGGAAGCTTTACTCCCTCAGGAGACCTCAAATAATGCTTTGTTTTGGGGCCATTTCTTCTTGTCTTGCCTTGTAGGGTGTTCTATAAACTCAGCTGCTGGGGGGTAGGGGACAAGAGGCTGAAATAGAAAGATCGTCTAAATAAACTTCTGTGCAAAGTCACATCCTTGGCTGTATTTTCTTGCCAAGGTGAAATAGCAGATTTCATCAGACCTGATCTTTGGCAGGCAAACCTCAGGCTGAACCCTTGGCAGGAGCAGCCACGCTGGTGATGGAACTGAAGTTTCATTTTAAAATCATTTCTGTGCCCCATGTTTATGATGAATAAACCCTGTGTGTTTGCTGCAAGCAGGGAGGATAAAGCTGTTGTTGTGCTAGCATCCTGCATGTTTCAGTCACTCAGTGGGTATGAGCTGCCCTGAAAGACATGAAAGACAACAGCTCCTGTATCAGCCCTAAGTATTTCTCTGCTATATTTGCCTCAGCTGGAGCGTTTGGGATGTGGTTACCCTGCCAGGATTGCCATTGTGGGTGTTGTGGGTGAACACGCTTGGGATTGAGTTTCCAAGCAGGAAGATTCAGATAAACAACTGCTTTGAGGTGAAAATTAGAGAGTTCATGTTACACCCACCTCTTGAGTTTGTAACTGACTATTCACCCTGAAAATCTGATTCTAGGAACTCAGCATGTCCCGTCAGGAGCAGAATAATACCACAGAAACCATGACCAGCCGGAGTCCTGAATGCTGAGAACTGTGATTAACTCCTCAGGAATCTCTCTGAAGCAAGTCATATTTTCTGGGCTTTTTTAGGTAATTATTTCAAACCTTGAATCTGTGAATGGAGATTGTAAACAGTTCTCAACCCAACATCTTAGAGAAGGATGTGAAATGCATCAAATAAGTAACGGGTTCTGACCTGTTTGCTCATGTGTAACTCGAAAAAATAAATGTTTTAACCACACAGGAGGAGAGAGTTGCAAAGGCAGCTATTGGATCTCTCCATACAGTGATCCAAGGTGGAATGGTAAACCTGAAACAGCTGCTGGCCCACTCAGCTCACAGACACATCAGCAAGGGCCAGGACTCAGCCAGGCTGCTTTCTGCTCCCAAGGGTGCCTCTTGCTGAGTTTAATGACGTGTTGTAGCCATGTCCACAGCCCAGGCCCTATCCTGTATCTTGCTGGCCACGCTCTGCTCCAGCACATCACCACACTCAAAACCTGCTGGGACAGCCTGGGCTGGGCTGCAGCTGCTTCCCCCAGCCATGTCCCCTTATGATTTCATTATCTGGGAAGGGGGGTTGGAAGGTTCTCTCAGAGAACAGAGGAGAGATTGTGGAGTGACGTGTCCCGATAGCAGTGCACAGCAAGCCCTGCAGACCACGGGTTGTGGAGGGAGTTGTCTGCTTAGCAGGATGTTTGCCTTTGGTGTGGGCTCAGTTTCTTGCCCTGACACAGATTCCTTCATCATGTTAAAGTGAGACTGAGAGTCCAGCCCTCTTGCCTGAAGGGATGTGGAGCATAATTCTGTTTCAGGTTGGAAAATGGCCTTCAGATAAAGGCAGGTCAGCCCATGTAGAATCCCAGAATGGTTTGGGTTGGAAGGACCTTAAAGCTCATCTTGTTCCACCCCTGCCATGGACAGGGACACCTTCCACTATCCCAGGGTGCTCCAAGCCCTGTCCAGCCTGGTCTTGGACACTTCCAGGGATGGGGCAGCCACAGCTTCTCTGGGCACCCTATGCCAGGGCTTCCCCACCCTCACAGGGAAGAATTTCCTGCATGTACCTTGCCTGCATTCCACCTGCCCAGTACAGACCACACATAAGAAAGGCTCTTGTCTCTTCCTTGGTGCTGCCAGGGATCCCAGGCTAAACACAGCAGCCCAGGTGTCCATAGTGACATTCCCAGTTGAAAAGAAGGAGGGTGTAAGTGGAGGAGGACAAGGTGAGGAACAGGCAGTACAAAACCATTTATGACTGCTTGTTATAGAGCCTCAGCCTTTGTGTTGTTGTGACAAGCTTTGGAATAGCAAGGAACTCAGCTTGGATGCTGCACTTTGGGGTTGTACTTCAAGCAAACTGGTCTCTGGTGGTTTGGGGAGGAATGGAATCCGGACCAGAAAGCCCTGCTGAAGGATCACAGGGTTATATAAAGATCTGCCTCAGGAGACTGCAAGAAGTTTTTGCATTTATTAGTCATTTAGAAAATAATGAAAGCTGCAACCTCATTCTCAGCTGTTGTCTGTGCTTGCTTGGGGAGGATCAGTGTATTCCTGTGAGGGCTGCAGGGATGTTGCCTCTACAGAGACACGACCAGGCTCTAACCAAACAAGGGCAGATCAGTGCTCGTGGGACACAGAGGGTCTGATGGGGACAATGCCAAGGCCTTTCAAATCCCACCAGGTGCTCAGTGAGTCACAGATCCTGCAGGAGACAGTCTGTGCATTGTGATCAAAAGCTTCAGGGAAGGGTACAGGAAAGCAAAGTTCAAGTCTGTCTTCCTGGTATCCAACTTTTCAGTGTCACATTTTCAATTGTAGCACTCAATGCAAGGAATTAAAGAATCAGAGAATCATGAAATAGTTTCATTGGAAGGACTTTAAAGCTCATCTCTTTCTACCCCCTGCCATGGACAGGGACAGCTTCCACTATCCCAGGCTGCTCCAAACTCCATCCAGCCTGGCCATGAACATCTCCAGGGATCCAGGGACAGCCACAGCTTCTCTGGGAACCCTGTGCCAGGGCCTCCCCACCCTCACAGGGAAAAATTCCTTCCCATTATCCCATCAAACCCTGCCCTCTGGCACTGGAAAGCTATTCCCTGTGTCCTGTCTGTCCATCCTCTGTCCGAAGTCCCTCTCCAGCTCTCTTGGAGCCCTTTTAGGCACTGGAAGGAGCTCTCAGCTCTCCCTGGAGTCTCCTCCTTTCCAGGTGAATACTCCCAGCTTTCTCCAGAGCAGCCCTTGGAGCATCTCTGTGGCATCCTCTGGGCTCACTCCAGCAGCTTCTCATCCTTGTGATGAGGGACACCCCAGAGCTGGAAGTACTGTCCCAAGCGGGGTCTCAGAAAGTGAAGCTGAGGTGCAGAATCTCCTGCCCTGCTGCCCACGCTGTGGGATCAGCCCAGGACACCGGTGGGTCCTGCAGAATTTGGTTTACATTTTTGCATTCAATTTGTTACACTGTCACATTTCCAGGACAGGCCTCGGAGCAGTGGAGTGGCAGGAAGGAGGTGGCACAAGGAGATGGAATTACCAGGGGGGTTCCCCAAAAGCTCATTCCCAAATCAGTTTGTGAAGCTTCCAGATGTGAAGCTGTTGCAACAGAGAAGAACATCAACTCTGGGCTTAGCAAAAATTACCTGCAGGTCTTGGATCAGGTGAAATATGCATGTCCAATCCTCTTTTTAGCATTTCCTAAGCACGGCTTTCAAAGGAAAGCCCCTAAATACACATTTTAAACAAAGACACTAATTTCTGTTGAAATGCTGTCCTTAGCTAGGATAATCAGAGGCGCTGGAGCAAGGTGAGCAGTGTCTGGCAGCAGGAAAGCTCATCCCCTCCTCTAATTAAGCTGCACATGGGCTCCCTGACAGCAAAGAGGCATCCAGAGGCTTAAGACCCCATGATTTATATGGATTTCCTGGTGTTTTCATGGAGTTTCTCTTTCCTGCATGATTTACAAGGCACTCCACTCCTTTAGAGAGCACCTTAGCCTTTCTCCTGGTAGGTGCTGTGGAGCAAGGCCATGCATGATTTATACAAAATTATGTGGGTTTTTGATTAATGCCAAGGTTTCTTCATGACTCCATTGTGCCTCATGCCCAAATGCACTATAGATTTCTCTGTTTCAGCTCCTTGAGTTACAGAGTCAGGGACTAAAGGAAGAATTATTGCTGGGCCCTGCTAAGGAAAAAAAAAAAGTAAGATTTTGGCCATAGGTGATTATAGAATCAGTGTCCCATAACTGACAGAAGATAATGGATTTAATAAATAACACTGATTAAGTCTGATGTTATTTTTAAATAATTTCAAAAACTGTTACTCTAATCCCCCCGTGGCTGGCAGAAAGGAGGATGCTCAGAAGTTAAAATTAGTTCCTTCACGTTCAGCCTGGTGTGGAGTTACAGGCACTCCAGGGCTGTCCTGGTTTTCTGGGGCATCCACTTACAGTGGAGCCAAATGGACACAAACAGCTGCCTTTGGAAAGTGGGAATGAGCTCCCACAACTCACACAGCCCTGCTGCTGTTCTCCTTCCCAATGCTCTGATAGCTCAGCAGGAGCTCCCAGCCCAGCTGATGGGACAATCGGTGTTATCCACAAGTGCTTCCTGCACACAAATCCTCTTTCCCTTGATTCACAGGGAATTCCCAACTCTTCCAGGCCTCTTTAGCAATAAATATAAATCTCTTCTGTACAATGTCAATATGATTAATTTCCTTTTTGGTTTTCAGTGCCTACATTTCAGAGTGATCCCATTTCTTGGCTGGGAAGAGGACCTGAAGAACACTTTGCCTTGAAAAGCACAACAGAATCCCACAGCCACAGCAGGAGCTGTTTCAACTGAAACTATGGAAAACCATACTTCTTTCTTCCTCCTCTTCTTCCTCCTCCTTCCTTTCTCTCCCATAGAGATGGGCTGACAGAGCTGTTCAGCCTGGAGAAGATAAGACTCTGGGGAGACCTGAGAGACCTTTCCAGTGCCTAAAGGGGCTCCAAGAGAGCTGGAGAAGGACTTGGGACAAGAGCCTGCAGGGACAGGACAAGGGGAAATGGCTTCCCACTGCCAGAGGGCAGGGTTTGATAGGATACTGGGAAGGAATTTTTCCGTGTGAGGGTGGGGAGGCCCTGGCACAGGTTGCCCAGAGAAGCTGTGACTGTCCCTGAATCCCTGGAAGTGTCCAAGGCCAGGCTGGACAGGACTTGGAGCAGCCTGGGATAGTGGAAGGTGTCCCTGACCATGGCAGGGAGTTGAAATGAGATGAGCTTTAAGGTCCTTTCCAACCCAAACAATTTCATGATTCTCTGAACTGACACATGCCCATGGCTCCCTGGCTGCAGAGGAACAGGGGCAGAAAAGCAGGACCACATTTTTGAGGCTGCTCCACTAAATTAAAGGAAACCACAAACTGAACCTTCAGCCTCAGAAAATCCAGCTGCAGTGCTCGGCTCTGCCTCTGGCTCAGCAGTAAGGCAGAGATAACAATAAATCCCTTCTCCCACCTTCTGCGTGTCCTGATTAGACAGACTGTAGCAGATGGGGGCTGTCATTATTCCGTGCCTGTTCCGTGCCTGGCACAAAGCGGCTCCGATCCCGGCTCCTGCCCGAGGTGGCTGCACCAACAATAGCTCTGACAAGAAGCTGGTGCTGCTGCTGGGGAGGTCACAAGCTGCCCAACCTCTGCCACTCCAGGGGGGACCAGTGCAGCCTGTGGAGTTAGCACTGCTCCCTCACAGATTGTGTGCCAGGAGGATGGATCCCAACTGAACAAGGAGGAATTTCCAGGCTCCATCCCTGCCACACTCAGGAATGCTGCACATCCATGAAGGCATGAAGCTGTGTCAGGGAGATTTAGGCTGGATATGAAAGAAAGGTTCTTCCCCCAGAGGGTGCTGGGGCACTGAACAGGCTCCCCAGAGAATGGGCACGGCCCCAAGGCTGCCAGAGCTCCAGGAGCATTTGGACACTGCTCCCAGGCACAGGGTGGGATTGTTGGCGTGTCCTGGGCAGGGCCGGGAGCTGGACTCTGATCCTCGTGGGTCCCTTCCAATCAGGACACATCATGATTTTATAGACCACCAGCAGTTACATCATCAGCTGTTTCAGGAACCCACATGGATATTTCCTTGGTGTTAGTGTAACTAATAAGTAAAATGAATTTGTTGATGTTCATTTGATGGAACTACGCTGTTGCTGACAGAGAGGACATTGTGTGAGAGCAGCATTCAGGGGCTGGCAGGGACCCCTTCCTCTGCTTCTCTCCATCCAGCTGAGGCTCTCCTCTCACAGAGGGGTTGCTCCAACCAGATTCTGTGCCTGTGCAGCACCCCAGGATGGACCCCAGGGTGTTCCTGCCTCGTCTCTCCCTGCCACAAAGATGCCACATGACCAGTACCTTTCTCCACATGCAGTGAAGGTAAATCCATGCAATAAACATGAAAAACACAGGAGAGGAAATCAGGGCTTTTCTCTCATGGCTTAAAATGAATTTTTTCAAGTCTACCCCAGTCAGAGCCTCACTGAGGTGCAGTGTGGGGTGAAGGGTGGCAGAGTGGGGGAGAACAGCCTCAAAAAAACCCTGCACTGGAACTGCAGCTTCTCATACCTGTCACAACGTGGATTTTCAGCTTGAATGCACAAGGCTGAGCTCAGGGGACACTGTCATGTAGATTTAGGGGTTTATCTCCTTTCCTCTCCATTAGCTGTGATACCTTTTTATTATGCTGAAACCCAAAACTTGTCTTTTCTCCAGTGGTTGTTCCCTTCCCCATTTGGAAAATATTGATCTCTGTGTCCTCAGCACAGGTTCAAATCCACCCCCCTCATCCTCAGCCTGCTCCTGGGGTCGACTGCGTGGCAGTGCCACCTCTCATGACATCAGGGACCAGAGTGAAGGACAAGGAGAGGGATGTTCATCCATTACACGTGTTTTTCTCTCCCCATCCTCTCCCTCTGTGCACTGGAAGTGACAGGGAACTGAACTGGATGGGGCTGATTGTTCTTGGCAGGTGGAAAGGGAATGGAAGGAGCAGGGAGAAAAAGAGCAGCCTGGGATAACCATGAACTTCTCCCAGCCTTGTTTCACATTCACGTCCTGCAGCACCTTGGGCGAGAGCTCTCCAGGCAGGGGACCAAAAGCTGGGGGCTGGCCTGTGCAGGAGGCTGCCCCCACTTACCTTGGGGTGTGATTTTTCAGCCAATTTAATTAAATTGCTTGGCAAGGTTGCGAGGACTCATCTATTTCAGATTGAGCCAGGCCTGTTTTGATTTAGTGTTGGCTGATTAGGAATTAGTGGGAAAAAAAAGCTCAGAAAACAAAATTAGAGGGTGCATGCTAACTTTTGCACCAGATTAAGTTGAATTAAAAAGCAATTGAAATGTAATTTTCCTGTCTCAAGCAGCCAAGAAACAAGATAATGCAACCAGTGGCACTTGAAGCTTAAAATCACAGCAGCCAGGATTAGCACAACTGGCTTTTTAATGCCTACAAACAACAGATTTCTCTGAAGGTCTTTTCTCAAACCTCTCCTATCACCTTCCACATAAGGCTGTGTACAACTCATTTTATTTGCTTTGAAATGCAGAATTGGTGTGACCCCAGGACTTGAATCCAGGACTTTGAGCAGCCAGGGTATTGCACAGTGTGTCTCCATAGGTATTTCCATGCTGGGATTGTTCCCTGAATTCCTATAATTTGGATTGGAATGGCTCTGTGTGCACGGCTGGAAAGTGCACACCCCCTCCAGGGGTGTGGAGGGTGCAGTTCCCATCTGCATCCCAGCATCACCTTCCTGCAGCTCTGAGTGTCTTTGTTCCCCATCTCCCTCATAGAAAAAAAATATGTCAAGTGGTTTAAAGTCAGGTTTTAATTAAAAATTTTAATTGCTGCTTTCCCTACCCATTGGGGAAACACTGCTCCTCCCTTCCCCATCAGCTGGACCAGGCTGGCACCCTGCACACACCAAGAGGGTTTTATGAGGCTTTGCTAAAAAGGGTGATGGTGTGCAGGGGGTGCCAAGCCAGGAAGTGTTCAGCACCTCAGAGTCCCCAGAAGTGCCCACAGTGCTGCAGCCAAGCCCTGCTGCAGTGGTCATCTGGGGGTCAGGGAGCTGCTGTCCCTCTTGGCCAGAGCAGCAAGAGCAGGACTGAGGCAAGGGCTCCATAAATGCAAATAATCTCCTGACTGATGGAGACTGTCATGGGCACAGAACACAGCACTTTGTGTGCTGCCCAGCAGCTCCTGGCCAAAAGGACCCATGGAGATAATGGGTTCCTGCTGGGTTTCTCTCCTTGCCACCTCCCTGCTGTGCCAGCCAGCAGCTCAGTGCCTGATGATGCTCCAAGTTGCTTAATCCTGTCTTGGCTCACTTGGAACCTCTGTGCAGCTGATTCTGCCTGGCTCCCTGGTCCTGGACCCCTCTGACTGGAGGAGGTGCTCTCCTGGCCTGCAGCACCACCCACAAGCTGCCCAGACACAAAAAGGGGCACCCCAGACTGCCTGTGCCCTGCACAGTGATGGGGTGGCAGAGCCCAAACTGTCCCCCACAGCCCAGGACACTGTACAGGTACAGGCTGGCATCACCCACAAAGGGTCTTGGCAAAAAACAAGGCCAAAGCTGGCAAAGCATAAATGTAGGGATGAGATCTGGGGGTTGAGTGGTGGCCCAGCCAGGAAGACAGCCACCACCATCCCTCCTCCAGGTGCATCCAGGTGAGGCAGCAGGTGCAGATAATGGGGGGCTGTCCTGGGAAGAGCCAATCGTGGAGGGGAACTGGGGGTGCATGGCCCCATGGGGGGAATAAAAGAGGCAGTTGAGGGTTGTGTGGGATATGAGGCAGAGTAAGAGTAAGTGGTTTTTCTCCCTTTTGGGGTACTGGGTGGTTGTTTATTCTCTTATACCCCATTGTGAAGTTCTTGGCTGTTTGGGGCTTGGGTGGGGTCAGTGGGTGGGCTGTGGTGCCCTCCTGCTGGGATAGGGTGGAGAAAGCTTCCCCAAAAGAAGAGGCTTTCTGGGCTGTTTGGCTCTGTTGTGGGAACAGAGGAGGGGAGGCTGGAGCAGATCTTGATGTTTGGGTGTCAGGATTAAGGCCATGGGGGATGGTGGGTTGAGCCAAAGGGTGGCTCAGCCTGGCCCTTCTGGAAGCTGGAGGAGGTCTGCAGCTGGATGGGTGGGATAAGAGCTGATGCTGCTGGTGCCTGGCCTTGGTTACTGGAACAGGAAGCAGGGGGAGAGAATGAGAAACAGTGAAACCTTGAACTTAAAAGGGTGATGTGAGGGAGTCCTTGGAAGCTGCTCTGAGCTGCAGGTGTTGGCTGTAAGCCTGCAGGGGAGGAGAGGAAGCACCATCTGTGTGGGATCAGCCCCTGTGTGTGTTGATGCACAACCTGGGTTTAGGGGTCCCATGATGGTGTCTGCTCTGAAAACATCTCCCTTAATGCTGGCTGGAAGCCTTGTTTTTCTGCCAAAAGCTGTCTGAAGGCCAAGTCTTGGTGTATTTGTGTGTGTATCTCTGGCTTTTGCTAGGAGGTGCTTAGAAATTATTTTGACCTGTCCCTATTTCATGATGTTCCCCTGGCAGCCTGTACTAGTTGCTGGGTTTCCCAGAACTCTTTTTATCAGCTGAACTTGGTCACTTTGTGTCCCTGCATTTGACCATGGGCCTTTCCTAGTTGGGGTACAGGTGGAGGAAGCCAGGTTGGGCTCTGTGGTGGAGTGAGAGGCTTAGATGTGGCTGTGTGTCCTTAAATCAGACTTTGAGCTTCTCCTTTTGGAGGCAAGAGGCTTTGCCAGGTTTGGGTTATGTGTCAAAATGAATGTAAAACCCTCAGGATCAGGGCTGGAGGAAGGGGATGTTCCTGTCATCATGGGGTGTCTGTGTCTGGCTTCCTCCTGGGATTGCAGCAGCTGTAATTTTTGTAGCCTGATATTAAGTGGTAGCTTGTGCTTGTATTTAGTTCAGAGGCTCAGCTGCAGTGTGTGAGGATCCTACCAAGACCTGCTTGGGGCAGGGGATCTCCAGTGTCTCCCTTGCTGGGAGTGTGGGGTGGAAATGTGTGGCCCAGGCTGCTGGTGGGAGTGGAGGGTGCCAGCCCCCTCAGTGGCTGGCAGGGGATGGTGCTGGGCAGCTGTGACCTGACCCTGCTCTGTCTGACCCCCAAGAGCACGTGAGGGTTCCAGCACCTCTCTCAACTCTGCCAAGATGCCGGTCAGGAAGCACAGTGAGCACATGAAGTTGTTCAAGAACAAGGGCAAGGATGAAACTGTGAGTACCCACCTGCCTGTGCCAGCATTTTGGACCCCAGCAGAGCCCACTGTTGGCAGGAGCTGATGGAGGGGCTTCTCAAGGTCCATGGCCCCAAATCTACCTGTGTGAGGGAGCAGGGAATGGCTCTGGATACCTTCAGCTGAGGTGTTTGGGTGGCTTTTGGGATGTGGTGTGGGGCTGGCTGGGCTGCAAGGAGTGTGGTGGCACAGGGGGATATGAGCTTTGGGTGCGTGGCTGTGGGCTGGGGAAGGGAGATGGCTCAGCCCCAGGCTGCTGAGCTCTCCACAGCCATTATCCCTGTGGAGCTGGGGCTGTATGGGATGTCAGATGTAGGATCTGTCAGCTTGATTTAAGCCAGTGGAAGTGATTAGAGTTTGCCTTTCAGGTTCAGAAAACCTACTTTTAAAAACACCCACTGGTTGCTGGTTCATCCAGCAGCCCATGTCCTTGGGAGGCACCAAGGGAGAGGCTTCCTCTTTGCCATCTCCAGGCCACAGTGAGGAGATGCTGGCTCTGCACTCCTCCTGTGGGAATTGTGGGGCAGAGGGCTGCAGGGATGAACTCCCTGGGGAATGGGGCAATGCAGACTTGAGTGGGATGGTGGTGTTCTTCCCCCAGACCCTGCGGAGGCAGAGAGTGGAGGTGAACGTTGAGCTGAGAAAAGCCAAGAAGGATGAGCAGATCCTGAAGCGCAGAAACATTTCCATTAATTTGAAGGAGGAGAATCCCTCTCTGGGACAAGACAAAGCAGCTGAGGTGGTGAGTGCTTGGTTCTCTGCACCTGGGTAGGATCAGTGCAGCAGGAATCATCCCCTTCTTGGGCCACTATCAGTTCCAGCTGGGGTGACTTGGGTTAAGTAGCTGGTGCCATTCCTGATCTCCATGCCCAGTGCTGGAGAGTGTTTCAGACTGCCTGGCCGTCGTCTGTGCAGTTTTTCATGGTGATGATGTCCTGCTGGCCTCCCTTGATGGCAGGTAGAACAGGCTGGTGCTCTGGCTCGCTGGGAGCTGCTCCTGTCTGGCTCCCTGCACAGCTAGGGGTAATTACTGAGCTCACAGGCCCATTATGGTGTCAGTGACTCTTTCACTGCTTGATTACAAGCATTAGTTGCCTTGAAGGCTTTTGTGGATTGTCTTCCTCTGCCTCATCTTGAAACTGTGTTGCATAAAGAATAGACACTGCTTAGATATGAAGTGGTGACTGAGCTGGGTCTAGACAGCTGATTGACTGTTGAGATTAAACCAGAGGGAGTCCCAGCTCCCTGGCTGACTCTGAATCATTCCCGGTGACACAGATCATTCAGCCGTCCTTGGAGGAGATTGTGGAAGCTGTGAATGGGGAAGACACCCAGCTGCAGCTGCTCGCCACCCAGGCCACCAGGTATATGCCCAGCTGCTGCAGCTGTGCTGGGACCTGGGGGCAAAAGGCCCCAAGTTCCTCTTTGGGGAGCCCTCTAGGGAGATGGCAAAGGGAAAAGGAGCCTGGTAACCCAAACTGCCCATGGGAATCTCAGCTGGTGCCTTTTCTGTGGCCTCTGTGCCATGCTTGGCTCACAGTCCTGCACAAACCCAGCCAAGGGGTTGGCTGTGCTGCCCCTTCCTGTGCTGTGTCAGGAATTATGTTGGATCCCACAAGAAATCAAGTGCCAGATGTTTGGGCAGGACAAGGACTGGGGAGCCTGGCTTTGTAAGGGGTTGGTGCTGAGCAGGGCTGTCCCCACAAGGGTGGGGACACGAAGGACCACAGTGTGCCATCATCACCCAGCTGGCAGCAGGGATGTCTCCTGAGGGTCTAGGACAGGCTGCACCCGTGCTGGTGCTTCCTTGGCTGGCTCAAACTATTGAGCACCATTCCCAGTGAGTGTGGCTGTGAGGATGTCAGGGCTTTACTTCCAACAGACACCCTGCTCCTGCTTCAGCATTTTTAGCTGTGTCTTCCTTCTGTATGGCAACCCCTCTGCTGAGGGCTGTGCCTGGCCACAGGGCTATGGGCTGTGGTGGCACCAAGCAGGGTTCCTCATGGCTGGCTGTGCTGTGTCCTCTCTCACAGGAGACTTCTGTCCAGGCACAAGGACCCCCCCATCAATCAGATCATCGAGCTGGGGATCATCCCCAAGATGGTGGAATTCCTGGGCCGTGCTGACAATGCTGCCCTACAGTTTGAGGCAGCCTGGGCACTGACCAACATTGCCTCTGGCACCTCGGAGCACACCAGGGCTGTGGTGGAGGGAGGGGCCATCCCGGCCTTCATCTCCCTGCTGTCCTCCCCACACATGCACATCAGTGAGCAGTCGGTGTGGGCCCTGGGCAACATCGCAGGTGAGAGGAGCTGGAGGGGCATTTGGAGGCCCCTGACTGAGCCAGAGACTTGATGGTCCTTGTGGGCCCCTTCCAACTTGGAATATTCTGTGATTCTGCTGGGGAGATAAAGCATTGGTGCTCCTCTCTGTGCAGCTTGGTCTCCAAGCTGTTGCCCCTCTTGAACCCCATAACTCTTCATCCCCTCAGTGTTGTCTGGCAGCCTTTAAGATCCTGTGTTGGCTGTGCAAGAGGGTTTTGGCCAAAGCCAAGGGCAAGACTGTCCTGCTGGGGTGGCTGAACCCACTAATGTCACCACAGGGAGAACAGAATGGGTCATGCCTGGTTGGCCTGCTGGCACTCCAGTCTGCCTGTAAATCCTTCCCACCTGGAAATGCCTAGTGGTGTGTGGCTGGTGGGTCACCAGCCCTGGCCCTGTGGGTCTGATTGCTGTTTGCTGTTGACTGTCTTATGACTTGGGCAGATGCAGTGACCAGCCCTTTTTATCTGTTCAGGGGATGGCCCTATCTACAGGGATGCTCTTATTGCTCGTGATGTGATTCCTCCTTTGCTGGCTCTGGTGTCACCTGCAACTCCAGTAAATAACCTTCATTTTCTTGATTTAACAACTCCTAATGCATTGGGTGGTGGGTGAGTCCACTGTCTGCCTTGTACACAACAAACTGTTTGTATAATTGAATGAGACCCTGCTCTAAACTGCTTTTATGGCCCTGCCTATGCACAAAGCTGGGGGTGCCAAGCAGACACTCAACTCAATGTGATCTCTTCCAGCCTTGGCTTTCTTTTCCAGCTCTGACTATCTCAGGCTAGGAATAAGATGGAACTGGTGCAAGGCAGACTTGCATATGCATGTGGAAGGGCTGAACTTGCCCTTCAAGCTTCCTGCTGCTGCTCTGTGGTTTGTCTCTGCCCTTCTGCAATGGTGCCTGCCCCACTGTTGTGTCTCTGTGTAAGAACCTTCACAGGCTTACACAGACTGAGAGGCTCTTGGGGGCAATGAGGATCTTACACCTGCCTTGTGTTTCAGGTTGGGTTCCTGAGGAACATCACCTGGACGCTGTCAAACCTGTGCAGGAACAAGAACCCCTGCCCTCCCTTGGATGCTGTGCAGAAGATTCTACCAGTCCTTGTCATCCTCCTGCAGCACGAGGACAAGGATGTCATCTCTGACTCCTGCTGGGCTGTTTCCTACCTGACAGATGGCTGCAATGATCGCATCCAAATTGTGGTGGAGACAGGGATTCTCCCAAGGCTCGTGGAACTCATGGACAGCCCAGATTTGATTGTTATGGTAGGGAATAACCAAATCTCCACCCTGTGGTCCCTTAATGTAGAAAGGTCTGAGGAGAGGGAAGGCACGTGCCCTTGTTCTAGGTGGCAGCTGTGGTGTGCTGTCCCCTCAGCCCATGGAACTGACTGCCTGCTTGTCAAGCCACTGCTCTGTTCTGGAGGCTGGACAGAGGCTCTAAAGCTGCTTAGAGCAAATGAAGGATGACAGGGCTGTAAAATAAACAGCCATCACCCACAATGCTCTCCTTGTGTGAAGGGTCAAGCACTTGGGGAGGGATCTTGCTGGGCTTTCTGACATGTGTCCCTTGAGGTAAGGACTCTCCTCATCTCCTCTAATCTCTGTCTAGACTCCAGCTCTCCGTGCCATCGGGAATGTGGTCACAGGCACAGACCGGCAGACCCAGGAAGCCATCGATGCCGGCGCCCTGGTTGTCCTGCCCCGGCTGCTGAGGCACACCAAGTCAGTGATCCAGAAGGAAGCAGCATGGACCCTCAGCAACATTGCAGCAGGGCCTTCCCACCAGATCCAACAGATCATCACCTGTGGGTTATTGCCACCTTTGGTGGAGCTGCTTGACAAGGTAAGGGATGGGCACAGGGCTGCTGAGGGAGGAATGTGAGCTTCAGGAGGCCTGGATGGCTCATTTGTGAAGCCCTTGGCTCCAGAGCCACCTGAGCAGGCTGTTTCAGAGGTGTTGAGATCCTTGGGACAGCCTGAGCATCCCAATTTGTCAGCACACCTGCATGGAAACACATTCTGGAGCTGCCCTTGGCACCTCTGCCAGGTGTCCATGGATCACCCAAAGGGGCTGGGAAAGCTGCAGATAAGGGAAATGATGGTAACCCTTCATGCCCATCCTAGAGCATAGTAAAGCTTGGGAATGCCTTTGCTGTGCTGCTTTTCCAGGGAGATTTCAAGGCTCAAAAGGAGGCTGTGTGGGTAGTGGCCAACTTCATGACTGGAGCAACAGTGGATCAGGTGGTGGAGCTTGTCCGTTCCGGGGTCCTCAAACCTCTGCTCAACCTGCTTTTGGTCAAAGACAGCAAAACCATCCTGATCATCCTGGACACCATTTCAAATCTCTTCCTGGTGAGATCTGCTTATCCTGGATGCCATTTTTTAATCTCCTCCTGATAAGGTCTCATCTTTTTGACTTCCTTCTCCCAAAGAGCAGCAAGGAATGAGCCAAATGCTCACATTGTGTGGTGAGAACAATGACTGTTGATTTTTGGAGTAAGAGGGACTTTGTGTTTTCTAAATTTGTCTTGGATACCCTTGGGTTGCCTAAAGGGCATGGCAAGATTGAGTTCCCAGTGCTGCTCTTCATCCCCTGCTCACTGGTTTGGCAGGCAGAGACTGGTATTCCACAGTCACATCCCTGGCATCATGAAGGGACCATGAATTCAGGGACTGTGAGCCTTTGACTTGTAGATCAGGGTTGTAATTACAGAAAAGACCATCTCATACCTGTTACTGTTCTGTTTTCTTGCCTGGCTTTTCAACATTACAGGCAGCTGAGAAGTTGGGAGAGACAGAGAAGTTGTGTCTGCTGGTGGAAGAACTTGATGGTCTGGAGAAAATTGAGGACTTGCAAAACCATGAGAATGACATGGTCTACAGAGCTGCCTTGGACATCATAGAGAAATACTTTTCTGGTGAGGTATGTAAGCCCTTGCTGTTTCTCAGCTGAAAATGTGAAGTATTGCACGCTGGAATGAAGCACTGAGTTTAAGGATACAGGAAGAGGTGTTTAGAGGAGATTTCCACATGACCAGAGTAATCCTTGCAGCTTCTTTCAGGTGTTTTTAAAGGTCTGTAAAAGCTCTGAGTTGTCAGCCAATGAGTTGGACAACAGACATGGATGCCTTGATAGCATCTTGCTGCTGGAATTTAAACTGGCATCAGCTGGAGTTACTGCAGTTACTGATATGAATACCAAATGTGGAGAAGTTTCCTCCTTCAGAGCTGAGCTGGCTTGTCACTATGAATGGCAACCTCCTACTCAGCTGATAACAGTGCTCAGGTTGCATTTGGATTACTTGACCCTTCTCATGGTAAGGAATCTATGGAAAAAGAGGATAGGACACCAGCTAGGAGCTGCAAGGGTCCAGTGACTGTCATAGATGCCATGTTTGGTCCTAGCCTTTGACTTGCAGATGGGAAAACATCAGGGAAGAGGCTTAGAGGTCTGGCAGACCTTGGAACTGTGGCTCAGTTTGGGTGTGAAGCTGCATCAGGGGGCAAAGGTCTGGTTTCTGGTTTAGTCCTTTTGCCAGAGCAGGGTCTGTGGGGTGTGGAGGAAATTCTCCACGCCAGCTCCCGCTGGAGGGGCTGGATGCCAGGGGAACATCTCCCTGAGCAGTCCTGGCTTGTTGCTGTTCCAAGCAGGCCATTTAATTTCAGTGAGCTCTACCACTGCAGCCACTTTTATTTCCTTTTGCTTCTGGTGTCTGAGCCCAAAGGCTTGGCTTGGCTGCTCTTGTGTGGGCTGCAGGGACACTGCAGCTTCAGGGTGCTGCAAGGAGCAGGAAGGCTTGGCCTGTTCTCCAGGAGTTCTGTTACAGTCAAGCTGAACTTAACAGGATTTTTTAAATGATAATAAAACAGAGTTGCTGTAAAAAGCTTAGGTTTATTCAAATGCAGACCCTATAAGTGATTTCTATCATTTTCCTCCTAGGAGAATATAAACCTGGAGCCCCAGACTGGCCAAGATGGGCTGTATGATTTCTCAGTGAAGAAACAAGACTTCAACTTCTGAAGATGAAGCATGACACAGCTGTAAACTGGTGGGTGGAGGTACCTTGGAAGAGCTCAGTCATCCAAACCATGAGGAGCAGAGATGCTGAGCCTTTTTACTTCTGAAACTTGTCAATAAATTGCACTTTTGGCTTTGTACCTTTTGCCTTTAATTATTTCCCCCCTCCTTTAAGCTGCTGTTGCAAATGGCATGGCTTGTTTTTTTCCAACAGCACCTTAAGGCCTTGCAGGAGTGTATTGGAGCCCCTGGGCAAGTTTTCTAGGTGGAATCTTTCTTCTGAGTACACTAAACTGCAGGAGAGCAGCAGCCTGCCACCAAATCTTTGTGCTGAAACTTCAAGGCTTGACTTGGAGTGGCTGAAGTAGCTCTAAAAAACTGTTTGAGAGATGTTTCACCCTTCTGTAGGCACCATCATGGCTGTGGGGAAGGAGCTGAGCCAGGGCCAGGTGGGTCAGTGGCCTTGCTGTGTGTTACCTCACCTGGAGAAGTTGGAGTGTGGATGTGGGAGCTGCTGAGCAGACGCTGCTCCTTTGGAAGGAAAGTTGTTGGAGGCAGTGCAGGGGCAATGATTCACCTCTGCTGCAGTTTCCCTGTTGCCATCCATCAGCCTGGAGCCCATCGATCTGGCTCTGCCCTTTAATTCCAAGGACCTGTATTTCAGGTTTCCACGGTGTGTCCCTGGCCCTTGTTCTTCTCTCCAAGCCCTCCAAGTGTGGTCTCCAGCAGAAGGTGAGGATGGAGTTGAGCCCAGGGCACAAAGGTTTTGTGCTGTGGGGTCTCAACAAGCTGCTGGCCACTGCTCCATCCTTGCAGTGTTGATGGCTCCCAGCAGACCCTTCCCCAATCCTTTGCTCCCCAGGGCTTGAAGCACCTCAAAAGCTTTGCTTAAGGCAGGATGAGGGAGTAGCTTTCCCTCCTTGCTTTGGAGGTTTGTCTTTTCAAAATGCCCCTGGGTGGGCTCAGGGCTCTGTTGCCTCAGGTGCAGTGGGAGGTGATGTGACAGGCAGCTTAATCTGGAGGGAAAATCTCCTCTTCAGGAAACTTGACTCTTCCTCTTCCCTGGATCTGTTCATCAGAGGATCTATGCATTCCTCCTGCAGGCCACCCAGGGAAAAGGGAGCTGGTAGTAAATGTGTTCTCTGGGAGGAGCTGGGCAGCCCCAGTTATGGGTAGCAGGGCTGAGTATCACTTATTAAATATTCAAATACTGGGATCTGATGAAATGCAAAGTGCTTCTTACATCCAGAACTATGGACTTAAAAACATGATCCAGCACTGCCTGAACATGCACCTGAACCAGGGCTGGCGCTGCCTGGGCTCTGTGGGCTTCCCCCTGCTGCTGGGGCACCTGGGAATGGCCACAGTTCCCTGGGTAAAAGGAATGTGAGGAAGCTGTTTCCTCAGTGCCACCAGAGGCACAGAGCTGGGGCCTGTGTGCCTGCCCTGACTTTGGATTGTGGCCCTCTTGGACCATCCCAGTTGGCTTTTCCCAGGGCCAGGCAGGGCTGCCCCTTACAGCTGCTCTTTGCTGATGCTCTGATTAAAGAGAAATAGGAAATCTCTTGGATTCTTTTTCCTGCATGTGCTGGACATAAATCTGTGGTGGGTGGTGTTACACAGAGCCAGGGGCCCAGAGCTGCTCCTTTCCATCCTTGTGTCTGTAACTTAACAAAACATTGGCCTCAAGGCAGGGGCCAGGACAACGTGCCCCTCTTAAAAAGAGTGTTGGGATGTGCCTGCTGTCTCCCCTGGCAGCTGGAGAGCTGGGCTCAGTGCCTGGAGGATCACCAAGGCTCTGTGTGGGTGTGTGAGCGACCTGCAGGCAGCTGCTTGCCTGGCCTGGGCAGCTGCCCTCCCCTGCCAGACCCAGGCACAGGCAGCAGCCACCAGGGCAACTTCAGCTCTGGGGCACTGGAGGTGTCCCCTCCTCCCAGGGGGGCTGGGATGGGGTGTCCAGGGGCACCAGTGAAGGGGAGATGGTGCTGTGCTTCCTCAGGACAGCTCAACCTCCCTCTTGTCATGCACAAAAAAGTAGTTTTTCTCATTAAACCTCCCCTGTCTTGGCCCCAGAGGAGCAGGTGGAGGATCACTGAGGCTGGAAAAGACCTCCACGATCACCCACTGACTTCTACCAGCTTCTACCCCTTTAGTGCCACCTCTGCTCCTTGGAACATTCCCAGGAGTGGGGACTGCACTGCTGCCCTGGGCACCTGTCAGTGCTTGAGCAGTAAATAAATCTTTCCTAACCTCTAACCCTGGCACAACCTGGGGCTGTTTCCTTTGTGCTGGCACTTGGGAGAAGAGTCCATTCCCCAGCTGGCACCCTCCCACTGGGGAGCTGTAGACAGTGAGAAGGTGCTGGAACAGGCACTGCCACTGCCTGTGGTGGTGTTTGCCCCAAATTAAGACCCCTTTACATTCCTATGCTACCTGCAGGCACCCCTGTGCTCCCTCCATGTCCCCCCATACATCCCCCATGCCACTGTGAGAGCCCCTATTCCCCCACGCACCCCATCGCTCTCTTGCTGCCCTGCAGGTCACCCTGTTCCACCCCCGAGATCACCTATTCACCACCGGGGCCCTAAAGGGATCCTATTTGTCTCTTTTCATCCCAAAACAGCCCTAGGAACCCCAATTCCTCCAATTCCACCTCTATTCACCCCTATGCTATTCCCCAGGCATCCTCCATCCCCCTTTTTCCCTGCATCCTGCTCATATTCTGCTCAATTCCCCCATTATTCTCCTCTATTCTCCCATTCCTATTCCCCCATCCTGTTCCTTTACCTCTATTCCCCCATTTCCCCACCCCATCCCTATTCCCTAATTCCCCCTCTATTCCCCCATTTACCCATCCCATCCCTATTTCCCCATTCCTCCACCCCATCCCTATTCCCTAATTCCCCCTCTATTCCCCATCCCTTTCCTTTACCCCATTCCCCTGCTATTCCCTCATTCCCCCTTTATTCCCCCCATTTCCCCATCCCATTCCTTTTCCCCTGTTCTCCCTCTATTCCCTAATTCCCTGTCTCTTCCCCCATTCCCCCATCCCTATTCCCTAATTCTCCCGCTATTCCTCCATTTCTCCACCCCATTCCTTTTTCCCCATTCCCCCACCCCAACCCTATTCCTTAATTCTTCCTCTATTGCCCCATTCCCCCATCCCATTCCTTTACCGCCATTCCCCCCTATTCCCCCTCTATTCCCCATCCCTATTCCCCCTTTATTCCCCCTCTATTCCCCACCCCATCCCTATTCCCCCCTCTTTTCCCCTATCCCTATTCCCTAATTCCCCATCCCTATTCCTCATCCCTATTCCCTAATCCCCCCTCTATTCCCCATCCCTATTCCCTAATTCCCCCTCTATTCCCCCATCCCTATTCCCTAATCCCCCCTCTATTCCCCATCCCTATTCCCCCTCTATTCCCCATCCCATTCTTTTCCCCCATTCCCCCACCCCACTCCTATTCCCGAATTCCCCCTGTTCCCCTCGCCAGGGGGCGCTCCCCTGACCCCTCCTGCGCATGCGCCACACCCCGACCTTCCCCGCCTCGACCTTCTCCTCATGGCGTCCTCACGCGGCCACGCCGCTCTGCGCGCTGACGTCACGGCCCTCCGCCGTGCGCGGGGGCGTGTCGGGGGCGTGGCCACGGTTCTCCGCGGCCGGGCCGGGCGGGCGCGGCGGCGGCGGCGGCTGAGGCTGAGGCGGCGGCTGAGGCAGGGGCTGAGGGCGCCGAGCCTGCGGCGGCCGCCGGAACGCGGGCCCGGGCATTCCCGGCATCGTGAGGAGCGGGCGGGCTCGCATGGCGGGGCTGCGCGGGGCCGCCGGTTGAGCTCGGCGCCGCCGCCGCCTCCTCCTTCTCCTCCTCCTCCTCCTCCTCCTCCTCCTCCTCCAGGCGCGATGTCGAATCCCGGTACCCGCCGGAACGGATCCAGCATCAAGATCCGCCTCACAGGTAACGGGGCGGCGGCGGCACCGTGTGTGTGTGGCCGCACATCCACGGCTGGGCCCGGGGTCCCCTCCCCTCCCCGGCCTGGCTGTGAGGGGAGGGGCGGCCGGGCCCGAGCTCCCAGCCTTGCTTAACTTTTATCCACCGTTTTTCTGTTCCGCTTCTCCCTCTGTGGCCCGACGGAGCCTGTCTGCGCTTTTGTGTATTTATATTTTTTCCCGCCCCTCCGGCGTGGGGTGCTTGAGCCCCCTTGGGGTGACATAAATTTGAGGAGGGCGGGGGTTTGTCACTGTGTGCCCTCGTTCTCCAGCAGGTCAGGGCACGCTTCTCCTTCCTGGGCTCTTTCCTGCTTCTTTCTCCCCCATGGAAGGTGGCACTCGCCGCCCCCTCCAGCAGCCTGACCCTAAGTGGGGTCCCTCCTGCACTCTCGATGGGGGATCCCTGTTGATAACTCTCCCCTGCATTCTGCCCTTTTGTGGGGCCTCTTCTGCACCTTCCCTGTCTGTGGGCATCCTTGTGTCACCTTTCCCCCCCTTCCCAGGGTTTTCCCTGTTCCCTCTCCCATGGGGTATCCCTGTGCTCCCCCTTCCCCCCCCTCCAGACCACGCTGTCCCTCGCTGGGGTCTCCTCTCCACCATTCCCAGCAGGATTCCCAGGGCCACCTCTCCCACAGACTGGCTTTCAGCAAAGCCTTTCATAATTTGCCTTACTTCACTTTAATTAACAACCCCCCCCAGCCTCCCATGTGCCCAGGAGGATAACTCAGTTGCTAATGAGAAAATACCCATTTAGTTGTATTTAGCTGGGTTTTTTGTGTGTGTGTGTGTGTGTTTCTTTAATTGTCCCTCCTTCCTCTCAACTTGTTCTCACCTGGCACATTGTGGCATTCAGCTTTGGGAGTTCTTTCCCCGTGCAGGAGGTGACACCCAGAGCTGTGTCTGTCCTGCCTCTGTGTGAGGCCTCTGGAGGGTTCATAGATGGATAAACCAATTTATGTTGGACCCTGAAAGATCTGGATTAAGTCTTTTGGAAGCTGCTCTGGTCGATGCCGAGCCTGCTTCTTTAATGAGAAGAGACACAGTTCTTGCTTGTTGAGACTGCTGTGTGAATTATTAAAAAAAATAAGGTCCAATCCATTCTTTCACAGGCAACAAGTGGATGTTTGGAGGTCAGTTGGGCTGGAGAAGCCACAGTGCTGCTCTGGGTGACCAGAATTGATCCCTGGAAAGGGATCTTCTGTGTGTGGGTGCATAAAATATTGGCAAATAATGAGAAAACGGTGCTGGTGAAACTGCAGTTACAGGTTAACTTGCTCCTGGCACATAACACACTCAGAGGCAGATCATCAAAAAATAAAAATCCTGGTGTTCTTTTAATCCTTTGATTCTGCACCGCTTGTGCTTCAGAAGACCAAAGTTTGTGAGGATAATGTAAATCTGAAAATCCTTTTCTTGGATGGGAGAAGGCTGGAAATATTTTTAGGTTGTATGAATGATGTTTGATCTGAAATGAGTTTTGTGGTGATGTATACCAAATGTCAGCTCAGTCCTTAATGTGGCTTATTTTTATGCAAGTCAGTCAATAAAAATGTGAGTTAAGTAACTTAGGCCATGGTCATAGCCCTTCTGAGCTGGAGGAGATCATTTAAATAACAGAGAGAAGCTGTTGAGTTTAATTTTAAAGGCTGAATGCTGCAGCAAAATGCTTTTTTACTTTTAGCATACACTAGTCTTCTCTCTGAGCTGGGAATGTTTCCTGGAACAGACTGAAGTTTCAGTTTATTGAGCAACTTGGTAGATTTATTTTTTATTACTCCCCATTTTTTAACTGTATTGAAGAAATCTCCTGCTTGCTCAAACACATCTTCTGTTTTTACAAGCAGGAAACCTGGGTGATGTGACAAAAACTGCTGTATTTAATCAAGAAATAAATTGCTCTGGGAGAGGTTTAGCTCTGGAATCATTGGGCAATGCCGAGTTCTTGGCTGGGACTGGGGTGCTGACTTACCTGTTTCAAATAGCTGCAGCCAGCCTGGCTGTTGTTTTCTCATCCTTGGCTCTTGGGAGATTTGAGCACATTTAAATCAAGACAGAGGACCTCATTTGTTATGATTTACTACCTGCAGTGTGTTTCCTGTGATTAGGCACCATTGAAGTTTTGCAGTACTGAAAATAGCAGTGTAAATACCACTTAGTATGCCTGTGAGTGTCACTGGGTGAATGGCAAGGGAACAGTGGTTGAATCTCCTGGGATTTTTTTTAAAGACATAATTTTTTCCTCATCTGTTGTAAAGGTATTTGTGGTAGCAGAGTGTTGGGGTTATTTATGTGAATATAAGCAAAAGTTTTCAATCTGCTGATGATTAGCAGAAGTGATCTCCCAGCTTATACAGAATGATGTCAGTCCTAGCCTGATGCAAATTGTAATGAAGTAAAATGGCAAATAATGCACCCTGTGCAGAAATACTGAAAACCTCAATGTAACAATGAGTTGCATGACAGGTTAAAATGACTTTGTGGCCTGTGGATCTCAAATATGCTAATCTCCTGTCATATCTCAGTTTCTCCTCTTCTTTCCACTAAAGCCTTTACCCCAGCTGGTGATGCAAGAGCCAGAGATACTCTGGCCTTGTCTCTTGTCCCTTGGAACAGTTCTAGGCAAAGAAAACTTGCTGTTAAATCTGTGGTCTCTTCCTATCCGTGCTGTCATCAGGGCAGTGCAGCAGTGGCAGAATTGCCAGCACAAGGATGGAAAAATAAAGTGATCCTGTGAGTGCATGTCCTTGCCAAATGTGCTCAGGGTCTGCTGGGTCAAGGAGGAACACGATCCACAGACCAGGAGACCTTCACGGAGCACGTGTCCCTTTTTTACCCTTGTACTTCTCTGAAACCTTTGTTTGCTGCTGCTCCCTGGGGAAGTTCCAAAGGGTTCATCATCTCCAAGGCTTACACACGCCTTGCTCACACTTCTATCACCCACAAGCACTGGTGAAAACTGCAGTCTCATCCTGCTGGGTATGGCAGGCACCCTGACCCAGGTAGCTTGTAGGCAAAGGTTGCAGATGGAACTGGAAAGGCCATGAAGAAATGGACTAAACATGGAATTTAACCAAAAAAGCTGCAAGTTGGGTTCTGGTTTCATTGGTTCTGGTTTTCAGCGGGGCCTCAGCTGAGGTGTTAAAAGCTGGCTGGCTTCTGGGGCCATCATGGAACTGAGGAAAGTTAAACTTTAAGGATCAGTTCCTAGCTGAATCTCACATACACTGTCAGATGGCCATGTTGAGGACTGATGGCAAAATAGCTTCTTTAACAGAGAGGCCAGAGCTGGTGTAACAGGAGGATCCAAATAATCTCCAAGCACCTCACTTCACTGTGGTCCTCAGTTCCTCCTTGGAAAACCTGGCCTGGGAAGGTTTGCTGCTCATGGGGGCAGTTTTGGAAGGCATGTGTAGGTGAGAATCCTCCCAGGTGCGAGGGGTAAGAAAGTGCAGTGTCAGAAGCATCAGGGAGGAGTGAGGAAGACAATGATGAAGCAGGTGGTTGCTGTGAGGTGAGAAGGGAGCCAGAGGGGATTTGTAGGTAATAAATCTGATTCCTGTAAGGAAGGTGGTTGTGCTTAGCAGTGGCAAAGAAAGGGGAAGAGGGAAGAAGTGACACAGATGAGTATCCTGCACACACTTCCAGCTCAGTGTAGTCAGCCAGTTCAGGGAAGCCCCAGCCATGAAGTCTGGCCAGCTGATAGCTGGTAAAGGGGTGACTTTGGGACTTTCTGCATTTGTAATTCAAGGAATCCATAAAATAGCACAGTGACTTCAAGTAGAAGATAAAACATTATGTTGCCATTAGAGCAATGTTCACTTAGGATTGTTACAAAGGCACAGGCTAAAGCGTGTCCCAAATGTCAGGATGTTTTACTTCCCTTTCATGACTAATGTATCGACCAGTGCAGAGTTAACTGACTGATCAATAGCAACACTAATATTGGTGACCTGGACACTTTCCTGTCCTGTGTTCAGGAGCAGTGAATATCTATGTAGGGATCTCTCAATCAGACATGGTAAATACATCATGGGCTGGCTGTAGTTTTATGGTTGGGCATCAGCACCACTGGTTCCAGGTGAAGAGCGCTGGGGCAGGAAGGCAGGAAGAGCTGGCTGCTCATCCCAGCCTCCCTGGCAGTTGGTATTTAATATCGAGCCAGCTTTGTGCCATGGGGACGCAGTGGGAAGCAGCAGTTGGGTAGCTCCAAATTTATTTAGTGTGGTAATCCGGGAGTGTGTTGAAATCCACGTCTCGTTATTTTCTTCTCGTAAGGATTTTCTCTTCCCCACGTCTGCTGGGAGCGGGGCCCCGGCTGCGATTGGAGCGCGGGGCTGGAGCTCCGTGCGGAGCTCGGCCGCAGATTTCCTGTGTGGTGCTGAGCGAGGCACTTCATCTCCCTCTGCCTCCCTTCCGCATTTACCTTGGGAAGCAGCAGCGTTTTCGTGAAGGTAAATTCGTGGCTGTTCAGAGCCCTGTGGATAGGAATGGCAAAGAGGCTCAGGGCATGTAACTCTGGGGACATTAAAGAAAATAAAATTTTGCTTTCACGGGAGGAAGTGGAGAGCACAGTTTGCAGTTGGCCAGCTGACGTTTTTGGGCTGCCAAAGTGGGAATCCAAAGAGCAGCCTTTTCCTCTGGGCAGGCTATGGGGAGCAAGTCTCCTTTTTTGCTTCTCCCAGTAAGTCAAATTTGTGCCAGCACCATTGTCCTGGTGGAAGTAAATTAAATCACCAAAAGGAGTTTGTTTGAATATCCCCCTTAGGCAGAGAAAGTAGAAACAATAACTACTTTATTCCTGACTTGAAACTTTCTTTTGTCAAATTGAATGTCTTCATATAAAGAAATGCAATTTGGGATGTGGTTCTGCAGTTCATGATTTCTTTTTTATTCCATACTGCCCACCAGTCTAAGAACAGTTTTCTCATCTGTTTCTTGAAACAGCTTTATCACATTTCTAAGATTTTGTAGCATCATCCTTTCTGTATGTGTTTCAAAATTAATCATCAGTTCCAGAGAAATACAAGTAGTGTTGGATTTCTCAGTGAGGAGGTTGCACTCATACCACGATTTTCTGTGTGCTGGGTAGAGGAACTTTACTGACAGCAGCTCCAAGGCTGCTAAAATCGCCACTGTAAATAAAGATCAGCGAGCCCCCTCAGTTTTTCCTGAGCTGGCCTGGCTGTAGGCTTGCTTGATGGGTCATAGAACGGAGAAGAACATCATGGAAATACCATCCATGTGTGTGGTTTTTGGAGGTTTACCTGGATTACTGCCCACCTTGAAGCCAGTCCAGTTGCCATGCTAGAGCTGGATTAATCTGGTTGGATTACTTGCTGCTATTTATGGTTCTTGAGTCAGCTACTCACTGTCGTGTTGGTTTGGGCTGTCTTGGTGGAGGCAGCGGGATAGAGCAGAGTGGTTTGGATATGATGTGGATAAATCAGTTGGTTGGGTGTGAAGTTTAGGTATGTACCCAGCAGAGCAATTCATGTAAGAATTGAGTGAGGAGAAAATTTTAATAAAAGGGCTGGAAGAGATGTTCCATCTGCCATCTTTTCCCCTAAGTTTGGAATGGAATCTTTGTTGTTGTTGTTATGTTTCTCTACTATTATTCCTCTGGAAATAGTCAAAGTATTACTATGAGAAGGACTAAAGTCTGGAATATCACTGAAAGCTTTATATTTTTCATGTTTTTCATGGAAGCAGGTGCTGATTTATTCCTCCAGAGTGAAATAAACTGTTACTGCAAAGGGTTTGCTCTTTCCTGTACCAACAGTTGTCAGGACAGAGAGCAGTCAGTGCGATCTTGGGTCTCGAGGTTGACAACCATTGTGTTGGGATCTGCTCAGCTTTTGGGGAATGTCTTCACTGTGGTCTTACTATGGTCCTTGATGCTTTGCCATCCCTCTGTGAGGACAGCACTACAGTTGAACCACTTCCAGCTTTTTTCACCTGGATATCATCTCACATTCTCTCCCTGTCTGTTGGCAGGCTGCAGTTAAGCCTGCGGGTAGCTGACACGGAGCACTTGTATTATGGCTGGTGGTGAGGAAGCTGCTGCTCTGACATTGTGATGTTTCAGGTGCTTACAAGTGAATTCCTGAAATACTGCTGCAATAACTCAAGATGTTATCTCCTTCCTGGTCTGCTGACCCTCATTGCCAAAAATTTGTCACCCGCCATGAGAAAGCTGGTGGAAGAAAACCTGTGCTCACACTTTCAGCTGCTTCAGTGCAAATTCAGCTTTCCTGTGTAAGTCTAGCTCTAGGATTCAGACTAAGGTGCTGAACACTGAAAAGCTCAGGTGTGTGCAAGTCATGTGTTGGAAGTTTTTGGGACAGAAAATCAGAGGAGACATTAGTGATTTTGTAAACCTCGCAGCAAGTGTGTATATCTCAATTTAAAATTATATAAATAAGTATTAATGTAATAAAAGAAGAAAGCTGCATATATGTTTGCTAAGTGAGGTAGTAGGTCAATTAGCATTAAGATGCTACATGTTTTTAAACTTTGTTTCACATGTGTTTAAGGGGAAATTCAGTAATTTGTGAGAGGGGATCCCTGGGGATATTTTACAGTTTTGCATGTCTGGGAAAGTATAAAATATAATTGGAGAACATAGCAGAAAGGATGGAACTTCTTCTTTGTCATGCTCTCTTATGAACTGGCAACTACATGGTGAATATTTGGGGGTGTAGGATGATAAATCTGATGATACTCTAGTTGAATTGGCAGAGTAAGCATCCATGCTGTTTCAGAAAGAATCTCTCCACAGGGCTGTAATAGCTTGATGCCTTCCTCTTCAGTAAGTCATTTTTGTCAAGTTAAAGGCCAAAATTCAAACTGGCTTGTTGTCAGGGACACTAAGCACAGCAGGCAAAAATCCCCAAGGCTACCCAGTTCCCAGCATAGATAGATAAAGCTGGCAGAGCCCGCTTTACTCGTCTTCCCCTCCCCCGGAAAAATCCTCTTCCCTGGGTGTTTTTTGAAGGATATGGGCACTATTCTGCATACTAATACAATTTAACAGAAAGTATTTAAATGGAAGGTTTGTTCATCTGTTTGTGGGTAAAACAATCCGTTATTGTTTGGGAGTAATGGAAAAATAATGCACAATCCCTGCAGTGAGCTCGCCATGCTGCAGGCAGCCGTTCCAGCTGTGCTCACCTCGCCACAGCTGGAGGGAATTGTCCTCAGCCCTGCCTTGGCCATTGTGTGATGGAGCAGTTCAAATGGGTTAAGCTCATAATCCTAAACCATAAGAAATGATGGAAAATCCTGTGGAATTGGACTTTGTACCGGCTTCCCATTTTACACTTGGGGTCCTGATTCCTGAGGCTGCAGAGCAGTTTAGGAAAAGGGCAGTGTTAAGCCACACTATTGATCACTACGCTGCCTGTTGTACTGCAGGAGTGTCCCTGAATGTCCTCACTAATGTGCAGTTTTACCCGTGGTTGGTTTTTTTGAATGGTGGATGTTTCTTTTTCTTTCATAGGTAACCTCCTATTATCCTTCTCTTGCAGGAGTTTTTGCTTTCGTAGGTAACCAGTGTCAGGAAAAGAAATATTTTTTATAGGATTCAGTCTTTTTTCCTCAAGCTGATGAGATCTTTTTAGATACATTCCATTATTTGGAGTAAAATGGCATTTTTGGATGAATGAATTAGGAAAAATAGCATTTTTGTTGACCTTTTAATATGTTTACGGTTTTGTCTTCCTTAAATATCTGCCTATTTCCTCTAATAATTAGACTAAAATAAAATTGTTATGTATTTATCAATTTAAAGTTTCCGTATGTTGTTTTCGTCACAAAATAACAAATCAAATTTGCATGTGTTAAATTCTGTGTTTCTAATTTGTCTTCCTGATGTTTCCAGGACAATATTAAAAGCTCTTCTTTGTATTTTTCTCCTGAAAATAAAGGTTAAAACACTGAAGATAGTTGCCTTTTTTATTTATACTGGAAAATAATTTATTTATTTTGGCAACTCCTCACATCAGTCCGAACTTCCTTTTTTCATGGCCCTGACCTTTCTTCTTTACATGCCAGATTTAGTCTGTGTTGCACCCACAAAGCCAACCGGACATTGCAGCAGAAAATTCAATCCCTGTGGTCACTGCTTTCACATTCTTTAGTACATGGGGACTATGACCTGAAAAGTTTATTGGAAAGGAAACATCTTTAGAAATACATGTGCTCTGTTTTCCTGAAGAGCAAAAGGAAAAAAAACCCACCAAAACTCCAGAAAATGAACTGAGTATATGGATTGTACTGTTGCTTTAACAATTTTTTTTGACTACACAAGTGCAGAATTTAGAAAAATGAAGAATTTCTGTTTGATTCAGACTTGCAGTGATTGATGCGTTTCCCAGGGAATCCGTGTTCTTTGTCCTTGTAGCTGATGTGTTTTGGTTCTTTTCCCATGTGCAGACATTTTTATAAGCATGTGGGAACTTCACTTTAATTCAGAATTAAAATACCATATTTTACAAGTGTAAGTCTAATTAACAGATACCTCATTGTTGCTCCTTTAATGTTAATGGGGAGAGAATCCATTACATTTGGTAAGCTTTGGGTTAGCAGTTGAGTGGGTGAGTGTAAGCTAAAGGTCTGATGTCAGCCTTTGAAAGTGAAATTGGGTGAATTTTCTGGGCTCTTGAAGTGATACTTACTTCAGTGCTTTATATTCCAAGGAATTCCGAGCAGTGTCTCTCATATCTCTTTCTTAAAAACATCTGCAGACAGGTAATGGCTACATTAAGTGCTGCAGTGGGCATGTTCATATCTCATGTGTCTGTAAATACCCAACTGAGCAGATCAGAGAGAGCAGAAATGGCTTAGTGAAAAAAAAAAATAATGCCTGAAATGTTGTGGGGTTTGGAATTGGCAGGGAATCGCTGTGTATCTAATTTTTCATCTCCCAGCTATCCCTTACGTAAAGCGTTTTTGTGCTGTGATCGCCTGATGCATTTAACCCACCCCTGAAATTGTTTTTAACCGCAGTGAAAATACTTCTGCTGAGGTCCCCTTTGCACAGATGAGTGGTGAAATAAGGTGAGATGAGGTTAAAAGGCAAAAGTGAATTTAGGGAAGCCAGAAGGTGCCAGAGAGTGGTTCAGCTGTGAAACTCAGCACGGTCCATCAGCCTCTGAATGTTCTGGAGTCAGAGAAGGGCTTCAGTGCTGAACTCAGGCTTTAATGACTTTATACAATTGGTAAGTGTGTGATACAACCAAGTTCTGTGATGTAACCACACTCAGATTTAAATCTCAGCACCTTTTCTCAGAGATCCTGTCATTCATTCAATAATCCAACATTAAATTTACCTCTTGAAAAGCCCAGGATGTAGGAATAAGTGTCTGGTTCTTTATAAGAGTGACTTCTGCATATTGGGCAATAATTAACTAAAAATAGTATGCTGTGTGTGCAGCTAATGTGTCATAATGGGAACAGCTTTTATTCCTTCTTTCCAAGAATTTAGGGAATTTAATGTTAATAGACTTCTTTCAAGATTTATTAATTAATGTGTCTGTGCTCATTTATTGAGCTCTATGTGAGGCAGCCGGGCAGCCCCTGGATTTGCTGAGGGTGATGGAATCAGCTCCAATAATTGTGCTGTCACCAGCTCTAGAAGGAGACTTTGGCAAACAGAAGAAACATGTACATAGGTGCTTTTCTGTGTTGTGTTCTTTAGCTTAAAATGAAATACCTCCTTGGAGTTCCAGGTCTGTCTGATAACAGGATAAATAACACTTCAGTATAACCCAGCAGCTTGGCTTGGGCTTCTAGTCACAGTCGTTTCTTTTGTAATTTTTTTTTATTTGTGCAATCACAGAAGTAATTTGACTTGTTACAAATAATGTTTTGATAAGCTTCAATAGAAATTAGCAAACCAGCCATCAAATGGGATTTATCAAAGTTGCTTGGGAAAATATGTTGTAAGTAGTCTGCAATCCAAGGCATTTCCTTTGCAGGATGCTTATCAAGTCTGCATGTGCTACTTCCAAATTGAACTAGAACGTAGATGAGAGCTATTTTTGATAGAAGGGGGGGGGAGAAGAAAATAAAGCCCAGTTGGAAAGTAGTAACAGGTTTTTTTCTCATTGCCTTAGGATGTAAATCCTGCAAGTGTGCAGAGAGAAAACAGACTTTGAAACAGCCGAAGAAAACAGATTTATCTGTGATGTTTGAGATGATGCTGGTAGTGTAAACGTGATTGAAATAGTCTTTGTAGGAGTGGTGAGTAAATATACCAGAAGCTTGTGGATAAACTGACTTCTCTTTGCTGCTCCATATGCCAAGTAAAGGCAAAATGTCCTGCTTGTTTCTGGGATGTTCCTTCCCCAGGGAGGCTGTATCAGGAGGAGCAGCTGCTGGTTTTAAGGACTGTCATGCTCCCAGATGCCAGTGTAGAGCTCTTCTTTTATGCCCTGGATGTGGTTGCTGCTGTGGTTGTGTCTTCTGGGCTGTTGGAATTAAGTTGTTGCAAGACCAAGTCGGAAATGATCCAGCACATATTTTTGTGAAGATTTCTTGTAGATTAATCAGTTTTTTAGCCTTTTGGTGCTTCACAAATCAACAGTGAAATCTGGAATGTGGAATCTGTCTGCACTTTCCAGGACAAAGTGCTGCCTTTTTTGACCATCAGGCTGATGGATAAACTTACAGGACAAGCTTAATCTTTTTTTCTAGACTGAAAAATTACCAGGCTGAAAAGGGATCTCACCTGTCATTCTCCTCTAACTAAGTTTTGGCTTTTTATCTGACTTCAGTCAAATTTGATAAAGGCAAGAGACATTAAGCAGACCAGGGCTCAAGAACTCATGGAGATGAGGAGCTTGGGAGAGCAAATCCACCCTCCCGAGGTCTGGCAGAATGGTCCTGGTCCCAGCCCTGTGCACAGGAGATGTGGAAGGAGTAACCTGGGAAAGTGAGAGAGGAGCTCTGAGGCAGGAAGGGGAGGGACATACTTGAATTAAGTCCCACACACCTATAGGTAAACCAAGATTCATGAGCTACAGTGGGAGCGTTTGGGGGTTTTGTTGCCTTTTTTTTTTTTTTCCCCATAATTTAACATTCGCTGAGACAAAACATCCCGATAACTTTATCAAGCACCTGTAATAACACTCCCTATATGTTTGTTTGGATTTAGGGGTTTTGTTTTGCCTTTTCACCCAGCTGAAACTGTGCCTTAATTCCTCACACAAAGCTTCAGCTGCACCCTGCGAGCACGTCGCTTCCAGCACCAGCCACTGCATCAACCTCCTACTGGCATTTTTTAATTAAAAGAACAGCACTATCACTTCAAATTAGTGCCACATAGCTCATTGGAGTAAGGAGTGAGATGGTGTTTAAAGGTTTTTCTCTCGTGGAAATTTTTTATTAAAATTTGCTCTCTTTTGGGTTTATCAGTAGTTTGTCATTCAGTGCTTGGACAATATCTGATTCTGAGGTGTGCAAGTCCTCTGTGATATAAATGCAAATAAAAGGCTGGCTTTTAATATCTCGACTATTTGATAAACAAGAAGCACCTTCTTCATAAAAACAAAGCAACCAACATTATATTAGTTTATGATTCCCACAAAACAAGTGTCAGCCTGTTTTTCAAGTGCATTCCCAATGTGGAGAAGGTAGTGAAGAAATAGATATTTCTGGGAGTTTCTGTGCCATGAACTGTGCAGAGCTGTTTTTGTAATCCTGTTCAGTGAAACTGTTAGGGCTCCATTATACTAAATTACTGTGAGAGCAAGGAATATATCCAGGGGGAGGTAGCCCTGGTGAGAATTTTCCTCATACAGCATTTCATTTTGTCTGGAATATTAGCACTGTTAACCATCCATGCGAAATGTAATGTATTCAATCTATTTAATCAATTTAAAGTGGAAAGCAAACATCTTAGGCTTTAAGTGAACCAGCTAGCCTCATGAACTGGGTTTTTTAGATATTAAATTCTGGGCTTTGGATGTGCTAGTATAGTAGTTTGATAAAGAAGTTTTTGTTCAAGAGAACTTTTCTTCTTTTTTTTTTTTTTTTTTTTGCAGGGTCCTGTGACCGAGTGGTGTCACTTGCATAAAGTCCTGTTTCTGAATATGCATTAAGTTTGTATAGGAAGAGTCATCATGTTTTTTCCTTCAAGCTCCAGTTTATTTATGTAATACCTTTGATCAAGATATCTCAGAGCAGTAGTGGGTTTGTAATTTATTGATGTAATGGACACTGACATTTTTTACAAGGAAAATGGCAAACAGGTGCTGTCGACAGGCAAAGTGATCGATGTATAATGTTGAAAAAATTGTGACCAAACATCCTGGTCGGAATAATGCATGAAAACATTTTCACCCAGATCCCAGTCTTTGTGACTAGAGATTCACTTGGGATTTGAAAGGGAGATTTCTTTAGAGAGGAGCTTGCAAGTTGTTAATAAAAATTGCCAATAGGAGGAAAGTCCACATATATTGTTGTTAAGCCACTGTTGAGAAACTGATTTTGCAATGAAAATGTTTATTTGTTTTGAAAGAAAAATCTGTGCTAGAATGGTGCACATGCTCTACTTATCTGTTTTCATTCTAAACTCTATTTTTATTTTGCTCTCTGCAGCCAGTCTGTAACTAAAACATTCCTAGCATCCTTTGGCTGGAGATTCAGTCAAGGACTTTTTTGTCCTGCTTTCAAGAAGGTGATTCCAGTCTTTCTTGAAGCTTCTCCAAAGGAAATTTCCTTCTGTAGTGGATAAGGTGACAATGAGGGAAGTCACTGCTTATGGTCCAAAGGCTTAGTAACATCCTCTTACTGTTGTCATGTCCTGCCATGCTTAATCTGACAACAAATGGAAATATTTTAGCATAGCTACAATGGCACACGATAAGAGTTGGAGCCACTCTGATGTTAATTCTGCTTGGGTTCACTCGGCTCACGAGCTGGCTGTTAGCAGAATAATGTGGATAAATGTTCTGTGGGCACAGAGGAGAGGGCTTGTGTCTGTGTCCGTGGGCAACAGGCCTCCCTCCCCACCTCCATTCAATCGAAGGGTATTTGCCATCATGGATTGGATTTTCTTGCTCAACCAGGGATTGGCTCTGACCAGTGTGTTTGTTTTGTTGTTCATCCCTGGTGACTGTCAGTAGCACTTGGCTGAATAAACAGAGACTATTGATCAAATTTGAAGTCATTAGCTTGGCAGTTTAAATAGATGCTGGCCTATATGATTAGAACAAGGGAATAACACATAGGCTGATACAGCTTTATTTGGAATAAAAGCTTTCTTTTCATAGAGTCCTGTTTGGTGCCATTCAGCTCCCAGTTTGGTGCCTCCCTTAGGTCATGCAAGAATGAGACATTTTGCTTAAAATGCCTAAAGTGAAGAGAGTGGCTTTGCTTGTGTAAGAGAGCGATAACATGGATATAACAGGGATCTGCTGAACTTTGGTACTAATTGGAGAACAGGTTTGGAAGAAAGGGGTGCTACCATGAGGTTATTGGTTAACCACATCCAGCAAGGGCATGTCCTGGGAGGAATCCTGCTCCAGCCCTTAGCTCCAAAGCAGCAGCAGTGTTGGATTGTCCATCTCACTGCTGCTCAGCTGAGAGACATGGCTGTGAGATCTGGGTGTTTGCACCCAAACACCACGGGTGATTAATTACTTCTGAAGGAAGTAGCTTCCTTTTAGTGGCTGCTGTCGTGCCGTGTGCCTGACAGCCTTCTCCATCATTTGAACATTTTGGAGGAGCATTTTGCTGAGGGAGTTCTGGAGTGCTCCAGGATCCCATTCCAGAGGATGGGCAGTGCTGTGTGAACGCCCCAGCATGGAGCATCACTAATTCCTTCCTGCCAGCCCGCTGCTCCTGAGTCACAGAGCTCCTGTGTCCCTCGAGAGCGTGCACATCCAGCACCGGGACACACATGGATTGACCCACATTTCCTCGGGCACAGCAGCAGTCACGTGCAGCTCATTGCCAGGAACTCAGATGAGAACTGATGTAACTCAGTTCATCCAGCGTTTGCATGGCCCGAGCCAAAGTGCTTTTAGGGATTTACCACTTGTGTGACTAATAGGTGATGAGGTAGATTGGAAGGAGTATGTCTACGTGCTTCATGTAGACAAGACTTATCCTGTAACAATGGCAGCACCAAAAAAAGTCTCTTACACATCATTCTCTCATTGTAGTTTTTAAATGGAACTGGTTATTAAATCAGATTTTCTTCCTCTATGTAAAAGCTTTCATACTAATTCCTTGGAAAGTTTGTTGCTTAGGGATGTTTTCCTTGTGACAGCTGGACAAATGTCCTGTAGAAGAAAACAATAATTCAGTCCTAACAAAAAACAAAAAAAAACAATAATTCAGTCCTAATAAAAGAACAAAAGTAGGTGAATGAATGATAAAAAATTGGCTTCACAAAGCTATTAATACCTCTGTAATTGTGGTCTTTTTTTGGAACAAGCCTCGTTTCTGTCCCGTTCTCCTTCACCTCTGCCACAGCTTCCTTATTCCTGTACATCCACTTGCAGTCCCCCTCCTTCCCCAGTGCCACCACTGTCACCTCCCCACGTCCCTCCCCAGGCTCAGCAGGGCTGGCACAAGGCCTGGGCTAATAAGCCCAGACAAGCCGATTCCTTGGCAGGTGTCCAGGTGGCTGCTCACCTTTTAGCATCAGTGTGTTTGGGGCTGCCTTGGGTTTTTCATTTGTAAACAAGAAGAGTTTGAGCTGAGTTCTCTGAATAAATGAAAAAATAGACATGAAGATAGTGGAGAGCGATTTGTAGCTTCTTGGGCGGATGTTGGAAGTGATTATAACGGGCAGAATAATCACAAAATAAGCTACTGGAGATGGAAAAAAAATCCAGGAGTTAAAAACAATATTGTAAGACATGTAATGTACCTGATTCAAAATGAGAAAGGATGCCAGGAATTTAATTTGGGCGAACACAGTTCATCTTCTCTCTTCCTGTTTTTAAACTTGCTACCTTTATTTTAGCTTTTGTATAGCAAATTAAAGCAATTGTTCCATTTGTAGCTCAGCAATTAATCAGCCTGAATTAGTTTTTAAAATTTTACCTGGATGGTCAGGGTGTCATTTTTCCCTTCTTTTTTTGCACATGCCTCTTGAATCGTCTGGAAGCTGATGGATATAATTTGAATATGGAATGTTAATGAAGACAGAAATAGATGTGTGCAAGAGCTGGTAACAAGGAAACCATCAAGAAGAGAAGTCAGTGGAATGTTTAATTCCATCTAGTGTGGGCAGTTTTCCCCCTAAGACGTTAAAAGCGTTTATACCTCAGTACTAAGATCCAAGTTAGGATCAAGACTTCATTTATTATGGGCCATTAGGCTCTGCCACTTCTTTCCAGCACCAACTCCATCTTGATGATCCATATGTTTGTTATCCTCAGGTTGATAACGACAGCCCAGGGAGCTCTGGGAAGAAAGAAGTACTTGGGAATGAATTCCAGCTGGTTCAGTTTTTGGCTGGCCACTCTAAGTAGCCTAGAACAAAATGAACTCATGGCTCTGGGCTTTTGTGCTCCCTTAACTCTTCACTGAATATGGACTTTCACTGCCCTGATTTTTAAGTCAGAGCTCACTCAGGGTCAGGTCAGAAAGAGCTGCTCCAGCTCATGTGTTTGTTACCATCCTGACCACAAAGCAAACAGCAGGTCTGAGAATAAGGAAGGCAAAAGCTATAAGAGCATGAAAACGTTTCTTTGGCAGCAAGGCCCATGGCTTTGAAAAGCTTTACATGACAAGACTTGAGGCTTTTTATGTTTCTATCCAAACATGCCAAAAAGCACTCGGCATACCTCAGTTGAAATCCAAGCATGGAAAACAGCGAGATGTGCTGGAAATCAGGGAAAGTTTCTGAGGCATTTGTTAACCTGAGGTATGTGGTGGTAAAGCACTGATATGGTGCTGATGCCTTACTTGAAAGAAAGAATGCTTTTCATTTACTTGTAAAAAAATTTGGGGTGTTGACTGTGCTTCTTGAAAAGTCATCCAGCACCTGCTGGAATTTGTCCTGGTAGCAGTTACTGAAGTTAGTAGTGCCAGAAGAGGTGCTTGGTAAGTGTTATTCTTTGCAATAGATTTTGAGCAACTGCTTGTTACAAGATTTCCAGTTATTAAAGAAATGCAAAATGAGTCTTGGTTATACTGAAATAAGTAAGGCCCCATGCAGTGTTCTGAGGTTTCTTCTTTCTATGTACATAGTAGCCTGTAAGCCAAATTTTCCAGTGGAATTTCTGTATTGAAAATTCTTCATTCACTGTTTCCATATGAATGAAGAAATGTGGATTCTTGAACATTGTGACCACAGTGGTCTTCAATGTTTTTATACTTGTATTTATGAACTTCTAAAAATTGCTCTGGCAAAATTTGTTGTTTGTATCTTCAATGTTTTTAAAACAGGGATTTTTCCCCCCTTCATTTTGCTGAAAGTTAATCTCAACATCAGCAGCTTCCTGGGTCACTGAAGTGATTCTCTTGCCAGCTTCCTGCTCTTGGCTCACAAGGAAGCTTCAGTTTAACACTGAGTTGAGCAGTCCAGAGCCAAAGCTGTATATTGAGCACTAAGGCAATGTTCCATGTGGATTGTTTAACTACAACTCTTTCACTGATACATTTAAGCCCCATGGGATGAACTAATAGTTTACATAGTTTACAACTTACACGTAATGCCATTAATTTTTTGAATAACAATGTTCTTGCTTTTGAGCAATCTACTTAGCACTTGATGAAAACCAGACATTAATTTTGTACTCTTTATTATATACCCCAATTGGAAACTTTTGTTCTGTAAAGTTGATTTTATATCTTATTTAACTGCAGTAAGAGATCAAAGAAGTCAAATACTGGTTTTGTCTGGAAAAACAAATCTCAGCTTAAAATTGAGATTGAGAATGTGTTAAATTACGTTTTTCTCCTCCTTTACAAAAGTGCTTAACATTCAAATTGCTTTGTTGAAATGCTGACACTACCTGTATGTGAAGGAATGTAAATACCAGCCACTCTTTGGAGATAAAAACATATGTTTTATGTTTTAAACTGAGAAATCTGCTTTGCTTTAGCTTGGAAGTTGTAGACCTTTTGCTGTTTGACAAAAATTCAGTGTTTCTATTGAACTGTTGCTTGGCTGTATCTACTCAAACGTCGCCAAGATTTTCTGTACCAAGGTTTCATCTTTCACAGGTTTCGCGTGTTCTGCAGCAGCAGGTCAGACTCCTTGCTGCTTTCTGCATAACAAGCAGCTATTCTGAGGCAAGGCAATATTTATATATTGAGCTGGAGATAGTACCGGCTTAGAAAGTACAGAAGTTGTGTGTTGTGTTCCTGACATTTCAAGTGTTTTGTTCCTTGGACAGGACCCCAAGGCTGGGTCTGGTTTAATTGGCGTGAGTGCGTGTTCATCCTGCTGATTGTAGTGCTCAGTTAAGTGCCCACAAATGTGTTGCTTCTGGTTTTGGTCTCTTGTTCTGCACTTTCTCCTCCATTATAAAGCAGCAGAGAGCAGTTGTGCAGGTTTTCCTCACGGAATTTCGAACTCCATTAATTGGATGGTGTTTTGTGGGGGAAAAGAAGCTGTTGTTAGTACAGAAACATACTTGTAACTTGAATCTCACAAACTGCATACTACACATGCAGTTGTAGTAGTGGTCTGGGTAGCCGCGGAGAGAATATCTGGGAAGAAGGAGAATCTAAATTTTTGTGCTTTATAGTGAACATAATATTTATTGGAAAAGCCTTTTATGTACTGAATTAGTAAGCAAATGATCAGCTGCACAGGAGAGTCCTTCTAGGCTTCTTTTTGGTAATGAAAATAAGGTGTTCAAGACTTTATACCTTGAATTTATGAAAGTGAAGATCAGAGACACCTTAAATGAAACACACCTCCCTGAAATGCTGACTGAGCACAGGCACTGTTCTCCTCTACAGGAATGTCAGCTAGTTCATACCTAATTTATGCCTCAGCAATAGCTAAAGCATTCAGGGTTTCTTTTCTGTATTTGATTTTTAATTTAATGTTGTTCGCCTCACATTTTCCAGAGAAAACAAATTCATCTATCTGAACATTTGGATAGGATTTCTAGAAAGGACCTTTTGTTACTGGGACTCCGGATTAGGGCTGGGTTTGAGCTGGGTTCAATCCCCAGCTCTGCCTGGGACCTGTTGTGAGCAATGTTGGGATGAGAACAGGGTCCCATTAGGTGCTGACATTTTTAGGGATTTGAAAAAGATGCTTTGAAACGTCCTTGGTGTTGAAAGTACAAAATATTTTTGGCCATCTTAGTAAAATTCAGTTTGGAATCTGAGTTATGAGTGCATGTGGGTGGAGGAACATGTTTTTCATGCTTTAGGAATTTTTTTCCAGATGCTTTTGTGGTGCTTGGGTAACTGTAAAAGCAAAGTGTTGAGATTTCAGCATGGATTTATTCCTTAGTTTTAATGCAATTTAAGGGAATTGAGCCACATAGTTTCCTGGTGTGTTTTTAGCTTCATTTTGGTGATGATGTTGCACAGCTCACGTTGTGTCTGATCCAAAGTGTGAGCGCAAGAAGAATGTGCAAGGCGTGCAGATAAGTCTGTCTGGATAGACACCGCTTGCTTGGAAATATGAATTATTCAATGCAAGTGCACGTGGTTAGAGATGCAAAAGATTGAATAAGGGAAGAATTCCAGAGCTGTGTTGATCCCAGTAACTGTAAACTTGCACAGTGAAGTGTGGAGTAAATGAAAAGTCCAGTTTGTATTTCCAGCCCGAATTTTTCCATTGAAATTGTTTTGTTTAGCTCTCAGCTAAGAAGTTGTATTTGCCCTGAGAACAGCATATTATTCTGTGTGGTTTTAACAGCAGTTTTGAGGCTTTTACAGATATTCCTGTATCTTACTAGTGTATACTATACAGAAGCTGATGCTGTAGCTGAAGCCTGAGTGTATCCTTTGTTTTCAGGGAATCAGGAGACTGTTTGTGGATACTTTAACAAAGCAAAATCTTGACTGAATTTGGGAAATCTCTCCTTACAAAATTATCGTCCTACTTGGCTGTGGTCCTGGCAGAATTATTGGTGGGGGTGGATGACTGAATTTTAGAAACATACAGTGGGTATAAATTACATTATGTTCTGTTAACGTATTTCCTGGTAAAGCTGTGTAAATGATGGGCTGTTCTTGGGAATGGCTGTAAAAATGGTGATGGTAATAACTGACTTAGCTCTTAAATTCCAGTTCTCACAGAAACTGGTTATGCTTTGGACATAATTGGAGACAGTCAGCAAAGAGAAAGTGGAAGGGATGTGAGGGAAGACAGAGCTTCAAGGACATGTTGGTGACAGAGGAAGTGTCACCAGTTAGGATCTCACTCTTGCCCCAGCATCTCTGGCTGCATTTCCTACACCTGAGCAACCACTACAGGGCCAAGAACAATTAGCTGAAGGTGGTGAAACAGCAGTTTGTGAAAGGTTTGCTCTAAAAAATAAACTTTAAAAGAAAAAGCACCCATGGAAGTACAATTTGAGTGGCACATGGACCAGATAAACCCCATGGGCAGCTTTTGCTTTCAGAGCTGAGGGTGTGTCTGTAAGACTCATGCGTTTGGGGATATTTGGGGTTTATGTCTGTCTAAGAAATGGGCAGCTCTGTGGAGAATATGACAATGCTCTTGGCCTGGATTAGAGGGAGGCATTGCAAAGTCATAAGAAAACTGAGCTGAGATTTAATGAAAGATTTAATCTGAGAAACCTTTATCTCAGGTATTTGTTTGGAGTGAGCAGAGGGGGAAGAAGAGAGAGAAAAGTTGGTACGAGGAATAATTGGTAAGCTTATTCCCACCTCTGATTTGTGTGCCTTTCTCAGATTCTGTACATCAACATTAATTCAGCCTCCTATCGATCTCCCTTTTTTATCCCTGCAAAGTTCTTCAACTGATTCCATAACTTTTCAGTGTTTCTCCAAGTTTTACATCTCAGTCAGTTAATTTTTAAACTTGCTTTACTGGTCTTGTGCTGTACACAGTCTCAGTTAAAAGGGAATTTAATGAGTCTTGTTCTTCCAATAGCCCTGTGCTGGGTTTTTCAATGATTTATATTATTGAGGGCTAAGTCAGCCTTTGCTGGTTGTATGTGAAGACTTATTGTTGGAGAATTTTTCAGTTTGAGTAATTCTTAGGAGCAGAGATGAAGCTCTTGTTTTGCCAACTTGTTTTTTTTTTTGCAGTAGGAGAACTGCCTCTCATTCGTGACTGGTTTCTGCTTAGGTAGGATGGAATTTTGATTCCTGACTAAGTAGATACTTTAATGACATGTTAATGGACTAATAAAAATGGCTTTTTCTGGGTGTGTGGTTTTTTGAAGATCTCTTCAAAGTTGTCTAGTGTTTGCAACTGGCTACACGAAGCCAAGTTCCAACCCACGAGGAGATCATGCCTTGAAAAGAGGCTTTGATTTTTAGTGCAGCCTACACAAAAGGGCCACAAAAAGGGTTCGTGTATCAACTCTACCGACTCTTTGAGAATTGAGGGTTTTATAATGAAGCCTTGCTTTTAATCTGGTAGTCAAGGTCTGGTTTAGCATGAGTTCAGGCAGAGCCTTCCAGTGTCAGGGCATGAATGCAGGGTCTGAATTCGGAGGGCTCTCGTGGGTTTTTGGTTGGTTTGTGTTTCAGATTGCAAATCTCATTGGCACCACAATGCTGAGATCATTAGTGAAGGCCACTCAGGGTGCATGTCAGGATGAAATTAGTTCCATACAGCTAATTGGCTTATTTGGCAAATGTCAGGGAAGGCTGTGGGTTTGTTTATCTCTTCGTGCTCGCCGGCGCTGCAGCGGTTCGGGTTCGGTTACTGAGAAGTTACAGCAGTCTGGATTTATGCATTTCAGTCTCGAGCAGACGAAGAGAAAGACCAAAAGTATTCCTAAAGCAAACAAAAAAATGGCTAGAATAGAAACCTTGGCCTTTGTGGTGACAATTTAAAGTGCAATTTGTGAATAAAGTGGTGTATTTCAGTTCAGTGATGTGGCTAGCCATAGAGAAACTGCATTTTTACACATTTCAGCCATCTTTCCTTTCCCATCAAACCATTTTTTGTACCCCACCACATATAAATTATTATCATCCTTAAAAAAAACAGACATGTGAAACCTTCATGGGTTGTCTGGTAGTAGAAATAAAACCAGACCTTATTTGCAGTGAAGTCTCATTTAAGGTTATGTGCAGAGAACACAGCTGTAAGCAGAGTCATTCCTCAGGGCAGTTCAGAAGGGGTGGCTTGTGGTATTCAGAGTATTTTCCACCAAATCCACTGAACTGTTTGGATGAGACATGATTTCACATAAGAGATTCAGCAAAGATTTTAATTGTGGGCCATGAGTTTTAGGGTGTTGGAGCAGCATGTGGTGAATAGCTGATGTTTCCTTTTTTCTCCTTTTTTGGAGGAGGCTTTTTTCCACTTCATGTACATTGTTTTTGCCATGCAGCCTTCCCAAAGCAGTTTTTCAGAATGGTGGGATTTCTGCTGTGGAAACCAGGCTGTGAGCTGGCACACACAGGGGACTGTCCTGCTGGGGCACCTCCAACACAGGCTACCAAGTTCACAAGTCAAAACCTACGCAGACTTTGAAGCATTAGCAGAGATATTTCTATTACTTGGATATCTCAAATTTGACCTGCTTTGCAGCCTTTTTCATTTTCCAATTGTGTGCAGTAGCTTTAGTTTCATTTTATGTCAAGATCTTTATTGCTTTCTGTTCCAAAGCCTCATTGTTCTTCTTTGCTTCTATCTTAGAACAAACCAACCAGGCTGTGGTGCTTGTAATGATTATGCTGCATATCTCTATGATTAAAGATGGTCTATACAGAAGGAAATATTGAGTGAAGTCCTTTCTACGCCATCAGCCTGCTGGCCTGTGTTTATCTTCTGTCACAAAGTAAAACGAATGTATCCTGGAATCTGGCTGCCTGTTTGTACAAGCATAAATAATTAACCTGAAATATCCAAGGGAAGGCCAGAGATGGCTGAAAGTGGTATTTGGCAGCGTGGTTCACTGTGACCTCTCCCCACCTTTCCTAAGGAAGATGTGGACGTACTGCTGGTTTGTCTTGTCTTGTCTCCAGAATTAACTTGGGTACTGAGCTGAAGGCCGTGGTTAGCTCAGATCACATACATGTGTAAAGGTCCTTAATTTGAGCATGGAGGCTCCTGCCTTTAACTTGCAAAGTGTGAATGAATGCAATCCCAGGTGCACATTTGCCTGCTGTTTTGCATTGGTACAGGCTGGGCCTTTGGAATATTTTCATCACTTGCCTTATTTACTTTACTTTTCCCTCCAGGAAATTCTGTCCTTTATACACTGTGCAGCTGGAAACACTTGTAACATCTTAGCAGTGTGCAGTGGGATGGGGTGTGTTGGGAGTTGGACTCTGTGATCCTTATGGGTCCCTTCCAAACTGAGACATTCTGTGGTACATGGGAATAAATCTGGTGCTGATGCAGAGTCAGGCTCTGTTTACTTGGGAATGTTTGAAATGGTTCCTCCCCCAGATTGTTTTTCTGTGCCTCCCTGCAAGTGCTGCTCTTGCTGCAGGATGGTGTCTCGGGGTGAATTAGCACTTTCTGATGCAATTCTCAGCTGGGTTGTTCAGACACTGGTGCCACTCTGTGCTCTCCTCACTGTACCAGTCCTGCTCCTGCAGCACCTCCTGAACCACAGCAGATGATTCATTTCTGTTTGGAGGCAGGGTGGACAACCAGGGCCTGGCAGAGGAACCTCTCAGCTCACTCAAGTTACATCCCCAGGGTGAATACTGACTTTGTCTAAGGCTCATCCTTTCTTCACCTCCTGCCAAATATGCTTTCACACTAGCACTTCACCCAGCTGGCTAATTTGGCCTTTGAAATTATCTCAATAATGTCAGGTACTTAAAAAAAACATTCCCATCCCTTTATAAATATTATAATCTAGATGTAAAGACATTGTTTCAGTGTTGTTTGGGATCTGTTATATTAAAGAAAAATAAGTTTTTCAGAGCTGTGCAACAATCGGGAGCGGAGCATAAACAAATCCTGTGTCAGGCTGAAACAAGTTGGTTGACTTGGAGGAGGCAGAATGTAAATACCCAAGTCAGGAGAATTAGTACCTTTTGTAGTGTTGCAACAAATGCAGGGAGATCACTCCTGCTGACAAGCCCAGAACCTTTCTTATTTAAAAGAAAGAAAAACTAAAAGAAAAAGCACTTTGGAAAATGGGCAAAGAGGGGATTTGGGCAAGGCCTGGGCAAAGAGCTTAGGATCTGTCTCATTCTCCTAAACCCTCTCTGAACCAGGGATAAAATTAATAACTTTTTAAGCCTTTGTAGCTAAATCTACCCAAGTCCATGAATTTGGGGCTTGAAGTAGCAGCCATCAGGTCCTCTCCTGTTGGAGATGATGTGTTTAAGAAGGAAATGTGGCCCAGTCCCAGCTTTGCACAGCAGGGAGGGGCTGTCTGCTCTGCTGCTGGCATGGTTTCACATCCAAGTCTCCTGTTGCTGACCTTTGCCACCTGTTTTTTTACTGGAATTTGGAAATCTATGGCTTTTAAGTGATACAGCTCTTGCAAATATTTTTTGCTCTAGTGGGTTTAGCATGCAAATAGTGGAACAGAGCCAATGGTCCATCTCGGGCAGCCTGATTCTGGAGATTGCTCCATAAAGGTTTATTTCAGCTATTAGCTTTTGTGCCAATATTTTTCTTACAAGAAAGAGTAATAATTTTTGCAACCGAAAATTGAGGGTTTCACAGGCTGTGAGTGGAAAATTGGCAGCTGTGCTCATCTACTGTAGACTGAAAGGCTGGGGCAGAGGGAAAAGAGTTACATAAAAAATATAATTCTTCAATAATAGCTTTAGAAATTTATGCTGCTATTTTGAAAGCACACCTGAAACATGGAATAAAGGTAATAATTATATGGACAAACCATATGCAGAAAGTTACGGATGTCATCCTTCTCCAGCTCAATAAATTATTCTTAAAACTGGGGATGGCAAAGTAGAGTTGATTTTAAAAATCTCACAGAATTCTCTTTGGCTGGTACTAGCATGCTAAAGTTCTTATTTTACTTGTACTTAATCTCTCTTTCTTGAGTAGTTTTTCCCCTGAAACACTCTCAACAGGAAAAGGAAATTAAAGGTTGCTCTGTCGTGCTTCCACAGGCAGCGGATGGTGATTCTCTAACCCTGTGTTGTTTCAAATTGAATTGCCATAGTCTGGCACACTTCTCTTTTTGGTCAGTTGTTTAAAAAAAAATGCAAGAGAAGCTTTCTCTGATCATAGTTTACCAGTGTAAGAAATAAGTAATTTTTAATCCATTCTAAAAATCCTTTCCTGGTGTGGTGCTTTAATTATCACTAAGAGGGAGGATTTGTGTATTTTTTTCCATGAGCTTCTGGGTTAAATAGTGGATTTCTTTGATCTGTTTGCTTGACACGTGAGGTGAGGCAGTTTTTTCTCTGCTGCCTGTGTTACCCAGGGAATGTTTCTCTGGAGCTGAGAGGTGGAATTCTAGTAGAAGTATATAAAAATAAATAAATAAAGTATTTGTTCCTTTGCACCTTCCCTTTCCCCAGTGTAGAATTACAGTGAGACTGAGGGTAAGTCAGGAAGAAGGGGAGATGGAGATGAGAAGGGGAAATGGTCCATACCTGGGGAATTGGCCATTGATTATGTTCTGAGCCTTCATTCTCATGCTGAAAGATTTCTTTTTCCCACTGGGGAAAGAGACTCCCTCAATGGTAATTAGGTCTTTTATAGTTACCTTCCTTTCTTGGATCTTAGTTTGAGATAAGTTGAGCTCCAATATTTTCCTCTTTGGCTCTGGAGTTGTTTTTCCTGGCCTGTTAGAACAGTTTAATGGATACTAAACAACTTGGATTGCTGAGATCCTCCTGAGCAGTCCTTATGGAAAAGCAAAATTAGACTTGTAGCTGGTAATAGACTTGGTAGAAATGGAGATTGATGTGAGTTTCCTGATGTAATTTTTTCTTAAACTGCTGTGCTGGTGAGTAGAATTGGAGAGAGGGAAACGATGTCTCATTTGTGGCCCTTTCAAAGGAAAACATCTTGATGCAGATTTTTTTTTTCAATGCATTTATTTTTCTCCAGAGTTGAGGCCCTGTCACAATTATCCCCAAACCTTTGTGTATTTACAGATTGCTTCTGCTGTTGCAGAATTCCTGCCATGCTTTGTTGCACCATGTATCCACACTTTGTGTGCAAGGAGCAGGAGCTTGCACTACATTTAATGTGACTTAGTGAAGAAGTCTCTTCCAGGAATCCCAGGACTGTTCTTTGTTCAGAAAATGTTTAGCCCTTGTTCTAAAATGGATGGATTCTGGAACAACAACAAAAATCTGATTTAGCATTTGTATAAACATGAAATAAAGAAAATTAGGAGGTTTTAATGCAAAGGGATGCTCATTAAATCTTCTGTGTGTTGTAATAATAGAATTAACGCAGCAAATATAAAGCCAAATTTTTATGTAAATTTTCCAATCCCAGATAAAGAAAATAATCCTCACATTTAATATTTAGGTGTTTTTTAATGAATTATTATCAGGTATTATTTTAGCTGATACGATTACCAGAAAGCTTTTTTTTTTACAGTTTTAAGATTTCTTTATCTGCTTTTTTGTTTTGCAGTATTATGTGCCAAGAATCTTGCAAAGAAAGATTTCTTCAGTAAGTATGTCCTAATTGTGTAACTTTCTGCTCTGGATTAATCAGATTTATTTGCAGATGGTGCATTACTGTGGAGGCTCATCTGTGTGTGTCATATGCACTGCTTTACTACAGGAGTACACGTTACTCTGGGTTGTAGATTGTGTGCACTTCAGGGTTGGAAGCACCGAGGGCTCCCAAATTCCAGCTGGAAGTCTGACTGATGGAACCACAGGCAGGCTGCTGCTCACAGCTCTGTGCTGGGGGGTACCAGGAGCATCCACCTCAAACACAGGATTTACTAAAATACTTTCAGGATAATGGCAACTATCCTTTCTTGAGGGGGGAGCTTCTGATGGCATTGTCTTGGAAGCAGCAAAACAAAAGACTGTGTTTAACAGCACCTTTTCCTTTCCCCAGGACTTCCTGACCCATTTGCTAAAATAGTTGTGGATGGGTCAGGTCAGTGCCATTCCACGGACACTGTGAAGAACACGTTGGACCCCAAGTGGAACCAGCATTACGATCTGTGAGTTGTTTGTAAGGTCATAAGTAAACAGTATCCCAGAGATTTGTCTCGTGAATAAACAGTGCAGGGTTGGCACTGCAACTTCATTTTGTGTTAGCAAGAAGAGTCACATTTCATAGAATCTCAGAACAATTTGGTTGGAAGGGACCTTAAAGATCATCCAGTTCCACCCTTTGCCATGGTCAGGGACACCTTCCACTAGATAAGGTTGCTCCCAGCCTGGCCTTGGACTCTTCCAGGGATGGGACAGCCCCAGCTTCTCTGGACAACCTGTGCCCTCAGCACCCTCACTGGGAAGAATTTCTTCCCAATATCCCATCTAACCCTGCCCTCTCAGGGACTGATATTTTTTTTTTCAAGAAGAAAATCCTTGTTAATAAACTTTGCTTTTAGGTGTTTGAATTTGGAGATATTTGTATGGCAGATACACAACACAAGGGCTTAGTGAGCTCTCCTGGAGCAGTGCCATCCAGCTTTTACAGAAAATTGTCCTTGTTGGAATGATTTATTTTCTTCAAATTATTAGAACCATAAATTCTGCAGTTCTGTGCGTTAATCGACTTGTTGTTTAGGTTTTAATGAGGCTGGTTGTAGTTAAATTCTTGCTGCAGCAATATCAATTTCCCATGCTGTGAAATCACTGTGCAGTAATTCATTAATAACAGCATTTTGGGCATAAGCTCTTGTGTACTTATAATAAAGAGGCATGACCAATGTACTAAAATGTGTCAGAATTTGTACCAATTACAGTGTCAGTTCTGTGGAGTAAAAAGAGGTTATTATTTCTAAAATTACTCTTTTAATATGTATCTTTCTAGATACGTTGGGAAAACAGATTCCATAACCATCAGTGTATGGAACCATAAAAAAATCCATAAGAAACAGGGAGCTGGCTTCCTGGGGTGTGTCCGACTCCTCTCCAATGCCATCAGCAGGCTAAAAGATACTGGATGTAAGAGCAATTCCTCCCTGGTGTGACCAAGAACCCTCCATACCTTCTACTGAGTAGTGAATAGTGTTCCCACCCAGCCCTTCCCAGGGTTGATTTTTCCAATTCTCCTTTGCAGACCAGCGTTTGGATCTATGCAAACTCAACCCCACAGACACCGATGCTGTCCGAGGCCAAATAGTGGGTAAGAATGATCCCAGCTAAATTCCATCTGCTTGGTAAATATCCATAGGGAAAAACTCCTCTAGTCACTGCTTCTGTGCCTGTTCTGTGCTGTTTCTTCTTATTTTACTGGGATTAAATTACATAACCTGAAAATTTTCATTACACTCCTATGCAGGATCTTGTTTTCTCTTAGTTGATGATGGGAGACAACATTAAAAACAGGGAGTGCATCTGGCAAGGCTTCTGCTGCATCTCTGGAAGGGTGAATGTCACAGTGAAATGATGCATTTGGGCAAGGTGACAGGCAGAGGGAATCTTTGGTGTTAAAAAAGGATCTGGAGGAGTTAAAAGACATTTTACAAGTTGCTGGTTTGATACCTTTGACTCACGCAAGCCATTTCCAAATTTCAACAAGGCCGTGCTCATTTTACAGCAAATTTACCTCACGTTTTACTGCCCCCAGCCAACCCCAGCTTTTCAGTGATACATATTTGACAAACTCCAAATTCTCACCCTAAGATGACATCTAGTGGTGAGCAATTTTTTTCCAGCTTCCCTTTCTAGATCCTCATGAAACCCAGATGTAGAACTTGACATGTTTGAAATGTTTAGAAATAAACTCAAATTTTGAGGGGATGACCCTCTGGTTTCTCTTCTGCTTTTTAAAAAATTAGTAATGCTTTAAGAGAATAGAGGGAATATTGCTAAGTGATATGTTCTTGTGCGTAGGAGAGAGCTTTCCTTAATATTTTTCCCCTATATAAATGTGGATTTTTTTTGCTTTTTTGCTGTTTTTAAGAATGCAGTTTTTCTTTTATTGACCTGAGTTTATGTTTTCTTCTTTCAGTCAGTTTACAGACACGGGACAGAATAGGCACAGGAGGTTCTGTAGTAGACTGCAGAGGGCTTTTGGAGAATGAAGGGTAAGGATTGTCTTCTTTGCACTTAATTAGAAAAATGGTCTGTGTGTAGAAAGACTGTGACTAACATTAGAAACTTAAGTATCAGTGTGACTACTACATTTTCTGGGAATGTGTATCAGGCAGTAAGGTTATTAGGCTAAACTCGGTAATACTCGATTTTTTTTGTTACCAGTGCTGAGAAATTTGGGTATAAAAACGTCAGGAAAATGGCACCTCTTGGGTTAAAAGTTGCAGCACTAGAAGTTGTGGGGAGAGCAAAACAGTTATTTCTGCATTCACTTCTCTTGTGATGGAAACTCTTGAAGTTTCCCCATTTTCAGAACGGTTTATGAAGATTCCGGGCCGGGGAGGCCGCTGAGCTGCTTCATGGAGGAGCCGGCGCCGTACACGGACACGACGGGAGCGGCGGGAGGAGGCGGCTGCCGCTTCCTGGAGTCTCCCAGCCAGGACCAGAGGCTCCAGGCCCAGCGGCTCCGCACCCCCGAGGTCAGAGCTCATGTACAGACACCTCAGAACAGGCCCCACGGCCACCAGTCACCTGAGCTACCTGAAGGCTACGGTGAGTGTCCCCCAGCTGGAAAACTGGAAGGGTTTCGTTTATCCGAAGACGTCGCAAAAATTTTCTCCCCTTTTAACGCATCGAGGTGTTTTGCCTGTTGGAACAAGCAGGGTCCATGTGCGTCTCATTCTGCGTTTTGGAAAAGGAACTAAGTGCAGATGGGAGTTTGAGATTGGCTAATTAGCAGTTGGCTACGCCAGGATACACTGAGGGGTTGATGGTAAATTAAACATGAGGTTGTGGTATGATGCTGTTACAGAAAATTCACTGCTAATCTTGGCTGTGTATCTAGGGAGAGCAAATGTAAAGAGCTCTTTAAACTAGAGCAGTAATGCTATTTTTTCCTTCCCCCTTGGCATGTTGTGTAGGTTTGAACCCACATTTGAGAAGAGATCAGGAAAATATATAAAAGCAACAAAGAAACCAATAGTACAGAAGATTAGGGAGGATGGGATTAAGGAGAATTTAAACCTCAGGAAAGAGCACACCAAATCTAGGAGTAGAGAAATCTAGTTTGGGGGTTTGGATTGTCTCAAAATCTAACACTAAAAATACAACCTAAAACATGCTGGTGCATGGATCTGTGAGTTTCAAAAGAATGTTGAAATGTGTAGTCAGAGTAAATTTGTAAAGGGCAAAACAGTCCATGCTGCAAGAGATCAGTGTGATGGCTCCAGTACTTTCTCCTAGGATGAAAATACTCTAATATCTTTACACTGTTTATTTGTAATTTTTTAAAGATTTGTAATTTAGAATAATCTTCCTTTTTTATAGAGCAAAGAACAACGGTACAGGGACAGGTTTATTTTTTGCACACACAGACTGGAGTGAGCACGTGGCACGACCCAAGGATACCAAGGTATGAATTTATAGTTAAAAGTCTGGGGAGTTTGGTGTGTATTTGTGTGGCAGGATGCTGGATTTATAAGAGCAAAAATCTATTAATTCTGTCTGAATTTAAAGGGAGAGCTCCCAGCAGAGGAATAGTTTGGCATGTTTCTAGTTACCTTTTCACTTAACATTAAGGATTACTGTTTTTGAAAGAAAGAATTATTTACTTGAGAATCATGTAAAAACAAAAAGCAAAAAAATATGTAGCCCTTCAGGAATTCCTGTTAGACAAATTCTTCCTAAAATGTTGACTGGTTTTGGTGAAGCTACAAATTTCTGAATCTTGCCTACTTTTTTTTTTTTTTTTTTTGAAAACAGTTTGGACTGCAAATTGAAGAAAAAACTGACTTCTTTCTTAAAATAATTGTTTCATGAATATTCAGCTTGTAACTTTTGTTTTATTAGTGCTCACTTGTGTATAACTGAAGGAGAGATTACTTGTTATCTTTAAATTTGAAATGGTTTGAGGTTTTTGTGCTTTAGGCCAGTAATTTGCAGCTAGAAAATTTGAATCCTTCACATGATTAATTTAGTAAAGCCTCTTTAAACCTTAACCTGCAGTTAATCCAGGTCTTTGTGAGTGAGGTCTGGTGCTCTTCCTGAGTAGCTCTGAATCTGGGCTGTTTCATGGGCCACCTGCACACCAGATTCAGGAGTGAAGTTTGTAACTCTCAGCTGCTGCACTGCCTGGATAATAGAGGAATGTGGTACAGGATATTAGAAAAATGATACAAAGTAGTACAGGCAGAAGTGGTGATAAAAGCTCAGTGTATGGAAGGAAATGAAAAACAAAGCTGAGAGAGAGAGAGAAAATAGCTGATTTTAGATTAGCTGGTATTGTTGGAAGAAAAAATGACAGTGGTTGTTCTTTTGTGTCAGTCATGTCAGGCTTGTGTGCCCAGAGCCTTGTGTCTTCTTCAAGTGATGCTGGTCACCCTAAGGGAAGGTGCTGCTGCTCCTCTCCCCAGATCTTTGAGCCAGGGTTTCAGGAGCAGCAGTGGAACTGAACACAGCAGTGTTTTGTGAGTCACAGGTCACACCTATTTTAGTTAAAGGTGACTTTTGTGCTACCAGCTTGTGGTGCAAAAACCTAACCTTGGCATGAGGCAGAGCTGTAGGTTAAAACTTGCTGTAATCAGATCTCTGCAGGACTTTCAGCTGCACAGCTGATCACAGCAAATGGTCCCAACCATAATCTCCTTTAAGGAGCCTAACAAGGGCTTGTCTGTCTGCCTGTGTGTCCCCTTGGCATATACTCACTGTGACACTAAGGCACCTTCAGTGTACAAAGCTTTTCTACCTTTCTAAAGCCTCTCAATTAACTCATTTATACAAATGTTGCATGGTTTGATTTAGGTGAGTAATTCATGGAGTGGTGTCTTCAACTCTGAATCCATGCCAGCTGTCTAAAGAATACTTTACTCAACAATAGGTTTTCTGCCTAAAAATAATCTTCATGTTTCCTTCCTTCCTTTTCTTGCCACTCTTGGTGTTTTTTTCAGTTAAGTGGCTGGAGCTTTAGGTATTTTCAATCTTTTTAGATGTAAATACATTCTATGTATTGAATTCAGACACTGCCTGGAAGTGAGTGACTGCCTTTAGCAGCACTTAGAGTGATACCTGAAATATATCCAGGATGAAAGGCATGAGTGAATGTGTTAAAATACTTACTCTCAGTGATTTTTCAGTCAAATAGTCAGGATTCTAACCTTAACCTTATTAAAGAGGTGATTTTAATTTTTTAAGTGATCTTGGTATGTGGTTGCTTAACTTCAAATGTGCATTAACATCTTGTTTGTTTTGCACTTTAGAGACCTTAACAGTGTGAATTGTGATGAACTGGGACCTTTGCCTCCAGGCTGGGAAGTCAGAAGTACAGTTTCAGGAAGAATATATTTTGTAGATCATAACAACAGAACCACACAATTCACAGATCCACGACTACATCACATCATGAAGTAAGAGCTTTGCCTGATAAATAATTCCTGTCAAGTCTGGGAGTCATGAGGGGCTGAAACTCTGAATGATAATTAGGGAACAGAGGCAGCCAGTGCTGTAGTCAGGGTCCAAGCATTGGTTCTCCATGCTGGTTTTATCCAAGTTTTTTTGCTGAGACTCTTCAGAAGGGTTTTTACTCTGCTTTGCACAGTTCTGGAGTTGCTGGGGTGTGGGGTAGAGAGTCTGCCAGGGGTTCCCCAGCAGTCAGCTCATGCCTGTCTGGATGAGCAGTTCTAGCTCTCTGCTGGCTGTTCTGGATCTGGACTAACTTCATGCTCCCCTGATCTCCAGACAATGGGAATATAAAGCCAGCTGGAGTCTGGTCAATGGGTGCTGTGCACAGCCAGTTTGGGTTTAGCAGGATTTGGTAAGCTCAAGTTCTGCATCATGGAAAGGCAGCTGAACTGTTGTGGAACTGACCCTGGAAGCAGCCTGGCAGTGCTGCTTATGCACAAGGCCAGACTTTTTCCTGTGCCAGCCAGGGAATCTCTGCATCTAAAAAAGATTTTCTCCACAACCCAAATAAAGCATTGATGGATAAGGATAGTTGAGTGTATGAATCTGCAACTATTTGGGACAAGTATATCTTTCTCTCTTAAAAACCATAGATGCAATATTTTTACTGTGTTAGGAATCCCCAGCCTCATTCTGCTTGAAGCTGGAATAAAATCAGTTGCAGTTGTTAGACAGTTCCCTTTATAAAGCTGTTGTTTGTTCCATTAGAGATCTGTTTCCATATTGCACTCTTGAAAGTTCTCTCTTTGTGGGAGAATACCACACAAACTTTAATTACTGCTCAATCAGCAATCATGCCCCAGAGCTTTCTACAGTGCTTTGCCATATGAAAACAGTTCAAAAATGCTGAAACTCTTTAAGTGTCTGTGTTCCTTACATCCCTGAATGTAATGTAAAGATGGTACAGAAGTATGCAGCTGAATACACATTTCATTCCATGTTCCTCTTAGAGAGGCTTAATAATTTCTGCCATCATTGTTTTACGTATTCCTTATTGTTATGTGTCTAGAATAAGTATTGTCTTTTTTTTTTTCTCCAAGCCATCAATGCCAGCTAAAAGAGCCCACCCAGCAACCTCTACCAGCTCCAAATGAGGGGTCACTGGAAGAGGGTGAGGAGTTGCCTGCACAGAGATATGAAAGAGACTTGGTACAAAAGTTGAAAGTTCTTAGACACGAGCTCTCTCTTCAGCAACCTCAGGCTGGTCACTGTCGCATTGAAGTATCCAGAGAGGAAATATTTGAGGTATTTGATTGATTTTTTTTACTGCTAACAGCAGCTTTTGTCACTGAGGAGTTAAGTAAAACTGATCACTGATTATAACAACTTTGCTTCACAAGGATTCACCACATTACACAGTTGTTGTTGAAATTTGCTTCAGGTTAGCACTCAAACAGAGTCGTGTTTTCTGTAGTTCAGTAACAATCTGTGTATTACAGAAATGCAGAAATCTTAATTATGGTATTAGAGAAATCTTAATGGACTTAATTATAGGAAGGAAATAAAACAGCTAATTGTACAAATGCACATACAGGAATCCTATCGTCAGATAATGAAGATGAGGCCAAAGGACTTGAAAAAGAGGCTTATGGTGAAATTCCGAGGAGAGGAGGGCCTGGATTATGGAGGAGTAGCAAGGTGAGATTTTGGGGGTTTTCTGACACCTCTTAACTGTAAAGTTGCCCTTTAAGTGCCCTGTGGTTGCTACCATCCCCTTTGAAGTTACCTGTTAATGTCATAGTTAATTATTTGTGGTCTAGTTTATAGACAGTGGCTGTAGCTTCACTCTTTATATGGTATGTTGGAAAGTGGAAGCTTGTGATTTAACAGTTGTCCCACTGCAAGTTATGAAAGTGTGATCAGCTCAAATTGTGAGGTCTCTCAGGGAGTGTAGAGCCTGAAGTCAGATCCAGATCACAGCAATGGTTTTGTTAAACACACCTCTCTGATTTCCCACAAATGGATTGCAGGAGGGTTCCTTTTTGTGATGTCTCAGCTGCATTCAGGAGAGTTCTCTGATTTGTTGGAGCGGGAGTGGAGATGAATTAATCCTAAACAAAAGCTAAAATTTCAGCAAGGACTTGCCTCTCTCTTAAAAATGACAATAATTCCCTGCAGGTTGCATCAGATCTGAAATTCAGGAGCTGATTTAGCATCACTGTAAAAACGCTCACCTGGTGGCTCAGAGTTGTGTAAATTCACAGAGAAGTTTCTCAAATCCACAAAAGCTGCCCACTTAGGTGTCTTTCAGCGATCAATCCCTGGACAAAGGAAAGAAGCTGGAACATTCTGAGCTGCCTTACCAAAGGCAACCTTGGGTTTCACCACTGTTGACATCTTGTTACCCTGATGCCTTTCATAATTGCCCATTAGTTGCAACTGACTCTTCCAGATCCGTACAGCTCCACTTCTAAGCATTACAATTGATAGTTCTCTCCAAATATTTTGGACCTGGGAAGGGTGTCCAAATTTAACAACAAAGGGGTATTTGTCATGGTGACTTGGAAGGTCAGAAATAGCTTTAGTTGTGCTCCTGTCCTTGTGTGTGACCAACGTGAGAGAATTTACCCAACCCCTCCTTTTAATGCACTTGGTCTCTGTCCCTTCTGGCCTCTGCTGAAAGCAGTCACCAAGCTGGCAGAAAAACAGCTTTTCTAAAGATCCCCAGCAATTGAGCTGATTCTAATCAACAGATTTTTTTTATTTCCTTATAATGTACAGGTTGCAGAGAAGCAGATCTTGTAGGCTCCAAATAGCTGAACTCTGTACAAAGGCAGGATTTTTTTGGAAGTGTGGCCTCTTCAGACTCAATTAGTTGATGGCATTGTCTAACAGCTTGATGTAGCTTCTCTAATTGATGTTAATCCCTTCAGTGCTTCTAAACTAAACCAAGTCTGCCCTGAGTGGAGTAGGACATTGTGGAGTTTTAATACACCCTTTTGGTCTACAAATGGAAGGCAGCAAAAGAGGCTCTGATTTTGAAATAAGCATTCCATAACTGATCAATCACAATAATTGTGTTGTTTAAAACTTAAGTGCAACTTGCAGTCTTCTAAATTTGTTGTTGGGTGTTTGGTTGTTTTTTTTTTTTGGCAGAGAGTGGTTGTATTTACTGTGCCATGAAATGTTGAATCCCTACTATGGACTCTTCCAGTACTCCACAGATAATATTTACATGCTGCAAATCAATCCAGACTCTTCTATCAATCCTGTAAGTACTATTACTATTACTAGTAATTACTATTCTCAGTAATATTCCTATTTTAAGAGATGTCCTCTGCAGTTTCTTACAGCTGTTCTTCCACAAGAAGAGTCTAAACTGCAGGGTAAATTGCAATAAGAAGGTGTTAATGTCTTATATTTATATAGTAAGAAGCAGAGGGGTTTTGTTCAGAAATTAAAAGCATGACAGCCTTTGATAAATACCTGATTTCTATGAGACTCCTCAGTACTGATTGGTTTGCACAGACATTCTGAGAAGACAAGACTGATGAAATTCATCTTCACTGTGAGCACAGGTGGTTGTGCACACAGCATTACATTCCCAGCAGTGCCACCCCATGACTTTTAGGGATGTATCCCTTGCTTGCCCTTTCTCACTACCCTCCTGGGCTTACTTTCTCTCTTACTGGAGGATTTGTATTGATGCAGACCCTAAAAGGAGCAGCAGTTCTGTATTAGTAGAGGGAATTCTATCTGACATGACATTTCCTGACATTTACACTGGAAGATGAGGGAGGTGGATTGGAAGAATGTTAACCATTGGACTTACACCTCAGCTTTCAAAAGTTAGTTTAAAAGGAACATAAAAGAAATGAAGGAAACAAGCACATTGCTTCCTCAAGAGTACATACATTTGGATGGTTAAACAAAGAATAAATGAATTTGTGTGGAATCCTCATCTGGAGGTTTCATGGGGATTTTTTTTTTCCAAGTTTTTCCCTTTGAGAGGTCTAGAGACTTGAATCCAATTTATTAATCAGGTAATACACAGAGACTTGTTCAAGGTTTTTAATGATGAAATGCTTTGGTTTTGGTTATGTTGTGAGGAATATTGGTGGTTGATTTTGCCCAAAGGGCTGCAGGTAACTTACACAGAACAAACCACCGAGGGTGCCACAAGATGTCAGTGTCTTCCCAAGCCTGATTCTCCTCTCTCCCTGCAGGACCATTTGTCTTATTTCCATTTTGTTGGTCGGATAATGGGTTTGGCTGTGTTCCATGGACACTATATCAACGGGGGGTTCACAGTTCCCTTTTACAAACAGCTGCTGGGGAAGCCCATCCAGCTCTCCGATCTGGAATCTGTTGACCCAGAATTACACAAAAGTTTAGTCTGGATCTTGTAAGTACTGAATTTAGCAATTGTCTCACTGTAGAGAAAATGGGGTAGAGTTTGTTGGCAATAGTGAGATGCTTTAGACAAAGAGTTTGCAAAAATCTTTTTATGATGGCTGTCTGTACAAAGTTATTAAACTATTCTTAATATATCAAAGGTACTTGAGGAAAAGTTCTCATTGCAAACTCTCCTTGCAATAAAGTAGATACGAAATCATTGAAAGTTGCATGGGCATGGTAGAATATCACTATCAAAATCCAAACTCAGGACAGACATCTCAAGGGAAGTACAGCCTTCTTCAAAAGAAAGCCAAATCTGATTAAAATGAAAATAAATGGAAGTAATTTGGGCTTCTGTATGCTTACAGAACAAGATCCAGCATTCAGCATAGCTTTGGGACTCTGGAACTGCTTTGCATTATCTCAATTTCTTTTCCTAAATGCTATTTTGAATTTTGTATTTAAAGAAGTTACTGATTATGAAGTTCTGTATGTATGATCTCTTCTGTGCTTCAGATATGTGACAGCAGATCAGATTCTTGCTGGGTGTATATATATATATATGTGTGTGTGTGTATGTATTTCTGTATATAGGGTTTTATCCAGTATCCTGAGTTCTGTTAGAATTAGATGAATATCCCATATCTGATCAGGCTCTTCAACATGCACTAAACCAAACAGAAGTTGGTGATGGTGGCAATATTCCTCTAGTGTGTGAAATGCAGGTGGCAACTAAGATTTAGCCTGAAGACTACCTAGGTGTTCAAATAACTGTCAGCATCACTACTGAGAGTTAGCAATATGCCAAAAATGCTGAGTTTACCCTCTGTGCATTGGCAGAGAGAACGATATCACACCAGTCCTGGACCATACGTTCTGTGTGGAACACAACGCCTTCGGGAGGATTTTACAGCACGAACTCAAACCAAATGGCAGGAATATTCCAGTGACAGAAGAGAACAAGAAGGAATATGTCAGGTATTGCAAACAGAAATATGTCCTGCAAATGGTGTAGGAAGAGGGTAGTAAACAATTTTTGTATATAGTGGAACTAAGGAAAAATAAGTATTTTGGGTGGAAGCTCCTGAGTCATAAATGACATGAATGTTTTCACTGGAAGACCTGGGAAGATGAAGTTCTGAGTGGTATTTTGTTTTTTCCATTGATGGTGCAATAATTATTTGGTGAGGAAAAAGGAATGGATAAGCACTTCTTTCATAATACAAAATGTATGTATTAAAACAAAGTCCTCTGTAAAATGAGCATTTTTCAAGTCTGCTGTGAAAATCCCAGTGCTGTCCAGCTCATCACCCCTGACTTCTTCCTTCCTCCCCCACAGGTTGTATGTGAACTGGCGGTTCATGAGAGGAATAGAGGCACAGTTCCTGGCTCTGCAGAAAGGTTTTAATGAACTTATTCCTCAACATCTCCTTAAGCCTTTTGACCAGAAAGAACTTGAGGTATGTTTTATCCACATGGATTATTCTGTAATTTGTTTGATCCACAGTCAAGCACTGATTTAAAAAACAAACATAAAACAAGCAAAACAAACAAAACACAAAACTTATTCCCTTCTATGTACCAGAGAGCTGAGTATTTGTTTAACCAAACCCTCTTAGGTTTATTCTAGACATTCTTTGGGTTGATACTATTGAGAGGGCTACTTAAACAGGGAAAAACAAATACACCGTGGTTTCTATCCAAGGACTAATGCTCAAGGCAGGTGGGCTGAGAAGGAGGAAACACTGCAAGTTTGAGGAATTGTTGGCAAGACCAGACACGTTATTTATACCAGAACCTGTTTTGTTCAGTAACTTTTCATGCATGGCTGTTTCTGTTTGCACACAGGAATTAGTTTGCAGAAGTAGAAGAGCTGAGCATATAGAAAAGAAATTAATTTGTCTTCTTATCAAATCCTGAGGTGCACAAAGCTACTTCTTCAAATAGTTCCTGTTACAGCAATTTTTCCTCTGGTTTTGCTTCCTAGAAAAAATAAGGCAACCTGTGGAATATTCACCATTTGTGGTTTAGAAAGCTCTAGCTTTGTGCTAGTCAGTCATGCATTTTGGTTAATCCCACAAAGTTCTTGCATTCCATTTGCTTAAAAAGGTAGATTAAAAATCCATTATTCAAAAAAAATTTGAATACTCTCCACATCAGGACAGTCACAACTCCCCTAATGATGTGAGCAGCTGTAAGTGGGTGCTATCTTGGTGGCACAACAAGACAGCTGCTAAAGGGCAGCTCTCAGCAATGGAATCCTTACTGTGGAATATTATGGGAAATTTAAAATACAACACACGTTTTCTTTGTGAACTTTGCTCTGTGCCATTTATTTGTTGTTGCCAGAGGAGGTGGTTAAATGCATGGCCAGCAGCAACTTCCTTTTTTTAACCTGGTGTCATGTGGAAAAGAGATTGAAGTGATATATCTGGTCTGTGTCAGAGATTCTCACAACTGGGGTCAAAAAAACAGATGAAAAGTTTCCGTAGTTCGTTGTGAAACAACAAAGCAACTCAGATGTTCCCATAAGCTGAGCAGGATTCCATTGTTGCTACTATTGACACCTCTAGGACAATCCTGCAGCAGGACAATGATGCTGTGCCACAGCCTTATTCCAAATCAGTGCTGTGCCCTCATAAAGCCAGGCTGTGCATTCCAGGGAGCACAGATTTAATAAAGCAAATCTTGCATGGGCTTCTGACTCTTAGTTGTTTGTGAAAGTTCTAATGCTGGTAAAGCACTGCTTGGGGTCAGTTTCATTGCAGTCAAACTGGAGAGATTTACTGCCAGTTCTGTACTGGTTTGGAAGGTTACCTTGCACCAAAAAGGTGGGTGAAGCACCTAAACAATGCCAGGCTTCATTACGTGGTTGGATTTGGTTTTATAACTGCAAACCTGAAATTACTCTGGACTTGAAAGCGCTTCCTAATCTTTTAACAGCTGATCATAGGAGGCCTGGATAAGATAGACCTGAATGACTGGAAGTCCAACACACGCCTAAAGCACTGCATGGCTGACAGCAACATTGTCAAGTGGTTCTGGCAAGCAGTGGAAACGTTTGATGAAGAAAGAAGGGCAAGGCTGCTGCAGTTCGTGACGGGCTCGACGCGTGTCCCACTTCAAGGTTTCAAGGCTTTACAAGGTGACTGATGTGGAGGCTGAGTTAGTCTGTGGTTGGAGAAAGGGATAAAAGTGGTGTGGTATTTCCAGGCCTCTTGTAAAATATCAGCATATTACTGGATAAGTCAAGCACTTGCAAACTTTAGAGCTTGAGAGCAGTTTTACATTTGTCAGCAGCAGCTGCTGCTGAACACTTTGGCTGTTGCTAATAGTGATGGAAGCTGGTGAATCTGTTACTGTGCAGTGCTTTGACTGCTGTCAATTTTGGCTTGTCAGTCTCCTACAGCTCTGTGCTCTGAGGTTCAAATCATTCCCTGCAAATATGCGCAGGGATATATGGCTGACTAAAGAACTTCTTCATGTGAGAATTGTATTCCCCTCAGTGTTCAGCAACAAACCATTAGCCTTTAAAGCAAATTTCTGAAAATTGCACGTTTTTATCAAAAATGTGGCAGTGTCCTTGGCTGTTCTGATCTCCTGATCACATTCCATTTGTTGGCTGACAGTAAATTGATGTTCAAAATTAAAATACTTGTTCTGTTTTACAAAGAAAACCTTCATGCACTTAAGTATTTTCATTTTTGATGGTGCAGCTTCATTAATATCAAATTTAGCAGCTTTCCAAAATACCAGACTGTAAAATGATTGCCACAAACAGCCTTATCTCTTCTGCCATCCCTGCATCAGCTGCAAATATCTCTACAGATTTAGCCTAGGACATACTTAGGCTTGCAGCTGGAACTGTAATTTCCTCTCTTGCCTTTTTATATGCAGCAAAATGTGTGTGTGTGAATGATGCTTTGTTGAAGTGCATTAACTAGAATGTCTGTCTAAGGTTCTACAGGCGCTGCAGGACCCAGACTGTTTACCATCCATTTAATAGATGCAAACACAGACAACCTTCCAAAAGCCCACACTTGGTAAGATGGAGACACTCTGCTTCTTCTCCCTTTGTCTTGATTTAAAGGAGTCATATCTGTCCTGGGCAGGGGTTAAGCATGTGATACATATGGAGGACTCCAAGAGTGCTCTGTTAGCTTGGATATATCCGTACTCTGCAGCCAGCAAAATAATTTGCCTTTCTTAAAGCTTGTCTTCTATACTATCTGTGGTTTTCATTTATTCCAGAGGTGATTATTCTGGGTAGTGAGATGTTTGTAAGTTTATTTCTTCATTACAAAGAAGTGTTGTCAGATGTCAAATGTTGGAAGCTCGTGCTGTTGCTGCAGTATAGGCATAGCCTGAGCCCTTGCACGTAAATCTCACTCCATCAGAGGCAGGAAATGGTGGCAGCAGCAGCAGACTGTCTGCAGGCAGGGCAGGGAGTGTGCTTGCCTGATGTGTTGCTTTTTCTTTGCAAGTCTCCTGCATCTGCCTCCTCCTCCTCATCCCAAACGCTGCCCTATTAAGCTGTGCATTCCTGCTGTAGAAATATGCAGAAATGTTTTTCATCTTTTTTCGTCACCGAGACAGCTGAGAGTTTTTACAATTTCTATCTATATGTAGCCTCTTTACATTTTCCCCCCAATAAGCACTTCAGATCCATCAGTGTTTTGTTACTTTCCCTGCAGCTTTAACCGGATCGACATTCCGCCTTACGAGTCATACGAGAAGCTTTATGAGAAGCTGTTGACAGCTGTGGAAGAGACGTGTGGGTTTGCTGTGGAATGAAAAAGCTACCAAAGGAAACAGATGCTAGCTCATGGACCACCAAATCAAAAGCTAGAAGAAGCTTGCTGTGAACTTCCTGCTAAGCTGTCTGAAACACCTGAACTCTGACAACTTAGAGATGGGGCTCTAAGATGTTTCCCTTAGGTCGCTGGTGGATTAGGGGGGGAGGGTCGGGGCTTTTCTTGGTGGTTCCCAACTCTATTTTCTCCCCTTTGTTACAAGAATCCCTTCCCTCTTCTTCTATCCCCCCTGAAATGAAATGCAGCCAAATTCAGCATTTGGCTTTGGTTACACAGGATATTCTGCTAGATTTGTAACACATATTGTGATAGGGTCAGCGACCTGTGGGGCTTTTTTAATAGGAGAATCAAAGTGTATTTGAGAATGAGCTTAATTTGCTGAGGACTTGAAACTGGTAGGTGCACCTGGTTAGTCTGTCTTAAATCAAGGTTGAGCCTTTGTAGAATCCAGCAGGTGCAAAGTGTCTGACTGGCACTAGAATTTGCATTGCACATTTTAAACATCTGTTTAAAAAGTAAACTTCTAGCAGAAAATACCTCCATATGAACACTTAACTGAAAGGTAAAGAAATCCAAGTTCTGCCTTAGCAGGAAGCTCCCAGTGGAAGCTGTGGCTCACCTTGAGAAAAGTGAAGGAATCTGGGACAGCTTAAACGGTATTGTATGATTTCTTTTTGGTTGCCCTGGCTGAAATCTAATTGTTTTGCACGTGAAAACAATTATTTCCTCCAGCAGAATTACTTTCCATCGTTTGTTCAGATGTAAGTACCTTGCAGAGAAGCCTTGTGAGGAGGAGACAGAGGATAAAAATCCATTCAATCCCAAAGCTGTGATTTCTGTGCCACTGTTTTACCCAAGATGTGTTTGTGTGACTTTAAATTCTAAGACTCACATGGAAATCACTAAAAGTCAAGTTAACAGAGCAAACTCCTGCTTCAGAGTTTTTGGCCTTGGGAAAGGTTTATTTGGAGATTGAGGTAAAAGGGAAACAATACAGTGAATACATTCTAAATGTTAGAGAAAGCTATTGGAAGAATTTATGACTTCAGTTATGTAGGGATGAAAATTTCTCCAGAGAGCCATAAGGCTATTTTTTCCAATATCTGAAACTAATATTAAAAGGTTTGTTCTCTAACACAGGGGCAACAAAAGCAAATCCAATACCTGAATGTCTTGATTTGAAACACAGGTGTCTGCTAAGGCAGGCAGAAGCCTCCCTTGTAATGGAAAATGTAACCCCCTTCCCTCCAAATTATTATAATTTTGAAATTAAGGGGCTTTCAGGCAAAGATATGAGAAATGGGAATAATGGCTCTTTACTAGTATATATATAACAAGGCAATAATACAGAAACACTGGCTTAAAGTGACAGAGTCAGGATAGGACCTGACACCCTGTTGGTCAGGGTGGTGGTGGCAGCCCAAATTAGTGCTGGCTGCAGTCCTGCTGAAGTGATAGATGTGGTTCTGTTGAAGCAGTGATCCTGTAGAAGAGTCTGGCCTTCCTCTGAAGGTCCAGTGGTAGTTGTGTGGCTCTTGTCCTCTGGGAATGCAGTAGGTAAGAGCTGCCTGTGGTGTTCCAAGTCTCAGATCATATCCAGGTAGGAATGCTTGGTTCCTCCCCCTGGCTGGAGCATCTCACAATGGGTGATGTCATTTTATGAGTCACGAATTGAGGCTTAATGGTCCAGAAGATAATTCCCCCAGAGGGAGTTATCAGGGATGTGTCATGGAAGAGATAAAGAATACTGCCCCACTTGGTTTTAAAAGATTGTGATAGAATACATACTTTTGGTTACATCTTACATTGTAACCTAAGACACTCAATCACTAACATTTTTCCAGTTGGCACACCAAGATGAGACAGTATTTTAACAAATAACATGGCTTCAGAGAGACCCAGTTATCTATCAAACATGTCTAAACTTAAGCAGGCTTGCTTGTATAGGATTTTTTTTTCTTTGGCAAGCCTGATTTTTAGGGAGATTCATGATTGAACCACTTAACAGATGTTATGTTAATGGAATAGTGCATTGAAATTCAGCTGTGGGTAAGAGACTGTCCTTAGGAGATGTCTACTGGAATACTTCTATTTTGTCTTTTTATTTAATTGCATTTGGTAATAGCTTTAAACTGTGATAGGATAGAAAGTAGACACTTGTCAAAACCTGGCATCTTTCTCTGTTTTGTTTGTTTGTGGTTTTCTTTTTGCCATTGACCATAATTCTTGTGATTGGTTGTCAGGAGTCGCATCGGAGGTGTAAAATTGTACCATATTGTGAGATTTGCACAGGGTGGCTAAAGATGCTCATCCTGCAGGACTGTACAGGAGAGGCATGTTCAGCCCCCTGTTCTGTAGGGATCTTTTGGCACTTGGAGACCAGTTTCTGCAGTTCTGGTTGTTGGGATGTGCAGCAGTTGGCAGACAGCATCCCTACAGTTCCAGGCTGAGTAGCAGAGTCCCCACAACCCTGGATTTTCTAAATTGCTTTGAAGTCAAACCTGTTCATAGAGTGTATTTAATCCTTTCAGTACGTTTGAATGTGCAATAAACCAGTCAGATAGGAAAAATGCAAAACGGATTATTGCCCAAAAGCTTTGCATGCAGTCTCATGTGGGTTTTTCACTGAAAGAAGTGTAAAAAAAACCCAAAAACCCAGATACTAAAGTCCACCCCTAATAAAAATCCTGTCACACCTGCAGCACAACTGGCTCAGTACAAACCAAGTGAGGTGAAGGGAAAGGCCCCTGATTTGGAGATCTATAGGTCAAGTAGCTTTATGTCAACAACCCAGTTGACATAAGATAGTTCCTAATGTCTTTGCTAGGTCAGTGTTTTATTGAATGCACAAAATAAGAATAGGCAAGGATTGTTGTTTCAAAAAGTCCGTCTGTTTTTTGCTGTATTTAAAAGCCCTTGTCAAGGTACCTCCTCCGTGCTGACAGTCACGAGAATAGGGCACTGTCTTTTAAATTATTTCAGTTCTCTTTTCAACAGCTTCACCACCTCTCCCGTCGTGTTGTCTTTGCAATTTTGTGCCACTTCAGTGATGACAAAGACATTTTTTGTCTTGTTCTCTACGTGCATTTGAGGCAGGCCTTAAAGCTGGTTGGGTGAATGGAGGAACAGCAAGGAGTGAGGCAGAATGCCTTTGGAGCCATGGGCTGTTCTTCCTGTGCCCACTTCCAAGGCCAGGGAAGGACAAAATGCCAACAGGAGTTAGCATGGCTTGAGCCAGTGGCTCTCAGAGGTCTGGGATAACCTCAGCTGTCTGAATTTGTGTCCATTCCCACTCGGTCTGCCAGCACTTGAACTTGGTTGTTACTTCTCAAACTTGCCCAAAGAAAACCATCGAGTCCCGTGTTCATGTTGTCATTCCACGTTCCACCGTGTGCGCGGACACTCTTGGATCTGACCCGAAGGAAATACAAGGTACAGCGTGTCTGTCATTCCTGTCCCACGGCAAACCCCGCAGCTGCTCCATCAGCCGTGCCCTGATACTGCTCCTCAGCCTCTACTCTACGCTCAGGGATGTAGGAAACCACCACTCTGCTCGTGCGTTCCAGCGGGAAGAAACGAGACTGTTGGATGGGTGGGAGTGTTCACTTGGGCATTACGTTAGACGAGAGCCTGCTCCAAAAGGCTGCTCGAAGCTCCAGGCGGTGCCATCAGCTCAGCAGTTTGTCCTCAGTTCAAGTCGAGGTGGTTGTAAAATCCAACAGATTTTGTAAATTACTGATCCAGCCACCAGGCCCTCTGGAGCCAGTGCCCGGGTTCGGGGCCGTGTGGCACAGCAAATTCCCAGAAACACAGTATGGATCTGGTTTTAATCTGTTAATTTTTTTTTTTTTTTTGTGTTGTTGTTGTTCCTCAACCACTTTATAATGTATTTTTTTAATTTATTATTTTGTAATGTCATGTTTAAGTATTGCTGCTATCCTTGTTATTCTTCCCACTGTTTTTATTGCAGATTTATTTTGTGGAAGTTGTACACTAATGTTTCATTTTATGTCTAAATCAAAGTATTTAAGGAAATACTAGTTCTATTTAATGTGGTTATGGAACCAGCTGGAATAAACAGTGATTGTATAGTAGGCTGGACCCAGGAGGTCATGTTCATTTTTGTTACATATGCAATAAACTCACAACTTTAAACTCTTGGTATCCACTGTTTTGTTTGTTAAAATATTTGTGGGAATCAGAGGAAAAGAGTGGACAAAGTATCAAAATGCAGCTGATTTAACAGATCTGTATGGACTGCCCAGATGAAAGTCCTCCTCTGCAGGGAGAACATTTGTTTCATTAATTCACCTTAATCTATTTCCCTTCTTATTTTATTACTTGTCCTGATACTTTAACTAAACCTCAATTTGCAGAAAGAAACTGTAATCTCCCCCTTAATGAAAGCTGGAGAAAGATACACTAATGTTGATGAATCCTTGCTTTCCTGTTTGGGTTTTTTTTTGTTGTTGTTGTTTTTGGTTTTTTTTTGTTTTGGTTTGTTTTTTTGGTTTTTTTTTGGTTTTGTTTGTTGGTTTGTTTGGGTTTTTTTTGTTTTTTTTCTGTAATTACTGCTTCTTTGCAAGTGGAGAAGGACAGGAGCAAGTCCGAGGAGGGTGCTCAGAGTTGGTGTGTGCTGCAGCAGTGCCTTCCCTCCCTGATGCTGAAAGCTGGGCCATAATTTGGTTTAATAAATAAATAAAAAAGGAGGGAGTACAAATAAAATGCTTTTTTGTTCTTTGAGTAATTTCACAAGATGAACAAATGACCGGGGAGCTGCTGCAGCCCAGCCCTCGTGTCAGCCAGCGGCAGGGACTGAACAGATTTCATTACCTGGAGCAGGAAATCGTGTCAGTCCTTCAGTGCTCTGTCACCCACTGACACTGCTGTTTTCTTTAATAAATACTTTTTGTCAAGTTTTCCTGATTTCTGCTTTCCTTTTGGTGCTAAGAGAGAGGAGGATCCCTGGAGCCTGCTCCAGTGGGCGTGCTGTGCTGTAAAGGGGCTGCTCCAGGACTTCTCTACGACGTGAACCTCTTGAAAACGCAATTAAAATTTTCCCGTTTCTCTTAGGAAATCATGCAGAGCTCAACGAATCGGCTTTCTCCTTTTCTGGCACCTTGGCACGTCACTTAAACCCCTCAAGTTCCATTTTCTACTCTTCCTGCAGGACGTCCCCAGCTGCAAACGTCCTGTCCTGGCTGGGGTTCCCTGCCGCTCCCTTGGCCTCCACCAGCACCCAGAGCTGCGGGGGACGGGGGGGTCCCGTTCAGGACCCCCCCAATTGCTGAGCCCCCAAAAAGTGCAGGGGTCCCGTTCAGGACCCCCCCAGTTGCTGAGCCCCCCAAAAAGTGCAGGGGTCCCGTTCAGGACCCCCCCAGTTGCTGAGCCCCCCAAAAAGTGCAGGGGTCCCGGACCCCCCCAATTGCTGAGCCCCATAAAAAGTGCAGGGGTCCCGGACCCCCCCAGTTGCTGAGCCCCCCAAAAAGTGCAGGGATCCCGGACCCCCCCAGTTGCTGAGCCCCCCAAAAAGTGCAGGGGTCCCGGACCCCCCCCCCAATTGCTGAGCCCCCCAAAACGCGCAGGGATCCCGGACCCCCCCCAATTGCTGAGCCCCCCAAAAAGCGCAGGGGTCCCGTTCAGGACCCCCCCAATTGCTGAGCCCCCCAAAAAGTGCAGGGGTCCCGGACCCCCCCAAAAAGTGCAGGGGTCCCGGACCCCCCCCAATTGCTGAGCCCCCCAAAACGTGCAGGGCTCCCGGACCCCCCCAATTGCTGAGCCCCCCAAAAAGCGCAGGGGTCCCGTTCAGGACCCCCCCAATTGCAGGGGTCACGGACCCCCCCAGTTGCTGAGCCCCCCAAAACGTGCAGGGGTCCCGGACCCCCCCCTAATTGCTGAGCCCCCCAAAAAGTGCAGGGGTCCCGGACCCCCCCAATTGCTGAGCCCCCCAAAAAGTGTAGGGGTCCCGGACCCCCCCAATTGCTGAGCCCCCCAAAAAGTGCAGGGGTCCCGGACCCCCCCCCAATTGCTGAGCCCCCCAAAAAGTTCTGTCCCCCGGGCCCCGCCCCGCACACACGTGCAGCGCTGGCCACGCCCCCTCCCACGGGAACACCGCCCGCCCGGCAGGGGGCGTGGCGCGGCGCTGGCCGCCCGCCCCCTCTCTCTATGGTAGGTTGGCCGGGCCGGGCCCGCCCGCGCCGCCCGTCCCCACGCGCCGCTCTGTCTCTCCCTCGCTGTCTCTCTATGGTGCGGGGCGGCGCGGTCACGTGGCGCGGGCCGGGCGGAAGCGGCGGGAGCGGCGGTTAAATGAAGCGGGGCCGGAGGGGCGGCGGGGCCGGTGAGTGCCGGGGTGACCCCTCCGTCCCGCGGAGCCGGTGAGTGCCGGGACAGCCCTGCCGTCCAGCGGACGGAGGGGCCGCCCCGGGGCGTCCCTGGGCCTCGCCAGCCCCCTCGCTGCGGGGTCGGGCGCTGCTCCCGGCTGGGGCCTGTCCTCAGGGACGGGTCGTTCTTCCCCCTCTCCCCGCGTCCCCTCAGGGCCCGGCGTCCGTTCCGTCCGTTCCTCTTCCGCCGCGTCCCTTCAGGGCCGGTCCTTCCCCTCTCTTCCCGTCAGGGACGGGTTCCCCGCGTCGTCGTCCCCGTGTCAGTCCTCCCGTACCCCTCCACTTTCACTTAGGGCCGGGTCCTTCCTCCTCGCTTTCCCTCAGAATCGGGGACACCCCTCCCCCTCCAGCTCCCCTCAGGACTGGGTCCTTTCCCTCCGCCCTCCATCCCCTCAGGGCCGGTCCCGTCTCCCCCTTCCCGGGGCCAGGGGGTCCCTTCACCACCCCCGTGTCCCCCCGCAGCCCCGAGGGACGCCCGGGGACCGGCGCTGCTCTCCGGGGGCTCCTTACGGCTGTCCCGGCCAGCCCGGGCCCGGTGTTTGCAGTCGGGGATAACCCGGCGCCGCAGCTGGTGGGGAGAGGAGGGTAAAAGATTGTTCTCTTCTGACCCCTGTTCAGTGTGGGAGCACTCGGTGCCGCTGGGACATCTCGACATTTCAGGTATCTGCTGTGGGAGCTGCTGCAGGAAAGAAACCCCAAACACAGCTGTCCTCGGAGCTGAGGGATCTGTGTAAGAGATACTCCTCTTCCTCCTCTTCTTTCCTTTCTCTATTGATCCAAGTGCCAGCCAGCCGTGGTAGAGCACAGCCTGGAAGTGTTAATGTACTCTGCGTTTATGTAATGAGTTTTTCTGCCCCTGGAGCTGACCTTGTTCCCCCAGAAGGCTGGAGGCAGGTCGGGATCCCACCGAAGTCTTCTGAGGCTGAAGAGCTGTGGGGAGCTCCAGCGTGTGTGTGAAGAGAGGGGTGTGAGCTCGCCTGGGGCAGTGCTTTGGGGTGGGCAAAATGTGGATTGGCTTAAAGAGTCATCCCAGGGATCCTGGGATTTGCAGCCGTGCTGGCTGGAAGCCTGGGTGGATCATGGCTGCTTGCACCTACCAGCCCAGCCCAGGGAGTTTTTCCTTTCCTCTCACCTGTGCTTCATGACCTGGAGTGTTGTCTTTGAGTGTCCTGCAATACCTTACTTTAGAATCTGACTGACAGATGCTTAGAACAGTTTTCCTACAAATAAGTTTAGTTGTTGCTGTTTCTGGTCAGTTTGGCCACTGTCCTGAGACCTCTGATGCTTTGAAAGAGAAGAGCTGATGTTGCTGCTGTGCACTTTTATTTCCATAATCCAGGCGTGGTGCTAAGGGACTAAAGCTTGATGTCCATGTGCTTTTCAGAGCTTTTCTTGTGTTTCTTTCCCTGTGGAACAGCATTGCTTCAGGCAGCAATGGGTCCCTTGGTGGCTGAGAGGCACAGCCAGTCCTAAAGACCTATGGGCAGATCTCTGCTTCTCCATTCTGTCTCTGTGGAGCTTGATTCCTCTTTCTTAACAATCTCTGCTCTCCCACCTGATGCACTTTGGAGCTCTTGCAGGTTTTCAGTGGTAGCAGTGGAGGGAAAGGCAGGTGTCCCCCGTCAGGCATTTAGACTGGCCTTTGCTCAGCTAACGTGGCCTCTCCTGCTTTCAGAGAGGATGGCATGAGGGTTTTTCCTCCAGCAACCTGCTTGGAAGGTGAGGCAGGAAATCTGAGACCCATCATTCTGCAGATCCAAATCTTGAGCCGGTTCTGGTACACCCGTGAACAGGTACAAGGCCTGTGGTAGAAGCTCAAACCATGTGGTAGACTCCATTTTGTTTAGGACTAGTAGGATTCCAAGGACAGCTTTTAATTCCAGAACTCTGGGATTTACAGCTTTAATGTGTGCTTTTAATTTCTAGGATGAATGCTGTGCAAAAATTCCGCTGCCTTACATCAGGCCTTGTGCAGTTGTAAACACGTTAATAGATTTCATGTGCTGGGTGTCTTCGTGGTGTGATGGGATGTTCATAAACAATCATCTTGACAGGAGTTTGTGCCTGGAACACCAAGACTTGGGAAGGGACTCAGACAGATTTCCTGAAGACCTGTAGACGTTCAGCCTGCTTGGAGGTGCTGCATTGTGGTAACGGGCTTTCTTCCATCTCTTTTTCTTGCTTCCTGGGATGTTTTCCTTCTGGTTGGCCTGGCTGCAGGCAGTCAGGGCAGGAACAGCAGTTCCTAGAAGAACACTTGGGGCAGGTGTTACTGGTGATAAGGTACAGTCTGGATTCCAGCAGGGTGCTGGCAGCCTGTTCCTGGGCTGGCGTTTCAGGAGCTGCCTCGGAAGTCCAAATTCCGGGGTAGACCACTGCTTTGTCTGCCTGAGAATGCGGTGGGAGTTCCTGCTGCTGGCGAGGCTTGTGCTTGGAAATTGGACACAAATCACTGAAAAGTCCTGTGGCTAGAATAGGTGGGGCAAACACACAATTCCGGCTGCTCTGGCGCAGCTGGAGAGAGACAGGAAGCATATCCCAGGGGCCAGGAGCTGATTAGCAACCTGGAGTAGCACAAACACAAGTGCAAGAGATGTGGAGCCCTTCGGGTGTTGTTTAGTGCCTGCTGGAAGAAGCTCCCATTCATTAATTTGGAATGGGTGTCTTATTTTTATTTATATCTTTCTAAAGCCATTGTGAGTGGTTTACTGTGTCTGAGCTCCAGCAGTGCTGGGTGTTGGGGCTTGCCACTGGCTGCATTCTTTATGGGACAGTCAGAGCTGCACCACTCATTCCTCTCATTGGAAGTTTGGAGATGTTTTTTTGTTTTTTTGCAGATGGTTTTGATCTGGAGATATTTTAAGACTGCCTTTAAATGACTGAATTTGGACATCATTGTATCTACTTAATGATGAGGTATTAATAGTCTCCAAAGCCTGTGTGTGCACTGAAGTGATGGTGGGGGTTCAAGCTGCTTCATGTAACTGGGATTACTCTCAGTAGGACCAATCCCAGTGGGACAGGTGCCCTTTTAAATACAGCAGAAGGTGTGAAACACACAGCTGCCTGGGGACAGCAGGGAGATAAGGTCATTTGTGTACAGGCTGGGAGTTCCTGTGTTTGAAATGGAGCTGAATAATGGGCTAGTCAACATTACTCCAGAGTAGTTTTGTTTTTAAGCAGGTTACTGGAAGTGGGAGATGTGGGAAACTGGGGAGAGGTAGGCAGGAAAAGAGGGGGGGGGGGGGAAGCCACTTAGCAATGTCCTGATGGCTTGAATAAGTTACCATTGCCAAAGCACTAAGATGAGAGATAATAAGGAGTGTCTCACTGAGCTGGGATAATCTCATTCTCACCAGCCTTCATGTCACTTTTATAGAATTTCAAGTTTATTTTGGACTATCTCAGGAGTGATGTTTTTCCTCCGGGTCAGTGCTTAAGGGCTTGCAATGATTTTAAATTCATAACAATCCTTGAGAAGGCTTAATTCCTGAGGATGGGAAATTATATGCCTTCTGAATGACACCTCTCTCCTAATTACCAACCCTGCTGTGGTTCCCTGCCTGTGTTCATGAGGGGAACTGTCAGTGCCTGATTAAGTGGAAGAAGCATTGGGCTTTAGGGAAGGATTTCACCATGGGGCAGCTGCTACCCCGAGCCACGCTGTCACCTCGCAGTGCTCCTGACCCAGGTCAGCAGGAATTTAAATGAAACGTGTGGCTTCCTCTCTGGCTTTAGGGTGCCTCACTCCTGTGCTGATGCTGGTTGTGCCCAGCTGCTCTCAGGGTGAGTTTTGGAGGCTGTGGTTGCCCCTTGAAATGAGAAGCAAAGCTGGTGAGCTGAAATAAAACTGGGAGCATCTGTGGGTGGCAGGGTGACCTGAAATGTTTTCAGTTGGCCTCAGAGGCCAAGCGTGGTGTTGCTCCCTCAGCCTGCAAGGAGGCCAAGCTACTGTTTGCATTATTCAGAGAAACATTTGGATGGGATCTTTAGAGGCATCACGTGATGCTGCTCTGCAGTACAAGGTGGTTGGGATCTGCTGTAGCTGGAATCTCTTTTTGGGTGAATATAAGAATGAAAAATAGCCTCAAGTAATATGTTTTATCCAAAGCACTCCTTGCACAAGGCTTCTGTACTGCTTTATCCAGACTGACGTGCTCTTACCAAGCTGTGGGCACTGCTCCTGTTATTCCTTGGAGGAAAGCAGGCAGGGGTTGGCTTTTTGCAGCCCTTGCAAAACCAGAGCGAGGAACAGATTTACACTTCTACTTCCAAATCCCATCCCAAAGACTTGATGCATTTTCGTGTGATGGGTGGGGAAGGAAAACCTCTCCCTGATGCTTCTTGCAGGTCATTTTTGCTTGAAGGCCAGTCTTAGAAGGAGCCCTGGCCCATGTACCCCTGGCAAGTACAGGCTCTGTTGGGCAAATACATTTCAGGGGGTTGGCAGAGGGAAGACACAGCAGTGCTGACAAGCTGCCTGCAACACAGCCATGATGCTGCTGAGGACTTTCCTCCTCTCCCTGCTTTGCTGTCATGTGCTGAAATGCAATTTGAGGGAGATGACAGCAGCAGCATAATGGGGAGGCAATAAAAGCAGCTCTTTTTTCCTTTCAGGAAACCAGCAGGGTAGGGCATTTAATGCCTCCTGTGCTGCTGGGATTTCCAGCTACGGATGAGCAAGACCTGGGAGCAGTAACTTGGCTAATGTAAATAGCTCCTTGTAGGTTGTTAAAGCAGAATCCTTTTGTAGTGGAGCTTCATTGTGTATCAACTGGGAGGTGCTTTTGGATCTGCCAGGACTAGCACAGACCAGCTTCCAACGGCTGGAACACACCTCTGCCTTGGACACAGTGTCTGGAGAGTGCTCCTCAGCTCCATGTGTTTGTGTTTATATAGCAGTTTGTGGCTGGTTTTACTGACTCTCCAGCCCAGGTAGTTAAATAATCTGTCTGGTACTGCAACACCCAGGAAGAGAATTTCTGTTCTGTTCACCTGGTGTTGGACACGAGTGTGTTGACCAAGGGTGGGCACAGGATTCACTGCCTGAAACAGTCTGTCCTTGGCAACTGCTCTGAGTGCAGCCTGTGTAACCCCCTGGCTGTGGCCTGTGGTGGTTTTTGTAGTCCTGTGTCTGTGAAATGTTGGTTTGCCTTGGGATTAGTGGGTGGTACAGTCTCGTTAATCTACAGGACTATGGACCTGGAGAGTTAATGTGCAGCTCTTCTTTTCTTTCTTTTTAGCTCATAATTCATTCATTTGTCAACTTTAGTAGTCTTAGAAGGAATTCATGCTGGATGTGGAGCATCTCTAAATCCAGCCACCATCTAATTTCACTGTTTTCTGTTCTGATGTCGTGGTACTTGCCTCAAATGCAGCCTCTTTGCTTTTCTGCTCTTTTAACATACCCAAACTCCACAGTGGCCACTGCCACGTGACATGGATGAAGTCAGGCTGGACAACTGTCACGAGCCTGGAAGGCTGCCCTGGGTTTTCACTGCTGAGAGCTTGCTGGGCTGGAATTGGCTGCAAGGCTACACGTGGCTGTAAACAAAACTAAACCCAGTTTTACAAAGGCTGTTGCTGGCTGTCTGGAAAATCTTTTGACAAGGGTCATCTGTGGTGCTGGAGCAGTAAGGAGGTAGTTGCAGTTCTTCCGTGACAATGCTCCTCCTGCAGCAGTTGTTGGGTGTGAAAGGCAACTTATTTTTACTCTTTCCAGCAGAAACTGGTGCAGAGCATGGATTTGTTGCTCAGGTGTTGGCACCTGTCTTACAAGGTTTCTGTTGGTATTTTACTCTGAGTAGGTAAGGCCATTTAAGACTTACCACCGTGAGCTTGGCCTGTTGGCCCAGTTTGGCTCTAAACTGGCTTTTGTGTATATTTAAACCCTTAATTGATTGTGTAAAAGCATCTTTCAAAGTGCCTGACCTTGCAGTAGGAGCATTTGTAATTTGAGTGTTAGGGATAGGCTGTGGCAGTATCAGCTTAAGCTGCAGTTAAGATCTTCCCCCTTCTTGCAGTTTATTTTACCACCTTAAATCCGTTCTCCCAGTTCCACCACGCTGGATATGTGGAGGGTATCTGATCTGAATCCTACAAAAACGTTTTCCAGGGCATTTCCTTTCAAAGCTGTAAGAAATGCTGGAGGAGCTCAGTGTGAGGGGAGCAAAAAAGGTATGAGAGCATGACTATCCTTAACAGGTATTGAAGTGAAACCCTTCTGAACATGAAGCCTCAGCTTCTGGCTGCTGACCTCTGGAATTGTGGCAAGTGCAGATGCTTAATGTGGCCCTAAGAAAGGGCATGGCTGTTGTAACCAGAAAATGTGACCTGTGAAGTCATTCTTTTTGGAAGTCCCTCACTCTGGGGTGTTTGACACCTGGAAGGGTTGGTGGCAGGCTTTTAAGTCAATAGTTCTGAAAGTGCTGTGCAGATTGACAGAGACCTTCCTTTTGCCAGGATGGGCTGCTGCAGTAAGTCAGGTTTTTCCCTGTGTGCCACCTTAAGGTCAGGTCTCTCAGCTTTTGTGTCAGCAGCTTTGTGAACAAGGTGAGGTATGCTGTGCTTGAAAGCAAAGTTTTTTGTGATAAGTTCAGGTCACATTTAAAATAAAATATAAAAATACCCCTTTTCCTTCCACATTTTTTCCTGGTGGTGCATTATGCTTGTAATTTTTTTCTGGAGCACAGCTTCCCAAGTGCAGCTTAGGTGGCTTCCTGAGTGGGTCTGATGGGCAGCTGCTCAATATCCAGGATGCCATCAGAACCTGTCAGTTCCTTGTGGTTTTATAGTCCTCTGGCACTGGAACTAAACCTGACTCTGTGCTTTCCAGCCCTCTTGGTTTTGGTCTACTTAGCCCTCACTGCTGCTTTTCACAGCAGTTTGCTGGTTGTGTGCAGCCTGGTTCTCCCTGCTTTCAGTGCCCCTGCAGACAGGGCTGTGAGCTGAGCAGGTTGCTCATCAGTGTGAATGTCAGTGCCACTGCCTGTCCCAGCAATCTTAAATCCTTTATTTCTGTTTCCTCTCCAGTGAAAACAGTGCTAAGATGGGAACCTGAATGCTCCTGAAGACATTCATCCAACTTGTTAAATAACTACTTAAAAGGTTGCACTTGGACTTCTTTGTTCTGTTAAGCTCTTTAAAGTGGCATTCAGGATGCCTTAAAAAAGAAAAGAAAAAAGATAGGAAAACTACTGAGGATTTGGGGAGGAAATGCTGTGTCCTTTCTCCTGGAGGGATCTGTGAAGTACAAGTAACAGAGGAGCACTCTGCTATATATCCTGGGGCTCACAGGGCATTTCTCCTGCTCTTTTCCATGTGGCTGCTGGGTTTCTGGAGAAGAGAAGGCAGCTGCAATTAATGCTATGTGGAGCTGTGGCAGGTATGTGCAGCACCTGGGGGTTTGTGGAGTCCAGCTCTTTAAACTGGTGACTGAATCTTGGTGCTGATCAAAGCAACCCCTGGCTGTGAGTTCAGGGAAAGGAAACTGGAAGTAAAACTCACTCTGGAAGCAGCAGAACTGCAAATCACGTGGTGCTCTTCCATTCATCCCCACCCTCATAGCACAAAATCAGAGCAAAACAGTTCTTCTAAATGATGGTTTGGGAGATAGGCTGTGAGCAGGGCTGGGTTTGTGTGTAGGTCTGTAGCCAAGTGCTGAGCTGCTGGTGTCTGAATTGTTGCATCAACATGAAATGCCAAGCTGGCACCTGTGTGTGTGATGTGGGAGGGAGGTTTTGGATTTAGGAGATTACACTGGATGATCTTGCACATGCCAGAAGTCTGAGGCAGACAGAGTACTGCCCTTTACAGGAACCAACTCCAGGGATGCCTCTTTCTCCATCAAAACCTTGATTTTTCTCTTCACGCTTAAAATGAGTTCAAGGCAAAGGCATTAACTCTCCAACTAGAAATTTGTAGATTTAATTTTTTTTTCAGGACTCAGCAAGGGGAGGGAGAATGACAGATCCTAAGATTTCTACCTCTTGTGCAGAGAGTGGTTTTTTGCATGCATCAAAACAAGGAGTCTCATGCTGCTCAGGGAGATGGGATGATATGGAGCTGTGTTTTTTGGCAGAGGGACCAATGGAGGTCATAGGAAGGCACTGAAGTGTCCAGAAGTTGACCTTGATGCCAATCACCAAGGAGTAGCTCAAAGGAATGGGAAACTTTCATTTGTGTTGTCCAGTTTTGGAAAATGAATGCAGCTATTTCAAAACAATCTTACATTTTAGACAGTAGCTCACAGAGCAGATATTTTGCTAGGGAAATGCAAATATTTTGCAGGTTTGGGAAGGAAAACTGATGCCAATGTATGATGCCAGCTGTTAGTGAATTAGGTAAATCTGGGTACATTTCCTTCCTCTTGTACTTTGTGTTTCAGATAAAAATGGTGATTGGGTACTTCAAACAATTATGATTAATAATTATGATACTGTGACCTTGATGAAATGAACTGCAAGTGAGGTTGATGAGAAGTCTTGTGATGTACAGACAGCCAAGATGTTTCCAGTAGATCCTGAGCAGGCTTAGAAAATGGGGAAAAATCTAGTTGAGGATTTGAAGCCAAGTAATCCCTAAATATCTGCTCTCTGGATTGCTCCTGGGTATGCAGTTTTCATTAGCCTGGAGCAGTGACAGTGAGATGTAACCTGTCCTGTGTTAATCTGTAGCCTCTCTTTTTGGAGCATCTCCTGATGTGCTCTTGGTCACACTCCTGACTCTGCAGTTACCAGTGGTGAGCCTGGGGGGAGAGGGCATCACTCCCTTCAGTGCTTTTCTCCTTGGCTAAGAGAGGGTGAGGAACAGGGAACTTTTGGGAAGTAACTGGAAGCTGTGATGGCTGCCAGATTCATTCCTTATTTCCATCTTCATTCATGACCTGCCCTGGAGCTGCTGGAGCCAGTTGCAGGCTGGTGTGGTTTTGGAAATAGTGGCTGCTCTGCTGGGTTACTTTCTGAACTGTGTGTGTTGGGTGTCTTTCCTGTCAGGGGGAGGTGAGCATTCAGGTTGGACTTACTTGCCACAAAATACTTCTTGTATTATATTGTCTTATATTTTGGTGTTGTTAAACCAGTTGTGTGGCTTTCTGCCCTGGAAATGTTACCTGGCTCTTTTTATTGTTTGTTTCAGTTTCTGTTCCTTGATTTTTCTCACATCTCAGGAATCCTGTCTTCCCCTTCTCCAAGAGTGTATATATTTAAAATCCTGTGGTAAACCAAGCCAGCTGCTAATGTGGGAAACACTTGGGGAATACTTTATAACTCACCAGCCAGTTCTGTTATTAAATAATCTTCAGGTTTGTTGTTTCTCTTCAGCACATGCTAGGGGTCCAAAAATTGGTGGCAGAGCTGCGTGGGTGCTCTTGTCATAAGTCTGCCCCTGGTCTGTGCTCCTGAGGGGAGCTTTTGGCCAATACCTGTAGCAGATTGTGCTGCTGGAAACCAGGTGGTCTTTCCTACGAGCCACTGCCCACACGCTCCTGCCTTCAGAGGCCAGGGTAAAGCTTTTGGGCTGGAATCAATGCTTTTTCCACTTTTCCCAGGCTTGGAACTGAGCAAACCTGCTGGCAGAAGCCCTGCTCCAGCCCCACGTGTTGACCTCTGGCTCTATCCCTTTGCAGGGTGTGAGGCAGTGGCAGTAGCTGCCCTGTGCATAGCAAATAGGATTTGTTTGTGCCCAGCAGTTCTTGTTTGGCTTATGATCAGGGAATTTCTAATTTTCAGTTGGGATGATGCTGCTTAACACGATCAACCACTGTTAAACTCCCCCTGCTTTTGCTCAGTGCCTGTTACAAGGAGCAGCCCCCAGCAAATGGTGAACCCTTTGAAATGTCTCAGTGAAATGCTTGACAGTAAGTCAGGCTGGTTTATTTCCCTTCTGTTGTGCTTTTTTTATTTTTTTAATACTGAATTTTTAGCTTTTCATTTTGGTGGTTGTCACAAGCCCTGCATTATTTAAGTAGCTTGTTTTAGCAGCTTGAAATAAGCCAGAAATTCACCTTGCTCGCAGGCTACCAGCAGACACGTTTGCTGCCCGCAGGCACAAAGTAGGAGTTGATGCTCTTCTGTCAGTGTAGGTGAGCAACAGTGGTGTTCTGTGTGGGGGAGAGGCTAAGACACAGTGATTTGATGTTGCTGACATCTCTTTCAAGTTGCTCTTTTTTTTCACTCCCCCCTGTTCGTTTGGGATCTCAATTCCTACCTCCCCTGCTTTCTGTCTAGTCCTGTTGCCTTGAGCTGGAGCCAGACAAGAGCACTTTGAGTCTAGTCCCATCTTGGGGATGTGGGAGTTCAAGATTTCAAATGCTGTAAGTGGGGGGGAAAAATACATTACACCATGTTGAGAAGGGGAGCTCTCCCCTTGACTGTCAGTTTAAATTCCAGCACCATCTGAAGATGCTCATCACAGCACAAATGTGGGGTGGAGGGAGCAGATTTGAGTTCTGCTCCAGTTACTGCAGTCCAGAAACGCCTTCATATATCAGGAGATTAAATATATGCACAGCACCGATGGTGGCTATTTTTAGGTTAAGCTAAAAATATGTCATGTGGTGTTTAAAAGGATTTTGAATGGGTTTTGGAAATCCTTGTGTAAGCATTCTGTGTGCTCCTGAGACCTGCTTCACCTCGTAGCAGCTGATCCCTTACCTCATAGTAGTGGTTGGAAGCAGTGGTTTTGTGGATGATATTTTTGCATGTTTGAGGAGCTTGTCCAGGAAGTCCCTGTGACCTCAGCTGTCAGCCTGAGGTCTTGTCAGTTCAGAGAACTGTTAAACCCAAGTCCCTGGTGGGCTCTGGTTTTTCCAGTAGCTGTTCTGTTAACATGTTCTTCTCTGAATTCACTGTAGGAAGAACCATAATGGGGAGGATTTTATTGTCTGCACAGTGAAAGAACTTGGGTGTGCTGTGTCAGAGGGTGCTGGGCACTGCCCAGGCTCCCCAGGGAATGGTCCCAGCCCCAAGGCTGCCAGAGCTCCAGGAGCATCTGGACACTGCTCTCAGGCACAGGGTGGGATTGTTGGGGTATCTGTGCAGGGCCTGGAGTTGGACTGATGATCCTTGTGGGTCCCTTCCATCTCGGGATATTGTGTGACTGAGTTATGGAGTAATACAGAGGTGAAATTGGGTGGGACCATGTCTTCAGTGTGGCGGGTCCTCTCTGCACAGTCAGTGGGTGTCTTAGAAGTCATGATGAGAATTTTGTGTCACCTGGATACTGCTGTAGGGATTCAAGTCACAAATCCAGCTTGATGTGCTGTGGTGCAGGTGGGACCATTTTAAGAAAAGAAGAAAAATGAAAAAGTTTGGAAAGTGTTTACCTGACTGCTTTGCTATTAAAACAGTTCAAGTTTCCTGTCCTTGTCTGTATTGCAGGAAAGCTGATGGGCATGTTAGAGCCTGCTTATAGGTACCTTATTCTTTGCCTATAAATAGGCTCTGAAATCACTGAGGTAGTGTGGAATAGCTTCTTCCCATCTGTCTTCCTTGCTTTTTTATTATTGTTTATGTAGGGCAAGACCCCAGGGTGTCTTTGATCTTGTTACTTCACATTCTTGGCGGCCTGGTGCTATAAACATGAATAAACTTCTTACTCATGCCACTAGATGGAACTGGCCCATGCTTATGGATATTTGTTTAAACTTCAGCTCTGTATTGAGTATTGACAAAATGAATTGCTAGCTCTTGGTGGAAGCTTGGCTTTTACCCTCAAAGCAGGGCTTTATTAAGCTGCTTGGGGTTTTATTCAGTCTGTTTTGAAGTAGGAAGAATTGGCAGTTCTTTCCAGCCTTGGCTTTTTTTGTTGTGGCCTGGACTGTGTATTACAGCTAATGCTATTTATTATATTCCTGCTTTTAAACCATTGATTTTTTTGGTGATGTGTGCACACTTTCTTCCATGGAAGTGCAGATAGTTTTTTTTCTCCCAAATTTAATTTCAGATTATTCCCTGTACCTCTTTCTCAACTGCTGAAGGTTGAAGTGTGCAAGTTCCTCTCTACAGGAACCAGAGTGGCCCATAGAAAATATGACCTTAGTTTTGTGGCATATCCATCCTTTGTGGATCTGAACAGCTGGGGTTTAGCCAGCATTGGACAAAGCAGCATTTGGGCTATTTGAGAGATGATTTTTTTTTTTTGGTGGCTGTGCTGAGCATTTGCAGTGTAACCCTCTGTGAAGTAGCCAGCCCTGCTAATGCACCACGAGTCCCTGGAGGGGAAAAATATCCAACCACTCAGCTTTGCTTGGAGCAGATCTGAGCAGACACCTGTCCAGCCCCTGTCTGCACCACTTGATGCTGCAAGGGCTGATTTGTGGCTCTCACAAATGTCCTTGTTCCTCCCCAGCCAGTCTCAGAGTGATCCTTTGCTGTGTTTGCTTGGTGACCTTGGCCACACTGGGCCTAGCCCTGCTTTCGTTTCTCCACCTTCTAAAAGGCAAGAAGTGAATTGATTTTGTTTGCTAAAGGAGTCAGGCAGCTAAGGATGGAAAAGTGCTGTGCAGGGTTAGGTGATTGCTATGCACAAGTACCAGGGAAAATACAACTGTAATAATGTGGATGTGACCTTTCACAAAGGCCAGAGTTTGCACTTACAGTGACCCAGCTCCTGAGCTGCAGCACCTACCTGTGATGGTGGAACAGCACTTTCATGCCACTCTGGCAAATAAACATTTATTTCTCCTTATAAGGCAGAAAATGAAGAATCTAGTGGATTCCTAAAATCTTGCTTTTCAGGTGTTTTCAAAGCACCAGTATGCCCATGATAATCTTGGAGCTGCTTGCTGGAATTAGGATGTGCTACTGAGGTATCAGGGCTCAAATACAGGGGCAGTTGTATATTTGTGGTAATGCTGGTCGGAAGAGGCCTCTTGCTGTTCCCTCATCCAATTTCCCACTCAAAATTGGACCATCACCAGATCAAGGATCAGGTAAATGTGGATGTTTGTAGGCAAGCCTTGAAATACTTATGCTGGAGGTTCCCTCTGAAGAAGGTTCCCTCAGGCACTAAGCCTGTGCTGCTGGGCTTTTATAAGTGCTAAATTATACATTTTAATTTCTATTATTTTATCTTGTGCATCTGAATTAATTTCTTCATTTTACTGTCCTAGCTGCAAATCCTGTTCCCTGCAGAGGAAGTTAAGTAGAATTACTGGGGGGGAATTTATACTGCTCTTGTGTGTTAGCAAACAGGATTTTATAGCAGACCCACCATTTTCTTCCAGCTTATGCATCAGTAAATATTTAATAGTACAGATTGCTCTGTGCTGCAATGAGACGAATACTTTCCAATAAAAGGAAAAAACCTCCTTTCTCCTTTCAGTGATCAAATGGTGCTTGGAGTTCCTGTATGTGTTCAGCCTCTCTGATAGTGGGAATGGAGAGCTATAAGCTGACAGAGCATAAAATGGAAGCCTCCTGTTTAGTTTGCAGTGATTCCTCTGGCCCCTAATCCTGTTTGGGAGCCTCTGGCCAATTCATTTTGCCTCTCAGAACAGGTGGGGGTAGCAAAGCTTAGCTTCAAAAAGCCCAGTCCTGTGAGGGAACCTGATTCCTGTCATGCTCTCCTTTGGTGTGAGAGCAGATGGTGTTTCCTGGAATTTGTACCAAACCCTTGCTGTAAATCAGGGAAATCTCTTCTTTAAAATAGCAGATGGTGGTAAGGAAGTGTTCTCTGGAATGTTCCTGTGCTGTTTCACAGTGCAGGCACAAACCACACACTGACGCTGCTCTGCCTGGGCTGCAGCTCCCTTCTGACACACCAGTAATGTGAGGAGTCTGGAAGTGAGCTTGGAGCATCTCTGGTGGCTCTGAAGTTGTGCCTCAGCTTGGCAGCACTCAGGGAATTCAGGGTGGGATGGTGGTATCCCTGTTGGCTGTTCCTCTCCTGGCTGTGTGTGACTTCCCTGGCATTGAGTGTGACAGGGGTGGTTGTAGTGACACCATCTGGGGGTGTGGGATGCAGGTGGATGTGGGGATGCCCTGGGACAGCTCGGGCAAGGGCATTTTGCCCCTCTCACCAATTGATGGTGACAGAAACAGGACTGCGTGGGTTGGTGCATTGGATTTTGGTTGGAAACAAGAGAAGGTCCACATATTGGGAGGGTTTGAGTCCTGCTTGGATAGAGCTGCATCTCTCCTCCTTTTCTGTGATTGCATAGCTCCTCCAGAGAGACTTCTCAGGCCTAATTGCACTCTTCAGTTGATTGTCTTAACTGTTGGAACACAAGATAACAAACATATCTCCTTTCAGGTCCTGAGAAGGGGGCACAGAAAAATACTCATGTGGAGAGACTGCTGGGAGAGCCAGGAAAATCTCTAGCAGCTAAATCTTGAAAAAAAACCCCTTAGGATGAATCTGAGTTTGCCTGACTACCTTGTGGTTTTATCTTCCAGTTCCTCATGTGAGCCTGACTGCCATGCTGGGGCATTGACACTCTGGGGTGTAGCTGTTTAAAATGGCAGAGAGAGGTGGGAATGAAGAAGTGATTAACTTGAACAGCTTCAGCAGTCACAGAGGGAAAGGTGAGTACTGATCTGTGCCCGTTTCCAAAATACTCTTGTGAAACTCTCCTGAGCAGCAGGGTTCACAGACACTGAACTTCCAGGGAACTGCTGGAGGTCTGTTCTGTCACATCACACACTACTCTGCTACACTGACTAAGCCACCTACAGAAACACTTATGCAGGCATGCAAAATATTTGGCTCTTGTCTTTCTCATGTTGTACTGCCTCAGGGGAGATGGCTGACTTCTTGGGAACACTGTGTAGAGGTGCCAACAGATCCAAGGAGAATCCATCCTTCTGAGAACCCCATAGGAGACAGGCTGACCCTAAATTTATGCCCTCATAGGGCTGTGTGCATTGGCACCCATTCCCTCAAGGGTGGAATTCAAAATGAGGCTTTCTCTGTGTGCCTGAAAGGTGATAAATGAACACTCACGCTAAAAATAAGCCAAAACATGTCAGATTTTAGGGAAAGTATAGTTGTATGTTCTCTGTGCACTACAGAAACCCTCTATTTCTGCCTTGAATATCTCTCCTGTGTTCCAGCAGCTGTTGAGCAGCATCTATGTTCCATTGTTGACAAACCTTGAGGCACAAGGTTGTCAGTAATAGCAGGGTGTCTTCTGCACCCACGGCCACCTTATCTTGGCCCTGCATAAGGTACTCCTGCAAAGCCTCACTCTTTCAGAAGAGGCTGAATTCCACAAAGACCCTTATCTCTCTGCTAGAATGCACTGCACTTTAACAAAGAAAATGCAATGTCCCTGAGAGACTGAAAGTTCAGGATTTCTCTGCAAAAGTATTCCCTACATGCCTTGTTTGTAATAACTTCTGCAGCAGCTTGACTTGTGCTGGAGTTTAGGGTAGAGGATTCTTTGTGAGTGTCAGTGGCTGTCCCTGCAGTGCTGTTGTGATGAGCTGAAGCTATGCAGGTGTTTTGCTGGAGGCTGAGGGATGCAGGAGTGGCTGTAACAGTGCCTTGCAGAGGAATTGGTGACCTCTGAATGCTTCTCCCTGCAGTGCAAATGGGAAAATTGCTTTCTCAGCTGTTTCAGTGCTGCATGTGCCCTGTAATTCTAGTTATTTACCTTGAGCCAACAGCTAACTTCAACTTTACTTACTGTTCTGCAGACTGGATAAACCACAGAGATGAAAGTCTTATCACAATATCAGATTCCTCTGATGAAGATTTGCCTTTGTTGCTGGAAATGCCAGAAAAGCAGCAGACTGAGGAAGATGATGATGATGATATAGTCATCTTAGCAGAGGTAACTTTTCATTGTTGTAGCTGCTGTGCTGTATTCGTGGCCTGTATAGCCAAGTCTTGTGCCAATACCTGATGCATTCCTCTGAGTCCTGCCTGGTTATAGCAATCTACTTAATATGCCTGAAATAACAGTGACATGATGGCATTTTTGCTGGCATTAATTAATTAACTTAGTCATATTTCGGGCACAGGAGGGGAGAAACAGTCTGTGGAACTGCATTGTGTAGTTTAAGTTGTACTTATGAAGGTTGTAGCTCCCATAACGTTGTCTGTTTGAATCCAGCAATATGGAGTGCTTTGCAAGAGGACTTGATCTTCCATAAAATGTTTTCAAACCATGCCTTGTTTGATTTACATATGTACTCTGTATGCTTTGTATTTCTCTATGCTATTTGCATTCATGTTGGGCTGTTGCAGGCACTGATATTATTGCAACACTTCTTACCTAACTTATATTAAGAATATATTCCATTTTCCTGTGAAATTAACCAGAAGCACTGAGAAAATGGGTTGCAAAACTGACCTTTCTGCTTCTTAGTTGAAAAACAGCAGCAGAGAACATTGAGGCTCTGTTGGCATACAGCAGTCTGTCTGCCAGAGGCAAGAACAAGGCCAAGAGATTAATATTTGGAGCTTTGGTTCCTGCCTGTTTAAATAAATTGGTGATAACACAAATATGTCATCAGTTAGTTTTTCCTTCCCAGACTATTTTACTGGAAGGGAAGTGGATACTGAGGTGAGCTTAGGAAATTATTCCACTTTGAAAGTCCTGTGCATCCCCAGTTCTGCCAAAGGTTCTCATAGCACCTGGGGACAGGCTGATGACACAGATGTGTGGGTTGCAGTTCTGTGCTTTATTAAGCATCTTGCTGATCAGACTGCTTATCAGCTTCCCCATCAGACATTTTCTTAGATGCAGAAGTATCTGGAGCAAGGATTCTGACATGCAGACAAGAACTCCTACTTTCTCTTGTTGGTGTCCTTTTCAGACCCCAAAGCATCAGCAGCCTCTGCGTCCCAATGTCATCAGACCTGCTGCTCCATGGCAGGGTGCAGACACTGTGGGAGAAGGAGGATCCAAAAGTGCTGTGGAGCCTTTGAGCACAGACCTGCAGGATTCAGCTCTGCCCTGTGAGGGAGGTGGGAACAAACTCATGGTGGACAGCAATGCTGGACCAAGCAGGGATGAGAGTGTGGATGTTGCCTTGCAGCAGCCAGGACCATCTGAGCTGAATGGCCCCAGATCTGAACTTACAGGTAACCAGGAGCCTGGCCCAAGTTTGCTGCCACTGACCAAGATGAGTCCACAGCCTGCTGATAAGACAGAAATCATTAGTCTGGAGAATACAGACCTTCCACCTCAACAGGAGGAAAGGATGGAAGCTCGAGAATGGCGAGGAGAGAACTCGGAGCCGGAGCAGAAACTTGTAGGAATAGCTGCTAAAACTACCACGGAGCGGGAGGAGATCCAGGAGAAGGGCCAGCAGGAGCCCCGGCACTTCCCACGGCCGGAAGATGAGCCACGGGCTGTAGCGAATGGTCGTGCTCCTCAGCAAGGGCAGCCAGAGGCAAACCCGGCGTCTCTGAGGGCGTATGGAGGGAAGGCTCCAGGGCCAGCCTTCCCCCGGCCGGAGCCGCAGCAGGACGGCATTCCAGGCCCTGCCTCCCCGCAGCCGGCACACCCCCCCGAGGAATCGGGTCAGCAGGCACGGAGAGACAACGAGCGGCCCGGGCCCGCCTTCCCCCCTCAGGGCTCGCAGCAACCTGGCTCGGGGGATGTGCCAGAGCAGGGAGCTGCTGGGCAGGAGCAGGACCTCACTGCGCTGCTCATCAGAGAGACAGTAAGTATTCCCAGGGCTCCTCTGCCTCCTGTGTGCCTGATGTTTTCAGACATGTTTTTCAAGGTGTGTAGAGTCTCACATGCTCAGAGCACACAGCTGCAAATCCTCTTTGCTTTGGTTGAGATTCAGCCATGCACCAGGTGAGGAGCATGGGATGAGCTGTCTTGGAAAACTTTCATTTAAGGTGAAATAATGTGTGTCTGTTCTCTGAAAGTCCCTCTTGGATCTGGTCTGGTTTTATCTGGTCGTTTCCTAACCCAAAACTGTAGAGCTTGTTTAGGATTGGATATAAAGCTAAATGAGCAAACCTGGGACACTAAACAGTGGCAGAGGGATACAGGGTGGAGTAGAGAAGTTTTAGAGACACGTGGCTGAGAGCCAGGACTGCTTTCAGCTGCCTCTCCTACAGGAATGTGGTCCATGCCCATGTTAATGTCACCATGGTGGCCAAGGGTAAGGGTTGCCCTTGCAGTGTGGATTTCCAAGGAGTAACTGGATAAGCACCACGAGGAATTGTGTACGTAAACTCCACATGCTCCGTGTGTGAAGCTTAGCATGAGGGACACTGGCTATGACAACAGCCACCAAGAAGGCCACTCCTTATCCTTTGGTATATTCAGCAGCTTGGGCAGCATGGTATCTATGTGATAAATGAAGCAAAAAAAAAATGTGGTGATTCATGTGTGTGGTGTTTGCACACCCCTCCCCTTGATTGCTAGGAGGGCTTGTTGAATATTTTTTCTTGCAAACAGGCATGTTCTTATGTGTCTGTATCTTCCACCACCACCCCATCCCCTCCAAGTCTTCCCTCCACTTGCCATATCTAATTCTACTTGGGAAAACTGGAGTTGAAGAAATTTTTTTTTACGTAGCAGTCTAACAAATTCAGTTCTTTCCAAGTAAGACCTCATTGATCAGTGTCTTTGAGATGGGTAAGAGGCTATTCTTGCAGTCCAGTTTTGTAAAGCAAAGTACCACATGGTAGCAGTACCTGTACAGAAACCCCAGAGAGAGCAGCAGACACTGGGAGAGCCTTCACAGAAATGCCACCAAAGGTTTGTTGTCTGTTTGCCCTCATGGCTGGTGTGTCTGGGTTCATTGGGTGGGTGTACGTGGTGTTGGTTTATTTCCTTTTGCTTTGGAATGTTGTATTTCAGCACATATTCTGGAACTCCTTGCTGGTCATGCTGAAGGTAAATATTCCCTTTCCTTGTGTTGTAGTTCATTCCTACAGAGCCTGAATCTCTCGTTAGTGCAGGTGCTCTTGGCTTTTTACATCCCTGCCCTCACTCTTCCTTTGAGAAAGAGCTGTTAGCAGTCATCCTGTGGAGCAAGGCTGGATGGCTGTAAATGATCTCTTGACCATTTTGCCCCAAGTCTCAGGATTGTGTCTGTTACACAGCTTCTCTAATACCTACATAACTTTTAGCTTTTCCTATTGTAGGAAGCAAGATTCCCAGATGTGAAGAAGGAATATATTGAAGAATTAATCATCATCAAGAACTGCTATGACTTAAATGTGTAAGTATAGAGGCAAGAACCACAGTGTGTCATACAACTGCAGCACTTCCCCATGGCCCCCACCTGCCAGGGATCCTGCTTTAGAGCACATCCAGGCTGGGCCTTCAGCACTGCCTTGATAGTGCCACAGAGCACAGATTCTTCTTTTGTTCTTCTGATTGAGCTGGTTTTAAGTCCTTTCTAGTTCTGCTGTGCTGTAGCTTCTCTGCTTTAAGATAATTCACTTATTTAAAGATAGTACATATAATTTTCTCTTACCAATTACTAGGGCTCTTAAAAAGAGTGAGTGTCAGGATTAAGGTGTTAAGATGACTGCTATAAAACATAGTATGGAGATGGGTTGGTGAGTTCTGAGTTAGAGGAAATAATTCCCTCCTTCATTTCACTGTTTTTTGGACTTTCAGGTAAAGCTGACACTGGCTTGGAGTCCATTATTTAGCGTCATGATGTTGGCTTTTATCCCATTTACTTGCTCAAGTAGCAGTGGTGCTGTTTGAATTCTCTCACATCGCTTTTTGGGGATAGAATGGAGCAAACACATTTAAGGGCTGGTAGGATTGATTCTAGAGGTCTGATGAGGGACTGATTTTGGTCAAACTGAGCAGAAACATGAACAAGAAAATGAAATAAAAGGAGAGGCAAACTAATGTGAGGACTTGCTTTCCAAATTGCACTAACAGCTCAGAAATACCTTAATGTTCATTATGCTGGAGATTTCTGGGAGTCATGGTAGAGTCAGAAGTTTTTTTAAAAAAGTGATTAACCTTACAGCTGAGTTGCATCATCTCCCTGCTCCTCTGGGCAGAGCTGAGGAGCAGAGGATTGCGTGTGCTGGCACCAGCAGCACCGAGGGGAGATGGTTTGAAGTAAATCACTTGTGACTGGTGTCTGATGCTTGGTGGCCTCTCTTTCTCCCTCTGCAACTGTCTCTGTTATCTCCAGCATGTCCAAACTGGCTACTGTGTGATCCAAGAATGAGGAATAGGTGTTGGTTGCCAGAGTATTCATTTGTATAAATCCAATGCCCTTTCCAGCTAACTAGGGCACTAATTAAGCAGCATTTAAGTGCGTGAGGCTTAGAATTAGTCATTGGGCCATAAGTAAGTTAACTGGTGAGGAACTAAGGATGATCCCATCCACTGGGCACAGATTTCCTATTCTGCTGCTTTGCCTGTGCTGTGAAGTTGTGCCTCCCAAGTAGGGCTTCTTGGTTAGAAAGTCAACAGACTAGAACTTCTTTCTGGTCTTTCAGAAGTGCTTTCCCTGCGGTGGTGGAGCAGCTTTGGGGTGCCCACTGGACTGGGTGCACCTCAGGGTGGATGGTTGTGGTGGGAATGTAGAAGACAAGCAGAGCCATTCCTTGGGCCAATTGGGCTGTTGAAGGTGTGCACCTGGCTGCAGGACCCACCCAGACTGTGTGAAAAAACTCGGGTTTGTGTCCTGGGGGGATTTAGCGAAGCCTGATGGAATTAAATCCCACTAGCGGCTTCTGTCGGTCTTAATGTGTTCCTTCCCTTTTTGCTCCCGAAATCTCTTCTCTCCCATTGTGTGCCACAGACCCAGTGAGATGAAAAGGTGCTTCCAGGCTTCCCTGTAGGCCAGCTACAGTGTCTGCTCAGCGGTGCGTTACCCACTTACTGGATGATAAAGATTTCTTCTCCATATTTTTATTCCTTTAACCAAACCATCTTTTGAGTTGTCACTGCAGCTTTTGTGTGAGAACAAATGGGTCAAAGCACTGGTCAGCCTCGCTGGCAGGGTCTTTTTGATCTCCATAGTGTGTCAAGCTGAATCAGGCTTGAAATATAATAACTAAGGGTGAGTGGTTTTGGGCAGGGGTGAGGCTTTTAGCCAGCTCTGTGTCCTGTGGTGCAGATATTAATGAACAGTGCCGTGAGTGTGGGTGTGCTGTGCAGCAGGACCCACTTAACTAATTGTCACACACTGGAGGTCAACGTCCCCCAAAATCCTCAGCGTTGAAATGGCAACATGCAGGAGAGTTCAAATATACCCTGGCCGTGCCCCAGCTGAAACCCTTTCCTTAGAGCCATGATCTGAGCTCCTTGAAGTTTCTGTTTTGTTGGATTAAAACGGTTATCTTTTACCAAAGGGATGGCAGGAGGTGGGAGCTGGAAGCTATTAAATGCTCAGTGCCAAGATATATTTGTTGTTTTCCCCCCCGAAATGATCTTCTTAAAACTTTCAGCTGATGTGAAAGATAAGATGTGGGAGCCCCTCTTAGCAGGGTATCATCTATTCAGCTTTTGTGTGCAGGAGCATTCACACTCAGTCAAAAGCTTCTGGCTCAATATGTCAATACCTGATTAAACAAAAAGAAGTGCCCCTGCTTTGAATGTGAAAGCAGAGCTAAAGTAATCTTGCCTTGATAGTGGGTTAATGCTTCAAGCCAGTTCAGATTTCTTAATTAGGGACTGATTTCTGACATCAGGAATTTAAATTAGCTGCAGTTTTGTCTTTACTGCAGCCTAGCACCTTCTCATTCCAATAGTTCTACAAATGTTAATTGCTTGTCCTGGCTCTTTTCAGAAGGATCTTATTCTGCAGCTGGGGAAACTGAGGAAAGGCTTGTATTACTTGCCCCAGCCAGCACAGCTGCTTGGTGAGGGTTGAGAAAAAGCTGTGGGAACCTGATTTAGATGCCCTTTCAGAAGGGTTTCTGGAGTATTTGTGGTTCTCCACCAAAGAGGCATTTGAAAACCCCTTGCTGAGTCTTTCCTAAGCTAAAACACTCAGTTAAACTACACTTACCTGACAGTTATGACTGTTTGTGGTAGAACCTCAGATATGGTGCATTTACAGGCTATTATGCAAATTTTCAGCAATTTTAGTGGTTATTTTCTAGGTGCTGTTCTAACCAGACCAGTTTCTAGTGGAATTTGGTAATGCTGGTGTGATTGCAAGCTTTGTTACAATGAAACTTGTATTCAGAGTTTGTATTCCATGGAGACACACATCTTAAACATGCTTTTGTCTCTGCTTTAATCATGGAATCACAGAATAGTTTGGGTTGGAAAGACCATTAAAGATCACCTAGGTCCATCCCCTCTTCCCTGGTCAGGGACATCTTCCACTAAACCAGGTTGCTCTGGCTGCTTTAATGTGAAGGTAGACTGAGAATGGAGGCTTTGATTCAAGTTTGAATCTGTAATAGTTTGTTGAGGAAGACATGACCCTTTTATGGGTTTTGTAGGGATTTTTGTGGTGCTTTTTTTTTCCACAGATGATTGTAGCTCATCCATGCAAGTTTCATGTATGTAAACTTAATTATTGAAAGACAAACCTATTTGCTTTTCCTTCTGCAGCCACAGAGCTGATTATTTTTCATTTAATTCTCAGTAATTTACTTGCATTTTGCTCTAGTCCAGGACCACCCTTGATCCTTACAGGGCAGGCTTTGATTGTGACCTCGTAATTATCTGATACTAAAAATTGGACAAATGAGACATGAACCTGAGCTCCCCAACCCTGAAGTAACTATATTTATCTTTTCAGACTTTGTAACTTTCTTCTGGAAAATCCAGATTACCCAAAGAAGGAAGGCAGAGTGGTTTTAAACCCCAGCAGCAGCCTGCTTGCCAGCCAAGATGAGACAAAGGCAAGTGAGAGTATCCTCCTCTCCTGCTGCCTCTGGGCAGTCTGTTGAGCCTGAGTGGACCTTGGGATGTCTGCTTTGATTAGTGTGTGTTTGCAGAGTGCTTGACTGAGCCTGGCTTTCACAGGAGGCCTCTGGGTATGTGTAAGGCAGCGTTAAATAGCAATAATTAGTTGCTTGCAAGATGACTTCCAAGCCTTTCCTGTTTGGCTGTGCCAGAGCTGCACAGTGTCTGCTCCTTTGCCTCCAGCAAGCCCCTCTGCCCTGCCTGCCTGTCACAGCCCCATCTCAAGTGTTCATTTTGATAACTGAGACAAGAATTCCACGATCATTCTGTCACATGAAGTAGCCTTGGCCCTTGGGTCTCTCTTGTGAGGCCTTTAGGCATTGCCCTGCAGCCTCCTAACTGCAAATCTCCCTGCAGGTGCTTGATTTTGTGTTTTAAAACATCCATTTAACAAAAAATTCTCTCTGAGCTGCTTTGAGGATGTTGTGTGGCCTGAGAGAGATGTTGAATACCTCTTTCTACTCTTGACCTTGTGCAGGTCACCTGCAGAGGTGCCTGGGCCACTGTGCTAAGGTGCTCAGAGTTGGGTGCCACATACTCTGAATTTTGGATGGTTTTGCAGAATGTCCTGATCACTGAGAGAGCCATTTGTGGCATTCCTGTGTGTATTTACAGCAGCCTTTTAATCTTTTTCATTTTCTCCTTAGGTGCCTAAAGTGGACTACTTTGACTTTTCCAAACTCGCCCCCCTTGACCAGCGGTGCTTTATTCAGGCAGCTGATCTCCTCATGGCAGACTTCAAAATGCTGAGCAGCCAGGACATCAAGTGGGCACTGCATGAGCTCAAGGGGCACTATGCAATCACACGAAAGGTGCTCCAGTTCAAGTCTGTTTTCTTTCCTGGGCTTATCTCCCATGTCTGCAGAGAGCACTGTGATGACTTTGGCCTTACTGTACCATCTGCTGCTGTGTGGTTATGGGTTTTATAATAATCTTCCTTTCCTTTTAAGAAGTTTTAATCCATTTAGTAGAGATTTTCAAAATTTATTGGCCAGACAGAATGCTGCAGGAAGTTTTTACTTTCCCTAATAGGAGAGCTGGGGAAACATGAGCTGGCTCCTGGTGGGTGATGCATTAAACTGAGAAGTGTTCCTGTATGTCACCACTGAAGTGCAGTATAATTGCCCATAAACCCCTGACATTTAGTTAAATCTTAAAATATTTAGCTGCTGCTGCTGGTTAACTGGCTGCATGGAATTAAGAAGTAGCCAGTCCTGCTTTGTCTTATTATGACTTGTGCCATGAGTCCTGTATTCCTTATAAAAGAACTTCACTGTCATGGAGATGCAAAGACACTTGTTTGAAGTATCAGCAAACTGAATGTCATTGTGGGTTCAAGTCTTTGACTTAGATCTGCTCCTCTGATATGCCCTTGCTTGAGCTTGTTTCTCTACTGTTCCAGGACTTAACTAAAACAAAAGTTGTTGTCTGTTCTCTTGATTGATTGAGCACTGAATATTTGAACCTCACCTTTTTAAACAAAAAGCCAAACCCAGCAACAAAAAAAGAAGCCAAACCAGCTCTGTTTAATACAGCTGGTGCCCACTTTGATATTAACAGCTGAGCTGTTAGGAAATATCATTCACCTGCTTTGTTTTTATGGAATAATTACTCTGAGTACAGAAAGCAACAAGGTGAGCAGAGGAAAGATATGTATTTGCCTCTCTTTGGAGTGTGCTTCAGCTTGAATTAAGTTCTCCTGCTTTCTTCCAGGCACAGGATTTAAGCCTGTATGTTGTTTTCTAGGCCTTTTCAGATGCTATCAAAAAGTGGCAGGAGCTGTCTCCCGAAACCAGCGGGAAACGAAAAAGGAGGAAAGAAATGAATCAATATTCCTACATAGACTTCAAATTTGAGCAAGGTAAATGCCAGGCTGTGTGTATTGTGCTCTCTGCATCATTACTGTAGGCAGAACTGGTGTGCAGCTGAAAGCAGTTCTTGAAAGGGGATGTGGTCCCAAAAGAGCTGAGTTTCTGCCACTGGTATCTGTTTTGGAGATGCTCCTCATTACCTCTTCTTGGTAAAGTGCTGTGTGAGCTGCTGAAAGTCTGCAGCTGGTGGTGTATGCAGGAGGGATTTAAGCTTTGTTCTGCCTGCTCCATCCTTTTTTATTGAGCCTTTAACTCTGCTTCAGGGGATGTGAAAATTGAGAAGCGCATGTTCTTCCTGGAGAACAAGAGACGGCACTGGAGGACCTATGACAAGCTCTCCCTTCTCCCACCGGTGCTACTGGAGCAGGAATTCTATGAGCAGAAAGTGAAAGAGATGGCAGAGGTGAGTGATAGGAGCTGCTTTGATCATGTGCAAGTCTTCAACAGCTGTTGAAGTTTTGGCCCTAAACATGGAAAATCTGTCTCTTACAGAAATTCAAACACTGAACCAACTATTGAATAACTATGTTTTCCCCTTCCCTACCTGTTACACATATGTCTCTTCCCAAGTAACTCAATTTTAAAGGAAAGAAACCAAGCACAGAATTTCATATTTACGTAAATATGCAGCTGCTGCTTGTGCAAACACCATTCTGGAGGGGGTTTTGCTATGAAGTGGTGAAAACTGTACTAATTAGCTCTTTCCTCTAATTGTTAGCAGGCTTCTCTGCTGCTTTAGGGTTTGTAAGTGCAGCTCAGTGTTGGTGGTGAGTAATGGCCAGGCCCAAGGCAGTGTGTCCACTCACTCTGCCCTCCTCAGGCTGGCAGTCCTGTGGCTCCAGAAGGGTTTGTCCTGTGCTGAGAACTGGGTGTTTTGAAGCAGAACCTGCAACACCCACTGCTGTGTTGTCTTCCTCTCCTAGGCTGAGGAAAGACTGAACTCATAGCTCTGCACCCACAGTCCTTTCTGTAATAGCTCCTTAAAGATCCTTGTCTCTTAGGCAGATGGATAAGGTCTCCTTTGAAGCAAAAAGCTCATGTTCTCTGGAGGGGCCCATTGGGTGAGATCATCTCTGCCCATGGAAACCTGAACCCCACAATACAGAATTTGGTTCTTTGTTCTTGCTCCCTTTGCTTCTCCCATCTGTTTTAGCTGAATCATAAATAGCTTAATGGATTGGAGGGATGGGCTGAGTGATGTTACAAGCAGACAGCAAGCCTTTTATGGTGGTTTGTGAGTCCTGAGATAATGTAAATGAGTGGAGAGTTTGGAAAATTGCTTTATCCATTCTGTAAATACAGATGCACATGTTTCTTGCAGCATGCAGACTTCCTCCTGGCTCTGCAGATGAATGAGGAGCAGTATCAGAAGGTCAGTATCTATAATGTTATAAATTGAGTTCAGTTTGTGCACAGGCACTCTTTTGCACTTCCTCCTTCACAAATTCTTTTAGCTCTGGAATGGAGCTTTTCTGAAGCTGCATTTCACTGTGCTGCTTTTGCTGAGCTGACAAAACCTGTGTAATGTTTGTTGGCTGACTTTTAGGAAAGGTAGACAGGAGCTGAGGCCAGCAAGACAGTATTGATGTATGTAATGATCTGTAGTAATTCAGCTTGTATCTTCACTGCTCAGAACAAACATTGCAACAGAGTAGCATCAGGTTTGCTCTCCTTCTTGCCATTATGGCTGTTTAAAACAGATATACTGTTGTTGGAGCTTGGCCAGTGGGAAGACTTTCCTTGTTTGCAGAAAGAATTCTCTAAAAACCTGACAATCAGCTCTTCTGCTTCAGAGAAAATGTAGAGAACAGTTCAGCAGCTGTGCATTACATTTTGGTTTCAATGCTCATTTCCTTTTCAGACTTTGGAAAAGTGGGCTATACTTACTTTTTATCAGTGGCAAACTTCTCCACCCCCACAGTTAAGAGGCCAAGACAGGGTCTGCCCAGGCAGATGGCAAGTGTTCCTTTAGAGGGTAATAGATCTGAATCTTGGTTTTCCCATGAGAGTGGTGTGTACACTCAAGCTGCTTCCCTGTGACTGCAGCTTCCCAAACCCAAGATGCTGCTCTGCCTGTGAGCTAAGAATTATTAATCACTGCATGTTCTGTAGTTTTTTGGAACCTGTCAAGCAGGACATGTAGACACTAAGTGACTTAAACTCAGTGAGTTTCTGATTGCACTTAGGGAATTTAGACCACCAAATAGGATATCTAATGGAATGGTGTATATCTGTAGCTGATTTTTAGGATTAATGCTGGCAGTGTTTTCTGGCTTGCAGTTGTGTGTGTGTTGCTATAGCTGTTGATGTTTTGATGCTGATTCCTCTGGTGGCTGCAGGACGGGCAGATGATCGAGTGCCGCTGCTGCTACGGGGAGTTTGCCTTCGAGGAGTTGACTCAGTGTGCAGATGGTCACTTGTTCTGCAAGGAGTGCCTAATTAAATATGCTCAGGAGGCAGTTTTTGGCTCTGGGAAGGTAAGGATTTCACAACTGGACAAGGGGGAAATGGGTAATTGCTGTTGGGAGGTAACATTGCTGTTTGTGTAGTGTTGTTACTTAAAACAGATGTAACCGCACTTCCCAGGAAATGTTTGAATGGAATGGTGTCCTGAAATCCAAGTCAGTCTTGCCATCAAGTGAAGCCAACTACTTCACAATGTAATCTTTGAACGGGATTTCAGGGTTACTAACCTCCATTTTTTTTTTCTCTATGCTTAGCAGTTTGATTGTTATGAAAACTTTATACAGTGCTCGTAGTAAAACAATAACTTGTTTGGCTTTTATTTTCTACTAAATAAACCAGTTGTATCTGCACAGAGAACACTTATCTCTGACTTGGCCTGTTTCCTTCTACCTAAGGGTGTTTGTCCTTCATAATATCACTGTAATCCCAATTTAATTGGGGGGTTGGTTCCTCTATGGTACTACTAACCTCCTTAGTCTCTGATTTAGCTAGCAATTATCCTGGTACTTAGCTGAGCTATAAACAAGTCATTAACCTGCTCTGAAGTGTGTCTGCTCCTTTGCCTCAGGATATGATGCTCAAACTGTGGGATGCTGTTGTACTCTGGGATCCATTTCATGTAAATGTATAAACTGGCAGCTATATTTTATATGACTATTGAAAAGAATGTAATGTGTGAGTGCTGGTTCTCAGCAGAGACTGAACAATAATAACGGGCTGATATATGGTCACAGTGGACTTGGAGTGAATTGTGATCCTAGCTGGCAACAGCATCTTCCTGCCTAGTGCTTGTTTGAGGCCTGATTTGTTTAATTAGGCTTGATCTTTCCATAGCAAACCATTCTCTGGCAGTCATCTTAGGTAGATTTAGATGAGATATTGGGGGGAAAAAATTATGGGGCACTGGTACATATTATCCAGAGAAGTTGCAGCTGCTCCATCCCTGGAAGTGTTGAAGGCCAAGCTGGACGGGACTTGGAGCAAGCTGGGATAGTGGAAGCTGTCCCTGCCCATGACAGAGATTTAGAACTGGATGATTTTTAAAGTCCCAAAACCCAAGTAATTCTGAGATCTGCTGACTTTAGCTCTTACTCTGAGCAAGGCTCTGCACTGATTTGCTTGGAAATGTTCTGGATCCTGAGTTGCTTTTTGCTAGTGTCATACTGAACCTGAGCCCTCTTTCCAACCCCAGTCAGAGCTCAGCTGCATGGAAGGCAGTTGCACGTGTTCCTTCCCCACCAGTGAGCTGGAGAAAGTGCTTCCAGAGAACATCCTCTGCAAATACTACGAGCGGAAGGCCGAGGAGGAGGTGGCTGCTGCCTGTGCAGATGAGCTCGTCAGGTGAGTGTCCCACAGAGAATGCTGCACTTACTGCTGTGGAAAATTGTTCCCTGGAACCTTATGTTTCTGCTGACTCTGAGATAGGTAGCTTTTAAAGAGCTGGATTATAAATTCAGTCTTCTGCCTTCCCAGGTCTGTTTTTATTCTGCCTTTGACTAGGAGCAGATTAAAATTCAATAGACTTGTCTCCCCCAAGACTTGCTTGCCAGCTCTGTGCTGATCCACTAAATTACATGGTCAAAAGCAGTGCTGAGCATATAATATTTTGATTGCAAACGGGGAAGTGATTGAAGAAATATGAGCAAAAAGGCAATAGTCAGCACATCCTGGCAACAGGCATTGGGTTGGCAGCCTTAGCAACTTCCATGCAGCTATTTGACTAAATCAGCTTTCAGCAAAGCTATGTTTGGCACTCTGCATTAATGGCATCTTGTTCTGGGCTACAGGTGTCCCTTCTGTAACTTCCCAGCTCTACTGGACAGCGATGTGAAGCGGTTCAGCTGTCCCAATCCCCGCTGCAGAAAGGTAATTGGGGCTTACTTCACGTTTGGTCTCTTCTGGAATGTTGGGCAGGAGAGCTGGGAGGAAAACTCACCCTTCCTAGTAGCAGTATCTCATGTGGCTGCGTAGGGCAACAGGCAAAGTGTTTGCTGGATCCTACTGATCTTCTATAAAATTAGGTGCCTGGACAGGTGAATTTCAGGGCACTGTTGATAAAAGAGAGGAGGAGTTCTGTCTTTTCTTGGACGATGTTGGCTACAAATGCCTAATAGACAATTAAATTCTGTTGTCTGGAGAAGTTGAAGTTGCCAGCACTGAACTCTGGTGTGAAAATCGAACTTACTTCGGGGGAGAAAGTTATTTGTGAAATAGGCAATTCCATTTTAGATTCTGATCTCCAGATAGGTTTTGTTATCATCTACCCTTTACAATGGGGAAGGGAATGTCCCAGTGTTAGGGCAAGGAGGTTTGCTAGGCACTAGGTGGCAATGTTGATTCACGTTTAAATCTCAATTTTTTCTAACTGTTTTTGCAAAAGCCAAGCTGTTTTCAAAATGTACATGTGTCAGCACTAAAAAACAGAATTTGGCCTTGAAAAACATGAGTCTTTCAATGGGCAAAGCGAATTGAAGCTGCTTTTTTCCTAAAATGTGTAATGCAGCAGAGGAACCTTTGTAAGAGGCTTTAGGGCTGAAGTGTTCCTTTCTTACTGCTTTGCTGTTTCATTTCCTTCCTAGTGTATACTGCCTGTTCCCCCCCTCCCTGGGATTACAGCATTCCAGTGGGCTGGATTTCTGGTTTCCTGGACAGCTTGTGTTGATTCATTAGCTGAAAATCTGCTGAGTAGCTTTGTGCTCTTCTTAGAAGTCTTTAACGACTTTAGGATTTGAAGTCGAGGGTGAGGAATTTGGATAGCAGGATGTGGTGTCTCAGCATCAGCTGCAGTGGTTCTTCATATTCCTGCTATCTCCTCTCTCTCCAGAATGAAGAATTTCAGTTAATGCTCTTGCTTGCAGGAAATGGTTGCCCTAAGGGAGGAAAGGGCTAATCTAGGGAACTCCACAGAGCTTGGAGAGGATGCATTGGCTTTCCTAGCAGTACCTCTGGCAGACTTGGTGGTGATGACTGATCCTGGAAGGAGTCCCTCTCTGGCTGGAAGGACTGCACTCACACAGCTGAACCTAAAGCAAGGGGAAGGTCAAAATGTGTCTCTTCCAAAATCTCTGAGCTCTTTGAGGGTGGGGAGAGGAAGACCAGATGGTGAACCTGTTGTATCCCTGTGCTCCATCACCTGGATCCTTTGTCTGGCTTTGGGAGTTTGTGTTTATACCCTCGGGGTCTCCATTAAATCTTGCAGGGAGGTTCATTCATATCTGGGCCAGCTATGGATACGTTGTAAAGCAAGTGATGTGAACCAGCTGCAAGCCTTCACTTTGGCTGTGTGTCTGTATGCTGGGCTCTACACGTACCCAGGTCACTGCCTGTGCATCTCACCTGTAGTTCCAGTCGTTTGCACCTTGCAGGGGCCAAAATGTGGCAAATTGTAACTTGAGCAGTGGGCAGAGCTGCCCTGCCTCCTGTGAGTGCCCGGCTGCATGGGGAGCATGCAGATGAGCTGGCACCATCTGCCAGGGCCAGTGTGGCTCCAGCTGTGTGATGTCAAGTTTTGTTCCTGGTTAGGTGGCCAGGGCTTGAATCTTAATATGACAAACAGCAGGGTGGAGGAAAAGCTTAGTTAGCCAGGGAAAAAGACCACTTATCTCCAAGCCACCTTACAATGCATTCTCTGTGTGTGCAGTCTGAGCTGGTGCTGGGGCAGAGGCAGCTTTCACTCAGATTTGGCTGAGTATTGAGGTTTTGCTCTGTAATAGGCTGCTGACTGCACATGGAGTCCAGCTTCCTGGTGACAGGAGGATTTTCTAGGTCTCCATCTTGGAGGGATCCCTGCATGGAAGCAGCGCTCAAATTTCTCACCTCTAAGGATGCACATTTCTCCTCCCAGCACTACAGAGCAACCCAAAACTGGCAACTGTGGTAAAACAAGGAAAGGCACATGTTGCTGGTTGAGTTGTGCAGCACTGGGAGGTGAGGGTGCACTTCTGCATGGTGGGGGAAGTGCTGTTTTCCACCAGGAAAGGAAGTCCATCCTCCCAAGACCCCACAGTGTGGAAGACAAGGCTTTTGTTCCCAGCTGCTGCTGCCGGCCCTGGCGCCGTGTTGTGGGAGAGGGAGATGGTTTCCCTTCTTTGCAGTCTCAGCACAAAGCACTGCAGGGCTTTCAGCCAGCAAGAGATGGGGAGCTGAAAGCTGCCGTTGCCATGGAAATAATGCATGCACAGAGCAGCGGAGAGCTTGAAACCCCCAGCACTCATTTCATAGCCAGGCCACATTGCAGGGACTTGCATTTCCAAGAGTTTCCTTAAAACTCCTTTTCACAGCACGGAGTTTTTATTGCTTTGTGGTACCCAGTTGTCTGGGTCAGTGCTGGCTGGGTGTAAGAGGTGATGGCATAGGGCTGCATGGTGTGGGATGGCAATGGCCTTGGCCTGGGCAGCTGCCATTCCTGTGCATCCACAGTGGGTTTGGGGAGTGCCTTGAGCACTGATGTGCCTATCTCAGATGGATAAAATTTCTGCTCTTTTGCCTTTCATCTTCAGCTTAGGCTCTCTGGCCATGAGCAATCCTCATGTTGTTTTAATTAGCAGCACTGAGACTTGGTGTTTTAGGGCACGCCTTTTTAAGCTGTTCTGTGTCTCGGGATTGATTAGGAGGTGCTGGCTAGGAACAGATGCACCCAGCTGCTTTTAGCTTTCATTTTCTGCTGGAAGTGAGGCAGGTTTAAACTTGCACCGAGCTGTGCCTGAACACGACCACTCTTAGCAGAGCACCACCAGCGCTGGTAACGAGCGCGAGTCACGCTGAGCGGTTTGCATGGCTCTGAGAGGAGGGGTCTTGCTGAAATAAATTATTGCTTGATCAACAAGACCTGAAGTTGCTGAAGGAGGTGAGGGAGATGCTGTGACACCCGTGATCTCTGTACCTGGTACAGCAAGGCACATGCAGCTGCTTGTGGTTCAGAGGTGGGTAACAAGGCAATGATCTGGTTAGGAGTGTTTTATAGAGTGTAGGGGGAACTGTTTGTGTAATCCAGCACCCAGCAGCAGGGGATGTGTTCAGGATGACACAGCTGTCCAAGGATGTCATCCAACACATACCACAGGGCCCATTACTTCTGTGCTAAAGGCTGGGCCATGCTGCACAGAGTTGCCCTGCCTGACTCCAGATGTGCTGTGGATTTAGGCTTAAACTGTATCAGGATTTGTAGCTGGCAGGGTGCGTGTGCAACATGGAAAAAAAGATTGTCCTGGTTGGAGAAATTGAGCTTGTCCAGAATGCCTCAGAGTAGGATATACATATGGAGAATTACTTAATTCTCCTTGTTTTGCAACATGTTTTCCCAGCTGTTGAAGTCTGCTGTCTCATTCAGCTTCCTGACAGCAGCACAAACATTTTGAAAGTCCTGTGGCCCCATCTCATTCTCTGTTCAGAGATTCTTATTGCTGTTATCCGTATGTTTTTCCTTGAGCCTGTTTATTTGGATTTGATTGTTACTTGGAGCTTAGCCCCACAGCTTTAGTACAGAGGAGAGCCGAAGGTGGCATTTGCTATGGCAGACCCCTCGCTAATTTCTTCTTGGTGGCAATGACCTTAAGTCACAACTCCTGTGTTTAAATTCCCATCCTCCTGTGTCTCTTAAGAAAATTTGCTGGGACAAGGAAGAGAAGGAAGTGTGGTGAGGATGACCTTGTTACATGTCTTCATAGAACTACAAAATGGTTTGGGTTGAAAGGACCCTTAAAGACCATTCATTTTCAGCCCCCCCCCATGGGCAGAGATATTTTCCAGTAGACCAGGTTGCCTAGGGCTCTATCCTGGCCTTGAACACTTCCAGGGATAGGGCTTGGGAATGGAGCCCTCATGCCTGTGTCCACTTGGATCTGGAGACCTGTCTCCCACGTGTCCATGTCAGCAGAATTCTCTAAGCCATCTCTTCATAGCTCTGCCACCTTTCTCCTGAGCGCTGCATCCCTGACACCTCCTGCTCTGGAGCTCTCCGCTGCGCCCTTTTTAAACTTGCAGCGCGCATGGGAACTCTCTGGGCGCTCTCGGTGCCAAAACCACAACAAATGGCGAGTTTCCGTCTGTCAGCTCGGCTCAGCCCCGCTCAGGCTCTCCACGGCTGGGCAGGCGATTTTCATTTTTCTTCCATAAAAGGACATTGAAGCTCGGCTGCAGCGGCGGTGCCGGTGCCGAGCCGCAGGCAGGGCGAGCGCGATGCTATCGGAGCGCGGCTCATTCCTGATCTCCGCAAAGGGATGGGCCGGAGGGAGGGACCAAGGTCGAAGGTGGGGTTGAGGTGATTGTAGGCAGCAGATAACACCCCGGTAGGTTTTATTGCCAGGTTCTAAAGGGAGATAGATAACAGGAGAGAGCTCGTGGTAGAGCAAACCTTAAAAGTACAGTCCCGCAGAGGACGGGCACGTGCACCGAACCGTGTGGGCTGTCCCGTCGAGGTGGGGAGGGTGAGAGTTGCTTGGGAAGTGCTAAGAGGTAGATCTTCTCATCCCAGATTTATGCTGGGCAAGCTACTTATCCTGGGATGAAACTGCAAAGGGAACTAGGGAATGCCGGGGTACTGTCTTACACCTTGATTTTTGCTGTGTGCTTGGACTGGGCAGGAGCAGTTGCAAGAATTGAGTGGTGCCAGCAGTAAGTTGGTCCTAAATTCCCCTTTCCAGAGAAGGAGGCACAATAATCAGCCCCAAATCACTGCTTGCCAACTCATCACCCTTTGAGACACATAGGAAAGGGCTGTAGAAGCTCTGAGAATACCCCACCTGGAAAGAGGGTAGGAGTGGGCTGGGTTAATTGCTGTGGTGGGGTGGAGAGGTTCCATCAGTGGGAGCTCAGGTGCTGCTGCTGCTTTAACAAGGTCAAGTCTATTTATGCAGTGGTATGTGGAAATGCTTCACTTGATAAATGAGTCTGACAGGAGGAGAGGGTGAGGCCCAGCCTGGAAATGGACCTGAGGAAAGAGGTCAGATTAAATGGGGTATCTGTCTCTTGCAGGGGAAAAAAAAAAGCTGCTGAAAGCAGGAACTCAGACTAGTCCCTTTAAAAATGGACTGTGCAATTTTGAGCAACAAAGCTTACTCCTTGTAAAGACAGCTTGCTTTCTGCCTTGTACAGCAATATCCAGTCAGTGAAAAGCCAATTGAAAAGGCTGTTCACTGACCAGTGAGAGCCTCTGTGTCAGGTCCATACGAGGTAGCAGTGCTACCTTCCATTCATAGCTTTGTCCTTTGCTGGGGAAAGGTTCAGAAGTAATAAACTGAGTACAACTTCATGTGGAGATGGAAATTTAAGCTTCAGGATCTTGTTTAGCCTTTTGTCCCTGGGCACAGGGAGCCTACAACTACTTAGGCAAAGTGAACACTGAGAGAAGCAGTGCACCTGTGGTGATCAGTTCTGGTTTATGATGACTGTCTTTGGAGATAGATGATGGATTCCATGAGGAATTGGATAAGAGCACCCTGAGTGGGTCGTGAAAGACTGTTGGCTGCCTTGAATGTGGAGAATTGGTGGAGTGGCCTCGTAGCCAAACTCCTGGGGCTGGAAGGACCCTGAAAGCTGTAGTTGTGCTGAGGCTGAGACCTGCTGCAGGCTGACAGGAGCTGGCACCTTTGCCTTTTCCTCCTCAATCCCTTTGAAAACGAAAGGGACAAGAGGGTTTTCTTCCATCTCATGCAGACAAGAGTGGGAGTAATGTAATGTGGTCACCCTAACATCAGGGAGAAACTCTAAATCTCTGTATGGACCAAAGTGCTCAGATTCCTTCATTTGTTTGATTTTTAAACAATGAAGCAACTTTGCTCAGTCACTTGTGTGTCCCCACTGGTAGCAGTGCCACCAAGTGTTCTGGGACTGCTGTGAGCTTGGTTCAGGTTCTTTCCACAGCAACTTAAGGTTAAAACCCTACCTAGTGTGTTTGCAGAGTGTTGGAGCAGGGTTATCATTTTGCTGCTGCAGTGGAAATGGATGTTGGAGGGATGGAAAAAGGCTGTTCCCAAGGCAAATTAAAAACATAGTTCTGACCTTACTCAAGAAGCTGTATCTTCCTTCTCTTTCCTCCCCCTCACATTCCTGTCGTAGTAATCACTGATCTCTAACCTCAGCTTCATCTGCCACAGCTAACCACTTAAAAAATGCACTTAAAAGACCCCATACACCTAATTTTGCTGTACCTTAGTGCTTCCAGGACAGAGTTATCTTTGGAGGGGCGTGAGCCAGCAGCAGAGGTTTGGAATGGCATCGAGTCAGGGCACTGATGACTCCTTGGGATGGCCTAACCTGGCGCAGGGAGTGTGGGGAGGTGTTTTGCTTCTCCTTTCTGTTTGCACATAAACAGATTTCAGCAGATGACACAGTCATTAGACTTCCTGAGCTAACACAAGGCTGCTGCAGATGATGGCCATTCTGGAGGCTGTCAGTGGAGTTTGTTTCCTAATTTGGTCACAGTGTGTTCAGGGCTGGCCTGCTTTCCTTTTTTCTTTTTTCTTTTTTTGCCTTTTTTTTTTTTTTCTTTTTAAAAACACCCATCCTTTTCTCTCATTGTTGTGGAGGGGAAGCTATTTGTATCTGAGAACCTCCAGCTCCTCTCACTTCCTCTCCACGGAGGAAGTGATACTTGAAAGGCCCAAACCAGCATGCAGTTCTGAAGCTGATTTTTCCTTTTTTTTTTTTTTTTTTTTTTCCTTCCTTTGCCATTCTTCTATGAGTTCATCTCAATGAGCCTGCTGGGTATTTATGCTTTCTGGGTAGTCATCCAAGCCCTTTGTGCTGGAGGACTTCGGAATAGTTCTCTTAAATGCCAGAATGAGCTGTGCTGCAGTTAAATTATAACATTGATTAGCTTGATTTATTGAAATACGTATTTCAAGAGGGAGTGACATGTGTGATTTCAGGTAATAGAAAGAGCACATGTGTTGCTTTGTATGTCATCACTCACAAGAGGCCTGGTACCATGTAGGAAGCTGTAAATGCCAAACAGGAGAGAAGACCTTTCAGAGTAAGTTCCATTGTCTTGCAAATCTTCCTGTAGAAGATCCCTGCTTTTCAGTGTTGGAGCAGAGTCAGCCCCAAACCAGCTGCCTTCGTGGCATGCAGAGACACTTCAGCCCTTCCACTCTTCATGTGAGTTTTCATTCAGCAATAGGAACAGCCAAGGAGTCATCACCAAACCTATAGGCTCCTTTATTGCTTTGGTTCTATGCTGGGCTTAGCAGGAAAAGGAGAACATAAAGGGGGAAAAAACAAAGTTCCCAGGTGATGCAGTTGAGGATGCAGTTCCAGGAGCTTTATTCAGTGTCGTGGGGAGGATTGTGTGCCTTTGGTGGGGGTGAAGCTGTTGCTCTCGAGGGAGCTGCTGTCAGTCAGAGAAGATTCCCAAGCCTTGGAAGCCCAGGGAAATGCTGGGTTACCTGTTCAAACCCAGCTCTATTTTAGGTTCACAGGACATGTTATAAACAGCTTCAGCAGAGCCTGGGGTGAAGGTGTGCCCAGAGCAGATGGATTAGTGGCATTAAAGGTTTGGCTGTAGATGGGCAGGTAGAGGCTGGTCTCAGCAGAAATTCTCTGCAGAGAGGAAATTTCAGTGTGTGTCATGTGTGGGATCCCAGTTTACGGCTGACCTCTGAAACATGAGTAACGGAGCAACGGGAACACCAAGGGGTGAGGCAGCAGGTTTAGAGGGGCAAAGGGAAGGTGAAACACAAGTTTACTTCCAATTTAGTAAAAATCACCTCTGTGTGTCATTCCTATTTGCATATTATCCTCTAATTAGCCATGACTGACTCACCCACCACTTCCACCTGAAAGGAATTATGTGTTTTGAAGTGTATGATTTATAATCTCAGTAGGCCAGCAATTCTCCTCCTCTTCTCCTCTCCCCTTTCAATGTCCCCCAAAATGCATTCTCTTATTGCTTTTAACCTTCAAGCCTCTTTTCTTCTGTTGTCTCTCTGTTACTACTACTCTTGCATTATTAATGGGCTGTAGCAACTCAGCCAGAGCACTGACATTACTAATTACTACTTGTACCAGAGGAATGGGGAGCAAGATAGAAACTGGGTCAGGAAATGTTGTCATCATAAAATGATAGCATCAGAACTGGAGAGCAGAGCTGTGTGTATGGGCAGGTTTGCATTGGAAATGCCTCCTTCACCTGTGCACATTTTACCATGCTCATCCTCGTTGCTTATTTGCTGCGTGCAGTTGGGAAAAGCATCTCACACGCAGAGAAGGGTTAATGGATCTGTAATTTCCAGCAGCAGAGAAATGGGTTGTGTTCTGCCTGGCAGCACTTCAAGCATCACAAAATTCATGTGCTCCTTGTTGCTGTAGCAGGAAGCCCCTTCCCCTGTTGGTGTCAAAGGCTGAGGAAGCAAAGTGGCTGCATTTATTTTTGCATTCAGCAAGAGCCTGTCATGCTCGGTGCGTTCAGATTGTCCTTGGTAGCACCAAGGGCATCCTACAGCAGCAAAGAGCTCACTCTGCTCCATGTGAGAGAATACAGCTGCTATTAAACCAGAACATTATTTTAGGGATGCAGCAATTAACCTGTGAATATTGGGCATGAGGAATTGCTTGCTTCTGGTTAATGGAGCTGTGCCTCTTCACTCAATTGGGCAAAGCATCCACTTGGGAATCTGGCATTCCTTGGAGGCCTGGTGTGAACAGTTGTCTGTTGTGTTAGCTTTCCCCTTGAGAGGAGGGCACGTGTGAAGATGGGAGTGTCATTGACTGTAAAATGTGTCGACTCTTATGGTAAGTGACAGTCAGAGAAGGTCATCTCTAAACACACGCCATCGTCTTTGAATAGTCAAAACAGTTAAAATGCATTGGTCAGCAGTAAACTACAAACCCAGAACTGATCAGCATGTGCTGGCAAATGACAAGTCCCTCTCCCAAAAACATGCTTACAAAGAAAATAGACAAACTGAAGGCTGATCCCTCCCGGAGGCATAACTTTGGTTGCTAGTGATGAGAGCACATCTCTGGGTGAAATGTCTGGCTCGAGGTGGCAGATTCCCGAGAAGTCTCTTGGAGACAACAAAGGGACCGTGTGTGTCTTCCCTCTCTGTGCTGCTGGTCCCAGAATGTGACTGCCTGCCTGTGCATCAGGTGGGGGCCCTGTTCTGGATGGATGTGGGGAAGCATCAAAGCAGTCGGAGCTCGGTCCCTGGCGGGCGGTCGCGCATCTCCGTGAACTCGAATCTGCTTCATTGACATTCCCAGGAAGGCGGGAGGCCAGTGCAGGAGCAGCGTGACTCCCTCACAAGTCAGATGGGAACTCACACAAAGCCAGCTCGATATTTAGGCTGGGCAGACTTGACAATATCCCCTTTCAAAGATTATCCGTTAAACTGTCCTAGTCACACACCGCCTTTGGCGCCTGCCTGAGCCTTTTGTAAGGATGAGCAGTATTTAAAAGAGAGGCTGGCTGCTCTAATCTCTGCTCTGTGGGCTGTAAAACCTATCCTGCTGTAGCTCGCCAACTTTATTTCTCTTACTGATGGTAATAAGTGTAGGGCTCTTAAACGCTGGCTCATGTTTTATCCGTGGTGTTGGTGGGGCTGTCTGTTAAATTGAAGCGAGCCCAGAGCAAAGCTTTGCTGGTGCATTTGAGGGAGAGCAGACATTCCCATAAAGTGGGAGCTGGTGATAGGCAGTAATTTCTACTGTATTTAATAAAGCCATTGCGAAGCTGGAGAGGTCTAGAGTTTGCAATCCCAGTGTACTTATTTTAAAAAAAGGCAAGTACTGATTTGCCACTAAAATTGAGCATTGTCAGTGAAGCAAGTATTCTGTCCAAAATTTCATGTGCACGTATTTAATTAAAAGGCAAGAGGGTTAATGAAGCTTTGAGTGCATAAGGCCTCATTCCCTGAATTTAATTTTCTTTAATTGCTCCAGAGATTGAAATTCCCAGCTGTGGTTGTCCCCTAACATGTGAATTAAGGAACCGGAAAGGGACAATTTGATTTGTCTCATTCAATGCCAGCTTCTTCCCCTTTGACTGAATTTTCATCTTTTTGGTTGAAAGGGGACTAAATAAAAATGCTTAAGTCAATATTTCAGCTTTGTGGTAGAATTGACAAAGCTGTGACCCGCTGATACTTTGGACACTGGGGATGAGCTGAAAAACAGGGAATGTTTGTGCAGATTGTGTTACTCTTCCATTATGTATTGCAGATCACGAGCAAATACAGTTTTTATTCTTTTTCCTCCCCAATACCTGTCATCACATTCAGAATTGGTGGGGTTAAGTCAACAGAATTGCATGGCACAGCCCCAGTCAAACCAGGGACTTAATGTACAGTTTCAAAATTAAAAAATTTTATGAGTGGTTTGGGGGTCTGTTGCTTGTTTATAGGGGTGTTGGAATAGTGGTCTAAGCCTTCTGTGAGTGTCAGGGTCTTTCTGTGTGAGTTCATAGTCCAAGCTCTGACCAAGGGCAAGGCAAAAATCTAAAATGCAGCAGATTCATGGACTGTTGAGGTAATCAGTGATGGGAAAAACCTGTTCCTGACTTCATTATAACAAAAGCTGATGTCCCTTGCTGAATGCCCTGTATGTTGTGTGCTAGGCCTCTATTGTGGCAGTTGCTGTTGGATATTCCAAGGCTGCTGTACATTTTTGTGTCCTAATGGGCTTGTTAGCAGCTATAGCCTTGACTGGGTGGTTAATAGCAAAGGATGCTTCTAGCAGCAGCAGAGGACATCAGGGGTTAATTTAATGCACACCTAACACTGGAACAACAGCAGCACAAGTGTTTGGGGTTTGCCTTTTGGAGGTCTCAGCTGTCAGAAATCCTTGGGAAAATATGTAATAACATCCCCCTTGATCTGGTGGAGACTTGCCCTAAGCCTCCAGCACGTAGTACTGATAGATAAGCATCCCCTGCCTGAACAGGTATTTCAGAGCTGTTGGGCTCTCCCAGGTGGCTGCAGCTAAGCTGTAGTGTTTGTGGTGGTTCCTGCAGTGCTTTTGAGGGGATTGGTTTGGATGAGCTGTGCTTTGCTTTCAGGAAGATATCCTGTCCCTACCTATTGCTGTGGGGCAAACCACCCTGCAGGGACCCCTGCCCTGGTTATGGAGCTGGAGGGATGTGAGGGTGGCCCTGGAGGTCCACATTTGATTAAGGTAGACCATTAACCATCCGTATCCATTGAATCTCTACCTCAGTCTGTAAAACCATTTGGATTAAAAAAAATTGAATCATTTCCTGACATTCTTTCACCCATCCTTATTTCCAGTCATCATCTTCAGCTAGGGTCAGCACAAATTCTTCTCTCAGACTTGCACTTCTGGCCTGGAGGAATCCACCTTCTTTGCTGCTACCCAACACCTCTGCCGTGCCTTGGTGGTGTGAGTGTCCTCTGCCCTGTTGAATAACTAATGGCCAGGTTGGAGTGCCGGGGGTCGGGAGGTCCAGGGCCTCGTGGCTGCTCCTCCCACCGTGGGCTGGGGGAGCAAAGGTGATGCTTTTAAGTGGTCTCTGTGCTGCTACCAGTGTAAACAGAGCAGATGTTTCCCCGAGCCAGGGGAGCATTAATGGAATGCCTCGGCCCCGGCTGATGTAAAACATGGCAGCGAGTTTTGGGGATGAGGTCAGCGGGACTGAAAGCCGATGGGAGTTTAATGTCGAGCCTGCCTCTCCGAGCCCAGGGGTCAACTGAGAGAGCTGTGGCTAATGGAAAGGCAAGTACACTTGTCATAAATCAGTGCCAAAATGCTGAACAGGCGTTGCTGTTGCTGGATGCCACAGCCAGGGATGGTTCTGTAACCACCCATGAGCTCTTGTTCCTCACTGGGTGACCTTAGTGTCTGTGTTTGATTTTAGGAGGGACAAAGAGGCTAAAATTGGAAGGTTTGGGGAAAGCTTTACCTCCGTGTACTGTGAGAGCCCTGCGTGCCTCACCTGCTTCACTCTGTTGTTCATGGAATCCTGTGGTTGCTGCATCCCATCCATGTGGGGAATGCCAGGAGGGCAGCCAGGATATTGTTGGGATACCATTTTAAACAAGTTGTCCTCGTGGTCAGAGGAGATGGATCGTGTTTCTGCTGTGAGGTTGCTAGGAAGTCCTGAGGCATCAGGAGGCAAAGCAGGCTTGGCACTGCTTAGAGATCATGTGGTTTTTTTAAAAACAAAGGAGTCTTGTAAAAAGTAAAGAGCAGCATTTTCCAAGACAATAAGAAGTCAGTTGCTCTCTGACCATTTCCAGTGAAGCTGGATGCTGTTATGTGCCATTTGCCAACAAGATAAGATGGCTGTATTTGCTCAGTGATTTATCCCCTGTGAAGCCAATCTGAAAGAATGCTTTATTGCTCTATTTATTTTTTCAAAAGAAGCTTCTTTGACCTCATTTTTTGTGTAGGGAGCATGCATGCCTTTAAGCTAAATCTTAAAGCTTGGTCAAAACTGGGGTCTGTCTTCAGGGTTGCAGCTTGAAACACAACATCCATGATGCCATTCAGAAGCCAAGAGGTGAGCAGCTCTCCCTGAGGCTTTTTCTGATTGAAAACCTCGTACACACCAACAAAGCCAGCCTGCAGCTTAAAGGGTTTGGGCTTTTTTCCTTTCTGGGTCCTCCTTTAAGGGCAGAGGTTGAAACAAAACAGATGCTCTTGGATGGTGTCTCTGCTCTTAGAGGCAGTTGCTGTACAGGACTTGGCTCCTGACACGTGAGGGGAGGATGCTCCCTCCTATTTGCAAGCGGATGTCAGGCTTAATAAAAAACCCCAATCTGAAAGAGCCAGATGATCCCCCTGAGTGAGAAGTATCAGTGCTGTTACTGCATTACCTCCATCCCTTTGTTTGTGCAATTATCCATTGCCTCCTTACAGCAAAGAAGGGAAAGGCTCACAGCTATCGGAGTGCCCTGTGGAGAGAGGGATGGATTTTTCAGGTAGCTGGAATCCGTGCCAGGTTGGGTGTTTGCTGGGAGCCTGCTACTATATTTAGTTTTTCTTGGCCTCCTGGAATGAGCGCATTGAACCTTTCTAGATATGGAGATAGGCACAGCACCAGCCAGCCCTGAACGTGGCTTGCCAACTTCTGAGCTTTATTTGTTGTTTAGAGCCTTGGTCTTCACTGTTCTGTGTCTGGGGTAGAGGACAATGAGATGAGGTTATGTGAACAAGAGTTGGTTTTGTACCTGTTCCGTCTGCAGGTAACAACTGGGGTGTTTTTTAAGAAAAGCTTCTCTTTTGGAAGGTTTTGTTGTCCTGTAGCTTTAACCCTTTGTGGTGTTTCAGGTGTGCAGAGTGAAGAACAGGTGCTTTGCAGGAGTTATTAGTTGCCTTTTCCAGTTTTGTACCACAAACTAGCATGCAGATAGTTTCAGACACAAATTTCTTATACTCTGAGATCCTTTGAGTAATTTTGACCTACCTACCCATGTAGTTTAATGAAACATTTTTTTCTTCCTGGAACTTTATTCTGGTTGCAGCTGTTGTACGAGCTATAGATTTCTGGATTTGTCAGAAAACCATGACTTCAGACCACTGGGATTTCAGTGGGTGGGTGAAAGTGCTAACAGATTAATGAGTCTCACTTAGCATCCCCATCTGCCAGACTAAACCGTGTTCTGCACAGGAGACTTAACACAGCTGGTTTGAGCTGGTCTCTGAAAGCAAACCTTTACCTAGTCCAGGCTGACCCCTGATATAAAAAACAAGCACTGATTATTATACCCAGCACTGGCTGGGTATAATTATATTTGCCCAGAGAAGTTGTGGATTCCCCATCCCTACAAGGCCAGGTTGGACAGGGCTTGGAGCAACCTGGGACAGTGGAAGGTGGCCCTGCCCATGGCAGAGGGTGGAACAAGGTGAGCTTTAAAGTCCTTTCCAACCCAAACCATTCGTGATGTATTTCCTTTCCTTTTCCTGATCCAAGCACTACAGTGAACTCAAGGTGGGCAAATGAGTAAAAACAATGGGGAAATGCAGGGAATCCCCTGAGGACCAGGTAGAATTCCTGGGTCCTCACCAAACATGTGGATCAGCTCCCTTGTCTGACACTTGAACTCTCACGTATTGCTGTGACACTTGCAATTACTTTCCCTGTGCCTTACCTCCATAAGGAGATAAATTAAAATGTGTGGTATAAATGAGATATCTCAATCCCAATGAGGGTGGCTCATACCAGGGGGAAATGCTTGGGAAGAGCCATGTGTGTAGCAGTGCTCTCACATTGCAGTTGGCTCCAATCTCTGTCGCTGCGAGGGGCAGCCTCAAGGTCCAGCTGTGAGCAGGAATGAGATGGCCTGATGAGGCAAGAGCTGCTGTGCATTAGCTGTAGCTGTTGGGTTTTCTGTTCCCTCCTGTGAGCTCTGAAAGTTAAATGGGAATGAAGTAGCTGCTGAATAAGAGACATGTTATCCCTCCCCTGCATCCGTCTATAGGTGGCAAGTTGCCATGGCTAAGACACTGATCAATTGTTATTCTGAAATCTGGGGTTATTCTTCAGCTTTTTTTTCCTAGAGAATTGGGATCTCTGCCATCTTCAGTGCCCAGGAAGTATCTGCAAGAGTGAGTGTTGGTATTAGTGTGGATGCTGTGTGTGCCTGCACATAAACACTCTCCTGCTGCTCCTAGAGACCCATTCTCTCATTTTTCCCTTGCCTGTGAGACTGGATAAACAGCCCAAAGGCACTGGGGAGCTCCAGGGTGTGGGGGAAAGGCTGGCCTGACTGATTTGGTTATGTAAAACTAAAAGGCATTTACTCAGTGCATTGGGTGGACTGTTCTTGTGTGTAATGAGTTGTGCAACTGTACAGCCATACCAAAGCAGACTGAGATCCTCTGACAGTCTTCTGACTTGTCTCCCACATGGAATCATTACAGCTGCTTGTCAGGAATATGCAAAATTCCCGTGATCTGCTTGCATGTGTTACTCCAGATTGCTTTCTGCTCAGAGTGCCTTTGCAGTATCAGTGAACCTTCTTGCTGCTCTCTGTGGGTTTGATGACATGCTATCTCAAAAATTCGTACTGGGTCATTTTTCTGAAGTACCTCATCACTATGGAAAAGTGAAAGCAAGCAGTGCCAATTACCAGGAAAGCTGTTGTAGTCCTTGGACTTACATGTTGGGCATATGGAGTCAGATCACATTTTCTTTATATTATGACATTAGTGACACCAAGTGTTTTGTTCTGGTTCTTAGTCAAGAATGACAGGAAGGTAGAAGACCCTTAGAAGAAGTTTAAAATTATTCTCTGCAGTCTAGAAATCTGCCTTACAGACAGTAAGATGTTAAAGCTAAGTCTCTGAGCAGAAATGTTGAGATCACTTGATGAGTCTGTCAGGGTACACCTCCAGAGATGTGTGTAACATTTTAAATGTAACAGATAATGAGAAGATAGTATTAAAAGTTAGTACTAAAAGTCTAAAAGGCAGAGCTGGCTGAAAACCTGTGCTTTGAGTCATCTTGGAGCTTTTGGATCAAGTTGGAGATCCTGATTGAGAAGGGGGAAGGGGAAGACTTTAGATTTAGCTGTAAATGGAATAAAAGGAATAGATGCTTTTATAGGACACCCAATTTAAAGGTCACTTTTGGCTCATTCTGAGTTGAAATCTATTGCTGTAACATCATTAGTCTGCAGCCTCACCATTTCCAGCTGTGATCCAGCTAGATTGGCCAGGCTGAGCCAACCTAGGTGTGAACACGTGGCTGACTGAGAGCCACGGAGCTGAGGGGCTGCGGGGAATGGGAGCCTGGATTCAGAAGGTAACACTTCTGGGAATCCTGTGGTGTGTTAATTAGTGCTGCCAGGGGAGAGACAACCTCAGAACACGTGTGACTCAAAGGCCACGGTGCAAATTCAAAGAAGAATTTAGAGAGAGCTATTAGATAAAGTGCAGACTGTCCCTGGCCCATGGGGAGCAGTGTGAGGAGCAGCATTCCTGCCCTGTCCATAAGGAGCTTCCTCCTTGCCCTCCAAACAGCACAGGTCTAGATGGACTTCTACTGACCCTACACTGGGCCATGCTAATTATGCTGCTGAAGGCACTAAGCAGCATTTTAATATTCAGGAGCAAGAGGTCTGCGTGAAAAGGGCTGTCTTTCATCACTGCATCCAAAATTCTGATTTTGACCTGAACTCTGCAAAACAGCCTTTGTTTTTGTGTGGTGCTTTGTTAAATGGCCGTATGGCTGTTGTTCAGGCTGAGTAGTCGTTCGTGTGTGTGCACTGAGAGACAGGTTATGCTATAAATTAGGGCTCCTGGATTTTTCCTGCTGCACCAATGCCTGTGGATGTGGGTGTGTGGGGAGGTCCTGCTCTGGGTTATTCTCTGCTCGTTTCTGTTTGTGATTCTCCACTTAGCGCTGAATGCAGATGTTTATGCATATATTTAGAAAAGGCTGGTCTGGAAATAAACTTCTCTTTGCAGCACTCCACCTCCCTCAGCTTCATATTTTAAGACTCTTTGTTCTCTCATAGTAATTTTCCAAGTGGATTAGTGCAGGTCACCAAGGCATCCACATCAGTGAAATACAGCAAGACGTTGCTGTCATCTCCCGAAACACTCCAGCACTCACCCCATTGCTTATCAACCCACACTCCAGTAATCCTAATAGCTATGTCAGAGCAGGATTAACAGAAAATCCAGGCAAATATTTATGGTTCCCTTCAAGGTATGTATTAATCAGAGAATGTGAAGCAGATGCTTTATGAGGAGAGCTTGGAAACCTTGTTCACGTGGGCTGAGGAGGGATTCTGCCACGCTGGGTAAGCTGCTGCCAGCTTGGGGAATAGGCATGGGGCAGACAGTGAAGGAGAGAGGATGCAAGATTCCCTAGTGAAATGGGGAGAGAAGCAGCTACAAATGAAAAAAGAAGGATAAGGAGCTGTGTTTGTTCTCCTCGGTGCTATAGCAGCATTGTATGGCAGCTCAGCAGTGAAAGGAAGCACAAGAAACATAGAGACAAAGAAGAGGAGGAGCAGGTGGAGAAGAAAGAAGCAGAACCACCATGCAGCAGGGTGGCATCTGGGAAATGCCTGGGAAAGCAGCACTGGTTGGGAGGTAGCAGTTTTTAACCATGGTGAAAACTGGATCCCTTTTGTCTATGGGGCTGTGCAGGTTCCTGGAGTTCATGGAGTGATATGAGAGGGCTGGTGAGATGCAGCTTCCTCCTGCAGTGTACAGCTAGTTCCAGGAGGATTGACTGACCCCAGTCTTGTCATGGTGAGGATACTTCCCCAGTTTTAAAATGTCTCATAAAAATATCTAAATTAATACTTTAACACAGGCATGTCAATGCTGACCAGAAGTATAGCAAAATCCAGTGAGGAGTGTGATGGATGCTTCAGTTGAGCTAAAGTCAGGGAGAGACCAGTCTCTGAAGGAAGAACTGGGAAAAAAAAAAGAGATCTATTCCTGGCTGTAGCTGTAAGCTCTCGGACATGTCTGTACTGTCCTTAGCATGCTATAGTCAAAGACTGTTTTGTGCCCGGGAAGGGTAATCACTAATGCTTATAAATATGGCTTCCTCTTTTCCTGAGGGGGAAAAAAAAGCAGGATTCCTTGCTTTTTGTGAGTTTAGGGGGTGTTTTGTTCTGGCTCAGCTGCAGAGCTGTGACACCAGAGGGAGTAGGTGAGCCTCGAATAGCTGCTTTCAACAAAAACCAGCAGCAAATAATCACAGCCTTTGCAAGAGGTAAATTAAAACCATCTCCAGCCTGGAAAACATGCACAGCTCAGCATCTTTTCTCCATAAATATTTCCCTGCTGTTGAATCTCTGTAACCCCTTCGGAGCCCAGCAGCTGCACTCTTCAAGCCCCCTCTTTACCATGTGCTCCCTGAGTGGCTGCTGGACAGGGATTTTGGAGCTGAGCTCTTTGGCTCTGTCAGGACTTATTGACTTGGAGAAGTGAAGAAAGTGTTGGTATGAAACCAGCCTGGCTTTCCTGCATGGCATAAGACAGCCTGACATCCCCATGGAGCAGTTGTTAGCACTGGAGCAGTGAATTTGTTTTTTTCCTTACGTGTTTCTGTTGCTGGAGCAGCACTTCAGCTGTGGACGAGATTGGTCTCAGTGTCTTCTGTCCCAGTTTAAATGTGGGGCTTGTCCAGTCTTTGCATATTTAGCAGGACCACTGAAGGAGCTGGAAGTGTGGGGTTTTAAAAAACATTTGTGTGCTCAAAGCCAGAAGATGTTCTTTCCCACCCTGTCTTGATGGCATTGCATCCTTGCCCTTAGACACTGCGAGGTGTATGTGGAATTCTGCTCTGAGGGAGCTGAGAGTGAGCTGCCATAAGAGGGCTCCAGAGCCCTGTTCTTGGCTGTGTTCCTTTGTGGAGTGATCTTCCCCTTTTTCTTTATCACTGTGTCCAAGCTGCCTTAGCAAAGCCCTCTTACACCTGCTCTAAATATTCTTTTCTATTGCACTGCTCAGACAGGTTATGAGCCCAGGTCTCTTCATTTTAACTGGCAAAACAAAAATGTGCCTGCTACAGAAATGCCTTGAGTAAAGCTTATTTCTTTGACTAGAGGAAATTTGACTTAGGAAAACTCTTCCCCTTCTTCTGGTGCAACCATAAACCCACAGCAGGAGCTGTGTCAGTCCAGCTGCAGGGAGAGCAGCCCACGTTGAGAGGTTCATCTGTATGCAGGGTGCTGCCTGCCAGTCTGGTAATGAGCACAATGAGCCTGGGGATGGGCTTTGGGCAGGGGAGGGAGTCCTGTTGCCATGACAATACAAATTGCAATGGATGACTCTTCAGATAAAAGCATCACATTTTTAAAGGAGAAAAAAAAATAGTGTGAAACAATAGCAGGAACATGGTGTGAGGGAAAAAAATAGTATTAAATAATAGCAGAAAGATACAGTGTGAGTTCTAGCTTTGAGATGCAGCTTGGGAGAAGAAGATGGGGCTGTAGATATTAATTTTGGAAATGTTCTTCCCCTCAGGGTGTGAGGAGCATTAAGAAAATCAGGCAGGAGCCAGGCCTCCTATGAATAAGCATCCAGCAAGTTTTCCTTGCAAATATTTGGATGTGCAGTAATGAGTTCCAGTAAGAGCTGAGTGCTGACTGCACCACGGGAGGCTCTGGGGCCGTGCAGTGATAGCCTGGTTACCACGAGGGTCCAGCTGGAATGGCTGGCCATGGTGCAGATGGACAACTGTCCATATTTCTGTTGTGCCTCGAGCAGATTCCTCTGTGTTACCACTCCCTGGAGCAAAGTCAGTGTGCCCTGGAAGCCAGAGGCAGTAAGGATGTATTTACAGGAAAGACAGAGAAGTCCAGTTGACTTATCCTACTCTAGGGGCTTTTTAGGAATCTGCCTGCTGATCCTGTTTAGGTGGAACATTTCTAATCCTGCTGTGAATCCTTGTTAAGGACAAGTTTTGTTTTCAGTCATGGCCAGTGTAAGATCTGTTTCTACTTTGAACTGGCACCTTTTTAACACAGACTCCAAAGATCACAGTAAAATGGGCTTTTTTTAACTGTCACTCTCTCAAAGCTGTTCTCAAGGTGAAACTAAACTTACCCAGTTGCCTGTAATCCAGGATGTGTTATGATTCCACTGGTGTCACAGCCAGTTGTGTTGAGCACAAATAGACATTCCAAGGAAGGATGGGATAATTAGAAGCAATCCAGTGATTCTTGTGACTGTATAAAAATAACTGGACTTTTTTAAGGATGAGTTATTTTTAGGAGCCTCGTGTCAAAAAGGGCTTGTGGAGTTTTGCATTCAAGAACGGTAAAGTCAGATGTTATAAGTCAGGTCCTATACCTGCTTGGGGTTTTTTTTTTGTTGTTTTTTTTTTTTATTTTCCTCTGAGTAAGATCTCTGCTGAGGGTCTTGCTTGATAAAATAAATTGGCACTGGAAGTTGTTGGGATAAGTAACACAGGCCAGTGATTTGCTGGCAAAGGAACATCAGCCTCAGGTTTAGCAGTGCGACCCCAGTGGTCCAACAGTAGGTAGTGAAGATCAGATTTAATAAGACTTTTTTAAACAATACACCCAAGGAAAGCTTGCAGCTGGGTGAGGCCTCGCTGACCTGTATTTATTTTGGTGGTTTATTGTGACTGGTGGAGGGAGAACATTCTCGTGTCCTGTAATGAGACTGCTGTAAGCCAGGGTGTTTTTTCAAGCTACTCTGAAAAGCTGCTCTTCCAAGGGAGAGGTTCTAGGTTGGTGGTCAAAACCAAAAAGTGAAGTTTTTGTGTTTCCTCTTATAATATATCCTCTCTGTGCTTCTGGGAAGTCAAGCAGTAGTGTTTATATATAAAAAATGGGGAGAGGGTTGAGGGTCTTTCTCTGGCTGCTGGGCAGCATTAACCTAGCACACCAAACCCTTTCACAAAGGTACTGGGTTGTAGAATGTGCTGCCAAGGGTTCAGCTCATGTACCTGAACGTAGATAAATGAAATTGAAGATAAATATTGGAATATGCTCTACTACTGGGACTTCCTGGAGATCAGTGGGAGACTTTGCCCAAGGTGAAGCAGTTTGTTCCAAGATCTGATGTGGGACAGAGCAGTATTTTGTTGGATGTAAAGGGGAAGAGGACACCGTGTGTTGTTTGGTTCCCTTCTGACTGGAACTCTTTTTGTTTAAGAGGCTGGTGCTGGGAATGGGGGAGGCACCATTCATGCATTTGGGAGCCACTGTAAGGAAGAGACTTGGAGCCACTGCAACTACAAAGCAAAAAAAAAAAAAAAAAAAAAAAAAAAAAACCCAACCCTACAATAAGCAATGTTTTGGGATTTTAAGATGCCCTGTGAGCATTGCACTGACTTTTCTCCCCAAGCACCATTGTGCTGTTAAGACCTGACAAACAAGCTCAGGTTAACTTTTACTTCTGGGCTCATAATCAGTTTTGTGGTTTCCACCCAATACTGCTGCATTGTTTCATGTGATTCTGAAAGTGAAACAAAAATGAAATTGTCCTGTCAGCTTTTCTTGTTGATATAGCTGAAATACAAGGTCCAGTGTGCTGCTGGCGAGTGATTTTTCAGTTCAGGGGCATCTCCTCTTCATCTGTGTGTTAAGGGAGTTTGTGTGGCTGTGGTTAGTGGTGTAAATGTAAAAGAATGCTATTTCATTTTTTTTAAAAAAGCAAAGTTAATGTTCTTGATTGAAATAACTTCTTACTCCCCTTATATTTGGATTGAGCATGCCCGTAGTTGAGGCTAGGAATTCAGAATAATATCTGATGGAGGAAACATAAAGGTTTGTTAAGCAAACATAAACATGCCACAACTAAAAGGCCAAATGCATTCTTGATGTAAATGAAATTTTCAGCTTGTTAATTCCAGCAGATAAATCAGTAGGATTGCATGGAAAGGAGCATATTGGGTCACCAAGGGAAAGGCTGCATCTGCAGTGCCCTCGCAGAGCAGGGGAGCCTGGGGCAGAACTCCCTAAACTGCTGCTGCTTTTTTTCTGTCCCTTCCCTTTTGTCTTCCTTCAGAATGAGACATCTGTGCTCCTGCACTGTCTGGTGCTGGTGCCCACGTGCATCCCTGACGGAAGCGGGAGAAAAACCCTTTAATCCTTATAAGGGGACACGGCAGTGGCCTCTGGTGCTTCCGGAGTTTTAAGGAAGTCACTGAAGTTCCTCTTGGTTGACTCCCCTCCTCAGAAATGTGACAGATGGGTCTTTTCCTTTTATGGCCAATAACCCTGGTTTCCCTTTGCTATAAAATCCTGGGTCAGAAGTGGAAGCGAGAAGTTGGGCAGGAGGAAGGGGCTGGTCTTACCAGAGCCCGATGGGTGGGGATGGAATTTGCAACATAGTAAATTCTAGGCTAAAATAAACCAAGTTACAACATCAACCCTGAGGTGATGGGTTTGTTTGTTTGAAGGGTGCCATAGATTTTCAGTCTTGTTGCTTAAGACAGCAATTAGGAATTGTGACTCTCCTTAATTTCATGGGGAGAGGTTGATCTGGTCCAAACCCAAGATGGTTTTCAAGTCTGATTGAGTTTAGATAACTTTGATTGAGTCTAGATAAGCATAGGAGAACAATACACACTTCTTCTCTACAATCTCATTTACACCAAGTGAAATGTCTTGGCTTCTTATGGATGTCTCAGAATAGATTTCTTCCTGAGCCCTAAAGAGCCATTTTCTACCCCAGTTAATGTCTGTGCCTGATGTTTGGCACTGGTGTCACTCATTAGCTGAGAACAGGTAATGTCCCTCTGGGTGGTAATTGCTGATGGCTTGGACAGCCAAAATCCAGCTTTGTCAGTCAGTAATGTCTTTTACAAATCATCCCTGGCTACAAGCGGTTTGATGAATTTGAGCCTTAAAAGTATTTTTCTAATAGTCAATCTCCTGTTTCTTGCTAAAAGTGCTTCACATCCTGTTTCACGAGGTTAATGCAAATGGCTCATTTGGCACTTGGTTAAACTGCTGCTTTTTTAAGTGGTACTGCTCGTGTTTCTTCTGTGCAAAACCTATTGGCTGACACTTTTTATTTTTGGTTCTTATGTGGCACTTGAGCTCTGAAATCAGGATAAAAAAAAAGACAGTAACTAGTTAGGAGAGTCTCTCATGATGCTCCTGGGATTGTTTCATTCCAGCCACCCCTCACTAGGTCACAGTGTCCAGTTGCAGGGGTACAGCTGGGACTTCTCTCTTGGAGAAAGATATTTCCATTCCTTGGTGGGTGACAGTGGGGTTTGCTGCTATGGAAAACCTCTTCCCCAGGGTCACTGTCTGGTCAGCAGGAGCTAAACACTTCCCCACATGCTGGGGAACCACTTTGGAAGTGGTTTTCAGTAGCATCCGCATATTCTTCAACTCTGTTTTAATGGTGGTGTGTTTGTGACTGTGCTTTTTCCTTTTTTCCTTCCTCTCCTTGTCTTTACAATAGACATCCTGGGAAAATGAGAACAGGATCTGGAAGTTGCTCTGGGGCTGGGGAAGTGGCCGAAACCGGTCTGTGTCTAACCACCTCACTTGTGCTGCCAAAATGGTTGATTTAATCTTTGGGTATCCCATCCTCTGTTCTTGTCTGTGGCTCGTAACCCCTGTGAGGGTGTTGGACTTAATCCTTTCCGAGGAGCTGCATGTACAGCATAGTTTAATAATCCACCCTTTGGATAATGTAACCTCACAACAGCAGTTTTGATCCTTCCTTATATCCAGCCATGCCAAAGCTCTCTGTACTTGCAGTTCCTCTATTTTTTTCCTTTTGTATGGGTGTAGGAGGAGGGAGATGGTTTCTGTGTGGTAAAGATGACCAGTGGACACCCATCCTGCACCAGGAGCATCATTCCTTTGTGCCTGGGGTGTTAGGATGGCTTTCCTTCTCCTGAGACAGGATTTTCCCCTCAAAACCAAACTGCCATCAGCAGTACAACATTAAATATTCCAGTTTTTGCTGTTGTGGTTGGGTCATGGCAGAAATTACTGTTGCTGCTTGGGGATGAGCTAGGTCTCAAACGGATCCCTGGAGATGAGGTGACTTGTGCTTTTGGGGCGTTTTGAGGGTTTTCTGCTTTTACAGATAACAGGCTTGCAACATCTCTGGTTTGTAGACAAGTCATGCCATGCAAATCGTTGAACAGCGTGCTTAATTAAACTCGTGTGCTCATGCAGGGGAAGAGGGGAACCGGTCTTTCCGATGGGTGTTTGTGAGTGTGGCAGAAAGGGAACTCTTCACTTGGGATTTCACAACTCCAGTGTTGCAGGGTGCTGTTCCAGTCTCACTCCTGTGCCTCACACAGCTCTGGGACCCCACAAACCTTGCAGGGGTTCCAGGAGCTGTTCCTGGCCTCTTTTTCCCGTCCTCCTGCCTGGTCTCACGTGGCTGTGTGGAACTCAGCTTGTCTTGCTGCATTACCAGCTGCTGTTGAGAGCTGCTGCAGGTGCAGAGGCTCCCTTTGGAGTTGCTAACTCAGCTTAGTCTGCAGATCTGAGGTGGTTTTTCTCTTACTCCAAAGCGTTTCCAAGCCCCGCATTTTTTCCGCAACTAATAAAAAAGTGAATTGAAAGGGATTATATGACTTAGCTGAAAATTAAATTACAGGTTAAACAATTTTTCTACTTAGAAGACAGAATGTGTCCTGAATTCCCCTCGTTTGGCAGGACATTGCAGCACTGCTCCATTAACCTGCCCGTCCCCCCACGGGAGTTAAGGCGGCTTGATCGGCTTTGGTCAGGATTAGGCTGGCCTGGGGGTCAGCAGCCACTTGGCTCGATGGCCTTAGGTGGCTCTGTCCTCTCTGCCCTACTCCTTGTGGGGCTGGTGGGTCCTTCCCAGTGTCCCTCTGCTCCCTGCAGCCATGGGAAAGCACATTGCATCATGCAGGGCAAAATAACCTTAGCAGAACTTTTAAAAACGCCCACAAATTGTGGGTTTGAGGTTTTTTTCACCACTTCTGCACCAAACAGAAACCCAGGCTCAGCTGGTGGGTGCTTTAAGTACAGGAGGAATTGGGAACATCACTCAAGGCCTCTGGAAGAGGAATCAGTAGGTTACCAGCACATTTATTTCCCTGATTAGTTTTCTGCTCCATTTTGTTGTATACTTGTCTGCTTGATATATTTTGTTATTGTTACCCAGATACCTGTACAAAATAATAGGTTTTATGCTGCAGGAGGAAATCCATTGCATCTCATTTCTGCACAGGAGCTCAGGTCTGAACTCCTTCACCACGTGGCACATCTCAGTTGTTTTGGCTTTTCCAGAAGTCCCAGCAGGCTGCTGCAGGGCCATGGGTTCTGCTTTCTCCACTGCCTTTTTTAAACCCAGCAAATGAGCCGCAGGTGACTCAGTGTCACACTGGTGAAGGTGCAAGGTGAAGGTTAGCAGTTCACAGGGCCATTTTCATACCTCTGTGGTAAATATTGTTGCTATAAATATTACAGTTACAGGGCTGGCTGCCCTGTGGTTCAGTTCAGGGGTGCAAATGTGTCCTGTCTGTACAGTGCTCGTGTGGGGAGCAGCAGGTAAGACATAACTGAAGCACACAGGCATTAAAGCAGTAAATCATCTGAATTTATGAGTTTTCAAGCAGGCCACTTATCCCTTTGCTTTCTATTTTGCCCATCCTTTCTCATTCCCCAACTTTTTTTTTTTTGGTATATTTTTTGTTTAGTCTGGCCTGTTTAAAGCTAAGAACACCTTACTTTGGGGGTTTCCCATCATTTGGATTTCATTTCCCAGGTAACACAAGCTGTGCTAGCCCAGTTTCTGAGGGTGGACTTGTACCCAGAGCAAAGCTGTTTACCTGACCTGACCAAGCATCAGTTCACCTTCCCTCATCCCTTGCTGGTGTTGTGATGATCTGGAGTGTGAACTTCTGTTGTTGGTAGAGATTGCAGTTTAAAATGTTCTAAATTGAAAGCAAGGTGTGTTAATGCTGCTAAATTACCATTAAAATTGCTATAGTGCAGAGACTCCTTAAAAAGGATTGTAGGTGTGTGTTACATAAACCTGGGTCTCCATGCAATTTTTGATGGAGAAGAGGACAACTCTAACAGAGTTCCTCTTGCTGATCTTTTTATGTTATAATAAAATCTGGGAAACTGTAGGGGGAGAGAAAACTAGGGGAAAAAGGGACTGGAAGAGGCTCCCTCCAGGTTCTGCCAGCCAAAGGGGTAGGGGTTTGTGTCTGGAGCTGGGTGATGGGGGGAATGAATTTGTTTATCCTGTGGTGGTGTAAGAGGGAAGTTTCAAAATTAACTTCAGTAATTGTTCCTCCTCTCAGTCTCACAATGCATCATTAGCAGGTACCTCTGCAAATAAGATACCTTCCTTTGTCAGCCTTTACCTTCTTGGCATCCTTGGGTGCAACGCCTGGGCGTGAGCTTCCGGAGTTATCCTTTAAAAATCAAGTTGCTTGTCTTGAACTCTAAATCTGTGCCTCTCCCAAGGTCTCTATTGTTTCCACCAGTTCCACAGTCAGATCTCATCGCTTAGTGTTGCAGCTATTGGAAGCAGCATGCCTTTTTCTGTGAGATTGTGCAGAGGATTACATGGATAACCTCCTGGATCTGCTCTGCTGGATTGAGTGCAGGAATGTGCACTGGGGGAGGGCAGGAGGGGCAGCTGCTGAGGCTTTGAACTCCTCTGCTAGTATTTAATTATTTACCTTGGCTGGGAAGGCAGTAGCTGTTATCTGCAATCAGTCCAACAGATCTCAAAGCTGTGCTTGACAGCTACAGATGTGTTTCCAGTAGCATGTGCTGAGCTTCTCTCAACTTTTTCCCTGGGAAGGAGTGATATGACCTCAGGTACAGTGATTTAGCCAACGTAGTTGGTGTGAGGTCCCAGGATATATTTAACCTGCCTTTCTAAAGTGAACAAGCAGTGTTCTCCTCTGTCTGCACTGCAGGTAGACTCAGGTTGGTGGGTGACCACCTCTGGGTATGTCACAGTCCACCCTGGATCCAGAATTCTCAATGTGCTGATCTGGAGAGATGCTCTGTGTGATACCAGCTTGCTCAGGGGTAGGAACTAGCTTTTGAAAGAAAAAACACATAATTTTGGGGAGGAGAGCTTATCCTTGTGAGAAACACTTGTTCCTCAGCTCAGGGGAAGGCATCCTGGTGTGATGGATATGTGATGCAAATACTCCAGTGCTCTTTTCTACAGCCAACCTGCTGCCTGCACCTTTTGATGTATTTCTCAGAGCCCTGGAGCTTGAGAGAAAAAGTAGCTTTGAAACAATCATACTTCTTTATAAACATTCCAGAGAATGAAAAAAAATTAGTTTTGTTCAAGTTCAAATTAAATATGACCTTTCTCCATGAAACAGCTGTTTCTCATACTCAGGTTACCCTGAGTGTGAGATCAAGGAGCAATTTCTTGTGCCAGTGCTGTTTCCACCTCTGGCCAGCCACAGGGTCAGTGATGCTGAGCAGCATTTCTTGTGTGAAGCTGCAGATATTTTTGCTTCATAGGTCTTTAACCACTTCACCCACAACAGCAGCTGTTCTGGCCTTTTAAAAGTCAAGCTCTGAGGAGGGAAAAGCTTATTTTGGTTTGGTCTGTGTGTTTCAGAAATTTCTGTATTGCAGATAGGAGCTAGTTGTACTGACTTAGGCAAGAGGTGGGAGTTACCACACATTTCTGGTTCTGGGATTCTGACACAGACAACCCAAACCTTCATGGGAACCAGCCTGGAAGGAAAAGGGCATTGAGTATCTCCAGTATCTTAGAGATGGGGTGGGACTAAATATATGCTCAATTTATCAAAAACAGGCAAAACAGAAGACATTGGTTTGGGTCATAATTTTTTTGTAATGGGATTTAATATATGGCTGTATAAAAGCTTTAACCACCCTTCTTAAAGATTGGACTGGATGGAGATCTTTTCCTATCTTAATAATTCTATGATTCTGTTCTTTGGTTCTTGATGGGTTTTGGATATAAATGCATGTTTTCCTTATCCAGCTTTTAATTCCTGGTCACTCTTTTTTTAGGTCTCTATTTTTATGCCACAGCACAATTTTACAGCCTAGTCCAAGCTTGTGCCTTTGCTTTATTTCTCCCTGTGGCCTCTCCCCTCACAGAACGACTCATGGCCGTGCTCAGGAGAGGAAATCTCCGTTTTTCCCAGGTTTCCCTTCCTGCTCTCCATCGCTGCCGTGTGAGTGGCTGCCGCTGAGCGGCAGCGCTGCCTGGGGAACAGCCGTGCTCCCGGGGGAGCTCCAAACCCACGGATGTCCTCCCAGCCCCTTGATCCCTGCTCCATCACCCATCCAAAGCATGGCATTCCTTTCTCTACCCTGCCTGGATTTTGTGTTTGGGCTTGGTACCTGCTGCCCATCATGCCCGTTGTGTGCGGCTCCAGGACCGGAATATTGCCACAGCAATTCATGCTGGAAGGAGCTTTCCCTGCACTGGGCACTCAGGGATCTGTGGAGCTGGGGTCACCCCTCCTCCCTGTGCTGGGTGTTTGTGCATCTCTAAAGAGGGGTCTCTTACCCAAATGGATTGTCTTGGGCTGGATTATAGCCTCTTTATCCCAGCTTAACATATAGGAAATCCCAGAAACAGCCCTGAAGGACTCTGTTCATGAGAGCTTATCCATGCTTAACGGTTGTATTCATTTAGCCACTTCTGCATCAATTTTTAGTTAAAGTCGGTGCAGCTTTATGGACAGTGAAACTGTGGGGAGGAAGACTCTGTGGTTCTTTGCTTTCACATTAACTCATCTGGCTGGGAATTGCAGCTCTTTAATTAAAGCAGCACAGTACGGGCCGGCCCTGAGGTGCTGTTCTGAGGCACTTGCATTCCCATCTGCTTTTGGGTAAAGCTCAGCCTGTTTGGGGTCAGCCTGTGCTATTGCACGTCCAAGAGCAGGAGGAAGCAGCGAATCAATCTCTGGGGCTCTGTCCCAGGCTGCCTCACCTCCCTCCAGCCAACATCCCACGTGTGCCATGGGCAGAGGCCGCTGGAGCGTGCACCTCGCCCTTCCTGGGGGATGCAGGGAATGGCGGCGGCACAAGGATTTAATTACCCAGCATGTGGAGGGCTGAGGGGAGCTCAGAGCCACCGCTGGGAGAGGAGGGCGGTGACGACAGCCGGGGCTGTTGCCTGTTGTTGTTTAAGTCGAGTTTCCCCCACCCTCTCTGCGTTCTGCTCAGTCAGTAAATGGCTCCGTGTAAACTCCTACGGCACAAGCGGGCACGCGGGAATGCCGTGGGCAGTCGGGCTGGGATCTGTGTGGATCATCTGATGTTTTTGTCCATGTGGCATTTGTTTAGGTTGCAACCGGGAAAAGTGATTTCTGTTACTGACTGTGGCCAAGAGAATGTGGAGACTGGCAAGGAAAAGTTGATTACTTGGGATTTTTGCCCCCCCACAATGAGTGGGATGGACTTCAGAGAGTTATTTTTAGTTGATGATAGAGTGGGGGGAAAAAAGTCTAGGCTGCGTTTAAAACTGTAGCATCCATTGGAAGTACCAGCAGAAGTGCTGAGGAAGGTGCTAAATTCATCAAAAACACTCCCTGCCACCTTCATTAGGTGCTGGGACAATTAACAAGGGTGTTGAAGGGTTGTGCTCCCACACTGAGAGCAAAGTGTCCACCCTTGGCCAGGCTGGCCCTGAGCACAGAAAGCTGCACATCCACCACTGACCCTGGGAACAAAGGATCCTCCTGAACCCAAACATGTTTGTGCTAATGCCGGCCGCTTCCTGGCGGGCAGCGGGAGGAAGCGGAGCCACTGCCTCTAACAGATGTACAGTGAGGAGATTACAGGGTGTGATTAAACACCCCCTCCATCACATCCTCCCTCGGCCGAGCAGCAGTCATGGACTGTCCCAGGCTGCCTGCCAAGCCGGGGCAGATGTAACAGGCAGCAGATTCTTAATAATCTCCTGTCTCCGTGCCTGGTTTGGAGCCGTTTCCTAATGCCAAGACTTCTTCAGCACCTAAAGTGTGAGCTGCCTTAGCTGTACCTGTCTGTGAGGAGGAGTGGGCTGGGAGAAGGCAGGAGAAAACATGGTATTCAGTGTCCAGAAATGATGCACTCAGCTGAAGTGCTGTTAAAGCTAAAGCACAAGTGCCCCTACCTGAGTACAGCAGGGTTTGCTAAGGGACCAAGTGCTGAAGTGATGGCTTTCTCCTCGAGCCGGGTCTTGGGAGCTCTCAGAGAACCTATCACACCCGAGATATCCCAGCTACCCTGAATGGCTTAAAATTAGCAGGATGGCTTCTGAGGTAGTGTTGGAAACAGAAAAAGGTTTAATAAAAGACAAAATAACAAAGCTCTTACAGAGAAAAACCTGAGCCAGTGGCAAGAGGTTCTTGCTCCTGCTAAAACACCCCACAAAAGCCATTATTTCTTTTGTTCTCTTCTTTTTCTAGTGAATTACCTTGGCAGGACCTCTTGGCCTCTGTCCAGTCGACCAGCCCCAGGTCTGAGGTGAAGTCCAAAAGGTCCTATGAGATGTCTTTGTACCAAACTGGGAGAGAAACTTCTGTGCCTTTTGCCTTTTTAAGCAGACAAAGAATAATTTAGTCACTTCATCAACAGGGGGCACATTCCTACACTGAAGAAGTTGGGAAGGATCCTTATTTTGGTGGACTGAGTTGCTTTTTGGCCACTACACTTGGAGTAGATGACTTGTTCCCTCTTTGTGGGTTTATGTGGTGCCTTATATTGCTGTAGCCAGTCTTGGTGCCTTGTGCTGCTCCTCTCATGGAAATAATCTAGGTTGGTTGCAAAAAATGAGCTGTTCTACTGCATGTTTAGGTTAATTAATATGGTAATGGGAGAGTATCTTCCATTCTCAAACAAAGGGTTGGTTTTGAAGTAGAAGAACCTTGGTGGAAATTGTAGAGTTCAGAATTGTCATTGAATGACAAAGCCCTCATCAGTGGGTTGGGTTTGACTCAGTAGAAATTTAAAAAGGTCATTTTTCTTGGGCAAGGGCTGTGATCTCAGTTGTGGTACCAGAGCAGTAGCTGTTGTCTGAATGGGCTTCCTCCCCAGTTCTGTGTGAAGGGATCAAACAATGTGCCATTGTTTTTTGGGTAGAATAAGGGGGAAAATCACAACAGGTTCTGCTAATGACACGTGTGTGGTGCATATTCCCAAGCCTCCCACGGAGAGGACATTGCTCACTCAGAGGCAGCACCAGGTGACACTCGGGAGTCAGGAAGCCACAGGACTGTCCCCTTCATGGGGTGCATTGGCACAGGCCCAGCTGCCTGTGGGTTTGCAGCTCCTTGAGGACAGCACAGCTTGGGAGGGATCCCAGAAATGTGCACAGCTGCGGTGGCTCCCGCTGTGCCGCCGTCACACGGGGAACCGGACACCTCCTGTGGTGCCATCCCAGGAATCTGCGTGGCCATGCCTCTTCCCTTTCTCCTTGCCTGCACAGAAATCCCTTTTGCTGAGTGCAGGAGACAACTGTTTGGCAAATAACAGCAGCCTGGGCTCCAGGGAGAGCATTGTTTCCAATAGCCACCAGGCTGGAGGCAGGAGCAGAAGGGAATGACTTGGGATGAGGGTCTAAGTGGCACCATCTGCTTCAGAAGGGCATCGTTTGGGCAGCAGAAGAGGCTCCTGGAGTTAAGTAATTGGGAATAGCAGGCTCCTGGCTGGAAAGTGTGCCAGCCCTCCTGGCAAAAAGCTGTTAAATCTCTGTTGCTGGCGTGTGGAAACAGTTCCGTGTAACAGGGCTCCAAAGGCTCTTTTTAACCCTTGGTGTGCATATAAAAAAAACAACCTGAGGCACTTTTGATCTCGGAAGGGCATGTGGCCAGGTGTTGGGAATAAAGGGGAAGGTGGGTCCTCATGGAGGTATGTGAACAGCTCCCAGTCTGATCCTCCTGTGCTGCCAACAGCCAGATGTGGCCTGCCAAAAATGCACACAAAATGGTGCCTGTTTTAACAGCTTTAGCAGGAAAACACAGGGTGTGATGAATGATTCATGAAAATCAATAGAAACTGAGGCATTTACTGCCCCTTAAAACCAGTGCCTGCCTGCCAAGGGGTGCATTTGCAAGGTGAGTGATCACAAAATGCTCTGCTGGGTTTTGGGATGCAGTCACACGCTCGCTCCAGCCCTTACCCCGCTGTCTGCAAACACGTCCGGCTCAGCAGCCAGGCCCAGGAGCCTTTCATTCTCCAGATGAAAGCACGAGCAGTTGGGCATCTCCCAACGAGCACAGATACAAACAAGGCCCCATTTTGCATCCCCCCTCCTAGGGTGGCTTCCTTGGAAGCTTTGGCCTTCATCCTGTTTGTCTGATTCATGATCAAAAGAGTGTTGCTGCCTACGTGTGTCTTGAAGCATTTTCTTCTTTCATATCTCACATAAACGTCCAATTTCTTCATTAAAATAAAATGAAGGTAAATGCAATCAAGTAAGATTTGTCTCTGCAGTATTTTGCTGATAGTGAGACCAGGGCTGAGCAAAGCTCTTCTGGGACCTTTTCTGGTTTGCAGGGGAAAAGGATGCTGCATGGCCAGATGGGTTTTCCTGCCAGGGGGAAGGTTGGATCTAAGAGTCCAAGCCCCAGCCATCCTGAAGATGAAACAGTTGGATCATAAACTTGTATTTTTTTCAAGTCTGATCTGAATGTTTTTTAATCTTCCTCAAATTAAAGGAAAATCTCTTGTTTGACCCAAAACAAAATTGTTTTCTTTGGCCAGCCAACTGAAAAAATCAGCTCTGTCCCCAGTGTTGGTCCAAGTCCCTTCCCAGTTGTGCCTCCACAGCAATCCTGCTCCATGCAACTTTACCAGTCCTGGATTAGAGCCTTTTTAGCAATTCTCTTGCTAAAGAATTTGCAACATGAGAGTTCAGCCACTTGCTCTAAGTTTAGTCCAGCTATTCTGGTTTAGTTTGTAAATATTTGTTCATATTCCACCTTGGTTTTATGGATGTTTGTCCACATCCTGTGTTTTTCAGCTGTTTAATCATTTCTTTTGTGAGATTTTGCAAAACAATATTTATATATATATATATATATATATATATATATATATATTTGCTTGTGTGCCTGGTGAAGCTGAGATTTTGATGTAACTGCAGAGTTTCCATCAATGGTGGAATTAGAAACCCTTTATATGAGGGTGAAGGATTTTGGTCAGAAAACAGATGAACTTGATGTCCTTTGGCACCACATTTTTACCTCTGCAGTCTCCTCTGGGTTGTGACTGGTGAGCCTGGTAGCTGTCCCGTGAGTTTTAGGTGATTAGGATTTATGGATTCAATCTATTTTCTTCTGCCTTGGAAAGACCTTTGGCTCCCATTATCTTTGCCTTTGGTCTCCAACAGAGGACAAACCTGCAGCCACTGTAGCATCCTGCCAGCCCCACCCTCACCTGAGAACCTGCAGCTTGATGGGGGAATTTTTACAGTTCTTAAAGCTGTTAGTGGTGTGCTGGGTGATTTTTTTTTTTCTTCCTTTAATGTTTGTTATCCTCCTCAGGAGACTTGTCGGAAGTGCCAGGGGCTGTGGAAGGAGCACATGAATCTCACCTGCGAGCAGCTGGCTGAGAAGGATGACATCAAATACAGGACATCCATGTAAGTGAAACTCCACAGCCAGGGGAAAACAGGGAGGTGGGTGAACTGGGAATCACAGGACACTGTCCCTCAGTTTCTGCTGGCTGTCACTGCCTTCCCCAGGAAGGTCCCAGGGATGGCAGAGCTGAGGGGTCAGACAGCTCCCAGGATGGGATTTCTGTCTGTGAAAGATCCTTGGCAGCAGATCCAGCTGGTAATTTGAGAACGTGGGAAAGTTGTCACCAGCCCAGCCTGCTCCTCTGGCTGGCCCAGTGTCTGCAGGCTGGCACCTGGTCCTTCTCCGAGGTGAGAAACCCCCATTAGCATTGCTGGGGGGAGAAGGGAGGTGGTGTATGGAGGCAGAGGAGTGGATTGAGTCACAGTAGGTCGTTACTACCCTTTGAAAATCTGGAGTGGAGACTGCACTGTTTGCTCAGCTGCTGCTTTGTGGGAGAGGATGTGTTTTCCTCCCGAAGCTTTTGCCTGTTTCTAACCAGTTTGTAGGAATTGTTACAAAGTACAGTCACATTTTGAAATACGCAGATGTAAATCCTGACTGTTACCCTAAAATCTTTTGCAGTTTGATTTCTCTCTTATCTACAGTAAATGACAAAATCTTCTGCCTTGAGGAAACAGGGGAATTTTCATCCATGGAGCTAAATGTCTGGTGCAACCAAGTGGGACTTGCCCAATTGCCCAATCCCTTCCTCTCTGATTTAGAGTCTGTCTGGCATGAGTAGAGGTTGGGAAGCTCCACCACTGGGATTTGAATGACTCTTGCTTGCTCATCCCACAGTCCCTAATTCAGAAGAAAATCTTTACAGATTTGACTTTTTTTCTCTGCTGATCCTTTCCCTATAGGAAAGAGGGATGAGAGGGAGGAGGAATGAGTTGTCATGTCCCTAATAAGGAAAAAAATACCAGTTTCAAAACCTTCAGCAGATTGTGTCTGTGGATAGATAAGTCTAACTGCCTGATACAATAAAAACTTCCTTTTGAAGCCCTGCATAAGGAAAGGGAAGCCCAGCTGGAGTTCAGGCTAAACTTCCTGCCTTGCTCAAAGTTTCCAAAAAAAAATCTGCATTGACAGCATCCTGTTGAGTGGCAGAGGGAAGAGCAGCTGCAGCTCCAAGGAAAGTCACTCTCAAGTTGGGTTTTTGTGCCTATTCTTAGCACATCTCCACGTGCCTGGGTGCAGGTCATGCTGGGTATAACTCTGTGGGAACCTTGGGTGTCTGCAAGGCTGGGAAGTTCCCACCTCACCATTCCCTGCTCCTCTGGTTGTGCTGATGGAGCAGTTTGTGGGGCTGTGCTGTAGCCTGGTTTACTGCTGTATTCCTCAAAAATACCTCCCTGCCATCTCCCAAACATTTGTTAACTTTGCAGATGCACTGAAGCAGCTGGGTGGAGATGCCTGGCTAAGGATGATCCTTGCCCACTGTCAGAAGAATTGTGCTTCCCTCCATGAAAACACGCTGGCTTTGCTCTGCTGTCATCAAATTTCACTTCTAGGTTGTGAATTAAAGTGTAACGTGATCTCCAGCGGTCAGAAAATGGACCCTCAGGATAATTTATATTCTTAAGTCTTTTAATTAAATGACCAAACCTTCCTTCATTTCTGTGCCAAAATAGTCTTGCTGTGAGCTGAGCCTGTGCTGGTGCGTGTCTCGCTGCCAGGGTGTCCCTTGGGAACAAGGATTGAGCTTTGTCCTGGATTCCCACTTGTGCTCTGTTAGATGAAAAAACCATTTTTAAACCTAAAGCAATAACCTCTGCAAAATGTATGTAGGGAATCTTAGAGAAAAGATAACGCCTCTGTTGGGAAACGTGATTATTTTTCAGTTACTGATTTTAATTTAACAAACACTAAATAAATCTGGAGCATAGCAGCCAGGCTTAGAAAAGAAATACATGGTCATGGCAACTTTGTAGCCAGAGCAACGGGCAAACATTAAAGCTAGAGGTGACAGCCAAATGTTTGCTTTTCCTGAGCTTTATCTCCTTGGCTGTATTTTCCTTCAGCCAACTCAAGCATCCATGTGCCTTTTGGCCCTTGAACGTGCATCTCAAATTCCTCCCAAGCCAGAGGCTGGTGCTTTGGCTCTCGTGGAAACCAGCATCAGGGCTGCAGCATGCAGCCAGTGATTGACTTTTTTTCACTTATTTTGTTCTTGAGTTGTCATGGGCTGGCTCCAAGTGGAGCTGAGCCCAGACCTCCTTGGAACAGCAGCAGACTTGGGGCTGGAATCGGAGCAAAGAGGAGGGGGTTAAAGCCTTGCTGGGGTAGTGTAACAGTAATTTTATCACAGGCTGGTGAGTGCAAACACCCCTTTGCTAATTCTCCCTGGTCTTGCAGAGAGGAGAAGATGACAGCTGCCCGGATTAGGAAATGCCACAAGTGTGGGACGGGCCTGATTAAGTCGGAGGGCTGTAACCGCATGTCGTGCCGCTGCGGCGCCCAGATGTGCTACCTGTGCCGGGCTGCCATCAACGGCTACGACCACTTCTGCCAGCACCCCCGCTCTCCTGGGGCACCCTGCCAGGACTGTGCCAAGTGCTCCCTCTGGACAGACCCCACAGTAAGTAACAAAGGATTTTTGTGAATGATTCTCACCCCAGTTTCAATCACTGTCCACACCGGCGCTTTGCAATACACACATTCCACCGGGAGAAGATGGTTTCTGCCAGCACAACTTTTACCTTTCCCAAGGCAGCTAAAACATCACACTGGGATTCTGCAACAGCACAGAGTCACATCTGACCACAGCTTGGAGGGAGCTGGTGTTGCTTTAGGGAAAATCAGCTCCTTTCAGATGAGGTCTTTGGCTGGAAGTGCTCTGAGTGCTGTTCTGGAGAGCGAGGCTGGTAGGGAGCAAGTGCTGGCACCAAGCATGGTAGCCAGCATTGGGATTATTGGGACTCACTCCTATTTTTGCAGCTGAGATGGTGTTGGCATGGCTTGGCATTTGGAGGCAAGGAGAATTGTGGTTTGGTGCCCAGATGATCTGACTGCTGGCTGTGAATCCTGTCACAGACATGGACCCATCAGAAAATTGCCTGCAAGCCCAGAGTTGTAGTTGGGTCCATTCTCAGGGCTGTTATCAACAGCTGCAGAGGGAGAGCTGAAGTGTGGAGTGAGCTGGGAGGGAAGCTGTAGTAATTTAATACAACTCCTATCTGTGACAGGCTTGGGAAAACTTGCTGCAGCAAGTCAGTTTCTGTAAATAGAGGTCTTCAATACTGTAAATCCAGGAGTGTTGGAAGGAGCAGGAGTTGAATTTCCTGAGCCGTAGAGCAACATGAATGTGGATCTGCCTTCCCAGGGCTCGCCTGAACTTCCTTTTTCCTAGTGGTTCTTTGTCTTGGGTTTCTGCAGCTTTCCAGGCTGTTCCCAGCCCCCCTGTCTGCAGGGAATGTGCACAATCCTGCATCTGCACAGAGCCAGGGAAAAGCCATTCTAAATCTCTCCCCTCTACCTCCAGGCTCTTGGGGATCTCCCAGCAATGTCACAATCAGAATAAGCTTCCAAGTCTTCTGCTTGCCTGCTTTTATTCCCTGAATTATCCTGTCATTGTGAGCTGTTAAACTACACACAGCCACCTCCTTGCAGGCACCCCTGTAGTGTTTCTGACACCTGGCTCTGAGTTTCTTGGATTCCTGTCCCACTCCTTTTCCAGCAGGATGCGATTTGGGGCTCGTCAGCGCTGGCATCCGTTGTTCCTGTCAGGCTGCTGATTGTGCTGGGGGATGGCATTTGTTCAGAGCCAGAGAAAACATGAGGCCTCTCAAAAAAGCTCGTACTGTACTTTCAAATAAATAAATAAATAAGCAGCACAAAGAGGCCACTGTCACCAGGCCCTTTCCACCTCTCTAATTAACCAATGTTGTGGCAAAGAAAAATTTCCCACTGTCAGCACAGAGCTGGCACTGCCTGTTCTTTTATTATTTAATTCTTTTTTGGATGATGGAGTGCTGGTGGGCTGGGGAGGTGAAGCTGGGTGACTGTCCTTGCTGCAGTGCAAAGGGTAGCAGAAAACTCAGCTCTTGGCTTGAAGCTGCAATGATGGTGGGTACCTGTGTGCATGGTCCTCCCTCATAAGGGACTTAGGGACACCAACCCAACCCTTCCAGGGTGATCTGTGCTCTCATATGGGACATGGAAACAGGAGTTAGCCTGGTAGATGTAAAGAGGAGAACGGAATTTGAGTCTTGACATGGAGATTTGAAAGAGCGGAATACCATTGCATCAGTAGTGTTCTGTCCTTTGCTGGGGATAACATCCATCCAAGGCATGACTTGGAAAGATCTGGTTTGAGTCTAAATTCCTATTATTTACAGCAAAATTCAGGTTTCTTTAAAATAGGAAACCTTTGTTCTTTTACAAATGTTTAATGTTTTCCCAGTCTGAAACAATTCTTGTGAAAGTATAAGTAAACCTATTCATTAGCTTGGGTTAAAAACAAATTAAAGGCAGTCCTCTAGGAATGGCAGCATCTGTTAGTCTTTGTCTCAAATGATCTTGAGAGAGTAAAGCAGAGGCTTCAAAATTTCCCATAATTAAAGGTTAGTTAAAATTTTGTCCCTAAGCTGTAATCAGGCTGGAGTCTGATTTAAAAGTATCGGTGCAATATTTGCTGGCTCTGAGACAAGCTGCAGTCCTGCTGTGGTGAGCAGCTTCCAGGGGGGACAGGCAGGAATTGTTTCATCCCTGCATTTTTTTCTGGAGTTAATTGGTGCCCTGCACCCCTGTAGGAGGTGCCAGGAGCCCTTCCCAGGATGCTGCTTGGCCAAAAGTCCTTGTGTCCCCCAGTCCATGTGGGCTCTGCTCTGCAGGAGGGGCTGATGCAACATTGCCAGAGACAAAGCTCAGGAGGGAGCAGTGGGAATAAAGCTGTTAGAAAGCATCCAGAGGAGAGATGGAGGGCCTTGAGGGGAAGCTGTCTGAAGAGTGGTTGAGACTATTTGGAGAAGAGGAGACTGAGGGGAGATTCATTGGGGGCTGCAGCTCCTCCTGAGGGGCAGCTCCAATCTCTGCTCCCTGTGAGCAGGGACAGGACCCAAGGGAATGGCTGGAGCTGTGTCAGGGAGGTTAAGTTGGATATCAAGAGAAAATTCTTCCCCCAGAGGGTGCTGGGGCACTGAACAGGCTCCCCAGGGAATGGTCACAGCCCGAAAGCTGCCAGAGCTCCTGGAGCATTTGGACAACACCAGGCACAGGGGGGGATTGCTGGGTGTCCTGTGCAGAGCCACAAGTTGGACTTGATGATAATTGTGGATCCCTCCCAACTCGGAATACTTTATGGTTCTACAAATTGGCTCTGGGATGCAGGGGCTGTGTTTTCCCTGATTTCTAAATATCTGCAGCAAACCTCAGGCTGCTTGTGTGAATTTCATCCAGTTTTTACATATCTTGGGATGCAATGGGAATAATGCATTCTGGCTCTTTTGGTAAACCAAGTTCTGCTCTCAAACATGTTATTTTGAATTTAATACTCATCTTTGGGCTATCAGTAATATTGCACAGAGACTTTTTTTGGCTTTAAAGTTTTAAGATGTTTTCAGTAAACTCTTAAAACCCTCCCAAAGGCCCATCGTTAAAGTTCAAAGCAGAAGACTAATCATCATGAGGTGTTTGCAATTATCCCCCCTTCTGGTGTTATAAAAAGATGATGTCAAGAGAAGGCTGTGTAAAACTTCAAATGCATCAAGGAAATGCATGAAGTGCACAGTGCTGCCTTTAGGATTTGGAAACGGGGAGGGGGGGAAGCTCCCCTAAATTTAGGATGTGGAGTTTCTGGTGGGTTTGGGGATTTTTTTAACTGCTATAAAATGCCTCAATCATAAGCATATGGTTAATCCAGGGGAATTCACAGAAAGCCATCGATATGGAATGCCTGTTGCTAAAATAACTCTGCATTTCTTGAACGCCGGCGTGTGCTTCATCCCCATCCCGGCCCCCCTTTTCCTGCAGCACTGCGGATGCCCTGTTCCAGTTACAACACAGCCTGCTTTTATCCCTGCTTCCTGCTGCATGGAGGAGCACGCTGGAGACAGCCGATGCCTGCTCTTGCTCAGGCTCTCCGCAGCTGATCTGGGAATGATTTGAAACAAAACCCCTTAGTCCTTTGGAAGCCTCCGTCGCGAAAAATCATTTCAAGTTTATTAGGAACGGCTGCGGCCACACGTACGTGGAAAAAAGAAAGCAGTAAAGAGGCAGAAAGGGGGAGGCAGTGGTGCTGAAGCACTTTCTAAAGTAGGGGAGGAGTTGCAGAGCCCAGAAATAGGCACCAGGACTCTTGTTTTCCCTCTTTTCAGGAGGCGGCAGCCGCTTCCCGGTGACACTTAATAATTAAAGATAACGAGAAGCGCTGGAGATAAAAACAGAGCTTTCAAAAGCTCCCTGGTTGGCACTTTTGTTCTGGGCAGAGGAGGTTTTATTTGGGGGGAGGTTGTCTTTGTGTGACTTGCTGAGCTTTTATCTCCTTTGCTGCTGTATTTTCTCATTCCCAAGGGCAGTTTGTTTCTCCAGCAGCTTTTTCTGCTTGTGGCAGGGCCCTGTGTGGATGCTGGATGAGGCTCCTCTGCAGCAGCATTGTTGTATCAGGCCTCCCTGCCATGAAAAGGTGCCTCTCTTAGCAACCCAGCCCCGCTCCTCGCTAATCCATCCACAGGCCGAGCCATCCGTTCTGCCGTGATTGGCTCCGTGCTCGCTGCATTCCCTGGATTCAGTGGCAGAGGGCTGAAAGGAAAAGCTTCCTCCATGCCGAGAGAGCCTTTCCCAGGTGGGGGATGGCAAGGGCAGGCTCCCACGCTGGCCAGGGATGAGCATTTGTTTTCCTTGCCTACAGGGTGGGATGAACAGAGCATCCCACTGCTGGGTCTGGGGCAAAGCTTGGTCCTGTTTTGTCACTTGAAAACACAGCTCCTGCTGATGACCACGTCTGCTTTCTGCAGATAAAAAGTGTGAATGCATCTCAGAGATCCTTTGCATTTTCCTCTTGGCCACCTCCCTTCTCCCGTGCTGCAGCAGCAGAGTGTGGGGAAGGGCCACGTTGTAGCATTGCCCTGCATTTCCTCTCTGGCAAAAAAGCCAAGTTGCATCTTTGCTCAAAAAAAACTGCCCAGTGCTGAGACCTCTCCCCAGGGTTGGGAGGTTGCTTTTTTCCTTTTTTCTTCTTTATTTCTTTTTTTGTTTTTTGTCTTGCTGTAGGCAAGGCAGCTGACAGGAAGATGACTGTTAACTTGACAAGATAAATGCCTTCAATCCACACAGCCTGTGAACAGGCCATTAAAATTATAATCTAATCCTTTATTAAGGGACTTGAACCCGCTCAGGGAAACGGACACAAGAAGCTTTTGAAATCCTTCTGCAGCCTCCACCCCATGTGATGTTAAAAGGTTTCTCACCACAAAACCAGCCATAAGTGTGCTAATGAAATCTTAATTTTCGGTGTGGGTGCTTTACCCCTCGATGAATCTGTCATCTTTCTAATTACTGTGGTATTAAAAAACAGCCTTTGGTTCCAAAGAATTAGAAGTGTTTTGCAAGATTCACTAAAATAGCACCAGGACTTATTTGTTGGTTTGTTTTTTTTTTTAATTCTGACCTGCACAATATGTATTAGGCAGAACTTGTGGCATCAGCTTTCTTTCAGAACATCCTAAAATTATCTTGCTGTTTACATATCATCAATTCTTTTGTTCTATCTGGGATGTGGATCTTTTGTAAATACTGCAGGTATTGAACAGTGCTGTGTATTCATCACTTGCCAAATTTAATATCAGTCTCTTAAGTAGGAAGGTGCTTGTTGTGCAGTGTATTTTTTTTTTGTTCTTTTGATATTAATGGATACCAGTCTTTCAGAAATACTGGTGCAAAAAAAAAAAAAAATCCAAGCTAAGTCTTGGTATGTGAGATAAAGTGTAAGCACTTCTTAACCTTCCAGTGGGAAAATAAATTTTTATCAGCAGAGAAGCAACAGGGCTGATAAGTTCTGTTCCTGGAGATGTGGTTTGTTGTGGCTCTGCTGTGATTTGTGGTTTCAGAACTAGTCAAGAACTCGTCATCCTGATCCAGGTCTGCTCCTGGCAGATTTTTGCATCCAGGGTGTGCTGTGAGCTGTGCCTCTCTTGCAAGCCCCGAGGGGATGGAGCTGAGTGGGGGTCTGTGGCTGCTGTAATTTGGGGGATGTGTTTTATGTTGTCCTGGGGAGCTCTGGGGGTCACTTTGGAGGTCTGGCAGATGGGGTTGGCCGTTCCCCATTCCCCTGGAGCCGCGGTAATCGAATCCAGCAGCACCTTGGGCCAGTGCAGCTGGCTCCAGCCCCGGGGCAGATGGATGTGTCCAGCCCCATTAGAGGGAGGTCAGCTGCAGTTTAAACTGGGAGGCTGGAGCAAGCCCTGGCTGCAGCAGGGTCTGGTGAAGTTGTCTTTGATGTGTCCAGGACTGAGCGGAGCTGCAGCGTCCGGGGTGGTGACAGGAAGGGGGTGTCCCTGGGAAGCACCACTTCACAGGATTAATCATAGATTTTTGTTGGAAAGGACTTGAAAGCTCATCCAGCTCCACCTTCTGCCCCGGGCAGGGACACCTTCCACTATCCCAGGTTACTCCAAGCCCTGTCCAACCTGGCCTTGGACACTTCCAGGGATGGGGCAGCCACAGCTGCTCTGAGCACCCTGTGCCAGGGCCTCCTCCCCCTCCCAGGGAAGGCTTTACTCTGTAATCACAGAACTAATAAAAGCATTTTGTTCAGTTAAAGGGCACATTTCTAGGCTTTAAGGTAAGGTTTATCCTTTGTGAAAGGGAAGGAGATACTGGGTGATCTTGCTCAGCTGAGCTTAAAATATATTTCTTGTCACATAAACCTTCAGGTACATCTTCTCCAGTAAGTGGCAATAAAATGGGAGTGGTGGCTGTATCCATTTTCAACAGCATTGCAAAATATTGTCTGAGAAGGGGAAAAAAAATCAAGTCTTAAAGCTTGAAACCAAGCTTTGAGAGTGCTGCTGGGGCAGCTAAAGAGCAGGGGATGTTTGGTTGCCTGTGGAGCATGCCCAGATGATTTTCCAGCCAGGAATACTGATATTTGGGGGGTAGTTAAGCATTCCATATAGGCTCAGAAGAGCCATTCTTCAGCAGCTTTTGTGGAGATAGATAAGCTGTAATTAACAGCCCATGCAAGCAGCCTGCTTGGGAAAGAGAAAAAAAAAAAAAAAAAGCATGTCCTGGAAAGTCTTAATTTTTAACCATTGACTCACAGAATAATAAAAGGGAGGGAAGTATTGAGTTTTTGGCTTTCTGCACATTAAGATAACTTCAGTCTCCCAGGGAAACCTTATCTGGTGGTGGAGGAGGGGATTTCTCCACAAGCTTCCCAGGCTGTACATGTGCAGGACTGTCAGCTGGGGACTGGGAAGCTTGAAATCATCTCAGTGTAGCTGCATGCACGAAACATATTTTGGATTTAGTTCCAGAGCACTCTTCAAAATAAGGGTTATTTTTCACGTTAAGAGTGTTCAGGAAAAAATGTATGTATTTTGGCAGTACTGAAATTAGGGTGACTAAAACAAGCAGAGTCTTGTGCTTTGTGGAGTACTTGGGGCTCAGGGTTCCAAACACTGTCCTGGAGGTTTGGCTGCTCTCCCTGAAATCTCCAGGTCTGGTTTCATCCCTACAGACATGCAGAGACTCACCTGAGGCTTCATTGCATCCTTGGATCTCACTGGTGCTCCCTGGAGTTAAGAGAACTGAAGGTGATGAGAGTCAGCAGGACAAATTCAATTTCTGGCTCGTTCTTCTCAGTGAGCAGCAGCGCTGAATATTCTTGCTATAACCTCTAGACAGACATTAAAGAAACATATTTCGATTTATGCCCTTCTCAGAGTTACAGATAAGATCTAAATGGCACCATTTAGCTACTAGAGCCAGGATTTAAGTTGTGTTAATTCCAGCTGTTGGGCCAAAAACTCTACAAGTGCTAGGATAATGTAAATATTTAATAGACTATTGCCATTAAAAAGATTAACAGCTCTTCAGAGGGGTGGAGCTGGGTCGCAGTTCTCTGGTTTCCATCAAGTCAATGAATTTTAGTGCTGATCTCCTTGGAAAGCTGATCCAAGCATCTGGGTCATACTCCACAGAGTGCAGGTTATTTGTGCTGCTGCAGTTCTCCCATCACAGCTTTGCTTTTGGGTAAGTCTAGGCCAGCCCCAAACAAGGACAATTCAGCCAAATTAGTCTCTTTTGGTCTTCCCTGTGAAAACGTGCTGAAAAGGAAGGCAGCATTGAGAGAACAGAAAGCTGCTGCAGCAGGAATTATCCCACTGATTCTTGGTATTCCTTGATTTCTAGGAAGATGATGAGAAGATAATTCATGAGATTCAGAAGGAGGCCGAAGAGGAGCAAAGGAAGAAGAATGGGGGTAAGTCACTGTTGGGATCAGACTGAGGATGATGATGGGACAGCACAGGGTTCCCAGCTCCTGATGGGTCTCTGGACCTGCACTGGCTTCTGTTCCTCCTGGGAGCTGCTCTGTTTATAAAGTGCTGTTGCCTGCAGACTTTTGCTGGGACTGTGAGCAACCACAAGATTTGTGTCCAGCTCTCACGTGGCACAGGTGTTGTGGATGTCTCTGCTTGGCAGAGTAGCTGAGGGGCAGCAAAACCTCTGAGCTGTGTCGTGGGGGGCACAGGGGCTGCCCCACATCCCACAGAAGGAAATGTTCCCCCTTTGTGGGGTGGTGTTGGTGAAAGGAGCCAGGCTGGAGAGCTCATGGAGCAGGGGCCAGCAGTGGTGCTGTGGAATGTGCTTGGAATGGGGGATGCTGATGCAAATGTCAGCCCGTGGACTGAGCTCGTTTGTGGGGTGACTGCCCTTTGCTCTCCTCCCCGTGCAGAGAACAGCTTCAAGCGCATCGGCCCTCCCGTGGAGAAGCCCGTGGAGAAAATCCAGAGGATCGAGGTCATCCCCAGGCCGGTTCCTCAGAACTTCCACCAGCCCCGGATGCCCCCGTACCCCTTCGTGCACCCCCCGTTCCCCCTGCCCCCCGTGCGCCCCATGTACAACAACATCCCCCTCAACATCGGCCCCATCCCCGCTCCCTACGTGCCCCCCCTGCCCAACATGAGGGTGAACTTTGACTTTCCCCAGATCAACGTGCAGCTGGAGCACAACCTGCCTATGCACTTTGGCCCTCAGCCCCGGCACCGCTTCTGACCTGCCCCCACAGCACTTGGCGGGGTCACCACAGGGCAAAGCCACCCCATAATGTCACCCCCTCCCCACTCCAGCCCCTCTGGGGTTTAGGCAGCAGCCAGGGGTCTCTGTGTCCCTGCCCTGCACCCTCTCGAGGGCTTCTCCAAACCTTTGCAATCCAACATTTCAACCTGTGCTGCGACAGGGTTTGGTGCTACATTTCCCAGGGGTGGAATTCCCCCCTGAGCTGGGCATCCAGATGTTTTGTTTTGATAAAGCCTGTTCAGGCAGCTGTTGGGAGGAAAAGTGAGACTTTGTAGTACACAGGGATACAGCTGTTCCTTGGGGAATTTCCAAAAATCCTGCCTTCCTGCTGGCCAGAGCAGTCTTGTAGGAAGGGAGGAGACACTTGGCATCCGAGTAAGCATAAGACCTTCAGGAGTGAGGTAACAGGAGGCAGCTGCCCCAGCCTCTGCCTTTGGTGAGGCTCAGGGCTGGGGTTCTTGTGTTCTCCAGCATCCCTGTATCCTGCTGGCACCTCCCAGCAGAAATAAATTGTTCAAAAGCAAGTTAGTGCAGCATTTTTAGTGTTCCTTCCTCTCCAAGCAGAGCGAGGGGCTGCAGCAGCTGTCCCATTGCTCAGGTCTTGGTATGTCCTGTTTGGGGGTGTTAGGATGTGGCAGGAGATTTGGGCACCCAAATCTTTGGCTGGATTAAACTTGCCCCCTTTGAAGGGCTCAATTTTTCCCTCCAAAAGTGTGTGCCCCTCAGCTTCTGAAACGTGGCCTTTGCTTTGCTGTTCTCATCTGCATCCCAAACCTCCCCCAGCTTCTGGCAGCAGTGCTCAGGCAGTTGTGGAACCACCTGGAGCCAAAGCTGTGCCCTTTATTGCAAAAACTGCCTGGGAGACACCCAGATAGACGTGTAGGCAGTGATGTGTCCTGTGGTAGGAAAATTGGGAGTGTTCCCTGTAGCTGCCATGAGCTGGGAGCCCCCCATACCCAAACCCTCACAACCCAATGGGCAGCTGGAGCCTCATGCTGCAGGAAGCTGGCTGCTTCCACAGCACCAAATAACTCATGAAAATGTGTGTGTCAGCTTAATTGGCTTTTGAAAAGTGTGTTAAAAGTTAAACCTGAGTTATTGCTGGGCTTAGAAAGTGAGGGAAAAGCAAAACTTCCTTGTGAGAAGTGAGGGGTGCAGTGCTGGCCTGTGGGAGGAGGGTGGCACGAAGCCCTTTCTCCACATCCCTTGGCTGTGCTGTCTGGTACAGGCCCCATCTAGAAAAGAAAATGGTTGGAGTGGAAAAAAACCCTCTTCCAGGAATGTTGGGCTGGCTTTTAGCAGCCCAGTTGTTTTGTTGTTCTCCAAATGTTTTGTTCTGGCCTTCATCCTGTTCTGTCCTGCTGGGAACTCTCTGGGTGCATTTCCCCTCCTGTCATTCCCCCCTGTATTTCAGCATCCAGGTGTTTTGTGGGTTTATTTGTTTTTTTCAGGTAAAATTCCCTGTCTCCACCTCACAGCTTCTGCCAAAGCCCCACGTGCAGCACTCTGGGACCCCGGATCCCCTCGGGTGTGCAGGGGGCACTGGGCACAGGGTGTCAGTGGGATGCTCCTGGACAGGGGCCTGGGACAGCATTTGGGGACTGTTCTCCCCAGGAAGGTCTCCCAGACTGGAGGACTTCCATGCCTTTTGGAGCTGAGTGTTTTTCCGTTGCCTGTGGGTCAAACATTCCCTGTGGAGCTCTGGCTCCTCTGTGCTGTGGCCTCTCCAGCATTAATAACCAACTGCTGTTCCTTGCTGCTGGAATTTTCTATTTTGAATTAGTTCGTTCCTGGCAGGGGTCTGGGGGCTGCAGGAGCTTTATCACTTGCTGCTCAGCTGGGCTTTGACCAGGTTTAAATCCTGCCTTGCACCGATTCCTGCAGCAGCCAGGAGCAGGAATCCTGCTGGATTTGGGGAGGGAGGGCTTTGTCACAGCAGCTGCTGAGAAAACACACCCAGGTCAGAAGAAGCAGTGGTGGCTTCCCTCATGGGAAAGGAATCCTGTTTGTTTAATAGCTGAGGTTTTATGGGCTCAGGGGCTGGTTTGGATGAGCCCTCCAGGCTCTCCAAGGCATTTGCCCGTCCTGGTGGGTGCAGGAGGGATCAGGCAGTGGAGGGGAGGCACAGCTCAGCTGCTGAACCAGTGCCCCAAACTAAGAAGGAAAGAGGATGGTCATCCAGCAAAAAATGGTGCTCCAGTCCCATCTTTTGGTGCATGTGCAGGGATGTGTGGGCATGGAGGGCTGAGCCCTGGCAGAGGGAAGTGTGGATGTGGAGCAGAGGGGCTGGAGAAGTGTCAGCAGAGGTGGCACGGGGAGGTTGGTGGCTGTGATCCATCGGGGTCACTGCTGCCCTGGCACAGCTGTCATGGGCCTGGAGGATACAGAGGGAAGGAAGGAAGGGCTCCCTGGATCCCCTGCCAAAGCCAAGGGCTTATTTGTGCCTAAGAGAGGATAAATCAGTGCCTGGTCAATGCCCAGCACACCCAACACTGCTCCTTTCCCTGAGGAAATACCCATTGCACCAAAAACTTGCAGCCCAAGCACGTGGCTGCTCCTCCCCTCTAACCCAGGAGATCTCAAGTTGTTTCTGAATTTGTGTTGATTTATTAAAAAAAAAAAAAAAAAAAAAAAAAAAGAGGGAGAAAGCCCAAAATTTACTGAGCCACCCAATCCAGCCTGGACCTGGTCTCTAACTCTTGCATCCCAGTTTCCCTCCTGCCTCACAGTCTTTGGAACCACTTGTTTAAAGGTTTTGAAGGCAAAAGGAGGTTGCTGTGCCCAGGCTGATCCCATAACAGGTACTTCTTACAGCTGATTGCAGTGTCCCATTTACTTGCCTTAAAGGTGGAGAGAGAAACTTAGTATTTGCACTTAGCAAAACGTTGTATTAAAAGAAAAAAAGACCTGTAAAGATGTGCATGTTCTGCAACTTTGTATAACAATAGCTGAAAATAAATAGGTGGTTTATTAAAAAAAAAAAAGGAGAAAAAAAACAAAAAAATATTTTTCTTTATATTCTGGTAGTAAACAGTTCTAATATTCTGTGTGTAAAAAGTTCTTGTATTATATTGTAATTTGAATTTTTTGTAAATAAATTTGTGCACTCTGGCTTTCACCTGTGTGCTTTTCTTACAGCCATGACCTTGTCCTCCCATCCTGCCTGTGCCAGCCTGGTGCTGGGACAATGCCAGGGAGTGGGGCCAGATCCCAGCCTGTGCCAGAAGAAGCTCCCCAGGTTGCAATTGACCCTCCTGGAACAGCTTAACCTGTTCCATGTGCTCCCAAGGAGAAACTGGATGGGATAGAAAATGGTTTCCAGTCACTCCTTTAAATAGAAACCAGGATAGGGGGAAGGCTGAGGGGATTTCCCCTCTTGCTGGAGTGGTGGTGAATGATGGTAAATGCAGAATCCAGCCTTGAGGGGGAAAAAAGGAAATGTGTGCTGGCAGCTGGGGAAAGGGGAAGGGGGAGAGTCCTTCCTGCAGCTCCAGAGCCCCTGCCCTGGGGGGGCACCCACTGGCAGAGCTGCCTGCTCCCCTGGCTGGGTGTCACAGTCTGGTGTCACAGCCAGGTTTGTGCACACACAGATGTCACAGTGAGGCCGAGTGCTACATCAGAGCTACTCAGCATTTCCTGCACTGGTCTGATTTCTCCCTGTTTATGGTCAGAACTGCACATCCTTCCTTCCTTCCTTCCTTTGGCCCTTGCAGGGCTCACCCCCACCCCCAGTCTGATGGTGAAGGTCCCTCTAGGCAATGCCATCCCCCTGTCCCCCTGGGACGTGTGCCTGCGGGGAGCTGGGCAGCCTCCCATCCCAAACTGCCTTTTCCAATCAGCTTTACATTTTCCAAGGCAAGCAGGAGCCTGTGGGTGCCCAGCCAGGCTGTGGTGGGCAGGGAAGCTCTGGCTGCTCTCGGTGCAGGTGCTGGAGGTGCTGTTGGTTGAGGTTCAGGGCTGCTTTCAGTTGTCTTGGAAGGGCTGGGGGCACATCCTGGCTCCTTTGGCAGGATGAGGGTTGGGGTGGGCTTCCCTTCCCTCATTAGTCCTTGCCCTTCTCCACATCCCTGAGTAAAGGAGGCTGATTGCTGACCCCACCCAACCACGCACCCAAACCCCCCATCCCAGCGCTCTTCCCTCCCATCTGGGCCATCCTATGGAGGTGAAACACCCGAATCAAGAGAAAAAGCTCTGTGGGGGCACAGCTTTGCTCCTGGCTGTGAGGGCAGCAGAGCTGGTTTGCAGATCAGCTGGTCCTGACCCATCCATGGGTCACCCATCCCCAGAGGCCCCTGGGCTCAGTGGCTTCAGGCTGCTCTGAGCATCTCCAGAGGTGACCCAGCCTCCAGCTGGCTTTGGCCTTACACCTCTTTGGAGCCTCTTAGTCACCCTTCCCTTCCCACCATCTCCTCTAGAACTCTCTAGAACCAGCTCAGCTTTTGTCAGACAAAGGCACCACCGCCCCAACTCTCCACGCTCAGGCTCTTGCCTCGTTAAAAGGCCATTGCAGCCCCAACAGACCACACACCAGGTTGAATCCGAATGCAGGTTTTATTTTTTAATTCATCTTTCTCCATTTGAAGCTTTTTTTTTTTTAAGTTATACAAATGGCACTTACAAAACAAAAATAATAATAATAAAAAAAACCAAACAAACCCAAAACTTAAATTTTCAGAGTGAGATGTTTTCAGAGAGTCACGACACCCGATAAGAGGAAACAGGAGAGATGTTCGACCTAGTGTCACACGGGAGAAGCCGGAGCAGGAATTACATGGGTGGGAGCGTGACAGGGATGGGGAGGAGGCGACACAGGGAGGGGGTGAAGGCCAGCGAGAGTGTGTGTCAAGTCACAGGGTCACACAGGGCTTCAAGACACTCGGTCCTTCGAGGGGCAGCGTGGTCCCTGGGGGGACACGTGGTGCCGGGGGGCGCGGGCAGCCCCTGGATGTGAGCGCGGAGCCGAGCTAGAGCCCCAGCCGGGATCCCCTGTGCCCGCGAGGGACCCCGGCCCAGAGATGTGCCCCCGCCTGGGGACAGCCACTCGCTCTCCCAGCTGAATTTAGCACCAAGCTCCTGTGGAGGGGAGTCCCTCCTCATGGCTTTAAGGCTGACGAGCCCCTGCCTGGCCTCCGGCAGTAGGGACCGGCCCTGGTTTGGCACGGCAGCGATGCCGAGAGCACCCTTGGCGTGGGGTGGGACCAGCACTCCCCCTCTCCAGAGGGGGCCCACGCGGGAAAAGGCTCCTTGGTGTGTTTGTAGGGAGCAGATACCGGCCCTGGGAAGGCCCCAAAGGATAAAGTGCCTTTCAACACCCTAAGGAACACACAGCATCACCCGTTACAGACAGCGTTAAACTCTAATGCAGACCTAGTACAGACAACAGCTGGTCACACAGTGCCATGGAGAGCATATATAAATAGAGACTAACAAAAATACTGTTTTGGTCTTTTTTTTTCTTTTTTCCTTTTCCAGTAGGGTTGCGATTCATGAGAGCCCAGCCCAGGTGCCCTGGGGGTGGTGGGAACCAGGAGCTGCCCCCTCGGGGTGCCCGCGGGAGCGGGCGCTTCCTAATTCAGCATCAGGTGTTCAGTGATTCGCTTCACTGTTCCAGTATTTTACGAGAGAGAAAAAAAACAACATCGAAGGTACTGAGCAAATACCACTGTGCAAAGTTTGCTAAGGAACTTTTCTATTCTGTAAACCAAAATCTGCAGTTTATGCTTCCAGCCACTGCCCCAGGATCACGTCAGCCAGCCCGGCTCCTGCCGGGACCGAAGCCCACTGGAGATGGGCTGGATGAAGCCCCCACCCTGGCATGGGCTGGCTCTGTGTCCCCCCACGCCCTCCACTCCAGGCACAGCAGCAGGATCAGCCTTGGGGCAGGCTGGACCCACCATCAGGGTCTGGGATGCTCCTCCAGAGCCAGAAGCACAAGGAGGGGTGGAGGGACAGGAGGAGCACGGGGCTCCATGAGATGAAAGGCTGAGGCTTTCCACACAGGATCACCCTAAAGAATCATTTCCAGGTGTTTGGGAAGGGGCAGCTTGCTGGCCCTTCCACAGGGATGTGCTGGCACACGCCAGCCCCATCCCCAGGGATGCTGTGATATGTAAGGTCACCTCTTAGAGCTCAGCTGGGGGTGAACCTGCCCCACAATCCAGGAGGGGAGAGAAGCTGCTGGGACCAGCCAGCTGAGCCAGCTGAGCCCAGCACCATCGCTCCACCCCTGACTGGAGCAGGGCAGGACAAGACAGATGCTCCAGGGGACACTGGCAGCACAGTCTGAGGCTGTGCCAGTGCTGGTATGGCAGAAGCGAGCACAGAGGTGATCTTATTCCCTTTTTTTAATTGAGGAGAGGAACATGAACTACCAAGGTGATGCTCAGGGCCAGGAGGGGGATACGGCCATTTCCAAGCCCAGCAAACCTGGAGGGAGGCAAGGATGGGGGGATAGAGACAGACCCCTCTACAAAACTATAGGCAGGCAGCCCCACCACTTTTCCAGTTCTTACAGGGATTTACGGAGACCCACCTCCCACATAACGCACCAACTCTATGGCAGGAGGGAAGGGCAAGCCAGTCTGAAAATCCTGTTACAGAGAGGAGAAACAGAACCCAAAGGAAAAGAGGACAGGAAGGGAAAGAGAAGTTGGCAACGGGAGGTACCCTAAAGTGCATTAATATTCCCAGAGGGTGGAGGCGTCGATGGTGTCGGCCGATGCCTTGAGCACCCCGGCGTGGTCGCCCTTCAGGTATTTGCCATTGATTTTGATGGCCACTTTGTTATAGTCGCAGAACTCAAAAAAGAAGTCCACGGGGGTGTCGCTGCTGCTGGTGACGGACGACTCGTTCCCCACCATCCAGTACTTCCCAGTGGTATCTGCAGGAGAGGGGACACAGTGGCCTCATGAGCCACCACGGGGACCCCGAAGGCCACCACCCCCCAGCCTGCAGCTACCCTGGGGACTCACCCTTGATGTTGTAGGCGCCGTCATTGAACTCCAGCTGGAAGACGTCGTAGGACGAGCGGTTGGAGTCCAGGGTGCCGGTGACCTTGCGGCAGCCGATGAAGCCGTGCTCGCCGCGCAGCACGATGATGGGCCTGTTGATCAGCTTCATCACGAAATGCTCCGTCTCGCCTGCGCCGAGGGGACAGCGGCTGTGAGAGCAGCCAGGGGGACACGGAGCCAGAGCCCAAAGCTGGCAGGCAGCGGTGAGGAGCAAGGGCTGTGCCCTCACCCATTTCTCACCCACCCCACCTCCCAGCACGTCAAACAGCCACTAAGATAACTTATTGCCTGAGCATCACTTGGAAGAAGAGACTGGCTCTGGGGGGAATTCTTTCATCCCCTGCTGCCCTGGTGTGGGGTCCCCAAGGGTGCCTTACCCGCTGTCTCCATGGAGGCTGCCAGCTGCCCGTTCTTCTTTGCCGTCACGTACTTGCCGTTGGCAGCCTTCAGGGTGATGCGTTTGTCACACCACTCGATGTCGAAGTAGCAGCTCGCATTCCTGTGGGGCAGAGAGGACGATCAGGGGGGTGTGATGGAGGGCGACCCTGCCACTGCCACCCTGCTGGCTTGGAAAGGGCCACGGCTGGATCAGGAGAGCCTGATTCGATCTGTTTTTGCAGGATGAGCTGTGCTGTGGTGGCCATCCCGCTGGGAAGCCCTCGCCCCAAGGGCAGGAGGCAGGCAGGCAGCCAAAGGCACTTCTGGGGTTTCTGCCTGGCTCTCGGGTTTGAACTGCAGGGCAAACATTTCGACAGCCCCAGCCGGCCAGGAGGGATTATGTGGCCCCAGGGACTTCCAGAGCATCGTGGGCGGCAAGCCCCGACCCATCCCTGGCTTTCCCAAAATGCACTGCCTGTGCTGGGAAGCGTTTGGGATGAACACCCAAGCTGGAAAATCCCCCTTGAATTCCCCTGGGAGATGCAGAGGGTGCTCTGAAGCCCAGGCACCGCCCTGAGCTGCCGGGGGCAGGGGACTCACTTTGTGGAGGCGGTGGACTGGATGCCCCCGTTGGAGGTGAGGGTCCAATACTTCCCGGTGTAGGTCCGGAAGGCGCATTTCTTGGTGTCCTTGTTGATCTCCAGCTGGTAGGTCTCCTGGTCACCCTCCTCATCCTGGTTGGCCGAAAGGTCCATCCCTACAGACCAGAGACAGACGGAGTTGGGGGGTGGGACCACAACCCCCCTCCAGCAGGTCCAGGTGGAGGGCAGCCCAGGAAACCCAACTGAGAGGGGCTCCTGCTTCCTGGGTGAGCTTTGGAAGCTCCCAAATCCCTCACACGGACCTCCCCTCTGGCATTTGGGGTTCAAATCCAGGTTTTCATTTGGTTATTTGGTGTTAAGGTCTTAAACGAGGGGTGGGCAGCCGTGAGCTTCCACTCCTGACCCAGCAGCTCCATCACAATGAAGCAAAGACCAACAGAGATGTTTTATAGGGAAAAGGGCTGCAGTTTTTCCCCAAGGTGACAGCCAGGTTACTCAGCCCATTAGCAGAGGCCACTGCAGCACCCATGAATCCCAGCTCGTGGCGTGTTTAAGGACCATGACAACGTTTTTCATCCACAATTGTCACATCCCACTGGGGCACTGAGGTGTGCAGGGACAGGAAGCTCCGGAAAGCCCTAGGGCAGCCAAGCCTTTCCCTGACTCTCCAAAATCATCAGCACCAGCCTGTCCCCCCCAGCTCTGCAGCCAGGATGGCCCATCCCTGTGCCCAAGGGGCCAGAGACAGCTTTTCCATGCAGAGGTGGATGCAGCAGGTCCTGAGGCCACCAGCCACAGCCCTGGGCCACCGCCAGCCACGTGTGCATCCTCTGAGCCTGAGCAAACCTGCTTAGTCAGGGCTAGTGGGGCCAAAAGTGCTCCAGAGCTCTCCAGCTTGGTGGATTTCAGCCTAAAAACACTTTGGGGATGCAAGCCACAAGCTGTAGCCAAAGCCAATGGCCAAGCTCAGTGATGGGTTTTGGGAGGGAGCCGGGGTGCAGAGCTCAGCCCCAATTCTGAGCTTAGTGAAATGGGAGTTTAGTGGAACTGGATGAATTTTCCAGAGCCAAACACACCTGCATCCCTCCCTGCTGCACAAAGGGGTGCAAAGGGTTCAAGTCCACATTCTGTCTAGTTCTGGTCCTCTCGCTAAAGTAGACATGGAGGTGCTGGAGCATGACCAGAGAAGGGAAATGGGGCTGGGGAAGGAGCACAAGTCTGATGAGGATCAGCTGAGGGAGCTGGGGCTGGCCACGTGTTCAGCCCCTCACACCTCCACGATGCATCCCAGTTTCTTGGCTGCTGGGATTTCTAGCGCTGTGCAGACTCTGGAAGGGCTCCAGGGACTGCAGCCTTGGTGGCCCCACTGCTCTGGGAAGCCACCAGGAGGTCCCACCAGCTGCACTCAGCTGTCCTGCAGACACAGCTCCCCGGGGCTCCAGATCACCTGTCTGTGTCTCCAATCAGGCCCCATCCCAACGCCCGGGAGCAGCCTCTGCTTTGCATATCCATCACCTGCCTTTCCCAAAGGGATCAGGCTTTGTTCCCAAAGGGATCAGGTTTTGAAGGCTTCACTTTTTTGGCCATAATCTTATCTCCCACATCCCAGCTGGCCTACAGCTTCCACCTGCTCACAGCACCCCTCTCTCACCAGGCACCCTCCAGCACCTTTTGCTGCTCCCATCCCTGGAAGTGTTCAGTGCCAGGGTGGATGGGGCTTGGAACAGCCCAGTCTAGTGGAAGGTATCCCTGCCCATGATCCCTCCCAACCCAACCATTCTGTGATTCCACAACTCTTCTGATGGACACGCAGCCACCCTGGTGCTTCCTGGGTATTTGGGCAAGGCAGGGAGCAGCGGGTGCTGATGGCCACCAGCCCAGCCCCACTGGCCACGTCCTCGGCTCCCAGAGCCATCCCACAGCCGCCGCCTCCCAGCACTGCCGGGGGCTGAGCCGGCGGTTGAGGGAACATTTGGTTTTGATTTTGCATCCCGGCGTCAGGCAGCTCCAGCCCCAATCCAGAGCTGTAAAACGGAGAGAGAGGGGCTCTGCGGGGGCTCACGGAGAGCTTGGGCTGTGGGGAGGTGACCCTGCAGGACACAGCCCATCCCTCGAGGCTGGCAGCACCCCTGGGCCCCCCAAACTTGTGAGACCTGTGGTTTGTGGGGGAGGAGTGGGAGTGGTGCTTCCCCTCACTGACTTTTCTGGGAAGAACTCACTGACCTGCAGGGATCAGGCTGAGCAGAGCCAGGGGGATCCTGGAGACAGGACAGGGAGTGCCAGGAGCCTCCAAACACTGCTCCCTGTCCCCAGAGCCCCCTGGCATGGAGCACAGTGCACACACCGGCCTCCCCCACCTCTCTGCCAGCCCATTTTCCACACTCGCCTCGCACGGAGCTTTGGGAGCTTTGGCTTTCCCCGCTGCCTGGAAGGAGCCGGCAGCAGGAGGGTCTCCCACCGCCCCCTCCCCAAAAGCAGCGTGGGGTTGGGTTACAGCGACTCAGCACAAAGGAATGCGGCTGGGGCAGGAGGAGGCTTCAAAGGGCTGGAGCTGAGCTGGAGCAGGAGAGTTGGGGGCTCAGAGAGCTGGGGGCTCGGAGCTGGCGGGATGGGGGGAGCTGCAGGAAGCACGGGCTGCGTGTGAGGCTGCAGGACCATGGAGGGTCCCTCAGATGTCCCCTTGGGGAGGACAGGCTGTCCCCACAGCCACCCCCCCTGCTGTGGCAGCCCAGGGCTGTGGCACGGGGCCGCGGCCGCTCCCACTGCAATCACGGATTAATTAACGCTCTTGGTAAATTTACAGTCTGGAGCTGGCGCTGCTCTTCCTGACCTTGACGAAGCTGCTAATTACAGCTGCAGGCAGGAGAGGGACGAGCACACGGCGGCTCTTTGGGTGGGGGGTGCAGGTACGCCTGCACACCCCAAAATTCCTGGCGTGGGATGTCCTGAGGCTCTGTGTGCAGCAGGGATCTTGGGCAGAATGCAGAGCTTGGGAAGGCTGAGGCTTGTTGTCACCCCAGAGCTTCCTAATGCTGAATCCCTGGGCTTGGGGTGCTCAGAGAGCAGGAAAGGGCTCCCCAAGCCCTTGGCTGCCACAGTTTCCAGGCTTGTGGGTTTGCAGGATTGATGCTGGAGCCCTCGCTGCTCTCCAGCCAGGACTGTGGATGTACCGGGAGGCCCGTGGCCATCCCAGAGCAGGGCCACACCTCCCTGTACCTCCTACAAAGCCGGGCTTCTCTCTCTAAAGGAGCAGAATTTGTTGGAGCTCTGTTGACTTCCACACCACGGGGAACTGCAGACGCAGCGTGGGGGCATTCAGGGCAGGTAGAAAAGTTTCCCTCTGCACTCAGCTCACACAGAATGTCTCCCGTGAGCCGTGCTGGGATGCTAGTGAGAGCCAGCGGGATGAGCTCCATCGGGAGGAGCACCTTTCCCATCGTCCAACTCTCCTTTCAAAAACCCCAGGGTTGTAGCTGAAAACACCCAGCCCAGACTGCCCGGATTGCTCCACAATCCAGGGCCAGCAGCCTGCAGAGCCCCCAGGCCCTCGGGGCAGGATTTCAGGGTGGGACTGGAATGCTGTGCCCAGCGCTGCCAGCACAGGTCGGGTCTGGGCTCCCTGTGGGCTCTGGCACCTCCACCCAGCGCTGCACCCACACGGTGCTCAGAGACTGCTCCTGCCCCCTCCCTGCCCTTCAGCTGGGCTTGCACTGCACCCCTGCAGAAATCCAAACAGGTTTTTGTCTAAATCAAACAGCCTGGAGCACGGGGAATCAGCAGCTCCTCTGCTGAGGGTGCAGCTCTGCAAAGGGGTCACGGGTAGGGGTGAAACATGAATTTCCTGAAAAACCCACCCCTCCTTCCCTGTGGATTTCCTGTGGCTTTGTGGTATCCCCCAAGTGTCAACAGGCCACTTGGCATCTCCAGATGAAAATCTACATCCAAGCCTGCGTGCCCCCTGCCCTGGAGCCACATCTTCCTGCCTTGCCGTGGCACGGAGATGAACTGGAGGGGGGAAAATCCGGCTCAGCCCATGCCGGGAGGGCTCCTGGCCCCAGGGCAGAGCTCCCCACTGCTAACACCGCACGTCCAGGCTCGCTCGCCCTCCTCCCCAGATCCCGTTTCCTGGAATTCCTCACTCCCGAGCCAGCCCACCCTCTCCCCCACGCGGGTGGGGGGCAGGGGCACACCTCGGCCGGGGGGGGGCTGGCAGGGGACCAGCGGGGAGGACGCCAGCGCTCTGCCCCCGGGACCCTCGCGCCCACAAAGCGCCCTTTGTTGCCGCAGCCGGGCTAGAAAGGAGCCATTGAGCGGGGAGGAGGCTGCTCGCTGCTGGCAGCGCCCGGCTCCGCTCGTTTTGAGGTGCAAACGGGAGATGGGAACTCTCAGGGAACCCGGGGATCCTGTCCTGCTGGGGCTGGAGGAAGGAGAGGGGTACCAGAGATACCCCCAGCGCCTGCCCCGGAGCAGAGGCAGGGCTGGCACCCATCCCTTGCTGCCCCAGGGCTGTTTGTGTCGTGGTCCCCGGTGTGCAGGGGATGCTGGCACCGGCCATCCCCGGGACAGGGAGGAGACGCCAAGCCAGGAGCTGACTTGGCACTGGTGAGACAGCACTGTTCCAAAGCTGGATCCCAGCCAAGGGAACCACAGAAGAACCCATGGACCTATCCCTGCTCCTCCCATGAGGCAGAGTGGGGACAGCCACTGCCATCCCTGCTCCCTCCTTGACTCCACACAGGAACAAGCTCCTTTTTCCCGCGAGGCTGCGCCGAGCTACAGTCACTCCCGGCCCGCATCCCGCATCCCCCATCCCCAGTGGCCATGGGAGCATCTGCCAGCAGCACGGAGCTTATCAGCTCGGCGGGGGAAAGGGCTGTCTGGGAAGGGCTTCCTCCGACGGCTGTTTCTGCTGCCTTCTTGGTAACCTTTGGGACACGGCGCTTTCACAATGGGAGGAGGATGAGCCCCAGAAAGCGGCGGCTCCCAGCCTTTCAGTGCCATCGGGAAGGATAAACCGGGTGGAAACGGCTTCTCCAGCCAAAACGGACTCGAGCGAGGATGTGCAGCCCCAGCGCGGCCCTTCCCGCTGTATTTTGCTTGGAAAGGGGCCGGGCACAGCCCAGAGCCCTCTGTTGCTGGGGAGATTTGTTCCCCCCCCTTCCCGCTCCCCCATCCCTTCCGAAGCAGACAAAGCCGGAGGGTCGGCCAGCAGCATTCCCACCCGCTCCATGGGGTCTCCCGCCACCACGGGGTCCTCCACCACCACCGCTCCGTCCCTCACATCTCCCCCCACATCTGGTTTTCCCATCTCTGGTGACAAAGGGCTGCAGCAGCCCTTCCCCCACGGCGCTGCGGCAGCCTCCCGCCATCGCCATCCTCTCCTCCTCTTCCCCAAATCCCCGTGCCTGGGAAAACAATCCCCATTGCCCATCTTGGCAGATTTCATTATTAATTTTTAATGGGTTACTTTGCAGGATTTGCCCTCGGACAGGAGCAAAGCGTGGAGCTCCCCGCACGGAGCTGCCCAGGCACGGATCAGGGTTAAGCAGCAACCCTGAAATACAACATATACACACAAAAAAAATTCCCCGCTGTTCCTCCAGGCTTTGCTGCATGCTCGCACCCATCCCACACCCGGCGTGCGCCGGCCTGACCTGGCGCGCCGGCGATGAGCCCCGGGGCACCCACGGCACACACCGGGGACCCCGGCACCGCAGAATGGGGACCCCCGGCACCCCAGAGCGGGGACTCCCCGTCTTCCAGCACGGAGCCCCGGCTGCGGGGCTGGGATGCTCGGTGGGCACTCGCGGGCAGCGGGCGGCCACGTGCCCGGGGAGCTCCGAATGTGAGCGGATCCCCGAGGCGGGTGGCACCCGAGGCGGGTGGCACCGTGGCCCCTCCGGCGAGTGGAGGGGACGGGGACGGTGCAGCGGGTGCGGGGAGACGGCGGCCTTTGCGCGGGGGGATGCAGGATGCGGGAGTTTTGGCAAAGCCCTTTATGTAACGCTGCTACCCAGCCCCCCCCCCCACCCATGGGAACTCCATGGGGGCAACCAGAGCCCCCGGGGGGACCCGCAGCCTCCCCGCTCCGCTGGGCAAATGGCTCAGCCGTGCTCGGGCGAGGGGGAGATCGGTGGAGGCTTTGTTGGGCGAACAATGAGCTCCAAAGGAAGGAAGGCGAGGGATACAGCCCTGCCTCCTTCACGGCGAGGGAAGACTCCATCCACACCCTCCCAGCCCCCCTCCCTGCACCCCAAGGCAGGCCCCTCGCCACCCCTGCTCCCCCCGGGCGCCCTGCAGAGGCGATGGTGCGGGAATGGGGGTGCCGGAGGGATGGGGGCCCCCAGGCAGGCGATGCTGAAGGGATGCGGGAGGGGGAAGGGATGTGGGAGGGATGCGGGGGGATCGTGATGGGGGTTTGGGGGAGGGACCGCGGGCAGCCATGCTGAGGGGTGCAGGGGGTGCCCGGGGGACATGGTGGCTTCAGCGGAGGGGTGCGAGAAGGGGTTTGAGCAGGGGGAATACGCCACTACGGAGGCGATGGCAGAGGGATGCAGGGGGGCACTCTGTGGGGTGGCTGCTGAGGAAGGCAGCGGATGTTGGGGGCTGGGGGCAGTGCTGGGGGGGGGGGGGGGGTGGCATTTCGAGGTGGCGATTCTGAGGTGATGGAAGGGAAGTGATGCCGGAGGGATGCAAGGGGCTGCGCGGGGCGGGCGATGCCCGATGGATGCAGATGCCGGAGGGAGCCAGGGGGCTGCTCGGGGCAGCCGCTTCCCGAGGGATGCAGGAGCGCACCCCGAGGCGGCTACAGCCCTGGGACTCCGGGGCAGCCGAGGTGTCCCGTTCCCCCCACCCGCAGCCCCCATCCCCTCGTACCTTGCCGGGTGGAGACATTCCTATCGTTGCCGGCTCGCAGCACGACCTGCGGGCAGCTCTGCTCCAGGGCGAAGAGCTCGTCCTTGCCCACCTTGGCGCTCTTGCCCGCCTTGAGGGTGCCGCTGGGCCCCGAGGGGGCCAGGTAGCGGCCCTCCCCGTCTCGAAAGGCCACCTTTCCGCAGCGGAATTCCAGCGTGAAGGCGGTGCCGGGCTCGGCGGCGGGGACCAGGCGGCCGTCGCTGCGGAGCAGGCGGTGGTCGCAGCTCTGCAGGCTGTACCGCTGGTCCACGAACAGGAGGGTGATGAGCGCATCCACGCCCCAGGGCACGTCGCGGTCCACGGCCAGCTCGTCGCGGCGGGGCCCCAGGTGCGCGTAGCGCTTGCGGGCCAGGCTGTAGAGGTTGGCCTGGGGGTGCATGGCCAGGTGGACGCTCCACTTCTCGGCGGGAGAGACGGCGGGGGCGAAGCAGGAGAGGCGGTCCTCGGTGCCGCCGAAGAAGCGGCGGTGGGGCTCGGACTGCAGCGACCACCGCCCGTCGCCGTGGGCCAGCACCAGGAACCGGCAGTCGGGGCCCGGCTCCTCGCTGTCGCAGCTCACCCGTCCGTCCTTGTCGGCCGCCAGGTACCGGCCCAGGTGGCTCTTGAGCAGGACGGCGCTGGAGTCCTCCCCGTCCTGCTCCAGCGTCCAGATCTGCTTCTTCTTCATGCTGGCGGCCGAGGCGTTCACCTTGAACCCGAACGCCTCCGCCGTCAGGTACCGGTTGCTGCAGTTGATCAGCCCGAACTGGATCTGCACCGGCTCCGCCGTCCCGTTCGCCGTCATCCTGCCCCGCCGCCGACCGACACCGAGCGACCGACACCGAGCGAACGACACCGAGAGCCGCCGCCGCGCCCGCCCCGACGGCGCCGCCTTTATAGCGCCGCGGCCGCGGCACCGCCTCCCGCACCCCCCGCCCGCCGGGGCCGCCCCCCGCCGCGACCCCCGCCCGCCCCCCGCACCGCCGCGGGGCCCCGGGCAGGGCAGGACCCCGCCAGGGGCAGCGAGAGCCCCCTCGAGCCGCAGGACAGCGTCCCCGCCTCCCTCCTGCGGGACTCCCCTGCATGCAGAGACCCTTCCCGGCGTGACAAAAGCCCCCATGCGTTGCAGGATCCTCCCACGCTGTAGGACCCCCAGTGTTTAACGGGATCCTTCCATGCATTTCGGGAGCCTCCTTGAGTTGTGGGGCACCCCCGCTGCATGGCAAGAGCCCTCCCTGCATTTCAGGAGCCCCACACAATGCAAGTCCTCAGTTCATGGCAAGAGTGCTCCAAGCACAGCAAGAGCCCCCTTGAAATGTAAGATCTCCCCAGAAACTGGAAGACCCCAAGACCTTTCTCTGCATTTCAGGAGCATCCATGAATTACAGGATGTCCTCCTCCAGCACAAGTTCAGCATGGCAAGGCCCCTCCAGGAAGGGGCTCCTCAAATTGAAGGACCCCAAACACACATAGCACTGTAAAACAAGACCCCTCCTTGAATTGCAGGGTCCTACACATTGCAAGACCCCCTAAGCATTGCAGGACCCTCCCCATTATGAGAACACCCCTTGCACTGCACAACACCGACTTGACCTGCAGGTCTCTCTCCTGCACTGCAAGAATCCCTTTGATTACACATCCCCATCCCACTCCAAGACACTGTGAGACCCTCCTGCACCCCTCTGTCCCTCCTGGGCTGTTGGCCACGTCACAAGGCTGTGGGGCAGATGAGGAGCAGTGTGACGGGTGCTGTGGCCTCCTGCCATCTCTGAGCCATCCCAGCACCCTGTGCCAGGCACCAGTGAGGCTGGAGCGCCCTGGCCCTGGGGAACTGAACTCCCACAGCAAACCCAGAAGAAAAACAGTGGCACTCCTGCACAGGGGAGCATTTTGAGGCCATATCTCGGGGGGTGGGTGGGCATTGCTGCTGTGCATGTAATAATGGTCTGGTGGCACTCCCAGCAGGGCTGACCTGGAGATGGGAAGAATCCAGCCTGGGGAGGGTTGTCTGTGCTGCCCAAGGATGCTGCCCACTGCACCTGGGGGACAGGGACATTTCTTGTGTCTACAACAGGGACACAAACCAATAAGTGGGAGCACAGCTGCAGGGGTTGATTTGAAGCTGGCTCAGGCACAGCCCTGCACTTACAGGGGGGAGCTGGCTGGAGGGATGTGCGGAACCAGAAAATTGGAGAAAGAGGGAAGATGGGGAGGACAGATGGGGTGGTTTTCAGCTGGATCAGGGAGCTGAACTGCCTGTCCCAGATGAAGCAGGACAAGTGAAGAGCTGAGTGTGGGCACAGGTAAGAGGGCACAACAGTGTGTGCTCAGGGCTGGCACAAAGAATTCCCCCAGGCTCATCCAACCCAGGCAGGATGGCATCCCACCCCACGTCCCAAGGCCCTTCAGGCTCCACTGGTTCTGCACTGGCTGTACTGGTTAGAGCCACTGCTCCACCCCAGGCCAGCACCGCCCGCCCTTGCCCGAGGGTCACTGGCACAACTGCCCCAGGGCAAATCTGCCAGGTTGGGATGGGGTTTGTTTTCCTGGAAGTCTTGGCCAGACCTGCTCTGTGCTCATCCTTGCTGCCCAGCCCTGCAAGTCCAGACAGACCATTGCCAACCAGAGCCAAGCCCACAGCCTCTTGTCTGGGCTGGAAACAGGTCCCCCCAAGCTGCAGTGAGGCAGATCCATGTTTGCCCAGCAAATCCCTTTTGCTGCTCTGGCTCAAAGCCCTCCTGCATTAAGACCTGGCCATGAGGCTGAGCAGCTGCCCAGACCCACAGCTGCTGGGCTCTGCCTTCCCCGGCCGCCACGGGCAGATGGTGATGAGGCCAGGAAAGAAACAGCTTTTCTCCTCAAAAAAAAAAAAAAAAAAAAAAAAAAAAAAAAAAAAAAAAAAAAAAAAAAGGCAATTATGCAGAGAAAGAAACACCCACCCTGTTTTCTCCCCACCATCCAGCACTGGGGCATGGATGGGTGACACTGGTGGATGGTGGCACTGTGTGAATGGATGGCACTGCCTGGCTCAGCAGATCCTGTCCCTCCAGAGCGGGCACCCAGCCTGCCTGCACCCTCTGCTCCTGGCAGGTGGGAGAGCCCTAAACACAGTCTGAAACGTCCCCACATGTCACTGTGGTGCCAAAGGGTGCCCAGTGCCCCCCTGACAGCCACAGCTCATCTCCCGAGGGCATCCACGTGTGCCGGTGCGCTGGAGCGGCAGGAGAGGCGCTGGGTTTCCCTCTGCATTCCCAGTGCATTTCCCGTCGTCTTCGCAAGCCACCGTGACTAAACGCTTCTGAGGTCATCCCCCCAGCCCTCCCACCGCCGCTCCTGCAGGACACCCAATCCTGGCACACGGCATCCATGACCACGGCTTTCCGGAGTGAGTCCCCTGGAGGGGCTCTGGGACTTCAAAGAGATCCCAGCTCCAAAAGAGAAAAGCCAGGAGAAAAGGAGCCCTGGTCATGGAGTGACCCCTGTCCTGCCTGCCTTAGGCACAGAAACGCCCCCGGATTTTTATGCTTGCCTGGACACTTTTTGTGGCAGCCCGGCTTCCTTCGCCAGCAATGCCGGGATTTTCATCCGAGCTTGTGACACTGGGAAGGCAGAGCCGGCCACTGCAGGGAGGGTGGGATGCACGGTGCCAGGGGCAGGCACGGGGGCTCAGAGGGACAGAGACAGCAAATGCAGTGTACAGCAGTGTCTGGTGAGGAGTCTGAGGGTGCAATGGGTTGTTCCAGCCCTGTGTCCCCAGGAGGGCAGTGGAGACATGTCAGGGCAGAGAGGGATGTCCTCAGTGTGGAGGCAGCAGCTCCAGCCCCAGGCACAGCAGCTGGGGATGGTTTGAGCTGTGTCCAGCCCCATCCTGCCCTCCAGAGCACACAGACCCTTGGGCACTGTTGTGTCACAGGGTGTCCAAAGATGGTGTCACCTCCCTTGGAGCACATCTGTCCTCTGGATTCAAGGATTCCAGCCTGGCCTGAGCCCTCCTTGCTCTTCTTTGATGGAGCAAATGTGGGGGCTCACTGCGAGGCTTGGCTGGTTTTCACCCCCAGCACAGTGGACACCAGCCACGTGCTTTCCCTGGGACACCCACGCACTGCTCAGTGTCCATGGCACACACAAGCCCATCCTGGGGGTGCTGATGTCCCACTTGGTGGTGGCAGTGGCTGTGAGATGGCCAAGGCTGGCCTGGGAAGTCCCCCACAATGCAGATGCCCACTCACCCCACGGAGGGGCTCAGCAGGGATTGGGGATGCAGTGCTGGTGGCCACCACCTCTCCAGCCACATCCATCCCACGTGGGACAGAGTTTGTGACAATGAGGCGGGATGAGATGACCTTGTGCAGCCATTGAGCTGTCCTCCAGTGGGATAAAGGGCTCTGCCAAAACCACCCAGGGGTCAGAAACCACTGGAGCAGGGCTGGGAACAAGTCCCAGGTGCAGACAAAATCCTGGCTGGAGGCTGCATTTCCCCAGGTCCCCGATTGTCCCTTGCTGCTGCTGGGGGCCAGGGGGACACCCCAGGGTGCCCAGCCTCACTGCCATATGCCACCAGCCAGCTCAGCAGAGGTTCTCTGATGGCCCTCCCGACAGTTGGCAGGCGCCCCGGCCTCATTAAAATTGTATTAGGCTGTATTTAAAAAAAAAGGAGCAGCACCAGGGGAAACAAAGAGCAGCCCTGAGAGAGGGGCTCAGGGAGGCAGATCGTGCTGCGGGGATGTTTTCCCATGGGATGCTGCCCCAGGGGGGTTTGCTCAGGAAGCAAGGGACAGTGGTGGATTATGATGGGGGCTCAGCCATGTTCCTATGTTTCCTGGACATCAGGATCAGTCACGGCACTGATCATGTGGCTTGCTCAGCTCTATTAGCTGGATTTATCCCCTTAGCTTAATTTAATTGCATCCAGAGAGCAAAAAGGGATGGAAGTGCTTGAAGCTCCTTGTTTCGAGCAGTTTGGATGTTGGACACCGGCAAATGAAGGAAGGAAGTGGATGAGTGCACACGGACACAGGTCTGCACTGGGAATTCATCCCTCTCTTCCCGCCCCAGCTCATTTTCTGCTGTGGTTTTTACATTACCAGAAATTAAAGCCAAAACCTGCTCCTTCCTCTGTCTCCCCCAAGGACCCTGCGGAGGTGGGGTGGAGGCTGGAGCTGGTTCATCCAGCAGGAGAAGAAATTTTATTAGGAAAGCTTAAAAGACCTTTTGTGTAGCAGTGATTAACCTCTGTGGTGGGGATGATGCTCTTCGTCCTGGACCCAGTGCCCTGCCTGGTCCCCAGGGGCTTTGCTGGGACACGAGGCTCTTGTAATCCTATGTGAGTGCCCAGGAGCAGGACACAAGAGACACAGGGCATTCTGTGGGACAAAATAATCCATTACCAGGAGATGCTTTCAAGGTTTAAAAAAACAAAACAAACAAACAAAAAACAAAACAAAACAAACAAACAAAAAACAAAACAGGAATAAATAAAATTTGCCCAGTTTGCAAGCAGAGCCAGGGAGAGCCCTGAGGGCTTTTGTAGCCATGAGACCCCAAGCAGGAGGTCTAGAGGAAGATTCCAGTGCCAGCCCTGTTGCCTGTCCCCACCTTTAATTCCCTGCTGCAGCGCAGAGTCAGCAGAGAGGGGTTTGCAGGGAAGAAGAAAGTGTGTTACCAGCGTCTCCCACGCAGCTCCAAAATAACCCGGCCCCGGCGCTCGGCAGCGCCGGGCGGAGCAGGTGAGTCAGCGTTGACAGCAGCTCCTTTCTGCTCTGATTTCCTCACCCGGCCATGCCTGGATCCACGCTCCCCGCTGCAGTCCAGGCGCTCTGTCTGATGCTGCCTCTGCTCAGGGCCTCGCCCAGGGCTGCTGAAGGGTTTGGTGGGCAAAGGGACCTCAGGGCAGGTTCAGGCATTCCCAGGGCACAGCTGCTCTCTGCATCTGCAGCATCCCAAAAAGCTGGTCTGAGCATGGCTGGGATGCTGATCCCCACCTCTGGCAGGACCCAACACCACGCAGAGCTGTCCCATCCTCACCTTGAGATGGAGCACGGTGCATCCCAAAGAGGATGGAAAGCCTTGGAAATGAGTCAGAGTGCAGCAGGGGGATGTCAGGAACGGGGACAAGCAGACTCTGACCAAGCCACTGTGGGTGGGGGGTGAGGAGGAGGTGACAGCTCGTGTTTTTGTGTTTGCCATCTCCCCAGCTTCTCGCAGCATTCGGGGGGACGTGGACATGACAGGATGCTGTTGCAGGGGACTGGTGCCAAGATCCCCTCAGGGGCTGCACCCACAGGTGCACAAATCCCCCCTGCTGGGGTCAAGGGGCTGAAGCTCAGCCTGGAGAGAAACTGAGGGACCAGGGGATTCCCCCCAACACCCCCAGGTCAGCGGGGGGCATCTCTTCAAGGATGAGGTATTGGTAATAGGAGCAGTAATAGGAGCCAGCTGGGATGTCCCGGGGGATCCCTATAAAGGGCTGAGAGGGGCAGGGGGCTTTTACAGCCTGTGACTTGGAGAGGAGGTGAGGGGGTTGTTTGACTCCTTGGTGGCAGTATTGGGGCATCGTGGGGTGGGATGCAGGGCAGCAACAGAGCCGTGTCCTGCAGGGAGGAGGTGGGATTTTGGCCAGGGAAGGGGCTGGAAGCAGCGGTTTGAGGCTGGGGGGAGGGGTCAAACCTCCCTGCCCAGCCCTGGCCCCACCAGCTGTGCCTTCCTGGGCCCAGAGATCCCCTTCCAGATGGATAACTCCATTGTCAATAGTGAAAAGAGTCCATTAGTCAGGATTAGGAATGGGGCCTTTGGGGATTAGCCCTGCACCTCCCACCTGGCCCTCCTTGATTCCTGCAGCCACTGGTCCAGGGGCACTGTAGTCCCTCTGGTTTTTTTTTTTTTTGTTTTTTTGGTTTTTTTTGGGGGGGGGTTGTTTGTTTGTTTGTTTGTTTGTTGGGTTTTTTTTTTGGGGGGGGTGTTTTTTTGGATGCAGAAGGGAATGGGACTCTAACTGAACCACTGGGCTGAGAGATGTGGAAAGTGGTGAAAGGAATTGAGCTGAGTCCCCAGGTCACTTGATATCCTGCTCCCCATTGCATTTTCTCATGGAATTGCAAACTCTCCCAGGAGCAGAACCCCTTGGATAGAAGGGGTTAGCAGAGCCCCATCTCTCCTCAGTGTCTGGGCTTCCTGTGCTTCCTTGTAGGGGGGCTGGAGGGAGCTCTGCACATGGAGAAACTGAGGCAGTGGGAGTCCAGCTGTGCTTGCCATCTGGTTTGTGGGAAACCACATCTGGGCTAAAAGTTGAAGATGTTCTTCCTGTGGCAGCTGCAAGGAGGGGTGGCTGAGGTGGGGGGAAGTCCCAAAATCTGGAGCCTCTTGATGAGTTGAGGGTAATTCTATAATTCCCTGTGTCCTCTGCAAAGAGGGGCTGGATCTGACCTCCAGCTCAGGAAACCCGGTGTCTGCTGGTGTGAAAGCAGTGGCAGTGAGAGCTGGGGGGCTTTTGACCCCCCCCACCACCACCACTGTCCCACATCTCCCTTTGCTCCCCAGTGCTGACAGCCTGGCTTTGTCCGTGAGCAAATGGCCACAAGGAAGGATCAGGGCCGGGGGGCTCTGGCCGGGCTGGCTGCAAGAGGCCCCCGGGAAGGCAGGAATGCAGGCAGGGGGGCCGCCCTGAAACCCAAAACCTCGGCACAGGGGCCCTGCTCTGGGCATCCGGCCGGCGGCTGCGGGCGGGAGGCCCCGGGCTGTGGGCAGCCGGTGCTGGGGCTGGGGGGGCTCTGCAGCCTTCCCTGTAGTGAAGGTGCTGGTAGCCCCCTCCCCAGCCCCTCCTGTCATCCCCCAGATGGAGATACGTACAGCCATTCCTAGCTGGAAGTGGAGGTGAAGGAGAGCACCCCACTGATGTGAGGTTGGGGTCCTGGGGAGCAGAGCAGCCCCTGGACCTGGGTGTGTGCACCAAAACTGGGCTGGACACTGGGCATCCTGGGGCAGGAACTGTGCAGAGCCACCCTGGGGGTCCCTGGGAGTGACAGGCGTGGCTGTGGCTGTGCAGGATGAGAGGAGGCCTTGGTCAGTGGGCAATCCACTGCAGCCTGTGACTCCTTGTGCCGTGTGTGTTGGCAGGAGCAATCTGGGTGCGGGCTCTGTGTGCTGCCATGTGCATGTTGGTGTGTGCAATCCCTCGTGCCTGCAATTCCTTGTGTGACACGGGCCATGCACAGCTGCGTTTTGCCATGCTCAATGCCACGGGCAGGGCGCACCTTGGTGTGCCCGATGCCATGTGGGTGTGCACGTGTGTGATTTCAGGTGTGTTGGCATCACCCTGGAGTGCCTGTGTGCAGTCTGCACCCTTTGTGTGTGTGTGATCACACGTGAATCACGCGCATCTCAGCGTGCATGATCCCACATCCAGCACGGATCTTGGTGTGCATGAACCCGCGTGCAGCGTGTGTGATCCCAGTGTGTGGCTCATCCCTGGCCCCACACGCAGCCTGTGCAACTCACCCTGCATGGCCTGGTGTGCCACAAGCATGATCCCTGTGCAGCGTGTGGCTCTTGGCACGGTGACCCCAACGTGCACGAATGCGCACCTCGATGTGCGTGTTCTCGCATGCAGCATGCACGATCCTGCGTGCAGCACCTGCATTGGTGTGCACGATCCTGCGTGCAGCACCTGCATTGGTGTGCACAATCCCACGTGCAGGGCGCATCTTGGTGTGCACGATCCTGCGTGCAGCACCTGCATTGGTGTGCATGATCTTGTGTGCAGCACCTGCATTGGTGTGCATGATCATGTGTGCAGCATCTGCATTGGTGTGCACGATCCCACGTGCAGGGCGCATCTTGGTGTGCACAATCCTGTGTGCAGCACCTGCATTGCTGTGCACAATCCTGTGTGCAGCACCTGCATTGGTGTGCACAATCCCACCTGCAAGGAGCATCTTGGTGTGCACAATCCCACGTGCAGGGCGCATCTTGGCGTGCGTGATCCTGTGTGTGGGTGTGCAAGGTGCATCTTGGCGTGCATGACCCCGCGTGCAACGCCCATCTCGGTGCTCACCATTCCGTGCGCAGCGCGCACAATCCCGTGTGCAGCACGTGCACCGGTCCCACGTGCAGGGCGCATCCTGGCGTGCGTGATCCCGTGTGTGCGGCGTGCGTGATCCCGTGTGTGCGGCGTGCGTGATCCCGTGTGTGCGGCGTGCGTGATCCCATGCGCTCTGCGCATCCTGGCGTGCGTGATCCCGTGTGTGCGGTGTGCGTGATCCCGTGTGTGCGGCGTGCGTGATCCCATGCGCTCTGCGCATCCTGGCGTGCGTGACCCCAGGTGCCACACGCATCCCGGCGTCCCCCATCCCGCGCGCAGCGTGCACCCTTTGTGCCCCGCGCGTCCCGGCGTGCGCGGTCCCGTGTGCTCCGCCCGCCTCGTGCGCGGTCCCGCGCGGCGCCGTGCGCGCCCCCGGCCCGCGGCGCGCAGTGCGCATCCCAACAGCACCACCCAGCAGCGCGGCCGCGCGCTGCAGCGGGAGCGGCGGGCGGCTCCCGGCGATCCGCGGGAGGACGGGCAGCATGGAGACCGAACAAAGCGCCGAGGGAGCGAGGGTGGGGGCTTGTGCCTGCTCCGGCCGCGCCCGAGTGTGGCTGATCCCCTCCTGGGGTCGCTTCTTTTTGGGCGTTGCTTGGGAACATGAGCCAGAGCTCTGTCTGGCAGCGGGTGCTGCAGGATTTGAGCGTAGGGTGGGAGTGGGCATCGCAGCACGGGGAAATGGGTGCCCCAGTGGCACCAGATCCCTGCTGGTGAAGCCACAGGCTCGGTGCTGCTCACAGCAGACTCCAGCTTGTCCATTCCGACAAGTTCACCTTGCGCTGAGCTGACAAAGTGCTGGTGTAACCAGTCACTCCATCACAGCCTGATCCACTTCGTGGTGCCCAGCACAGGGACGAGACCCCACATGACCCTCTCAGCATCATCCATCTCAACCACTCTTTGTGGCTTGGAGAGCACCCGGCCCCCACACAGACCTGTCACTCCCTTCAGCCCTGGGGACACTGCACACCCCACGGCCCTGCACGCGCCTTTGGTGCTGTGAGATGTCACCACATTTCCAATCTTTTATTGCTGGGGTGAATCATTTACTGGGGCAGCCAGCCTGTCTGCAAAACCCTGGTGCCAGCTGAGCACAGCCTCCCCGAGAGTATTTTGAGGTGTTTATCCCGTTGTGCAGTGTTTACCAGTCTGATTCCCCTCCTTGGTCAGGAGAAGGTTTCAAACCTCACAGTGATGCTGTGTCCCCATGGTGAGGTGACAGGGTGACACAGCCACCTGGACCAACACCCAGGCTGTCTCCTGGGGCAATAGCAGAAGATGTCACTTCCTCACACCCCAGGGTGTTCACTGCCTGTGACGCCATCCCGGGTGACTGCGCCATGCTGTGGGCAATCCTGCACGGATGAGGAGCCCTGGTCACTCCTCTCAGGCTTAATAAAGTGCCCCGGGGCAGAGCAGGCAGTCAGCCCCGCTTCCTCTGTGGGGAAATCAAGGCAGAGCCAGGGCTGGAGGAAGTGGCATGGAGGGAACTCAGGGATGTCCCATGTCCTGCTCTGGGCCAGCTCACGGGTCATCCTTGGAGCCATCCCACCACCAGGACGGGACCAGCACCCAGAGCCTGTGTTCTGGAGGGGCTGGAGGTCCCTTAGATCAGCGATGGGCTCTGTGATACCTGTCCCACGGGCAGCAAACAGGCTTTGCCCACCCAGTTCCAGGTACTTCAAGGTGCTCCCAGGTACATCTGTGCTCAGGAACAAATTCTTTGCAGAAAATGACATTTTGCTGCCTGACCAACAGTGGTACCGCTGCAGCGGGTGCCAAATTTTGTTTTCCTCGTGGTGTGCATTTCCCCCCTGGCTCTTGGTTGGGAGCACGGCAGCATCTCCCCAGCCCAGCGTGTCCGGCAGCAGCCCTCGGCCCAGCCCGGAGCTTTGGGCACGGCGCTGGCCGAGGCAGAGCCGCTCCTCGCTGTCCCCCCCGCGCAGAGGGGAGCGCGGAGAGGAAATTGCTGCTGACGGAGCCGCGAGCGCTGCCGGACTGGGGATGACTAAGTTTGGCAGTGCTACCTGCTGGCTGTTTTTCCTTTTATGGAGGATTTGAGCGAGCCGCTGGAGCAATTCTCCGAGAGAACCCGAAGGGATCCACCCTGACCTTGGGGATGGGCACTGCCGGGTTGGGGAAAGGGTGGCTGGCGAGCAGGGTGGGTCGTGAGACGCTGGGGCGGCGCTCGGCTGGTAGAGGCGGGGATGGGCCCCCCTCGCCCATCCGGACGGGGCACCCGAATGTTTTCACTTTCTATTTTAAGGCGCTGGACTCTGGCTCCGAGCGGAGGCCTGGCCCGCGGTGCCAGCCGGGGCGAGTGGCTGCTGGCACCCTCCGTGCCACCCGCCTCTGAGGCCGCCCTGCATCTCACATCCGTCCCAGTGTGGCTTTCCCACAGGTGATGGGGTGAAGAGAGCGGTGAAAGGGGACGTGTCCCTGCGGGGGGACACCTCACTGGAAGGGGGCACTGCTGCAGGGGTGGGGGCACCCTCTGCTCAGGGACATGCTGTTGCAAGGTGACAGCATTGCAGGGGACATATTGCTGCAAAGGGGCACTCCTCGGGTGTGGGGGCACAGTTCTGCACCCCAGAGCTGCTCCATGGTGCTGAGATGGAAACGGGGCATCCCAGCCTCGGAAAGTCCCCAGCTGGTGAGAAAAGCAGAGAAAGAGAAACAAAAATAGCACCTTTCCAGTGGCTGTAGTGGGGTGGCTTGCAGGGACAGGACTGGGCTGTGGCCGGGCTGCCTCAGCACCCAGGCCAGCTGTCCCACAGCCCGCAGCCCCTGTCGAGGGGCTGGGACTGGGCTCCTCAGCTGTGTCCTGCATTCTTAGCATTATTCTCCTTTTTTCTCCTCCTCTTCCACCCTGGGGACAGCTCTCAAACCTCTCCATTTATGGACAGGAGGTTAGGTCAAGTGGGAGGGTGAGGGGACGCCCGGGTCCCTGGGGAGGGACAGGGGTCCCACGTGGTGCTGGGAGCTGTGAGCACCCCTGGAGGTCACAGAATGATGATGTGTGGAAAGTCGAGGGTCACCTGGGCATTGCCTTGGGATCCCCATCGTGGTGCCCAGTGCCACTGGGACCCCCACCCAAGGTGATGGTTGGGGTCATCCATCCCCCCAGGATGCTGGAGCACCCTGAGCTGCTGCAAGCAGAAAAGAGGCCCTGCAGGTGGGGAGGTTTTTTTTTTTTTTTTCCTCTTGTTTTATAATTTTATTTTGAAGCCAAAATCTGCCAGTTTGGGGGTGAGGCTGCAGCAGCTGCACCCCACCCTGGGGTGGCTGGATGTGTCCCTAGCCCCAGGCTCTGAGGAGTCACTGGGGCAGGGTGAGATGACTCCGAAGCCACTCCAGATGACGAAACATCCTGACTCATTCTAATCATTAATATTATAAAAAAAAAAAAAATAAAGAAGAAATTACTCAGACAGCAGTACTCTGCCATTGGGTGGTGACAAAGTGGCTGCTTGGGGTTAGGTTTTTGGGGTGGATTTTCCCCCGATCTATAATAACACCTTGGGGTGCTGCTGACAGCAGTGAGCTGAGGGAGAGGCAAATACCCGAGGAAATGTGCTGCTGGGGACCCTGCCACTCTGCCATGCTTTAAAGGGCAGTACCTGCAAGCCCCTGCTGAGCCCTGGGATGTTCCAGGTTGTCCCCTGGCTGGGGAAGGACAGTGGCACCTTACAGGGAAGGGTGAGATGAATGGATATCAGCTGGTTTTTGGTGTTTTAACCAGGCCTGCAGCCCCCTGGCCAAAACTCTGTCCCCATGGGCTGGGGGACCGAGGGAGGGACCCTGGGGACTCATCCCTGCACCCTGTGGGGGCTCATCGACCCCTCCCCGGCTGCCGGCTGACTCAGCCATGCGGGATTCCCACAGTTTCCGTCAGATGCTGCCTGGAGTAAATGGGGAAGAGGTTTCACAAGCCCTGGTAATTAATGCTAATTACAGAGCAGCGACATGGGAAACATTTCTTCCCCAGGTGTCCTTCCAAAAATGGTTTTGTGCAGGTGTGGCACCATCCTTCACTTGTCATTAGCATTGCTCCGCCTGGGAGAAGGTGAAACCTTCGAAGGCTGGGACTGTGGGAACGGCGTGACGGGGGACGGTCCCCACAGCCCCGCGGGCGCCCGGCCCGGCTGCGGCTGCTGGCAGCTGGGTTTGGCAACCCTGGGTCAAGGCAATCCATTGGGAAAAAATACCCTCCGACCTCCTTGAGCAGCATGACTCCTCCTGGCAGCTGCTGGCAGAAAAATAAAACCATGAAGAAGGGGCTTGGAGTCCTTTTCTTTTTTTTTTATTATTGTGGCTTGGTTCTGCTGCCTGCATTGGAGGGACAATGACATCCCCCTAGGACCAAGGGCTCATGCTGAGAAGGGCTGAGCTTCTCACAGGCTTGAAAAAGTTAGGCTGAAGGGGTTTAAAACCCCTTTTCATCTCTGTTTTTCTTCTCCTCACCGAGCTACTCATGCTCAGCCTCCCCAGGTGTGAAGTATTATAAATAAGGTAAGGTGAAGGTGGGCTGGGAGACCTGAGCTGCAGAGCCAGTTGGGATGGGCTGGGGAAAGCCTCCCCTGCCCTAGAACATGCTGAGCATCTGCAGCTTGGGTTGTAGGAAATCTCCACTTCCCTTTATCTGGCTGGAGAAAAGGAGTTACAGGAAACACAACTGGGCAAGGTGCGGAGGAAGGAACCACTTTGTCCTCTGTGGCCACAGTGACCAACAGCAGAAATCCTGGGCTGGACTGACAGTGGCACAGAAGTGGGGTAGAGGTGAGGAAACTCTTTCCATGCAGACTGTGGTGTCTTGATCCCTGGACGCTGATTTTATGTGATTTTTATGGAAGATTGAGCAGTGGGAAGCAGCTTTGATGTGATGCAGTGATGCCAGGGTGGTGGTGGTAGCGTGGCCTTTAATGGTGACAGTCAACCACCCTGGATGGTTACAGGGATTGACAGCTTTGTTGGTGTCCCACAGCCCCATTTTGTTGTTTAAAATTGATGTTTAAATTGTGGGATTTACATCTCCACCCAAGGATGGTTGTGTCCTATTTGCCTTAAGCTTGGGACTTTTGGAGCCGAGGAAGATGAAAAGGTTGGTCCTTCCCTGTTTGATGAAGAAAAGCATATCCCAAGCTGGAAACATATTTATTTAGGAGTGGAAACAATGTCAGAAGATTTGGAAAAAGCTCACAGAAGAGGAAATCAGATGGGATTAAATCCACCCAGAGCCAGTTTCCAGGCCATTTCCATGCTTCTCCCAGTCCAGGGGCTGTAGGTGCTGCAACTCCCTGTCCTCTGGCCAGCCAGGGTGGGGACCTTGTGACAGAGCGGGGCTGGCAGGCAAAGCCTCATTCCCACTGGGCTGGCGAGCTGGGAAACCGGTCCTGGCACAGGGGAAAGCCTCCTCCTCCACAGGCTCAATGGGAGCTGTGACTGTCTGTGGGGTTTTTAAATAATCGTGACTTTGCTGAGCTGATTCCTTTTTGATGTGTGCCGACCTCTCCCTCTCACTTTCCCTTTGCAGTTTTCCCTCGCAGCAAGGGCAGTTGCTGTGCGTATCCCACAGCATGGATGGGGCTTCTCCCACTCCATCCTCTCTCCTGTCTGAAGGTGGGGAGGAAAAGGGCCACACCAATCCCAGCGCTCCTGTGTGCGAGCCAATTCCCCCAAGGATGGTTGCTTTAATGAGATGTCACAGCTAATGAGTCTGCTGGCAGAGTGCTCGTGGAGAAACGTGCTGGGAAATGGTAACGCAGCAAGCCTCAGCTTTCCAGGCTCTGTCCCATCCCAGAGATGGGAATCCATGGGAGCCCCAGGGTGAAGGGCCTTGTGCTCCACCCTAGCATTAGCCAGGAGCAGCTTGCTGACAGCCCACTGCCTGCTCTCTATCAGGATGTGATTGGGCCAAGTGAAAGGAATAAATTCATCCCAAAAAAGTGGGGTGGCCAACAACCCAGCCAAAGCAAATATTGGGAGCTCCCAAATACACCAGGCACCAGTGCAGGGTTCATTAAGTGGGACTGGTGATTTATGGGAAGAAGTTAATGCTACTGGTAGGCTTATCCTGCACTGTGAGACTCTCCTTGCCCACAGCCCAGAAAAGAACATCAGGCTACCAGCAGATCCGAGGCTCTCCTTTAGAGCAGCTGGGCCTGAGAGGCACCTCAAAATCCCCCTGATGAGTGAGCATCCAAGTTCCCTCTACCCCAGCACACGGAGACTGGGGGAGCTCAGAAATGTTTTCACTGCTGAGCACGGAGAGTTCTCTTGGAAGCAATTTATGCCCTGGAATCTGCTGGGAGTTAACCCACAAAAGTAACAATGGGAGGCTGGGGAGGGGGCTCCTGTCCCTCATTGTTCCTTGAGCTGATGCACAAGGGAGAGGAAATACAGAGAGCTTTCCTCTCCCTGTGCCTGCCTCAGGAGCAGGGATGCAGGATGAGCAGGGTGCAGGATGATCCAGGGCACCCATCCCAGAGGAGGACACCCCCAGCACTTGTATAGGGCAGAGGAGGGAGGAGATCATTTCTAAGGTATATTCCTGGTGAATTTAGGTTTACAAAGCCATGGAGGGGGGCGGAGGGCCTCAGCTGCTCTCTGGTTTCCGGTTTGTGCTGCCTCTTGCTCCAGCTGGTTGCCGCAGACAGGGCCAGGTTTTGCCATTTAAGGCTGATTTCCCCAGGCTGGGCTGTGCCGAGAGCTGCCTGGGACGGTCCCTCGGCTGCTTGCTGTTAATTAAAATGTGTGCCCAGAGAGATGTGGGTCCTCTGGGGGAGGAGGGAGAACCCTCACCATCTCACCATCCCTTTGTCCCATGTCTTGTACTGGTCTCCATGGCAGAGGGAAGAGCCAAGGGAAGGGCTGTGGGTTCATCTGTGGAGCGATGTGCCCAGTGTTGATGGGCAGGACAAAACCTTTCTGGTCCCAGAGGTGACAGGTTCCAAACAGAAGGCTCTGGTCCCACTGATCCAGCCCTGAGTGAGGGACCTGAGCTGAGCAGTGCCAGGGTGGAGCTGGGACACCCTTTGCCCTGCCAGGTTGTTGTCAGGACTGAGCCCAGGCTGTGCTGGGGTTGGAGCTGCCCCACACTCTGGGCTTCCTCATTCCTGTCACCACAGCTGGTTGCTTTTTTCTTCCTCTTGCTTATCCCCATCTGCCCCAAGCTCTTGCAAAACATGAGCAAGGGTTCCCAGAGAATGAGATGTGCTGTGCAGCCCTCTTGCAGCCTTGGGCAATGATCTGGGAACTAAAAGGGCTCCTGCAAAGCCCTATAGGAAAATCACTCCCTGTTTTTTTCTGCATGCTGACTTGCCTCTTCTTTGGGCTGAGAAACTGTAAAGACAGTGGCCACTCTTTGTGTCCATCTGAGCCCCACCAGGGCCCTAGTGGCCTCTGTACCCTCTTGGCTTCCCCTGCTGCTCTCTGCTCCAGCAGTGGAGGAGCTCTGGAAGCCACCCCTGCAACCCCACACTGCTCTGGCTCTGGCATGGGGAAGACTTAACCCCGTTGAAGGCTGGAGGAGGGAGAGGTGTGTTCATACCCCACCCTGCTCATACCAGCAAAGGGTGCCTTGGGGACACCTGGGCCAGGAAGTCCCAGGGCTGTGCCATTGCTCCAGTAAGTGCCACCTGCAGGTACTCGAGGTTCTAATGGCACTCAAGTGCATTTTTCAAATATTCTCAGCGCTGATAACACCTCTGCCGCTCCAGAGGGGCTCAGTGCCTACCCAGGCACACATCACCCACATGGGACAGCAGAGTGGGCATCCCAGGGTGGCACAGGCACCTGAGAGAGCAGAGCTCTGCAGTCCTCCTCAGGAGCAGGAGGGAACCTGACAACTCACTCAGCCACTTGAGTCCCACCACAATTTCTCTTTCTGTACCTTCACCCCACAGCCCACCTGTGGTGGAATGAAGATGGATGCGACCTCCCAGATCAGAGCAGGTGAGGAGGGAGGAGGGTACCTTAATGAATCAGGGGAGTGACAGCCAGTGCCTGGCACCCAGGGCTTTGGTTTGCCTTTCTCCTGAGATCTTATCACCTGCCAGCAGGAATGTGTGAAATGAGCCAAACAAAGCACATGTGGAAATACTGTCTCCAGTGAGGAATGGAAACTTTGGGGGCAATGGGCTGGGAGGGAAATGAAATGCAGGGGGGCTTGGTGCCTCTGCACCTGGGCTTTGAGGTGGTGCTTTTCTCCCATGCCCAGTCTGTGTATGAGTGGACTCGGGATGATATCAGAGGGATGATATATTTGCAAAATTGCTGGCTTGTTCCCAGGTTTGCTGCAGATTTCGATATGAGCTGGACCAGGGGGGCTGGTTGGGAAGAGCACCACCCTGCAGAAAGCCTGTGCTCCCTCCTTCCCCACTGCCAGCCCGTCGTGAGTGGCATCACCCCAGTGTTGCCCCAGCCATGTGGACCACAAACAAGCCTGGCACCAGACAAAACCCACCTGGCTCTCCTCCTGTGCACCTGCTCTCCAAGGTGGGGGGAGAGGGACAGCCACTGAATTTCAGTTCTGGTGGCTCTGTGAAAGGGCTGAGTGCTGTGTAAGTGCTGAATCACCCCTAAAGGTTTATTTAAACTCGGAGGAGTGGATGGGGCATTGACTAGAGCAGGTCCCACTCCTCCGTCACTCTCTCCCCGCCCGGGGAGAGCCGCTTGCGTCACGGCTCAGCACCGGCTGTGCAAACAGAGCCGGGGGCCAGCCCGGGCAGGGATGGGGCTGGGACAGGGCCCAGAGCAGTTCCTGGGTTCCTCTGCATCCCTCCTTCTAGGAATGGGCAAACCCTGCCTCGCCCATTCATTCCCCGAGCATCCCTGGGCCTGCAGGGACGGGAGCTGGTGCAGGTCTGGAGGTGAGGGGATCCCCACCTTTGGGTGCACCCACAGCAGCACCAGCACAGTGGTCAGACCCCTGTGACTTGCTGCTGGAGTAAAAGGGGGCTTATGCCCCAAACCCAAGCCAGAATTATCTGCAGAGTCACAAGTGCTTTACATCACCTGGCATGGGCAGGAGAGTCACTCTGGCTGAGGGCAATGGCCATCCCTGCCCTCCCTGCCTCTGTTTCTCTCACAGAAAACAAAGGCAGCACTATTCCCACTCTCTCCAAGGTAGGAGAGGTCACCTCTGTCAAAGGCTCGAAGCCCCTAGATGGAAAGTGCCATTAGCACGGCAAAGATCAAAGCGAATTTCCCAGCATGCTTGGCTAGCCCAGGATCTGTTTCATTTCCTAGGTATGGTACGAGCAGAAAACTCCATCCAGCTGCTCCCCTGCCTTTATCATCAGAGACCAAGAAAAATCAATTCTCAAAGTAATTAAGAAGCAGTTGAAAATGCACAGTACGGCTCGGCATAGTGCCATGTAACACCTGTGGGAGGCTTTTGCCAGGACAGGTAACTGAACTCCAGGGAGCATCCTTGGGGGAAAGACCCCTTGGAGGTGCATCAGAGCCAAGGGGTCATTCAGTAGCATGGGGGTGGTGTGAGTGGGGCCAGAGAGCTGAGACAGGCAGAAAAAACCCAGGGAGAATCAGCTTTTTCTCTTCCCCTTCTGTTTTTAGCTGAAGGAAATATCCCCTGAAACTGATGCCAAGCCTGCCTGGAGGGGAGGGCTGCTCCACCATTCTCTGTCTCTGCAGGGAAGCTCCAGCATAGGATTTAGCTTACCCCTGTCCCGTTGCTGTGCAAGAAGTGGGCTCCAGAGATGCCCAGGGTAGGGCTGAGGCTGGGAGCCCGGCCGGCATGGCCTCAGGCTCTGGCTGTGCCGGTGTAATCGCGCTGTGCTGCGGAATGACCTTGGGCTGAAAACAATTCCACACTCGGGCCTCACGGGCTGTTGCTATCAAGGTCAACCAAAACAGCCCTGGCAGCACGTTTAACCAGTGGGGGAAGGGAGGGCTTTGCTCTGCTCTGGCCAGGCCAGCACAGCCCAGGGAGGGTGAGAGGGTGGCAGGGCTGTGGGGCACCAGGATGGGGCTGGACAGAGGGTGCCAGCCTGGGCACTGGCTGATGGATGCTGACCTGGCTGCCTACAAGGCTGGGAATGACACCTTGGCCTCCTGCTGCCTGTGTGAGCTGAGGAACCCTGGGGCCAACATCAGGATCTGGAAATGCTGGCACAGGGGTCAGCTCAGGGATACGCAATGAAAGGGCTGGGGAAGGCATGGGGGTGCAGAGAGACAAGGCTGGAGAAATAGGTGGAGGAAAATCTTCAACCCCTCCAGCAAAGTCCACTTATCAGGGACAGCGGGCTGTAAACCAGGCACGTGTGCCCTGCCAGCACCTTGGCTACCTGGGCAGGGCTGGGCCCTTTCCAACAGCCCCGGCAAAACCTGGCACAGATTGTCTGTCTGTGCCTTGAAAATGGAAAATGGGGGATTGATACAGTTTTTCAGCATGATACAATGTAGTGATTTTCATCCCTTGTGAATGGGAGGGATGCTCGATGCGCTGTTAGCCCATCCACGCAGATGCAGCAGATCAGGGGAGAACACCCTTGCACATGGAGGTCTGTGAAGGGAAAGGCTGTCTCTCTGAAAAAGGACTGATAGATCAGAGAGAGCTCAAGGATCAATACAAAGGAGCAGAAACCCCGGGGAAGGGTGTATGAGAGTGGAGAATGATGCTTAAAGGGGGAGAGTCGAGTCTGCAGCTTGTCAGGGATGAGCTGGCATCAGGGATGCAACACAGCAAGCCAGGAAAATGTCAGGGGCTGTTTTGCTTCAGGTTTAATGCTGAATATGTTCCCATAAAGGGAGAGGTGGGGGCTGCAGTGAGGCCCCCAAACATCTCCAAAGGGAGTGAAGGGCCTGGGGTTCCTGCTTAGATTTTACCTCCTGCAAATTCCCGTTTCAGCTGATGCTGCAAGGAGAAAATTGAAAGAGGAAGGTGCTGAGATAGTCCCTGTGCCTGTGAAACAGGGGATGTGGTCAGCACCTTTCCTTCTTCCCCTTGGGGAGCGGGAAGGGAAGGGAAAGGCAGTGCTTCAAAAAACCTCCATGATTTTTGTGTGAGGGTGATTCAAAGAGACTGTGGTTGTTTCAGAAGTTTCTACCTCTCTTCTCACTGTCAAAACAGCAGGAGGGAGAGAAGGGAGGCCTGAGCACATGACAGAGTGAGAGATGGAAGAGCTGGCGCTGAAGGGGATGTGCAGAAATCCAAGCCAAAACTCCAAGTCCAAAAATTCCCAGGAATATTTCCCCCTCTTTGACCCTCCTCTCCCCAGCAGCGTGGCAGATGCCATCCCTGAATGAGCACAGGGCTTCTGCACTAGGGGAAGGGCTGGGAGCAGTGAGGGGAAAGCAGAGCTCACATATTGTCCCACAAGTGCAGCGATTCAAGCCCAGCCATATCAGCTGGTGAAGGGCAGGAGGATCCTCCCTCGCATAGTTTTGTCCAGAGTCGGTGTGAGCCAGGCACCAAGGACGAGCAGGGAGAGATGAAGCAAAACATGGGAACTTGGGAGCTTGTGATGTCTGCCCAAAGGTAACACGACAGCCAGGAAGCTTTTTGCTTGGTTCCCTTTTCTCTCCTCTCAGCTCTTGCAACATCCCAGAAGAGATGGGAAGAGAGCCCCAGCCATGGCCAGGGAGGTGGCCTGGCCCATCACACAGTGGTGAACATGGTGACCAGCTGGTGGCTTTGCTGTCAAGGTGTCTTCAGCCTGGGAGGAAGTGGTGGCACCCAGCCATGTGCTGGAGGCCACATCCTGCCATCCCACCAAGGCCAGACCTCGCTGCCCCTAAAGCCAGGAGACACGAGGCCGGTGCTGCTGCCCTCCGGATGCTGGCAGATTGATTGCCTTCTGATTCAGTCCAATAATCAAGAGTAATTGCCTGGCAGCTCCATCCCTGCCTAATGGGCTGTCTCGCACCGCGGCTCCCCAGCCTGGCTCCACCCAAGCTGCTCACAGGGATGCAGCAGAGTGCAGCATCCCACCCGTCTCATGCATGCCCCATCCACCTGCCCAAGACACCCATGAGCCTGGTGGCCTCTCCACCTGGCCCTGACCTGATGTTCCCCATCCCAAACCCATCACCCCAGCGGTACTGTTGGACTTTTTCCTGCTCTGTCAGCACATCGGTGGACAACACTTCTCAGCTGCGAGGGTCATCAGCTCTACCCATGCCTTGTGGCTCCCCTTATTTGACGTATAATCTTCTAATTAATAATCAGCATTTTCAAAGTGGAATGCAAACATTAATTAATTCCCCATGAGGCAGGTAATTAACAGCAATGACTCCCATTTTACTGCCAGGGAAGCTGTGAGGGAAGAGATCTTGCACGATCCACAGTGAGGTGACAGAGGAATGACCAGGCAAAGGCAGCTCTGCTCCAGCATGGCCCTGCAGGAACCCTAGGCTGGGTCCCCTTCCACTGAGGGCTTCCTGTGGGGACTCTCCTGGGCTATCTCACCTTTATCACTGTGGCCATCTCCAGACAGGAGGGGATGGCATAATCCCAAAGTGGCCTGGCAGGACACGTCCATCACCGTGGCCATCTCCACATGGTGAGGATGGCCTGGTCCCAAAGAGGCCTGGCAGGACACGGCCATCACCGTGGCCACCTCTGCCCTGTGGGATGAGGCATGGCCCTGGGGTGGCCCAGAAGAGCCCACAGGTCTCCTGTCCTTCTTTACCACCCCCTCCAAAGCACCCACCTGGGCGCAGCTGTGGTGCTGAATTTTGGGGCACCTTCACCAGGACAAGGCACTCCTGGGGAAGGGGATGCCATCCAAAGGAAAAGGGTTTCACTCATATTCCCATCCATGCCTGGTGTCCTGTTGCCTCCCATCCCCCCAAGTAATTACAAATCTCCATCTCAACAAGCTTTTGCAGGTTCCTCTTGCTGCTCTCCTCCTTTGTTCATCCCACAGCAGGAGTAATGAAGGGGGGGGGGTGTGAATAATGCCTGGGACCCCTTCAATGAGACCCACACGGGCAGTCTGGGGAGGGAGCCCCATCCTCATCCTCACTGTGATCTCGGCAGCTCCCTGATGACAAAGAGCTTTGCTGGTGTGGCCTGCAAGACCTTGACTGCAGGTCTGACTCCCGTCTCTGTGATGCTGGACAAGGGGTAACCCATGGAGAACAGGCATTCTGAGCCTTTTTTTTTACCAAGATTTTTTTTTTTTAACCTGTCACTACTGTTTTAAAACGGCTGAGATTACACATCCAAGGTCCCCACGCTGAAGTCTCTGTGCTTCCAGCCGGCAACAGATTGCGAGTGGCTGCTGCTACTTTACTTACAGGACTGCTTAATTAACTTGATTAATCAGCCCGTGTTCGCACAACACTCTGGAGACGCAAAGCCCTCTGGTTGCTGCTGCCTGCTGCTCTGCGGCCGCTGCTCTCCCCTTTATTCCCGACCCGTGTTGGATGGTCACAGGCAAGAAGGGAACTGCAGAAAGGCAGCCTGGGCTGGAGCAGCCACGTCTCCTACTCCAGCAAGGTTTGGATCAGAGGACAGAAACAAATATTGCTCCAATCTGACCAAACCACTGCTCCCGTGGTGTCCCCTGCCAGCACGGGGCAGGATGGAGAGCGGGGACCAGGGTCTCCTGCTTGACTCGATGCCTGAGCCAGAGCCAGCGGAGCGTTCCCTTCTCCCCGGTCCCGCCGCCACCGTAGGCGCACGGGCTTTAATAGTGCTCGGTGGCGCCGGCGGCGTTCCCGGTTGCCCGGGCGGGTCCAAGGGCCGAGGGCCTGGTGGCTGCTGGCAGGAGCCTGTCGCCGCCGCTTGCTGACATCAGCAGTGAACTTGGCCCCGCGTCCCGCTCGTCCCGCTCCCGGCCGGGGTCACCGGAGCCCGCCCGGCCCAGGGCTGCAGGTGACGGGCGCTCCACGTGCCCCGCGCCGGGCAGCGCGGCGGGCAGGGCGAGCAGCCCCCCCCACCCCGGGACCCCGCACCGCGCTGCCCCCGCGCACCCCCTTCCCTCCGGGGGGCTGCATCCGCCCGGCTCCCACAGACACAGGGGGCGAACGGGCCGGGACCCGCACCCGCCGGGCTTTGTCTGAGGGTTGGGGTGGGGGGGGGCTGCACCGGGGGTACCGGAGCACCGCGGAGTGCGGCGGGCACGGGCAGGAGCCCGGTGCCACGGGCAGGAGCCCGGTGCCCGCGGCAGCGCAGGGACCCCGGGGCCGCACCCCCACCCCAGCCCCATTCGCTTCCCCCCCCCCCCACCCCAATATTTTCCCCCCTGTCGGGGCGGCGGGGCGGGGCAAGGCTTGGGGGGCGTGGTGAGGCGCGGCCAATCGGAGCGGCGCACTCCGAAAGTTTCCTTTTATGGCGAGGCGGCGGCGGCGGCGGCCCGATATAAAGCGCGCGCGGGCGGCGGGCGGGAGCCGCCGCGAGCTCTGCCTGCCCTCACCGCGCGCGCGCCCCGCTCCCGCCGCCGCCTCGCGCCCGCCCCGGCTCCGACCGCGCCAACTCCCCGAAGGTGAGAGCGGCACCGCGACAACGGGGGGCTCGGACGGTGGTGATATTAACGGGAACAGTAACGAGCCAGTGTTATTACGAATCTCGGGGTTGTTGGGACGCGGCGCGCCCTTTGTGCGCTGGCGGGGTGGCGGCCCCGTAGCGCGCTGCCGCGTTTTAAGGGATAGAGGCGCAGCTCGCGGTTTTAAGGCCGGTTTCGGGGGTGATGCTTGCCGAGGGGGGTCGCGCCTCTGCCACCCGCGGGGCTAATCCGCCCCGTAAGAGGATTGCTGGTGCGGACGGGGGGAGCGGGCGGCTCGGCTGCTGTGTCCCGGGAGCGGCGGCGTGGACGGGGGGCGCGGGGCTTTGTCTGTTCGGCGGAGCCGCCCGTGCCGGGGTCGGGGCCCGGGGGCGTTGTCCCCCGTGAGGAGGGGCGCGGCCCCCCCGCCTCGCACAGAGGAATAGTCGTGCTGGCTGTTGCTTGCGGGGAGGGGGCGGCACCCCCTACACGGGGCGAGGCTTTGGATAGGAACAATGCGGGGTTGGGGGCGCAGGGGGGACCCCCCGTGTGCCCGGAGCGCAGGTGCAGGCGGGCTGCCCGCTCCGGCTCCGACTACACTTCCCAGGCTGCCCGTGCGGGGCGGCACATGTGCGGCAGCTGCTGCCGCCGCCCCCCCGCCACCAGATTACACCGGCGCGGCCGGAGCCGCCGGGGTTGAGCCTGGGCGGGCGGCAATTGCATAAGGCGCTGGCTTTAATCCCGCCCGTGGTGCCGCCGGTCGATGGGGCAGAGCCCCGGTCACGCTTGACTAGTGAACTGGGCGTGGTGGCCAGTGCTTGTCCAGCTGCGGTTCCTTGTAGAGGCCGGCTGAGGCTTTGGGGGGGCTGTGCAGAGTGGTCGAATCCTGCTGGCTGTGCCTGGCACACGGCAGGCACCGGGCGTAACCCCTTAGGCTGGATGGGCGCGTCAAGCCCCGCTGACTGGCACATGGCGGGGCTCTGAGGAGAGCACCGGGCGTGACCGGCGGGGCTGTGCGGAGGTGTTGAGCCCCGCCGGCCGGCTCAAGGTGGGGCACCGGGCGTGACCGGCGGGGCTGTGCGGAGGCACCGAGCTCCGCTGGGCGGCACACGGCGGGGCGCTGGGGTGTGGCGGCCACGCCCGCCCGCTCCGGGGAGTGGCCGCCGCCGTCCCCCCGACAGCCGGTGGCGGGCGAGGCGCGGCGCGCTCCATCCCTTGCCTTTTATGGTAATAATGCGAGAGGGCGCAGGGACTTCCTTTGTCCCAAATCCGCGCAGTGCCGAAATCTGGGAGGCGTCGCCCCCTCTAGCGGGCGCCGGGCGAAGCGGAGCGGCGCCGGCAGGAAGGAAATGGGTGGGGAAGGCCTTGGCGGCATCGCCTGCGCTTCCCGCCATCGCCTTCCCTTCCCGCCTGCCGCCGCGGGACGGGGCTCGGCGTGAGTGGGGATGCTCATGTCTCCTTCTCTCCTCTCCTCCCGCAGCCAGCCATGGATGACGATATTGCCGCGCTCGTTGTTGACAATGGTTCCGGTATGTGCAAGGCCGGTTTCGCCGGGGACGATGCTCCCCGTGCTGTCTTCCCATCCATCGTGGGTCGCCCCAGACATCAGGTAGGTGGCTGGTTGTGCTTGTTGTCTAACAAAAGAGGGGAGTTTTAGGTGGAAGTGGTTCCCCTAGAGGCAAGAAGCCCTTCTATTTGGCTTTGTACATTAAGAGACCTGTGCACTGCAGCACCGCTGGTGGGGAATCCAGCCTCCTGCAGAGCCTTTGTGCAGTGTGTGTTACAGCAGCTGACTGGATGCCTTTCCTGATAGAGAGGTGACAGCAAAGGAACAGTAATTGGTGACTTAGCTTTAGGTAAAGGGAGTTATCCACTCTTCAGCTGTACTTACCATGTGGTGTTTGTTCTGCAGGGTGTGATGGTTGGTATGGGTCAGAAAGACAGCTACGTTGGTGATGAAGCCCAGAGCAAAAGAGGTATCCTGACCCTGAAGTACCCCATTGAACACGGTATTGTCACCAACTGGGATGACATGGAGAAGATCTGGCATCACACTTTCTACAATGAGCTGAGAGTAGCCCCTGAGGAGCACCCTGTGCTGCTCACAGAGGCTCCCCTGAACCCCAAAGCCAACAGAGAGAAGATGACACAGGTGTGTAGAACTCTGCAGCATGAAGCTACAGCAGCTAATTGCTGCAGGCCAGCTCTCCTCTTCCATGTTGTTCTCTCTCCTCCTTCACCACTATTCTCCCTTTTGCCATCTTTACAGGGTTTTCCTTTCCTGACCTGAGTCTCCTCTTTGCTGGACCTTGACAGGTTTTGTTTGCTCTCTTCTAAGCTGGCTTTCTCTGAGACTGAACTAGCACCTTGTCTAACTGCTGTTTCTGACTAGGCACACTAATCCATTTACAGCCCTTGAGTGACTGTACCGTAGTTTACTTGGCATTTGTTTTGTTCCTTGCTGTGATACGTGGATGGGTCTGTGGCAGTGGTGTCCCTGCTCAGGCAGGTGTGGGTGGAGACCAGGTGAGATAAGCATGGACTTTGAAGGGAAGTGTAGAGATGCTTCTTATCTAGGGGGAAAAACAAGACCGTTTGCATGGAATTGGTATAGACGGGTAGCAAGAACCCTGTATTTTGCTGTTGAGTCAACCCCTTCTTTTCTCTCTCTAGATCATGTTTGAGACCTTCAACACCCCAGCCATGTATGTAGCCATCCAGGCTGTGCTGTCCCTGTATGCCTCTGGTCGTACCACTGGTATCGTGATGGACTCTGGTGATGGTGTTACCCACACTGTGCCCATCTACGAAGGCTATGCCCTCCCCCATGCCATCCTCCGTCTGGATCTGGCTGGCCGTGACCTGACGGACTACCTCATGAAGATCCTGACAGAGAGAGGCTACAGCTTCACCACCACAGCCGAGAGGGAAATCGTGCGTGACATCAAGGAGAAGCTGTGCTACGTCGCCCTGGATTTCGAGCAGGAGATGGCCACAGCTGCCTCTAGCTCCTCCCTGGAGAAGAGCTATGAACTCCCTGATGGCCAGGTCATCACCATTGGCAATGAGAGGTTCAGGTGCCCTGAGGCCCTGTTCCAGCCATCTTTCCTGGGTAAGTCCAACTTTTCTAGGATACTCTGTTGCCCCTTAATGCTCTGTGAAGGATGACCTAGAGACCATGGCAGTGATGAACCATGTTTTACTGCTGGTCTGTGGCAAGGCTTCTGCTGCCCACCAGTCAGTCTTGCTTCCTATCCAGCTTAAAGCTGTTTGAGGAACTTGGGTCAGTAGAGCCAGAGATTGAGTCTTTCCCAGTCATGGCTCTGTATCCTTCCTGCTGAAAGGACTGCTGGTCTCTTGGTTGCCTGTAGTATCCTCTTAGGCTTCTTGGACTTAGTCTGAGCTCTTGTTAATTTGAAACTTCTGCTTCTTCACAGGTATGGAGTCCTGTGGTATCCATGAAACTACCTTCAACTCCATCATGAAGTGTGATGTGGATATCCGTAAGGACCTGTATGCCAACACAGTGCTGTCTGGTGGTACCACAATGTACCCTGGCATTGCTGACAGGATGCAGAAGGAGATCACAGCCCTGGCACCCAGCACAATGAAAATCAAGGTAGGATGGAGTTGGGGGAACATCTCGGCACCCCTGTTTGGCTGAAATATGCAGCATGTGTGGAGGGGGTGGTATGCTGGAGCCTTGCTGCAAAAGATAGAAACCATGTCTGTCTGGAACAGCCTTAATGGCCTTGGGCTGGACAGGATGGCACCCACCCAACTGCATGAATAATGGGATTAGAGTAAAGACTGACTGCAAAGGAGGGAGGTGGGTGTGTGAGGTTGTGTCTTGATCCTGTTTGGACTTCATGGTATCTTGGCCAAGGTTAGATAAGGGAATTAGGCAGCTCCATCTTGCAGGGCTGTGCGTGGGCTGTGGCGTAGCACGATGCTGTGTCTGACTGGTTCCTCCTCTTCCTTGCAGATCATTGCCCCACCTGAGCGCAAATACTCTGTCTGGATCGGGGGCTCCATCCTGGCCTCCCTGTCCACCTTCCAGCAGATGTGGATCAGCAAGCAGGAGTACGATGAATCCGGACCCTCCATTGTCCACCGCAAATGCTTCTAAACCGGACTGTTTCCAACACCCACACCCTTGTGATGAAACGAAACCCATAAATGCGCATAAAACAAGACGAGATTGGCATGGCTTTATTTGTTTTTTTTTTGGCGCTTGACTCAGGATTAAAAAACTGGAACGGTGAAGGTGTCAGCAGCATTCTTAAAATGAAACATGTCGGAGCGAACGCCCCCAAAGTTCTACAATGCATCTGAGGACTTTGATTGTACATTTTTTTGGTTTTTTTAATAGTCATTCCAAATATTATAATGCATTGTTACAGGAAGTTACTCGCCTCTGTGAAGGCAAAGCCCAGCTCGGAGGGAGTCCACCAGTTACAGCTGGTGTTAGGTTATAATTGCTTGTCTGTAAATTATGTAACCCGACAAGTGTCTTTTTGTATCTTTCCGCCTTAAAAACAAAACACACTTGATCCTTTTTCTCTTCGATTTGTCAAGCAAGCAGCCTGTGTTCCCCAGTGATAGATGTGAATGAAGGCTTTACAGTCCCCCACAGGGTCTAGAAGTGGTGCCAGTATGTGGGGGAGGGAGGGGCTACCTGTACACTGACTTAAGACCAGTTGAAATAAAAGTGCACACCATAGAGGCTTGACTGGTGTTGGTTGTTCATTTTCTTTCTTCTCCTGCCATTTTTTTGACAGTTGCTCCCTCCTTGGATCTTGCCCTGCCAGACTGCACAGCTCTGCTATCTGGCTGGGGGGGATGCTGGTGCTTCGGGGCACGAGGCAGATGGCTCTGGGTGATATGGGGAGGGGTAGAACTGAGCCTGCCAAACCTGTGAGTCTCCAAGGTTGCTGGGGGCTGGAGTTCTCCAGATACTGCCCGTGTCTGCAACAGGGAGCTGCTGAAGGAGCTGGCCTTAATGGGAAATTCACCTGCACCTTCCCAAATGTTGCTCTGTGTGTGTCTCCCTCCTGAGTGTTTTATGTGCTGGACTAATGCAAGCAAGTGGGGTGTGCTGATCCCATAACAAAGCCAAAGCAGCTGCCTTCTCCCTCCACCACGGCTCCTTTTGACTAGTCTGCAGCTTTACATGGGGCAGTGTCCCTGCTTCTCCCTGCTCCAGGTATCAGAGCTTGCCTGTCCTGCTCCCAATTTGCAGGTTCAGGTAGGGAGACTCATACCCTGGCAGTGTGCTGGTTGGGTGGAGCAGCTTTCAGGTGAAAGCAAGAGAAAGTCCTGTGAAGTGGAAAAAACTGACTTCAGAGAGCAGGGCTACTGGAGTGTTACTTGGGTGGGGCTGGGAAAAAGGTGCAGGAAGGAAGGAGGAAGCTTTGGCAGGGTGAGTGACACAGCTCCAGTGCCGGTACCTGCCTCCAGCCCAGCCTTTGCCAGGAAGGTTTTGGGCTTACTGACTCTGTACCCATCCTTTGAGCTTCCAAACCCTCTGTGAAGCTTCAGCCTTGTTTAGTCAACTCTGCTGGTTTTGTGGACCCTCACAAAGCTGCGACCCTGCTGGGTACAGTGATGTCCACAAGTCCCCAGAGCTGGAGTCACATCTGTGGAAAGGAGACAGAAGATTGAGGCTACTGGGTCAGGAACCAGGAAAAGCTGAACCAGGAAAAGCTGAGCCAGGTAACACTGTTGCCAGCTCAGAGACCAGACCTGTGAGCGTATTCAGGAGTGAAGCTTCCCCAAGGCTCTGCCACCCTCGCCTGCCTTTGAAGAGCTAATGTCTGTGATTGTGTCATGCTCAAGTAGATGAAAGGTGGGGAACAGGCTCTAGTTCCTCTTTAATCCTCTGCCTGCCCTGCTCCTGCTCTGGCATCGTACTGTATTCAGGGTGGACCTGCCGGTTTCTGCCCTTCATCTCCCCAGGCTCCCTCCTGGATGCAGTGGGAGCCTGGCAGGGCTGGAGGTGCAGACGCTGGGCTGAGCTGATGAGTACTGGAAGTGCTAGTTTACAAGAGAGGAGGTGAAACAGGTTGGAGCAAGGCCCAAACTGAGCTTATAACCTGAGGTCTTGGGGAAATGGGGTGAGGAAGAGGCAATGGCAGCTCCTGGGGAGGGAGCTGGTGGGAGTGGGGTAGGAAAAAGGCCAGAAGCCAAGAAGAGATGACAGCAGTAGGGAAATGGGGTGCTTTTCTTCAGCCTCTTCTGAAATGGTCACTGATCGCTGTGGGAAAACGTACTGAGACACAAAGAACAGAAGAAACTGGTGGTGGTGAGAAACCAGTGAGCAGCAAAATGCCCAGGGCTGAGAGCAGCTCAGGTGAGCAGAGGTGTGGGCACAGGGAGACTGATGCACAGCTGCTGGACACAGGGCAGTCGGGATGATTTTCATGCTCCACAGCCAACGGAGGTATGCTGTTAGTGAACACTTGGCAGGGCTTTTTCTTCTTTCTTCCCATTTCACTTGCTGTTTTGGGTAACCAGCCCCTCAGTAAAATGAGGCTGAGCCTTCCACAGCCCTTCCTGATGCCTGTCCAGCGTAAGGCCATGGTGTGCACAGCCACACTGCAGGCTGCTCCAGCAAGGCTCCATTTATCCCTCCTCTGGGCCATTACATGCTGGAGAAAAGAATGTGGTGCCGGGCAGGGACAACTGCAAGCATTACTCACTGCTCCCAACTCCAGCGAGCACAGGGGAGCCCAGAGTGGTTTCTTCTCAAGAATGTCGAGTGCTGGAAGAGAGGGGATTTTTTTAAGCACAGTTTCTCTGCCATGGAGTTTCAGAGAGTTCATTTCACCCCTCACTGTTTCACAGAGGTGGGGAAATGCCAAGAGGCCTGTCAGGGAGGGCAGTAGAGGAGCCATGTCCTGGCTTTGTTAGACTCAAAGGAGAAGTTGTGTAGGGAATAATCAGTGATCTATTTCCTCCTCTTCTCCAGCACACAAATAGCCAGGAGCTGTAGGGAGAGCAGAAGCTTTAATATGTCCACCTACGGGCCAGGCTGAGTGTGTCCCCCTGTCTGGCTCAGCCATGGTGATGTTCCAGGATTCCTCAGGCTGCAGAGATGGCGGGATTTGGCTCTAGATCCTTCCAAGGCACCCAGCCCTTTCCTACCTCCCTGTAGCTGCCCCGGGAGACATGGCTCAGCTGAAGAGAGCTGAGCAAACATATTTTACACCCTTTCTTCCCTCAGAGTTCCCAACTTTCCCTCCTGCTGGAGACAGTCGCTGGCACTTCACCTGCAATTAGCTGCTGACCTGGAAAGTCACCTCACTGAGCTGCTTATGGAATCAAGCCACCGCCGGGAATTAGTGATGTCCTTGGCAAAGGAGATGGTTGCAGCTCTCGGGATTTAGCCCTGAAGGGCCTCATTGTCTCTCAGCTGTGTCAGGGACAGTTGACCAGAAACAGTCCCTGGATGGGGAGGGTCCTGTTCTCTCATTAGTGAGCATGTGCTCCTCCGGGAGAGATGCCAGCTGGCTGTGTGGAAGAATCCCAGGGAATCTCAGAGCATTCAAACTAAACTGGCCTCCTTGCAGAAGTCGCCCTGGAGGATGCAAAGCACCAGCTTTAGAAAATGGCCATTCCAAGGTACCCATTCAGGGGTGGGTCTGTGGTATTGGCTGTGTTCAGACGAAGAGCAGTCTTGGTCTCTGAAGTCATTCTTTGCAGGACTGCTGACCTGGAGCCTGTCCTGACTTGCATTATACCCATCTGTAATCCACTTTAGCAGGCCTTACAGTATTAAACCGTATCAGGGATTGAGAATCACTTCCAGCAGTGGAGCTACCAATCCACCCAAGCATACCGAGTGCTGTGGCTGCTACAGCACAGCTGGGCTTTAGTCAAGCTGACAAAAAGATATTCAGCCTGTATCAGTCTTAAGAAGAATCAGAAGAGAGAACCAAAGCAAGACTTTCCTGAGAAAAAAAAAAATCAAATCCCCAGGACAGACTGGCCTTGAACATTAAGATATTTTGTTTTAAAATACCTTGATAGTGGTATTAATTTGTTTGCCTTTCTGGACTGGGACAGCATGAGATGTGCCTTGCCTTGTTTGGGCTAGGAAAATGTATATTGATTGTAAGATGACCAAAGTCTACCCACATGAAGAGCATTCCTGAAGTGAGGCACAGCAAGGAGGGTTTCCTCTATCACTGTCTGGCCACCTCCCAGGGCCATGAAGAGAAATGCCAGAGTTCGATGTAGATGTTCAGTTTCTTCCTCCTTTACTGCCCACTTCTGCCTCATGCTCAGCCTCCGTGTCTGATCTGCACCAACACACTGCTCGTTTATTTGGTGGATCACAAGTCCAAATGCAGCTCCTCTTACAAATTCTCGTTTCTCCTCAGGAGCCCCTTACACCACCCTCTGTTCCCAGTCCTTATTTGGGGTTGTCAGCTGCTCTGTGGTCGCTGTACGCCCCAGGGCTGGAGGGAACCTGTGGCTACTCTAAATGCCAGCTGCTCCAGCTACCCTGGCTTTCTGGGCAGGGCCTTCACTCTGCCTTTGGGACTCACTGCTGGTTTTATTTATCATTTGCATTGGAAATGCAGGTCTCCTCCACCCTGGTCTCTGCTTTCTCTGGTGACTGCAAATATGGTAGGTTGGTATTTTTCCCAGATGTCAAACAAGTCAGTCTTGACTGAAAGGCCTCCGGATTTAATTTGTGATTACCTTTTATTTAAGTGAAACACATGACAAACAAAGCAGGTACAGATCCTCTGCAGAGGCTCTCTCTCATCTAAGAGCTAAAAATGGTTTTCCTCTTTGACTCCAGAGCTCTCTCACAAGCCTAGAAGCAAAATACATAATCAAGACTTGAGGCACTTGCTATTTCTAAGTGAAACCCCCAATTTACCCTTAATGTAATTCACGGCCTTAAATGGCAACAATCAAGCAGGAAGAAAATAGCAACTTATTCATCTTCCTTTATGGGTCATCTTTAAAACACATTTTCTATGAACAAAATTCCTGAAGCATACACGTAACTGGAAATTCCAGCGCTCTGGTCCTGTCTGTACTTGAGATTTGGGATAGGAACTATGTGGAGCTACGCTGCTGGAGCCAGCTGCTCTCCTTGGACATGGCTGTGTGATGGCTGTGGTCACAGCAGCAGGCACAGCAGCCCTGGGTGATTCTGCATGGCCCTCTGCACATCAGTGAAGGGTAGGATGATGATATTGGGAAGGAATTCTTCCCCGTGAGGGTGCGGAGGCCCTGGCACAGGGTGCCCAGAGAAGCTGTGGCTGCCCCATCCCTGGAAGTGTCCAAGGCCAGTTTGGACAGGGCTTGGAGCAACCTGGGATAACAGAAGGTGTCCCTGTCCATGGCAGCAGGGGGAACAAGATAACAAGATGATCTTTTAAGTTCCAACCCAAACCATTCTAGTATCCTATGGTGTGTCCCGCAGCAGTGATTCTGCCCCTGTACTCGCAACTGGAGAGTTCACACCCCGAGGGCTCTGTCCAATTCCAGGTGTCTCAATCCCAGAAGGCCATTGAGGCACTGGGGCGTGTCTGGAGAAGGGAATGGGGCTGAGGAAGGGGCTCGAGCACCAGGAGCAGCTGAGGAAGCTGGAGGGGGCTCAGCCTGGAGAAAAGGAGGATCAGGGGGACCTTCTTGCTCTCCAGTTTCTGACAGGACGGTGTAGTGAGACGGAGGCTCTGCTCCCAGGGAGCAAAGGGCAGGATGAGAGGAAATGGTGTTAAACTGTGCCAGAGGAGGGTCAGGATGGACATCAGGAAGCATTTCTTCACAGGAAGGTTTGTCAGATACTGGAAGGGGGTGCCCGGGTGGGTGGTGGAGTCACCGTCCCTGGAGGCGTTTAAGGAAAGCCTGGACATGGCACTCAGCGCTCTGGTCTGGTTGACACGGTGGTGTTCGGTCAAAGATTAGACTCGATGAGCTCAGAGCTCTTTTCCATCGCGAGCGATCCCGGTGTTCCGTGACTCCCGGCACCCGCCACTCCCACCATGGCGGCGCCGCCCTCAAGATGGCGCCGCGCCGCGGCCGCGCCGCGCTCAAGATGGCGGCGCGGGGCGGGCGCTGCCGCGGAACCGGGTCATGGCCGCGCCGGAAGAGCCGTGAGGCGGCCGGGCCGGCGGGAGCGAGCCCGGGACGCGGCCGCTGCGCGCGGGGCCCGGCGAGGCGGTGGCGGCTGCGGCGGGACCGCGCGGCTGCCGCCATGTTGCGCTGCGGAGAGGTGAGTCGGGGCTTGTGGGGCTCGGCTCGCCCCCCGCTTCCCCTCCGCACCGGCCCCTCGGGGCGCCGGTAACAGCGGCTGCTGCGGGACTGGGGGAGCCCGGAGCCCTCAGGACGGGAGCCGGGCTCGGGGGCATGGAGAGCGCTCGGCGGCGGGGCCAGGGCGCCGGGATCGCCCTCGCCGGGTGAATCCGGGGGCTCATGGGGGCTGTGAGGTGGAGCAGCCCCGCTTCCCCTCAGCGGCTGCCCTGGCGTTAGTGCCGGTTTGGGCTCTGGTTTCGCCGTTAAGGCGTGAGTGTTGCACAAGAGCTGGGGGTGATGTTGGGCTGCGGTGTTGGTGCGTGTCTGTATGTGTAAACAGATATATATAGCCGTATATATATGTATATATGCGTGGTTATGTAACTCTAAAGGTTATTGAAACGGGTGGCGCTTGGAGGAAGGATGTAGAAAGAGATTGCTGTGGTATATTTAGGAAAGGATCATGGACAGTCCCTTTTCCAGTTGCAAAGTAAGTGGAATGAATGGAAATGTTAGCCAGTGGTGAAAGACCAAGTGAAAGTACCATGATTTTGTGTGAAGTTTTGCACTACCTCCATATTCTCCTTTTATTTTTCCTCTTTTTTTTTTTTTTTTTTTTTTTTTCCCACCAGGAGGTCGTAAGTGAGGAGGAAAGCAATGGAGTCAACTTGATGGAGTTCTCAGATGAGATCCTTCTGCACATCCTCAGCTATGTCCCTTGCACAGACCTGGTCCTCAATGTCAGGAGAACCTGCAGGAAACTTGCAACACTTTGCCTTGACAAGAGTCTAACACATACAGTCCTGCTTCAGAAGGACTATAAGGTGGGAGAGTAGCTTGCTTCTTCTGTTAGCTGTGAAGACAAATCTGACTTCTGAAAAACAGTGCCAAGAAGTAGAACTTTCCAGTGTGTATGCCTAAATAGACTGCTCCTGAACTCTGAAATCAAATCCACAGTAAGCTGTTTTAGAAAAGCATTTATTTTTCAGTATGCTTTGTTAAAACAGCTCTGTGCTCCCTTAGTTATATAAAATACTGTCAGTGAAAATGTAACTTCTCCATGTTTCTGGAAGCTAAAATGAAAGTAAACATGATCTTAAAGTTACCACTTTCCCAAAATATGTTTTCCGTGTTGTTGTGCAAAAAAATCTTGTGCATGTTGCTGTCAGGCATGCAGTCAGCAAAGCCAGAAATTGTGAGCACATTATAACAAAAATAAAGCTTGGGAAGGAAGGGTGATGTATTAAATGAGAACTGTATCAGTGCAGGCAGGGGAAAGCCTCCTATAGTCATTTCCAAAAGAGGAAACTGAATGAAGAAGAATGGAAACATTCTTCTTTCAATTTGAGTTTCTGCACATAGCCAGTTCTGCCGAAATAGCTTTGCTGGTAGAAAATTGAGATGGTTTACCCTTCCACTCTCAGCTGCTGAACAGTCTGTAATGCAGAACTGCAGAAGCAAAAGGAAGTGTAATCCTAAGAGTCCAAAGCATGGCAAACTGAGCTGCCAGCAGTGTGGTAATTCTTAGGCTGTGCTGCCATCCCCAAACCTTTGGATGAGCCATGTAATCCAAGTACCAGCCACTCTTATCCCCATCTCCAGCTGGGAAACTGAGTCAGTGCCCACCACTGCTGTATCTCTCACTGAATGTGGTTTTGTTTGGGTGCAGGTAAACAAAGACAAAGTGAAGCAGCTGATGAGGGACATTGGAAAGGAGATCTACCAGCTGAACATGGCCGGGTGCTACTGGCTGCCCAGCTCCACTATCGACCACGTAACACGGTGCAAGAACCTGGTCAAGCTGAACCTGTCGGGGTGCCACGTCACCTCTCTGCGGCTCTCCAAGATGCTCTCCACGCTGCAGCACCTGCGCTCCCTGGCCATCGACGTGAACCCGGGGTTTGATGCCAGCCAGCTGAGCAGTGAGTGCAAAGCCACCCTCAGCCGCGTCTCGGAGCTGAAGCAAACCCTTTACACGCCCTCCTACGGGGTCGTCCCGTGCTGCACCAGCCTTGAGAAACTGCTGCTCTACTTTGAGATCCTCGATCGCTCGCGCGAGGGATTTATGCTCTCTGGGCAGCTGATGGTGGGCGAGAGCAACGTGCCCCATTACCAGAACCTCCGCATCTTCTACGCCAGGCTGGCTCCTGGCTACGTCAATCAGGAGGTGGTGAGGCTGTACTTGGCAGTACTGAGTGATCGGACACCTGAGAACCTCCACGCCTTCCTCATCTCTGCCCCCGGCAGCTTTGCGGAGACGGGAGCCACCAAAAACCTCCTGGACTCCATGGCCCGAAATGTACGTCTGGATGCTTTACAACTGCCCAAAGCCTGGATTAACGGCTCTGGGCTCCTGCAACACTTGAAGTTCAACAACCCTTTCTACTTCAGCTTTAGCCGATGCACCTTATCTGGTGGGCACCTGATCCAGAGGGTCATTAATGGTGGGAAGGATCTTAAAAGCCTGACCAGTTTGAATCTCAGTGGCTGCGTTCACTGCCTGGCCCCGGAGTCCTTGTTTCGGAAAGCAGAAGATGACATTGACAGCAGCATTTTGGAAAGCCTGGTAGTGTCTTGCTGCAACCTGAGACACCTGAACCTCTCTGCAGCTCACCATCACAGCTCTGAAAGCATAGGGAACCACCTGTGCCAGCTCCTGTCCAGGCTAAAGCACCTGCTCTCACTAGCACTACCAGTTTGCTCCATCACAGATGTTGGTGCAAGCGTGGAGAAGCCTCCCACCACACCTAACTTGGTGCCCCAAACATTTGGAAGGAAAGTTCGGATTGGGATACAGACATATCCAAGGAACTTAGGGGACCAGGCAAATCAGAAGATCGAATCTTCAGTGTTTTGGGCTCTGATGGGAAGCCTCCGATTTTTGGAAACCTTGGAGATAATTGGGTCCAGTTTCTCCTCTGCCATGCCCCGCAACGAGCCAGCAATTCGGAACTCGTTGCCTCCCTGTGTCCGGGCACAGAGCGTGGGGGATTCAGAGGTGGCTGCCATTAGCCAATTGACTTACCTGCAGAGCCTCACCTTAGCACAGCTGCCAAATATTCTCACGGGCTCTGGGCTCGTCAACATCGGGCTGCAGTGCCAGCACCTGCGGACTCTTTCCTTGGCCAACCTGGGCATGATGGGCAAGGTGGTCTATATGTCTGCTCTCATGGACATGCTGAAACACTGCAAGTGTTTGAGAGATCTCAGGTGAGGGGCTGCCCTTGAACATCTCCCATTTTGTTTGTGGATCTCCAGATGTGTGGTTTACTGTGGCTACTATTAAAAGTGTTCCGGTCCAGAGTAGATGCAGTGGCTTGAAAAGTGGGTATTTTCCTTCCTGTCTTGTGGAGAATGGGAAGGCATTGCATGTTGTCCTTGAGGGCTCAGGATGTGCCCTTTAACCAGTGTTTTAGGAGCAAAAAGTGCTGTGACTGACTTCCTTTTAGATAAGGAAGAGTGCATGCTGCTTATTTGGGAACTAGCAGCTTGTCAGGGCTGGTTAAATACTACGTGCCTTTGCTGATTTTTTTGGCTTTGTGTACATGCACACCTCTTAAATTTCCAGGAAGGAAGAGACTCCTACGCTGTCTAGATAATGTAGAGTTGTCTTTGGGTTTCCCAATGAGGTATTTGTCTGCCTTAGGTTTGTATGAAAATCTCACCTCTTTATTTTTTTGTTTTCTTTTTAATGTACTGAAAACATTCCTGATTTAGAGTTTGTCCTGTTGGTGTTCCTCTTCTGATAGGATTTAAAGGATCCTACCACGGGTCTGATCCTAAAGAGTGCCCAAAGGAGCTTCATGGTAGCCAAAATGTGCTTGTGAAAGGAAACTGTGATGGTTTCCTTGCACTAGTCTATATGAACACAAACATTATCACTTTAGAGAGATGAGTTGTTTTTTTTTTTTTCTTCTTCCAAAATCAGCCTCTTTCAGTGAAACTGCAGAACCTGTCAGTCCCATTGTGCCCCTTTGTTCACAAAGCTCCAAAGTGCTGTGCACTTGAGACAGCAAGGTCACAGTTACTGTGGCTGAAATTACTGTTCATCACCTGAGACTGGTGCTTGTGTGCCTGTCCCTGATCCACTGCAATAGTGAGGGGGGCTAAAACACCTCAGGAGGGTTTTTATTTTCCACCACTTCCTATTTATAACGGGCGAGGAGTGTGCTGGTCTCTCATCTGAGTTTGGTTGCTCAAGGTCTTGGGTTTTGTGAATGTGTCTTTAACCTTGAGGAAATAGCCATGGAGGAAGTGAGGGCTGGGGAAGGAGGTTTGGGTGTGCAGTGCTGCTTTGCTCATCCTAGGCCCTGTAGCTTCCTGAGGCTTTGAAATGGAGGCCAAAAGCGATAGAGATGGGAGGCGGCGCAGAGCCTGGAATAAAGGCTGCAACAGGGCTGTCTCCTTGTACCACATTTGGGTGGAAGCTGTCACTCTTCTTCCCTGAGTAAAATCTAAGGTTTTATATTGGCTTAAGATGGTTTTAGAAATTAGCACTTCCTCTTGATAACGTAGTTCCCTTTTGATCTGACTAATTCCCTGCTGTTTCCACCCTTTTTTCCCCTTCCCAGTTTTCCAGGCTGAGGAACAAGTTTAAGGGGCTCTTCCAAAGCAACATTGCCATCTAGCGAGTGCAGGGCGGCATTGCAGGTGTGGCTGGTGCGTCCCAGAGATTCACCTGGAAACCTGGATCCTGCAGATTCTGTGCTTTTTGTCCTAAATTTACAGTGCCCCAGTAATGATGCTGGAAAATTGAAGAGGCTGCCTGTTCTCTTAATATGAATTTTAACTTATTATCCAAAGTGTAGCTATGCTCTTAGGATCTCTTCAGGCAATGCCACCCAACAGCAGTCGCAGGCTGAGACAGAAACAGAATTTATCAATTAACAGGATTAAGTTGCTGAGATATCCCTGCATACTACAAAGCCTATGTAGAGATTACCCAGATCAGGTTGGGCCCGACAGCTTGTTATCACCTAATGGATTAACCTTCTTAGAGCTCTTGGCTTTCCTGACCCAATGACTGAGATTCCCAAGCGCTCTGAAGCCTGGTAGTAAATCTGCACTAAGCAGATGAACTGTCCTGGTGGCACAGGCCTCAGGCAGGTTCAGCTCCCTGCAGGCTGGCTTCTGTGAGGGAGTCATCCACTTATGCTGCTGGGTAAAACACAGACCCCTTGTTGGCCAGGTCACTGTGTCATTTTATTGTCCTCCTGGATCACCGTGATAGAGGATCCTGACTCTCTTCCCTGAGCCAGGTGTTTAAGGTAAAAGTTGGGTTGATGATGGTTGTTCCTCCTGTGGGAGAGCAGTAGCTCTGATCCTTTGCCAGGGCTGGCTGTGGCCGCTGTGTTGGCCCCAGTTCTGCATCAGCCTGTGTGCACTGTGTGTTTTCCATGCCTGCTTCTCCCCAGGCAGTAAACTGAAGATACGACCAGTTTGGGCAGTGTTTGTACACTGGAGCAGAAGGTCCCTAAATCCACACCACCTGCTTGGTGGATGTCAGGTACGGAAACCAGGCTGTGCTTTTAAGACCAGAATGGATCTCCTGCTTAGACCCAAGGCTTGTCTTACCCACCATACTTTGTGGGAAACTTGCAAAACCAGGGTTACTCCAAGGTCACTCCCTGTGGGCGCCAGAATTCTGCAGTTTAGAGCTTTCCTGCCTATTTGTGCCCTTGTCCTTCTGGACTGGAGGCACTGCTCCATCCATTTGCCAGCTCCCCCGTGAATGTGCTGTGTCTTTCCTTCTTGCATGAGAGCGCCCCAGGCATGAATTGCCCATTGAGTTGTTTTTGTTTATTCCTGCAGGCTGGAACAGCCGTACTTCTGTGCGGGCGCCCAGTTCTTCCAGGCACTGAGTCACTGCTCCTCTCTCCAGCGGCTTTGCATCGTCTCCCGGAGCGGGACTCTGCAGTCTGACGCAGTGATGTCATTCATGGCCAGCTGCCTTGAGGTCATCATGTGCCACATGTTTATGGGAGAATCTCTTACCGTTTGCAAAAATCTCCAGCAGTCCATTGTCCGGAGGTGAGTGCGGAAAAAGGTGGATGTGGGATTTCTGGAGCTGTTGGAGATTTATCTCCATCCCCTGGCTTGCCAAGGTTTATATGGTTTGGAGCTCTTGTTCCAAGGAGCTAATAGGTAATGTGTAACTTTTTGGCACATAAGCCAGCCTCTTACTTTAATAAGAGCGAATCAGTGAAATATTTGAAGGTATTATATGAATTCTTGATTCCATTCCCACCCATGTTCTCTGCAGTTCTGCTGGCCGAGTTGAAGTTCTGGATGTGAAGCTCCATCATAAATCAAATGACACTTTTCTTGTAAACAAAACATCTGCCGACATTTAAGTACTGAGAGATTTGACCTTGAAGCTTTCCTCCTTTCCCACAAGTGACTAAGATAATTCTCTGTCCTCTAATCACTTGTAAATGTCACTTACTGATAATCCCCTGACAGCGCAATTCAAAGCCTTTAAAGGGTTGTTGTGAAGGGTTTTTTCTTCGGAGGGTGCTTGAGGGGGGAGAATTGGTACAAACTGCCTTTGCACGTTTGGCAGTTCTTAAATGCATTTTGCTTGGCCCCTTGCAGCGTTCTGAGGCTCACGTGGTGGGAAACGTTTGTGTGTGAGCCGTGAACTGCATTTGAAAAGAGAGCTTTTAATTACGCTTGGCATTTGGAAATCTTCTAATAATGGCAGTCATCTTACAAAATATTTCCCATGCAGCAGACTTTCCATTATTATCTTTTTTTTTTCTGTGAGGCTATTTCCCCACCTTCAGCCTGTTTTCTTTGTCACCTACTGTTGCTGTGCCCTGTTAAGCTCTAATAAAAATTTCAAATCACACGGCGTTATTAGTGCATCCTAAAGGGTGCTCCTCCTCCCCAGCCTTCCTCCGGCTTCAAACTAACTTATTACACTTGGCTTGTTTCTGTGGATCAAATCCAGAGAAGGCTGTGACTATATTAGCTCCCTACCAAACTGCTCCTGAGGTTGTTGCTGCCTCTGAAAGCCTCTGTGTCCTTCTGGGGTAGGGATTGTTGGAAACATCTGAGTAAATTCCTTGTGATACGACAAGGATTCTTTGAGTTTGTTTTACACAGGGCTTCATATTTGTAAAAACTTTACTGGGTTGATTTCAGTTGTGCTTTGGGGATCCTTAGAAAGAACCAGAAATCTGCAGTTCCTGTTTTTTATTTTCCTTCCCTTCTCAGCTTCTGCTGCAGTGCTGGCCAAAATTTTAATGTCCACTTACTGAGCAGAAATACACCATTCTGCAGTCTTTTCTCCCTCTTCTTCTCTGTCATGGACTGATTCTCACTACATTCTCTACCTCTTTATAATCTAAACCCTGGGAGCTTTCAAAGAGCAGCTGATGCCTGGTGGAAATGTTAAAAACTATTTTTATATTTAGCTACAGTTCTGGCTGTCAAACTTATTTTCTTCTTTTGTATTTTATTAATAGAGACGCTTGTATGAAAACAGGGTTTTTTGAAGGCTGGGTTTTGGGGTTTTTTTTTGCTGAAGAGAGCATCTGCTCCCTCTGCAAATTCTACACCTGAAGTCATAATCCTCTGTGACATTGTAATTGGTGGCTCTGGAAACGATTTTGATGTCATGTAAGATTATGACTTCAGGAGGGGGATAAGCAGTGGGAGCAGATGCTCTCCTAAGCAACAAAGATCCCGTTCTCATGCAACTGTCTCTAGTAATCAAATGGAAGAAACAAAATACAGAAAATGATGTGTAAGCAAAGCCTGGAGTCTTCCATGAGCCATCAGTGACTCTTTAACCACGTGACTTCTCCAGCAATTCCATTCTCATCCTTGCACAAATGTGCCTTGGGATGGGGTCAGGAATTGACTTGCTCTTGCTTGCATTTTGTCTGCTACTCCAAGGCAGAGAGATGTGCAGTAAAATCTGTGTGTGAGCTTAAACCTGTGACTATGGCTCCAATTCACACAGCATGACTTCCTCTAAGAGTGTGCAGCTGGTGTCTCTTTAATCCAAGTTTTACACCAGGCAGCAAGTTGAAGTTATCTATCCTTGTGCCAGAAGGAGACAAGGTGATTTATGCTTATTTTTTTCCATTTGTTTGGAATGGGTGTGGATGCTGTGTGTGAAACATGGGGAGCGGGTGGGAAGGAGGAGGTGAGAGGAGGGACCTCAAGCCTTTGTTTGCTCCCTTTCTGGAGCTGGAGCAATTGATCCTCAGGTCCCACTGAGGGTCAGAGTTGCTGTTTTAGGGCTGTGGTGATGGTGTTGTTTAGGGTGAGAGATAGTTTTGAACAGCAAAATGGGGCCGAAGTGATTTGCATTCTCCCAGTTGCCTCTAAAACAGAAAAGAAATGTGAGTGGGAATGGGAAGGACCCAGGGCTGGCTATGCATCAGGAGTTTGCTGCAGAAGGTAGAGCTGAGAGGGCTTGAAAATGCAATATAGTGCAGGGTAATCCTCTTTCAAGTGTTGGTGCACAGGAGGGTTTGGGTAACAGAAGAAGCCAGAACCTATCTTGGGAGAACAGATTGGTTTCAGCTGTGGAATTGTACTGGAGGATGGTGAATAATACAGGGTGTGGTGATGGGAGCTTGGGAATTAAATCTGCTGCATCACAGCAATAGCTTAAAGCCTGAACTGCTTCTCAAACTGTCCCTTTTGACTGTAAAAGGAGGTTAGTGTTATGTATTTCTGTTCCACTGGCCTGAAAAGAGAGGTTGTTCTCATGTCTCTTATCTGTCACAAGACAGCTTTGAACCAGACCCTGTGATGTCCAGATTTCTGGTGAGCAGTTTCTGGTTGAAGTTTGTTACGATTTGGGACAAACTAATTCGTGTATTTGAGTCGTTAAAAGCCTCTGATTCAGTTCTGGCTCTTTTGCAATGAAACACAATAAGCAGAACAGGGCTCATCTGGAGCCTCATCAGCAAACAGGAGGCTTGCAAGGGCAAGGTCTCCTCTGAGCTGTAGAGAAGACTGTAAAGATTGTTTCCCTCTGGGCAGATAAATCATTGCAGTGTTTTTCTTTATTCTTTTTCCTTCAGTGTGAATGGGAGGGGGGAGCTCCTTTATGGTTCAGGGAGATACTCTGCACATGAGAAGGGCGTAGTGGTTAGAGTGGGAGATGTGGCTTGAGTGATCCATATCCACTTCCCTGATCTTCCTCAGGTTTCACATGTGATGTTGGTCTAGTCTCAGTTTCTGCGGAAATTGACATTTTTTTCCTCCATCACATGGTGCTCAGCTGCTGCCACACTTCAGATAGCAGCAGATCCAATAAGCACAATGTTTTCCATTTTGTGCTTGGACCCAAACTTTGCTGGAGTGCTCAGCTCTAAGCACGTGTTGTCCCTGTTTAAATAACTCTTCTGTTAAACCACTGCAGCATTAATTCCATAAACTCTAAAATACCATAATTTGAGGCCTTGTGGTTGGAGGTTCAGGTGTGAACCTGACTTGCTGCTGTGCCAAGGCTTCTTTGCAGAAAAGGTAAATTTGCTTCACCATTTTGGGCTGAGCTGCTGTGCTGGGATTGTTTCTAAATTCCTGCTCAGACCCGTGTGTCCAAAGGCAGGTCCAAGGGGTTGAGCCTTCCAGGAGCTTTCCCAATCTTTTCCACAGTGTTATTTTGTGGAAGAGTCAGTAGATGGAGCTGTGACCCATGGAAGGTCCCACCATTTACCAACGGGCTGCATGCTAAATAATCGTATTTATATGCCAGTATGTCTCTGCCCCAAAAATCCTGCGGGCAAGGAATTTGGATGACTTCAGGCTTGCACAGCAACATGGGGTTAGCAGGCACTTCACAAATGTGCAGGAGAAGTTGCTTTCCTGGTGCTTTCCTTGCCATCAGAAAAACAGGCTGGAGAGGGGATGGGAAATGCTTCGGCAAATATCCCCTTGGCTTCAAGGACAGATTTTTATTTTCCACTCTGTGCCTTTAGAATTTTGTCGGTTTTAGCTGAAGTGTTTAAATAGCTTCTATCATTGTAGTGATTTCAAGGACTCTACAACACCAGACAATACAAGCCAGTGAAAAGTCCTTGGAAAAAACACCTTGGAAAAAGATCAAGAAAGCTACAATAAAATAAAAACAAACAAACAAAATTAAAAAAAAAACCAAAGCAAAACAAAAAACCTCTGAGAGCATGGCGTCATTAGGGATTCTTCATAAAGAAGGGGGAAAGTGTCAAGGTGTAGAGGTGAGCTGTGATTTATAGAAATGGAATCCAAGGGAAAAAAACATGGTGCAGCTGGAGTGTGTTTTGGGGTGCCGGGTGGGCAGCTGGGCTCAGCTGTTCACATCTCCCAAAAGTGCTGTTGTAAATTCCTGGAGTCTGAGAGCTGTCGGGAGATGGTGCAGAGGGCTGGGGCTGTGTGGGGTTGTGGAGCAGCATCCCCCCAGAGCTGTGGGGTCAGAGTGGGGATGTGGCAGTTCTCTCCTGTGCTCTCTGCCCCTGTTCCCCAGCCACACTGGTACCTCTCTCCAATAAATGGCTTTGCAAAGCACCTGAGCAGCTCAGCACTGCTGAGGCCACACCTTGAATCCTGGGGTCAGTTCTGGACCCCTCAGTTCAGGAAGGACATTGAGGGGCTGGAGTGTGTCCAGAGAAGAGAATGGAGCTGGAGAAGGGTCTGGAACACAAGTCCATGGGGAGAAGTTGAGGGAGTTGTAGGTGTTTAGCCTGGAGAAGAGGAGGCTCAAGGGGATCCTTCTGTCTTTCCATAACTCCCTGGCAGGAGGGTGCAGCCAGGGGGATGTTGGGCTCTGCTGTCAGGGAACAAGGGACAGGACAAGAGGAAATGGTCTCAAGGTGTGCCAGGGAAGGTTTAGGTTGGATACTAGGAACAATTTCTTCACCAAAAGGGTTCTCAAGTACTGGCCAAAGCTGCCCAGGGCAGTGGTGGAATCTCCATCCCTGGAGGGATTTAAAAGCCATGAGGATGTGGCACCTGGGGACATGGTTCATTGGTGACCATGGTAGTGCTGGGGGAATGGTTGGGCTTGGTCTTAGGGGGCTTTTCCACCCTAAACAATTCTGTGATTCTGTGACTCATGTCACTCTTGGGTTAACCAGTGCTGGAAAGTGCAGAGAATTTTTCTCATTTAGGACAATCCCACTGTTCTGGGGATCCAAACTCAGAGGAAGAGAAACACAAACTTACCCTGCCTTGTGTCTGTGTCAGGTATGAGCACTGCTTGGTTTGAAGTGACTTTCATTATAAGATTCCTGCCACTTTCTAGGAAGAGCTTTCAGCCTAAATTAGATCTTTTTGTTCACTCTTCTGTAGCATTACCTAAATTTCCCCGTGCTTTTGTCCTTTTTTTGACGTAAAACTCTTGGCTGGATCTTCCCTTTTTCTTAAACTGCTGATTCCAGTGGCCCTGTGTGGCTGTGAGCTTGCTGAAGGGATGGAGCAGCCTCCTGGGATTCAGTTGCAGAAACAGGGCTTCCAGGTGGGAGCACTGGGCTGAAAATGAGTATTGGAAAGTGCTGAGCGAGCCAGTCCCTCTCCTGACATTTAGCACAGGACTGAGTTATCACAGATGAGTTTTTGCTCATCTCAGGGCTAAGTATTCCCCCTTGCCCTGGATATCCCTGCAGCATTCTGCTTGCCTGGATTCTCATTTTGGTCTCAGGCTCATAAAATCCCTTTTGGGGATCCCTTTTACTCCTAGAGGGATTGGAGGGGGCTCTAGGGGCAGTAGGTGATTGCAAGATGATCTTTGAATTCAGCCTCGTCCTGCAGCATCACTCCTGTGCTGCCCACCCGACTGCTGCAGTCCTACTGACACTGCAAAAAGCTGCTCTGAGCACCTAGGGCTTATTCAAGATTTTCAAGCTGGTTTTGCATCCCTTCAGCACCTTCTTTGCCTTCTGACCTTGAAGAAGTCCCTGTCTGTACGCTGGTGGCTTTCCTGGTCCCAGAGCTGCTGGCAGTGGCTGCTGATCCCACCCCGCCAGCCCCAGCGTGCCGAGGGCTCCAGCCCCGCACAAGTGGGATTGCAGAGGACTTAATGTATCACCAGGCTGGTGAAGTGAATCATTAGCATCCTGCTCAAGCTTTCATTGTCTCTTTCATTTCCTGCTCTTGGAAACCCCTGAATCATTCTGTCACAGACTGAATAACAAACTGCATCCTTGTCAGATTGCGTTGCCCAAGGATTCCTTGGCTGGCTTGCCGAAGGTTGAGTGCATGAGGTGTGGCCCAGACACCTTTGCTTCTACCAGGGATGTTGCTTATGGGTGGGTTTAAATACTTTACAAGCCAGCAGGGCTTGTGGGACCATCCCCAGTTTGCCATATTAATTTATCTTCTTTTGGGGGTACTCACAAACACCCTTCTTTAAATGCATTCCTGTGGCTGACCCAAATGCCTCGTTCTAACTGCCAGCTCGTGTGTTTTGAAAGGAAATCAGTTCTGAAACCTTCCTCAGCGGGCAGATTGGTTTGTGCATGAAATAACTTTCAAGGATTGTCCTCTGTCTCTTGGCTGAGAAATAATATTGGAATAGCACTGTCGTGCTTTCTCTTCATGAGGGTGTAAAAGGCTGAACGGAAGCATTAACTGCAGCTTTAAAGCATTTCCATAGTAAAATAAATCTAATTGAGCAGTTATTGCAGTAGCTTTTTAATTTGTGGAAGAGATTAGGAAATAACTTTCAGCTTGCTCTGGCAGAGCACTCCCCTAGGACGTGTCCTGGGCGCTCTGGCATCGCTTCTTTGGGTTCTTATTCCCTCCCCCTCTAATTGTCCGGTCACATTTGAGTGATGCAGAGTTCAGCTGGCAAAATAACATAGGAACCTCAGTCTGCAGGCGTGTTTGATACAAACCTCAGTTCACAGGAGAAGTAGCAGAGTGCCATTCATGCCTTACAGGGAAACCACAGCAGAGAGATGTAATTTGCCTCGGCTCGGGATGAGTCTGATGTGTTATTGCTCCTTCCCTGTGGCTCAACGCAGTGGCAAATGAAGAAGCTGCGTTGAGGATAATGGGAGAGTTGGCAGTGATGTGTGTGAGTGATTTCCAGAATCCCATCTACACCCCTTGGTCTCAGGTTGGAGGCTGCAGTGATGGGACTTAGCGTGGAAAAATCAGCAGCTTTGGGAGAATGTTGGTTTGTCTACACAGGCATGAAGGGATGGAAGTTACCCCTAAAGGAAAACATTTTATAGCAAAAATATCTCATTGTGTGGAGTTAAGAGCAACCAGAGGAATCTGAACATCTTTCCTTGGGAACTTTTCAAGTCCATTTCTGAGGTTTGGAAATAAAGTGTGCTTACCACTGGCACTCTGGCAGGGCTGGAAGGGAGAATGGCACTAGAGAATGGATCTGCTTTAGAGTCAGTGTGAGGAGAGTTTGGACCCCCCTGAGACGCTTCTGGGGGATGAGTGGGAGGCAAAGGTTCTCCCTGCTCCCAGGAGAAGGGGCCTGGGAGAATCCCACCTACAGTTTCTTTGGCGAGGCCAAATCTTCTTTGGAAGATGCTCCTGCAGAAGCTTCTTTGAGAGTCACTGTAATCAAGGAGAGATTTGCAGCTCCTTGGTACTGAGGTCAGGGCACAGCCAGTGGAATAAATCTTAAGTGTTTGCCTGGCCTTCCCTGAGAAGATGAGAAAAGTGTGAGTGTGTGTGTGTATGTCGGGTCATGCTGCTTCCAGCTGCTCCAGCTTGTCCTGGCACTTCCTCCATTCCACCGTGCCATGTTGCAGGAAGGGAGTTTCCAGGCTGGCTCAGGTATGCTGGCTGAAGCTTTCAAGACAGATGCCACACTTGAACTTCGAGGTGTGAGCAAGTCTTCCAGTAAAAACAGGCAGTGCCTGGCAGAGCATTAACAGGGCTTTGTGCATGTAGGTGAGAAAGCTGCATACAGGACAAAAAGTGAGTTGGTTTGAAACTTCTGCTCTTGAGAAACTTGTGCCTCTCCAAAAACAGCTCATCAGCCTGTGGGGAAGGTCAAAACAGAGAGGGGAGAAGGTGTGTGACTGCAGCAGACTGGTTTGCATTTGTGAGAGTTGTGCCAACCAGAGTCCACATCTGCTCTGTTCTCCCAAATCAAACTTCTCCTCATTTCCTTCCTTCTTCTCCTTCTCTAGAGCTTCTTTTTCCATAAGCTCAGCTTGGTTTGTGGAGGTCAGAGATCTGCCCTTGATCCATTCCTGACACACTGTATTTCCTCACTTCATCTGCTGTGTGCTGCTTTTGTTGGCAGTGTTTAATTATCCCTCATTGCATGCCCTCGGTCCTGCTTGCCATCCTCTGTGAAGTGGGATGTGCTGAAATGTCTGATTTGGCTTAGGACTTTCCTTGGGTTTCTGTGGAAATCTCAAGGGGAAGAACATTGTTCAGCACCAAATACTTCCTTATCCTTTCCTTATAAGTAAAGGAGGGTTGAGCAGCACCTAATGCAGAGAGCTGTCACCTTACAGGGTCTGTGGTGCAGAGGGTTGCAGGGGGGTGTAATCCATCTTTCCAGGCTGGCTGGAGAGATTCCCCATGGCTTTGGGCTACCCTTTGGATCTATCAGCAGGTGGAATCTCCTGGGGACTCACTGTCCTCTCCGGAGAGGCTTGTCAATGTTTGCCAGGAGATAACTGCATTCCAGGGAGGGGCTCTTTTGTCTTGCTAAAATCAAGGAAATCTGATCAAAGTGCAGCCTTGCTTTAGACTTTTTCTCTTTCTTTTTGACTTTGTCCCTGACCTACATATTGGATCCTGCCACAGTGGTTGGAAGTAATTGAGAGCCTAGTGTTAGGCTATTTACCAAGCTGTTCACTTGAAAATAACCTTACTGATTCCAGTCCACACCTGTTCTGGGAGAATTCCGGAGACAAATAGCAAAGCATCATTAACCCTTTCATCCACACACAACCAGTTCAAGATCTAAGAGCAGAGAGATGCTGCACCTCTGCTGCTGCCAGGAGGAATTTGTGACACAGGGTGTGCTTCATCATTTGTTTCCCAGCTATGTGGATGATTCCAACCAGCTGCTGAGAGGCCAGGTCTGCTCTGTGTCCACATCCACATGAGGACACATCAGAGACCTCCTTGTGGAAATTCCTGCTGGGTGGTGGTTGGTTTGGTGTTGATTCTGCTGGACCAGAGGTTATGCTGGAAAATATACATGGGGCAGGAGGGGAGGGAGGTGTTTTCTTTGTTATCCCAGTGGTTGTGTCTGATTAAAGGATCTGTTTTGAAGGGGCTGCTAGTCAGTTGCCTAGAAAACTTGCTTTCATGTAATTAATCATGATGAGTTTAGTCTGGAGGTTTTTGTAGGAGAGAGCAAAAAAGCATATACTTGGCTTTTTTCCCTTGAAAAAAAAAAAACTCAAACCAAAAAAAGCAGGGCTTCATGTCTGAAACTGCAGCTCTTTTGTCTCCCTGGGTCAACATCCTTCTCTGTCCTTCGGGTTTTAATTTTACAAGCCATGCGTTTGCAGAGGTGGATGGAGTTTGAAGTCCATCCAGGTGTGGAATGAGGAAAGAACCCTCAAGAAGATTACAGGAGCTGTTCTGCAACTCATTAACTCACTCTCTTCCCCTTCTTGTTATCTCCTCCCCATGCCTGGGGCCTTTCGAAGTAGTGCTCTAAGTGCCTCTCACTTAATCTAGCCCACCTGGACAGGTGTATGAAGAAAGGAATTGCCTTCCGGGGAAGGACTAAAGGAGCATAGATTGCAGAGGGAGGCTGCTTTTGGGAACTGCTAATCCCAGTTTAACATTATGACAGCTGCTCGTTAAAATCAGGGTGTTTTTTAACAGGCAGTTAAAGGAGAGGCTTTGCACGCACATTTAACTGAGAATAATAGTGAACCATGTGCATTTGATTTTTTTTTTTCCTTAAATCACGCAAATTGTACATGGAAAGAATTCTCCGGCGTCAACTTGCTGGGGTATGGAATTTACAAGGTTTGCAGTAACATACAGTTTCCTGTTGGGGGGGGGAGAGAAAATCACAAAGCTTTCTTTTTTTTCCTCTTATTTTAAGATCAAGTTCAAGCCCCTGGTATAAACCCAGCCTCTTTAGGAGGGACACTTACTGCGTTGGGGTTTTTCACTTGTCTCGGTGGCAGTTCATCATGTAAACTTGTCTGGGTTCTTGTTTTTATAGCTACATGTGAAGGCTGCTTATAAACTACAATTTTGTACATGGTGAGAAGGCAGCACTCAGGACCAATTTGGGAGAGTCTATATACAAAGAAGGAAGCAGTTTCTTTCCCTTGGGGAGATGGCAGTTTCTTCCTTTGCTGAACTTCAGTAAACTTGGTCTATTAACATGATTTTCTCTGCAGGACTGTGGTGTTGGATAAGAAGCATGAAGAGCTGAGGCAGAGCAGGGACTATCAAAGAGATGTTTGGCTGTATTTTATGTGATTTCACTGCAGACTTTACCAGCTGCCTCCCAGATCAGCAGTTATTTGCTGGTTGATTTCTTGAGGGCAGTGCTGTGGAAGTAAGAAGCTGCCCAGCTCTGACACAAGTCCCCAGATCTACTCAGGGAGCCGTGTCCTTTTCTGCCAGCCCTTAGGCATGAGGCATGAAGGGCAGGTCTGTGATGCAGAGAGATATAAAATTGCCCCAGGTAGTTCTGTTGCTGGAAATTCTTATTCCTGCAGCTACTTAGGTTCAGGCAAATTAATTCTACCCACCAAGACCGAGCAGCTAGCCTGGGAATGGAAGTTTCTCTGCTGTGTTTTTGGCAGCTCTACTCCAAATCGTTTGTGGATGGGAATGTCCTTTCTGTCTCCCAGGAAATGCCAGTCTCTCGTGTTGCTTTCTTCAGCTGGCTGTATTGCTACCTGGGATTTTCATGTCTGTTTCCAGCAGCTGGATCTCCAGCCTTTCCTCAGTGTTTGGCAGAAATCTGGCCATTTCAGAGCTAGAGATGAGCTGGGAATCTTCCAGGCACATACCTGTCTAAGTTTGTCGAGCAGAGAGCTTCTCTTTGGACCCAGCACAGCTTGGTTCAGCCTCCAGGGACTGGTGCTGCCAGTGTGACTCTGCCTCCTCCTGAGTGATCATGAACTGGTCCTTGTCACACCCTTCAGAGGAAACATCTTGGTGGCACAGGACTAGGAGTCACAAATCTTTTTCATCTTAAGGTGTGACTCTTACGGGTAATTATCCTACAGTTTTACCCCCCCCCATCCCCAGCTTTAAAAGACTGAACTCTTGTTACACTGCACTGAGTAATACCATTTCTCTTCCTCACAGGTTGCTGTCATGTAAAGTACCTGCTGGTGGGCACTTGGGCTTTTTCTGTACGGTTCTTTCTACATTGTTTAATGGCTTTAACTTGTGCAAATCTCTTCCTTTGCTCTGCAGCCTGGATTGAAAAGAAGGCTGCAGTGTGTGAGTGTGAGCACATTTAAATGCTTATCTGCACATCTGAGCTTTCTAAACTTGCCTATGCTCTAATTGCAGAGTGTAGACTCTGCGTGCAGAACAACCCAGCCTGAAGTGATAATCCCAGGCTCAGCCCCGAGGGGATGCCTGACATTGCTCTGGCCTGATTTTCCTAATGGCTCTGCAACTTGCCTCCGGTTTGCAGGTGGTTTAAATTGTTATCGCTGAGCACCTTGCCGAGCTTGGGCAGAACTCTTGAGATCTCTGATCCTCTAAGAATACCTACCTGTCTTAATTTATTCTTCATTAATTTTTTAAAAACTTCTTCCTCCCTCCCGATTTTAGGTGCAATTTGGGCTTGTGCCAGCTTAGCAGACTCATTGCAAAGGGGTGCAAACCCAGCCTGAACTCCCTGCTGACACAGAGAGGGAAGAGTGGGAGACCTGGAGTTCCAGCTGCCCCTCCTGCCTCCTCTGAACAACCCTTCCTTGCCCCCATCCTGCATGATCGATACCCAGGCCATCCCCTTCCCTTGCACTAGAGAACTGGTATTTTTCCTTGGCTAATAACCTGTGTCTGCTTTAGTTTCCAGGCAGAACGCCCTGCATTAAACGTCGTCATTTTCCCTCTGCTTCACGAGGACTTGACAGAGGTCATCAGAGATGTCCCCATGAGGCACTTGGATGAAATTACCTTGTTTAAAAGCAGAGTGGCCGAGGAACCTCCCAATTTGTGGTGGTGACTGCCACAGCATGGAAAGGACAAGTCAGTGTGAACCCATGGAGCAGCTTCTTGTTGGCCTGGATTTCCCATCCTCGGCTCCTGGCCACCTCACTGGATGCTGTACAATCACTTCAACCAGGTGCAATTGCAAAATAAAAAAAAAGCTGGTTCTTTGCAGTGGGGAAATATCTATTGGATATTGCTTGCATCTGAAAATCCTGTCTCAAAGGCTTGTGGAATCTGATGAGTATTTCCTTGCGGTTAATATGAATCGTTTTTGTTGTTTTACTGAAGTTAAAGGTAAGAGAAACTGACTTAACAATGCTCTTTCCCCTGTATCCCCTGGTGTCTGTCCCAAGGGCCCCTGTGTACGTTGGCAGTGTGCTTTGTGGTTTTGGTGGAAATCATTCTTTGCTTCAGTCTGTTTTTGGCAAAGTAGAAAGCCTAGGCCAGCTCAGAGGCACAAAATTGTGTTGCTCAGTTGAAGTGCATCACATCTTTTCTATGTTACAAATAGGCATTTGTAGTCACACATGTGCAGTCACAGATATTTAAAGGTTTTTTTTTTATTGAGAAGTACCACAAGGACTTTTTTTATTTTTTAATAAGAAAATAAGGTCATTAACACCTTGACCATGGTATCAGCATCCTGCTGATGCTTTTCCATTGGTCTGGTGGAAGAAGTTCTCAGCTCTTCTGGAAATTCTTGTCCTAGGGTAGATGGTGCCTACAGTGAATAAGTTGAGGCTCAGATCTGATTTATATGCAGTCTGTCTTGCAGTGTAGATGGGAATGTAGTGTTCCAGTTCTGTCCTTATATCCCATGCCTTGAGCTTATGCTAATTTTAGAGATGTTATAAAGTATTTTCACCGTGTGATTTCAGTCAGCTTCTCTGCTCCACAGAACTTCCTCAGGCATCAGTAGTGGTCTGGATCACTTTCATATTGCCTTATTTACTGAGCACTTTTAAAAGCATCAGAAAGCTGTACCAAAAGCCAAGTTACAAATTCCTGGAGCTACAAGTCTGGGTGGCAGAATTTTCCTTGGTAGCATACCAGGTCTGTCTTCTGCAAAGCAGCTGCTGACCAGAGCTGTCTAACTTCACCCAAATCCCGAATGTGTTGAGCTCTTCTTTTCTGGGGAGGCCCAGAGTCGTCCAAAGATGATGTGCCCATCTCCTTGACAGCATTTTCTACTCAAGATGCCCTCTCCCAAATGCTCTTCTACCCTCAGTGTTCATAGGAAGCCTGGTCTGATGGGATAGATTTGAGAACAAAAGGCATCTCCCAGCCTTGGAGGACTTTCTGTCCTTGATTTCCAATCAGCCACGTGTGAGCCTGCCTGGAATTCTGTCTCACAGGTGTAAATCTTGAGCCAGGCTGTGATAACCCTTGTGCTCAGAGAGGTTACAGTAAAGAGCAGGTGAGTGTCAAGCTCTGCTAGCACAGGTCTGTGCTTTGCTGAGACCAACCCCTGGTGGTTTGCTGCCTTTCCCGAGGCTCTCATCCTTCCCCTCTGAGGACAGGGAGCCAGCACAGCCTCTGGAGTGCAGCTGGCAGCAGGAATGTGAGGCCAGCTCCCCGGGGAATGCTGCAGCTGAGCTGTGAGCACTCCTTGAGTGTTTGAGGCTCTGCCTCAGCTTCAGCTCCGTGCAGCTGAGTGTGAGGAGCTGCTGCCCTGCTCCTGCCACTGTTTCCCTTCCCACTCTCCCCCATGAGGTCGTTCTTTCTACCTCTTGTCATATTACTCACCTGTTGGAATCCCTCTCTTCTCTCATTCTCCCTCGCTTCAACACATCAGATGTGCTTTTTGGCAGGAACACGAGCTGCTGCTCTGTCCAGTTCAGGCCACTTCAGCTCTACCTGCTTTTGTCCGTGTTTTTTCCCTAGGATAACTAGCAGGACTGGGCAGAGGGTGTTTGCAAAGCTGCTTTCTCCTCCTTGTTGGATGCACTGGCAAAGTTGCTTTGTCCTGCTTGTGCCGCTGGCCTCAGGGCAGAGCGAAGGCCGAGGGTGTGGCGGCAGCTCTCTGATGCCTTGGGGGACCTGTTCAGTCCTGTGAAATAATCCTGGTGTTTGGTTCCAGTGAGGCCATTCCCACCCTCAGCGGGATTTCCCCTGTATAAACAGCTGTGGTATCAGCAAGAGCTTGGCAGTGCTGCCGACTCACCTCTTCCTGTTCCGATGGAAAACCTGGACTGAGGGACAGTGGTGTGCAGAAACCAGCTGTTGCTTGATTCTGGTGTTAAACCTTTGCAGTCACCTGATGGAACATGCTGTACACTTGGCTTGGCACATCCATGTCCACCTGCCTTGTGTCCTGCTGGATGGGAGCAGCAGCCAGGGATGTTTTGTAGTGCTGTTATTCTCTTGCCAGGGATATGATGTTTGGGCATCTGTATTCATGCAAGTGAGTCACAAGCCCTTATGATGCTACCAGTTATAAGCAGGGCTAGGAAAGGTCACCCACAGGTGATAAAGGTAGCATCCCAAATAGTTAATAAAGAGCTAAAATCTCCCACCCCCAGCTCCCCAACTCCGGGCCAGTGCTTGATATCTCTACTACAAATCCTCTTATGGTGAGTGAGAATTTCCGCTGCTTTTGCACTCCAGGCAGGATTCACCAGATGTTAATAATGTGCTTATTTTCTCTAAGTGCTATTTTGGCATCGGTGTTAATTACAATTTATATTCTGCAACATTTACACTGGGAAAAGAACCCACCCTAATAGTACCCAATTGGCAGAGCTGGGCTATTAAACACAGCTCCATATGTTCTGAGCAGAGCAGTGGATGGGACTCGGAGCCCACTCAGTGCTCAGGCAGGCAGCTGTAGAGGAAGAGAGGGGAGCAGAGAGAGGGGTGTTCTGCTCCTGAATTTTATTTAATATGAAATCCCCCTTCCTTTTCTCTGTTCCCATCTCTCTAGAAATCTCCCTCCTGCTACCTGTGAGCATTTAAGGAGGTGATCTCTGAGCCTGCTGATGCTGCTGTCCGTAGTCTAAAACAAATGAATTCAATTCCAGAAGGTGCCCTTCTTGCAGGGAGTGCCTCTGCAGGATCCCAGTCCCTGCTGGCTTTTCCTTGCTGCCTTCCAAAGCAGATCTCCAATCTTTGGGAACTGCAGCAGAAATCTTTGCTTTGACCACCCCTAAAGTGTCAGTGGTTCTGTGGAAGAAGGATATTCTGGGACAGTTCTGTTCTTGTGTAAAACTCGATGTAGTTTGCTGCTCTGCTCATGTCCAAAGTCTTGTTTGGCAAAGTGGCATTTGGTTCCTGCAGGCTGTGAGGGTCTGGAGTGACACTGGTGTGGGGAATTTGGAGGGGCTAAGTCATCTGTGTTCCCGTGGGTTTCTTAGGATTGTAGGTTAAAGGATTGCTTCCTCAGCTGTTTGCAAAGCTGATTTCATGGTCTCTTTAGGAAATGGCAGTGTATCCACTGCTCTGTTAGGAGAAGGGGCTGTGTGGTGACAGTCTCTCCCTTCAGGAGAGCTCTGACTGTAGTCACTGCTCCGTCAGGGAGAAGATGGGAGTCAGAGGAGGCAGGGTAGGACGGAGTCATGGATCTCACCCTGGAAACCAGACACACATCGTGAGGCTTGGCCTGTTTCCTGTGGAAGGGGAGGAAGCTCCCCAGGTGCTGAACCCTCCCCTCCAGGTAAGGTGTTGCTTGCTGGGGAGCAGAGGGCAGACCTGGGGCTGGTGTGGACTGAGAGCAGCAGAGCCATAACCCCACTCACTGGGGCTTAATTCCCATCACTGCCTCCTCCTCTGCCAGGGGTGTGGGATCCGAGGGAGCAGAGCAGGACCCGTCCCCTCACATGGATGTTCAGAGCTGTGGCAGCTCTGGGGCACTGGGCAGGCACATGGGAACTGTCTGTGTGAGGTGCTGGCTGCTTTCTTCCAGCAGTGCTGTTTTAGGACAGGGCCGTAGAAATTTGGGACTTTACTGGTGGGGTGAACCAGTGCAGAAGGGTTGTTTCACCTGTCTAAGGGGGATGCAATTCCCTCTTGGCTGGTCCCAGCAGAGTGTCCAAAGCTGGGAGAGCAGTGCAGAAGCTGTGCTGGGTGTTGCAGAGCCCAGTCTCCTTCCACTGCAGCTCTCCTGCCTCTTTGAGATGCACAGGCAGCCAGGGTACTCCAGCAGGAGAAACATTTCCATAGAAACCAATTGGGATGTTGTACAGGGAATAATGATTAATAGTGAGGGGATGTTGCCTCAGGCCCTTTTCATTTTTTAGGGGGCAGTGAGGGACAAACTGGGGCACAGGTAGGGGGACAGGGAGAGTTGAAAACTAATGGAAACCATCTCTTCCATTAATTTCCAGGACAGCTTCTCCTCTTTTCCTCCTACCCAGCCCCCCACTGCTGCTCCCAGCTTTCGTCAAATTTTCAAAATGGCTAACCTGGTTAGAAATAATCATAATAATAAAAAAGGATGGATGAGGTCTGACTACTAACATTGTTGCTGTTAGCAGCAGGATTTCAGCCATAAAACATGAAGCAAGGGAGGCATTGACCTTTCCGCTGTTTGAAATGAATGGAGACATCAATATCTATTGTTTTGTGGCATTGACCTCTGACGCTCTCAGTTCGCCCTCCCCTTTCTTTTATTTTAATTTCCCCCTGACACTGGAGGAAAGGGGTCAGTCTGTACCATCTATTGATCCCGATCTTACTTGGTGATAGGGAAATAATTAGAATTTTAAAGATCTCTGCTGCACGCTGGTGAAATACATACACAGAGGCACAGGCTAAGCCCCCGCTTGCCATGTTGTGTTCTCCCCCCTTCCTTGCAGAGATCCAAAGCTCTGAGATCTGAAGGAAGGCAGATCAATATAGGTTTAATCATGATGGGGGTTTTATTTCAGTTTTTTAAATAGTAAAGTGTAACATTTTATGTTAATGTTGTCGGAGCCTGGCTGCCTGGTGCCTTGTTTTATTTATTCTTTTAAGTAGCCCCTTCTTTTGTGAACTTCATCTATGTACAGAGAATGTGAAATCAGGCATTGCTAATTAGCTGTATGACAATTAAGTAATGTAGCACAAAACCATTAGGACACTGGATTTGTTTTTGAAGTTTGTCCTTTGAAGTGGAAGCTGCAACTCCCTGCCCAAGGCTGCTGGGGAAAATGTTTTTCTATCAAAACTTTCTTTGAAAATAAAATGTCAGTGTAAGAGTCCTTATTTCTGTCGTCTCTCCCTCTAAACAGCGGGTGGAAATTGTTTCTCCTTATAAAAACTGCTGGCATTGATAGAAAGGGGAATTCAGGAAAGCATTAAATGGGCAGTTGGTCTCCAAACACCCTCAATTCTGGTAGAGATATTACCAAAAATTCTTGTTTAGCACATTGAAAGGGAACGATGCCACACTAGGAGAGAAGACCCAGCTCACAACTCTGGAGATGGCAAAGGGAGGTGGTCCTAAAACTGGGTGTTCATCTCTGACACCCCAAGTGCCATCAGGGTGGCAGCCTGGTCACAAATCCCTGCGGGCTCCTGGGTTGGGGCTCCTCCGTGCGTGCGCTCGTTTGACACTTGTGTTTGCATCTGGCCCTTTGTCCCTGTAGTGAGTCCAGTTCTGAATGTGCAACTTTCATGTACGCTGGTGGCATGTAAAACTTCAAATAAAGAGTGGAACGTTTGGAACCAGCTCTGTCTTCTTGCCTCCTGCTTCCTGTTTCCCTCTCGATGTGGAGCCCAAAGCCACCCTCTCATGGGGAGTGCTTTGGCATTGCCAGGTAAGGTGTGTGTGGGCTGGGCCGTGCCTGGGTGCAGCCCCAGTCTGCACTGGGAGCTGTGGAGTGTCACTGGGAGTGCTGGGGTGAGCACTTTGGGGTTACAGCCCTGTTCTCCTGGGTCTCCTGGGTTTGGGGATGCTGTTCCGTGGTGTTTGTGGCTGTGGGCTCAGCTGAAGAAGCAGCTACTCTGTGCTTAGGAAATGCTTCTCCTCCTCGGATCTCTGCACATCCAACTGCTGAGCTGTGCTGATGTGGGACAAAACATCAGTACCAGCTTGGGAGGGGATTGGAGCAGCCTGGTCTAGTGGAAGGTTCCCTGCCCGTGGCAGCAGGGTTGGAATGAGATGAGCTTTGAAGTCCCTTCCAGCCTGAACTGTTTTGGGATTCTGTAACCATTATCCCTGGGTAAGTGACTCACAGTGAAGGTCCATTTCTCTGAGCAACCCCAGGCCACCTCCCACACCTCTCTCTGACAGCTCCAGCCCCTGGACAGCAGACAGGACCTGCACCACTGCTTTGTGTGAAGCCAAGGGCTAGAATCAGGTGCCTGGTGAAATGTGAGCTGGGATGGCCAAAATGCCATCAATGGCACCATGACAGCATGGATTTAGCTGAGCTGGGCTGGCTGAGGCTGCAGGAGAGGGAAGGTGGGAGTGGGCAGGATGGGCTGCTTGTGGTGAAGGAAACTCCTGAGGCATTAACCTGCCTTGGCAGCAGCACTTGTGCCCTGGCAGCCACCTCTGGTCCCTGAATCCTGGAGCTCTGCAGTGGTGGCTGAAAGGCCACTGCCACCCACACTGAGGAGTTGGAGGGGAGTGGGATGGATGTGCTGGGGCCGCACAGTCCTGGGCTTGTCTGTGTGATCAATGCTCAAGAAAATGTGCACCCTGTTGAGCTGTCCCTGTGTTACTGTTCCCAGGGATAGTGGTACAGAGAGAAGCCAGGCTTCAGCACCTTCTTTGAGTTACGAAAATCCACAAAATAAACACACAGGAGGAGCAGCTTGGTGGAAAACGGTGCAGCTCATGTACTCGTGTGCTTAAGTCAACTTGCCCTAGGTAGGTGAAGTAGAGAAAAGCCTCAGAACTGGGGTGTGATCAGTTTTAAAAAGGTGAGTGAGTCCATGCAGGACTTGTGGGACTGTAGGAGAACCTCTGTGCTGGGATGTCTGCCTGCAGTGTTCCAAGGTTTTATTCCCAGAGGGGATCATGGGCTCTCCTCTGTTTTTCTGTTCTGGCAGGTCTGCTCACCCAGGCAATGGAGTGGAGACCCTCCTTCCATCCCTCCTGTGCTTGTGTTTAAGTTATAGATTTTATTGTTCCAATAACATTTATCTAAATGTGCTTTTGGGGGAGGGAGGAAGGAGATAAGGAGGGAGGAGGCTGAGGAAAGAATGTGCTTTTGGACTCTGCTAAGCCTCCATCTTATTGCTGGGACTTGCTGTGGGGTTTTGGAATTCATGATCCCAGGGGAGGACTTGGGGGAAATGGCTGGAAGAGCTGTGGTCAGTATGAAACACTGGTGGGAGGAAACCCAGGGATAGCCTGTGCTGAGCATCCCTCTTCCCTTTTGGTACTGATCTCATGTCCTCTGCCAGCTTATCTCTTGGCAAGGAGGGACCTGACTCAGTTTCCAGGAAGGAGAAGTGGGGTGGAGGTGTGGGAATGCTGAGGATGCAGAGCTCAGCTTGGCACAGGGAGAGATTTTCTGCTCGGATGTCTCAGAGTGTTTTGGGGTTTACCCTCACCTGCACACCCATGAGGTGGGCACATAAAGCAGTGATGTCAGGGAAAGGGGGCAAAAGGCCCTGGTTCTTCCACTGCTGGGACATTCTCTGGGAGGTCTCCAGCAATGAGATGGCAGGAGGAGAGGTCCTCTGGGTCTGTGCTCCAAGTGCAACTTCACCCCCAGGTCAGTTTGGGAGCAGTTTGTGCATCTCTGGCACTGACATGGAGGCAGGGGAGAAGGGGATGTGGAGGAGAGAGGGCAGACTGCTTCAACTCCCAGAGGCTGAAGGATGCCTGTGGCCACAGGATGCAGCTGACAATTGCCAAGGTGCTAATTTTGGGCTTGGTACTTCCCAGCCCCAGAGCTGGCCTCTCCCAGGGGCTGGCAGATGAGGCAGAGGTGGAGGATACCTGCACTGCACAAGGGAGAGCCAGCACGTGGGTGAGGTTCTGACCATGGGGAGAGGTGGAAAGTCTTGGGGAGCATCAGGAGAGGAGGGAGTGATGGTGTCAGGGCATGGATCAGCTGTAGCCCTGTGATCCAGCCCTTCCTGTGCTTTTTGGTTGCCATCAGAGTGGACTCCAGGGTCCCATTCCCATTTCACCGTGCTTGAATTTGGTTTTTGGTGTGGTGGTGCAGGCTTGCATGGCGAGAGAGAGCCATGGCAAGTGGAGAAGAGAAGGAAAAGGATGAGCTTTCTTTTTCCTAGGAAGCACAAATGGATGGAGCAGTATTTTTGAACAAACAAGTCTCTCCTCCCTGTCTCCTGGAAGCTGCATTATCAGAGCACCATTACTGTCCTCTCTTCTCCTTCCTCCCACCAATGAACAGGAATTAAAAATACAACTAATAAAACCCTTTTACTTTTTCCAGCAGGAGGAAAAAAAAAAAAAAAAAGCAAAGCAGCCTTGAAAATGCTAAAGGACATAAAGGGCATTCATGAAAGGGTTGGATGGTGGTTATTGCAGCAGGGGGAAAAACATTATTTCACTGTGCAGATAAAAGGAAGTGGAAAAGCAGCATATTTATAGCTGGGGAGCCTGGATTCCTTGTTAAGCTGCTATTATCAAATTAATGTCAAAATGCATCAAACAGGCACGAGTGTTCTGGGCCCCTTATGCAAAGTGCTTGCAAATTGGTTACAAATACATTTGTTTACAGGGGACGAGGCAGGAGCGAGCTAATTAGTCATTGTAGCAGGGCTGTTTTGTGTCTTTTTTTTTTTTTTTTTTTTTACATTTTTTTGGCAATTACACAAACAAGCTGTTTTGAAGTATAAATACACGCTGCATTACAGCCCCTTTAAAGGGGAATCAAATGGGAATTGTGGGATGCAGAGGGCTTGGTGTGAGTGGTGTGGAGCATCGTGGTGGAGCATGGTTCTCTCCTGTCTGGATGCAGCAGGAGTGCCACACTGGGCACTCAGCTCTGGGATGTGGTGTGGAAAGGGAGCAACTCCCATCCCTGGGCATCAGGAGCATGGGATGTGGTGTGGAAAGGGAACAACTGTTTTCTGGGTCCTCTGAGAGGCCTGAACCCCCTCACACGGGGCATGGTGCTGTTTTCATACAGGACCTGTTAAGGTTTCAGCTGCCCACCTCTATCATGGGAATTCCCTTTGGGCCTGGGATATTTTGGGGTGTTTTTGGTGTCAGTGGCGGCTGCCAGCTCGGGGTGTGAAGCTCCTTGTGCCCAGCTGGTGGGTACTGACATGGTTTTGGATGTAGAGAGCATCCCATGGATGTGTGAAGAAAGGAATCTGGTGTGAGTTCTCCCAGGTGAACGTGTCCTCAAGGCTTCTTTAACAAAACCACAGGCTGCACCTCCCAAACCCATTAAGGAGGAAAGGAAACAGGAGAGCTTATCTGATCCTCAGTGTGGGAATGGTTGGGGAATTTGGTTGGGGGGCAGATGGAAACTTCCTGCTGCCCTGCATCTTAATATATCCCATTCTGGGAGTAAATCACACCTCTACCACTCAGGGAAGCTGCTAATTGAATCTGCTCTGGTGGGAGAGCATAAAGCCAAGAGGCATCTACCACCATTATTTTTAATTTACTAAGAAAGAGAAAAGAGAGAGGAAGGAACAAGTTGTGTCCCTCTCATGCTGGAGGCCCTGACATTTCTTGGCAGAAGGTGCAAAAACCCCACAGCTGCTTCTCCATTTGGATTTGTTTGTGGTAAATCTGCCCTTCAGGCTGAAATAACCCTTCTGAGCAGGTCCTGCACTCCCAGAGGTGCTGGGAACATTGAGTTTAATGCCATCATAAAACCCTGTTGTGGGTGGGAACAGAACGGGAGAAAATCTCAGAGGACCAGGAGCAGTGGAGAGGGCAGGGCTTTCCCCAGCCTCCTGCAGGAGCTCAGATGGTTGCACCAGGTTTTATTAATTTAAAACTCAGGGTAGCATTTCTCTGCACCTTGTACCTGCTTTTCAGCGCTGCCTTCAAAGTCCAAACCTCTCGTTACCATTTTTTGCCTTGTTGGCTTTGGTGGGCTCATTTGCCATGGGGAGGGTGACCCACTCCATTGGGAGCAGGGGCTGTGATTTTGAGGAATATTCTCATTTCCAGCATAATCCTACCCCTGCCCTACGAGCTGTGCAGGAGCACAGCTCAGCTGGTCAGCAAATGCACGAGCAGCTCGTTGTAATCAGGCTCTGACTCCTGCCCAGTTGTTCCAATCAGGACCTGTCTCTCTTCATTTATAGCAGGGCTCTGGTGTGACTGTCACCTCCTGTGATTGCTGGTGGCCGTGCCACGGGATCCTGCCCTGGTTTGAGCAGTTGGTGTTTCACACCTGCTCTTCTTATCCAGGGGTGTCCCAGCATCTCCTTGCTCTGATAGTTGGGAGCAGACCTGGAATTTCCACCCTCTGTAAGTCACTCTGGTCACCCTTTCCCTTGGAGAAGGCTGTGGAGCCCAATGGCTTTGCCTTGGTGGAGAGGGATGATGGGGCACAGACCTGTGCTTGATTTCCTTCTCCACTGTTAATTAACATAATGAGGGTGCAGCTTTTCCTGTAGTTGAGTGTGGCAGTGACTTCCAGGCTGCCTGGTGAACCCCTCAGTTTCCAAACGTGCCCAAAGTATCCAAGAACCTTCCTTGGTGTATTCTTGGGCGTGTTCCTCAGTATCCTCCTCTCCCGTGTCCAGAGGGATGGAAGCACTGCCTCCAGTTCTGCCTCCTGTATTCCCCACAGAAGTTCCCATAGGATTGGGGTGTCCAAGGTCTCTTAAACGCTTGCAACAAAGAGGAAAACATTACAGTCGTCCTGCCCTTGTGCTTGCTGAGCTCAAGGGAAAGGATGAAGATGTTTCCTCGAGGCTGAGGGACAGGAATTGGGTCTTGCCCATGGAGATGATGATCCCCTGGGTGTGGGAGTGAGTGTGGGGTGCAGAGCTCGGCAGGGAACGTGGTGCCCGATAAGGCTGCGGGCGCTGCCGGCGGTTCGGGGTAACCCAGCATCCTCTTCCTCTCCCCGGGAATCCCACGTGGGCAGCACGAGGGCTGAGCTGGCCTGGGGAGGGATGTGGCCTCTCCTGATAAGAGGCTCTGGTTCCTGCTGCTGCAGATTTACAGCCTGGCAGCGGGCGGTGGGCGCTGTGCTTTCGCTGGGTGATTTATCGCGGCTCGGGGCGCAGCCGCTTCCCTCTCTGGCCAGAGCCTGCACGGGCAGTTACGGCTGCCTGACTCAGCCAGGGTGAGGCAAAGGCTCAGCCGAGGTCACCACATGGTGGGACACAGGTGGGAGCAGGTCTCTGTCATCTGTGGCTTGGAGAATGTCCCCATCCCAGCATGGGGAGGGCTGGGACCGTCAGGCTCTGTCCCATGGCAGCAGGGATGCTTCCAACCTTTCAATCCCCAATCCCACATGCTGGAGCCCACCCAACTCACAAGTGACTCGTGTGGGAGACCCAGGACCACCACCAGCCCCACTGAGCAATGCCTGCACTGCCCAGTTGTGTCCCTTTGATACAGACAATGCCAGGAGGGAGGAGCTGCAGTGGGGGAGGATGAGGAAGGAAAGGTCAAATGCCATCACTGTGCTCCCTTCCATGTCCCAGCTCCTGCCTGGGTGAGCTTCCCAGCTCCTCTGGTTTGTTTTAGAGGCAGCATGGGGGCCCCAGATCCCTGCAAACCCTCCATGCTCTGGGTTTTATTGGCATGTGGAAATAGTTTTGTCTGGTTTCAGATCTGGCTGATCACTGACTTTCCCGCTGCCCTCCCCCCGAAAAGGGCTGACAACCACGGGCGACCCAACCGCACTCATCTTCCTCCCTCTTTCTTCTTTCTCCCCACATTGTTCTCTGAAATCCCAGCTGCTGCTTTTCCCTCCTCCCTTTCCTATCCTCTCACATCAGCTGGGATGGATCTATCTGTGTTTTGTATAAAAGCTCCTTTTTGTTGTCTGTACTCCTCCCCCCATCCTGGGGGTGCTGGGGTGCCCCATCCTCTCCTTGAGGCTGTGCAGGGGCAGGAGCTCTGGGCACCCTCATTGTCACCCCCAGGCTGGCACTGGCACAGGAGGAATCCTTGGCAGGAGTGAGGGCATCAGCATCTCCAGAGTCCTCATTTTGCTTCTCTGACAGAGAAAATTGGCAGATCCTGGGGCCAGAGCCACCACATTCCTCCCTTATTTCTCACTGGTGGAGCACTGATGTGGGGGATTCCTGGTGAGCCAGCTCCTGCAGGGCAGGACAGGATGGGATGGAGCAGGGCAGGTCTCCTCGTGTCCGTGGGCTGCTCCTGATCCCCCACAGGCTTGATGTATTTATTTTATGGTGTATTTGTGTGCCAGTGCCTGGCTGCAGCTCCCACCAGCCCAGCCCAGCTGCATTCAGGCAGCCAAGCAGATTCCAGGGGAGCCTCTGGCATCAGCAGGAGCGTCCCTCAGGGAGCTCTTTGTGGGGACCCCAGCCCTGGGAAGGGGCTGAGCTGGGCTGTCCTGGCTCAGTGCTGGGGTGCATGCTGAGATTCCCTCTGTGGTTCCTTTGGGTCTTGTCCCCCAGCCCTGGGAAAGGGGGTACAGCCAAGGCAGTGCACAGAGACCAAGCAAGGACTGGAGAGCCATTGGTACCTGAAGAGAAGCTTGGTGTGAGCTGGTCAGGGAGTCCCCCGTGTCCCCATCACCATTCCTGGCCACTGGCTCCCCTTCCCAGTGCTCAATGGCTTTTCCCACCTCCAGTCTTCCCAGCCAGCATGGTGAGGGCCCCTGGGCAGCCTTAGAAGGGAGCAGGAAACTCTCCTGGACTTCTGAGCCCTGGGGTTGTTCCCTGTTCTCAAACCTCTGCCATGTCCCCCTATCTGCCAGGGACACTGGCTGTCCCCACTGCCAGTCTGCACCATGTAATAAATCAGTCCCTCATCAAATTTGGGTGAAATACCATGGATTAACTCACCAAGACTGCACAGGCTGTCCCAGCTGAGATGGAAATGGCTGCATGCTGAGGATCATCTTGGGATGTTCTTGAGGAACATCCTGGGAGTCAGCAGGGACCAGGTGAGGGTGAGGAGCATCTGGAGGAAGGCAGCAGGTGACACCCACGAGCGAGTCCCTTCCAGCCAGTGGGAAAAATCTGGGGGGTTTATCCTTCCCTGGGTGGGCTCTGGCAGCCTGGAAAGCAGCTGGAGTCTGGAACCTCCTTCTTCCCCGTGGAACTGCGCCTCCGAGTCAGCATCTCCCGAGGTAATCACTTCCCTCCTTTCTCTGTTTAAAGATAATTTTAAATGCATGACTGGCAATTCAAGAGAGAACAGGAGAACGGCTGGTATTGCTGAGGATCTCAGCCCAGCCAGAGGAGACGTGTTCCTTTTGTGGAATCAAACGTCTGTCAGGGAACAGTCACGCAAATTTATTTTGCTTTTCTTCTCTTTTACCTGTTCCATTGATCCGGAGCCTGTAGCAGTTGGCTCATGGAGAGATGGGTTTGTTAATTCAGGAGCCTTGCAAAGCCTCAGTCGGTGAGGAGGGGACTTTGCCAAAGCTCCTGGCTCTGGGGACACTTTGTGCTGTGTGTGGGGACTGTGTGGGGACACATCCCTCCAAAGGAGAGGGGAAAGGGGTTTGCTGTGTCCCTGGGCACTGTGCAGACCTGGAGTGGCCCTGGGAAGGCAGGAGAGAGGCTGCCAGCTCTGCCAAAACTACTTCCCACCAAGGGAAGGGACAAGGGCACTTGGTCACGCTGCTGGGACAGTCACCACCAGCCCTGAGGAGTAAATGTGAGTTAGACCCTTAAAATCACAAGGTGGGCTTTAAAATATCCAGCTGTGAGATTGTATTTGATTTTATCACTATTATTAGACTCTTCAGTCCATCCGGATGTTGTCAGGAATGACCTGCCAAGCTTCTCTTGGCAGGTGGGAGGTTTAGGGTCCTGTGGTGTCTTCGTGTTGAAGGGAGGTGACTCCGGCCTGACTGCTGGAATCCACAGCTGGAATCCACAGCTGTGCCTGTGGGAAGGTGTCAGGCTGCCCTGCGTGGTCTGAGTCTTCAGAGGATCCCAGATGGTTTGGGTTGGAAGGGACCTTAAAGATCATCTCTTTCAAACCCCCAGGTTGCTCCAAGCCCTGTCCAACCTGCCCTTGAGTCTTCTCCTCCAGCAGTCTCATCTCCTGGGAATGAAGAGCAGATGCAGCTGCCTGGGGAAGGGCCAGAGGCTGCTGCTCTCACTGCTGCAGGGGATCTTCTGCTCCAGGCAAGGGAAGAGCCAAGCCTGCCTTGGAGCAGGAGCAGGTCCAGTGTCTGGAGGCCAAGAAGCCTCTCTGAGACATTCCCTGTGTCCCTGCAATGCCACTGCTCTTATTTCCTGCTGGAAGCACTGCTTTGTCCTTCAAGAAAATTTCCTTTTTGCTTGAATTGAGAGTTTTGGTATTTATTCCCTGCAAAGCCCATCTCTGTGTCTTTACTGCAGGTAGCAGGGGCCAAGCCCTTGGCTGATGACTCCACATGAGTGAAGACACCCCGTGGGTGTCCCCACCACTGTCCCCACCACGTGGGCTTGTGTGGCTGTGGAGAAGCCTGCAGCTGGGAGAACCAGGGAGAAGCCTCATTAAAGCAATTTGGGAGATGCTCATCCGCGCAGAAATCTGAATTTATTCCGCTCGCGCTGACTCTCCTTCATCTCCTCTTCCTTGAGCAGAGGAATTCGCTGGTGGGGAGCAGAAAGCACAGGGATGTCCAGGGAAGGGAGCGGGTGGAAACCCAACGATCTGATCCGGTGATGCCTCCTCCGCATCCCTCCGGCCGCGGCGCTGGGCGTTCCCGGCCCCACAGATGCTGAGTATTCCCAACACCACCGCGTCCTCCGCGGCCACCGGCTCCTCCTGACGATGATTTTTCCTGTCATTTCAGGTATCGCCTCCTTTCCTCGGGCTTTTCCTCAGCCCAGCAACGTCTTGCCTGAATAATTCACCTAAAAACTCAGGATCGCAAATAAATGCGGGATAATTGCTAACGGCTCGCGGGCAATCCGCTGCCGGAGCACGGCTAAACTCCTGGTGAATTATTTATCTGCTAGGAATTATTTGCCCGGCCCTGCTACCGAAGAAAAGCTCCTTCCCAACCTTTGCCTGACGAATGGCCTGGCCGGGGGCGACTCTCCGGGTGCTGACTCAGCCCTTTCCCAGCTCCCTGCCTGCTCCTGCTGCCTGCAGCCTCTGCTGGATAATGCCTGGGTAATTCCTAAAGCTTTGGGGGTCCCTCAGGGTGGGTATGAGGGTCTTACTCCCAAACCATCCTGTGGCTGCAGAATTCCATCTCTCCGTGGCCATCACACTCTGCCTCCCCCTGTGAGATGGAGTGTCTTTGGTTTGGGGAGATGGGAAGGGCTCCTTGCTGTTCTTCCACCCTGCAAGCCCTGGAAAGAGCTGCTGGTGCAGGGATGGAGTCACAGATGGAGTCAGAGCAGGGATGCAGGATGGAGGCTTCCTGTGGGATGTTTGCTGGCTTTAATGTCACATCCCTGTGAAATCATCTCTGGTGATGTCCTTCACCCCGCTCCATCCATGAGGATGTTCCTCATCCCACACTGCAGCAAGCACCTCTGGGCTGAGCCAGGTGCTGGGAGCTCTCTCCTGCCCATGGATGAGGGGGTGATGGCCTCTGTGGGCTTGTGGGATCCCACTGCCCACTCCTCCCCGCGGGAAACACAGAGAAATGACCCTCAGAGGTGAGGAGCTGCTGGCCTGGGCTCATCAATCTCCATTTGCATCCAAAGAAGAAGGAAAAAAAAAGAGATTTAGGAGCAAGATCAATATTGAAAGAGCCTGTTTTTTTTTTTGCTTTTCCCTGTGCTCCTCTGGGGGTGGGAAACTCAAGGCAGGTACTGGGAGTAAATCCTCCTGGCTACCTGGATGTAAATCAGGAGGGAGATGATGGATTTACGGGAGCCCAGCCTGATTTACACCCCCGTGTCTGGTCCCTGCAGGTCGGCGCGTGGCCCTGGGGAGGTGAAGTGCTGGAAGGGGATGGAGCCACCTCCACCTCCTGCTGCGGCCGAGGTGGGGCTGGGGCTGCTGTGGGGGTGACTTTTCTGTGCTTTCTTAACCCAGTGCAGAGAATTTTGGACTTTTTGCTTTGCTCTTTCTGCAGGAGTTCAGCAAAGGTCATCCACTGGGACCCAAGTGCCAAAGCGAAGCAATGCCCTGCTGGGGGCTGACTTTGTGGCTTGGTGGGGAAAAAGGCTTTGGAGTGATGCTTTCCCCCTCCATCCCTCCTTCTCTCACATCCCAAGAGCCGGTGAGGCTTGCTGGGGGCAGGGTTGGTGTATCCATGGAAGAGGAGAAGACTTTTCCTTCAGAAAATCCTCCTCAGAGAACTTGGGGAGGCCTGGGGGTGCTGATGGGGGAGCTGTCCCAGCTCTGGGGCTCCCCTCTCCAGCCCTCCCGTGTCCCTGGCCGTGGCAGGGCTGGAGCAGGCACGGGGAGCTGTTGTTATTCCTCTCATGCAGCAGGAAGGATTTCTGCGAGTGCCATAAACCATCACGTGGGCAGAGCCTGGGTGAGCTCTAATTGCTTCTATTTGCATAACGAGGCGAGGCTCAGCATCCTGCTGATATTTGAAAGAGGAAAATCAAAATCAGCTCTAGATAAACAACTCGCCCCCCCCCCCCCCAAATCCCTGCCCCCCACTCCTAATTTGTGCATTTTTCTCCCTTAATGCAGTTTTTTCAGGTTTTTGGTCTCCTCAGGAGCAGCGAGACCACCCCCAGGACCCCTCCCACTGGGGCTGGGGGTGCTGCCCCCTCCCCTGGCCGAGGCAAAGGAGGGTTTTGGAGCTGGCGGTGAGGGGTGTGGTGTGGAGGTGTGTGAATGGGAGCTGGAAAGAGGATCAGGGTGGGATCGGGGCTGGAGAAGCGGAGTCCCGGCTGGAGAGCCCGGGCTCAGCGTGGGAGCGGGTCCTGCCCGGGGCTGTGCGGTGCCGGAGGGGCTGGGGGGGCCCGAGTGGGAGCCCAGCAGATGTCACTGCAGCCCAGTGCCACCGCAGCCTGGCCCTGCCAGCTCCCGGGGACTGCCCGGGATGGGATGGGATGGGATGGGATGGGATGGGATGGGATGGGATGGGATGGGATGGGGTGGGACCTTTCCTCACCTGCGATCCCCCAGCGTGGAAGGAAGGGCTCCCTTTGCAGCCCAGGTATTGCTGGCTGGGGGGATGGGGGGATGCTCCTGCTCTGGGGCCATGGGGATCTGGAAGAAGGCCCAGAAGGACCTGGAAAAAGGAGGTGACATCCCCTGGCTGTGCTGTGACAGCAGCCGTGTCCCCAGGTGTGCTGTCCCTCTGAAAGCCATTTTCCCACCACACCCACAGCCCAGGGGACCAGAAGCATCCCTGCTCCTCCTGTCCCCTCGAGTCCCCAGGGTCCTTCAGCCAAACCTGGGTGTCCCCTTGGCCCTGGCAGGACCCTGGGCATTGCCAACACTTGCTTGGCCCCCATGGCTTTGGGACCTGGAGGGGCAGCTCTCCTGGCTGGGGTCCCAGGGGGTTTTCACGCTTCTCTCTGGCAGGGGGGTGGTGCCTTGCTCACTTGAGGCCAGGTAACAGACACCAAGGGCAAATATGTTGTGTCCTTTCCTTGGGGGATGAGGAAAATGGGCTCCTTCCTCCTCCTCTTCCTCCCCAGCATGAGGGCTGGTGTCCTCTGAACCCTTCGCTGCCCTTTGGGGGAGAAGTGCTGACTCCAGATGTTTTCCTAAATGAGAACCTTCTGCAAACAGTGCCAGATTAGATTAGATTTTAGGAAGAAATTCTTCCTTGTGAGCGTGGGGAGGCCCTGGCACAGGTTGTTCAGAGCAGTGTGGCTGCCCCTGGATCCCTGGAAGTGTCCAAGGCCAGGCTGGACAGGGCTTGGAGCACCTTGGGACAGTGGAAGGTGTCCCTGCCATGGCAGGAGCAGGAACTGGGTGATCTTTAGGGTCCCTTCCTTCTGGGAATCAATGATTTTTGCTTTTTTGGCCCATCCATACTTGGGGACCTCCAGCCTGCAGCAGGGCTGGAAGGATGGGGCAGATCTGGCTGCCAGCATTCACTGCTCCCTCTGCTCTCCTGCCTGTGCCCAGCTTGTGGCTGGGGCTGCTGCCTGCATCCCTGTCAGGGTCCATGAAAATTCCCTTTCCCTTGGCCCTCGTGGTGTGTGAAAACCCTTGGTCGTGCCAGTGGTGCAGCAATATTTCCCCCAGGCCCTCCTCATCCTCCAGATCCCACAGAAGCTGCCTGGGGCAGGATGGAGAAAAAGAGAAGGACCCTCAAAGATGGAAAGAAATCTCTGCTGCAGCTCTTAAAAGGTGGGGGAAGAAAAGGAACCAGAGGAGCAGGAGGTATCTGGTGCTGCACGTGGGGGCTCTGTGCACACACCAATTTTCCATCAGGCTGATAAAAAGACCAGGAGCACTTGAAGATGAAGCCAAGGTGAGGAACCTGCGTCTGTCCCAGGGGTGCTGGGGGGAAGAACTGTTTACTCAGGAGCAGCAGGGATGCTCTGCAAGGAGCTGGGGCATTTGGCTCTGTGGTCACAGCTTGCCAGGAGGGATTGGGTTCCAGCATCCCAGCCCGTGCTGTGAGCAGGGATGCTGGCCAGGCACCTCCACCCTCGTGCCCACACTGGTGGTCCAGGGGGATGCAGGATGGAGGGGCTTTTCCTCCTTTTCTGTGCCTGAGCTGGGGGTGCTGGGGCTGGTTCTGGCCGTGGTGGGGCTCCCCAGGGCTCCAGTGGAGCACACACAGCCCAGACTCCAGCTGGGAATCTGCTGGCCTGGGCAAGGCTTCCCTGTCCCAGTCAAAGGTTCTCTGGTGCCTCCTGCCCCAGCAGCAAGAGGATTTTTCCTCCTCCTACGAGGAAAAGCATCTCCCACTGCCATCACGCAGCTCCTGCTGCCCTGCCTGGGGGCTCACTTGCACCTCCAAATTTCCAAGGGCTTCCTGGGCTCTCTATTCCCCCCTCCGTGTTGCGTTTGGGATTTGTATTTCATTCTTATTTATCTCTCTGTAGGTTTGTCCCTGTCACTGCTGCTGTTCCTGGCTTTCCAGCAGGTTTGCTCTGCAGAGAGCTGCAGGTTGGCTATGAAATATGACAAAGCGTTCATTTAAATGCACACCATGATGTCGGTGAGTCCATTAGGGGAATTAATTTGAATGGTTGGCGTTTAATAAACAGCCTCATCCCTCCTCTCCACACACAACCCCCACCTCACCACTGCTGGCAGCTTGGAAGGGTTAAAAAAAACCCCACATGTGGATATTGGAGGGAGAGGGGAGCAGGTATCAGGGACTGGAGTAGGGAGTGGGGGGAATAATAAAAGAGATCTGGTGCTATAAGAGGCATTGCAGTTTGTTTTGTTCACGGTAAAAAAAAAAGCACATGTGGAAGGGGTTTGGGCTCACAGGGTGTTTGGTGCATGGAGAAAATGGGGAGGGGGGGACAGGGGGGACAGGCTCCGGCTGGAGGGTCCCAGCCTGGCCCCGAGCACACCGGGCTGGGGGAGGAGAGGGGGCTCCAAGGACGTTGCTCCCCATATGGTGTGTATTACAAGCTCCTTTCTAGTTGTAAAGATTAATTTAAAGCCTTTCTCACCTCCCCCCCATCCCTCTTCCATTGACAAATGAACATCTGGGCTGAATGCTGCCCAGATCCTAATCAAAGCATTTTTCCAGGGCCGTTGTCTGCCTTTATGGCTATCTGCTCTTCGGATGCTCTGCAGTTCCAATGCACTTGGCAATTCAGCCTGTAAATACCCCTCTGCAGGATTTATGACTGGGGATAATGTGATTTTTCTCTTTGCCTCTGGATTCGTTTGTTTGGTTTAGTTAAACGACATTTCCTTGTCTCTGCATAAGTGAGAGCACGAAGGGAATTTTCTTCCCTCCCCTCTTTGCGGGGAGTTATTAGCAATGAGCAAAACTGGCTTTTCTGGGGGGATGATGGGCACACTGGTGTGGGGTGAGGGGGGCAAATCCAGCCCTGAATCCGTGATGAGCACCCCTGCTCATCCCAAACCATCTATTTTTCCTACAGGAGGTTGTTTTTGAGGTTTTTTTGAGAAAGCAGCTTTTCACCAAAGCAAAGCTGAGCCCTTTCCACAATATTCAAGGGCTTCTTCATCAGCCCAGTATGGAAAAGCTGTTTGCTCCCCAAAATGAGGCACGAGAAGCCAAATGAGATGCTTGAAAACCAGGGAAAATCAGGGAGTGCTGTGGCTGGGATCCCATTCCCACCAGACTTGATTTTTTCCCCTCCAGTTTGGGAGTTAAAAGCTCCAGTTTGGGAGTTAAAAGATTAATATCTAAACCCTAGCTGAGATATTGAATAATGTTTGTCATGTCCCAGGTGCTGTAGGAAAGGATGGTGCTTGAGCCAGGGAAAAAAGGCAGGAAAATCCCTTTAGGGCAAATATAGGGATTTGGAGGGGCTGTGGCATGGGGTCCCTGTGTCTGTGCCTGTCCCTGAATGAGGAGAGAGCTGGGAAACACAGAGCTGATGGGTTTGGGGCATATCCTGAGTATATTTATTCCTGCAGAAATCCTGCCTCCAGGACTGGGCTTCCCCTTCCCTCTGACAGGGCATCGAGCCTGGTTGCTTTTCCCAATGGATGCTTTAAGGACTGTGTGAGTTCAGTCCATTTAAACCGCCATGGAGAGGCTGTGTTTACACAGAAAGTGTGCAGGGTGATGGCAGCAGTAATTAAAAATGTTCTCCTAAATGAGATAAAAAAATCGCTGGGGTGGAAAGTGCTTGGCTGCTCCTCCTCCAGGAAAAGGTGCAACCTGGATTTTGGTGGTGCAGGGTTGGGTACCATCCATCACCAGGACCCTTCCCACCCCGGGGTGTCACTGGGGAAGCTGAGGAACATCACTGGGCTTGTTTTTCCTAAGAAACTCTGAGTTTTCCACAAATACGACAAGCCAGGATGAAGCAGGCAAATCCCTGCTAATGGATTTGGGATTGTGAAGAGCCAGAGCTGGACCCCTGAAGGGTGTGGGGCTGAAATGACCCCAGCACCAGCCCTGGATGAGGACAGCCAGAGGTAGAAAAGCACCTTCCTGAGCACCCAGAGGAGACTTTGGGGAGAATTTTAATTTCTCTGCGTTTTTGCTGTTGATTTTTTAGAGCACTCAGCACCTCTTGTGTCTTTTTCATCCCTTTCCTCCCGATGGCCCCCAAATGAGCAGTAAGACAGCGAAGCCTGGTGTCAGTCCATGGCTGAGCCACGGCATCCATGGGGTGAGAGCAGCCCCTGGCAGCCCCGGGCTAAGGCGAGGGCGATTTATGGAGTTTCACAGCGGCACAATCCATCGCTGGGGTCACCTCCGCGGGGTGAGGTGAGGAGGAAGGGTGGTGCTGAGGGGCTTTGTGGCCAAGGAGGCTTTTTGGGAAGGGGGAGGAGAAGGTGTGGAAGGCGCTGGGGAGCCTTCCTCGATGTCCCCAGGGAGGAGGAGGCGATTCCCGGCAGCCGCGGCGCATCGGGAGGGGGCGGCCGCGGCCGGGGCCCCGCTGCCGAGCGGGGATTTGCAGCTGAACTCTGCTCAGAAAGTCGCTCCCAGCCTTTTCTCATTTCTTTCTGGATTTAAGGCAGCTTCCAAATTCCTGCGCAGCCAAATCCTGCCTGGGACTGCCAGGAAAGCCGGCCAGCAACAAGAACGTGCCGTTTCTGTACCCGCAGCGCAGCCAGGGTCGCTGTTATCCTGCGGGTGATGATGACGGGACGGAGCTCCAGCCCTGCCGAGGATGTGACCCCGTCCCTTCCCGGGACCCCTGCCCTGGGCGCTGCCCGGGTGTCGCCCCTCCTTCACCACCGCCTTTTTATACACCAAAACACCCCACCCCAGATTCCCTAAACTTTACCTCTTTACTGCCCTCCCCGTAACCTCCCAGCCAGCCGTGGAAGGAAACACGCTGGCTTCGTGCGCTCCCAATGGGATTTACGATCCCGGGGACTTCCTGCGCTGCCTGTCATCGCTCTCGCCCCTTCCCGCCACCGACAAACCACACCCGTTTGTTTCGGGGCGCTCCTTCCACGTTTCTTTATTTATTTTTATTTCTGCCGCCGCTGTCCCTCAAGGAGGGCTTTAGGGGACAGCGGCAGAGCAATGAAGCAGCCCCGGGGTCACAGAGAAGGGCACACGTTTGGTCTCCATGGGGAATGTCAGTGGCTGGGGAAAGGGGGATCGGGAAAACCCCGCATCCCGAGGCCCTCAGCACTTGGGGATTCCATGGAATCCACCCCAGCGTGACCCCAGAGCAGCCCTGGGAGAGCTGAGAGCAGTGCAGGGAAGGGGCTGCGCTCGCAGCATCCTCCCGGCCGCGGCGGGGCTGCGGAGCCGGCTCCGGCCAAGCCCACCCATGGGACGCCTGATCTGGTCTTTCCACTGGTGACTCATGGAAAAACGACTTGTTTTGCAGCGGCGCTCGGCACGTCGGGCGATCCTGCCTCCCTGCCTCGCTTGTCTGTCTTTTTGTAAAGGATCACTGGTATGAAAACATCTGGGACCCCGACCTTCCTGTGGAGCTCGCTCACCTGAAGGCATTTTCCCCTGGATGTGTGGAGGGCTGGCTGTGCAAACCACGCTCCATCAGCTGCCTGGGAGGCAGCCTGGTCACGCTCCCAGGGTTGAATTTTTTGGGGATTAGTATTTTTTGAGTGGCTCTTATACAACGGCGTTGGAAGCTTGGAGGGTTTCCACCGGCTCCTTGCGTGTTGGTTTCCACACTCCTGCCAGCACCTCCAGCTGCACGGGGCCCCCCAAATCTCTCCACAAGATTTGTGGCACAACCTGGGGTCATGGGGCTGGGGACTCATCCAGGCTTGTCCTGGGTGTCCCCACTGTCCTCAAGGCCAGGCAGGACATGGAGAAGTGAGACCTCGCTGTGTGGCTTGGCTTCTTGATGCCTCGTAGGAGGCAAGCAGGATCCATTGGTAGATTTGGGTTAAAACACTCAGAATGGGAATGATGCTGATTCCCATCGAGTTCCCAGCACCACACTGTTTCCTAGATTCTCACCTTTCACCGCTTTTTCTCCAAGTCCTTCGGAGGGCAGAGATGGAGCACGGCCCTTTCCCAGTGGGACCAGCCCATCCCAGGCTCGGTTGCAACAGGAGGCTGGGCCAGCTCTGTGTTTAACTGAATTGGCTCTTTTAAAATGTTTTTTCTTGGAAATAGGCATTGAGAGGGATGTTCTGTGGTGCTCACTGCTGTGTACCACACCTTCACCCTTTCCTCACGGAGCACTGACCGTGCCACTGCTCTCTGGAAAGCACATCAGCAATTTTTTTTGGGGGGGGGGGGATGGGGGGGTGCTGGTTTAGTTTGGAATCTGGCATGGAAAATCATTTCCAAACCCCAAATTAGAAACAGAATAATAATACAGAGCCTTGTTTTGGAGGAGGTGGTGTGTGTCATCCCACAGCAATGAGAAACTTGTGCTGGAGAGGAGCAAAGAGCTGTGATTTGTTTTTTTAACACTCCCCAAAGGACTGACGTGGCTCTGGGATGCTGCTCCTGCTCCCTTGTACCCATGGATGGGGATGGGACAGTTGCTGTGGGCAGGGGGGTGTCCTTACATCATGTGAGGGGCTGCATCACCCAATTTTGTTGTTCTTACCCTTGGTTTTGTGGAGAAAAGGGAATTGTGCCGTGTGGTTTTCTGCCTTGCCCTTCAGTAAGGAGTTGGGATGGGGAGCTGATGTTCAGGGATGGGACAGGAGCCAGTATTTTGCCATGCTGGGCTGGAGGGAGGGATGAGCAGGCGTTGCTTTCTCCTTGGGATCTTCTATTTTGACTGCCATGGATTAGAGGGAATTCGCTGTGAGTTGTTCTGTCTATGGTATCTCTCCCCCAGAAAACATCAAGTCCTTTGAAAACCGAGTCAGACTCAGAAAAAGAAGCCATGCTGAGGCAGTAGCTAGTCCTGCCTGAGATGGGCTCACTGGCCACCAAAGCATTGCCAGAAAACCCTTAAAAATAACATCTTTTTAAAAATTGTGAGGGGTTTCTTCATGTGTGAGAGCAGTGGCTGCTCAGCCAATTTAAATGCTGAATTCCTGTGCAGAAGAGCCTTCACCCCACTCTGGTTCTCTCCCTGCTGATTATAACAAACTCTACACCCAAATGTGTGCCCAAGCCCGGGGTGCCCCATCTGCCTTTGGGATGTCCTCAGGATACGTCCTGGGGGGGAGAGAACTGCATGGAGCCAGTCCCTGGGATTTAATAAGACACTTATTGTATGTTAAATATCAAGGGCTGATAGGAAACATGTGTCCTGAGGATTAACAGCCGTGTAAAAGATAGAGCCATGAGTTGAACCTCTAAACAGCGCGTTTCAAATAACCCTTCACAGCTGCAGTCTGCACTATCGGGGTAACCAGGAGTGGGATGTGGAAGGTAAAATGTGTATTGCAGCTCATGGTGCTCCAAAATCCCTGGGATGGGCTTGGGACTGGGTTTTCTCCCAGCAAGGTGATGCCCAGGGATGCTGGATCACACAGGGGTGACGTCAGCTCCTTCTTCCCCCATTTCTTCCTCCCTTTCCACCTCTCGCCCTTCTTCTAATGTTTTTTTTTCTTTTTTTTTTTTTTTTTTTTTTTTTTTCCCAGGCCCCACTTTCTCCCCTGTCGAGGCAAACGCTTTGGCTAATTAGCAAAACGTGTCAAAGAAAATGATTAATGTCCCGGGAGGAGGCTGAGCTGCCTTTGTGCTGGCATTGCCTGACTTCTGCTCTTAAAGGTTTTATTAAAAGATAAGGGAGCTCGTGACGGGTGAGCAAAGCATGTGCTTCCCTGGGTGTTAGAGGGTCGGGGAAGCGGGGGATGTGGGGCAGATTGGGGTCACCCTCAGAGGGAGAGGAGAGGGGCTCGTGTTTCCCTGCCTCTGTGCGCCACCGTCACCGCCGTGTCTGGCCTTGGCAGGGGAAAAGACTTTAAAAAAAATGGCTGAATGCCTCCTTTATTCTTCCAGGGGCAGGTAACTCAATCTCCTCAGCTGGGCCATGAATGTTGCTGTGTTACGGGGCTCTGCCTGGCTGCGTGCTCCGGCAGCGATGCTTTGGGGGGTCCTGGGGAGGGGATGCCCAGGATGGGCATCCCAGGGTGGGGTGGGATGCTGGGGATGGGGCACAGCCAGGCTCCTGCCCAGGACAGCGGTGGCAGCAGGGACAGAAATGCTTGGGCAGGGGTTTGATGGTCCCTGTGGTCAGAGAGGTGCCCTTGGTTAGGCTCGAGCCCAGTGGGACATCCCTGACAATTTGCTGTGGGCTGAAACCCCCATCCCAGCTCCCTCCTGGGGATCCCAGGCCCAGGTGGGCAGCAGAGACACACAAGGGAATCTGAGCCACTGGGCTCCTGCCAGGACCACCATACACAGCATCCAACTGTCCTCATCTCTCATGGCTTTGGATGTTTTCAGCAACCCTCAAAATATTCTTCTTGCAACCCAAACCCCTTCAACCCCCCCCAAAACCAGCAGCCCTTGCAGGGGGGTCTTGCAGAAGGCAAAAAACTTCCCAGCAGCTCCACTGTGGGATCACATAAACCAGAGCTGGCAGTGCCACAGCATCCCTGTGCCATGCCAAAATCCTATCTGGGACATCGGCCTGGGAACAGGGAGAGGGTGAGAGTGGTGGGAGACCCACCAGCAGCACTCTGGTTATTTTATCAAAGCAGGAGCGATTCCCAAACCCAGCAGACGCTGATGTCTGCAGCCACAGAGGCCTGAGCCCCTGGATGCACATCAGAGGGGTTTTGGGAGGGGGCACAGCTGGCAGGAGCCTCGGGAGGGGTTGCAGGAGCTGCTCTGTGAGGTTTTCCTCCAGCAAACAGACCTCTGGGCTTAATAAGCTATTTGTAAAACTGGCTGTGGATAAACAAGAGGCCGTGTGTCAGGCTGAAGGCGGCCTCGCAGGGCTCCGCCGCGCGGGGTGGGACCTCAGCACAGAAATATTTTCAAGATAAACAGAGGAAAATGAGTCCTGGAGGAGGCCGGAGCCACTGGCAGCAGCACGCCGCTCCTCTCCGAGATTATTTCGGGGCAGGAACTTGGCTTTCTGCACGCTGCAGCTCTTTTTATTTTCTGCCTCTGAAGGGAAGCTTGCGTGCTGCTGATTCAGAAATAAACCTGAGGAGCGGTGGGCACTGAAGGCAGCGGTGAGGAGATGTGCAGAGCCCGGGGCTTGCACAGGAGTTTTGGGGTGAGGGCAAGGAGCTGGGATGCACAGCTGCTGCTGCAGATCCCCCTCATCAGAGCTGCCTTCCCTGGAGAACCCTTGGGCTGAGGTAACAATACTGGGTTGGGGGTGTTCAGCTCGGAGAGGAGAAGGCTCCAGGGAGATTTTAGAGCCCCTTCCAGTGCCTAAAGGGGCTCCAAGAGAGCTGGAGAGGGACTTTGGATAAGGGCATGGAGTAACAGGACAAAGGGGAATGGCTTCTCACTGCCAGAGGGCAGAGTTAGATTGAATATTAGGAAGAAATCCTTCCCTGTGAGGGTGGGGAGATCCTGGCACAGGGTGCCCAGAGAAGCTGTGGCTGCCCCTGGATCCCTGGAAGTGTCCAAGGCCAGGCTGGATGGGGCTTGGAGCAACCTGGGATAGGGGAAGGTGTCCCTGCCCGGGCCAGGAGGTAGAACAAGATGGTCTTTGAGATTCCCTTCAACCCAAACCATCCTGGGATTCTGTGACTCCAGTGTGAGCAGCAGAGCTGCCCTGCCTGGCTGCTGGTGCCTCCTGCCCTCCATCAGCTCCTCTGTTTCCCAGCAAAGGTAGAGGCAACTCTGGTGCCCCAGGGCAGGATTTGGGCACTGCCCTGCCCTCTGCCAGGCTGGGAAATGGGCTGGGCTCCATCCTTCCATCCCCTCTATCCTTCCAGCCTCAGTGTCCTCTTCATCCTCCTCACCCCCTCCATCCCACCATCCCTGGGCTGTGGGGGTTTGGTGCTGATTTCTCCTCTGTTCTGTGCCTGGTCTTTAAACCCCACAACCGTGGATTGACACCCAGCCTGGGGCAAAGCTGGGCTTGGGGCACCAAGGCTGGGACCAGCCGCAGCCTCAGCAGCTGAGATCTCCCAGTGTATCTCTCCCTCTCCTCCCCACCCCCAGCAAATTTAATTAAAAGTCATTCAGATTCCTTTGAAAGAAAATGTCATCCGTCGACACAATTACACTTTAACTAACCAAAGCTGTTACAGTTCCTATATATATTGGAATCAGGCTGTCGTTATTAGTTCTAAGTAAGTAATTTATTCCCATTATTGTGTTCAAATTACAGGATATTACCCCCTGGGGAAATAATCCTGTTATTTGAAATGTAAAAAAGAATTCACATGGACAACAATAGATTCCTAAACGAACCCAACAACAGCCCCCAATCCCAGGGCGGCATCACTTGCCTCAGATAGGGAAAATATTAAGTTTCTTTTAAAAAGGTTCTTGTCCCCTCTCTTTCTCTTCTCCTGCCGCAGGTAAGTTAAATTGGGCTCCTCGTCTTCTTCAAGTGCATCCATTTATTGAGGGAATCCTGGATGTGAAGGAATTTGGTGGGGAGCATGGAGGAGGATATATGTGTGTATATATATATATATATATATATATATATATATATATATGTCTCCCCTTAATTTGGTGGTGGGAAGGAAGCCCTGGGAGGGTGGGATGCAAGTGCCCAGCACGGCCCTGCGGGTTTCTGCTGGAGCTGGGAACCTTTGCTTTCTTCGGCAAAGAGCTGCCGAGGTTCTTTGGAAACACTGTTCCCTAGATCAAGATCTTCACTGAAGGCAAATAACAGATCGTCTCTGCAACACCCAAACATAAGCAACTAATTTGGACCACCGAAAGGAAAAAGGGGGAGGAAAAAAAAAAAGAAAAGAAAGAGAAAGAGGAGGAAGAGGGAGGGGAGGGAAGAAAATCAGATACACTTGTAACCTGATTACAACAGCCAGCTATGTGTGCAAAATCACAATGCAGCTCTATAATTAAATCTCTCTTTCCCCCTCCTGCCGAGCTCTTTCCTCTAACAGGCGCGGTACAAAAACAGTCGTTAGGACATCAAATTCCAGCTCCGACAAGAGGGGACTTTTTTGTCTATAGCTGCTCAGCTCGTCTTTAAGGAAATAATAATTATAAGCCCAGTGCTGCTGGCTGACGAGCTTTGTGGAGCAGAAAGGGCTCGTCTTGTCCAACCTCCCCTTCCCCCAGGCAGAGGGCTGGGTGATGGGAACAGAGATGGGATAGCCCTGGGAGCCAGCCTTGGACACCCCCTCCTTGTGCTGGATCCAAGGGAGAGGAAACCCTGGGGTCTAACAAGATGCTCAGAGTCACAGAGCCCTGCTGAATGCACCTCGTGTGTTTTGGCACCCGCAGTTTGGTGGCCCAGGGCACTCCCGGGTGGGTCTGGATGTTTGGGAGTGCACAAAGCACCTGTGAGGGATGTGAGGAGCCAGCGGGAGAGCTCCTGCCACAGCGCTTCCCCAAGGCTTTCCCCCCTGCCTGGCACTCAGCTTCTTCTCCAGCCAGATCTGGGCTGCAGGGTGACTGAGGGATGTCATGGAAGGGATCAGGTCAATGGACCCCAAAAGCAGCAGGGAAGGGACCCCCCAGCACGGTGGATGGGAGCGGGGGGAGCAGCGCTGGCAGCCTTTTCCCAGCCCTGCCTGTTGATTTACTCCACATTGGTCCCAGAGAGCTATTCCCATCCCTGTGACACCCAGCACGTGCTTTTGCTGGCAGCTGCGGGCTGGATTCAGCCTCAGGGACCCAGTTCCTCGAGGGCAGGCTCTTGCTTGCTTCCTCGGGGTAATTTTGGGAACGAGTCTTGCATCCCATCTTATTTCCCACTGCAAGTCGAGGGCAGGTGTGTTGAGCTCCTTGCAACTGGTGCGACGACTCACAGGACGGCGAAGGGAAAAACCTGGCACCAGGAAACCCTCCAAAAGGCCCCAAAGGGCAAGATAACCAGCAGTGAGACAGGATTTATCCACCACAGCTCGTCCTGGCAGCGGGCACGTGCAGGAGAGCACGACCGAGGGTGGACGCGGGCTTTGCAACGCGCGGCGTGCGACAGGGAAGCTCAGATGCTGCTCCAATAAAGCTGTGCAGGTTTGGTTTTAATGGCAATTAACAGCTGTTAAAAGGTGAAGGATCTATTCTGTTAACACCCAGTGCTTCTCACGCCTTTCATGAAGGGATTTGAAAATACATTTGTGAGTGTTAATTTTAAGCCACCCTAATGTACCCCGGGGAGGTGGATGGGTTTATCCTGTTTTCAGGCAGGGAAGCTGAAGCAGGCCAGGGCACAGTGTGGGGATGAGCACTCAGTGCTGGCAGAGGCAGTGAAATCCATGTCTGGCTCTGGAACAGGGATGGGAGCAAGCCAGGGACCAGCCAGCAGCATCAGTGCAGTTTTCACCAGCACTTTCCCGGTCTTTTATTTTGTGGGGAGATTAACTTGGTGCAAAACCAAAGGCACTCACGAGTTTAACCTTCAGCAGGACCCTCGCGCTGGGGGGGGGGCACGTAGGAAATCGTCTTTCCCTGGGAGATGCTGCAAATCTGGATTTTCCAGTTCCTGGAGGGCTCTGCTTGTTTAAATTAGAAGCAGATAGGAGAGGTGAATTTTAAGAAGGACAGAGCAAAGGCACACAAGTATGCAGTTAACTTCTAAACTTCTTTCTCTGGCTCTCCTGCTGAGTAAATGCTTTAGGAGCTTCAAACCACAGCTTTTAATATCTCCTTAACATGCCCCGCGATTCCTTCCTCCCTGTCAAAACAGCGAGAGCAGCTGTGAATATTTTCCATTTTAGAATGTTTTGTATGCATACGAAAGTACCTGCAGCTCCAGTGGGCTGGGCTAGGGAGAAATGCTGGAGCCAAGGGTATCTATTTTATATCAAACCTCAAAATAGCACATGCTCCTGCCTCCCTCTTACTCGTGTCCTGCATCCAGGAGGGTATTTTTGATTTAACTGACAGATCAAGGGAAAAATCCCCAGTTTACTCTGTTGATGCAGAAGGTCTTGTCATTTGGAGCTCAGCTCACCTGGAGGTGAGGGTTGTTTTAAACTCCCAAATGCAGAACACGTAATAGCGGGGTGTTGTATGGGGACTGCAGTTTTGGGGAGGTTTCCCGTGCACGTTTCTCCACTAAACCACATTTTTTCCGCTGAAAGGTGTAACTGCCGTTTCCCGTGCCTTACAACCAATTTAGCAGCTGATCCCTAGCCAAAAAAATGCAGGCAGTAATTACAGCTCTGGGGTTGGTGCTCTTCTCAAAGCTCTCTATGGGTTGTGAATGTCAGCCCTCCTCCCTGACTATTTTTTCCCCCTGATCTTGCATGAAAAAAGCTTATTATTGGGTAAAAGGGGAAAAAAAAAAAACCCAGCCTGATGTATCCAAGAACCAGTCTAGCTGTGAAAAAAGCCCAGTACAGGGACTTGGTGGAGGTCGTGGAAAGCAAAGGGCACCCAGCATGGGGCAGGTTCTGGCACTGGAGGATCCCAGCTCGGGATTTGAGGTGGCAGTGAGTGCACGGGTGGCAGAGCAGGAAAACAGGGTGGGATTGTGCATAAATACCTGCCCTCCTGTGCCAGGCAAGGGGGAAAAAAAAAACTATCAGTCTGTTTTTGGACTTGAACCAGCCTGGTTTGGGACATGTTTGGCTTTGCAAACCCCAGAGTTGTGGGATCAGAACTGCTGTGAACTGGGGGGAGGGCACCAACCACACCCCTGTGCCCCTCTCCCTTCTTCCCTGCTCTGCCTGGGACGGTGAGGATGCTGCAGCCCCCAGCTCCTGCCAGGCACTGGTACAGCCCCTGCTGGGGGTCATTTCTTGGGCTCCCCCCTCCATGCAAAGCCCGCTGCCAGGCTGAGCACAAGGTTTATAATCAGCCAGGATTTATGGAGAAAACCAAAATCCCGAGCTGTTCTGGTCATTAATCAGAAATTCTTTGCTCAGTTCCCAAACTGTTTCCCTGGGGATCTCCTCATTGGGACCCCCCCTCTCCACAGCCCCCTCCCCACGGATGGCAGCTCCTTCACTGCAGGAAGCTGGGGCTGGGGTGGGGAGAGACCCCAGGCTTTGGAATTATCCAAGCCCCCCCATCGATAATAAATCGCCATGGATTCATCGGAATAAACCCCAGCAGGGCCCCCCTTGCCTTCAAATCCCACCTCTGTCCCTAGAGGGTTTTATTTTAGGGGGGGATGGGACCTTACTGTCAGACTCGGTTCTGCTTTTAAGATGGGGGGGAAGGAATGAAATCAGGGCAAAGCTTTGCCGACGCGTTGGGATCGTCGCCGTCCGCGTTTTAATGTGATTTATGCCTGGCTTTCTAAATCCAGCCACTGACTGCACACTTTAAATATAGCTCCAAAAACACCCTGAAAACGTGTAGTAAGCACGTTGAAAACAGCGGGCGGGAAGGATGCACAGCACCCCCCGGCTAAGGATAGGGAGCAGGGGTGGGGGGGGGGGGGGGTTATTGTGGGGAAAAAAAGGGGATTTTGGGGCTCCCAGCAGATGGAGATGGGGGGTCCAGCAGGGTCTGTGCCCAGTCTGTGGGTGGAAGTCGAGAGCTGGGTTGGCGATGAAGGGGTGAGTGTCCCCCACCCCCCCCACCCTGGCAGCCCCCCAAAGTGGAGGAGACGCATTGGGGGTGGGGGGCACCGGCTTGCTTTGCCTCCCACGTCTCCAGAGAGCCTCCCCCAGCTCCCCCCACTCCCAGATTCCGCCTCCCCGTCCTACCTGCATCCCGGGAGGGGGGGCAGTGCCCGGTGTGGGGCTGGGGGCTGCGAGCTCCGCACCGCTCCGCTGCCTCCTGCCCGCTCCCCTCCGCCTCCGCGGGCACCGGGACGGGGGCGGCCACCGGGAATTTCGTGTTCGCCCGGGGAGGGGAGAGAAGGGAAGAATGGGAAAAAGAAGAAAAAACAAACCAAACGGAACCAGGAAGAAACGCCAAAACCAAAACAAAATGGAGAATAAATAGCTGGGTTGGTGGGGGGGGAGGGGGCGGAAGGGAAAATGAGAGAAAATTAAGGGAAAAGCAGAAGGGGAGAGATGGAGGGAGCGGAGCAGGGCGGGAGGGGGGGTGCCCCGTCCCCGGGGGGGGCGGGGGGCGGCCCGAGGGCGGGCGGCACCGTGGGAACCTGCCGGGAGCCCGGGGCACCGGGATCGGGATGGGAATGGGATCGGGATCGGGATCGGGATAGGAATGGGATCGGGATGGCAATGGGAAAGGGAATGGGGGGGGGGCACAACGCGGTGCGGCTGCTCGCGGGACAACCCCCTTCCCCGGCCCGATGTTATTTTTAATGAAAATAGGTATTTTTGGAGAAAGCGCTGTTTGCGGCAAAGCTTTGGCGCGGGAAAAATGGTGGGAGCAGCCGCCACCCCCCAAATTTTACGGGGTGCTCGCAGCCGCCCCCCATTGCGGTGTGTGCCCCCAGCTGCAGGGGTGGGGTGGGGGGGGGGGGATTATTGGGGAAAATAATGGGGAGAAAACAAGCGGGGCTGAGATTTCATGTGGAAAACGCCGGGAAAACAGGCGCGCCCGCAGCACCGCGCCGGAGAGCGAAGAATAACAGCAATAATAACAATAACAATAATAATTAGAAAAACGCGTATATTAGGTCGGAAGTACTTTTTTTCTTTTTTTTTTTTTTTCTTTTTTTTTGAGGGTGTTTTGCAGCAGCGATGCCCCAGCCAGGAGCTGCTGTACAAGATGGCTCCCGGCCGGGGGAAGGGGAGGAGGAGGAGGAGGAGGAGGAGGAGGAGGAAGGGCTGGAGTTCCAGGGGGGGGCCGTCCCCCCCCGCCCCGCCCGAGCTTGCTTTTTCTATTTTTTATTATCATTTCCCTGATTTATGACATGCCAACCCCCCGGCCCGGGGACAGCGGCGGGGAGGTCCGGGCGTGAAGGCATTAAACATTTATAAAATATGCTTTTAAAGCCACATAAAAGCGATCAAACCATTAATATTTTTTTTTTTCTTTCCCTCTCTCACCCCCAATTCCCCCGGATTTTTTTTTTTTTTGTTTACTAAAGCAGACTGGGAAAAGAAGCGCCTTCCCCTTGGAGGCAGCGGGGTTTGAGCCCTCGCCTCTGACGCAGTTTTGCTCTTAAATATAAATAAAAACATAAATATATGTTATTGTTATTTATTATTATTATTTTCGCGTTAAACCAGGGCCTTGAGCAGCGTGAGAGCTTTTCGACAAACTCGATTTTGCTCGGAATGTTTAAAAATAAGCAGATTTTTGGGGCTGTTTCTCCTCTTTTCTGGCCGATGTCCCCGGTGGGTGCCTCGAAACTCCTGTCCGGGGGGCTGGGGAGGGGCTGGGGGACGCTTTATTATTATTACTTTTAATTTATACCGGATTAAATTAGATTTTTTTTCTCCCTCCTCCCCTTTTTCTTTATAAAAGCCGATTTTTGTTTAATTAAGAAGCGGGGAAGGAGGGGGGGGTTTGGCAGCCATGGGGTGTTTCCCCCCCAACTTCTCCCCGAGGAGTGCTCTGTGCCGCGCAAAGGGAAAAACACATTAAAAATCGGGGGGGGGGGGGGGGGGGGGAAAGGAAAATAAATTTGAAATAGAAAGAAAAAAAAAAAAAGGAAAGAAAAGTAAAAGTTGGTGTGGCAGTACTGGGGGGGGCCGCCCCGCTCACAATCCAGAGGGGGGGAGTGTGTGTGTGTCTCCTCCCCCGGCGTCCCTTTTCACCCTATTTTTGAATTTTTGGGGAGGCGGGGCCCGCAGTGAGGGCAAGGGACCCTCCCCCGCTCCCCCCCGGCCCTCAAAGGCCGCTTTGTCCGCGGCGGGGCCGTGGGAGAGGGCCCGGCGGCACTTCCCCCTCAGCCCTGCCCGGGCGGGATGAAGGATTTAACCCCCACAGATAATAAAGGGGGGTCGCGGGGCGCTCCCCCCTCACGGCCCCGCTCGGAGCGGGGGGACCCGCGGCCGCTCCCCGCCAACCGCCCGCCCGCTCCGGGCGGGAGCGCGGGGGCAGCCTGGAAACAGCAGCGGGAGCGCCGGGGGCGGGGCGAGCGGGGGGGGGCCTGGAAACAGCCGCCTGTTTACCCGCCGCTGAGTGACGGCCCGGCCGACCAATGGGAAGGCGCAGAGAGGCCGCGGGCCCGCCCCCGCCGCGCCGAGAACAATGCGTGTTTCATAGCCCCGCCGCCGCCGTTTTTCCCTCCCCCATTCCCCCGTTTTTTCCCTCCCTCCCTCCCGCCCCGCGCTCGCGCTCCCCTTTTTTTTTTTTTTAAATAATTTTTTTCCCTCCCTATTTTTTTTTTTATTCCTCTCTCTTTTTTTTTTTTTTCTTTTTTTTTTTTTTTTTTTTTTCCCTCCTCTTCCCTTAAGCGCCGCCGAGCCGCGCGCGCGGGGCCGGCCCGGGAAGAGCGGGGGGGGGGGGGGTTTGTGTGTGGAGGCGATGCTGCAGCTCGGCGGGGCCCCGCCGCTCCATGGCGCGGCCGCCACCGCGTCGCTCCCGCGCTGCTGCCCCTGAGGAGCGGAGCGGAGCAGCGGAGGAGCCGGGCGGCGGGCAGGGCGGCGAGCCGGCACCCCCCGCCCCAGCCCCGCACCGCCGCCATGCCCCGCGACCAGGCGGCCTGACCGCGCCGAGGTAGGACCCGCGCCCGGATCCGCACCCCGACCCCGGGGCGGCGGTCCCATCTCCCCCCACCCCCGACCCCGCTCTGCCGCCACATCCCTCCCGCTTTTCCCCCCTTTTTAGCCTTTTTCCTCTTTATTGATTACTTTCCAGCCGGGATCCGGCCGCTCCCGCAGCCCCCGGGGTGAGGCTCGCCCCGAGCAGCCACGCAGGCAGCGTTTACTTATTTTAAAATCCACTCGAAAATAATTTTTTCAAAGCCCCAACCAAGCAAAGCAGTGAGATTTTTTGGGGTATAATTTTGCATTTCTCCCCACTTTCTTTTTTTTTTTTTATTTTTTAAATTTTTAATTTTTTTTTTTTTAATTTTTTTAAAATTATCCCTCCCCCGCGCTGGAGCAGCCGCCCGGGAGCCGGGACGGGCGGCGGGGCCGGAGCGGCGGCTCCCGGGGCTCCGGTAGCGATTGGAGAGGGTTTGAGGGGGAGAGCCTCCACTTTATCCACGCAGTGTTTGTTACTTCTCGCTATCCCGGCGCAAAATACGGCGGGCGAGTGGAGCCTTTCATCAGGCTGCGAGTACAAATATAGATAGTTTTATATATACGGTTGGGTTGGTTTTTTTTTTTTTGGGTTTTTTTTTTTCGCCCTGCCGGGAAACGATAATACGGGTTTTGTTTTCCCGAGTGAAAGTGGCGCTGCAAAAAGGAAAAATAAAAAACCCCAGCCCAAACAACAAGCCCAGTCGGTGGTTTGGAGCCGTGGGAATGAGCTCCAAAAGAAGCGAGAAACGGGGCTGCCGGAGAAATGCCGCCGCCGGAGCCGGCGGCGGGGGAGAAATAAAGAAAAGACGGGAAAAATAAAAAATTAAAGAACTAAAAAAAAAAAAAAGGGGGGGGAAAGAAGGGAAAAGAAGAAATATTTGAGTGGGTGGCTTTTTTTTTTTTTTTTTTTTTTTTTTTGTTGCTGTTATTTTGGGATTTGTGTGTTTGTTTTCCGGGGCGAAGTGCGGTGCCGCGTCCCCGCCGGTCGGTCCCGCCGGAGCCGGGTTGCGGGCGGGCGCTGCCCGGCCCGGCCGGGGCTGCGGCCGTGACAAATGTAACTCTTGGGAAAAAAGTTTAAATTCTTAAAATACTATTTTTAAGTACTTAGTTTTTTTTTGTTTTTTTTTTTTTTTCCCTGCCTTTTGCCACAAGTTTTCCTTACATTTTTTTTTCCCCCTCCCCGCTTCTTCCCCCTTCTCTACCCTCCGCTCCGGGAAGTTGAGGGTGGGTTTCGGGGGGTATTTTTGGGGTTGGCTGTGAGCAGGGGGGTGTCGGGGCATGTCGGCTCACCGCACCTCCCCCTTCTTTTCTCCTTTGCAGGCAGCGCCGAGACCGCCGCGCCGGGGCTGGCTCCCTGCACCGCGCCATGGGACGCTTGGACGCCTTATTTTTGAAAACCATCTGATTTTTTTGGGGGAGGAGGAGGAGGAGAAGGGGGGGTGGGGGGCGGGGGGGGGGGGGGGCGGGAAGGCGGTGGCGGGCATCGACAGCGATCCGGGAGACTCCGTGAAGCCGGCGAGTGGATGATGGATGGCCGAGATTTCGGGCCCCCCCGCTCGGTGCACGGCCCCCCTCCGCTGCTCTCCGGGCTGGCCATGGAGAGCCACCGCCTGGGAGCCACCGGCCGCCTGGCCCCCCGCCCGCCGGGCCCATGGCTGCCGGGCTCCCCGCCGCCCTCCAGCCCGGAAAATTCCTCGCATCGGGCATCAGCCTCCACTCCCACCCGGGTAAGGCTCCGCGGAACCCCCGCGCCTTCCCTGCCTTCCCTCCCTTCCCTCCGCGGTCGCGGGCGGCGAACGCGGGATCGGGCTTTAACACCCCCCCCCAAAATATAAATACCGTCATGGTAATTATACGTTTATGTGCTCGCAGCTTTTTCGCGTGTTTTCCCCCAAGTGTTTTCTGCTTCGCGTGGTTTTGATTTGGCAAGAAAAAAAAAAAAAAAATAGGGGAATGGGGAAGAAATACGAAAACAAATAGGGTGATGGTGGAGAAATAAGGGAATGGAGTGAAAAATAGGGGAATAGGGGGAAAAAATCGCGCCTATCCGATAGAAGTCCCCCCTTCCAGCGTACGGTTTTGTTGGCACTGAGGAAAATCCCCGCCGCGGCGGCTGCGGAATAAATCCGGGGAATAAATCCGATTTTCGGGAAAGCTGGGAGAGGCGCAGACCGGATTGCGGAGGGACGGGACTGCGCTGCCCGGCGCTGCGCTTCCCGGACAGCCAAAAAAAACATCCCTGGGCTGGGAAAAAGGGGTAAAATGGGGCTCTTTTGGTGATTTCTTGCCCGGTGCAGCCCGAGCCCGGTTGAGGTCCCGCTGCCCCCGGGCAGCGCTGCCGGCACCACTGGTTTTGATGTCGTTTTTTCTTTTTTTTCTTTTTTTTTTTTTTTTTTCTTCTGAAATTCTAATTTTTTAAACCCGCGAACAAAGCTTCCATGCAGTGTGCAGTGACTACTCCCTCCTTGAATTTTTTCCCCCTTCTCGACGCAGTTCATACTCGGGTAGCACCACGACTGCATATCCATTTAAAAAAAAAAAAAAAAAGAAAAAAAGTAGACGCTGAAATATACGCAGTTTTTTTTTTTTCCCCACAGTCAGCTTTTTATTTATTTGTTTAATTACTTTTGTGTTTTGGAGGCTTTTAATTTTTTTCCCTTTTTCTGAGCTCCCTTTCCCTGCGGCTCGTGGAGTCCGGCTCTGCTGGGAGGACGCTGCCGCACTCTCCTGCCCACAGTCCTGCAGGAGGACACAAGGGATTTCTGACCGTTTGATTTCCCTCTCTGGCTCTATTTTTAATTTTTTTTTTTTTTTTCCGCTTTCTTTCCCCTGGGCGTGGAGAGGTGACTCGGAGTTTACTTTAGGCATTGGGAGGGTGACAGGTTTTGCAATAATAAACCTGCTTTTCTCCCAGCCGCCCGGGATGAATGACTTTGAAATTTGCAAACCTGATTGCCAACATCTGCAGAGAAGGAAGCAGCCTGAATCGAGGGAAAAAGATTTATTAGTTTTAGACTAGGTGGCAGTGCCAATTTCCCAGGTGCTAAGAGGAGAGGTGTAAAGCGAACGGGGCTATGAAGCCAAGCACATGGGCAAACACCTTATTTTTTTCCTTCCCTTTTGTCTTTTTTTTTTTCCCTCCCTTTTTTTCCCCCTGGTTATTTTTTTTCCCTCTCCTCCACCTCCTACTGCAGCAGAATGTGATCTTTGCAAAAACGCATCTGGACAATCTCAAGCCAAACCGAGTGTGGGTTCTTGGAATTTTAAAAATTATTCTTATTTTTCATTGGGTAATTTTTTTCTTTCTTTTTTTTTTTTTTTTTTTTAAGTTTTATTTCTCCTCCCAAGGTTTCCTTTTCTGAAATCCAGGCAGGTCAGGAGGGAGGCACAGAGCTCTGGTCTCTCCAAACTGACCAAGCTCAGTGATGCCGTCTGGGAGCTTTCCTACCACACTGGGAGAAAGCCTCAGATTTGAGTCCCCTCACAGAGGGAGTGGGGTCTGTGATACTTCCAATTCTTTTTTACTGTGTTCTTATTTTATTTTTAAAATTATTTTCCTTTTTCTGGGAGCTGTTTGAAATGCCCTGTCCCTGCACCTCAGTGTGCCCAGTCTCCCCGTCCGCTCCCCGGCACGATCCTCGCAAAGCTCGGCTTTGTCACGGCAATTCCCAGTCAGGCTAAACTTCATTAAAAAGATCTGTACAATTAACAGCCGAAACTCCCATTAAACCACAGCAGTGGGATAGGCAGGGATTTTTTTTTTGTTGTTGTTTTTTTACGGCTTTAACAATATCGCCTGAAATGATGATTGCTTCCTGCTACCAAGGGGCCCTTTGTAGGTTTGCGTTCGCAGTGCTGTTGGTGTGTGGTTTTGGTGCGCTTTTTTTTGCTGTTGTTGTGTTTTTTTGGGGGTTTGTTTTGTTTTTAGGAGGGGTGGAACGAAAAGGCTTGTGCAAGGGGTTAAGAAAAGTGGGCAGGAGGCAAAGCCTTTAAATAGAGCCAGTTCAAACCGATCCTTAAATACCGCCGGGCTGAAGAAAGAGACTCTTGAATCTGTCCCAGCGTCCTCTGAAAATAAATACGCCCCTGTAAAAATAGCACGATTGGCCATATTTGAGAATCCAGTTATGGCCGGCACCGACTCCTTGTTTTTCCCGTACCTTCTGCTCATTCCGGCAGCCGGGCTCTGCCCCAGCGCCAAAGTACGGGCGCCTGGGCTGTGTCCAGTGACCCCTGGACCCTCGGCTCCTCTCGGGGGGATTTGTGCTCCATGGTAGCGATTTCTGCTCCACGGGGGGAGGACAGGGACAGAAGCCCCTTTGTTGGAAGCGCAAGGAGGGAGGAGTGAGCTGGAGGCCAAGGCGGGAGCTGAGCCGGGGATGCCATTCCCTGTCCCCCCCGTACTCTTGGGCATCGCCATCTCCCCGTCCCTGAGGAGGGCAGGGGGATGCTCCCCCGATGGGCCTTGCAGAGGGATAAAGGAGGAAAGGGACTGTTTGCAATGGAATTTCATGCCTGGAGCTTGCTGGAAGGCTTAAAAAAAGGCTGCAATCAATGGAATGAGGCAGCTGAGTCCATTAAAGCAAGGGCTCGCTCTGCTCTGCAGCAGCTCAAAATATGGAGATTTATCATTTTGCTCCTTCCCTATGCCACTGTCTTTGAGTCCTGCTCTCAGCTCCATCCCGGAGGAGCGTGTTGTTCTTGGCAGGCTCTGTGTTTTGGGGAAGGTGGAAAAGGCTCCCTCAGACGCGATTGCGAAGGGCTGCTCTGGGACCGTGTCCCTGCCAGGCAGCAGCAGGGCTGTGTGTGAGCAAGGATCGCCCATATCCAAAAAAACTCTCCAAATTTAATATTAATAGTAATTAATAAAAATGCGGTTTTTGCTCTGTGCTGAGGTGTCCTTTCTTGGGTGGGGGGAGCTGCAGGAACAGATCTGTGTTTGTATAAAAGGATGCTCAGCCTCTTCCATTCAGAGACGCTTCAGAAACACTTTTCAGTGCTCGGGAAAAGGGAGCTGGGCAGGGCTGACTAAATCCAGCTCCAGAGCAGTGGCTGGACGGAAAGCGGGCAGACAGAGGGGAGAGATTTTGATTTCCCTGCTTTCCTACTTCACATTAGCATGTGCATTCAAATGCAGGGATTTAAGGTAGATTGGAGACCGTCCTTTCTTCCAGGCCTGCTGTGCCCGGGGAGAAGTTTTCCAGACAGCTGGGCCAGGTAGGAGCATAGGAAAAGAAATAAAAATACCCTTCCATTCCCCAGGACAGCGCTGCTGTGCCAGCAAAATCCCGCTGTAGCCATCCTTATAATGGCAAAATGGTGCTTCTGCTGAGCCCGCAGATTTTGCAGGAGGCCTTGCTGTCGGCAATGCCAGTGGAAGCACAATTCACTCATCAAACTGCATCCACGCTAAACTTGCTTTGCTGATAGAGGGACTGGGATAGCATGGACTGGGCACTGGAGCGATCCGTGCCCCGCTCCTCTGTGTTTCTTGGGAGCACGATGGCTGCCGGACCAGCAGCGGGGTTTTGCTCGTGGTTCGGCACCATTCTTTTTGGTTCCGTTTTGATGCTGCAAGGAAAATACCATCGGTGTTTAATGGCCCTTGAAATCGCGGTTCCCCCTCCCTGCCGGCCCAGGGGGTGGTGCCGGGGGCTCCTTGGGGCAGGGGCTCGGTGGTGTAACACCGGGAGGAATGCAGACGGGCGCGGAGACCTGCCTGGGAGGATGCCTCCCCTCCCTTGGGGCCCTGGTGAAACGAGATGCTTTTTGAGATGTTTTCAGGCAGAGCAGGGAGTGTGCCTGTCCCAGTGGGGCTCGGGGAGGTGGTGCTGGGCAGTGAGGTTGCGCTGGGTCCCGTCACACTCTGCTCTTCACACCCGGCATCCCCTCGGGGTGGAGGAAGTGCTCGGCCACGGAGTGATGTCCCTGCAGCTCCCTCGGGCTGGCGGCCAACTCGTAGGCTGTGAGGAAGGCAGGAGCAGTGTCTGGGCTGAAATGGTGGTGGATTTGTGCATTTTTGTGAGTCTCCCACGCTGAGCTCCTGTGTTTCTCTGATGTCCCAGTGATTTTTCCCAGTCTCCTGGGGGGCTGTGGGGTTGCATTTCCATCCTTCAGAAGCAGTGGGAAGGACTGTCCAGCCTGTGCTGCATACTCTGTTGAAATGCTCATCCCAAGCAGCAGTAGCTGGTAGGGATGTTGGGCTTGGAACGTGGACAAGAGCCCATGGGCCAGTGTGGTGATGTAAACTTGCTTGGAGCAAGGTCCTGCGGGATCCTCTGCTGTGTGAGGGTTTCCAACACTTTCCCAGGTGAATGGGCTGGAGTCTGTCCCTGCCTCTGGTAACACGAGGCTGGTAAAGGTGTCATTTATTTCTGTGGTTTCTAGCAGCCTTTCTCCCACTTGGAGCGAGCCTTGCCTCCTACCCAGTACGGTGTCTCCTTGGTAGGGTTGGAAAACCACGGGTCCCATCCCTGACTGATGGTGTGCCAGAGAAAATCTGATCTGGAGGAAGAGCCGGCACTAGAAATCCTAGCCGGGGGTGGCATGGGGCACTGGGCAGGTCCCCGGTGTTGGGGACAAGCTCCTGCTCTTTCCCAGCAGAACAGCTGTTGGAGAAATGGAAATCGCTGGGAATTAATCTCACTGCAGACGTGGTTAGCAGAGCAGGGCTTTCGTAAGGGAAATTTTAGATCTCCTTCCTAGGATAACCCAGGGTAAAGCTGAAATTAGTTTATAATTATATAGTAAATAACCCCCCATCTTGTCATTTCACCATCTTCTGATGAATATGGAAATGAACATTGTTAATGGGAATTAACGTCATTATGGCAACCTTCCAGGTGAGCGCCTTGCGGTTCGGCCGCGCTGCGACCGGCGCGAGGGTGTCAGATCACCTCCCCGAGCTGGGGTTAGTGCCCAACGAGTCCAGACAAGGCCCCGTGTGTTTTCACTGTGTACTAAACTGGTCCAGTTAAAGCTTCAGGCAGGAGGTGGTGCAGGGAATCGGGGCCAGCCTGGCATGTGCTGACACGAAAGCTGCCGTGCCGGGACGAGGAGATGTTGGTCTGGGTTAGGTAACGCGATCCAGCATCGCCTGCTCAAGGTGCTGAGGACAAGGGAGTGCTTTGTTCAGCCTCGCTGCTGAAGCAGAGAGCACACTGCACCCTGAACAACCTGAAAATGCAGGCGGGATGGAGGAGCCGAGGGCAGCCCTGAGTTCCCTGCCCGTTGGAGCCGCGGTGAGGGAGCAGTGCTGTGTCCAGCTGCACAGCCTCTCACTGGCTTTTCCTGCTAGGAATGCTCCTTGAAAACCAGGGTTTGGGAGGGGATCGCTCCACTGTGGCTGCCTCACCCTCGCCACGAGGATTTGGCGGTTTCCTTCTCCCTGTGTTTCCTCCCATCCCCTCATTTCTGGCTGTCTTCGCTCCGGGATGCCACAGCTGGATGTCTGCAGGCATCGCCACGCACCCACTGACCCTATCCCTCTCTGCTGTTTATTTGCTTTGCTTATTGTTCGCTTCTCCCCAGCTCTTAAACACCAGGGGGACGGCAACCACACAGCCCCTTTAGCTCCGTCCCCGTGGGCGCTGGCTGGGGGACGCGTGGCAGGAGCCCCCGGTACGGCAGCACCGCGGCAGTGACAGTTGGGCTCGCTCCCCACGCCGCCAGGATCAGCTGTTGGGTGCGCAATATGCTCCCGTTTTCCTCTCCAGCTGTTGCTGCTGACGGTTATGGGAAGCGAAAGGTACTTGAGAGTTTGGCAGCGCTAAATCAGGGGAGTGATGGGCAGAAAGGAGGGGCCAAGGGGGGGCTCAGTGTGTCTGGGGCTGGGTTTTGTTTAAATCCAGCCAGATTGAAATAGTGGCAAAGGATTGAAGTGACCTTGGGAATAAATTTTATTGCCGGCGTAGCAGTGGCCAAAGAGCCATTTTGAGGGAGCTGGATGCAGGCAGGCAAGCCAAACATGGTGGGCTTGGAGCAAGGGAAGGAGCAATATTCAGGAGGGAGTATGTCTTTTTAGAGGAATAACAGAAATTTTAAGGTGCTCAGCCCTGTCTCTCTGGAGCTGTATCCCCGGCAACTTCTGCAAAGGTTGCTCTTGCTTCTGCCTCCATCCATCTTATCCTGACGCATCCCTGCCAGCAAAGAGCCCTTTTTACCTTCAGTAGTTGGATGTATTGCCCCTGATTCCCTTCATGCCCCCATCCCTTCTCAGCAGAATTCCCTGTGACTTGAATGTGCTTTTAACGCATTTGGTTTAATTGCTTTTAATTAAAAAATAATAAAAAATATTAACAGTAGTGGCCGTTGTGCTGGGGAGGAAGGGTTTTGGAGGGACTGGGCTGTGCGCTGCTCGCAGGCAGTGCCGGTCGCTGTGTGTGGATGAAGCAGCTCCCGTGTTATCGCCAGGCAGTGTGTGTCATCCTGGTGTTTGCATCCTGGTCTGCTGGGCGTGGGGACATCCCACACGCCGTGTCACACACAAGCCACGCAGATAATGCTGCAGCGAGTAGAGATCTGGGCGGGTGAGTAAAGAAGGGTGCAGGCACCTTGCCGGGGTGCCTGTGGAAGCCTCGGCTCCGCTCGGATGGGCAGGGCACACTGTGCCAGGCTCCTGGAGTGTGCAGCGTGCCGGGGTTTCCCTTTGCAATCCCGGCGCTGCAGCAGGGCTTTCTCCCTAATGAGATTAGTGACACAAAGCAGTAATTCTTCTGCTACTTTTAATGGATGTTCGGGGTTTGTGTGGGATCGGAAATTCCTACTTTCATCAAATGAGCCCTCTCTGTGACTATTTTGTGGACAGATCTTCCTTTCCTTGGCTTCAGGGCTGACAGTCATATTGGCACAAGTGTTTCAGGCTTTCCCCTCCTGTCCCCCCCGACGTGGTGGACTTTATTTTATGTCCTGCTTTGAATCTCGCCATCACCCCAAGCTGCTTCCATCTTGTGGAGGACACAAAAGCTTGGTGGCCTTCTTTGGACACACTAAACACAGCTGGGAGGAGGGAGAAGTGCAAAAGTCACTCTTGAACCATTCTTGCAGGTACTCCTTGGTCTCCCTAGGTGACATGTGCAAGCACATACATGTGTGTGTATGTACATATATAGGGCACCCATGCAGTGCCTCACCTGATGGAGGGCTGGCCGTCCCTGCCTGGTGTCATCGAGGCCAGCTTGGCAATTTGTCAAGAGCCCAAGGGCTGTGCTTCAATTTGAATATGGATTTGCATAATTCATCAGGAATTAAACCGTACTGCCATAATATTTGCCCATGCGTTTATCTCCCATTATCAGCAGTGAGGAGGTGTGGGGTCCTGGGCGCTTGCTGGCTGCAGATGCACCTTTGCTTCATGGTTCAGTGCTTTTTTGGTGCAGAAGAGGTGGCATGGGCCAATGTTCAAGAGAGTGTGGGAAGGGCAGGAGCATCTGGAAGGAAAAAAGGCTTGAGTGGGGGGTCAAGAGGAGAGGCTTGGCAGAGGCTGAGCTTTTGAGCCTGGTTTCCTAAGGAAAAGATTGTTACGAGATTGTGATCTGTGTGTGGATGCCTTTCTTCCACCCGTAAATGCCTGCAGCCCATTGCTGAATTTTTCCCAGGGTGGTTTTAGTCCCTGCAGATGCTGTTTAAGTCAGTGCTGGGCTTTGGGAGAGTGATGCATTCACTCCTGTGGCAAACAGAGCAGCACATGCAGGAGCATCCAGCTTCACTGTGCACTTTTTGTGTCCTGGCTATGCTGTATCCAAGGGGAATCATGAAGCCAGAGATGATGAATTCATTTGGGTCATTGGCAATGTCCTTGCTGCACCCCTTGCAGGGGTATTTCTCGGAGCTGATCCCCTCTTGCTGCTGGCCTTGTGTTGAGCTCAGTGACTGCTGATCACACAGGCAGTGGTGATGTGGTGCCCAGGTCTGATCGTGGGGCTGTGCCTCAGTTTTGCCTTGCAGTGCCACCCCCTTTGCAAAGCACCCCGAGAGGTGCTGAGCCGCAGCAGCAGCCGCTTTGCAGACAAGAGGGTTTAAAATAAGCAGCGGCGGAGGCTGCGTCTCCCGGGCTTTGAGTCATCCCGGCTCGTGCTGACTGCGCCTGGCAGGAGCCTGGGAGGCAAAACAAACCCACATCCAGCTGCCGCCTCCCCGCCAGATGTTCGTGGTGGGGTGGCTGGTTGGGTTTCGGTGGTGGATCCAGCAGTGGAGCAGATGGAGCTGCTGCGGGGAGATGCCACCTCTCTGGTGGCTGTGGTGAAACCCTGGTGGAACTGGTGGCCTGGGGCAGTCCCCAGCTTGGGGACGTGCAGTTGGGCTATTGGGAGGAAGGGGTGAGATGAGCAGCCCTGGTCTGGCACTGGGCAGGCCTGGGTTTGCAGGATGGGGGGTGCTGAGGCTCCTTCCAACACCCTTGGCCTTGGGCATGGTGGGACCGTTCTGGCCGTGAGCTACCACTGTGCTGGACAGGACAGGAAGGGAGTAACCCAGGGGTGATCCTGCTGTGAACCCCCTCTCACCACCCCACACAGAGGTAAGGCAGCCAGGGCAGTGGGTGTCCATGGCCAGTGATGGGAAGCAGAGGACAGGATCAGGCAGGTGGCATTTACCTTTCTGTGGGCACCTGGTGTGTGTCCAGGGCTGGTGCTGCCCATCACACAGCGGAGTTTAATTTCTCAATGGGAAGGCAGGGAGATGATGCTGCACAGTCCCATTTAACCTGCTAGTGACCTGATCTTAAGTCACTGTGGCTGAAAATAGACCGTGTTCCCTCCAGGGCACGGCTAATGGTGCTGGGAAAGCTGGGATCTCTCTTTGAAGGCTGATTTAATTGCTGCTGGCAGGCACTTGGTGCAGGTGATGTGGGGACCAGCACTGGTGCCATCCCACAATAACCTCCCCCACCGAGCTCCTGTAGCTCTCCCGGCTCTAACGAGCTCTTTTCTAATGAAGGCACGGACAGTGCCTGGTTAAATATGCGGGCCGGGCTCAGGGAGGGGGGCTCACTTGTTTGTATTGTCTTCTGCACTGGGTTTGGGTGATTTAAAAAAAAATAAAATTTTTAAAAATTTAACCTGGTGGGTTAAATTTCTGTGCTTAGGAAGGAGAGGGAGCACCTGTACTAAAAGTGTGCATCCAGTGCCAGGAGCAGAGTCAGCCTTGGGATCGCTGTGCTGGACACCAGTGGCTAAAGAATCTTCAACATGATGAAGGATGAACCAGAGCAAAGGCATTTTCATGCTATCCTAGAAAATCAGGAGGAAGGCGAGACTGCAATCTAGCAGCCAGGTTCTGCATTCCTGGGGATTCTGATAATCAGTTTGAGAGTTAAAATTATTATTTTTTCAATTTCCATACAGCATTTTAGTGAATGTGCAGCTGAAGACTTCACCATGTTACTCCTTGCTGTTGAAGGAGAGCTGTGTGGTTGTGTAGTGAGAGCCTGGAGGTTTCAGTGGACCCCTGTTGGGGTGTCAGGTTTAATTATGCCAGTGGAAAAGGAGAGACATCCGACGTGGTGGGGGATTTCAGGCTGGGGGCATGTGGGAGAAGCTTCTGCAGCTGGCAGTGGCCCAGGAGCATTGACACTGGTTTGAGTGTCAGGATTAGCGTGGGACCAGATCGCTGCTTCCCAGATCCCGTGTTTCAGGCTGAGTGGACTGGCTGCACATCATGTCAAGAATCCCACTGGGATAGTTTCCATCTTTACCCCTCCAGTGTGAGGAAAGGCCACCTTCACTTTGCCAGAGTGATTTGTGTCCCCACCTGGGTGGCTTCTTGTTTTCCCTATGGAGATGCTGTTAATGGGGAGCTGGTGGGTGACATTGTGGGGGATCTTCAGAGTGTCCTGTCCTTTTCCTGAGGCATTGGCTTACCTTGGATTGCCATTGTTTTGTTGCATGGTGGAAACTAAGTCTCCAGACACTGGAGCAGAACCAGGCGTGAGCACAGTCCCTTGAGCCACTTCCCATTTTCTCCTCCTCTGCCATATCCAGGCTGTTGGGGCTGTTCCGGCTCCTGGGTGAGGAGGTGAGTGGCGGGGCTCAGCCTTAAGATATTTATTTCCATGGAAGCAGGGAACCCCCCCAAGCCCTGTGCTCACACCCTGCCTTTCAGTGTCCTGTGGCTGTGGGGGGCTGGTGATTCACCAGTTGGGTGACACGGCAGGAAAATCATGGCATGGCATCGGCACGGGAGGAATGGCTGCGGCAGGGCTGGTCGGAAACCTGGCGTGAGCGCGCAGTGTTCCTGTGCTGACGCAGCTGCGAGCCATAGTAAATATTGAGCAAGAGCCACTTAAAAATAAAGCAGCCTGGACACAGATTCCCACGTGGAATAAAATAAAATTAAAAGGAACAATAGAGAGCTGTGCTGAGCTGGAGGGAGAATTCGCCTTGGCTTTTAAGGTAGCGATTTTTGCAGCTGAAGGAAAGCGGCGCGGCGCTGTTCAAGCCAGCAAAGTCTGGGAGTGTGGACCCCCCGCTGGAGGATGCTGTCTCCGAGCTCGCCAGGGCCCTTAGAAGATTAAATGGGGAGTTAAATTGCCCTGGCTGTTCTGGATCCCGGGGATGGGATCGAAGGCTTTCAGGGGATGCAGAGAATTGAGGCTGTAAATTAGTGCTTTGAAGCTACTGCCAGTCCCGTGGCATGGGGTGTAAATATGGCTTTTGGGGTGGTTTTTGGCGCGGAGGGTGGTGGATTGTGACAGCAGCTTGTGGCTGCTGGGGACAGGGACCAGTCACCGCTGGAGTCCAGGCACATCTGATCTGGGAGCTTTGGTTTCAGCCCAGCATGTTCAGGGGCTCGTATCGCTGGTGTCTCGTGCATGGCACAGAGTCAAAGCGGCTCTGGTGCCTCGGGTGTCACTGGAGCTGCCCTGGCAGGCAGGGGAGGAGGTGGCAAAGATTTACACTGTCAGCACTCCGGCTCGCAGCTGTTTGCAGCCATAAATGTGTGCATGAGGAATAGCTGCGGCTGTGCCTCACTGAGCTGCACGGGGCAGAGATGGGGAGGTGTGTGCTGGAGGGGGAGCCCTGAAAGTCTTCCCTGGGAAGACTCCCTGCTTCTGCAGGGAGAGGATAAGAGGTGCACTGATGGTGGTAAGCACAGGCAGCTGGTGTGGTGTCTGTCCTGCCAGTGATGGGAAGGTACTCACTGTGCTTGGACCTTCCCTGCCTTCCTCCCCTCCCTCCCTGGTGGGGAGGATGTAAGCATTTATCCAGCTGTTTGTGGTGTGGACTGTTGTCCCAGTTGGCTGCCTGTGAGGCACTGCGAGCCGGACTGGGGAAGAGGTGATTGTGTTCCTGGCCAAGGGCGACTGCAGCTCCTGCTCTGTGCTGTGCCCAGCAGCCCGCTGAGAACTGGCTGCAGCTGGGCTGCAAATCTCCCTTGAGTGCCCAGAGTTCGAATCATGCCATGGAAATAAACCCAAATTTCGTTGCAGTGTTTCCCAGCCTTGCTGGCTCAGATTGGAGGGTCCAAGGGGTCAGGCTTTATAGCTCAGGCTCTTCTGTGGCCATAGCCCCTTGCAGAGCACTGTGTGGTGCCAGCCTGAGTCCTGGCAATGTGTCTGTCTATCATGACCCAGGGAGGATGGCAGTTGGAAATATTTCATAAGTGGCAGAAATGTATAACGGGCAGATGAGGCTGATGGGGGAGACTTACTTCACTTCTCCCGGGGTGCTGGAGGCTACTGGTCTTCCGGTGCCAGGGCTGTGGCTTCTCAGACAACGATGGCTCGTGTCCAGGGCTCAGTTTCAGGGTGTGCTTTGCAGCCAGCAGTGCACGTGGCCACCTCTTATCCCACACCAGCCAACAGGGTTGTCCAGCTATGCTGAATTTGATTAAAGGTCTTTTCCAAGCTGGAAAGGCATGAGCAAAGGCTTTGTGGATGCTGCTTCTCTCTGGTGTGCTGGTGCTCTTGGTTAGTTTGGAAACATGGAACCAGACTGGGAGAGTGAATTCCCCATTGAGTGGTGTCTCCGTGTTGCTCTCCCTTGCTGCCCTTGACCCTTCGTGGGTGTCCAAGTGAGCTGTCTCCTCTGTAGTATGTTGGCAGCAAGTGTGGAGGGCAGCATGGAGATGCTGAAGGTGCCAGCCAGTCACCTACAGCTGAGGAGGGGTGGAGCAGCTTTCCCAGTGCTGGCACACACCCGTGTTACCTCAGGCGTGTAGCCTGGCTCATTGGCCAGAGCTGTGTCCACGGGGGAGATATGTTCAGTTCCAGCGTATTGCCTTCAGCATGCTCTCCTCCTGTCGGGCTCTTTCACAACCCAGGCTTGACTGACTTGTCCAGCTGGGACTGAATTTTAAGACTTAAAGTGTGAGGGGCCAAGTTGGAGAAAGCCCCACAGGTTTGAGACTCCTGGTGACCAATGGCAGCCCCCTCTGCTGCAGGCATGGCTGCCTGCCTTCTTCCCCCAGCTCTGCCTGGCGGTGCTTTCTGTCAGCTCCCTCCTCACAGGGACCTTTGGCATCCCCAAGCGGGCTGAGCACGTGGGGTCTGTTTCCCTCCCACTTCCCCCAGCGTGACCTCCAGCCTCCAGACGTTTGGTGTGTGGTTTGTGCGGTCGCTGGTATCTCATCTCCCCATCGGTCACATCCCCTCTCGGTGGTGAGTCACCCGAGGCCGTACCTCTTCCCCCCGAACCCGTACCGTTTTGGAGAGCTGAGCAAAGATGAAGATGTTTTCAAGTGGGCTGACACATCTGCACCCGCTAAGTTCCTCTAATAACAGCCCTTAGTGATTTATGTCTCAATTGTGCAAAACAGATATGTTTTATAATCTTGGAGCTGGGACGGAGGAGGACAGGTGTGCTCATCCACTGCAGCAGCTGGAGCATCACAGGGGTTGCATTTTGGCTGCTGGCTATAGGGATAAGGTGGTTTGAGTGACGATCTCTGTGCCCTGAACCCTTTTACCCGCAGAACTGGGCTGCTTTGGATCATATATGTCCCTGCTGGCATGAGATGAGTGTTGGTGGTGCCTTTCCCAGGCGGTCTAATGGGCTAATGGGCACACGCATGTGTTTGGCGTGGTGTAACTTGGCAGGGAAGGGGGGGCACAGCCAGTCTGGGCTTGGCAGTGTTGCCACCTCGCACCTCCCTGCCTGTGCTGTGGTGCCAGACCGCCTCTGGGCAAGCAATCGGCTGGAGGAGCGTGGCTCAGCCTGCCCAGACCTGTTGGCGTGTCCCTGGGCAAAGCGGATCTTGTGCTGGTTCAGCAAACACTCTGGCCCCAGGCAGATGGAGATGGTTGTGGTTTCCCCTTTTCCCCTCCCTTTCTCCTGGCAGATGCCCATGGTTGGGGTGAGCTGTGCGTTGCTCACTGCGGTAGAATTTCTCCCCTTGGCATTGCTTTCTGGCACAGAGATCCAAGGAGGCAGCAACTCACCCGCGGCCGCCTCCTGCGAGTGCAGCTCCTCAGCGCACGGAGGAGCAGCTTCACCTCCAGGTCCTGCCCAGGGCACTGGGGCAGCAGGTTTTGGGCTCCGTGTGAGTCGTACGCCAGCAGCCTGTCAGCGTGGCTGCTGGAGGGCTGTACAGAGGAAGGGATGTTCCGGCAGTGCCTCGAGGTTGGATTTGCATTGGGTTCATCCTCAGGAAAGCTGAGGTTCGGATTCCTCCTCCCTACTCCAGCTCTGGTTCCTGGCAGGGAGCAAGCCAGGTAAATACAGCCTGTGCAGCTTCTTCAGGCACTTTGCAAGGGAAAAAACAGTGTCGCTGGTAGAACCGAGAGTGGAGTTCAGGTGGTTCTCTGCTTTTGCTGCTGGTCAGCTGCATGATGCACCAAGTCATTGCACCTGCCTGTGCCTCAATTTCTCCACCTGCAGGGCTTTGGGATGTGCTTTGAGCTCCTTTGCTGGGCTTACGCCTGTCCAAGCAACAGCAGTTGTGGGCTTCTGGAAGTTACTGGGAAGAGGTGTGAGGTGTGAGGTGGCTTTGATGGTTGGCTGGTGGCATCAGCTCAGTTCTGCTGCTGTTTCCCAGCTGGCATGGTGACACTGCCCTGCAAGGTTCCCAACCTGTCCATCTGAACCCCTCCCCAGCTTGGACACTTTGCATTCCCCTCCTGCTCGTGCAGTTCCGAGCTGAGGCTGGGTCACTGTAGGAGGATGTGATGATGCTGACTGGGGAGGAAGCCCCAGAACATTTGGGGCTGGGACTGAGCTGTGTTATCCCTGGGCAGGATATGATGCAGGGAGATGCCCTCATAGGACCAGGGATGTAACTGGTACTGAAATGCCTCTTTGGGTATCAGTAACTTAAGCTGTGTGTAGGTGTCCCTGTGCCTGATGGCAGTGCTGGAGTGCGTCCCTTCCCTGGAGCTCTGCAGGTGGCTTCATGTCCTTGCACCACATGCAAGTGGGGACATGCCATGGGCATCTGTGCACAGTGGTGCCTGCAGCATGGGATGTGTCTCTCCGTGATCCCTGTGCTGGTGTTTCCGCCTGCTGGAGCAGCTGCAGCTGGGGTCTGCTGACGTCTGGCTGGGAGAAGGGGCTCACATGGGGACGTCTGCGGCCAGAGCCTCCGGGCTGTGGCCTGGAGTGCTCCAGGGGCTTTGCCATGCTGCAGCCATGTGCTCTGCCAGATGGGACTCCCGTTCCCTTGGAAGTGTGTCACTCCTGCTCCAGATGCTGGCTTGTTGCCAGCCCAGTCCTGCTGGAGAGGTGACAGTGACACGGCCGAGGCATATATTGCGTGGAGTGGAGCTGCTCACAGCTAAGCTAAGCTGGGTTCTACCCAGCTCTCTCTAGCTCTGGAAGAAGAAAAGGTGTTTTGGAGGATTTTGGGGTTACCAAGGAGAGGCCTGAATGTGTGCACAGGCTTAGCACCTTTGCAGCGCTGCGCTCAGGGTTAAGCAGCAGGTTTTACCTGCTGGGAACGGGCTCTGTGTTGAAGTGCCCACAGCACAGCAGTTCCCCTGGTCCTGCTGCTGGAGGGTTGGCGTGTGCGGGTGACGCCGCTGGGATCTGTCGGGTGATGGATGCGGGCCAGGAGCTGTGCGGAGCCCCGCGTCGGTGAGGCACATATGCCGGGATGCAAACATGTACGCGAAAGAGATCCTGGCTGTCTAAATAATGTGAAATATTGACTAGCTCTCGCAGATGGTGCTCCACGTGCAGCTTCGGGGACTGAACTTCTCCGTCTCCCCTTGGGTTTTGGTGTGATGTTGTTTTGAGCCAGTTGGATGCTGGACTCTTGACAAACTTGTTGCCTGGTTGCTTTCAGTGGGGGCATTGAATCTGGGGGAAGTTGGTTGCTAATGCGGGCTCAGGGTAAAGGAGGAGGGTTGCAGAGGGCTTGACTGGCTCCTTCAGATTCTCCTGATGGCTTTAACTCAGTTTTTAAATTATGGCATGGACTGGGATACTGATTCTGGTGGAGGGTTGGGTTTGTAGTGTTGTGCGGGTGTCGTTTGGTGGCAGTGTTGGAGAGGAATTGCTGCCTGTAGCCAACAGTGTGTGTTATTACCACTGTTATGGTGATTGTATTCATTGAGGAAATGCTGATGAGGACAATTTGCATGAGGATGTTGCTGGGGACCCAGCGTCCAGGACATCCAGACCACTGGCAGCAGGGTTGTGAGGATATGCTGCTTTCATATCATCAGTGGATGGTTGTCACTTTCTCCTCTGTTTTGCCTTCCTCTGGGATAAGATGCTGAGTTTGGATACGTGAAACTATGTTTTTTGTGAGCTGCTCTGGAGGATGCTCTCATGTTTTCCCAAAGCCTGTACCCAGTACTAGGCACTTGCAGCGGGAATGAACTGTGTTGGCAAAGCTGTGCTGGCAAGAAGGTCTTACCATGGCTCTGGAAGCATGCTGGGGAGTGCTCTCACCCACAGGTCGCTGTACTTGTGGTAAAACGTCTTATCAGCCAGGTGGTTTGGTCACGGAGCCCTCAGGTGTCAGGCTCTGCTCAGGAAGCAGCATGCTCCATTTGCTGCAGAGTTGGAGCCCCACAGAGGTGGCTGGGTTGAGCTGGGGGACCCACATTGGGAGTCAGTACCTGAAGTGGGGTCCCTGAGCAGGGGTCCCTGCCCTGGGCTGTGTGTGCTGTGTGTCACTGCCTGCGTCCCCGCCGCCACCGCCGCTCCTGGCGTGTGAGGGACCGACAGCCACAACAGTCTGTGCTCCTGCGGGGCTCGTTCCAAGGCAGCGTGCTGCTTGGGATAAAACATGTTTCCCTCTTCTGTTTCCCGTTTTCTGCAGGCTTTTCCCATCTGCCTAACGGTCTCTACCCATCGTACATTCCCCTGAGCCACCTCGAACCTCCCAGTGCCGGCAGTCCGCTCCTGGCCCAGCTGGGACAGCACAGCCTCTTTGAGTCACAGAAAGGTGAGTTCTGGGACCCTGTGTGCCCTTCCCATCCGTGACCTCTGGGTACTTACCCTGTCCTTTGGGCTTGTTTGGCTGCTGGAGCTGCTGGATGCTGGAATGTTGGGGGTGAAGAGCAGGGTGATCAGCTGGGATGTTTCCTGGGCTGAGCTGGTACCAAGGTTTTGGATGTGGCTGTCCTGCAGGAAAGCTGGCCAGGTCCCTCCTTGAAGCCCCACTGTGCACGAGACAGGGCTGTAGTGCATCCCACATGGAGGAACCTGCTTGGCCTCCTTTGCCCTGGGCATTTTTGTTTAAGACATCCTTGAAATCTGTTCTTTCCTGATTTGCCACCTCTTGCTTGTCTCTATGTAGGACTGAAGGGGTTGGAAGCTTGTGATAATTTTCGTTGCTTTTACTCTGCAGATGGATTCTACCTGTCCAGCCATGCAGGCCAGTCCGCTTTGCACCCGCAGCCTCCCCTGTCAAGGACCGTGGGCAGCCACACGTCGAGCACTTTGCTCCGGGAAAAGGACCTTGGGCAGCTGCACAAGAGCTCGAAAGAAGGCCTGAAAGACCCCGGTGGGAAGGAGCGGGCATGCCGGAGCGATCTGTCCCTGCCCTTTGCCAAGAAGGAGAGCAAGCCGAAGGAGGAGCCCCGACCCCGCAGTGTGGTCGACCTTACACAGGACACCAAGCCCGACAGCGACCGGAAAGTGAGCGTGGTGGAGAAGGCGGTGAAGGTTGGCGAGCGTCTCTCGCCGTTCCTGGCTGAGCACATGCCAAATCGGGGCGCAGGCAGCGGGGAACCCAAATCCAAGAACCCGCTGCAGAGCTCTTCCCTCAGCAACTGCAACGGCGGCGGGGACCCCATGCTGAAGGTCCTGGGTGCCGAGCAGGACCGCTGTGCCAAGGATCCCGCTCGGCACGATGAGAACATGAGGCCTTCTGCGCACGCCCACGCGGAGCGGCTGAAGCGGGGGGAGCCCCTCCTGCCCTCTGTGGGCGCTTTGCACATCTCCTGTAGCTGTCCATCCCCACACCCCTCGCAGACAGGGAAGATGACGCCAGCCACAACATTCCCTCCGCAGCCCGTCCATTCCAGCATGTACACCATCTTCCCACCGGCCAAGGAGCTGGGGAGGGAGCACAAAGTAATCGCCCCCACCTTCGTGCCTTCGGTCGAAGCCTACGACGAGAGGAGCGGGCCCATCCAAATCGCCTCCCAGGCCCGTGACAACAAGGGGAAGGACAAGGACCTTGGCAAGGTGGGGGTGCTGCAGTCACCCACGGAGCGGTGCCTTGCAGATGCCTCCCGCACACTCTTGTCCCAGGACTTTTCTTGTCACAGTGATGCCAAAAGGATGGAGGTTCTGAGAGAGAAGGGTTCGGTGATCAGGACGAACTCCATGGCGCTGAAGAGACAGGTCACTTCAGAGCCCTTCCTCAACCGGCCGGGGCTGGGCTCTCCGGAGAGCAGGGAGTACCTGGCCTCCAAGGATTTGCTGAAGCCGAGTCCAGAGTCAGAGCATCGCCCCTGCGAGCGGGACCGCTTCCAGCGATCCAGCTCCAAAGAAGCAGCAAAGGTCTATGGCACTTTGGACTCTTCCCGGCAGCACCTGGACCACGGTCAGCTGAAACCGCCCGAGCAGAAGTGGAAGCCCTTTGAGATGGGCAACTTTGCCACCACGCAGATGGCGGTGCTGGCCGCGCAGCACAACCACGTCAGCCGGGTGGAGGAGGAAGCCAAGAAGGTCTACCTTGACCCCAGCGGTTTGCCACGGTCCTCGGTGGTGGGCTCGCGGGGCGCCGCAGATGTCCTGCACCCCGCCTCACACGGAGAAGGCTCGGCCATGCAGAGCCTCATCAAGTACAGCGGCAGCTTTGCCAAGGAGACGGCGTCCCGGCAGAGCTGCGGCAAGAAGAGCCCCTTTGGGGGTTTGGGCAACGTGAAGTTGGACTCTGCACAGCTGGGAGCCTCCAAGGTGCAGCAGCTGCTGCTGCAGCAGCCTGCGAAACAGCTAAAGAGGGACCCTGAGAGACCCGAGAGTGCCAAATCCTTCGGCCGTGAGAGCATCGGCTCCCAGGGCGAGGTGGAGGTGAGGCACTTGCCTGTAGGCATTGCTGTGGCTGTGGCCCGGCAGAAGGACAACAGCAGCAGCAGCAGCAGCAGCAGCAAACTGGGGCCCAGCTTGGCAGACCGGGATCGCTCGCTGTCTCTCAGCAGCATCAAAGGTAGGTTCCCTAGGGCTTGTCTCAGGGCTTCCCTGGAGGATCTGTTCCCTGGGAAGAGCAGCCACCCAGTGCAGGCTGTGTGCCATGAACTGAGTTTGGCATCTTCAACTGTGTTTGCCTCCCTTGCCAGCCAAGGACATGTTGTAAACTGCAGTGGGAAGCAAGACCCCCTGTGCAAGAGGCAGTCAGTCCCCTGTCCCCACTTCCATCCCCTCTGGCCACCTCTGAGGACAATCCTGCTCCATGAGTTTGATCCATCAGCAAAGGGAGCGACAGAGAAACCTCTCAAACCACCTTGCTGCTGTTGTTGTAATCTCATGATTTTGATTTAAGCCGTGGTGCTGGCAGGAGTGGGATGGCGCCAGAGATATTTTGGTTCTCTGCTTGACTTGTATAGCAAGATAACACCCGGGGGCTGCCTGGCACGGGGCTCTGCTGTGCCAAGGAGCGATGCCAAAGCGAGCGGCTGGCGAGCAATGGTCAGATTCCCAGTTTTAGCCCTTCCCCATTTTTCTGCCTTTGCCCCCCTCTCCCAAACTTCAGTGGCAAGAAGCAGTTTCCCTCAGGCAGCAGCCCCTCTCCCCATTCCCATCGCCTCCCAGTGCCCTCCCCACAGCCGGGAGCCGGCCGAGGACCTCGTGGGCAGCACAGGGAGCTGTTTGTTCAGCCGTTCAATCGTCCCAGACGCTCCCAGCTTGCGTTAAATGTAATTTACTGAGCCGAACTAAAAGGCTGCAAACAAGGGTTGAATTCTGGCAGGCCTCTGGGCTCGTTGCTAAGTGATGCAGTTGGCTTTCAGACAGAAAACAAGACTGCTTTTCTCCTCCTCTCGCCCCCCAAATGCTGCCCCCCCTTTGTGTGCCAGGAGATATTCGTCTAATAACATTAGCTTGCTTGCGCTGAGTGGACGGTGCTTGAATGTTTAGACCTTTTAAGAAGGAGAAAGCAGGCTTTAGTTGGCTAATCTGTAGTATTTGGCAAGTAAAATGCAAGTATTTAGTACCGGGCATTGGTTGTCAAGGGAACGGACCTAAGCCTTTCCTCCATGCATAACTGATTGAATTTTTCTATGCAGTCCGTGCGTCATGTTCATATATATAGACAGAATGATCATTCACTGTCTGGACAATCATCGTTCTGTCCAGAAAAGGGACTGTCCTGTTGGTGGGATGGAGGCTGGGTGGGAATTTGAGGTCCTTCAGTGTTTGTGTTTGGATGGGGGGGGTGGAAAAAAGATGATAAACTCGTCTAGAAATAATGGAGCACAAGGAGTGTAGATGGGAGAGGGAGGAGCGATGATAAAATAACAAAATAACGCATTTCTAATGAAAGGTTGGGGGAGGGGGTCTACTCACCTTAGGCCAAGGAAGGAAGGGAGGCTGTGAGCTCTCCAAGGAATTGCTCCATATTGCTGACACCAAAGAGACAGCTGGGCATTGATTAGGGGAAAGAAATAGGAAAAGGGGCTCCATAGGGGAAAAACCTAGGCTAGGGTGTGGAAAGGGAATGCTGGCAGAGAGGCAGTGGAAGATGTTTGGGCTCCAGAGGGATTTGTGAGGCCCCCGTGCTGTGGTGGTTGGGGAGTAAAAGTGAGCAACAGAGGCTGTGTGGGGCATCATTCACTGAGTCAAGGAGGGGCTGGCTGGGGTTGGCTGGGCTGCACGTGGTGTCCTGGCAGGCTGTGAGGGAGATGTGGTGACCCTGGAAAGTCCTTTGGGAGGGAGAGCTGTGTGCCAGGTTTTAAAGCATCTTTGTTTTCTGCCTGGAGCCCGTGAAGAAGCCTTGGGGAAAGGAGCTGCAAGGGATGTTGTCTTTTTCCCGGATTCCTTCTGACAGTAAAAGCTGAGGGAATTGGAGACTTGACAGCAAAAAACCCATGGGCTGTCCAGGTTTGTGGAAATACACACTAGAGCTCTCCTTGAAAAGACTGCCTGTCAGCAGAATAGACTTGATGTTCCGAGATGTTTTCCCATGTGCCAAACCATATCCAGACAGGAGAGTGAGGACCCTGGGAAGGGCTGCTGGGGTGCAGTCCTGTGAGGCTGAGTGCTCTCTGCAAGCAGGGCTGGGATTTAGGAGTGCAGTGTATCACCAAAGCATAGTGCAGAGAGGGGCAACAGGGAATTGTGTGAAAAACGAGCATGCAAGAAAGAAGCTAAGGAAAAAACGAGGGAAAAGCAAGCTTAAAATCAGGCAGCTGGAGTGAAGATCTTGGCTAAAGGGAAGAGTGGCCCCTATACCTGGTGCTGGCAGAGCCAAGTGAGGCTCTGCTGCTTGCTCCCGTGAAGGTGCCTCCTAACCTCTTGCAGATGCAGCTGCTACCATGCCAGGCTGTATTTGCAAGAGCTGGGCTGATTGTGGACAAGTGGTTTCTCCAGCCAAACATCCAGCCCCCCTTGTTGGATTCCTGCCCTCATCTGCCATATGTGTCCCTGCCTCATCAGACCCTTTCTTGTTGCATGTCTCGAGGGGGATGCAGATTCCTGCTAATGGTTGAATTGTAGAGTGGAGCGCGCTGGTTTTGTGAGGGTCTGTATTGTTGGTTCTGCCTGTTGCAGAAGGACAGGAATTCAGAGCATACTCAGTGCTCCCAGACTAATTTGCAAGATCAGAAGGTGCTTCAGAAAGTGCAGAGATAAAATCCTTCCCCTCTCTGAGATGTGTTAAGGAGGACTATGTGGTTTGATGCAGGATTTAGCTGCATCTTGGCTCTTGCTGGGATGGGAAATCTGCCACTGTCTTCCAACACAGTGGTCCCTTTGGTCCTGTTGCTCCCAGGCTGGTGGCTGTGCTGTCCTGGGAGACCAACCTGGCGTGGCAGGTAGTCCCTTGATGTCTTGGAGACATGAGCCTCAAAACATACGCACTTGGGTGCTACCAGGGGAATATTGCTTTAGTGAGAATATCTTGATCACACAAGAGAGCCTTGCGTGGTCTTTCAGGATTTGAACCTGGAACATCCTTGGGGACACTGGTATTTGGGTTTAGTGGCTCTCAGGTACTCTGCTCCATGCCCAGAGGAGAGGGGACAGCTTTCTCCAGGCCATTTCTCCTGTCTGATGGTGCTGGGTTGTCTCTTAGGGCACGGACGCTCCGAAGATGACTGTGGGGACGAGAGGAGCCGCCACCGGGACAGCCACCTCCTGGCAGGGCGCTTGGAGCGGGATCAGGAGAAGCTGCTCAGGTGAGGGTTGGAAGGAGGTGAGATCTTATCCCATAGTGTCACAAGCTGAGCTCAGGGACAGCCAGTCCAAAGAGGAGACAGGATTGCATCCATCCTAGTGTAGGTACCAAACTCTCTCTGGTGTGGAGAGGGATACTGAGTGGGGTACATGGGGCTATAGGCAGATCCTAAGTCCTCAGCAGAGCAATCCTAATAGACAGCTGCAAATCCATGTCTGCTCCAAAGGGCTGGAGAGATGGGGTGTTTTATTCTAGATGTGACACCTCCATCACAGCCCTCCTTGCGTGACTGACCCTGGTTTGCAAACACTGGTTCTGCAGGCTGGTCCATACTCCTGGGCTCCTCCATTACTTGGACCCTCTCTCACTGTCTCTCTTGCCTCCTCCATCCCCAGAGAAAGCAAGGAGCTGGCAGATTTTGCCCGAATACACCCCTCCAGCTGTGCCACCAACGGTCTGAACTCCAACCTCATGGTGACGGGAGGCCCAGCCCTGGCGGGCTCCGGGCGCTGGTCTGCAGACCCCGCTTCGCACTTGGCAGCCCACCCCTGGCTCCCCAGGACAGGGAGCCCCTCCATGTGGCTGGCTGGCCATCCCTACGGTGAGTGCCCTAAGAGGGAGCAGTGCCCAGAGGGTGTTCACACCAGTGAAATCCAGGGAAAAGTGTTGCTACGGCCCAGTGAGGCTGTTTGATGAGCTCAGAGAAAAGGGAAGGAGGCCTTTCGGAGCAGTAGATGACTTCTCGTGTGGGTAGGAGCAGTCTGCATCTCTTCAGTTGTGACTTTGGTGTTTTTTCTTCCAGGACTTGGTCACCCTTCCCTGCACCAGGGCATGACTCCAGGCTTCCCCCCTGCCATGGGGGGAGCTCTCCCCTCTGCCTACCAGTTTGCCAGAGACCCGCAGTCAGGGCAGCTTGTTGTGATCCCCAGCGAGCACTTGCCACACTTTGGTAAGGATGTGAGCTTGTTCCCGAGGACCATTCTTTGACAGCTGTGGGCAAAACAGACTTTCGAGAGGGCCAGAGAGGAGCATGCCTAACTGTGGGGACCAGCAGCCACAGCTGTAGGGTGGGAGTGAGCGGGTCTCTCATTAGGTGTGTTTTGGAGATAGAAACATATAATCTTTAGTAGTAGCTCTTCATCCCCTGCAGGACCTTGCAGAGTTTGAGTCCTTGGTTAGGAGAATCTATTCATAGGCTCAGGCATGGAAATCAAACCAAGGGCTGGAGAGCAAAGCAAGTCCAGTGGCCCTAGGGCACAGGGGTGGTGCAGCTGGGGCTGCAGAGGGGAACGCGGCATGCTTTCCCCTCTGGTTTCTGGTTGTATTTCTGCACAGCCCAGTGTTTGGCATCCCCTACGCTCTGGGACTGTAGAGACCATTGCCCTGAGTGATCCTGAATGCTTTACCCATCCTTACCCTGTTGCCTCCCTGACTGCATCTCTGCTCATTCCACAGCAGAGCTGATGGACCGGGCACCCCCTCTGTGGCCCGCTATGTACCCCCCAACCAGGAGCTCCCTCCAGCACGCTCACCAGCTCCAGCTCCTCTCCCATCAGCAGCTGCTGCGGCAGCACGAGCTGTACATCCTGCAGCAGCAGGCAGCCCACGCCATGGAGCTGCAGAGGAGTGCCCAGCTCGTGGTATGTTTTCAAGAACTTCTTGCTTGGCTGTGAAACAAGCCTGAAGTTGGAGTGTCTGGGGAGAAAATGCAGCTGTGCCTGTGTGGCAAGTGTGTCTCAAGGGTATGGATACATTGAGTGATTCTGCCCTGGTCTCTGGGATATGAAGCATTTGGTGTATCCTGCAGTTAGAGTGGGTTTTGGGGGGGTTTGGTGTAGAGCCCTTGAGTGCTCCCCAGAAGAGCTCCCCAGCAGCAGCAGTGTGACCTAGATTCCTTCCCATGGGATGTCTTTGTATAGCTGAGTGGTTTCATCCCTGGTCACCTCCAAACCAAGCTTCTGAGCAGCTCAGAGAAGCAGCTGCAGGACTTCCAGCAGTTACACTGGCTCCTGGAGAGAGCTCCCATTCATGAAAAGGTTTTGGAAGTCATGAGGTTTCATTTGGGTGTTTTACACCCATTCATTTTTATAGTGGTCCTCTGATTTTCAGGCTTCATTTTACATGTGGGCTTGCTAGGCTGGAGGCTTGGAAATAGAAATGGTTTGCTTTGGATGCAAATGAAAGCTGAGACTTCTCATGATTCCTGGAGCTGGGAATTTGTAATGAAGCTATTGTAAATCAGTGTCACCCTCCCATCAGATTGGTCTTCAAATGGTCTTGCACTGGGGACATGTGTTTTATTCCACTGCATATTTGACAAGACATTGTTTTGCTCTTGCTTGGTGGTAGGTCAGTGCCACTTTCCAGATGTTGTGCTGAGTTTTGCTCTGTTGTTGTCACAGGAGAGGTTGAAGGCAAACGAGCAGCGTGTGGATATGGAAGAGAAGGTGACAAAACGGAGCCTGGACAGTGCCAAATCAGGCCTTTCCTCCTCTGCCCCGGGACTGGTGCACCGAAAACCACCTGTGCTGTCTCCCAGCGCCTCCACGTCCTACAGCAAGGCTGTGAGTCCACCTCCCCTCTCTCCCAGGGCCTCACCCGTGTCTGTGCTCAAAGCTGAGGTGATCCAAAAGATGGAGGAGCCACCTTCGCAGCCAGCCTACTCCTACCCCGCCACCCCCAGCTCCCATCCTTCCAGCCCACCCCCCGCCTCTCCACCCCCTGCCCCTGCCATCCCTCCAAAGGAAGAGGTGCCCGAGACCGTGGAGAAGAAAGACCTGGAGCTGGAAAAAGAGGCTGCTGGTCCATATCAGGCCTTGTTCCCAGGTAAGAGAGCCCTGCTTTGGCAGAGTCCCGTTGTGTTTGTGCCTGCCTCCCTTTTTCTCCTCGGCTCTTTTCCTGCTTCTGTCCCTTCCCCTAGGGAAAGCCACATAGCTCCTCTAAAAAGGCAGGGGAGGGGAAAAGAAGAGCAGGGCTGGTGTGATGGACTGAGATTGATGTCTGGGTGCCTGGGGCTGTAGGCTCTCTTCTTCCCTTGGGCCGAGCCTGGGTTGGTTCTTCCAGGGCTGGAGTCCCAGTGGGAGAGGATGCAGGAGGCAGATCTCTCTCCAGTTGCATGAAAGTGCTGGAAAGGTGGAGAAGGGACCTCTGGGGTGCTGCATGTGGCAGCTTGGTCAGGAGAGAAATGCCTAAAGCAGCTATTGCTTGAGAAAGGAAGAGACCAGAGGTGATGGAAGCAAAGGGAACCAGCTCTATGCCTTAGTGAGAGAGAAGGTGCTTTGGAGACCCAGCCATTACACAGTCTGTCCCTTCTGATGTTTTGCAGAAATCCCCCCTGGATACCCATTCCAGTCCCTTCCTCCCTCCTTTGGAAGACACTATCCCTACCTCCTTCAGCCCCCCGCAGCATCTGATGCGGATGGCCTGGCTCCTGACATCCCGCTGCCTGCTGAAGGCTCTGAGCACATGGACCTTTCCTCAGAGGTCAAGCCCATCCACCTGTCTCCGTCCAAAATCCTAGAGCCCATCCAAGCAGCAGCAGAAGAGGAATCCTTGGAAGAGAGGGTGAAATCAGAGGTGCAGATGGAGGAAAGCCAAGAAAGCATCTGTGAGCAGGACATGGGGACTCTGAACATCACCACCTCTGCAGCCGTCCCAGTGCAGAACGTGGACAATTGCAATCTCCTGTTGCACCAAGGCGAAGCCCTGGGTGCTATGGAGCAGGACCAGGAAGACCTTCAGAGCTGCCCACCTCCTTACCAGGTTGTGGCCTGTCCTGCAGAAGCAGAGGCTGAGGCAGAGAGCGGGAGTGGAGCAGAAACCTGCTCCATGCACATGGACTATGACGGTTTGCTCGTGCATGCGGAGAGCGAGCCCCCGGAGATGGACTTGACGCCCCAGCGGGAGGAGGCCTCTGTGGCCATGGATCTGCAGAGCGCTGATGTGCCCCGGGCGAGGGAGTTTCCCAGCCTGCCTCCTGAGGAGGGGGAGCAGGGGCCAGAGATCCCTTCCTACACAGAAGAGGCAATCACTTGCCAAATCCCAGATCTGGACATCAAGCCGGGTGACCCACTGGCTGGGATGAATGCATTGGTGGCTGCTACAGAAATGCCTCAGGCTTGTTCCTTGTTGACTACCACCACTGTCACTCCACCCCAGATGAAAGTGGAGGTGTTAACTGACCAGACCCTGGAGCACTCCTTCCTGCAAGGGATCACTTTGCTGAGTGAAATTGCAGAGATGGAGCTGGAGAAACGGAAGCAAGAAATGCAAAGTAAGTTGTGAGTGGGGAGTCTGGTCAACTTCAGACCATGCTGGGTCTCCCAGCTTATGGTCCCTGTGCTCTCCATGTGGGCAGACGAGCAGAGTCACAGGTGGGATCTCTTGCAGCCTCAGCCAGGCAGCAAGGAGAGCATTGCTCTGAGTTGCAGGAGTGGCTGGTACTTCAGATGGGGTTGGAGCAGAGTTTTTGTTGCAGCAGGCTGAGCTACGTGTGGCTTTTGTACTGCTCTCCCTTCCAAAGGCCCTCGCCATGTCTAGACAGTTTGTGGTATGCGTAGCGGAAACGGAGCCCCAGTTGCTGAGAGCTGCCAGGGTAACACCCTTCTGGCAGGCACTGAGTCCACAGTCTGTTGGGGTTTGGCACCAGAGGCCCCAGTAGCTCCAGATGATGCTTTCCAAGAGCTTGGCTGGTCCTGAAAAGAATCTCACCTTCCAGTAACTTCCTGAGGTGAGAAGTGATGGGAACTGCCAGTTACACCATGGCTGAGTACAACAGGAGATCTCAAGTGGGGGCCAAGGATGGCTGGGGGGCTCCTTGAGCAGCCATGGTCGAGGAGGGGCCATCAGCCCCTCCTTGTGCCTGTTGGAGAAGCAGTCTTGGAATGTGATCTTCTGTAGCTTTTTTTTCTGTCCTTCTCAGCAGGTCCAGAGAGTTTCCCTGTCCGGCCAACGCTGGAGAGTTTGCTGGCTGCCAGCACCCACATGCTCATGGAAGTGCTTTCCACCCCCTTTATGGAAAGTCTGAAAACCATCCGTCTGCCTCGAGAGCTGAATCCCAACAAAAAGTACAGCTGGATGCAGAAGAAAGATGAACCAGTAAGTAGCTCTTAGTGTGGCTGAGCCTGGAAAGCCCCAGTGCACCCACTCACACAACTCACTGTCCCAGCCCCAGTCTGGGGGCTCATGCTGGCTCGTGCTGCCCCTCTGCATTCAGCAGAACGAGCTGGTTGTTCCTTCATGTCACATTCCTAGCTGCACAGGAATCAGTGGGCTGCAGTTTAGGTTCTTCCCTTGTTTGTTACTCGAAGTTCAGCAGGACCCTCGTCAGCCCCTGGAAGTGGTGTTTTAATGTGAAACCAGAGGAACCCGTGTGTTACTGTTTTGGTCAGAGGATAAATAAAAATATTGGCAGCAGGGTTTTTCCTTGTTTATTTTTAATTTTTGGCCCTTCCCTGTGGAAGAGGCTGATAAATTATTTTGTACAGAGCAAGTAAGTATTCCAAGATAGGGTGTATTTTGATCTGTCTTTTTAAACAAGGTAAAGAGCATCTTATCCTGCAGGTTCTCTTCCAGGGTTGCAGTCCCTCAGAGCTGATGCCATCCTGTGCCACAGAACGTCTTTGCTTTGCTGGTTTTCTTGAGTACCACTCTGAGGCTGTGCTGGTGTCTGCTCCCCTCTCAGCACAAAGGGCTTTCTGCCAGGCTGCACACTTTGGCCATTGCCAGGGCACCCAGTGTGGCCCCCCTGGACGTGCCCTGACACTCTGTTGTTGCCTCCCCACCCCAGATGTACTCCATCAAATCGGCCATCGAGAACATGGATGCGATGGAGCTGGACTACAGGATGAGGCTGGCCGAGCTGCAGCGGCGCTACAAGGAGAAGCAGCGGGAGCTGGTGAAGCTGCAGCGCCGCAGGGACTCCGAGTAAGTCACAGGCTGCTCACCCAAGTCTTGGTTTTTTCCAGCTGGGCATTTCCACTGCCTCTCGGCCCAGGAGAAAAAACTGCCCTCCATCCCTCCCTGCCTCCTCTCCTCTCCTCTCCTCCTGGTACATCCCACCAGAGCTTTGCACAGCACACTCCTAGGCTATGTGACACGACAGCCTGGTAACTGGTGACTGCAGCTGGGAGACTGTGTTAGAGACAACCTTGGCTTCAGCAGCTCAGTTTAGCAGTTTGGTGGCAGGCGAAGGTTCTGGGTTGGCTCCCGTTCTTGCTTGCTTTCTTTTAATTATTTTCCCTTTTTCTTCTTTTTGGATTTGTTTTCTTTATTTTTTTTTTCCCTGTTTGTTTTGCCTTTCAGTTGCAAAATTTGCTTTTGCTTTTTTTTTTCCCTTTGCCTTTTGTTTTTGGTTTTTTTTTTTTTTTTTGGTTTTTTTTTTTGTTGCCTTGGTTAACAGTGAAGCGTATGGTTTTTTTAAAGGGAAAAGCATGACGAGAAAAGTAGAAGCTTGGCGAGAAGAGGCCCTGGAAGGCCCAGGAAGAGGAAACTTGGATCAAGCGCTCTGTCACCCATTAAGGAGAGAGGGAAGAGTGACAGCAAGAGTGGAAAGTAAGGCTGGAATTTGGGGAAGACGGGAACATGGCAGGGTCACTGCGCCAGGGTCTGACTTGGGGACAGCATCTCGGATGCAGCGGGGGCTCGTTGTGTTGGCAGGCTGGCCGCAGCGGTGGCAGCGCGTGCCGTTAACGTGAGTGTGTCCTTGCCGTGGGAATGCAGTGCCAGTGTCCTCCCTCCCCGCAGCTGGAGCACCTGTCTGGTGTTGGGTGCAGGTAGGACAGGTGGAGTTGAGCAGCTGTGAGGTGATGTGGCTGGCAGGGAGCTGTAGGTGAGGTTTTGTAGTTGGGGAATGTGTCCTCGTGTGCTTTCAGGAGAGCAGATGGTGCAGTCAGGTGCTGTAGAGCCAATTGCGGGGATGTTAATGTCAAAACTGGGAAGGACAGGGCTATTCCATTTTATCTACTTTGCAGGACCTTTCTGCTGTGTTTCTTCTGTCTTCCTCTCTCTTCCCTGAATCAGTGGGAGTTGGTTTTACCTGACATCTCTCTTTCAAGCATCTGGATTATCCTTTACTCTGCTTTTTTCTCTTTTGCAAGTGCAACTGCTCTTGTTTGGATCTCACCACTATCTACCCTACCGTAGATGGGCTCTCCAAAGGGAAGGCATTTCCAAGCTGCCTCCCTGTGTGCTCCGTATTTCTGCAAATGTCCTTTTCAAGACTGCAAATCAGATTCAGGTGCCCAGCTCCCACTGACCAACGCTTCTGAAAATCTGTCCTCTTGGTGGCTCCGTGTTTTGCTCTTCATGTTTGTGTGGCTGGGCAGGCTGGAGGCATCCAGAGGCAGCTGGAGTTGTGCATGTGTGGGTGCGTGACCGTGTTGCGTGTGCATGTCCCTGGATCACAGGGATGCTGGAGCAGGCTGCTCTGGGAGATGGAGGTGCACCCTCAGCCAGCATCCAGGGCCTGAGGTGTTGATTTAGCTGTTTGTGCAGGTCACCAGAGAGGATAGAGGGAGGGTAAATGCCTGGAAGCTGAGGAGGCTGTGTGGTAGTGGTCTGACCAGCAGGCTTAGGGTGAAGGAGGCAGCATATGAGAGCTTGAAATGGAAGCTTGGTAGGAATCTTGAGGTGTTGAGTGATCATCCATCAGATAGTTACTGGAGATGGCTGGGGAGCTGGGAAAGATGTGCTTATAGTCTCACCTACTTTATTTTTTATTTTAGTTTCTTATTTATTTACCCTCTCCTTTACCCCCAAATCCCAAAGCAAGTCCAGACGTAGATCACAAATGCCTTTCACAAGGGGCCCGACTTGGAGTCTGGAGTGAGGCAGTCCTTGCAGTGCCTTTGTCCCTCCCTCTCACCTCAAGTGGCACTTCCTTGCCACATCCTGCTCATACCAAAGCAAGTGTCTGGGCAGTGAGGCACCTCCCTGGGCCTCAGGAGTCTCTCTCTGCACCTGCAGAGTCCATGGAAGTAGAAGTGGGAAAAGACCTTAAGGGCCACCTCAGCTGTCAGTCCTTCCTGTTGCTGCTCTGTACCAAATGAGGCACTTTTTGGTGGCTGTTACCAAAACACCAAGCACTTCCTTTTAGAGACCATCTTGCAGGTCTCTGATTTCAGGCACCCTCACCTGTCCTGGTGGCCAAGAGTGTGCACGAGGGGGCTCTTAGGCTCTCCAGTTTGGTGGAAAACCTTGTCTAAACTGCTGTCACTTCACTTGGCTCCTGCTGAGGATCCCCACTGTCTGGGGGGATTTAACCTCACTTTTGAGCTTGGTGGGGATCACAGGGAGGAAAGCCCCCCCCACCTTGACCCATCCTGTGCTTGGCTTGCAGACTGAGCAAGTCCTTGTTGCTCTCTGAAGACTCTGAGACTGGTGAGGGCATGAAGAAGAGGCACAAAGGGGCCCTCCCAGAGGAGGACGAGGATGTGGAGAGCAGCAGTGGCAAGATAAAAGGGAAGAACCCAAGCTGGGAAGAGCATGATGCAGCTCCCAGCTTCTCAAATGAGGTCAGTGCCCTCGTGGGGAGCATGGAGCCAGGGGCCAAAAGCCCGTCTCTTTCCTGCTTTGCTGGTGTTGGCTTGGACTCCTGATCTTTCAATGTCTGCTTTTAGTTCACATGGGTTTAGATGCTCCTCAAGAGAGGATTGTGGGCAGTGGAGGGGCTAATGTTGGCTTACAGAGGTTGAACCTCCTCGGAAGGCAGCAGCGTCAAGTGCCTTGGAGCCAGCCAGAGCATTCAGTGCTGCACTGGCCCTGAGTCCAGAGCAGGGCTTGTCTTACCCCTTTGTCTATTGAGGGAGCACAGGGGAATGGACCTCCTGAAGCAAGGAGGAATGGGAGCTCAGCCTTGCTATTTCAAATGTTGGGTTTTCTGCTCCTGTTGAAGCAATAGGATACTTACTGGAGCTTTAAGCTGCTGATGAAATCCAAAATGCATGCAGGCAAAGTACTGAGTTTGAGCTGCTGTTATCTAGCTGTAGCACATGTAAAATATATTTGCTTTTTTCAAGAAGCGAGAAAATGCTGGAAAGGTTGTAACAGCTCTGGCTGTAGTGCAGTGGTGCTGATGCTCATGCTGAGAGGTATTTGGGGTTTTTTGGCATCCCAGCCTCTGGAGCTGGTTGATTATGTGGAAATCCGAATTTATTTGGCTGGCTCTTGGGTAAAGAAGATTTTTAATCCTTGTGATTTAGAGAAAAGCTTGTAAAACCAACCCAAACATACCCTAAAAACCAGGTACTGTAGAGAAAAAAGAACTCCAAAGTATGTTGTTCTATGAACATATTTCTTTTGGAAAAACGTTCAAGTTTTCTAAGTTAATCTTGCAATTTTGTAGTGCTCAGTAAGAGTAAAACTGTACTGTTTGCTGACATCTTCCTCTTCTTCTTCCCTACAACCATGGTGGGTTTTGGCAACTGTGGGCTATCACCTTGAGGCTTTATTAACTACATGCATAAGACAGTTTGGAGGGCTAGTAAAATCCCTCAGGTCTCCCATGATATCTGCTCTGTGTTCACCTTGTCTCTTCCTTTCACCTCGGCAGTTAAAGCTCAAAAAGAAGAAGGTGCCATCGGATCAGGAGCAGCTGGCCAGCAAGCTTGACAAGGCCTTGTCTCTCACCAAACAAGACAAGCTCAAATCCCCCTTCAAGTTTGCTGAGAGCTCTGGGGGAAAGCTCAAAACCAGTGGAGGTGGTAGCAGATACCTCTCAGCCCATGAGGCTCTGCCAAGCAAGGAGGAGAAGAGCCTGGCCAAGAACCTGGGCCTGTCACTGAAAACTGCCAAGGAAGGTAAAAACAAAGTGACTGCCAAAATGAAGAAGATGGAGGTGGGGTTGAAAGTCAAAAATCAGCTCAAGGTTTCCCATTCACCAGCAATATCTGAAGTTAGCAGCTACTCCTATAGTAAGTAACGTCTTTTTTTATCTCTTCTGTCTGTAGGAGGGCTTGTGGTGGGAGTTTCTGGCCTATTGAAAGGGGTCTTGCAGATGGGTCTGGTTTTGCTCATGAATGAAAAGTGACCTCCTCGTCCCAGTGACTGCTGCTGCATCTTTGGGGTCAGCATGGGCTGTCTGCCCATCTTGCTGTCCCAGAGGAAGCCACGATCAGTGTGTCTCTTCCTGACCTGTGTTGTATTCATCGTCAGTGGGGACAACACTTAAAGAAATTGACCCATGTTCTTGCTTTTGGTGGGAGTAGACACTCTCCTACCTGTCAGATGAGCAGGTGGAGCCTCTTCTCTAGGAGTAGTTGACTGTTGAAGTCCTTGTTGAGTTCAGTGGGCTTGTCTTTAGGACACTGATGTTTCTGAGCATCCTCCTGCCCTTCAGTGTCATGGCTTGCTTCCTGGCTGGCTGTGCTGAGCCTTCCCATCGGTCTCATCAGCCTTTGTCCCCACTCCATCAGTGTGGTGATTGTTACTACAGAACCCAGAGTGTGCCCGAGGTGAAGGTTCCAGCAACTGACCCCTGTTACAGAAGGAAAAATCTGAATTGCTGACAATGCTGGGAAAACAGTAGAACCAAGCATAGGAGAGTCTTTAACAGTTCAGGCAGACATTGGGGCAGAGTTTATGGTCTGAGACCATTGTGTAATGGTCTCAGCTCACTTGCACACGCATCTTTCCCTTTGCTTGCAGCTATTTAAAGCCATGTTAAAACCTTTATGGGGTGTTTGTGTGCATAACAAATATATCTCTTGGTGCAACACTAGTTTAGAAATTTCACTAATGGGGAAGATGAGCTAGTGACTCTCCAATGGAACAAATGTTTGGCATGAAATCAGCCATTTATATGGCAAAATAGGAGTCATTGTGTCCACTGGACTTGAACACAGCCTTTGGCTTATTGTGTTCTACATACTACCCAGCAGTTCTGTTCTTCAAGAGCAGACACGTGTCTCCTGAACTGTGGGCTCTGGAGCTAATGGGAAGAGAAAGGATGGGCTGTTGGCTCATGGCAGAGGGAGCTTTTACAGTGCCTTCACACTTGGCACTGTGGTTTCATGAGCAAAAACTCCCTCCCAGAACTAAGAGAGCTTCTATCTCACCACTGTCCAGTGAGTCTCCTGGTGTAGGAATGTTCCCCTTTGTCACCCAGGTCTCAGCTCAGGATTGTTGCGACTGAGGAGACACCTCAGCTTTGGTTTTTCAGCTGTGTGCAGGTTCAGGGGAAGGGCCTCAGCCTGTCATTTGGTCACTCAGGCATGGTGAATTTGGGGAGGCAGGTCGAGCATATGGCAGCACCTCCTATGATTGCTGGGCCGCTCATGTGGAGAAGGAGAAGCGGGACTGTCGCCAAGTCCTTCTGCTTTCTGACCTCAGGATTTTCTTCCTGGAGTCCTGAAAACTTTGGGCATAGATCCAAAGGGCGAACTGAGCATCTTATTCCCACAGATTTTAAGAAAAGTCAGGTGTCCAAAATAATTTGCGTATTTGGGCTTTGAGCTTCCTAAACTTGCCATTCTTCGTGTCTTCCTCTCCAGAACCCAGTGCAGTGGAGTTGGGGAGTGATGCCACAATGTCTGTAATGTTGTGGACCTGAGGGCATGTCCACAAACGGGGAGGTGACAATTTACACCCACTTCTGTTGCATCCAGGGGTACCATATGCTTTTTTTCCCTCTCATCGAATGCCAGAGGGGATGGCTGGATAAATTCTCACCACCCACAAGGATTAGCAGCTTTGTAAAGCCATGCTTCACAGACCAAGGAGCGGCTTGGTCCCTGCTCCTTTGCGGCGTATGCTGTGGAGCATCTGGGGCAGCATGCTTGGAGTCACATTTGGAGTTAGACATCCTGCCTTCTTGGCAGCTGGGCTTGTTCCAACCACACGTGTTGAAAACCCTCTGCAAGGGCTGGTTCACGTAGAAAAGGAGATTCAGGTCAAGAGTGTTGAATATCACCATAGCCAAGACAAATTCGGGTTGATGGTCCAGTTGTTGACAGTGCTGTGCCTTCAGTGGACATTTTCATAGTGGAAATGTTTGCTTCATTTTTCTGCTGCCAAGCTAAAAACCCTCCTTGGATCTTAAGGGAGGACAAGGAGGTGGAGAATGTCCATTTGTGATGGAAAGAAGGAAATGTGAATTTCTGTGTTTGTTGAGCTCAAGGCTTATGATGGAGCACCTGGGCAGGGGTGGACAGTGGTGGCACCAAAATCCCCAGACCCCCATTCAGTGATGTAACGCTCTTCCCACCCGCTTTGACCACAGATACGGACTCGGAGGAGGAGGAGGAGGGATCCCTGAGGGACGAGTGGCCAGCGCAGCCCCCGTCCGCTGCCAAGCCACGGCCACCTGGCCTGTACAGCTCGACGGCCAGGAAGGGCGGCCGGGCGGCCGGCGGCCCCAGGGCGGCCCCACGCAGTGCGGCGGTGGCCGGGCGGCCGCTGAGGCCGAAGGCGGCGGCGGGGCGGAAGCAGCCCTTCTGCCTGCTGCTGAGGGAGGCCGAGGCGGGATCTTCCTTCAGCGACTCCTCGGAGGACTCGTTCGATCAAGGTTATTAATTTATAGCAAACGCACCCCCCAAACGCACCCCGTGCCGCGGCCGTGTGGGAGCGGGGTGGTGCTGAGGGGCCTGGCGGGCCGGGGTCAGCCATTTTGATGGTCGCAGCCAGGGCGGCCATCTTTGTCCTTGGCAGCGTAGCCTGCTTTATCACCCCAACGGTTATTTTTTATCCTTTTTGTATCTGTATCGTTGTGATATTTTTACTGGCTGGCTCTTTTAGAGCTTTTATATCGACTGGGTTTTAGTGTCTGCCTCTCCCTGCTTTCCTGTTCCCTTCCTCCCTTCAGTTTTAACCTCACTTCCTTCCTTCCTACCACCACCACCATTTTATTATTATTATTACTATTATTATTATTATTTTAATTATTATTATTTTATTTTGGCATGAGCCTTGTTGAAGTTTGAAAGGAGCTTTTAAAATTACTTTCCTCCTTTTCCCTGTTTTTTCCCTCCTTTATTATTTTCCCCACCTTTTTCTTTTTCCCCTCCTGTTTCTTACCCCCCTTTTTTTCTTCCTTTTCTCCTTTTTCTTTTATTCCCCCCTATTTTTTTTCTCCCTTTTTTTTATTCTTTTTTTTTTTTTTTTTATTACCGGGGTACTGTTGTGTGGCCGTGTGACTTGATGTTTGTACTGCGATTTGGTTTACCAAGCTTTATTAAACATACCGAGTTCATTTTTAACTAAACCTGTGTACCTTGTCTCTCTTGCTGTGTCTCTTATCAGGAGATTAGGTTGCTGCTTCACTCCATCCTGCTCTGCATCCCCCTCCTGCTCCCACTCCCCATCAGTAGAACTGGAATTAACCTAGTTTGGGGTACTCTCTATTATTCAAATATCGCTGCTGCCTTTGTCCAGATAAAGCCTAGGCTTCCCCCTTTCCCCCCAACCCCTTTAAGTTAATTTTTTTTTTTGTTCACCCATTTTTAGTTTTATCTTAGTTTGTTTGCTGATAGACTCTCTCTAGGCAGGCACATAAAACATGGAGGCACTGACTCCTTGTTGCTGCTGCAGGAGGGTGCAGGGTGTATTTAACAGCCAGAAATTTTTCTTTTTAATTTTTTAAAATATAAATATATTTTGTGTCTCTTTTTGGGTGGTAGGTTTTTTTTTTTCAGATGCCCAGACGTAACCCACAGTGCTCAAGGATGTGGCAATTACTGCATTAAATTTGACTCTCCAGTTTCCCTCCCTCACCCTCACCCCAATTTTTTTCTTGCAGCTTTTTTTTTTTTTTTTGTCAGCCTGTCATTAGTACTTCAGTGGGAAAAGAGATTACTTGAGACTTTTCCTCCAGAGACACAAGGGGTTTCTGTTTTAGAGCGCACTCATTAAATAATAATCATGGGGAAAGGTCATTTTAATGAGCCCTCAGCTCCCGAAAGAAACTAGCTCGGCTGGGCTGAATGCAAAGCAAGAGCATCCCCAGTTGTTATCTGAGTTACATGGCAGAGCTGGATGTAGCCCAGCAAAAGCCTTTTAGTGTTTTACACTGCTCAGGGTTGTTAATTGAAAACCAGGGCTGGATAGTTTGGCTTTTGTTTTGTTGGGTTTTTTTTGTTGGTTTTTTTTTTTTTTTCCCTCTTGAGTTTTTTGATGTTAATTTCCTCTGTGCACCTGTTTGGTTTTTCTTCCCTCCAAACCCAACCTCCAAAGAAAGATAATTAAAGCTTAAAAAAATAAAAGAAAAGAAAATTTTCAAATATGGCAGAAAGATACAGAATGTTGATTTGTTTTGATGTGGCTCTGGGCTGGACCCACCAATGCATTTCAAAGAAAACCCAAAAGAGAAATACATGTGTCAAAAAAAAAAAAAAAAATTGTTCTTTAGAGAGCCCAAAAAGTTGTGGGGACAGTGGGAATTTTATGTAAGGCTGAGATTGCCACATTTCCATGAAGAGTCTGCGTTAACTTCCATTCTTCCCTTCCTTGTTCCTTCCTGCATCTTTTCTTTGTTTGTTTTGCTGCTGTTGGAAATTTTGAGGATATCAATCCCTTTTAGGTGCCAAGTTCTTGAGGGGGGTTTTGGGTTTGCTTTTTGGTTTTGCTCCAGGTAAGCAGAGAGGTAACTTGTCCCTTTGTCTATTTTTCAAGTAACCTGTCTGCTTTATTAGAAGAAACAAACAAAAAATCCCAGTTTTATGGGATAAAATCTGGGGAGGGGAGAGGGTATGGGAGGAGGTTGGGGAATCTGGAACAAGTGGGGAAATGCATTGTAAATCCCATTGGGGTGTCATTTAATGGTGGGGAAACCAAAGATGCAAAACCCTCTGGGGTGGGAGGTGGGTACGGAGAGGGAGGCGGGAAGGGATTATTGGTTACAATTTGGGGGTTTTTTTCCTGCAAATGATTTTTTTTTTTTTTTTTTTTTTTTTGTCAGAAGCATTTCTTGAAGGGATATTTGGGTAATAGGGTTTCTGATGGCTTTCCCTGAATACTAAACCGATTAATAACCTCAGCTTTTCTAGAAGTGCTCGCTTTCTCCTTGCAGCTGCTTGACAACCCTTTCACCCCTGCCCCTATCCATGATGCTTTGAATGTCTGTGTCGGTCTCTTGCATTTGCTCTCACGCTGCACTAAAGAAGCAAAGTGGTTGGCTGGTTGTAGGGCAGACACTTCTCAGCGAGGGTCACTAGCCATGAGCCTGAACCTTGACCATTGTTATGTAGGTAGGCAAAATAACTTTTCTTTATGTCATCTGTCAGCCTCAGACGTTTCGATGTTGCCTCCATGAATAATGACACGTAGCTCTTTGCATTCTCTTGGTTATTTTAATTTTGAAAATGATTGCTGTCAGCTTTCAGCTTTACTCTGTCCATGAAGAGTCTCACGTGGAAGGTTTGCACGTGTGTGTCTGAGGACTCCAGAAATGCTTTGCTGCTTGCAGAACTACTTTTGGACAACCCCTTGGCCCAGCCAGGGCAAGGATTTGCAGATGAGTCCAAGATGCAAACCTTAAAGGTTTCGGGACCATGGTGCAGAAATGTCCCCACGTCAGGGATATTGCCTGGCCCTACAGTATCTTTGTCAGAGGTGGGATTAGCTGCAGGAAGACCTGTTTTCTGTCATCTGGTTAGACATAGATCAGGGGGGACACTGCTTTCTTACAGACCAAACATCACATTGCCATTCTGATAAGAGGCAAAGCTTGTGGTTTTTAATCAAGTGACCTTGGAGGGAAAACTGCTAATGTGGGCTAAAGCCCATCAGGATAGGTAATTCCTTGAGCTTTCTGAAACCAAAGACCCATAAGTCCTCCTCCTCCATACTTTGTTTTCGTTAAGAATTTAGTCCCTTCTTCTCTGTTCTCTTTTTCCTGACTTGGAGGATGATTTTACCCTAGTTAAAAAAATAAAAAAGCCATGAAGGGTAACCAGTTCCCTGCACATTCCTATGTGATAGTTGTAATATTTTTAAATTTTCCATAAGCACTTCTGGAGTCAACAGCACAACACGTGGAGGGGAAGAATCTTCCAATGATGAGAAAAAAAAAAAAAGGTACAGTCTTAAATTGGACACTCAAAAATAAGTAACCTCCAGAATTTGGACAGATTGCAGAAATCAGATGTTAATGACCCAGTAGCTGTCTAAAGTCTGCCTGTACTTAGCCTGCTTTGTATGCTGTAGACCTGCTTGGTGTTATGAGAAAATCATGCTATTTATTTTTACAATGTGAAATGACTGTTTTAAGTGTGTGTTTTTACTCCCTCCCTTCCCCAGCCTTTCCTCTTCACACCCCCCTCAACCCGTCTTGTTACATACATCAGTCTCTAAAAACCAAATTGCTTACTCAATTTCTGTTCATCATTAACAAATCTTCATTTACTGCTCTCCTACAGTAAAATACCATGGCAGCTTAGCTGTTAAAAGCAATGAGAAAACTTAGTATTCTTAACTGGGTTTGGGTTTTAATTTAGTGCAGGTAAAAATTAAAATAATCTTTGGCTCCCATTTATGGCATCAGTTGCATTTAAATATGAATGTATTGTTTGTTTTGGCTGTGGAGTTGTGTATGTACACGTGTGGTTGTGTGTGTGGGTATATACACACATATACATACTCTTAAAAATGTCAATTAGAAAAGATATTTTTAACTTTGAGCATTTTTTTCTTTACCCTCTCTCAGTGTTAACAGAATTACCATTGAAGGAAAAAATGATTTTAAAAAAAAATGTCTTTTCCCCCTTGCTAGCTAAAAATCACCTTTTCAGGACCAAAAAAAAAAATATTGAGGCTTCAATTGTTTAAAGGCATCTGTGCATAGTTAATTTTAAACCCACACATAGTTTTGGTACAGCAGGGATAAAATTTCTGCTTCCCATTAAATACAGGCAGCAGTCTCTCCAAGGAGCCGTACAGATGGACAGAGAGCACCAGCAGCTTATTTGCCACCATGGCCAGAAGTTTGGGGACTTACTTTAGAAGCATGTGGGCTTGGAGCAGAGCCCCAAATGTCTTCTTTTTGCTTCATTTGTTACTTTCTGTCCCTTGGAAAATCAGAAAGAAGAGGAGCAGGGATTGTGTTGTGCGTGTGGAGTGGGGTTAGCAAGATCTATCCTCGCCATGAGAGGTGGAGGAGGATAGATCTGTGCTGTGAATGTGTTAAAATGGGGTTATTTTCAGGCTGGAAATTGTATCTCCTGCAGATAAAAATGTAAGTGTTGTGGTAAAAATGCTGACAAGGGACTGTCTTCAGTTGTCTATCCGTAGTGTGACACCGTGTATGAGCAGGAGGTTGGAATAACCACAGGCACCTCATTGTGTTGTGAATTTTCTGTAGCCTGAGGAACAGCCACTGCCATCCTGGCTTTTAAATCTGTTTTACCTGAGTGCCTCTGAAATACTGGAGCTGCTGGGCACCCTTCTGCCCTTGCACATGCAGCGTGTAAGTGCTGAAGGAATGGTGCTGCTGGGCAGTCCATGTGGCTGAGCCAGTGGGGCTGGACTGGTCATGGATTTTCCTGCAAACTTTCCCCACCCCACCCCAATTTCCTCCCCAGCTGCTCACTGAGTCACTCACTGCTCAGCCAGCTCTCAGGTCTGGCATGAGGGGCTGTACAGGTTGATTTTTTTTCTTTTTTTCCCCCCTGTTTTTGCTGGAAATTGCTGAATTTCGGAGCTAGACAGGATGGATGGAGGTCTCACTATCCCACAGGGTGTCACTGAACTCAGGCAAGGTTTTGCTGCTTTTCAGGCAGGTGGTTTTCACGTCTCAGAATAAAGTTCATCTGGATTTGTTTTCTCATTTGGCAAAATGTGATGTAAAAAAAGCAGTTGTGACCCGTTTTCTGGTAGGGGAAGGAATCTGATCCCAATTTGCTGTGGATTTTTTTTTGCATGTGGTTTTTATGCAAGGAGTGAACAGAGTTGTGGATTTCTTGGTATTGATTGCAGGACTGTAGGTTTAGTAGCATTTTTATATCACAAGGAACGAGTCTGAGGAACTGAAATGGGGAAGGAATTTTTATGCAGTTAAAAATTAGCATTCTCTGAGTATCAGATATATGCTACAGAGATAAGCCATCCATGTTAAAAAAAAAAAGACAAAGCTGCCAGTTACCTCAGTTGATAAAATACAAGGATGAGAACATTGTTTTCTGATATTCCTGTTCTTTCTAATATCATGGAAAAATAACACTTGTGTTATTGTATTTTTTTTTTCTGAGCAACCAAGTGTTGAGGACGTTTTTATCCATCCCTGAGGGCATATGTGAAAAGAAAAGGATTTTCATGTTCATTCTAGCTCATTTTGAAGGGATCTGGTTTCTCATTTGGCTGGATTTCAGACACAAGGATAGTGGCTGGTAGGAGCTGGGGAGTGGGCTCAGAACAGGGCTCCTGCTAGTGGTGGAAATTTTCCAGCAGCCTCAATGATCCTACTTAAGCCCTCAATTTCAAGAGAAATGAAATATCTTTTCCAGACCCACTTTTTGTAGTTAAATGAATATATTTTTATAGATCTGTGTGCTCATATATGTGTGTGTATAAGTGTGTGTGTGTGTGTGGTATATGTGCATTTGTGAAGTGGCTTGCTCACCAGCACTCACTGGATGAGATGCTGTTAAAATTAATTGCCTCTGAGCTGCTGACAGACTCTTGGGAAGCGCTGTAGGGAGGGAGAGGTGCCACTCTCGGAGCATCTACCCCAAAATACCTGCTGTGTACACACCCTAGAGGAAACCCTCAACCCACTGCTCTGCAGGTGTCAGCTGAGGCAGGCAGTGAGGCTGATTTCTTTGCCAGAATTAGATTTTGGCTGTGGGCAGCTCTTCCTGCCTGCGCTGAGCCGGGGCTTCCCTATCCTGAGCTGTAGAGAGGGAAATGAAAGGCATGGAGAGAGTTCTGAGGCAGAGGGTTCAAACACTGCTCCTTGTCTCCAACACTGCCTACACTTTCCTCCCTTATGCATTCCAAATCCATTGCTTTCGAATTATTATTTCTCCCCCCCTCTTTGCATTTTTGCTTCCTGCCCCTTCTCCTCCCTGTGTTCCCCTTGCCTCCTGCCAAGGCACAGGCTGCTTTCTGGTATTCCCCTTCCATGCTGATCTCTGGTTCTGATTACACTAATGGATTTTGTTATGGAGGAAGTGTTGGTGGGCGGGAGGGGAATCCCACAGCTCCCAGGTCGGGTTTTTCAAAGGAATTAAGCTTTTAATTCCTCCTGAAAGCTGTAGGGAAGGGGTGCCTGGCATCCTTTTCAAATCTGCCAGCACCCTGCTCTTCCCTCCCTTGCCCTGAGTGGGTCGTCTTTGCCGTACCCTGTATTGCTGTGTCCTTCCAGGGTGGTGGCAGGCAGGGTGACACCGGCTCTATGGCTGCAAGGACACGTGTGTGCCCATGGCCAGCGTCTTGTGGCCCAGTCCTGGGTGGCTCAGTGCCACTTCGGTGGGCCCAGAGCAGCAGGGGAGTTGCGGTTCGGGTTGGGAATGCGGCTGGCGCACAACTCCGTGAGATTTGTAACGGGCTCCCTGTTTTCTGCGTGCCAGATTCCAGCTCGGAGGAGGAGGACGATGATGACGATGAGGAAGAGGAGGAAGCAGAGGACTATGGCACGGATGGCACAGACAGGCTGTCGTCACCTGCCCTGGATGAGAGTGGCCTGGGCCTTCTGGCCAGGTTTGCTGCCAGCGCGATGCCCAGCCCCATCGTTCCCCCTCCGCTTTCCATCATCCAGCTGGAGGCCAAGCAGAAGGCGAAGAAGAAGGAGGAGCGGCAGAGCCTGATGGGTGAGATCCCTGGTGTGGGGTGGTGCTGTCGGGGGCAAGGTGGACGGTTTGGGAGGTCCCAGCTGTGCTGCAAGAGAGCACGTTGTGTACCCACACACTGAGCTGCCCTTTCTTTGCTTTGGCAGCTTGGTCCTGATGCTGAAGGTGGAGAAAGTGGCTGATAGGGAAACAAAAGCCAGTCATGGACATGGCAGGTTAACAGCTGCAGCCATGGCTTCCCTAGGGACAGCTGTGGCTTTGTCGAAGTTTCCTCTTTTCCTACTTGGCAAATTCTCAACAAGACATGCTGCAAAGGCAAGCAGTGGGATGCTGCATCCCCTTGGACAGAGTGCAGAAGGCACTGAAGTGCTGTTAAATTTTAGGGAAGGAAGCATGAGCTAAATGCAGCTGATCTTTAGGTACCCAAGGGAAGCACGGACACCCAAGCAGAAGAAAAGCGCTTTCCATCAGCCCATCCCATCAACTTCCTTATAGAAGCCAGCCAGAAAGACTTGAAACAAACATTCCTTCCTCTACTCATGTGATTGCAGTGCCAGAATCTGGGTTTCTGCCCTGTCTCTGTCTCACTTTCAATGTGTTGGGAGTTTAATTTCTTCCCCTCCCCATGCCCTGCTGCACAAATGCCCATTGGTGACATTGTTCCTGGTCAGACAGATCTATATGGGTTCCATTTATAAATTCTCTATTAATATTTATTAAGTGATAATGGAATTTATAGCATGCTTCAGAATGGAAAATGATGTCTCCTCAGGAGCCTGGCTTGTTTTAGCACTGTTTCCATGCTATATTAGGCTTTTGCCAACTTGTTCCAACAGCCTTTGCTAAGAATTTATTGTCTTGTAATCTGCCCTCCTTGAAACTGGAAGCATCTAGAAATTACCTCATGCAGTACTGAGAGAGGAGAAGGAGTGTTTTAATTTCCAATGGGTTTTTCATTTTGAGCTTTGCCAGCTTTGTTTTTGACACGCTGGCTCTTTTTCTCTCCATGCTGGGGCTGTCTCAGGGGAAGAGGACTGGGTAGAAGATGAGAGCAGTTTCCTGCAGACTGAATTTACCCAGGAAAGCGAGTTTTTTTTGAGAGAAGGACCAAGAGAAGATGCTTTCCTTGCTTGTGCCATGTACATTTTCATTTTCCCATGTGAAAGTTGTTTGCCTACCTCCTGCCCGTGTTGCTGGGTGCTGCCTCAGTTTCTCTTCTGCCCCTGGAAACATGATCTTGCTTTCCTTTATCAGGTTCAGGGGAACACAGTGAAGGTGGGGAACATCTTGGCATTATTACAGTATTTCAGGCCTCTGGGTACTGCTGTGCTCATGGTGCTCAGCAGAGGCCAATGTGAGGGGAATTCCATTTGCCACAGACAAAAGATCCTTTACCTCTCTTGACTTTAAGGTGACTCCTTGAGCCAGTTAAAAGATCTGTGGTGTCTGTTAGCCAATGGGAAAAAATAAGCTTGAAATTTGGGTTTATTCCATTTGTTAAAAGACATTGTTCTCCTGAAACAAAGGTGAAACTGGAGAGGGCTCCCACCATGAGAGAAGAAGGGATCAGCTTGTGGGGTTTATGCTTGGTTTCAGCTGAGCAGCTCCTTTTTGAGGAGGGGCACGTTAAAGTATCTTTTCTCTTCAGAGCTTCCCTGCAGGGTTTTGCTTGTGGGAGAAGGGAGAAAATGGAGGCAGGGAACACACTGAACCACACTGCCTGAATTGTTGGGCTCTGGTTTGAAGCAGGGCAGGCTTACTTCCAGGGAATTTCCACAGTGTTTTATAGGTCAGAAATGGAGGTCTGAGGGGATTGGAAAGGGGAACAAGCAAGAGCTCTGTTGAACAGACACAGCATCTTCCATGGAGCCCAGAAGTTTCCAAGAGGATGTGTCCCCTCTTGGCTCAGCCAGGGCTTTGACTGATGGTTAAATCCTTTGCACCTAGGGACAGAGTTCGAGTACACTGACTCGGAGAGTGAGATCAAGATCAGGAAGAAATCTCCTTCAGGGCTGCTGCGCGGGAAGAAGGGGCCGCTAGAGCCCAGCAGCATCCCGCCGAGCCAGGCCCCCAGCAGCCTTGACTCCGGATCTGGGAGCGCTGACAAGGCCAAGCTGGGCTCTGAGAAAGGCCGCAAGCTGAAGAAATTTAAATCCCCTAAGGACTTGAGCTTTGAGTTTGGGCTGGAGGCCAGCGATGATGACCTGTGGAACCGGCGCCGCAGCGAGCGGATCTTCCTCCACGACGCCACCACGTCCTCGGCCATGCTGACATCCACGGCGCCTGCCAGCTCCACCCCTGTCTCCAAAACTGGGCGCTGTGGCAAGGGAGCCCCCATGAGCCCCAAAAAAGAAGGCAGCAAGGGGAAGGAGAGGAAGGAGCTAAGTAAGGTGAGGAACGTGCTGGCCAGATTGGTGTTGGGACGCTTGGGAACTGAGGGTGAAGGGAGGATGATTAACTCCACTAAGGCAGAGGAGAGTTGAGTCCTGTCTCAGCAGTTGTCCCTTGTCACCCCTGTCAGCCCCTTGTACACCCGGAGGCTCTGTCAGACTTGCAGGGGCTAAAAGCCGTGTTTGAATGGGACTGGTTACTTCTGTCACCCTCCATGTCCCAAATCCATTCTGTTTGGGTGGCCAGAGTCGACGATCCTGCATTAAAACAGATCCTGTGAAATCTCTCTCCCGCTCTGTGCATGAGGTTGTCCTCTTGCTGACTTGTGGCACCCAGACTGGCCTTTAAGGCTCTTCCCCTTTTACATGGTGACTTCTGACATCTGTCCCTGGCTGGGAGTGACAGTGGTCCCTGGGTTACTGGCTTTTCATCTAAACTGAATGCTTGGCTCCCTCTGGCTCCAGTTCAGTTCATGGCAGTCTTATGGAAGAGCACTGATGGGGAGAGTTAAGACAAGTTAGTTGTGACATGAGGCCAACTGGGATCTTCTTGGTGCTCTTTGGAGGAAGATTTGATGGGCAGGAGTTGCTCTCCAGTGTAATGAAAAGCTCTTCCCAAAATGTGTGAAGCCAGAAAGCAGAGATGTAGGATGTGATGTGGGCAGTGAACTAACTGCTGGCTGAACATGATCCTACCTGTGAATAGCCTGCCTTCCTCCACCTTTTCCCTTTCCTTGGACCCAGATCTTTACCAATCTTCTCTTTACTGATGGAAGTGTTTTATTTTTATTTTTAGCAGAGGAAGAAGGGTAAAGAAACACCCTGCTGCTCCTCCTCCTCATCCATGTCTCCTCCTGGCATCCCCAGCTCCCCCTCTGATGTTCGGGTCAGCCTTGCAAGTGCCCTGGGCTCCACCAAGAAGAGCAAAGCTAAGGTGAAAGCCAAGGAGGTCAAAAAAGAGGTGAGGGGCTGGTTCTAGTCTGGCTGGATTGGAGGGTGGCTGGCAGAACACCTGGACTGTTGCAGTGTGAGGGAGGGAAAACAGAGGTGCAGTTATTGCTGGGGTGTGTTGCAGGCAGAGGGCTGGTTTGAAAAGCCTAAAATCCAAAGAAGACTCTCTGATAGTACCTGCTGCTACCATCTGCTGTTCATTTGCCTTCATCCCCCAAATCAGTGAGCAGGCAGGATTTTCTCTAAGGCTGCCACAGGGTGGAAGGAAAGCTTGCATGGACAGCAAGGACCAAGGAGATGGTGATGGAGTAGCCTTGCTCAGCACTGGGTCACAGCTGGTTCCTGCTCCACTGCATCTCATAACACACATTGCTGTCTTCTCACATGATTTCTGTGTGATGCTTATGGTCTGCATGTAACAGCAAGGAACATGTCATGGAGACTGGAGAAGAAATAGGAACAGAGCTTGGTGCCTGTTCAGTGAAGGCAGAGGCTCAGGAACACTGTGGTAAATGCAGAGCAAAACTGCAGATCCAGTTGGGAGCATCTCTCCCAACCTCCAAGAGGGAGCATGTGAGGAATAGCTTTTAGTCAGCTGCTGCTGATGCTTGGGAGGGATAAAGGCAGCAAAAAGTCTGGGTACACCCACTTAATTGTTTGTGAGATGAACATTCCTGAGGATAGAGACAAGTTTGTCCTGATATCCTCAGGTTATTTTTTGCTGGAGGGAGGTGAGATGGGATCAGACCGTTTCCTGTGGTGATCCAGCTGATGTGCTGCTTGCTGTCCTGCAGAACCGAGGGAAAGGAGGAGCTGTCAGCAAGCTCATGGAGAGCATGGCAGCAGAGGAGGATTTTGAACCCAACCAAGACAGCAGCTTCTCAGAGGATGAGAACATCCCACTGAGCATGCTGGTTGAGAGGCCACCCACACCAGGTAAGGGCAGGATTTTATAGGTAGGGGAGCTGGGCAGGTTTCCCAGGGTTGCTCAGAGGACAACTGTGCTGCTTTCACGCATTCCTCATCCAAAGCCATGAGTCTTTGGGGTGGAGATACCACTTTGTCAGTCAATTCAGTAAAAACTAAGCCTGATCAGCATGGCTCACTGTGATACCTAGTTGAAGCCCAGTCTCTGAGTTGCCCTATTTTCATTTACTGGTATGTTATTGTTACCAAGAGAGGGGACAGTGATGCTGGGAATATGAAGTTTCCTTCTCCCTTCACTGTTCCTTTCCCATGTATGGTGCTCTCTAATCCCCATCTTGCTCCAACACCTCACAGCTCCCCGCTCCTGCATCATTGACAAGGATGAGCTGAAGGATGGCCTGCGTGTCCTCATCCCCATGGATGACAAATTGCTCTATGCTGGGCATGTCAAGACAGTGCATTCACCAGACATGTGAGTTGAGGGGCTGCCATATCCACCTGGGATCTGCCAGAAAATGGGGACATAGCTGCTGCACTGATCAGTTTGGGGGTTGTGTAGAGCTGACTGCCTAGAGACTGACAGTGTCTGGCAGGGAGGGAAGGAGAGTTCACTCTGGTTTATCAGCACTGGGGGAAATCCAATTATCTCTCACTAAGTGCTCTTGCATCCTCTCCCATCAGAGGGAGGCGTTACCTGGTGGGGGTGGTGTCTCCCATGTGCTGTGTCTGACCCAGCCTTTGTGTTTCAGATACCGGGTGGTGGTGGAGGGCGAGAGGGGAAACCGTCCCCACATTTACTGCCTGGAGCAGCTCCTGCAGGAAGCGGTACGTGTGGCCAAAGACTGCCTGTCCTCAGTGCCCATGGCCTGTTCTGGGGTGGGGGAGGCTAGCTGGAAGCTCTCTCTTCCTCCAGCTGCAGGGATGTCCTGGTCCTGCCCTCATGGTCAGTGTGGGCAGAACTCCCCTTGGTGCGCTTGCTGCCCCGCTGGCAGCAGGCACTAGTCCTGTATTCCAGCAGGGATGGTCCTTCCTTCCTCCTGTGAGCACACAGCAGGCTGTTCCCTAGCAGGGAAGCTGTCCCTTGCCTTCTCCAGAGCTGCTTTGCTCCATGCCAGGTGTGGTGGAATGGTCTGTGCTGGTGCCGGGGTGGTCAGTAATTGCCTTCCTCTTGCCCTGAGCAGATCATCGACGTGAAACCCCCTTCAGTGCGGTTCCTGCCCGAGGGCACGAGGATTGCAGCCTACTGGAGCCAGCAGTACCGCTGCCTCTACCCGGGGACAGTTGTCCGAGGTAAGGCCACCCTGGCTGCTCTGTGCTGTGAACCTGGGATGTCTCAGCCCTGTGTGTCCTCAGGGATGTCAGGCTTGTCTGGGGAAGCCCTGATTTCTGCTGTGAGTGTCCTGGAGGTCAGAGCCTGGCCTGTTCTGTCCTCCAGGTCATGCCCCTCTCATTAATGATGCAGATTTAGTAACATCCTGCAGGTTCAGGAAGAGGTTCAAGCAATTTAGGAGCTTAAATATATCAAGGACATTTAATACATTTCAGAAAGTCGGAATTTATTCCAGGCATCAGTTATTTCTGAGACTGTGGAGATTTCTAAATCACCTGGACACTCACAACTTTACTCTGACACAAAACTCTCCAGTCTGATCCCATTAAAAGCTTGGTGAATGGCTCTGGACAATTCTCTCACGGCTGTCTTGTTTTTTGGGCTCTTGGTCATACCACGTGTAAAAGGGAATAATCACTTGTGATGTATGAACCAGTAATGCTGATGCAAGAAGAGAGGGTGAGAACACTGCTTATTTCTCTTGGAGAAAAGCAGCAGTTTATGATGGCTGAGAGTAGTTACAAAATGCAGGTTAAAAAAAAAGATACTTTAGTGAAAGGAGAAAAGTGAATTTCTGCAAGAGTAAAGGGAAATAGTGGAGAGAGGTGGGAAGTCAAACTGGAATGACTGTTATGTTCTGGAGCAGTGCTGTTGATGGGGACTTTCACACTGAGTGGGCTGGTTTAGGGACTTTCCATTGCAGATTGAGCCTTCTGTGCCCTCCCTGCACAGCCTAGGAAAGGTGAAGTGGGATGCTTTGCAGCAGGTGCAGCACCCCTATCTTTCCCCAATGTCCCCACTTCCTTTACAAGGGGTTTGTACTCTGATGTTTGTTCCTAATCCCATCTTCTGCTCCCCCATCCCACAGGAACCCTGGATCTGGAGGAAGATGGTGATCTCATCACAGTAGAGTTCGATGACGGGGACACAGGACGCATCCCACTGTCTCACATTCGGCTTCTCCCACCTGACTACAAGATCCAGTGTGAGTCTTGCTGTTCAGTTTTTTGCAAGATGCTTCCCACTCTGACATATATGTGGAGTTTGGGGTGCTTTCCTCAAACTTTGGGACAAGTTCACAGACTTTCAGTCACAAAGATTGCACCATCAATTGCAGAACACAGTGCTGGGGTGGGATATCACCCATAAGGAATAAGGCCCAGTCCCTATTGCAGATTTGGTTGGGATACTTTCACTATATCACATCTCTGTTTTATGTGTTATTTGACTGCATTTGAACATCTCTTTGACCTGTTCCAGGTGCTGAGCCTTCCCCCGCCCTTCTGGTGCCCAGCACCAAGCGCCGTAGCCGTAAATCCAGCAAAGACACTGGAGAAGGAAAAGAGGGAGCTGCACTGGGGTCAGAGGAGCCTGTGTCAAAGGGCAAAGGGCGAGGGAGAAAGCCAAGTGTCAAGGCCAAAGCTGGTAAGTTGCCACACTGCCAGGCCTGGAGCTGAGGGAATCTTTGCACAGTTCCCCACTGTTCTCCCCAAGTCGGAGCTGTTGCTTGGAGCAGGATTTGGATGAGGATGGATGCATTGCCTGAATGCAGAGCACCCGTGCATCTCACTCTGCTGTGGCTACAGTTTACAGGAGGCTGGCTTGCAAGCTGGCCTGTGCTCTGACAGCCTCCTTCTGTCAGTCAGGGATGTGGAGCAGAGTCCCTTTTTCAGCTGAGCATCTCTGCAGCCATCAATAGGGCCAAAGGTGCAGGAGATTTGTAGTTTGGTTCTCCTGAAGTTGAAGCAGCACCCCTGGGCATTGTCCATCACTTCTCACAAGTACTGGCACCAGGCCAGGCAGTTCAGTGAGCAGTGAGGACACCCCCTGTGCTCCTTTGGGGGTAGCTGAGCAGGCAGGAGCAAGCCATGCTTGGCCAGAGACCAGTCAGCACTGGTGTCTGGTTGTGTCTGAGCTAATAAAGCCCATCTGGAGGGATAACATCATGTCTTTGTGTTTCTTCCCCTCTGCAGAAGAGGCTGCCTTGCCTGAAGAGAAGGATCAGGTGGACTCTTCACCTGTTACCTCCTCAGTCCCAGAGAAGCCGGCCTGCTTGAGCAAGCCAAGCATGAAGGGGTCACGAAAATCACAACCGCTGCCGACTGGAGGCTCTCCTGCTCCCACAGAGGAAAAGCGGTCAAAAGCCAGCAAAATGAAGATCTCCACGAAGCTGCACAGCCCCCCACAACCCTCTTACCAGCCTGCTGTGTTCGGCAGCATCCTCGGCACGGAGCCCTACAGCGATCTCCCGGGAACGCTGGCGGCCTTTGGCTCCAGCGATGCTTCGGTGTCCAAAGCCAAGGCCAAGAAAGGGCGGCCCACTGAAGAGACACAAGAGTTTGGCACCATGGTCAAGGCTCAGAGGAAGCATGACAACGAAATCCTGATCAAGCTGGACCATGAGGGTGTGATGTCTCCAAAGACAAAAAAGATGAAGGAGGCAATGAGGATGCTGGAGGACTCGAACCTGGCCAATCGCAGAGATGGGAAGAGTCTCTTGGGGCTGGGCTATTCTGCTGCAGTGAGTGTGGAGGGCAAGCAGAAATCTTCCCGAGCCAAGGTGGCTGAGGGAGACCCTTCCCCTTCCAGCTTTGGAGGAAAGTTTGATTCCTCAGCAGAGAGCCTTGCTGCCTCGAAGGACCAGGAAGAAAAGGCAGCAGGTCCAGCAGATGTGGAGGAGTCTGAGAGCAACAGCAGCGACAGCAGCTCAGAGTCAGAGGGAGAAGAGGAGGCTGAGAAGAACCAAGGGGAAGCCCAGGATAGCAGCTCAACTAGCTCAAGAGCATCCACCCCTCTCTCTTCCTCCAACTCCTCCTCTTCTTCCTCTTCTAGCAGCAGCTCCTCTTCATCTTCATCTTCCTCCTCTTCCTCCACCTCATCAACCTCTTCTTCATCAAGCTCCAGCTCTTCTTCCTCCTCCACTACGGATGAAGATTCCTCCTGTAGCTCTGACGACGAAGTAGCTGAGGCCCAGCCGAGTTCCTCGGTGCAGCAAACCCTCCCACCCAAGCAAACCAAGCAGGCAGGGAAATCCCGGGCGTCCTCCCACCCGCAGAGCCAGAAGCAGCCGGCGCAGCAGCCGGCGCAGCAGCCGGCGCAGCAGCCGGCACCGCCGCAGAGCGGCAACAAGAGCCGGCCCAAGAAGCGCGAGGGCATCCACCTGCCCACCACCAAGGAGCTGGCCAAGCGCCAGCGCCTGCCCTCCGTGGAGAACAGGCCCAAGATCGCTGCTTTCCTCCCGGCACGGCAGCTGTGGAAGTGGTTTGGCAAACCCACACAGGTAAATGCTCCATAGTGCTCGGCACTGGTTTTGCCTTCTGGTGCTTCTTCCCTTTTCCTGGGGTGATGGAACTGCTGGCATGGTGTGCCAAGTGTCCACTATGCAGGGAGATGGGGGTTGGCTTTCACTGTGCTGGGGAAGCCATTCTGTGTGGTGTATCCCTCTGCTCCAGTTCCTGTGGGAATACTGTGGCACTGCCAACAGCAAAGGGATGCACGTGGGACAGGGCAAACAGTGGTGTGTAGGGAAAATATGGGTGATCCCTGTCTGACCACTTGCATGATCCTCTCTTGGCAGAGACGAGGAATGAAAGGGAAGGCCAGGAAGCTGTTCTACAAGGCCATCGTGCGGGGCAAGGAGATCATCCGCATCGGCGACTGCGCGGTTTTCCTCTCCGCTGGCCGCCCCAACCTGCCCTACATTGGCCGGATCCAGAGCATGTGGGAATCCTGGGGGAACAACATGGTGGTCCGAGTCAAATGGTTTTATCACCCAGAAGAAACCAACCCTGGCAAGAAACTCAATGAAGGCAAGGTAGGCTGGTCTCCTTTGCTGATAGGGCTGCAAAGCTCTTTGCTCCCTTTTGTTTCCAACAATGAAGAAAACACCCAAGGCCCAGTTTGTTACTGGTACCCTGAAGGGGGTGGCCCCATTCTTTCATCTTGTTGGGGCTGCCTATGGTGTGGGCAAGCCCAGTGTTGGCCTCTTGAAGAAGGGAGGGGTGGGTTTCTTTGTATCAGGAAATAAAGACTTTTGCGCGCATCCAAAAAAAGTGTCAAGAGCCAGATCAAGTCTTTAAAGTGTAAGAAGGATGGGCCTGGTGCTCAGAAGCACTTAATTTTGCACATGTGTGCAGCTGGTTTACAACAGGATTTATTCTTAGTGGCAGTGGGCAGGGGTTGAAGTTCCAAAAGCACATGTGGTGGGCAGGAGGTGATGGCATGGAAAAACAACAAATTCATCAGGTTTTCATTTCTGTTTCCTCTTTTCTTCTTGGGCACAGCGCTGGGATCAAAAATCAGGCAGGAGTCTGGCCACAGCTTTGCAGGCATCCAACCAGAGGAAGGACTTTATGGAGGTTGGTGAGATGGGGGGAAGGCTGGGAGGGAATGATGGGTACCCTGTAACAAATAAATACTGCTGGGAAATGCCCCCCAAACTTCTCTGGCTCTTGCTTTCTGCCTTGGCTGCAAAGTCTGCAGTGCCCAGGACTTGGGATGGATATTTCTGGGAGGGTGGGTGTAGCTGCAGGTGCTGGGTGTGGAGAAGAACAGGGAGCTGGTATCCAGCACCCATCTTTGCATTTGCATCCTTGAAATGAGAATGACAAACTCCTGGCCTCCATATTTCCCTGTCTGTATGCTGGGCAGCTGCAGCATTCCCATCAGTGGGAGCCAAGTGAAAGCCAGGGCTCAGGTTCAGTGGGCTGGAGGGATTGTCCAGCCATGGACCTCGGCAGATTCCCAGTGTCCCTCCCCTGGGCTGGCTGTTGGGGTGAGTGAGATGTTCTTGAGTGTGAACAGAGTCCTATCCCATTATGATGAGTGTTTTTCCTACTTGAAGATGATGCTGTAAATGTTGTGTGATCTAATGGCTCCTTTTTTTCCCACCTCCTTCCTTCTCTTCCTGTTGTGCAGAGAGCCCTCTACCAGTCCTCTCACGTGGATGAAAATGATGTCCAGACCATCTCACACAAGTGTCTTGTTGTTGGTCTGGATCAATATGAGCAGATGCTGAAGACAAAGAAATACCAAGACAGTGAGGACCTCTACTACCTTGCAGGGACCTACGAGCCCACCACGGGCATGATCTTCAACACTGACGGGGTCCCTGTCATCTGCTGACTGCCCAGGGGACACATGCCACCCCCTGGGAAGGGATGGGACAAACCTGAGGACGTGCCTGTTCAGACGACATGATTGTTTCTTTCAATGCTCATTTCTGTGTCACACTACAGACAGGAGAGCACGAGAGATGTGAGGAGGAAGGAGAAGGCTGAAGAAAGGGGTTGGGGAAGCAGTTACAGGACTCGAGGAAAATGCCATTGGGGATGGTGGTGGTGGTGCTTGAACCCCGAGGCTCTTCTGGAAGTGGCTTTAAGTAAGGTGACACTTGACCAACTTCTCCCTTCCTCCTTTTGGTCCAGGAAAGCACATGGGTCTCGTGATCATTTCACCAGCGGGACCCCCCGGCAGGAGGGATCCCTTTTGTGTCATTTTTCCCCATCAGTAACTCGGAAGCCGCCCGCGCGTGGAAGGACCCTCTTGCCTTCTGCGTGCGCTCCTCTCCGTCCTTATATTCCCTTTCCTGCTTAGTTTCGCATGACCCTTTATAGGAAGGACAGGGTGAAAGAGAAAGGAGATGAGTCTCTCTCAGCGCCTCGTCTCGATCCTCTCAGCGCCTTTTTGCCGTTCCTTTTCCCTGGAGGCCCCTCCGGCAGCGTGTGGAGCACGACAGGGCAGGGCTGGCCCCAGCACAGAGATGGCAGAAGAGAATCCTCTGGCCTGGAAGGAGCCAGGTGGAAGAGGAGCCAGCATCCAGTCTGGGACACTTCCTTCCCACTGCCTTGAACAAGCAGTCTGAACCCTCTGCAGCTCTGCACCCCTTCTGCCCTGCGAAGGTGCTGGAGGGAGCAAGCAGGTGGCAAGGGGGGTGACACGTGGCAAACTGAGACCTCATCTTGGAGTGTGCAGTGAAGGAGCAGGAAACGACTGGGAAAAGCTGCTGCTTGGTGCTTGGAGGAGAGAAGATCAGAGGCCAGTGGATTCTGGCATCCCTCACCCAGCTTTACCCGCCATGCCTTGCCTGCGCTGAGACGTGGAGCTGCTGGGAAGCCTTGCCCATCATTTGAAGGGAACGGGGGCAGCGTGTGCACCCGGCTGTGCCTGCCCGCGGCGCTCCCTCAGCCAGAGCCCCGCTGCCACCTCGGGCTCAGGGACTGCACCCTTCAGCTTCCTCCATCCATGGAGGAGCTGAGCTCCCCTTGGGCACACGCCGGACCCGCGGCACCACTGCTGCTCCAGGGTTACACCTGGCAAGAGGGAACACTGGAGGAGAACCTGAGGAGGACGACGCACCATCCTTGCACTTAAAACAAAACTCCAAGAGACGCACTGATCTTTGCAACTCCCGACTCGCACTACGGATCGCCGGGACGCGGAGTGGGGCCCGGCTCGGCCCAGGCTCCGGTGGGGAGACGCTAAAGCCAAGGACAGATTGGAAACTCTCCACCCTGGCTGCGTACCAGAGACTGGAGGCCGGGGCTCAGGGGTGAGGGACAGCCCCACAGAGTTAACCCTCGTCCTTTTAACAAACCACATGGTGCTGAGCTCGTACCATCTCCACCCCGGGCCACCGGCGCCCCGGCACGGCGGACAGTGACGGTTCTAGCCTGTACAGTTTTAATGTACCAAAAGACTCTTTAGCCCTCCTGTATTATAAGTCTTTAAATGGATTCAACTTTTTAATTATAAATATAAATATAAATATATATATATAAATATAAACTTTTTAAAACTGTGAAAAAAATTATGAAATTATAAAAAACAAAAAAAGAAAAAAACCCACAACGGCAGAAAAGAACACAGTCTGACGTTTAGAATATTATTTTTTATTTCCTGTTGGATTGTGATTGTAAATGATCTGGGAACAGGCACACCCCCCACGCTCAAAGTGTACTGTACTTCTAGAAGCAAATTGTGTGAGCATATTTTAAAGAGCGAGAGAGAGAGCGCGCGAGAGAGATTTTATGCTAATGTTAAATAGAAAGCACTTAAAACCCACTGCCTTCTATGGAACACAAGGATATTTCAGACAATCGAGAGGAAAGGAGAGCCAGGTTTTTGTCTTTTTGTTTTGTTTTGTTTATGTTTTGTTTAAAACAATTTTTTTGGCATTCTGTTTGTTGGAGAACTCCGTGTGATCTTTTTTCATAAAAAAAAAAAAATCTAATTGAAAAAAAGCAACCCAACGAAGCATCTTTCTTTGTCTCGCTTGTCCTGACCACAGGGTTTTTCTCCCCTTGGTGGCAATGATGGCTTTTTGGCTCAGCCCCTGCCCTGGAGAAAGACACAACCCAGGTGCTTGGTGGCTTTTTGGGGAGAACCCATCCGTGTGATGTGGTGGCACCGATGGACAGGACTGGACACTGGAGTAGAGGTGTCTGCTGGACCGGGCCTGTGGGCTGGAGGTGTGAGTCCTCCCCCTGCCACCATGCTCAGGGCACCATGTGCTGAGGATGAAACGCTGGATTTGCTCTTTTTGGTGTGAGCTGCACTTCCTACAGGCGGGAGCTTGGCACGGCCAGACCCTCCCGTGCTGCGGGGGTCGGGTCGGGGCCAGGCCTGGCACTCGCTGGCTCCTTGGGCTTGATTCCCTGGGAGGTGGCACCTGCCAGTTGGCACAGTGAGGTACAGCTGGTCCCAAAACGTGGTGTTGGCACTTTCTCCTGATGTTTTCTGCTCCTCCTGGCCTGTTCCCTCTCCCGTGTGCTGCCCACGGCAGTTTGCAGGCTGGCAGGGGTTTGGTGTAACCCGGTGATGTGTTCAATCACCTCAGGTGACAAAGGGGGCACTGAAGATAGGGAGCAGCACAAGGGGCACCCCAAAACCCAACAGGACAGGCAGCAGGCACCACCCTGTGTGTGTTTGCCAGCCCAGCCCAGCCCACCACCAGCAGTCAAGTGCCAGTGGCACAGCTAAGGACCAGCCATTGTTGCAAAGACATTTAATTATTTAATCAGCTTCACTTACATCCTGCATTAAATCTTGAAGCTCAGCAGTGGCCTGCAGGTGGCACTGGCAGTGCTGTAGCCTTGGGACCCCCCCTCTACCCCTTGCAAAGGAGCAGATTCACAGTGTGGGGTGGGGGGAGGCAAGACCCTGCCTCTGTTGCAGTTAGAGGGGGGTAAAACAAGATACAATTTTAAAACTTTTTTCCCCAGCCATATGATTCGCATATTTAGGGAGGGACTGTGATTTCAAGCCATTCCTGGTGAAAACCTGCAGCACCATCAATGGAAGTCGAGATCCACCCTCCCAGAGCCACGGGGGCCTGAAGGAGTGTTTCTTTCCTCTCTTACTCCTCTTCTTCCTCACCAGCCCTCCATCACCCTCCTCCCCAGTGCTGGTCCTATTCCCTTTGGGATTTGGCAGTATTTTCTTCCTCCTGTCAATGGCTTGGTGCAAACAGAAGATCCCCAACCTTCACTGGAGAGATGCACATTGCTGATGGGGAGACCCCCAAAAGCAACAAGAACTGTCCCCTGGGGTGGGAGGAATGTCACCCCAAGCACTGGCCCTGCACAGTGCCTGGCTGGACAGCACAGGCCGTTTGGGAATGCCACAGCCCTGTGCCAACAGGATACCAGTCCTTGTCCATGCTGGGGTGGCTTTCTGGCTCCAGGCTCCCTCCTTGAGGAGGGATGTGGGGCGCTGGGGACCATGGTGGGAAGCAGGTCCCATCCTGTCCCCGTTGCCCGGCCCCAGGGCTCAGTACCCCGAGGTAAAGGAGCCATTGGAGGTTTCGGTGTAGAAACAGGTGCTGTGGGAGGTACTGGTGAGGCTGTAGGCAAAATACGCCACGGCCGAGCCCAGCGTCAAGCCCGTCATGTAGGACACGGTCATGGTGTTCCCTGTGGGAAGGGACATGGGGTGTCAGGGTGCTGTGGCCACACCATGGGGCATTCCCGGGAGGGCTTGGTCCTACCTGCCAACTCCCGCTGCTCCGGGCTCACTTTGCCTGCGGCCAGGATCATGGGGACGCTGCCGAAGTAGCCGTTGGTGATGCCCATGAGGAGGGAGAAGATGCAGGGCCAGGCGGGGTGGCCGAAGGTGGGCTGCCCATTGGGGTAGACGCACATGATGAAGAGGGGGATGAAGACCACGCGGAGGCAGGAGTAGACGAGGAGGTGGGTCCCTCTCCAGTCGTAGGGCAGGGCAGCCAGGATCTGCAGCGAGGGGCAGAGATTCTATTGGGGGGGATGAGGAGGTTGGGGAGGGTCCTGCTGTGCCCAAAATGGGGCAACAAGGAGATGAGGTGGTGGAAAGATCAACTGCTGTGGGAACCCAACCTTGGCCATGCTGCTGAGCACCAGCCTCACACTGGTTAGACCCCTGTGGGTGGAGATGACCCTTGGTGGAGCCAAGTGGCTTAGAAAGAGGGCACCAAAGGAGGACAGACCCCCACAGTGCTGGCTCTGGCCTTTCTCCTACCTTGCCGACAAAGTCAGAGAGGTTGAAGATGGCCATGATGAGGATGGGGAGCCATTCCCCCAGCGTGCAGTTGTGGATCTCCGACTCCAGCCCGGGAAAGAGGCACAGCGTGATGAAGTAGGTCATGGCGATGGAGAGCATGTAGGCCCAGATGAGGCGGGACACGACGTAGCGGTAGAGCAGCATGTCTGGCAGGGACAGCACAGCTCAGCCAAAACTGCAGCCCAGCCCCCTTGCAGAGCCTGAGAGCTTTGTCTGACCCCCAGGAGTGCCTTCTAAAGATGGGTTTGCCCCATGGTTATGGGCACATCATTAGGAAAGGGATCATAGAAAGGTTTGGGATGGAAGGGACTGTTAAAGACCATCCAGTTCCAACCCCCAACTGACACCTTCCCCTATCCCAGGTTGCTGCAAACCCCGTCTAACCTGGCCTTGGACACTTCCAGGGATGGGGCAGCCACAGCTTCTCTGGGCAGCATGTGCCAGGGCCTCCCCACCCTCACAGGCAAGAATTTCTTGATAATATCCCATCTAATCCTGTCCTCTTGTCAGTTTGAAGCCATTTCCCTTTGTCCTGCTATTCCATGCCCTTATCCAAAGTCCCTCTCCAGCCTTGGGAATGATCCTCCCCCATAACACTGGGTCACCAATCATTTATCCCACCCCAGGGGCATGCCTTTCCCCCGAGCCCACCACTCACCTCGGAAGCTGGGCCAGCTTTTCTTGATCTTGGGCCGAGGGACGTCGAAGCGCATGTAGGTGCCACTCCCAGCCAGCTCAGCTTCGGGGCCGGGGCTGCCCCGGGGGGAGCTCGGCTGCCCCTGCTCCCGGTTTTCCTGGATGAGGGGAGAGGGGACAGCAGTGCTGAGGTGCAGCGGCAAAGAACCCCAGGGGCCGGCAGGGAAACCCACCCTTGGCTTACAAATCGGACGTCCTCCGAGGTGACGTCGTGGTGGACGCGGTAGCCGGTGCCGGGGTCGCCGGCCCCGCGGCTCTCCGGGAGGCCCTTGCGGGAGCAGTCGGTGTAGTAGCGCACGAAGCGGGTGCGCTTCACCAGGAGGTGGAGGATGAAGCACGTCAGCTCCATGCCGATGGAGATGAAGAAGAAGATGACGGTGTTCTCCTTCTCGTCCGACAGCAGCAGCTTGGTGAAGATGCGGCTGAGCGAGATGATGACGCCGGCGGTGCCTGGTGGTGTGGGACAGCTGTCAGTGTTGGCCAAGCCCCACTGAATCCCAGCTCAGGGATCCTCATCACCCCCCACCGTGTGGATGTGATGCTTCCCGGTATAGAGGAGTCACCAGCAGTGATTTTGGGCTGATAAAGCTCCTGGCAGACATCCCACCCCCAGCCCGGCATGGCAGTGCAGGGACTTAGAAACCAGTAAAGCCCCTGGTTTTCTGGGGAGCACCCTGTGGTATCCCTGATCTGCTGGCAACCCAGCTGGGCTGTGGTGAGGCCAGTGGGGACCCAAGTGTGGCTCACTGGGGCCCCAGGAAAAGGTGCAAGTCCATGTGTCAGTGCCTGTGGGTACTTACTCTCACCCGTCATCACTCCCTGCGTGTAGCGCTTGGGCAGCAGCCCCGTGTAGCCGTAGAAGCTGGATTGCTGCACTTCAGGAGAGATGCACAGAGGGGAGAAGGAGGGATTATTGGTGCAGCCAAAACTCCGGGAAGGGGGGAGAAATCCCAGAGGGAACCCATGTGCTGTGGCAACTGGGAGCTGCTCCTTCCAGCAGCCTCCTTGCTCCAAAAGCAGGAAGGCCTTTTTTCCCCTCCATGGATGTCCAATATGCCTGTTCCCACCCAGAGTGGCCACCAGGTGTGGGGGCTTGGCATGCCACCATGGTGGCCCAGATCAGTCGTGTCAGTGACCAGTACACGGTTTGGTGCTGGTGCCCCTGGCCAGTCCCACAATGCCTGGACAGAGGTGGATGGGATGGGGCAGGGACCTGAGGGTTATAGGGATCAGAGCAGGAGGGTGTCCCAGGAGACCACGGCTCAGGGATGGGGCTGTTTCCCACCCCTACCTGCCATGCCCCAGCCCAGCTGCTCTGCCACATACCTGTGCAGCCAAAGGCCACCACCCCAACAGCCACCAGGTTGATGGCGTAGGCTTGTCTGCGGCTGAACAGCTCCAGCCACACGTCACAGATGCTGACAAAGAGCAGGGGCCCCAGGGCGAAGAGGTAGCCTGTGGGGAGGAGACAGAGGTGGTGGCAGGGGCAGAGCATGGGCACAGAACTGCCTGGGGGTACAGGGACCCCACTCACCCACGGAGATCCGGGTGTGCAAGCTCAGCAGCTCCACCAGCGCGTTGTTGAGGATGACGGCCACCAAGGCCACCAGGATGTAGGTGAGGCTCATGTCAAAGACAATGGAGGTCCCTGAAGAGAAGCAGGTGATGGGGGGACAAGAGTTCAGCTCCCTTGGAAGTGGGATTGAGCTCTCTCCAGGTTTGGGGTGTCAGGGATGTGCTGGAGCTGCTCCAGACCTACCTGGGTATTTATGGTGCAGGTAATCCACATCGGTGATAAAGCTGTTGTAGGGCAGGAGAAATCCCACCCCAGCCAGCAGCATGGCAAAATAAATCCCATGGTATCGATCCTGGGGCTCGGGGTCCTCAGAAACTGCCCCAGAAGAGGAAAGAAAGACAAAAAGACATGACAGCAGCATTGCTGCCCCCCTGGGACCCACGTCAGACCCCAGCCTTGAGGCAATGAAACAGCCCAGCTCCCTGTAGATGCACAAATAAACAGCCCCAGCTCTGAGAAGTTCCTTCCCTAAATAAAGACATTTCAGTGGAGACCCAGGAGGCAGGAAAACATCTGGGCTTTGGGGGTCTGGTGAGTTTTAATTGCAGCTAAACAAGCTGAGAGCCAGGCAGTGCAGGTGACAGCACAAGTCAAGGTGCAGGAAGGGTCAAAGGTGGGTGTGGAGGTGGGCAGGGCTGCCTCAGGATGTGGAGCAGGGCTGGGGTGAATCCCAGGAGTGTCTCTGAGTCCAGCATGGAGAAAGATGAAGCTGCAGCCTGGGGGTGAGCCTGACAGGAGAACCTGGGCACCAATCCTCAATGCCTTGCCAGGCTGCAGAGCAGTCATAGGATGTGCTGGTGGCTCACATGGGTAAAAAAAGTGATGAAAAAGGGTAGTGGGCAATATTGTGATATTTCAGGCTATTTGTGGCTATTAAACCCAGGAAGCTCCTAAGCGGGTGGGAAAGCAGCAGGGAACCTGGCTCCTGCCTGTGGGTCAGCTTGGGCCGTGCCTGCCCTCACCTGGCTCCATGAAGGTGAGCACGCCCTTGGCCTGGCTGCCCCGCTGCAGCTCGTCCTCCTCCAGCTGGTAGCTGTCGAAGCTGAAGCTCATCACCACATTCCCCTCCGGCGTTGCCGCCGGGCTCAGCTCCTTGAAGCGCTCGGCTCCCACCGAGCCCATCCTGGCCACCCTGAGGGGGAGAGAGCAGTGACAGTGACACCCCGGGGTGCACAGGTCCCCCCCGGGTGATGCCAGCGGTCTGCAAGGGATGATGACACGTGGGTGGCCCTGAGCCTTGTCCACCTCGCTGTATCACAGCGGTTCTGATGGCTTTTTCCACCTGGAAAGATGATTTCCCCGAGGCAAATGGGATCCACCGACCTTCTGAGCAGAAGTTTGGCTTTGGGGTGGTGAGCAGTGCTCGTGGGGCACCCACACGAGCCACCCCCGAGGCACAGCACCTCACTGGGATGCTACCAAAGGCAAACGCCACTGTGATTTCCAAAAGCAATTAGAGAAATTAATGGATGAAATCCACTCAGGGAAGGCGGCTGCAGGGAAGATCCCGGCTGCCTCGGGAAGCCCTCGCTCCGTGCAGGCAGCACATTTGCTCTGCTTTTTGCCCTTTTCAGCATCTCTGGTGCCTGAGGCTGGGGCAGAGCCACCGGCCCGGGCAGGCAAACTCCTGCAGCTTTTAGAGAGGGGATGGGATTTGACCCTGCTTTTTTCAGATCTGCTTCTCTGGGGGATCAGAGCCAGCACGGACCTGCCAGAGAGACCCCAGCATCACACCTGAGGGGCTGCACTGAGTGCATCCCAAAATGAGCTCTCCAAATACCTGACATCCTCCAGTGACCCCACCAGAGCCATCCAAAACAGGCTTCCTCCCTGTGGTTCAACCCCAGGGGGCTGCTCTGAATTCCTTGTTTGTCCCCAGCCCACCTCCTGCAGATGTCCCTGGTATCCGGGGGGGGTGGTGGTGGTGGTGGTGAAAAAAATCTCCTCCAAGGCAGTAGATTGAGTCAGGCAAGGGAGGAAAAATCAATGACAGTGATTTCTTTGGGCTCCCTGCCAGACATGGCGTTTGCAGGAGCAGAGAGGTTTTCCAGCTGCCAGGACATGTTGGATGCTGGAGGGCCCTGAGGTGTGGGGCAAACGTGGTGCCCACAGACCCTGTCAGTGAGTTCCTGGAGCCTAAAATGCTTCTCTCATGCAGGGACAGGTGCACAGGGCAGCGCTGCCCCCGCTCCGAGGCTGTGCTGAGGTCACAGCACTGCTGGGGGGCTGGGATGGGGTCCCCCTCCCGCACCGTGCTGGGGTTCACCCCAACACCCCCCATCCCAGAGCACCGCGAGCAGAACAGCCCAGCAGGGCACGTTGTCTTGGGGACACCGCTCCATCCTGCTGCTCCCAGGGGAGCTGCCTGCAATCCCCTTCACCCACACCCTCCTGTGCCTGCTGCCACCCCAGGCAATAAATCCCAGCGGGAAGCATCTCCCGGGATGCCGGGAAGCCTGTTGCATGGTTTTTCCATAGCAGGAATCCCAGCTGGAGAGCATACCAGCTGGGAAAGCCTCGTACGTACTGTGTGTGGCCCAAACTTCCTGGGGCCGGGAGCAGAGCGGGATGCGGGATGCGCTGCACAGCCGCGGCGCTGGACCAGCCTCCGGCACTCTCCGCCTCGCTCCCCCGAGCATCCCTGCGCTGCCGTAAATTGGATTTTCTCCTCCCGCTGGATTTACATCCGTCTGCCCCTACGGATTTATACCCTGCCGCCCCTGTGGCCCCAGCGTGGGGGCGGGGGCGTTTCTCCATCGCGGGCAGGGGTGGGAGGTCTCGCCCGAGAGGAGCCCTTGCCCCGCTGCCCCCCGGCTCTGCGTGACCCCGGGCACCGCAGCCATCCTGTTAGGGCACAAAAGCCATTTTTGCTCTGGCAAAAGGGTCTCCCGACATCTTGCCAGCGGCGAAGTTGCCATAAACGGGGGGAATTCAGCAACCCACGTCCCCTGTCTGAAAGAGAAGCTCCTGGCCGGGCGGAGCGCGGCCGCGGCCGCGCCCGGAGGATGCTCGGGGGAGCCGGGACGATGCTCAGTGGGGCCAGGGCGGGCGGGGGCTCGGAGCGGCGGCTTCCCCTCCTTTCCCCCCGCTCCCCGGCGGTCCCGGCCGAGCACAACAGGTCGCGGCGGTTCTTACCTCGCTCCGCCGCGGCGGCTCTGCGGCACCGGCGCTGGCCCGCCCCGCTCAGCCCCGGCGGCCGCCGGGCCCCGGCCCCGCCATACCGGAGCCTCCGCCGGGAGGGGGCCGGCACCGAGTGCGGCGGCGGCGCGGAGCGGGGGCGGCCCCGGGTCTGCCTCCCCCCGGGTCTGCCTCCCCCCGGGTCTGCCTCCCGCCCGCCCCCCGCTCCTCCCCCGAGCCCCCCCGCCGGCCCCGGGGCCGCGGGAGAGGCTTTCCCGATGCACGCCCGTACCCCTGTCCATAGACACCGCCTGTAGGTACCGCCTAGAGGTACTGGCTAGAGGTGCCTTGGAGGCATTTCGGAGGTCCGGAGCTAATTGCGAAGAGAGATTAATTAGGAAGAAAGCCCCGGTAATTTCATTTGGGGCATGAGCTTTTCAAGGAGAGGGTCATTCCTCTCCTGTGAAGGGTTTTGTCTAAGAGGGGCTGATGGAATCAGGATGGATGGGTGGACAAAGGGCGGGATGGATGGATGGATGGATGGATGGATGGATGGATTGCAGCTCTGGTTAACAGAACACAGCAATCCCCCAGCTTTTTGAGGAAACAGCCAAGAGAGTCTCTACTTCCCTTCAAAATCAGGGAATGGAAGCAGAGGAGGAAGGCAACCAGCAACATGGGGCAGTGTGGATATCTGTCCAGGGAGAAGACACATGTCCCCAAGGTGGGTGACCCAGGCAAGGACCTCGTGGGTGTCCCCACCCCTCCTGGGCTGAGTGAGCTGGCCCAGGCTGCAGGCTCCATCACGGGGATCTGATGCTTTTTTCCAGGAGCAGCAAGGCATAGAGTGGGGACTCAGCAGGTGCCTGGGGGACCATCCTTGGGCTCTCCCCTCGGAGTGTGTGAGGATGGAGGCAGCAGGAAGGAGGAGAGGAACCATCCCTGCTCCAGGCCGTGGCTGCACCGTGCCGGGTTGTGAATTACAATCTCCTCGCAGTCAATAAATGCTGCGCTGTGTAAATCGGCGTGTGGGGCTGGGGACGCGCTGCTGCTGCTGCTGCTGCCGCCAGAGGAAATGAGAGACACAACCGCCTGCACCGCCTCAGCCCTTCTGAGGGAGCGGGGCTGGGGAAAGGGTCTCCTGCAAATTCAGCACAGGGAAGAAAACAGGCCAGGTGGAAATTTCCATCTTTTCTCCTTGGCTGAAATAGCCGGAGTTTGGCTCAAAGCGCACCTGACTGCTGTGCCAAGCACGGCCTGGAGCCGGGGCTCAGCCTTCCCTGCTCCCCTCTGAGCTGAGCACCTGCACAGCTCGGCCCTCTGGTGCAAACAGGGATTTTTTTGGGCTGTTTGTTGTTTGGGTTGTTTGCTGTGGCACATTTGTTCAGCTCTAATTTCATAGTATCGTTGTAAAATCTCAAAGCACCTCACTCCCCTTGGGGTACATCCCCTTCCTCTACACCAGACTCCATCACCCTCTTCCAGGAACCTTGGAAATGTAAAAACAAAACGGGGGGGTGAGTGTGTGGGGGGGTTCCCTGGCCGTGTCTGCCGCTGGTTGGCACCCAGACAGTGCGAGTGCTCCACGAAAAGAGCAGGATGAGCTGCAGCATATGTGCACCCGCCTTTTCCCGGCGCTCGCCAGGCAGCATTACTCACCACAGGGATTCCCCCCAGGAGCTGGTTCTCCCCATTCCAAAGCCCCAGGAGCAGAAGCAGGGGTGGTCCTTTAGAGACACCCAAGCTGAGGGAGGGGAGCACCTCGGCTCCCAAGTGGATGTGGTGTTCTCCGAGCTGCAGGGAGACGCTGCAACCAAACACCTGGTGGCAAAGATCAAGTTTTAGCCTCCTCTCTAAAACCACACGATCAAGACATCCTCATTTCAGGGGACAAGGGGGTTCTCTTCCAACTGCTCCTGCTCTAGGTGTGACAGAGCCATGCTGGGATACCCAAGGAAGCTGCTACAGCTTGGAGCTCTACAGGGAAAAGGGGGAGATGAATCCATCAGGGTGAACTTCTCTGGGTGCTTTCCCTCTGCTTTGCCCATCCCCAAGACACAAACAACACTGTCCTCCCTCCCAAAATGCCAAGGTGGCCCCTGAGCATGGGCTGAGCTGCCTCTGCCTGACAAGGGTACGGGGGTCCCACGGGCTGCACTCTCCTGGAGTTTTGCTGGGCTCTTCAATTTTTTAAGCTGGCCCTGAATAATTCAGCTTCCACATAGTTGGCTCAAGGTTGGCGAGCTCAGATGCTCCTTGGGTTTCTGCTTGACCCACTTTAACAGCCAGGAAAACCAGCCAGGCATGGTGCTCCTGGTCCCAGGCATCCTGGTCCCTGTGGCATGAGGGACATCCCGTACACACAGCCCCAGCCTCGAGTTTTACCCCCACACCCTGCATCCAACAGCCTCATCCTTCACCCACACTGCAGATTTTTAGAGGTATTTTTTCATTCTCTCCTTCTCCTGCTTCTCCCTGCTGTCCCATGGCTCCCAGCATGAGTGGGTGCATCCCAGCAGTGTTTGCAGGATTACAAGGAGGGATTTGCTTGGCTCCATGAACCAGCCAACACCCTGTGGCCACCTTGCTCCTTGCTATGCAGAGCCTCACCTCACTTCCCAGGAGCCTGGATGAACATTGCCTAATCCTGCCGGCAGAATAAGAAGCTGCTGATTCATTTGGCTCTGAGATGCTGGATTAGGACGATCTCCAGAAATGTCCTGTATTGTTGTTTCTTTCCTTGCCCTTCCAGCCGAGTCAGGTTTTATTAATCATTGCTGTTGCAGAGGGGAGAGGAAGGAGAGACCTTTCAGTTGCCTGCACACCAAAAACCTCAAGCCAAGGCTTTAAACTCTTGGGGATCATGGGAATGGGCTGTCCCTACTGTCCCCATCCCAGTGGGCACAGCCACGAGCCATCCCTTGGCTAAGGAGCTCCTTAACCAAGCCCTGCTCACTCTGCCAGGCTGCCCTGGTTATTCTGTGCCCCAGGGGTGTCCCCTCTGCACCAGCTGGGGTGGGTGACACTGGGGTGGGCAGGCAAAGGGATGAAACATCTGCACCCCCTTCCCACACCCCCTGGCTCAGTGCTCCCCGGGAGCGCAGCACATGCATCTTTTCCACTTCACAGGAAGAAGAGGCTGTTCTCAAGCCTGCAATCCCCTCTTGGAAAAGCTCCTTTAAATAGCATTGCATCCTTTGCATCCTTCCCCGGGGTCTGCTCCCAACGCTGGCCGAGCGTGTCGTGCCAGCGCCAGGAGCATCCTCGGCAGCAGCGGCTTTGCACGGAGACGGCGGGGATTAATCAGGGATGTTGCCTCTTGGCCAGAGTCACACTCAGGGGATTACTGGGGCCTGCGAGGAGCAGGGAGTAGCCAGGGAATTTGTTCAATGCAAGTGGAGGGGTTTGTCACAATCCGATTGCAGGCGAGCAGAAATCCCCAGTGCTGGCAGGAGCTCAGCACTGGAGGCCGCAGGGATTAACTGGTTTTTCCCCAAGCTTTGCAGCGAGGCTGGGGTGGGAGGAGATGCTCTAAGCCCAAAGCTCTGGGTTTAAAACCTCCAGGGAGATGCAGGGGCTGAGCTGAGCATCAGCTTTGGGGCACCCAAGCCTTGTCCCAAGGCCAAGAACCAAATTCTTTCACGTGGATGCCCCAATTCTCCTGCAAGGCATTACTCTGCATCCCTCCTGCCCTCAAACGAGCCTGGGAGAGATGGAGAAACCCTGGGAGGATACTCATGGCCTTTGCACTCCCCTCGCTCCTCTTTGTTGGAACAGATTTGCATCCATCACTAATTAATCCAAGATGAGCTCCTAATTCAGCTCCTTGATTGCAACTTTGCATAATTGCTGCACGCACAGGCAGAGAGGCAGGACTGGATAAAAAAAGGAGACAATCAGTGGTGGGCGTAGAGGAAACAACGCCGGGAAGGGCCGGTCCAGCCACCAGGCTCCCACTCACCAGGCTATTTACAGACACAGGTTGAGAGAGATTTTTCTCTGGAAGGAGAAAATGGTGACGGTCACCCTTGGAAGGGGTGTTTTCCCCACTGCTGTGCTCACGAAGGGCTTCACCAGCAACCACAAAACCCTCAGGCAGTGGGAAAACCTGGAATTACAAGCTGACCCTTTTTGCTACTCCTTTCATCCCTGCTGCCCTCCTCCTCAGGCTCCCCTTTCCCCAGTGTCCCAGCACTGTCTGTAGGTATCAGAGTGAACATTCCACCAGGGTGAGCAGGCAAACACATCCCCCTGAGCCAGGCTCCAGGTTTCTCCCCCAGTAACGGGGTACATCACACCCCGTGTCTGTAAAGCCTGTTTAACACCCCTCAAAACAAATCCCAGGGGCTGCCTCAGGGGAAGCAAACCCACAGCATGAGGGAGGCTGAGCAGCGTGGTGAGGGTGACACGACCTCAGCCCTTGGTGGCACAAAAAGTGGGAAAACCCCAGTTTTTCCTGCCAGTGATGCCCAAGCCATTCCCACAGGGCTCCAGCAGGTGCCCTGAGCACCTTCTGCCACACAGGCTCGACTGTGTGTGCACAAACCAACACTGACACTGGCTCAGGGGTTATTTTACCTCCTTCCTCTTCCTTCTCCGCTCACATCCCACCCACAGCCATCCCCTTCTCCCAGAGAACACCTCCATGAAATCTGAGCGACAGGGCAGCAAACAGCGGCGGACAGGTCAGCCTGGCGCTCCCCATTCACCCTGCAAAGAAAAGCTACTTTCAGCTCCAGCCTTTTCTCTGGAAAAATGCGGCTCCCAGCGCAGAGGCCCCTTGGCTGGCCCCACGGTGGGGGTTGGAAGGGGGTTTGGGCAGCCAGGCTGGCCCCACCACCCCTCTTAATCAGCCGGGGCATGCATGAAGCCTAATGCTGTGGTGAAGATTTGGGCACTATTGACACACACGGCGCATTAAACGCCTTACGGGGGATTTGCATAAGCTCGGGGAGGGAGGAAGAGCCCGGAGAAAAGTGTTGACAATGGGAAAGTAAATGCATTAAAGTGCTTAGGGGGAAAAAAAAATCTGATAAAGGAATAAACCAGTTAAGGGAATATATTACTCATAGCCCCGTTATTCAAATCCTGCCTTATAGGAAATCCTCTTAAAGCGATCACCTGATTGTGTGTTAAACTCCTAATTGAATAATAAAAGAATTATGTATTTCTTCCATAATGGCATAAAGATGGGAGCCCACGAGGATGCTCGGTGAGGGGGAGCTGGTGGCAGAGGAGATGAGGGGAGAGGGGCCTTGGGGCAGCAGCAGCATCCAGGAGATGTGGTGGGATGTGTGGGAGTTGGGAGGGATGGCTGGGAAAGGGGAATGTTGCAGGGCTGAGTGCCTGGGGGTAGTGGAGAGCTCCACTGGGATGGGTTTAGGAATGATGGTGCCTAGAGAGGGAAAGACTTGGTGGAAATCCAGGGCTCCTCCAGCGCCACTGGTGCAAGAGCTGAGAGGAGACACCAAATGTGGCCCCTGCCCTGGAGCTGCTGAGAATCCAGGCAAAAGAGAATTTCACCCCAAGAGAATCCACCCCAAGATCCAGGCAAAGGGAATTTCGGGAGGTGGCAGCAGCTCCAGAAGCTGCCGAGGAGCAGAGGGAGTGCCCATGTCCAGCCCTGGATGCTGCAGCAGAGGCTCAGCCCCTGCTGCCCCCTCCTCTCCCCAGCCAGGACCGAGGCGATGCCTGCACGGCCTCTCCTGATGCCGCTGCCCTTCCCCCACCTCCGTGCTATAAATAAGATGCAGAAATAGGAGGAAAAAAAAAAAAAAAAAAAAAAGAAAAAAAAAAAAAAAAAAAAAGGAAGAAAATAAGAAAAGAGCACATCACCTGGCACTCAGGAGGTGAGGGAGAACAGCAGGATTGACATGCACCAAACCCTCAGACTGTGCAAGGAGGGTGGGGGTGGAAAGGGGGGGAGAAACAAAAGAGCTAAAAATAGCCCAGGGAGCTGCTTTCTTCCCGGAGATCATTTTTTTTCCTACCCAGCTGTTTCATTTAATAAACAGGATTATTTATTTATTTATTTCTCCCTCTCTTTACTCCACTTTTTACTTATGTTTTTTATTCAGTCAATGCCACTTTACCCATCCTCATGTCTCCTTTAAATGCAAGGTAAAAACCAAAACAAAGCACCCGAAACCAAGGGAAAAAAACCCTGAAACCAACGGCCTTGATGCCTCCAGCAATGCCTTGTGTTGCTACAGCTCTTTATAGGTAATTGAATATCCCAGAGTTGCACCTGCTAATGCAAACTCTGATATCAATAAGTGGCAGCAGTGAGGGCAGAGGCAGCAGCTGAGAAAACAAAGCACCAGTGCCCAGCGAGCCCCAGCGAAGCTCCAGACTGCCAGAGGCTTTTTATGGGGCAGGACTGGGTTGCTGGAGCCAGGCTGAGGTCCCAGCCCAGGCAAGTGTGGGAGCTGGAAGGGAGCAGGGTTTGCAGGGAGGTGGGTTTGGAGCTATCCTCAGGGAACTGACCCGTGTAAGCCAAGCTTGTGCAGGGAAGGGGGGTGAAAAGCCCCCCCCAATTCCCAGGGGAGACCCCCGAGCCCTGGAGCAGCTCCAGCCATTCCGAGGAGCTCACAGGTTTGCTCCACTCACATCTCCAGCAGTGCCTGTGCCTCCTCCTCCTCCTCGATCTCGCATCCTCCAGCAGCAGCCAGGGAAATCAGGGATGACAGGAACAGTTAATTTGAGCCTGCAGAGGCCATCTTCCCGTGCATGTGTTGTTTTGTTTCCAAATAGACTTTGAATAACGAATTTCGGATGGTAAAGAGAAAAAGCTTCGTCCTGACCTCTTGAAATGCAAATTGCCTTTCACCCTGGGAGAGATAAAAGGCTGTTTCCTATCTGAAACGGTAAAAAGGGGTGAGATAACGTCCCTGGCTCTGTCTCCCGGCTTTCATTTCCAAAATTGTTTTCGGGTAAGGAGAAGAGAGATGCTCTGCACGATTTCATTGTGCTTGGTGCCTACAGAGAGCAGGGGGATCCGCAGGGGACACCTGGAACACAGAGCCCTGTGCCCCGATGGTGCAGAGGGAGGGGACACAGAGGGTCTCTGTATTTCCCTTCACAGCAGCCCTGCTCCAGGCTTCAGCCAACAGCAGAGCTTGTGGGGCCAGGTGAAGCCCAGAGCTTTGCCCTCCCCTGCCAGAACTCAAGTTTTGGGCCCAATTCCAAAAGCTGCAGCATTATTTGCTCAGGAAAACACAGCAGAGCAGCGGCACAGAGCCAGACCCACTCTGCTCTGGCCCCACCACAGTCCCCTCATCCCAGCATGGATCAAGCTCCAGGCAGGAGCTGGTGGCACACACAGCAGCCAAGCACCCTCTGCTTCCCCCAGCAGTTTTGGCTCAGGTGAAGGCAAACACAGATCAGTATTTTTTCCCCCATCTCACATTTGGCTCTGGGTCAAGGAGTACAAGTGCAAGGCAGATGCCCTCAGCATGCACAGAAGGTGCTGCAGGGCTGCTGAAGAAGTGGATGAGGGACGTTATGGGAGTAAACAGGGGAAGCAGTGTGGATGCATCAAGGGGAAAAGGCTGGGGTGCTGCCAGCAAAAGAGTGGGGAGGTTATGGGAGGAAAAAGACTGGGATGCTGCTAGGGAAGGAGCAGGGCTGCTCCCCAGAGAGGAAGGAAAGGACATGGAAGTTCCAGGAAAAGAAGATTGGGATGGCACCAGAGAAGGGAAGAAAGAACATGGATGCTCTGGGGACAGAAGGCTGGGATGGTCCCAAGGAAGGGACAGGGACATTCTGTGGCCCCAGGCCACTGCACCTCCATCCAGCAGCTGCACAACAGCAGAGCACAGCCCCACACTGCTGGTGCCCAGAAGCCTTCCCTTCACCAGCCACAGGCCCAAGTTTCTGGCCCATCCCTCTGCCTGCCCTCCACAGATAAAATAAATTATCAGCCCCGATCAGGAGCTACTGAGGAGCAGTGGCTTGATGGTGTCACCAGCCTCCCTCAAGCAGGGAGGAGGGGACAGCAGTAACAAGGGAGATACTGAGAAGTTACACACCAGGCTGGCACCCAAAAGTGACTCTGTACCCACCGTGTGGCCGAGGTGGATCTGATCACAAGGACAAAGTGCATCCGTGCCCCTGCATCACTTGGTGCTCCCCAGCTCCGGACTATGCTTGTGGAGGAATGAGTCTCTCCCTTGCCCCTGCAAAACAGCATCCAAAATATCAAAATACTCCCAAAACCCTCTAGCTTACTTTATGGACTTACCCCAGATACAACAATCTCCAAATCCTTTATTATAACCTGTAACTTAGTAGAACTCTCTGCTAAAATCCCCAACCCAAAACATAACCCAGTGCTGGAGGAGCCAGCAGCAGCTGTCCTCAGCTCCAGCAAGCTGGGCACAATGCCCTCAATTAGCTCACAGCTCATTAATTAGCCAAAAAAGTCTCTGCCAAGGGCCTGTCTGAGATTGGTGTGGGTTGGATATGGCACAGGAGAGGTGAATGCTCATGGACCAGCTGAGTGTGGGTGCTGCAGAGAGGGTCAAGCTGCTCCCTAGCCTGGGCAGGATCAGAGTGGTGCTGGTCCTCACCTCTCTGGCTCCAGCTCCTCCTTTCTGCCCACTGGCTCTAAAAATGAGTGATGCTGCATCCACCTTGCAAACCAGCCAGGCCAGGGGCAGTGTGAGCTGCTCTGTTGGTGTCTCACTCCTTCCTCTACACCCAGCAGTGTGTTCAGCTCAGCCACAGCCCAAGTGGGGCTGTTCACACCAGGACTGTGTTTCTGCTCAGTTGTTTCATCTTGGACTCAGGCCCTGCATAGTGAAGGGTGTCAGGGCCTGACCACTGGGCAGATCATCACACCTAAACCCAAAAGCCTGCTCAGTACCAAGAGAAAGCAAGGAGGAACAGAGGCACGAGTCCGTGTTTACCCTTGTAGTAAGATAAATAATTGGACATGGAATTGCTCAGCCCCTTCTCTGGAAACTCATGCTCAGTGGGCCAAACTCAGTTCCAGCAGACAGATGTGAAACTGCTGTCCTGAAGGCAACCACTGCTGCCTATGTCAGGGTTGGGTATAACCCAGTGTTTACAATTTTCCCCATGCTTACTGGAGAATATTCTGCTTTGCTTCTCTAGGGCAGAAGCAGAAGAGGGGGTGTTGGACCTCCCAAAGCATCGGTGGGTCTGGATGACTCTATCCACCTGGGATACAGGGGACAGAGGAGAAGCAGATGGAAGTCACTGCCACTGCCTGAATCCACCTCAGATCTTCAGTTTGCTCCAGGCAGGAGACAGGGAAACATCACCAGCAGCCGAGTGAACAGTTTAGAGACACTCATCTGAGCTAGCAGAGCCGATTTTGCCTGGAGCAAAGGGAGGCACAAAGCAGCAGCGACAGGGCAGCATTGCCCTCCAGAGCTGGATCGGGGAGGCGGCGCCTGCAGCTCCTCAGCCGGGGACTCGCCATGAAACAGCCGCGCAGGAGAACAGGGAGAGTCTCTCACTCATCTCATCCTGCGTGCTCCAACACTGCCAGCCAGAGCAGAAAGGCTTTTGCTCCTCTTGTCCACCCTGATCAAAGCTCTCATCGCTGTTTTGCAGGAGGAAGGACTCAGCAGCAGGAGCTGCCTCCTCTCCCATCTGCAAGGGCTCGCTCCACATCTTCCTCCAGGGCTTGAATGAGTGAAGCAACGAGCCTGGAGCGACAGCACAGGGAGTGGGCTGGGTATGAAAGTACTGCTTGAGATGCATCCCATGAAAAAAAAAAAAAAAAAAAGGAATAAAGGCACTTAAACTCACCTGAGCAGCATGAGAAAAATGCACAAATGCAAGTCCTGGGAAGATCAGCTTTAAGAAGGAACAAGAGGGAAAATTACATTTGCAAGCAAAATGTGCCAGGAAAAACTCAGCTTGTCCTTTCCCAGTCCCTGCAAAGCCCAAGCTGACAGTGTCTGTGGAGAGCAGCTACAAAGCACTGCTGAGACCGAGGGCTCAGAACTGCTGCTGTTTTGGTTTGGGCTACGTAGCCTTATCCTGATCTTATCCAGCCCCATCTCCAAGTAGCAAACAAAAGGAAGAAGACACAGAATACTTATCACAACACAGATTTAATTTCTTAGGCAGTTATAAAATTACAAAGAGCGACGGGCTAGCAGTGAGAGCCAGACACTTGGTGAGGTGGAATGTTAGACAGATTTTTCCACTTATGGACACAGATACCAAACAGTCAGTGAGCACTGCAGGATGCAGGGGTTTTCTCCAGGTAAGGAAGCAAATGCAAGAGCAAATAGATCCAGGTAGACCCAGGGCCGAGTCAACACCCCACAGAAACCCAGAGCTGCAGGTTTGGGGAGAGCCCCCCACTCCTGAGTCAGACACATGCAGGGTCCCTGCGGCCACATGGCCAAAGCCACAGCACTGACACCTGTAAGGAGCACAACGGCAGCTGTTTGCAAGCCAGAACTACAACTTCTTGCCCGTTATTTTCAAAGCAGTGTAAGATGAGATTTGCCAGTCAGAAGAGCATTAAAATGAAGGCATGTAATGATTAGAAAAATAGGAATATGCTGAATTCCTTTGGTTGTACAACTGGAATCTGAAAGGATTTATTTACAGTCAGAGCCATGCTTTCTTCATTGCGAGCCTTTCACAGGCCAGCAGATTCCAGGAAAAGAAAGGCCTGCTCTCCACATGTGGAGAAGACACTCGGGCCTTGCTCTCAGATATTAACAGGTTAAATAAAGTTGACTGTTAGCCAGGACAGCTGGAGCACAGAATAAAACTTCCCAAACCTCTGCAGTGATTAATCCCCACCAATGCTTTGGACAAAGACTCCTGTCGCTCTGCAAACAGCAGTGGAGCATCTGCACACACCAGGGGGATACTGAACAGCTCAGCAACCCACAGGGAAAGAAATCCTACTGTCCTACTGCATGCTGGTTGGTGCTAATGCCATTATTGGAGCCAAGAAAGCACAGCATGGGATGTAAAAGAGTGCTGTGCTCAGGCTCAGCACTCACCCAGCCCGGGGCTCCTCTGCTCACGCCTCCCTTTTCACTATCCCACACAGGTCAGACCAAGTTCCCTCTGTGCAGACACCTGCCACTACATTAAAGGTCTTCTCAGGTATTTATTTGCATTCAGGCAGACTTGAAAAGCCACCACCTCTACCCCCACCCTCTGTAAAACACAGCCAAGGAACTCGCTGTGCAGGACCCAGAGCAGCAAGGTACAAGCACACACCTGATCCCAGAGGGAGCACTCGTGCCAATGTCTTGTTCAACAGGGCACCAGAACAAACAGCTTTTACCAAACTCTTGATGCTTTCTACTTCCTCCTCCTCCTCTGCCAGGCCCTGCCTTTTAACTGCTAGATTCATATCTATCACTTGTATTTTGGAAACAGTGACATAAGAAGAGACCAGGGCAGATAAAAGCTTTCTGCCTCAGAACTTGAAATACAGAGTAAACAGACAGATGTCGAGACAGCAGCCGAGGACCTGCACTCGCTGCCCATTTGCACATCAAGAGAAACAGCTCCTTCCCTACGGTACTCACTGGGAACTGATCCCACTGCAAGCTAAGACCTGAGTTTAGGATTCCAAGTTTTTCAGTGTTCCCCCCTCCCCAGCTTTGGTTGTTTCAGTTCTCTGCCTCAACCCTCCACTGAGTTAAAAGCTATCAAGAAGTGCAGCCCATATGGAGAGAGAGAGACAGGCTATACAGAACAAACACTGTCCTTCCAAGGAAGGTCAGTCTAAACTGAGAGGGACTGCACAGGTGTTCCCATATCCTGTGACCAGCAGCTTGTGGCCACAGCACAGGGCTCGAGCCTCCTTGGCTTACCCTGGGTCTGTCAGAGCACCAGAACAGAAATGTTTAGACACCACCTGATTCACAGAGAACAACAGTGCAATCACATGCTCCACACTCAGGCGAGGATGCAGCTGCAAACAGCATTTCTGGTTATGTTTAAAGAAAAAAAAAAAAAAAATAGAAATACATCTTTGTGTCACTGGGATAAACCCCCAACCTGAAAGGATTCTAACTTTGGTAGCACACCGCAACAGGGTGGTTACTGAGGGCCCAAGGCCATCACAGGGAAATTACATCAGTCATGTTTTATCTGAGAAAAAGTTTATATCCTCATGCAATTAAACTACTGTCACCACTCTTAAATACACAGCCAGTGGGGACCAGAACTGACCTGCTCCACCCTACTAGCTGGTCACTAACCTCAGAACATGAATATTTTTGCTCTATAAAAAGATTTTCTCCATTACAACAGCAAGAAGATACTTTTAACTGGCTTTCAGCTTCTATTTAAGAAGAAGAGTGAACCAAGTAGGACACAGCAATTCCACAGTGCATGGCTCAGGAGCAGGAACACACTACAGCATATGGAAGACACAAATACAGTGAATATGGGCTCTCCTACTCACCTGTGGAAAATAAGGTATGGAAATTAATAAGGGAATAAAATTAGTACAACAAATGATCTCCATTTTTAACAGTAAAGTTAGTAATTACATTTAGGGGTGTAACATGGCCTTTGCCACACTCAAGAGTTGTAAAACTTGTGTGCTTAGCAAACCTGTGTTGCTGGTGCATGTTTACTGCTAACTGTGCTTGTGGAGTCTAGGCCAAACCTCCAAGGATGTTATCAGGAATGTTAACCAGCTTTAGTCTGGAATGAGAAGACATCTCCTGGGTGGTTCAGTTTGCCAGCAAAGCTCACTGAGCTTATATTTACTTCAAGACTTGTATTTCACTCTGCAGCTTGGAACATCACAGCAAAGCTGAGAGCAGTAAAGCAGAATATAAATAAATAACTGCAGACCATGGAATTGAGTTGTCAGCCAGATCAGTCTCTTGATTAAGTGAGATTTCAGCATGACTCAGGGGTTTGCTGTGAACGTGCTGGGTTCTGGAGAGGACACCACAAGCCACTCCAACCAACTACTTAGGACAGTCAAGGGTTTGCAGTGAATAAACAAGCCTGATCTCTCCCACACACACTTGTGTACAAACACCTTCCATTGACAAGGACTCACAGCAGCCTCCCTGACAGAGCTCTCCTGGCAGGGGCTGCCACCTTCTTTGTACTTGTAGAGGCAGGGGAAGCCCATCTGCCCACACAGGGCTTTGGGGACAGAGCCCACTGCCTGCTACTGCTCCAGGGAAGACTTGTTCACAGTACCCAGTCCTAAAACAACATCACTGCCTAGTTGTTATAGGGAGTTCACACATAGCTGGGGCACTCAGCCTCTGTCCTCCTCTCAAGATCTGCAATTTCCTTGCCTCTCTTTATATTTACTTCCTTGCAAGCAGTCAGTAGAGGGAAAGGAAACAACCCACACTGCTACACAGAAGGCAAAGCAGGCTCCTTCTGGCAAAGGGAAGTAACACTCACCAAGTACTTCACTAATCACTTGCTCAATAACTGTTATCCAAGACTTAAGAGAAGGCACGTTACAACCCTAAAAATAGTCTGCAGCACTGCTCAGCCTTGGAAAGCCCTAGTCAGTGTCAGGGCAGTTAAGGATTTATTCCAAAACTGCCAAAGAAACTATCAGTCCTTGAGTGTATCTATAAGAGCTACTCTGATGAGAAGGGGAATGGGAAAAAAAAAACCAGAAAGAAAAGCATTGTTATGTAGAAGTAGAGAACCCAGAAGTAAATTAAATTTTCAAAATCATTTATATTTACATCAGAATCTGAAAAAAAAATCAAGAACTTTCACTATTAGAGTAGTATACTTAGCCCCAGACTGAGAAGAAGCAGGAATTGAGAGCCTTCTAGCAGGAAACCTTAAGGCTGTTTAGAGAGTGGGGCTGCCAAACTCTACAGGGACTTCCCTCCAGCCTGACAGAATCCTTGCTTTGGATAATTTTAAAAGGTATAAAAAAAGGTTATTGCTACTCTGCCAAGAAAACAGGACAATCTACAGGAAAGAAAGAAAGTGCTTTCCAAGTCTTTTCTCAAAAGCCCACAAGCTTATCAGCCACCACAGGCTACAGACACCCAAGCACCAAAGGTGTACAGACAAGATTCTCTAACAATCTTCCCTCATTCTAGCTCTTCTTCCTGCAGCAATTCCTTTCCTTCCCTGTAAAGGCACTTTCTATATTCTATATCCTTACGCAGGGAAACACTTCCAGTTTTCCATCCCAACAAACAGAACAGTCCCACAAATACACAACATTCAGAAGGAATTTTAATTAACAAAATGGTCCAGGAACGGGGAGGGAGAACCCAAAAAAACAGGCCATTGCATTTGAAAGGTTGCATGTCAGTCACTAGGTATGCCTGCAAGCCCATGCACAGGGAACCATTTGGACCTTTGTCAGTGCAGAACTAGTCTCAGCTTCCAGAACCACTTCTCTACTCCTTCCTTATATAGGCTAAATATTATATACATATATAAAAAAAATACAAACTTGAGTTTGTTATAAAGTGGCTTCTCTTTCTCTCTCCCCCTCCTATGCTTGCTTGGCACATGAATGCATGCAAAGCTAAGTAGGCTCTGAGGGCTGCACAAACAGCAGGTTTTGGCAACAAAAAAAAAAAATAAACACAGCTAAAATAGATAAGCAAGATTAAAAGCCACTGAATTGAAAACCATATATTTTTCCAATTGTATAGAATTAGAACTACAGCTACGACTTAAGAGTCTGTCATCCTCTCTCCCAACTCATGTCAAAGTTCATAGCAGCATAACACGAGATTCCTCAAGAAACGTCAAGCCAGTGTTCTCTGCTTCAGGAGTGAGTTCACAGGTCCAAGTTTAGTCTGTCCGAAGGATCATGGGGGGATGCTCACTGTCTTCGTCCAATCTAAGTGAGTTGGTTTCATCTTCCAGGCAAGCTCCACCCACAGCACCCAGGTCATCCGTATAGGCTGCAGAGAAAGGAACAAGGAGTTGGGGAATCAGCAGCAACAAACTAAGGCTTGGATCCAGAATGAATGAGTGGAGCTGAAGTACCAGGCATTACTTCAAGTAGTTTCACTGCCACCCTATGTTTGTTTTTATCATGACTCTGTTTCATGACTGTGTTTCTCCAAGCCAAGAGCAGCTCATGATCAAAATTAAACTCCCGTGTGCGTGCAATGCCCACTGGAGCTTTGGGCTGCTGTTTTCAGCCTCCACTGATGCAATACAGACGTTGGCATGTGCTGACTGCCCTCCCTTTGCAGCGAGGCACTAACCGGGGTGCCACACGTGGCAAAAGCTCCACTGACTTGAAGAGCTGCAGCATTAACCAAGTTCTCATCCTCTTGATTTATCAGAGCAGTGAATCAGGCTAAAAGGTCGCTGTTCCCATAAAGGAACAATAGCAGCATTTATCAACCTTTCATAAAAAATTTCTTTAAAAAAAGGAGCAGGGCTATAATTCAGATGCTTTCTACAAGGTCTGGGTGCAGAACTGCCTCAAGAACCATGTGGCAAATACTGAAACTATCACTACAGCCATCAACCACAACTCAAGACAAAATTCTATCCAGAAAGCAGCAAAGACAAGTGGCCCATCTACAGAAAGCTACTGCACACCACGAGTGCTCTTTTCCTACTGCTCACCAAGGCTCCACCTCGCACGCGCGGTTACGCAAAGCTCGGTGCGGACGTGGACCAGCTCACGCAGCCATCTAGAAGGAAGCAACAGGCAGAGGTGCTCCCTGCCCCATTCCCAGCCTTCTCCTTACCATGCCTGCTGGGTGAGGAAGGCACATATGTACCTTTAGTCACAGCGGCACTGTACGTCTGCGCTACCAACGGCCGGTCGTGGGATGCAGACTCCAGAATTTCGTTGGCGGGCTCCATGCTGCCATCGAGCCTGCCAGGAAGAGAGGGGTTAGCTGGAGAGGTGATCTGCCTGGGCACAAGACAGCTTGAGCTGGCAGCTTACAGCAAAATATTTCATCTGATGTGCAGGAATAACGAATATAGAAGTGCAATAGGAGGAACTTGGTCCCTCTATTCCAGAGGCCCGGGTAGAGAGCACCTGACAACATTTGGTATTTTTCTGAAGACTCATCAGCATCATGTTTGCCTCTGACACAGCATCAGGATCTAAATCCTAGTAGCTCATAGTAGGAAAAGAAGACTCAAAACAAGACTGCATTGTAAAACACCCCATTCCAAGCAGCAATATTGTAGGTTATCTTGAGCACTGTCACAACAGAAGCAGTTGCTTCTTATACAGATACTAGAAAGCCCTCTAGAGAAAGTATTAGAGCATTTCAAAGATTAACAACTTGGTAAAAGCTTCCCTCTATGAGGCTTCACTTCATCTGTAACCAGAGGTCATGTCTTCCAATGTTCAGATAAATGTATGATTTTTGACCATAATTGCAGGTTGACCGAAGCTGCAAACCTGAATTATCATCATGAGTTATTATCTTTAATTCCATGATTGATCAAGTAATTTAACTGTATTACCCTAGCTTTTCCTGCCAACCTTTATTGAAAAACTGCATTGTCCTATTTCTCAAGTGTTCTACAGTACTATTACAGAACACCAGCTGCCTGGCCTATATGCAAGGAAGTTTAATAAGGACACCAGCAGAGAGAGAAGAGGGATAATTTCATAGGCCAGTTTCCCCTCTGTGAAGTCAGAGTAAGATCTTTCTCATGTTTGTAACCACTTCATTTATTGATGAAGAGCACGGTGCCACACGTTTCAAATTCTTGTTTAAGTAACTCAACTCAAAGTGCCAAGAGGAAACAGGAGCACAGAGAGAACAGCGATTGATCCCTCCCTGCACTGGGACAGGGTTAAGTTTCTGCTGGTGAAGCAGTGCTTGGTGTAGGGGATACTTGGAGGGAAGGCTCAGGGGGATTCTGAAGTTACTCATTCATGTCAGAGGTCTGGAAAAAGATGAGTTTGAAGAAATGAGCTATTCTAAGTTAGACTTTTCCAGAACAGACCTAAGTTTGAGAAGAAATTGGATTTTGAGAGGAAATAAAATACAACAGTTCTCAGCTAACGTGGACTTACTTGTGCTGCTTCATTAGTGTGCACTCTCCTCCTTCCTGGGGGTCTAAGTTGTACATGTAGAGATACCCATCAGCAGCTCCCACCAGTAAACGAGGGATCTTCTGGATTCTAGAAAGGTTTAGAGCAGAAGTGATTTAATAACAGATTATTACAGAAAATATTATTTAATAACATACGAAAGCATGTTCTCCTCCCTTCCCATGATTTAATGGTTAGACTCAATCTCAGAGGGTTTTCCAACCTAAATTATTCTATGACTTTAAGGCATTATTTTCCACACTTTTGCTCCTGGACAGGGAATGCTGTTAACAGAGCACCCAGGAAAGAGCTGTGTGTAAAAGATTTATAGCATAACCACATTTTGGGGCTAACAGGATGCCACAGGAATCAAGCAATTACATATAACTCAGTAAAACAGATTCAGAAGTTACCATCCTGTTATCAAGCTTTGTGCAACTCCAGAGACAAACAGTCTAACGGGAAGGATTTACTTATTTGAGAAATGTTACAAAGCTTAATTATTGCTTAAAGGGTGCTTTGAGATTAGAGGAGTGAGAGCACAGACATGAAGTCAATTTAGCATAAAAACTATAAAACCCCCACAAAGTAAGTTTACTACTGCTCAGCTTATTACTTTGGTAGCTGTGCCAAATGGGACCTGCCTTTGAGGAAGACAGAATAAAAGATTAGATTTAGTCCTCAAAATTAACTTTAATGAATGCTACGCTGTTTTAGAGACAAGAATTATATGAACTTGCTTTCAAAGACTTCTTTAATGGTTAGGCTGGATTGCCTAATTTTGCAATTCACTAACAACATACACCATCACTCCCCCTAGCACTAATGGAAACAAATGCCATAAAAGCCCACGGGTCTGTTCTCAATATTCTTGTTTCAAAATTAAAAGACATCGTTAAACAACACTTAGAAATGGGCTATTCCTATCCAAATGTTATGCCCTTTCCTCCTTCTCTCACAGGACTGAGAGGTGTTAGCTCTGCCACGTTGCTCTTAAACTACAGTGATCACAAGTAGCCACTGCTCTGCTGCAGATGAAGCTGTGTTTTACAGTGGCAGCCTCTCCAGAGCCCAAACAAGCCAGCAGGGTGGGGAGTGCAGGCCCCATTTCTGTACTCACGTGGCAAGTGCACAGATGTTTTTGTGCCCACAGAAGGGCAGACGGACTGTAGCAAAGGCTCTACCCTGGTTGAACATCTCTGTTACTTGAGAGGGCAGATAGCTCGTTGAGGCCATCAGCACTTTTCCAAAGTAACCTGTCCAGGTTGTAGGCTCTTCCTGAGGTCTACAAGGCAGAAGAGAAAAGTGACCCACTTTGCCTTCACCTTAGAGAGAAAAGTGTGTAAACACTTGAAAACATTTTATTTTAAAAGATATTAAGCAGCTGCTTCTCTTCAGAAATAACTAACACCCTTGAGAATTATAACACACTTCATTTATACTACAGGACAAAATGTGCCCTCCAATACCCTCAGCCTGTTATTTAAGCATGTTTGATTGTAAACTGATACTTCTGCATATAAGACTGCATTTTATAATATTCATTATACAAGAGCAGAATCTACTGGAAAGCACTATGTTTTAGGATTTTATTATCTTTTTATCAGTAAGAAAATAGTTTCCAATAACTTCCACTGAAATGGAATTAAGACTGTCCTCTCAAATCATAAATAGGAGCATTTTACAACTTGGTGTCTTTTAAAGCCCCCTATATGCAGCTGGAAGGCATTGCTGAGATAGCTCTTCCCACATGGATGCCAGAGGAGGTGAAACAAATGTAACTGAAAATGTTAAAACTGCTCCACACTCCTCTGTGAAGGACGGACAAGTTCTCTTTGGCAGAAAAACACATTTTCTACTCAGTGGGAGAACAGTACACAGCTCAGCTGCAGTTGCTGATTCATAAGTGACTTCTTATGCCCTTTACTTTACAGTAAAAGTTCAAAAGAAGTCTGTCCACACTTTTGAGAACTCATTCTGTTGAGTGCAGTCAACTTTTAATCCTTTTCCTTGAAAAAATCTAAGGTCCCTTTGAAACCTACTTTTCTTTCACAGTCTCAAGTTTGAAGATATGCACTGTCTCCGTGTTACTGGATGCAGACAGAAACATGCCATCCATGCTGAAAGCCAATGAACAGATGCTCACACACCTGGGAAAAAAGAAAAAAGAGAAGAAAAACAGAGAAGTCAAACTATTTGGCTTAGTTAAGAAGATTTCTAAAGCCACCACTACTTTGCAAGTAACAAAAAACACCCTTCAAGAATTAGCATTCTGAATTCTCTGATAATTTCTTGAAGCTATTCAAACATAAGACTAATGCTGTTCAGCTCTGATGTTTACCAGATATGGGATCAATTAGTAACAAATCTGAACTCAGTCTTACCCTGTATAAAGTACAGCAGAACACAGAGTTACTGCTGCCACAAACCACACCACCATTGCACAATGGCTATCAATGGCCACAGCATTAGAAGGATTTAGAAGAGAGTAATAATATTAGATGTACTGCATCCAATTTCCATAAGAATACAATGTATCCTACAAAAGGTGACCCACTTTAAACAAGTTCCCTCACCAATAAATTTTAAAAGGCAAGAGGGAGTACAATTCTGACAGGATTGATTTGTAGAATAGTCAAGTCCAAAGGAAGGAAATTGGAAAACATTCAAGCTGAAAACTGTTCTAAGCATACATGCAGGGATGAATGAAGATGAAACAGGCAAAAAAATCAGGATGCCAGCTCAACTGCTGAACATACTGGAAATCAACCATAACGAATGAGCATCAGGTAATTAACCCAGCTGAACTTTACCTCTTCACTCCCCTTCGGAATTCAAAGAGTTTCTGTCCCTCTGGAATGGAAAACACTCTTATTACTGTCCCCTGCAAAGAAAAAAACATAAACAGATCATTTTTCATTTCAAGTTCATTCATTGTGTACTAGATCTAGTGAGCACAACTAGAAGCAGCAAACCACTTTGCTGTTAACTCATTGCTGTGATGCAGCCCAGATACTACATGAAGTATTTATGGAGCTGGTTTGTAGGATGTGTTTGAAGAGTACAGAAACAAGAGGTGGGAGCTACTAATGCAGAGAACAAGCTGTGCATCAAAACCAGCCCTTCTTATCATATTTGATCATGAAAACCAGCACACTAGACAAGTAGCACGAGTGCAATCATTTGGATGTCTTTGTGCCTTTATCAGGTGCAATCAGTTATACCTTTATAGTCTAAGCTTATTACTCAAAGAGCAGAGGCTTCAGACTCTCTAATTTACACACATTACATGAACAATTTGTCCTCACATGCCAAAGCCTACCAAGGCACTTCTCTCTACATGGATTTTAACTGTCTTGTTTTCATTAGGAAGACAGCATCAAAACAAGACAACTAATTTCTATTAAATATCCTGCACTAAAGGGAGAAACACTCAGAGGACTGCCCTAATTACAGCCAGATTAAAATGTTTTATTTAAATAACCTTATTATCCAACATTTCACAGCATGGAAATTGTGTCAAATATCATTAATAGATCTTAGATTTCCCATTTTAACTGTAAGCCTTCTTTTCTGGCACTTGCACATGGAACTGTGCACACTTAAAATACTTAATGACAAATTTGATTTTTATCACTGTTAGCAAGGCAATCAAAAGCTCCCTTACCTTTTCTGAGGCTGTGGCAAGTTTAGTACCACTTGCATCAAATGCCAAAGCAGCCAAGGGACTATCATGAGCTGGGATCATATTGGCAGCTCTCTGCAGTGAATCAATAAAATAGAACCTTAGAACAGTACAGGTTAAAAGCTGCAAGTAACTGCATATTTAAGCACATTCAAAGCAAATATGGGTCTTAATTTCTGGACAACAGTTTCAAGATTTTTTCCAGTAACTAAGTACATAAAATTATCACTGAAGCATATACATAGAGAGTACAAGCAGTAGGAAGACAATTCAAATAGAAATTACTTGGTTCCACCCATTTGCCCAATTCCACTCAATCAAATCTAGTATTAGCACTTTTGTTTTCTTTGCTGGCATTCTGTGAAGCAAGAGATGCTGCAAACTGTTGCACAGAAATCCAAGTGTCCAATAATTCCTCCCTGAGCAAATTAAGTCATCTTCAAAACCTGCATCTTTAGAGGTGGAAACAGCATTCAAAGATTCTTACCAGATTGATGGTGTCAAAGACTTGTACTTCTCCAATAGTTGCACTTCCTGGATAGGCCAGGTAGCAATTATCATTGTTTATTGATAAAGCACACAACCCTAGAAGGGATGCAGAAACAGGATTAGAAACAGGAAAATTCCAAGACTTATGCAGTAAAACTTCCAGATTCTGTGCTTGAATGTCACCAAAATAACTCAAATTATCAACAGAAAACTCAAAAATCAACAGAAACAAAGATGAGTAATCTTGGAGTCAACCTGCAATATATGCAAATATTTAGCATAAGTTTGTTTAATATTAAACAGAAAAGGAAGAATACCAATAGAGTTACAATAACTGATTAACAGCAGAACTTCCCATGTCTGCCATGATTCCTAAAGTATTAACCTGACAAAGTCTTTAACTATACCAAGTGCTGTCAAAATCCAGCTTTTATCTCTCCTGTTTTTTTCCTAACATTTCAACACATCCACCCCAGGAGACCAAAATACTGGGAAGATGCAGAGTCTGCTACTTGTTCTCAGCTGGATCTAACATGCAGGCTTTCAGACAACACTCATATTTGTTATTGTATTTGAAAGCAGAATTAACACCACCACAGTTCCCTGTAGAGAACCTCATACACTGACACAAAAAGCACTTTTCAGAGTTCTGCTGATTCTATCATCACATTTACCTGCAGGATTGGGAGGTGTCTCCCTGATTGTATGTAATACCTTCATGTCTCGTATGTTGTGTATATAAAGAGACTCTTCCAGACATACTATCAGCCTCTAGAAAAGGGAAAGAGGACAAAATAGTGACATGGAAATAGAGTTCATATGGATCTATCAATCCTAAAAAAAATCTATCCCAAAATGCAGTAGGTACCTTCCAGTAGAGAAGAGGTTGTACCCACCTGATGGGGAGAAGTAAGAGTCTGACAGAAGATACACAAGATCCAGCTCTTGACACAAACACTGCACCCCACTTCCCTCAACCTCACCAGTGCAAACTGAAAACATTCCCATTACTAGTTTAAGTCAGCAAACCAGAAACCTTCACTTAATTCTTATTCTGTACCAATTTAGATGTGGAAATAATGGAAATTACTTTCTGCTTTTGCTAAACAGAGAAAACAGACAAGACTTTTTAATCATTCATAAAGCCTATAACTTAGCCATAATCATTTGTGAATGGCCTTTTTTTTAACTCTTACTAAGTTCCTCATCATCTCATTTACTTTGTAGACTACATGTGGATGACTAACTAGACATTACTCATTTTACACTAACTCCCTGTGCCAGAAATCAAATTACCCACTCTTTCTCTCATGACTTTAAACAGGAAACCCCTCCTCCCACACCCATTTTTTGGGGGCAAAGTCAGACATTAAGGTTTTCTCCTCCAGATGCCATTATTTCTAGTTTGAATGAACTGGCTAAAGACAGAGAAGTCTGTACTTGCTGAAGAGCCTACTGATAATTTAGTCATACAGCAAACTATGCTTCCAGGTGCTTCAAAAATTCACCAGTTGCGTGACATTTTTTAGATTTTATTTTTAAGAGGAATTCAGCAAACAGCACTTAGAACCATAATAGCTTAATAGATAACTTTAAATTTTGGCCTGAAGAGAAAATACTTTCACATTTAGAATGAAAGGATGATACACACAGCAAGGAACCTCAGGAGGTCTCTAGTCCAACCTCCTACTCAAAGCATGCCCAGCTTAATCAGGGTATTTCCCCAAGTAAATACATAAACAAAGAACAAAAAATACTTAATCAAATACAGGTACTGAGATTCCATACAGAAGCCACACTTGGAAAAGTACTACTAAATTTCAAATAGCAATTCTGTCACTAAGGTAGAGACATCAATCAGCAGAGGAAGTAAGACCCACAACCCCTTTCCCATATTTCCACATAGGCAGAACCACTACTCACCTGTCTATTGAGTTTGACAGCCAAGATGGTGTTGGAGTAACTGTAGTTGCAAATCTCTGTCCCCTTCTTAAAGTGACAAACTTTCAGCTTCCGTGGGGCTTTAAGGCTAACTATGGCCACCAGACTACTGGAGAAGAGCCTCTCCACAATGCACACATCTTCTGTGTCAGCTGAGGAATCACAGGAACAAGGAAAAATACAGAGGGACATTTCAGGGAGAAGAATGATGCACATCAACAGAAAATACTGTCTAAGAAAATCATAGAATCATAGATTCAGTCAATGTAAAAATACAGCTTAACACCACAAACATTCTGCCATGACAGCTCAGAGTCAAGGTGGGACATGGGACAGGCTTTTAAAGCAGAAAATCTACACAGTGAGTGATGGTTTCCAAAGATTTCCCTCCCCCTCCCCAAGGTGTCACACAAGTTTGTTTCAGAACAGTGTCTACTTCCCATGCCCAGAATCCAACAGAAAAAAATTCCCAAAGCTACAAGACCCAGAAAATTGTCAAATTCCAGAATTTTATGATCTTCTTTTATCTCTGCAGAAAAATTAGGAAAGCAAACATTTTTTAGGCTTTTTCTGTGTGTGTGTGTTTGGGTTTTCTTTTTAAAGCTGTATTATGCTTGAAAGGGTTTCTGATGACCCAAACCCCTGGCATTTCCATTGAAGAAAGAAAGGTTACAGTACTCAGAGAAGCTGGTGAAACTCATTTGCCAGAAGACTGCTGCAGCCACCAATTAGCATTTCCACACATACCATCTTTTACCTGACAGGCCCTAAGAGCAATTTGTGCAGGAATCACTGATGCCCAGCATTCATGCAGAGCTATAAAACATCAGATTTGCCAAGGTGCTTCTACTATGGGAGCACTGAAAGCAAAGGAGGAACACAAATCCCTGCGTGAGGAGACGGCAGGAGGGAGGAGAGCCCAGGATCTCTGGCAAAGATAATTTCAGAGCAACTGATCACAGCACATCATTGGACCATGCTGGCAGGAGGCCAAGTCCCACCACCAGTTATCCTGGCATCTGTGCCTCCCTCTCCATCCCATAAAGCTCCTCTTCAAAACCCCAGGAACACTGTGCACACAGTTTTCAGGGCAGTGAGAAGCTGGAGAGAGTTCTACCATGCTCTGCAGCTTTTTCACAGCCACTGGCTACACCTGCCCTTTCATTACAGAACCCAATCAAGACAAGTGATTCGAGCCTTTGGCCTTGATCCATCAAAACAAATTTTTCAGGAGTCAGCTTCTGGATTAGCTCAATGCTTAACACATTCCAAACCATAAAACAGCCAGTAAAAAACCAAAAAAAACCCAACCCAAAATAGCTTGTTTCTGAAGGCTTCTGTTTTGGCCAAGAGACACATTAAGTAATTAATTTGCACTGTTCCCATCAGCAGTGACAGAAACTCCATGAAAAAAGTTCTGTTCAACATTCTCAGTATATGACACTGCCATCAGTGTGGACACGTCTGCTTTCAAAGTGATTTCTCTGGGCAGTTATTTCAAGAAAATGAACACAAAATATTTAATATCCTCCATTTTTTTGAGAGAAACAAGCTACTTATGAAAAAGGAGCAGGTTTACACTCTGCATTTTCAGTACTCCACGCTACATAATTGACTTTTATCTACAACTTGTATTTAATATGGTACTTTTCCAGAGAAGACATAACTGCTCACAGAGGCTTTGAAAATTCAATTTTCTCATGCAACAGGGATAATGCATTTTAGTAATTACTTTGTTTTCAAGGAATTGTTCTCCATTTTTTCTGATACTACACAAAACACACGAAAAAGAAATACAAAAATCTGCTTCAATAAATGTATGCAGAGACTTTGAAATGCAGAGATCTGTGTTCCTTGAATCAGAGTAGCTGCATAAAAGACTGAAATATTTTTACAGGCTGGGTTATCAGCTTTCCATCTAAGCCTGGAGTCCTTCAAAATTATGACATCCTTTCACAAGAGTCAGAAGACCAGCACTCAGAGACCCAAACCCCGCAGTCTGACTGCTCCCAGCTCCAGGGTGAGCACAGCTTCTTTCCCCATCTAGGGATAAGTGTGCAGACACAGCTTCTGGGAATTGTCATCCTCTCAGGCAGGTGGGAGAACTGGCATTTCAGAAGAGGAACAGCAGCAGGGATTCATATGGAAATAGTGCTGTCCTATGCTGCACTGATGGCAAGGGTGGGCAGCAGGGAAGGCACACAGGGAAGAGCACTATCAACAACTAAGCCACCAGACAGAAGAAAAAATTTTCAATAAGCAAAATGCCTCAAAGGTATTGATAATCCTTCAGTCTCACCATACAAAGATTATAATACAGACAGTTACCTTTAAAGAAAGGCTTTGTGATGGGCATTTAATTAAATTCACTTTAAAATATGGGATGCACCTCTGCTCCTTTGTCTTCCTTTAACAGGAAGAAGAGATAAAATCTCTTCACAGCTGCCAAGTAATTTATGCTTCCCAACAGCAACTATTCAAGAGGGTACCAGGCTATACTGCCCATCCTATGTTCAGCTGACCTAAATTAATCATATGTTTAGCAGCAATAAAGCCCTATAGCAATGCTGTTACTCAGGTTTGTTTTTTTTTTTTTTTCTATTAGTATTATCTCCTTTACACTACACAACTGAGCATTGCCAGAAACTCAGATTCAAAACAGAGTAAGAACAAAAAGAACTGCAAAACAAATTAAGTATCAGCAGTGAGGGGAGAACAAGCAAACACATAACAAGATTAGTTTCATAAACACAAGCATGTAGCATCACAGACAAGAGCTGGTTAGAGCCAGCTAGATTATGATCAGCTGTGGCTTTATTCCATTTTTAATCCAAGAACATGAAGCATATTAGAAGCATTCATTAAGCCTTAAAGCACCCTCCAATCTAATGCTTGTTTTTACAGTGGGATCAACTGCACAGGGAGTCAGGAGATTTGCAGTCACAGGAGAAGTCAGTGATGGGAGCAGCCAAATCTCCCATCTTTTTTGTTTCTCTCTCAAACACAAGGCAGCTGAGGCATATTCTGCAGTTTAGTTTAAACACCTACACAAGAGTTGGCAGATCAATCTTCCAGAAGAGAAGGAGGGGTCCTTAACAGTGCTCACTCAACACAAGAAATCTTTACATCCACTTAAACTAAACTGGGAAGTGGGAGGCACCGTTGTTTGGGAGGCCTCAAGATACCTTTCCTTGAGGAAAGGAGGTACCCAATGCACAGGAAGCCCTCCACCCTCATATCAAGTTTTAACAGGCATGGTTTGCAAGTCCAAGACTGAAAATTATTTGACTCATACAAAGAAAATGAAGGCCTCTCAATATTTCGATCTGATTTGAGCAGACTGACTGGCTTCCACAGGCCAAAGCACTGGATTTTTTGTAGTGAGAGGACAAAATGTAATGGGTTCAAACTCACAGAGGGGAAATTCAGGTTCAGTATATGGAAGAATTCTTCCCTGTGAGGGTGGTAAGGCACAGGATGCCCAGAGAAGCTGCGGCTGCTCCATCCCTGAAGTGTCCAAGGCCAGGTTGGACGGGGCTTGGAGCAACCTGGGATAGGGGAACTGGATGATCTTTAAGGTCCTTTCCACCCAAAACATTCTACTAAATGTTACCTCACGCTCTGTGCTCAGCTTTCACAGACTTAACACTCAGAAAACTTAAAATATCCAAGAGTTTAAGTCAATACAAGCATCCCAGAACAGTCTGAAGACAAGACTGGAATCAGCAGGTCAAAATTCCAATTCCAGCTGCTTTTATCAGCTTATTGCAAGATGTTGAACAAGGCACTTTATCCAATCTGTACTTTTTCTCTCAAGGACTACCCAAAAGATGCAGTCCTGGCCAGTGCAGCCGACCTCACAGGATATTTTCCAGTGTCTTGTGTAACAGGGAATCATCTTCACTGGGTCTCCTGGGGTGACACCAGGCCAGCCACTGTAAGTGCCTGACATACTGCAGAGGTCAGGTACATAAACTCCACGGCAGAAAATGGAATCCAAGCCACTTATTAACCAGTACAACCAGACCATGACTCAAATAGGAAGATGTAGCTACAACACAATTTAATCTGACCACAGGTGCCTAATTTGAACCTCACAATTACTTCTCTCCATTGACTGTGTACAAAAGCAGGCTGTCATCCCAGGTAATGGATGATCTGAATCACACCCCATTTCCAAACTTAACATGCCACAGGGTCAGGTCACTTTGGGAATGGAGTCTGAGGACAGCTCTGTCATGGGATCCCACTAGAGATGCTGACATCACAGCAATTGGTACCACCTGCTCACACGGAGTTTACAAGAAAGCAAGCATACTCATGCATAGCATTCATAGCTGACTATTAGCATCTCAAAAAAGGGAAGTCTGTAAACTGCTGGCACAACAGGGGATACCACTTCTCCCCCAGGCCTCTCTCCATTTCACCTCAGATCATATTCAACTGTGATCACCATTGAGAAGTTATGGGAATCTGAGTTATCCACCCTTTTGGATGAGCAAGCCTGGAACTATCATGTTAAAGAATAATATTCTAACAGGAAATATTAGGATAAAAATATAATTAAGGCTTTGTTTTCTTATTTGATAAAGGTATATTAGTGCTTCCATGCCCCAACAGCCAGTATAAAGATCCAAAAGACACTCTCCACACATGAGTAAATTATTATTTTTATGCCCAGCTGCTATGTAACCTGGCTAAAACCTGGCTGGACATTATTAGAAAAGCAGAGTTTTCATAGCTACTACCAGAACACCGATTCATAGTTTTACCCTGCTTGCAATTACTGTATTTGTGTGATATTTACACTTAAGGTTCCTTTTATGCCAAGTTCAAACAACCTGTGAAAAAGTGAAACATTTCTTATTCTTCCCACATTAAGCCATCTGAGGGAATTAAAAAAAAAGATACTCACTGCATTCATAGATCTGCTCTAATTTGTCCACAGAAGAAAGAGAGAAGAATTTGTAGCCTGATTTACTGCCAACTGCAAGGGATCTGCAAAAGAAACAAGCCAGTCAGGAACATCAACCCCATCAGCAGTGATTACCCTTGGAGAGATTCTTACCCAGTTCTAAACCTCCAGCTGGGTTAGCTCAGTAAGGATAAAAAGTTTGTCCAAAAAAGCCATAACAGACACAGACAGCTTCCTCAATTCTGATTAGACCAAAAAGCTTCAGAATTACAGAGATTGGGTGTGGAAATGTGTTTCACATTTATGAAATGACAGTTCACAGCCTAAAGTAAACCTACTGCCCAATTCTCACCGGTGATTTCTTCACACAGGCTAAAAGCTTTAGTGTAGAGGGATGATGATGACTTGAATAATGTAATGCAAACCAATTACATCATTGCCTCATCATTAGAGGTGACCTCCAAGACCTTTTAAACTGGGCTGTCTGGGGATTTTTGTTCTTTACAGTGTAAAGCATCCCAGAAGAGTTTTCATATTAAAAAAAAAAAAAAAAAAGTAATTAAAGACTGCCAACTCTAATTTTCTCTGGCTTTACGTGATGATGTTCTAGCACCCCCACTGTCAGGTCTCAGTCTTACAAATACTCATACTGAATCTTTGATCAGAGGCACCCTCTAAAAAGTGCCAGTCACTGATGTTAAACAGATTGAACAATAGCAGAACATTAAAAAACTGACTAAAACCCCTTCTTTCCTCCATTACTCAATTTTCACACTTAGCTCACAGACCATTTAATTGCTTTTCCAGACAGAGTCAAAGGCAGGTCTTAAATTCTAAGCTAGAGAAACCTTTAGCCTGTCTTGCAAGTCTTTACACATCAAGGCAGTGGACAATAGCTCATTCTTGTTTCCCCTCCCCATTTTGGAGGAAGCTTTTATGCCACAGATAAAGAAAATTAACAGTCAATACAGTTTTACAGGAGTGCATTAGTATGCTTATAGCTCATATATTTCTTAGTGCCAAGAGACATGGAGGAAAATTCCAATAAAATACATTTTGATACCCTAAACTGTGGCAAGTCATTCAACACAGGGCTGCAATCCAACCGTGCCAGTCAGCCTGCCAAAAATGCCTTTCTGAACTCAGCAAGATGATTCTCTACAGTTCAGATGTACTAACAATTAATACTGCATTTGGAAGATGATTGCTGAAGATTCCTAGATTTCATGTTCTTTCTGTATTTTCACTTGTGGCTCCAAACTGGGTCTTTTTTAAATTTCAGCATACCCGGAAGATTAAAAATGGCTCCTTATATAGTTCACCCTCTGAAATTAAGCTACAAAATCAACTTCTGTAGGATGATATGACCTTCTCTTCTAGAAGAAAATACAACTGGCACAATCTGGTTAGGAAATTATGTTTGAGAAGGTTTAAACCTTCAAATTAAAACATGAACCATGCAAGCAAGAGATTCAATTCCACAGATTCAATAACCAAGATATTAAAAAAGCATATAGGCTTAAAGATAGAGGAGCAGCAACAAAATTTTATGATTGCTTCTCTAAGTTACCCTAGAAATACTGAATTTAATTTTCCTTCAGACAAAATCAGCAATGTTCAGCAGTCTCCATCTGATTAATCACCAAAGACACTTCAGTGGTTTTGCTCAACTACTTTTGTACAACTCAACAAAAACTCACATTATGTGAAAAAAACCCCTTGAAACTCTAATTTGGTAAAACAAAGCAATAAGTCAGCTTTTCTTGTATCATCTACTGCTTTCCTCAAAAGAAAGTTTAACAAAGAATGACATTAAAACTGTCACTTTGCAAAGGTAAACAAGCACTCCACAGAGTTAAAAATAAATGGAGTCACAAGACTCCTTGCAATATAAACAATCCACAAAAGACACAGGATGATTTCCTCATGGAGAGCCCCACACAGCAGCTATTTGTATTTCTAGGCAGAACTGATTCCTGATTTGTACTTACAGCTTTAAATACAGAGTACTGCTGAATCACTGTTTTACTGACAGGACCACTGAAAGCAGCAAGGAAGCTCATTTTTCTTGTCCTACGACTATACCTCATTCAAATGAGCTGTAGACAATGGCAAACATGAATTGTGGACATGATAAAAATCATTAGACTGAGTAGAACCCAAAATGCAGAAGCACAGAATGGACCTTTCCATCCATGACAACTGCTTTTTGTTATTTATTTCAGGATCAAGGTGATGAAGTCAAAATTATTTGTTTACACAGAGCAGTTCAAGTCAAGATAATTAAACCCATTTCAGTGTACAAGTGTAACTGCAAAATAACCCCTTTTTCTTCTGGAAGAGCAGTCTTGCTTTTGGAGGGTTTGTTGGTTTGTTTGGTTTTTTTTTTTTTAATGTACTCTTAAATTACTTCATATGAAACTACTGGAAAAAGGCTTTTTATATGTAATAAGAACTCACTAGGCTGAATTATACCAGCATAATCACAGTGATTTAAATCTCCCATCTTCCCCTGCACTGATATTACACTTAAGCCCTTAAGACACCCCACAGCCAAATCTAAATGGCCAAATCCACAAAACAAGGACCTAGCCAAAATTACCTCACCTCTGCAAAAATGTGCAAGCATATGGGGAAGAAATATGATCAATAAGCCATTTAGCTCTTGCTCAGTGGCCAACAAGAAGCTGCTGTGGTTTATCAGAAGCTCCTTTTACAGCATAGGCGTTATGCTTTATAATCACTGATTTTCAGAAGCTGATGAGACTGAAATTGAAAATAAAATAAATATTCTCTAAAATGGCTTTTTTTCCCTAACATTATGCTATACACATGTGGGTTTTAGCTCTATTATGTGCAGCCTCTATTACACACTTTAGACTGTACACTCTGAGCTATTTCATCATGAAGGCTGTCTCCTCAGTCCAAAATTATCAATATAGCCATGATTTATGGAACTGTGTTTATCCACTTTTTGCAGAGATAATGCTGCAGACTGATCCAAGACTACATAAATCTTGATAGTATTTTCAAGAGTGACTACCATAAATAATTAAAACTATCCTCATCAGGCAAACAGTGCTGGGAGATTTCACGCATTCATTGGAAGATGCTGACACTCGCTCTAAGTGCACTCACCTAAAGTGGGAAATCAGCTGCTTCAGTCTCTCTGGCTCTTTAGGAACAAGTTTTTTCAGCTGGGTTAGAATCCTAAGGTTTTCTTTTGTTTCTTTAATATACATATAGAAGGAAGAAAACCAGTTTTTCCCTTTCCATATCACAGAGGACCTTAACTATTAATCAGAAATATTCCACATTAATCAGAAAGTTCCCAAGAAGGGCAGCTCTCTCAAAGATTAAATCAATTGCAGCTGCAGCATAAACATGACTCTAAAAGTCATTACTGCTTTAAATAACTGGTTAATTAAGCCTACTTTCATTATGATACAGTCTCATTATACTAATGTTCCATCTCATTTCAAAACCAATGTAAATTTCCACAGACAAAACATTCTGGCTTATGATGAGGAGGGGGAAAATAATAATAAAAATAATGATGAAAGAAAAGTCAATGAAGACATAATGCTAAGGAAATGTATCTTGCTTTATTTCCCCCTCCAAAATATCTGCTATAACATCTCATGGGCATGTTGTATATCAGAGGTCATTATTTTGGAAAAGAGATACAGAACTTCATACATTCAGTGTTTTTGTCAGCAACATTCTGACAACCCACAGGAGATTTTCCCATTATTCTTGTATTAAAAGAAAACTCAAATCTGCTACAGCAAAAGGAGACCACGCCTGCTCATCACTTCACACGCAGCTGGGACAACAGAAAGTCCATAATCCAAGTAAATAGCACTATTCTTGGGCCAAATCCCCATCCAAATGGTCACACACTGAGGAACAGCTCCTCTGACCAGCCCCCCTGAGCTGCTGTGCCCTCTGCAACAACAGCAAGAAACACAACATACGGTTGTCTCTCTCAGCTATCCTCCCTGAGTGTAGGAGCTACGTGACCGCTCTGTCCTTCCTTTTTTTGGTCTGTGTTTAGCTTTAAAGCCTCCTTGGAATAGAGAGCTCTCCTGTCCTCAAGGATCACGGGTGTAGGACACCTGAACCTAGGAGAAACAAAGGCAGAGGAGTGAATGCTCAGCACCTAACCCTTGTTCCTCCCACCACAAGCAGTTTACTACAGAGATCCAAACATCACAGAATAAGGGAATGAGAATACAGCTTCTGGGACACAAAGCATGCCAGGTGCATATAGAGACAGCAGCATTTGCTCAAAATGTAGAAAGAAATTTATTTATTTGGGAAATTAAAAGGCAGAATTAAATTGGAAAGAAGAAATATATGGAGTGATACGTGTCATGTGTAACTCCACACATAAATGAAAGCAGAGCCTGAAGAAATCCTTGCCAATAAGGCACACACCAGTGTTTTCCTTAGAAGTCAGAACACAAGGTTTCCTCTTCCCCTTTCATCAGGAGTCTGTTTTCAAAACTGCAGTGACTACTTTGTTTCCAAACGCTGCCACACAATTACTTATTTTAAAAAAAGATGACTAAAACTTCTCTAGTCTGCCCACTCGCATTATTTCACAAGCAGGTTTTTGGTGGGGTTATTTTTTGTGGGTGGAGGGAAGTGGGTACATATTTTTAAATTGAATCTGAACACCATTTTTAAGTACTTCCAAAGAATACCTGTGCAACTGTTTAAATATTGAAAGTTTTACCTATTATATAGATACATACAAGCTTTGGGGTCTTGAAGTTATGCTTTGCTTAAAAAGTCACAAACTTCTAATCCATTATCATTTCCCTTATGAGACTTAAAGCTTCTATGAGTTTGTGAGGTCTTTAATTTTTCATAAACGTATCTATGCTCAGTTCTAGCAGTTTTCCCAGAAGTAATACAAACTGTACTTGGGTTTTTCTTCCCAAGTATCCACTGTTAAAGATTTGCAGCTGTAAAACCTACCTGGCACAGAGGCCACCCACAAGCTTCCACTGCCTGGTTTTGCTGGGACACCCGAATTCCAATGGGTTGCTCCACTTTGATCTGCAAGCTGGAGCTTCTGCCTCTCAATCAGGGAATGCCAGTCATGCCAAGTTGTGCAATGATTGATTCACTGGGGAAAAGGGCTCAGTCCAAAACAAGCACACTAACATCTTCTGAAAATACCCTTCTCTGTGTTTTTACTTAATGAAAACATTATATCAAAGAGAAGCCACAAACCAACCGCTTCTGCTGCATTATAGGTGAAGTGTTTTCAGGCAGAGTTCCAGTCACAGCCAGTAATTCAAAACTCTCATGTAAATAAAGCTTAAGGCAATGTGGGATAAACAGGCAAGACAACACTTGCAATAATGCAGATACTATTCCAAGCGACAATGTCACTACACACAGCATCCCTGAATGAGTATTAGCCAAGTCTGGGAAAACCAAGCGACTAAAAGCAGGATAGAGGATATCTGCTCCAGTCACCAGGGATTGCAACAACTAGGAAAAGCAGCAGCAACTTTTATGATGACAACATTCTTCTAACTACCAGTAATCCAATTTCCCAAGACTGAGAGCCATCATGAAGCTCATCTTTCTACAGAAGAAAGTACCTCATTACCAAATCTTCATAAAACAAAGAAAAGTTAGCTTGAATCTTCTTTTCAGCAGTAACAAGCCCCATCTTTTCCTAACACAAGGAACTGGCTCTGCTGTGCAGGTAAGCAAGACAGTTAAGCCTGAGTGGAACTGGCACTTATTAGGGTGAAGGTAAAAGCTTTAAATGTAGTAACAACAATGAGCCCATGTCATTTATTTTCCAGTTCTGTCTGTCAGCAATTTTTCTAATTACTGAAGCACCTTAAAGCATGATGTGAGCTCTACTGACTGGGCAGACATAAACAAAGCTTGTCTTTCATATACTGCCTGAAAGAATATACATTTGTTTACCTTGCCTGTCTGGAGAAGGGCTCCAGTTACCTGTAAAAGTTGAAAACAGGTGAGCTTTCTGAGGCCCAGCATGGGAAAGTGTAAGTCATTCCTAATAAGTTCTTTTCAGCTCCTCTCACCTGGTGAACTGTGATCTCAGATGTATAGAATATATAGTATATACATTCCAAATAGTATATATATATATATAGCATATATATTATAGTATATAGCATACTATAAACTCAGAGAGCTGCCTTCTTGTTTCTCCACTCAAACAAGAAACTAACAGAGATCATGGGTGGGAAACTGGAAAAAAAAATGAAATAAACTTCTGTTTAAAGAATGCACACAACCAATAAATTCTACTCAGTTTAGGAACTTGAATGCAACTTGGTTGTTTGGGCCACTTACCACATCAGACAAATGTTTCACTGAGGAGCTGCTCACAAAGGCATCTGCAAAACTGGTTTTATACCTACTACTTTTCTTGGAGAGTTTTATTTAAGATACTGTTAGTAAGAAGAAATTATTTCACATCATCATCATCCACCTCATTTTATCTCAAATTAAGTGGCCTTTCAAATTAATCTAAGAATTTTGAGACAAAAATATGAACAGAAGCCTTCTGATATTTCTGTCATTTCTACATCAGATACCTGAATTCACAAATATTCAAAAATGACACAAAAGTGACCCAAAACTTGGAATTGCAAAGATCTATAGGCCAGGTCTGCCTCACATAAAAGATACATCACCAAAATTCTCATCAGCTAATCTCAAGGTGATTTATATATAAATCATATTTTTAAAAAACATCATTTATTGACACAATTGATACTAGAATACCAAATTTAAAAAACCAACCAACAACAACAAAACCCAAAAAAACCCACCAAAAAACAACCAAACCAGCTATCAAAGAACATTTTTTGGTTATTTACAAAAATGAAATGGGAAAAGTAGTGCAGTAGCACAACCAACCGAGGAATGAAATCATTAGCCAGGTGTCCCTTTTCTCTCCCTATAAACTCCTTTAAGCTCCTTGAAGAAAGATTTCAAGGTGTACAAGCCAAAACCTAGGTAAGCTTATGCTGTATTTGCTTTCTTGTTATTTCTGTCTTGGTTTTGTTCTCAAGCCAACCTGCAACTCTTGTTCAAATTCAGTGGGTTTTTTTGGTCACAACTCAGTGATCTTTAGGTACACAAAGGTCACCACAAAGCTAAGGTGCAACTGAAAATGCAGAGGTGCCACACTGGAGAACAGAGCTGAACTTCAAAAACTTATATAATGACCTTTATAAACTGCAGAAGAAAGAGGTGACAAATCCCCTAGTTATTATGACTTTTTTTTTTTTTTTTTTCCCAGTAATAGGTAAAAAAGGAATGGAAGCTGAGCAAAACTTGAGCATGTTTTATATGGACAGAGTGAGCTCCATATGGCACCCACTGAAAAAATGCAAAAAGCAGTTGCAAAGTCTCTGGCTTGAATCAACACAGGGATAATGATTTACTTACAAACACACAGAGCACTACTGCTCCCCCCATCATTCACCACAACTTATTTACTGCCAGAATCTCTTGTCTCAAACCTATCCAGCTCCAATTGCTCATCTCTTCACCCCCAACAAAGCCTATAAAAGCAGAGTCTCTCCTGCTGTGATGTAACTCTGCTTGGAAGCCACCAGAAAAAACCTCACCTTCACAACTCCCATATGCTCCAGGACCTGCTGAGGACAGGCACAGATCTCCCTCGTCAGGGCAAGATATTGTTGCTTGCAAAAAGAACAAGTCGTTAAAAAAACAAACCCTCCACCACACACGTGGGCTATGCTTTGTGATGCCAACCTGAGATCATTTCCTCTTACTCACTTCCTAAAACAAAACCCCTTTCTCGAGTACAAGCTCTTTCAGTTCTTACTCCCTCCCCAGTTTCATCTCTCAGGTATTTAAGACAATCAAATCCTTCTTTAAATGAACTTCAGTGCTCCAATCCCAACTAATAGGGGGTTCCTAAATTAAAAACACTGCTTTATAATACCCCATATAAAAACTAATGTGCACTAATTGATCTAAATAGGCTGCAATGATTAAGTAATTTGCGAGACTTGCAGCTTGAACCATCCGAAGCCCAAGGAAGTGCAGTTTCAAGGATCAGAGAAAGGCCTCTTTTCTAAATCAAAACCAAAAGTAGCATGGGCTCATAAAAATACCTCCAAGCTTAAGTCTCACTGCTTCAACATAGCAGGTGACAATAAAATAACTGTATGAAAAGACAGCTGTGAGGAACTTTCGGATGAAGTCTTTGCGCGTCCTGGAAGACTTGGGGCTTCACGTCGGGCCCTCCTAGGGCTGGACATCAGCAAGGAGCAGCTGAGCCCTCCTTCCGTCCCCTTCCCCAGGGAACAGGGAGCGATGCCTCCCAGGCAGCAGCAGAAATTCCCGGGGAGGGAGAGGGCACCACGCTGCCCCCGCCGCAGAGCCGCGTGTCCCCGCGGCAGGAGCGGCCCGGCTCCGCATGAAGCCGGAGGGCACAGGGGGCTGTTCCCGGCCCTCCTCCCCGCGGGGGACCCCGGCCCCGCTCCAGCCCCGAGGCCCCGGCACCGGGCGGCTCCAGCGGCGCTCCCGCCGTGGGAAGGGGCGGCACCGGGGAGACCCCGGCACGCCCCGCCCGCGGCCCGGCCTGCTCAGGGCCCCCCAAAGCCGCTGCCGCTCCCCGGCCCGGGCCCCCTCAGCCCGCCCCCCTCAGCCCCCCTTACGTGTTGTCCTGGTTGAAGTTGGCGAAGAGCAGATGGCCGCTGCCGGCGTCGCCGCTCTGCCCGGCCAAGTTCATGGCGGGACAGCCCTCGCCACCCCCGTCCGGCGGGGGGGAGGACGAGGAAGCACCTCCGGAAGGCTGCGCCCCTCAGCCGCGGCCACCGCGGCCGCCCGGACCCCGCCGCATCCCCGCCGGGCCCTTGTTTACGCGGCGGGCGGCGGAGCGGCCCCGCGCCTGCGCCCTCCCGGCCGCCGTACGGCCAGCGCGCCTGCGCGCGCGCGGCGGAGGCGGGCGGGCCGCGTTGCGAAGCTAAGCAGGGCCCGCTGCGGCCGGCGGTGGATGGGAGACCCGGGGCGCGGCGGGGATCCCCGGGCTGAGCGCGGCCACCGCGCTCCTGTCACGGTGGCCATGCGGTCACGCCCCGCGCTGTTCCCGCTCGCCCGTGCCGGTGCAGTTCCGCTTCGTGCCGCGGGATGTCCCCGAGGCTCAGCGGATGAGCGGGCGGGGGCTCCGGACTTGGGGAAAAAGGGAAAAAAAAAAAAAAAAAAAAAAGTTGGGGCTTTTCAAGCTGGAGAAAATTGCTTGGAGACCTTAGAACAGCTGTCAGTGTCTGAAGGGGATCTTGGTCAGGATTTGTAGGAATAGGGGAAGGAGTGATGGGTTCATAGTGAAAGGGGAAATAGATGCACAGGAGGAATTCTTTAGTGGGATGGTGGTGAGGTGCCTGGAGCAGGTTGCAGATGACCCCTCAGCCCTGGCAGTGTCCAAAGCCAGGCTGAACTGAGCATCCTGGTCTAGTGGATAACACAAATTGCAGGGAAAAAAAACCCAAAAAACAAACCAACAAAAAAAAAAACCCTCCAAACAAACAAAAAAACCTCAAACCAAACAAAAACCCCAACAAAAAACAGCAGCAACAACAACAAAACCCAAAAACCCCCAAACAACCCCCCAAAAAACCAACAACAATAAAAACAAACCCCAAAAACCCAACGAACCAAAAAACCAACAACCACAACAATAAAAAACCCCAAACAACCCCCCCCCCCAAAAAAACCAACAAAAAACAAACCCCAAGAACCCAGCCAAGAAAAAAACTAACGACAACAACAACAACAAAAATCCCCTCCAAAACAAAAAACAAAACACCCGGAACTGAAAAAGCGATTTTTGGAAATGGGATCAACATCAAGGGATTAGTACAGAAAAAGGGTAAATCTCGCAAATATGAGCCACCAGGTGTTGGGTTTGTGCCTCCGGGGCCATCTGGCTCCAGAGGGTTCCTGAGTGCTGCTCACGGAGCAGTGTGGAGTGATGGAGCCTCCCCCTGACCAGCCTGCGAGGCTAAAGGAGCTGCTGGCACAGAGACCCCTCCAAATGGCTGAGACCCAAGTGGCCGTGCCCCAGCTCGCTGCTGCCCTGCACCCACCCTGCCATGCCCACCAGAGCCAGTCCTGTCCCCCACAGGCACCTCTGCCTCTGCTGCACCTGCTGCCAACACATCCACGTGTCCTGTGGCTCTTCCTGCCCATCCAGAGCTTCTTTTCTCCCGGGGAGACTTCCCCTGCTGATGGCAGATTTTAATCTCAAGTTGTCTCTTTTTATACCTGTTGGCTCTGGCAGTTTCATGTGCAGGAAGGTGTCCCTCCCTGGGGAAATGGGCTCACAGCGTGCGCTGCCATCCCTGCCAGGTGTGGGTGCTCACACTGCTCACGGCTGGGATCCCCCAGAACCCTTCAGCAGGGCACGATGCACAGAGGTGTCTCCAGATGTGGGAATCCTGCAGGGAATCACAGAATATCCTGAGATGGAACCCACACAAGGATCAGAGTCCAACTCCTGGCCCAGGACACCCCAACAATCCCACCCTGTGCCTGGGAGCGTTGTCCAAATGCTCCTGGAGCTCTGGCAGCCTTGGGGTTGGGACCATTCCCTGGGGACTCTGCTCAGTGCCCCACCACCCTCTGGGGGAAGAATTTTTTCCTACTATCCAAACCAAACTCCCCCAGACAGCTCCAGCTGTTCCCTCAGGTCCTGTCACTGGTCACCAGAGAGAAGAGATCAGAAAACATCCCTGGGCTTCATGAGCTATTCCTCATCTAAAGGAAAATTCTGCAAACTCCACCCTGTCTTGGTGGCATAAAAAAAAAACAAAACCCAACTGTATTCAGGGTACCTCAGAATACTGGAATTTCTCCTTAACACCCTTACAATTTCTCAGATCTTTGCAAGGTGGGGAGTGCACCAGGGATAGGAGAGGAAGGAAAAACAAGCTGGGCTTGTGGCCAGAGGAGAGCTGCTGTGCAGGGAGGGGACACATCCCAGTGGGGTACAGGTGCTGTGAGCGTGGATATCTCCACACCTCAGCTTGGAGCAGCCCCTGTGATTCTCTGTCTGCCAGGTTTGGAGGCATTGCTGGGGCTGGAGCCATTCCCCAGCACGATGCTCGAGGCTCCGGTTGCCATAACAACTGGATCCAGGCTTCAAAAATAGTAACTTATTTTTCATTCAATTTGCCTTTTGCCCTCTGAGATGGATCTATTTTGGGATGGATGGTTTGCTTCAGGTGTCTCTTGCCAGCACCCTCAGCCGTGGGCTGGAGGATTTGGGGATGGGGGTTATTTTGGTAAATGTGATTTATTGTCCTTTCTTCTTCCTCTCCTCTTCAGGCCCAGAGAACAGGTACAGCAGGGCACAAGAACCATGACATAGGCTCTGCCAGAGCTCATCATCTGGGGAAGGAATTTGGGAAAAAAAATCTTCCTGGCTAAGTGGCAGAGCGTGGGAGAGGTTTTCAGAGATGATCTCACTCTGCATCTCAGATTGGACCTGCCAGTCTCAGCCAGGCCTTGGCTGTCCCAGATATCCTACCGAAAATGGGGTTTATTTTGTTGCTCCCACATCTCCTAGATCCTGCATGGTCCCCACTGGTGTCTTCCATCCACAATGGGAATTGTGCAGGAAGGCTGAACTTGCTGCTGGATCCTGGGGTGCTTCTGTAGAGCATGGGGGACACCCCACAGTGCAGCTGCACCTGCAGCATCCCCTGAGGGATTGAGCTGCTTTTGGAAGGGCTTGCAGAGGGTGTCAGGATTAATTCACGCCTTGAATGAAGGGATCCCTTCCTTTTGGTCTGCTTTGGCTTTTGGAAGAGCTGTGTGTGCTGGATTTCCCATGGAAACGGCCAGACAAGCACAACCCTGCTCGTCAAGATGCCCTCAGCTGTCCCACCTTCAGCAAGGAGAGGTGCTCTTGGGGTGACCAAGGCTCTGCTCCTCCAGGTGTTGCTGACCTCTCCTTTTTTGTCCCTCAACTGCTGGCCTGAGGGTGCCTGTGGTCCCTGGCACAGCCAGGGCAAGGATGACACCTCTCTGCCCCCATCACCTTTTGTATCCCCCCTCTGAGCTGCCCAACCTCGGATGTACCTCGGGATGTCACCTCCTGCAGGAGCCTACTTGAGTGATGTAGAGGAGGGAGGGGTGAAGGCTTTACGATGGAGATGGGCTGATTCTGGGGTCCTCAATCCTTGCCTTGCTGTCGTGCTGCTTTGTCCCCCTTCTCCCTGAGCAGGGAGGGATGGTGGGGTGCTGGAGTTGTGCCCCCTCCCAGGGGCACCACGCAGCGATGGGGCTGAGGCAGAGCCACCCACCCCAGCTGGGGCCTCTGGAAAATAATGGGGGGAAAAAAATCATTAAAACCAAATAAATAAAAGAAAAGCCAAACAATCCAGCTCCTTGGGGATGGCGCTGCCCCGGCACGGGCAGAGATGTCTCGGGGACCCTTGGGGGGACCCAGCCGTGGCCAGCGGGGCCGGGGGGAGCAGGTGGGTACCGGGGGAAGCGTCTGACTGCCGGCATTCGGCGCTCTCCCCCTTCCCGATGCTTTAATCACATTTTCAATTCAAATCTGCTGCTATTTGATCCCCCGGGGGTGGCAGCGGGGAGGGTGGGGGATATTTTTAGCTGTGCTTAAAGCTGCCGGGGGGCGGAGGGAGATCGCGCAGGTTGCTGTGGCCGGGAAGAGTTGGAAGGGATTCCCCCCCACCCCCCTTTCTTTTTTTCCTCCTCCTCCTCCTCCTTGTTGCACATCTGAGGGCGGCAGCGGGGCTGGCTCCCCCCTCCCGGAGGTCGCCTTTGTTTTGCCTGTGTCGCTTCTCCCGAGCAGCCGAGGGGGCGGGAGGGGGCCGGGGCCGGGCTGGGCTGTGCCGGGCTGGGCTGTGCCGGGCTGGGCTGGACCGGCCGCCCCTTCTCCTCGTCAGCCACCGGAGCTCGCCGAGTTGGTGCCGTTCCCCCGGGCGGCACTTTCCCCCCGCCCCGGGGCTGAGCAGCCGCCGCTGCCCGGGACCCCCATGGCACCGCCGCGATGTTCGTGTCCCGGCTCCTGGATTTCCAGAAGACGCGCTACGCCAGGTAAATCCGTCGGTGCGGCGGTCCCCGACCCCCGGTGCTCGCGGAGCCCCCGGACAGCCCCAACCCCTCCCCGAGCTCGGCTCGGCTGGGATGGAGCCCGAAAGGATCTTCGAAAGCTGCTGAGTGCCTCAAAGCACAGGGCAAGTGCGGGCTGGGCTTTCGGCTACCTGCTTTTCTGCATCCCTAAAGGATTCTCAGCATCCTTGGGAGCCTTCACTGCCTTTCGCTGGGTCTAACTTCACTACCCGCTGCCGGGGGAGCAGGATCCTGCCTTCCCCAGGGAACAGCCCCTAGCTCTGGCTCCGAACCCCCCACGGAGGGACCGATGTGATCCAGGGTCCCGCTGCAGCCCGCTGAAACCCCCTCGGGGTGGCTCTCCCAGCGTGGACCCGCAGGCTCAACAGTGGGATGCACGGCTGGTGGATCCTTCTCTCCCTCCATGAAATCCCCAGGGAGGCTTTCCAGCAGCAGCCGGGACTTGTTTGAAAAGCTCAGGTGTAGCAGGAAACCTCACGGTGTTACCTGTGCGGGGGGGAAACCTGAGGATTGCTGAGCACAGGTCAGAGGGCACTTGGCCACACGCGCTGCTGCGGGATCAGATGTGGCCTTTAGGAGGGATCTGGCAGGTGACACGGGGACAACGCCTGCCCTGGCCGCAGCCCTCTGCTGCCCGGGTGGCCGGGATGAGTCTGGTGGCACCGGGTGCTGCACAGATGGGGACCGCGGGCTGCTGGGGGTGCCCAGCTTTGCACGGAGGACAGGCTTTGCTCCCAGCTCCCTGGGACCGTGGTGGGGATGTTTTTCTGCCTGTGTAGGGTCCCACGGGCTGGCACAGCTGCTGAGGGCACTGAGCTCTGTGCTGCCACTTCCAGACTCCCCGGGGTCCTGTTGGGGGTAGATACCAGAGAAAAACTTGTGTGAAAAGAAGTAGTGATGGTGTTTCTTGCAGGATGATCCCTGAGAGATGTTTGTCTGGGCTGGGTAAGGACGGGAGACCATCCTGCGACCCCCTCCAGCCATCAGCTCCTTTCCTTCCAGGTGTCCCGTGGGGAAAGTCCATGCTTACATCTCCAAAACCTGCCTGAAACATGGCCACTTGCTCAAAGACCCTTTTGATGCTGTAGCTGCCTCCTGATAACCTTTGCCTGGGGGAGAGGCAGGAGGCACCCAGCAGATCTGCACAACGTGCCCGGTACAAAACCCTGTAAAAATGGAGAATTCAAGACTTTTACACCCCCACCCTCCCCTGCCCAGCTGGCATGCAAAGGACAGAGCCAGGGGAAATGGAGCTGAGCAAAGCTCTGTACCCCCCAGAGGGTAAACCATACCTTTACCCCATGGCAGAGGCTCCCAAAGAGCAGAGGCTCTTTGGGAACTGGGCAGCAGATCAGGGGCTGCTCCACTGACATCAGTCTCCCCTAGCAGAACCCATCTGCCAACCTGTTGCTTGATTTATCCTGAATCAGCATGCTCCAGCCTTGTTGTGGTCCTTTCTGGAGACAGCTTGTTAAATGGGATGAGGCATTACAGGGAGCCTTGCAGGGATGGTGCCCACAGGCAGGGCAGGGGCTGTGGGGCACGGGAAGGGTCAGATCCACAGGGAATTCTCCAGCCCTCACTGTGTGCCAGGGCTGGGTGGGGAGCAGCAGGAGATGGCAGCTCCCTTGGCTTTCACCCCAAGAAAGTCACCAGCACGTGATGCTAACCCAGGGCTTCCTGTATCATCGCAGAGATCCTCTTAGCCCAGTGCTCAAAAATAACAGTGGGATAATCCCCGTCCCCCCTCCCTCCGTGCACACCAGCTCTGCTCTCCATGGAAATGCTCTGCTGGGGCATATCCCAAAAGAAACCCTAAAGCTGCTTCTTCCTTTGTGCCAGGGATGCTCTTTCAGCTGAGCTCTGAGGTGGGAATTGGGGCAAGCAGAAGCCAGGGGACTCATGGTGGCACGTGTCCTTCAAGGCAGCAGAAGCATCTCAAATCCTGTGTTCAGTTTTCACTACAGGAAAGATGGTGGGGTGCTGGAGCAGGTCCAGAGAAGGATAACGGAGAACAAGTCTGATAAGGAGCAGCTGAGGGAGCTCAGCCTGGAGAAAAGGAGGCTTGGGGGGACCTTCTCAGTGACCACAACTCCCTGGCAGGAGAGTGCAGCCAGGTGGGGGTTAGGCTCTGCTCCCAGGGAACAAGGAACAGGATAAGAGAAAATGGGCTCAAACTGCTCCAGGGGAAGTTTAGATTAGATATTAGGAAAGATTAAAACAGGCTGCCTAGGGAAGTGGCTGAACCACCATCCCTGGAAGTCTTCAAAAACACATGTGGATGTGGCACCTGGGGAAGTGGTTTAGGGGTGAACACGGTCAGACTCCATCTTCAAGGTCTTGTCCGACCTTAACAATTCTATGATTCCATCTTGCAACATCTGTTCAAGAGAATGTGGCCTTGCTTATAGCGTTCCTTGAAAAAAACAAAAACTATCAAAGTTTTCCTTGTGGAGGAAAAGCCTGGAACAGGCTTCATTTTTCATGTCATTTATCTAATTTTGAGCTAGGACCAAGAAAGGAGGAACTTGGCCATTGATACACCCACCAAAAGGAATAAATAAAACACAGTGTGGTGATGAAAGACCTGTTGTGTTAGAACAAAGAGATGAAAAGCCGTGATCAATGTGGGAACGTTCTGTGAACTGCCAGGAGAGAACTCAGGGCTGGAGGGACACTAGGCTGTCTCCAAATCCCTCCTGGCTGGGCTTTGGAGATGCAGAGTTTGAGCTGGGGCAGAGGGGAGGAAAGCAAAGGGAAGGGCTGTCACCACGGTGGAACAGGGTGCAAGGCAGTGCCATTCGAGCACGCTGTGGTTATAAATGAGAAACTCGATGGTTTCTTTTTGGCTGTGGGGCCCGGGAGGCTCTTCCATCACTGACACCGTGGGGAAATGGAGTTTCAAAGCACAGTTGCTGCAAGGCTTTCCCTGTCACTCACAACCCTGACAAGCAATATCCATCTCCTGCCCCACAGGCCAAGTTTAACCACGACACCAGCACAGCACAGAATGCGAGCAGATGTGATTCCTCCTGCTTTATCCAGCCACCACAGGGATATTCCTCCCCTCCCCCTCCACTCTTCCTCCCAGCTCACCAAAACGGTGCTGGGTCCCTCCCAGACCAAGCTGCATCTTTATCACTGGGCTCATTGGTCAGGTTACACTGACCTGGTAACCAAACTCTCCTTGACCCTCACCACCAGCTTTGACCCTCTTTTGGCCCAGTTTTAACTCAAACATGGTCTGGTCTTTCCTGCCCAAGTAGCTGAGTAGTTCCCTGTGGGGACATTGAATGCTTCCCAGATCTTGGCCATCCAGAGCTGTAATTTGAAGGAAACATGATTAATCAGGGAGCTGCTGGATCCAGCCAGCTCCAGCATCTCAGGAGCAGCAGTGGAGAGGGCTTTGCTGGGAGCTGCAGGGCACTGAATCATCCTCACAAACTGATAGCAGCTCCTTTGACTCGTTCATGGTAAAGGCTCTAAATCTTACTGTGTTTGCTTGGCTTGCCCTGCATGGGGTAACACAAAGAGGAGCAGATGGGAAAATTCACATTAATGTCTCAGCCCAGGAGCAGGGGCCTCTGTAGGTGCACAGTCCAGGCTTGTCCTCACCTCCCTGTGCCTGCAATGCAGGCATTGCCACCTCCTCACCAGAATGAGGGGATGGAGGTCTGAACTCTACACTTGCTCAAACCCAAACCCTCTGAATTTGGGGAAAGGCAGCTGGGAAGACTTTCCTTGTTTCTCCCTGCACCTGTAATTATTGAGCAAGGAGACATTCATCAGCTTTCCAGCATCTCTGGACAAGAGAGGAAGATGAGAACCAGCAGGAATAGGAGGAATAGGAAATGTTGAGGTGCTCAGACTCCAAACACAAGTAAACCAATGCCAGGCTGACAGCCTGGACAAAACAACCACATTGGGAAGACCTGTTCCTCACTGCTTTGCCATGAAAACATGAGCAGCCCTCGCCTGCTCCCACACACTCCAAGATGCTTTCCAAGAGCTCTGCTTCCCCCACAGCCCATGTGGGATGAAGCAGTGAGAAGGGAAATGCTTTCAGTGTTGATACCATAGCCTGAAGCTCCTTAAGAGGCAGGGGCTGCTCACCTTGCAAGCACCAGCCCCATCAAGACCTGCCAGTCCGTCCCCAGCTGAGCAGACAGAACTCCCCAAATGCAAAAGGCACAGCTGCAAGAGATGGGGAGGCCCCCAAAATGCCTGGGAAAACCAGGATCAGCTGATGTTACCAACCAATTCCATGCTCATTGCTCTGTGGGGCCAGCTTGACTCAGATACCCTCCTAAAATGGCACCAGTAGGAGTTACCTCATGTAGCTCAGGGTGCATAATTGGAACCAGGTATTTGGAAGGCAACGAGCTCTCAGAGCAGCATTTTTGGTGGGATATCCAGTCAGACTGCCCTGTTCCATCCTCTGTAAGGGCTGGGGCACCCAGCAGGACAGGCTCAGGTGGGACAACCACACTGAAGATGTGCATGAGTGGGCAAACCAAGCCCCATGCCTTGTGCTTTTGGGGCAAGGACGGTCTCTTGGCTGCCTGGGAAACACATGATCTTTCCCCTCCTTCAGCTGGTGTTGGATGTCAGCCTGATGTGATTCTTTGGCACAGTTTGCTGTGTCCAGCTTCACGAGGTAGCAGCCAACACAGCCCATGGGAAATTCAAGCCACTGCCCAGCCCGGCAGGTCAGTGACTGTGAGAAATGGGGCTCTGCCAGGGCTGGCCTCCCCTCCTCCTCCTCCCTTCCCACACCCCCAGCTCCACAGTGAGACAAAGCCATGCCAACAAGTACAACTCCCAAAGAAAGGAAGGGAAAAGAGCACAACTTATTCCAGTCCTTCACACTCCTGAGGGGTGCCTGGCTGCAGCTGCACGAGGAGTTTTGTTGAGTCTCCCAGAGATGCTGCTGCCAGGTCTGGGTCTGAGAAAGGCAGAGGAGACATGGCCAAACACACAGCTCAGGTCTCTCCAGGTGTGACAAACTCAACGTTTTCATGCAGGGGAAGTCCAGAGCCTGATGGGCTCTCTGTGATAACACTGAACCTCTCATGATAACACGATACCACAGGGTTCATATTCCTGGTGGATGAGTCAGATACCACTGAGTTGAGCCAAGCAGTGCTGACCTTCAGGAGAATTTGGAGTCAACTCTGTGCTCCTGTTTGAGTTTACAGCCCAGGTTTGCTGCTGTTGAGGAAAGGATTTTATGCAGAAAGAGATCATCAGCTTAGGGCAAGGAGTTGGCTCCTCTCTGTGCTGAGCAGCACTGGCTGGCACAGCAGCATTAGACACAGCCCTGCTCTCTGTTGTAAGTAATACTAATGGAAATCTTACTATCTGCATGCTTGGCTGGTGAAATACATAATTTTCCTCCTGTGCCTTCGCTGTCCAGAGGCATTTGCTGAATAATTTACAGATGATTTGTACTTGAGCAGCATCTGGGAATCCCAAATGAGAGCCTGGCTGTGTCTCTCGGGCCATGCTGTGGGGAGATTTTATGAACCTGGGACACGCTCACCTGCCCATGTATTTCACAGTCACAGCCAGGGTTAGAGGCTGGGAAAGCTCCAGCCCTCAAACTATCCCAATCCTCTGCCAGCAGGCACAGGATCCAGTGGTCACACTGACTCCTGCCCACCTTGGGCTGCTGCAGTTAAAGAGGCAGAGCCAGCTCAGGATTTATCCCACTAGCTCCCTGCTCAAGGCAAGGCAGCAAGGAACATGCACAATGACTTTCCAAACAAGAAAGTAATGAATAATAGAGGATTTGCAGTTCTGGAAGCAGTCCTTCCAACATTCACAAAACACCTGAGACATCAGAGTCATTTTGTGACTAATCAGCTGTTGTTGGATGTCTCATGAGTACCAAATGAAACAAGAAGTCCCAGCTCAGAAAGTAATTTGGGAAACACTCACCGATCCCATCTGTTGTGAATAAACAAACAGCTCTGCTGTGGTTGCAGGGTCATGAATTACCTTGGAAGAGTTAGAGATACCATCTACATAGAGAGCTGGGGAGAAAAAGAAATATCCCTGCCCACAGGATGGGAATATGGACAGTTAGCACCTTGTTGGGAATTACTGCTGAGCTTCCACCACCAGCCAAGCCCTGCTGGGTGTACATGGGCTCTGGTGGGTGCAGAAATGGTCAATGCCTGCATCCAGCCTGGCTTGGAGCCTCCTGTGGCTGTCCCTGAGCAAGAAAGGAATTGAGTATGCCCTTGGTATGTTCAGGGGAAGAGCAGCATATTCCCTCCTGCACCCTCTGAGGCAGCAGGGTGTGTCAGGGGGTTGCCTGCTCTGTCCCTTCTCAGGGGACACCTGTGCCCGTGGCTCAGAGCCAGGTACTCCACGGACCTGGCTGAGCACACAGTCCCTCTCTGGGAGCACCTCTAAGTCAGCAGCAGCCCTTGCTCATCGTTCCTCAGGGCATGCAGGTTGTGTAGTGCCAGGGGATGGTCCACAGCCAGCCCAGGGTGCTCACACACATCACAGTGCTGGGAATGAGCAAAACTGGGATGGGAGGAATGAGGTGATGGATGATGATTTGATCTGCTGCCCCTTTTGACTCGCTTTGTGGAAGCAAGGCTTGCACCAGGGGAATCTGGGTGGGTTACTCCAGAAACCTGGTGAATTTACCCATGAGAAAGGTAGGGAAATGCTGGCTTAGATAAAAACCCTTCCATTTCCTGCTCCAAACCCAAGCTGCCAGCTCCTTGTGCTAGGAAGTGTGACAAAAGAAAACACTGAGCTGTCCTGCTCCATCAGCCCTCCTGCCCCTCTCCCATGGCTGGGCTGGAGTCACAGGAGGGGCCCAAGGCCAGGCCTGCCCCATGTCCCCTGGCCCCAGGAGCTGCCCCCGAGCTTCCAGCAGGCACAGCTCAGCTTTGCAAAGCAGCAGTGCCATCTGCGTGCGTGGGAGCGTGCAGGCACTGAGGAATGGGCATGGAGGGGAGGTTTCAGCTCCCAGCGGGTGCCACGCAGTGCCCGTGTGGGTGGCTCTGCAGATGGCACTGCCGGGCAGCGCCAGCCTCGGCCTTTCTGCTTCCCAGTGGCAAACGTTCCCAAGTCAGTGGGTAGGAAGGAAAAGCAGCATTTCACAAGTGCTCCCGGGCTGGATAAAGCAGTAAAATCTGGGGGATCTCCTGGGTTCGAGGTGGGTGTTTCCTGTGGTCCTGCATCTTGTGAGCCCTGTGATGGTGTGCTGTGCATAAACAGCAGCCAGGCCCCACGCCACACACACAGCTCCCCAGGACCCAGCTAATTACAAACCACAGAGGAGCTCAAGGGATTGAAGCCTCTTACCAGGGATGCAGCTGGAGCATTACCAGATTCCAGATCAGAGGCAGAGTGCTTGCCAAGCCCCAGCTTACGGGGATGCCACCACAGCAGCTCCCACGTGAGCACGAGCCCCAGGAGCAAGCCCTGACATCTGTGCTGGGTGTGCAGCCTCGGGGCAGTCAGAGCAAACCCAGGCCATGCACTGAAGAGTGAGAGGCCAGTCTGCCCTGCAGGGACACATCTGCTCCATCACTGACACCTCAGGCATCACAACACTTGTTCTACCAAGGGGCAGCCCCAGCAGGACTTACCACCACTGCTGATCAACATCCAGCAAATTCTTCCTCAAGCCTCCCTCTCTGACCACCACCAGGATCTTCCTCTGCTTCTTTAAAAGCAGCTGTGACAGCCAGTCACAAGAGGAAGGAGAAATCGCCTCCCTTTGCAGCCAGATCCCAAGAACTGCCCAGCAGGGAACACAGCTTGGAAAAGCCCCAGCTCCTTGGGCAGGAGGATGGATGCAAAGCAAATCCATCTCCAAAGGCCAACTCCTGAGAAAGCCCAGACCTTTTATGAGCCATTTGCAGGTGAAACCTGTAGAGGTGAGCTGCTCTGGGGAGATTTGTATTGCCTGGGATAACCTTGGACTTGCTGACTGCTCCTTTGTCCCCATGGCACCCAGCCCACAGTGCACAGACACACAGACACATGCACAGCCTGATTTATGGCAGGGCTGGGAAGGGCAGGTGTTGGAGCAGCTCTTTTCAAGGGCAGAAATCCAGCTCACACCTCCCCATCCACATCTTAGTGGTCATTTTACACCCTCCTTGCATTATCCACCACTGGCTTGCATAAAGGATGTCAAAATTATTATCCTGACTTGGAGAGAGGGGAAAGGAGAGTGAGAGGGACATGAAGAGATGTGCAGAGGCCAACCAGGGAGTTGTGTCAAAGGCAGGGCTAAGCCCCATCTGTCCCAAATTGCAGACTGGCTTGGGTCTCTTTTGGGGCCGTTCCCCTCATGTGTGCAGCTTTCCTGCAAGTGTCCCATGGCTCTCCTTGTGTGAGTGTGTGGTGACCATGGAGTGACTGATTCAGAGTCTCTTGGTGCCCTCAGGATAGCTCAGAGTCCCACATGAGCCCTCCTGAGGAATAATTTAACTATATCCCTTTCTTACCTTCTTCCCTTCTTCCCACCCCGGCAAAGCAAGAGCCAGGCAGATCTGCATGATTTTGGAGTCTGGAATTGTGTTCTTGGATAAAACTCTTTTAAAAACTCAGTGAAAAACCCCTAAAGCTATATTTTAAAAAAACCCAACCTGACAGAGTGGGAGAAAGGGCAGGAGAAAGGAGCAGGCCTGGGAAGGCAGCTCTGCACTTTGCCCAGGGACAAGGGGCTCATTGTTTCCCTGGCCAGAGCTGCTGTACTGGCCCTTTTCAGGCTCCCTCCCTGGGAAAGGGGCCAGGGGAAAGCAGGCACAAGCAGGGCAGGCAAAAACCCTGGGACTGCTGTGAATAAGCCCTGGTCAGACCCTCAGCAGCCCCCCCCTCTTCTACAGCCAGTTGTAGGGAGTGTGCCAGGAGCAGCACCAGGAGGAGAAGGTGCCCGGGAACTCTTTGGCTCCCTGCTTCCCACACACCATCCCTGGAAATGATCATGCTCCTGCTCCTGCTCTGCAGGAGGCTTTGGACTTCTCTGTGTTTTTTGGATTTTGCCATCCTGAAGCACTTCTGAGCTGCACTGGAGCACCCAGTGGTGTGTAAACACCTGCTCGTGGCTTCCTGCACCCAAGAGTCACAAGTGCCGTTTCCAAGTGTATCCATCTGTCTGTCCAGGCTGGAGCTGTGGTTTGAGGCTGGTTCTGCACACTGGTATCGCAACTGTCTGCAGGCTGGGAAAGCTGCAGGGCTCCCTGTGCCCTGCCCTGCATCTGTGCCAGTGTGTACAGCGATGACATGAGCTGGTCCATAAAATCCCAGGAGAACAGGGGAGGAAATGACCTCTGCACTGCTGGGAAATGAGGTGCAGCCAGGGACTTATCCTGCCTTGCCAGGAGATGTGCCAACACCAGCTGCTCCCATTTCTACAGAGCACAGAGGACCACAGAAATGTGCCAAATTAGCCCCAAAACACAATGCAGGTCCCAAAAGTGGGGCTCAGGCTGACCCACCAGGTCCCACATCCTTGATGCTCCATTTCCCACCATCCACAAGATGATGCTTACTAGAAAGCAGGGCAGGAAAATAAGAGCAATCTCTCCCCAGGTAAAAAAAAAAAAAGGTTCCTCCTCAAGACTATTGTCCCTCTGGGAAAAGCAGGAGTTTGTGGTGCCCCACACCAGCACGGCTCTGAGCTTCAGGAACATAAATGCTCTCCAGCCTTGCTACATGGAGATGGCTTGGGTGGTCCTTCCCAGCTTCTCTACCCCTGTGCCAGAGCTAGGGAGGATATTTGCACCCAGGGAAACCTTCCCAAAGGGCCTGGGAGCCCCCCAGGCCTGGGGAGGGGGCTGTGGAATTGGTTCAGTGTTGCTGCTCTGAACAGCACCAGCCTGAGCAGAGGGGAGATGGAGCAGGCTTTGTTAAAATCAATAAATTCAAGGAAAAGGCCTTGAACGTGTTTCCTCAGCAACTGTGACGTCATGTGGACGTCTGGCCTCCCCTCTTCCCCCCCTCCTTCTGATTATTAAAAGGGAAAATAAAGGGAAGCAGACAGTGGAGGGGAGCTGGGGACAGTCTCCTGGCAACGCTGGGGACAGTAACGTCCTCCTGCCAGGGGGACGTGGCTCCAGCACAGGCAGCCCTGCCAGGCCTTGTGGCTGGAGTGGTGGGATGGGGAGGGCATCCCTGGTGTCCCTGGGGTGGAGGTGACAGTGCTCTGGGCACAGCCATGTCCACAGGGATGCCCAGCTTCTTCCCAGCCCTGCGGAGCCCCCATTTACCCCATGTGAGCCCTTGGTGAGCACAGCAGTGGGAGCTTGGCCCCTCCATTCCCCCTCTTAATTTCAGACATTTTTTTGGTGATGAGGACCATGAATCTCTTCCCACAGTGCCAGGGTCTGGCAGGAGGCATGGCAGGGGACGGGGCGCCTCTGTGGGTTGTCACTGTCACCTGCTGGGGTGCCCCTTACCGTGCTGTGGCTGCGCAATTCCCCCCACACCAAATCCTTGTCATTTGAGCTATTTAATCCATCCTGGCTCAGTTTTAACAGGTGGAGGCTCAGGCAGTGGGGCCAAGCAGGCAGGAGATGGCAGAGGAGTCCACACATACGTGGGCGGCTTGGGGACAGGGAGAGGGGACCTTTCCAAGCATCCCGGCCTGAGGCATCACCCTGTGCCCAGCAGCAAGGTCTTGCCAGCCCCTGAGCCCCTTTGCTGGGCACAACTCAGCTGTGAAACGCCGCAGATGGTGCTGGAGCTGGGGGCAAACAGGGTCACAAAGCAATTAGCCCAGGTCCTGCCGAGCAGCCCCGCCAGCCCCTGCTCGGCTGGGCTGTCCTGACCTGAGCCACAGCAGGAAAAGTCTTAAAACCCCTGATTCTGAGGAATAGGGAAGGAACCCTCAGCATTTCCCTGTTTCTCATTCCCTTTGCTAAGCCTCCACTGCTGTCTCCTGCCAGAAGAGGGTGGTGAACGAGGCTTTGCTCGGAGCTGTTATCCCGGATGCACATTTAGTTTGTTGTTGCACGCCCAGCAATGGAGTGACATGATTTTTTATCGCTGTCTGTTGGTCCAGCAGGGAAAATTGATGCATTCCTGTGAACGCCAAGAGCAAGCTGATGCCTCCTAAGATAAGAGAAACAGAAATAAAGATGCAGGCTTCCAAGGGAGGGCAGTAGGCTTTTCCCCACAGCAATCTGTTGTTGGGATGTGCAACCCTGAGGGTAGGGGGTAGATGCAGGTGGTACCCAGAAACCAAAGGCATTGCAGGGATACCCTTTTTGGAGCTGGCCATGCTGCTGTGACATGAAGGTGTCACCCTGGATGGGTTGGGGTCCCACAGGTCTGCCCACTACCCTATGTTCCCTCTTTGTTGCTGGGGCTCTTCCCACTTCTGCCCACCGCAACCGGCTGAGCTGGCTCCTGCCTTCTGCTCTCCAAGCAGCAGCAGTTCCCAGGAGCTGCTTCAGCCTCAGCCATGGCTGAGCAAGACCTGGGGACCTGGCACTTGGGGACAGCCAGATGGACACGCTGTGCTCTGGTGTCCCTTCTGCAGGGCAGCTGGAGCAAAGCTGAGCCATGGTAGGGCTGCAGGTTGGGGGTGACCCTGTGCAGACCCCTCCAGAAGGGTTTTGCTCCATCCCTGTCCCCTGAGTGTGTTTCTCTCCCTGCTTCTCTCTGCAGGTTCATGAATCACCGTGTCCCGTCCAACTGCAGGTACCAGCCCACGGAATATGAGCATGCAGCCAACTGTGCCACCCACGCTGTGAGTCCCTGTCCCTGGCTGAGGGAGGATGGTACTCTGAGAAACCTCAAGGGACACCCAAAAACGTCTGTGTTCTGCCCTGGGGCTGAGAGTCTGAGGGCTGTGGTGAGGCAGATGTGCCCTGCATACTCCTGGGGATTGGGATGTTCTCCCTGCCCTGGGAAGTTGATTTGCACCTCCCCACTGTGGCCCCATGTCCCTGGGGAAGCTGGCTGTGGGCTTGGTGGGGCAGGAGTATTTTCAAAGCTCCCTGAAAATGGATTGTTTCACAGCAAGAGCTGTGACAGGTGCCCATGGGGCTGCCTGTGTAGCAGTGGGAGCGACCTCTCCCCCCATCAGAGTTTCTTTTGGGACTTGACAGTTCCCAGTCTGAGTCCTGGGAGATGACTCAGAGACAGTCATCCACCTTGTGCCTTCCTCCTCCTCCTCCCTACCTTCTGGACAAACTATTTTGGAGCTGCACCATGCAGGGAGGTGCACCTTAAGGGTGGTAGCTTTGACCAGAAGCTAAAGGAACACCTAAAAGGAGAAGTGGAGGCTCTATTTGTAGCTGCTCAATGGAAATGCAGAGAGTGAACAGTGGGTTTGCTTGCCCTTCCAGTTCTGGATCCTGCCCAGCATCCTCGGCAGCTCCATCCTCTACATCCTCTCTGATGACCGGTGGGAAACCATCTCAGCCTGGATCTATGGCTCTGGCTTGTCCAGCCTCTTCATTGTCTCCACCATCTTCCACACCATCTCCTGGAAGAAGAGGCATCTCAGGTACCATCCCTGATTGCTCAGGGCTTGGGAAGGGGGAGAGGGTCCAGATGCCCCCAGTGCTGTGACCCATCTGTCTGTCCTGCAGGACTGTGGAGCATTGCCTACACATGTTTGACAGGATGGTGATCTACTTCTTCATCGCCGCCTCCTACGCTCCCTGGTGAGTTGCTGCTGGCTGGGGGTCTTCACCTGGCCCCACTGAAAGGGGAAAAAGTCATCCTGGTTCCAACAAATAGAGTTTCCCTTGCTGGCTTTGCTTCTTCTCGAGGTTGTACCTCACCCCTTTCCACAAAACCTTCACATCCTGTGGATTTCAGCCTCTAGAAGTTACAAGTTGGGAAGACCCTGTGGTGGGACAGCCACGGGGGTGAGGGGCTGAGCCCAGTCCAGGGTGCTGCCTTAGACCCACCTCACCACAGCCCTGGGTCTTGCAGGTTGAACCTGAGGGAGTTGGGTCCCTGGGCCTCCCACATGCGCTGGATCATCTGGATCATGGCGTCCATCGGGACCATCTACGTTTTCTTCTTCCACGAGCGGTGAGTGCCTGAGCCGGTGGCTGTGTGGGACCCGGGGCACGGAGCAGGGACACGCTGCCATGAGTTGCTTCCTCCACGTGGTGGCACCAAATAAAAAGCCAAAGGCCCCAGACGTCACCCCGAAGTCCCAAGCGCCAGGTCCCAAGCCAGTCCACACAAGAGGACGTGGGACCTGCTGTGATGGCACTGCCACCCCTTCCCCTGTAGTACTGCTGCAGAAATTTCAAGCATAAAATTTAACCTCCCTGTGCCCCTGCTCCAAGCTGCCTCTCTCTCTGTCGCAGGTACAAGCTGGTGGAGCTGGTGTGCTACGTTATCATGGGCTTCTTCCCTGCCTTGGTCATCCTCTCCATGGTAAGCCCCTGCTGGGAAGCACTCGGGCTCAGCATGAGGGACAAATCCCAGGAGGGATTTAAAAACCTGGAACAGCGTGTCTGCGGTGGGTTGGTGCAGTCTCCAGGCTGTGTGAGGGATAAAGTCATCCCTGATACGATGTGGCTCACCTTGGATTTGCAGGTGCTTTGGGTGCCCAGCAGGCACCACGTGCATCTCTCCCAGATCTCCTTCCTGGGCTCTGTTGTTTGGAAATTGTAGGATCACAGAATCATAGAATTGGAAGGGACCTTAAAGATCATCTAGCTCCATTTCTCCCAGGGCTGCTGGGTCCCTGCTATCTTGCTGGAGAGGAGGGTGTAGCAGAAGGCAGAGAAGTCCAGAACTGCAGCTGGACACCACTCCTGGTCTCAGTGGGGTGGTGGGAGAGGGCAGACACCCCTTGGCCTCACTGAGCATTGTCTGCTCCCAGCCCAACAGGGACGGCCTCCTGGAGCTGGTGGCTGGTGGCTTCTTCTACTGCCTGGGCATGGTGTTCTTCAAGAGCGACGGCCGCATCCCCTTCGCCCACGCCATCTGGCACCTCTTCGTGGCCATGGGAGCTGGCATCCACTACTATGCCATCTGGAGGTACCTGTACCGGCCCGGAGCGCTGGACACCAAAACCTCCCGGTAGAAGCCTTAAAGACATTGTCTGTGCCACCTGGCACGTGGGGACACAGAGGGACGTGAGGGCAGCGGGGACACAGCCTGCACCATGGGCTCGCCCCAAACCACCCCCTCACCCTGTGGACAGCAGCTGTTGGTGCCCTTCCTGCACAGACAGGAGAGCCTGGAGGCTGATTTTAAGTATTTTTCTTTTTTAACCTCGGGAACTGTTTATTTTTTAGGCAAAGGTTTCAGAACACAGTGACTGACTGGGCCGTGGGTGATAGGAGTGACCACTCGCTGGGAGCTTCACTCACTCACCTGGTCTTGAGCATCCCACGGGACTGGGCACCTTGGCCCCACACACCCCTGGCTATGACAGCCTGGGTTTGGCTACTGGAGTCCTTAGAGTGTGCCACTGAGGGGACTGGAGGAGTCAGGATGAGGGGAGAGACCCAGTGGTGGAGAGGGATGTGGTGACACCCCTGGACCACCTGGACTGGCTCCTAAATCATCCTAAGTCCTGTCAGCATAAACAGCTCCATCCCAAGCCCTTGAGGGGAGGGTCCATACTCAACAAGCCTTACAAGAGATTGAAACTTGAATCTCTTCCAGGGCATCCCAGTCCCTGAGCACTGGGAAACCCTTTCTCTAAGCCAATATGAAGTGCACAACTCGGTACATCCCTGGGATCCCCTATGGACATTTTCTCCCTGGAGTGCTTGGTTTTCCTCTCCAGCCTGCTGCCAGCAGCAGCCTGAAGCACAGCCCTGCTCCCAGGCCCTGCTGCACGTGTGCCTTCAGCAGGGAGCAGAGCTGGGACCCAGCTCCTGGCATCTCCCTGGCTGGGGTCAGCCCATCCAGTTCAGGGGATTCCCTTTGTCCTCAAGGGAGGCAAGAGAACCTCCTTGGACTGGGATCACGGGGCTGCCTGCCTTCTCTGCTCCCATTTTGCAGATGAACCTATTGCTCATCAGATTTAATTCCACTTTTGGAAAGATTTCTGGCATTCCCAGGATTGCTGCAGGGCAGGAATGCATCCACACGAAGCCTGGGTGTGAGCTGTGATGGAGACATCCCAGTGATGCTCAGTTTTCAGATGCCTAACTGTGGCCACACATTGCTAACACAGGCCAGTGAGATGTGGAACATCCATCCAGCTGCTGGGAGCAGCAGAATGGCAAAACCACACCTGGTCCTGCTCCCCAAACACCCTGGCAGAGCTGCTGGAGCCAGGAGGGTGTGGTGTGTGCTGGGCTGTGCCTGCACCTTCCCCATCAGCCTCCAAAATAATCAACTGCCCATCACCTCTTTTTGGCCCTTGATTAATCACAGCTGCAGCCTCTGGCACGGTGTGGCAAGTGAGGGAGATTTACGGCCACCATCCCACATCTCCTGTTTCTCCAGCAGCATTCCAGGGAGCTGAGCAGAGCTTAGGGCCCCCCAGCCTGTGGCACCCCAGGACTGGCTCTCCAGGGCTGTGCCATTGTGCAGCAAATTACCAAAGAGGAAACCTCTGGATACTCACTCCCTTGTGACGTGGTGGCTGTGGTTGTCAGGCTGGCAAAAATATCTGCTGGGCTTTCACTTCCACAGGCAGAAGGTTCCTGTAAAAGGCTCTGGGAGAGGTACCTGGCACCCCAGCCTGGCGTGGGGCTGTTGGGGGTCTGTGTCCAGGGCACCCCAAAGCAGCCTTTGGGCTGGGACTGTCCTTGGGGTGATGGGTGGTCTTAGGGATGGGGGTGAACGAGCTGGTGTGAGCCCAGACTCTGCTGCTGCTCTGCCCAGCCCTGGCCCTGTCACCTGCTGCAGGTGGAGAAGGACGAGCTGTGAGTAAGCAGCAGTTGATGGAGCATATCCAGGGTTGGAATAGCAGGATACAGAGGTCCCAGAATGGGAGATGCCATATTTTCTGTCTGGCAAGTCATTACCCTTCTCTGTGCCTCAGTTTCCCCATCTGTAAAATGGGGGCGAAGACCCTGACCTACCTCACAGGGCTCGTGTGAGGACCCCGTGAAGCACATGGAGGGCAGCCAGAGCTTCACAAACACCTGCTTCAATTTTCACTGAGTCTGGGGGAGCAGGTTCCCAGAGCCACCGTGGGGCACGGTGACAACTTCAGCTCTCCTCCCTCTCTGTCACCAGATGCCACGGGGAACCACCCTGGGGTCAGACCAGGCAAACAGCACTCCCAGCCACAGGCAAATGTCCCCTGGCAGGGGCTGAGGATGCCCAGGGACCACCACGCCCGTAGGCTTCATCCCAAGGGACTGATCTTGCAAACTGTTCTGCCATTTGTGGTCTTTTGGCCCTAAATCTGTCCCAAGGGCTCCTGAGGCACAGGGAGGTGCCAGAAGGACCTTTCTGAGGCTGCTTCATCTCAGTCTCCTGCTGAAAATCCAGAGCAGGACACCTGGGCAGGAATGGATGGCCAGGCTCTGTTGGGAACATCGCCACCCTGCCTTCAGCCTGGGTTTGCAGAGTGGGCTTCTCTGTAACTGAGAGGCTCCCCCTCTTCTCTTGCTCCTAAATCCTCCCCTTGCAAAGCATGGGGGACACAGAGCAAGTTTTCGGCTTGTCCTCCTGTTTTATACTAATTTTAAATGACTCGTAACATTCAGGATGTTTGTGGCAGAGGGCTCGAGGGTTTTAGCATCTCATGTTTTTCACCATCCATCCTTGTTCAATCAGTATTTTATATTTAACACAGTATTGGGTCAAATACAAACAAATGTAAGGAAGATAACGCTAGTGGATGTTGTTTCCTGTGGAGTAGGATCGAAATAAAAACTCAAGATACCTCACTCTTGCCTGCTTGTTAAATCAAAATTAGTTCCCCTGCAGCATCTGGAAATAAACTCATTTTCTATCTGACTCATCCCCCATGGCTTTGCTCCCTGGATGAGGAGAGGAGCCACTCAACCAACTGCAGGGCACTGGGGTGCTGAGCACTGACTCACCTTGGTGCAGGGATGGCATTGCCAGCTGCTGAACAAACAAACAAACAAACAAACAAACAAAATAAATAAATCAGCGAGTTTGCTGACAGTGCCCCTGTGCCCAGAGGTGCTGGCTGAAGACTCATCAGCATCTCACCATGGCAGTTTCAGCACAGAGCACTCCACGCCTGCTCCAGCCCTGCCATTTCCCCTCCTCCGTGGCTGAGTCAGAGGTTGAGGTGTGGAGCCCCAGGGATGAAGGATGCCAGAGCCATGGAGGAGGAGAAAATCTGTGGCAGACTGGGCAGGGAGTAAGCACAGCTCCCTGCTGACCCCACAGGGCAAACCCACCACCCCACCAGCCTCTCCCGTGGGCACTGGCTCCTCTTGGATGGGGAGAATTTGCCCCCGTGCTGGAGCTGCCTGGCCTGGGCTCTGCACATCCACTGTCTGCCCTCTCTGCCATAATTACACAGGGCTGCATTGCCCCCAGGCTGCCATGCTCAGCAGCTTTCCCAGAAAGCCAGGGAGGGTTCCCTGCTTCCAGGGGCAGCTGAACTCACCCCGAAACCTGACCCACAACTTCCACCTCGCTCATCACTCCTTTGCTGCTGGCAATTGGGCTGGACTGGGAGGCCTCCTGACTTTGCTTTGCTTTGGTGCTGTCGTTCCCAGAGGGTGTCTGGGTGGCAGAATTGCTTTCCCACCCAGAGCACCCCTGGACAGGGAAACACCCTTTTACCAAAAGGAGACATTTTCACCAAGGCAAGCAGAGCATCAGTGACCATCTCAACTTGAGCAAGTACCCAGTGCAGTAACGATCCATCCCTTACTCCTTTCAGGCACCAGCCCGTGTGCACCCTCAGCAGTCTCCAGGTCAGCTCTGGAGCTGGTTGGATAAAACCTGTTTGGCCAAAGTCAGCCTGTGCAGCTGAAGTGCTGCTGCCTGCAGAGCCCTGCCTGGCTTGCCCCTGGCATTTTCATAGAATCCTAGAAAGGCTTGGGTTGGAAGGAACCTTAAAACTCATCTTGTTCCAACCCCTGCTATGGGCAAGGACACCTTCCTCTAGACCAAGCTGATCAAAGCCACTTCCAACCCAGCCTGGAACACTTCCAGGGATGGGGCAGCTACAGCTTCTCTGGGCAACCTGTGCCAGGGCCTCACCACCCTCACAGGCAAGAATTTATTCCCAATATTCCATCTAACCCTGTCCTCTGTCAGTGGGAATCCATTTCCCCTTGTCCTGTCACTCTTGCCCAAAGTTCCTCTCCATCTTTCTTGGAGCCCCTTTAGGCACTGAAAGAGGCTCTAAGGTCTCCCTGGAGCCTTCTCTTCTCCATGCTGACCATCCCCAGCTCTCTCACTGCTCCATAGGAGAGGTGCTCCAGCCCTTGGAGCGCCTTTGCAGCCTCACTCCAACAGCTCTGTGTCTTTCTGTGCTGACGACCCCAGCGCTGCATGCAGCGTCCCAGGTGGGGTCTCAGAGAGTGGGGCAGAACCCCCTTCCCACGTCCCAGTCCTTCCTCAGTGCCGACCCTTCCCCAAATCCCGACCCTTTCCCAGTACAAAACCTTCCCCAAATCCCGACCTTTCCCAGTACAGACCCTTCCCCAAATCCCAACCACGCTCAGTACAGACCCTTCCTTCATCCCGACCCTTCCCCAGATCCCGACTTTCCCAGTACAGACCCTTCCCTCATCCCGACCCTTCCCCAGATCCCGACTTTCCCAGTACAGACCCTTCCCCAAATCCCGACCCTTCCCCAGATCCCGACTTTCCCAGTACAGACCCTTCCCCAAATCCCGACCCTTCCCCAGATCCCGTCGCTGCGCTCCCCGGCGCGGTGGCTGCGGGCGATGCCGGTGGCGGCCGCGGGGGGGCGCCGCAGCGGCGGTCGCTCCGCCCCGGCGGGACGGGACCGGCCCGAGGTCCCCGCGCAGCCCCGGCGGCTCCGGGCGCTGCCGCCGCCGGGGTCGCGCCGAGCCTGCCCCGCTCCGACGGTGAGTACCGGGGCCGCGGGGCGCGGGGGGCGAAGGCGGACCCTTCCCCAGGGACCCCCTTTCTTGGGGGGCAGATCCCCGCTGTTGCGTCCCCGGACACCCTCGCTGCGCCGGGCGGGAGCGTTTGTTTCTCGTCCCCTGGGAAGCGGAGGCGGGAGGAGCGCGGCGGTCGGGGCTTGTCCGGTTGCCGTGGGAGACCCGCGCTGCCCGCGGAACCGCACCGGGCACGGCCGGCGGGAGGGCTGTGCCGGGAACCGCAGCGCCCGAGGGTCCCCGTCCCACGGTCGGGCACACGGGGAGCCTTCCCCACGCTGACTGTCCTTGTGTCCCATCGCACAACCCTTGGGATCATCCCCGCTCCGTCCCCCTTGGGCTCCTTCTCCCCACTGAACTCTCCTTGGAATCCGTGTCCCCATTCTGTATCCCATCAGGATTCTGTATCCCTCAGGATCTTTCTCCCCACTGCACGCTCCTTGGGATCCTTCTCCCAGTCGCATGCCCCTTGGGCTTCTTCTGCCCCTTGCACACTCCCTGGGATCCCACTCCCCACTCCATACCCCTTGGGATCCTTCTCCCCGTTGCATGCCCCTTGAAATCCTCGTCCGCTTGCACGACCCTTGGGATCCCACTGCTCTCCCACACCCACCATTTCACCTGTATTCAGCTGCCTGCGACTGTGGTGGCATCCCAGGCCGTGGCAGGGAGGTGCTGACATGATCTGTGTCCCTGTGAGGCTGGAGCAGTTTCATGCTGAGTTGTAACTTTAGCAGAGAAAACTCAGGGGAGTTTGCTGCTTGCTTGGGAAGTGCTTATTTTCAGCTCTCTCCAGGACCAGTTAATTATCGCTGGAAAAAAAAAAATATTGCTAAGATCTTATAATTAGGCAGCCTACGGAGACTGTGGAGCTCGGGAGGCAGCAGAAAGCAAATGCTCTTTGTGCAGGGTTTCGGGGGTGTGTGTGAATAGAGCTGCCCAGGCAGAGGGCTGGCATTTGCACTGGTGCATTACCGGAGAGCTGGTGCACGTTGGCGGCTCAAAAGACCCTGCAAAATAATTACAGGGAAAAAAAAAAAAAAAGACAACCTGCTAACAGGACTCCTGTTGTCCTTGTGGAATCAGCTCCCAGACTGTTATAATGTTTGTGGAACAATAGGTGCCTTTGGGACAAGCTGTTGATGTTTGTGGGACCAGGGTTGCTTTTCCATTCTGCTTGAACAGTCCTGAGGCCGTGGGGTGCAGGCTACAGCAGGGTGCCCGCTGCTAATAATAACGTGGTAAGGAGTTTACCCGCCCTGATCCGGCTAAAGACGGCACCGAGGGAGCCGTGGACATCATCGGGCTCGGATCTGCCCCTAGATTAGATGGATAAAACTCGCACAAGGAAAGGCCGGGCTCTGGAGTGGAGACTTGATCCTGAGAGGAAGGGAGTGGGGGGCTCCGGTCAGAGCGGAGGGGTTTGGGTTTTGCCCTGGCAGCCTTGGCTGTGGGGATGGGATCTGCAGAGAGGCAGGATTTGGAGCAAGGGGGCAGGATTTGGAGCCGAGGAGCGCACGTCAAAGCCACCGTGTCCAGGGCGTTCTCATTTCCTTTGCTCTCCGAGTTCTAATTTGTTCCACATTGCAGTGCCGGAGCGGCCTCTCCCTCCACTTGCAGCATCCAGGCTGCGGTCATTGCCGTTAGTCCGAGGCTGCCACTCCAGCAGTTTCCATTAAAAAAAAAAAAAAAAAAACACAAAAACAAAAAACAAAGGCGAAAAAAAAGAAAAAGAAAACAAAAGAAAAAATTTCAAAGAAAGATCTGAGGAAACAGCTTTTCTGGTTCTTATTCTGGAGTGGTTATAGCTGAAATCTCACCACCCATCCGTGTGCTGGGATGAGCCCCGGGGAAATTCCAGATGATTAAAAAGTGTTTTAATAGTGTTGTTGCTCTTCCCAAAAGGGAGTAAGATGACCTGGTAGCTACAGGTTGATTGGCTTGATAGCATCCCCCCAGGGAGAAGAGGGAGAAACCTGGCTCGGGCTTGAATTGATTAAAGACTTCAGCACCAGGAATAAATTCCTGCTGTCCAACGTGGCTGTATGGAAAATAACTCCTGGCAAATAGAAATTACTTCAGTCTCCAACATGAGAGGTGATTCTCTGGCTGTAATACACTTCTGAGAAGCAGTTGAGTTATGGGAGGTGATATTCTTGTAAAAATCTGCACTTTCCACTATTAAAAAAGTCAATCCAGTCCAGTATTTAGAGCTGACATTGCACAGTGTCAAGAAAGCTGGTATTAAATAAACGCGATCCATTTCCAAGGCAGTTATCAGGGAGATTATCACTGCTGGGCACTGCTAGCTGGTAACATGGACTTGGTGTTTTTATCACTAATCTGGAAGAAAGGAGATGGAAATGATTTCTGGAAAAACCTGAATCTGACCCAGAGCAGCTGAGTGTTAATGGTTTGTACAAATCTGGGTGGTAAGCTGAGTGAGAGAAGGGCATCCTAACTGGAGCAGAATGGAACATGGAAATCTTTTACACCCAAAAATAATAACTGTGGCTGTACGTGGTTTCCTGTCCCTAATCTGGATGGTAAATTTTCAGCTGAAGCTGCCTGCAGATGTTGGGAGAGGCAGCACAGGGGCTTACCAGGCAGCAGTTTGGGGGGTGGCTGCCTCTCTGTCCCCATTTCTGCACCGGAGAATTGAAAATTTTCAGGATAATGTGAAATTTGGCTCTGGGGAAAAAAAATAAATAGCAGTTATTTGCATTCCTGGTCAGATCCAAATTTGGGCTTATGGCCACATCCAAACTTTCCTTCTCAGCAGAGGAGATGTGGAGTCCGAGGGGAAGGGACTAAGGGGCTGCAGAAAGGGTCTTAGGGGTGGAGAGGAGGGGGCCATCCAGTGAGTCCACTCATAAATCAAATCAAAGAGGAAAGCTTGGCAAAAGCATCTAAATACTCTTGCAGAGGAGAAAATACACGATAACCAAAAGCTCGTTAGTTGAGCAGAGAAAAGATGGCAAGAATCAGTATCTGGCAGCTGAGGGCAGACTCACTGGAAATAAGGCATAAATATTTTACCAGGAGGAGCAATTAATCATTGGAAGAAATGTGGGGCAGCAGAGGTGGGGTCAGCACCTCTTTGCCTTTTGCATCACGACCCCCAGAATTTCTCCCACAGCCCCGAGGCTGGGCCAGCAAGAGGGACTGGATGGAACCACCCCAAGGCCCTGATTAGGTGATTTAATTAGAGGATGATGCATTTATCTTTAATCACGGTGGAGCCATGGAAAAGAGCAGCTCTTGGCCCTGATGGCTCTCTCCAAGGAACACCCATGAAATCCCTGGTGGCACTTGGCAGGTGCCTCTTTTAGCTTTGTCCCTGGTGACCTTTGGTTGAGTTCTTGCAGATCTGTGGTGGGAAGGTGAGGGGACAGTGCTTGGTGGCTCTTCTTGATGTCCAGGAAAACAAAGTGAGATTCAGGAAAATAAATCTCACTGAGCATCCCAGCATGCTGCAGCTGCTGGGGGAAGGAGCTGGTCCAGGGCTTGCCTGTCCACCTGTGGGTCAGAGGGTCCCCAGCCTGGCATCCTTGGGGACACGTGTGCTTAGGAGAAAGAGATGAAGGTCACAGGGCCGTTGCTGGTTCCATCTCCTCCCCTTCTCCTTTCCTTTCCTTCCTCCTGCTTCCTCTCCTTTCCTTTCCTTCCTCCTGCTGTTCTCTTCCAGTCTCCCATGCGATGGGGTAGGTGCTGTTGGTTATAGGGGGTACAGATGTGGTTCAGTAGCCCACATGCAAACATCAGGACCGTGTTGCAGAACCTCTGAGCTTTCCAAACCCACCATCACTGCGAGCAGCTGATGTCCGTGAGCAGCCCAGGACCTCTCCTCCTCTTCCTCTCTCAGAAGCGTGACAGACGCCTGCCCAGGATGATGCACAACGAAGGGCAAAGATTGTTTTGAGAAGGAGGATGAATGGAAGGGAAAAAGACACGTGAGAAGGATGGCAAGGTAGGGAGAGGCTTTTCCTGAGCACTGGGTGGGGCCCTGGGAAGGAGCTGCTGACCCATTACAGGAGCAGGAACCTCAGGCCTGCAGGAAAGTCCCCGGTGGCTGCAGAGTCAGTCGTGGTGGAAGGACATGTGGTGGCCACGTGAATACCACGGGCATTTGTCACAGCTCTGCAGAGCTCAGACAGACAGAGCTGGCTGTGGAAAATAGCTGGTTTTGGTGTGGTCAGGCACTGCTGTGAAGAGGTGAAGGATCCCTGACAGATCTCGCTGGGAGGCAATCCCAGGCTTTTGACTAATCCGTGCGTACCCGTTAGAGAGAGAACGTCACTGAATGCTGGAGAAAGGGACTTGGAAAAGCCTGGATCATGCTCCATAGCTGCAGGCTTGTGTCCTTCCAGGGGACTGGCCTGCAGTGAGAAAAGGGCTCAGCTGGACTGGGGATGTCCAGGAGCAGGTGTCCCACTGACCTGCTGTTAGGTGTGACACTCTTGCTGGCTTGTCCCCGGGCAGCTGCGTGCAGCTGGAGCACGCCCGCTCCCGCAGCGGGGCTCAGCGGGATTGCACGTACCTGAGCTTTCCCCCTGGGGGGAGATGCCGGTGTCCAGCGTGCCTGAGCTCACGGATGTGGGAGGAGCCCATTTCATTATCATCTTATCCCGTCCATTAGAGTCCTCAGGGGGATTAAGACCGGGTGTGTTCTGTTGTCTCCAGGAGAAGGCTGTGATTTCTCAGGTCACCCAGGTTGGTGCCTGGTAAAATCACACCTGTGCTGCTCTAAATGCTGAAAATTGGGGTTACCAGGCTGGCACCTCCTCCTGATCCAGGCTTCTGATTTTTTCCTGGTTTAACGTCTTTGCCCCTGAACTCTGTAGGAACTGCATTTGATAGAAAGAGCAGAAAAATAGCTGAGCTATAAATAACACATTCAAAACCAGGCAGGGACCTGCAAGAAGAGAAGACGGTGTCTCTGTGATGTGGGCTCAGAGGAATGATTTTGCCACCAGCAGATGGTAAAAGGTTTCCCTTTGTGCTGGGGGTAGTTCAGGGTGGAGGAGATTAAATCCGTGAAACCAGTGATTTGATGACAAAGTCTTTTGCATCCTTGATGACAAGGTCCTGTAGGGACTCTGGGGCAGTTTTCCTTCTGGTCAATGTTAATGAGGGCTGGCAGGGCCGTGCTGGAGGCCTGGGGCAGCTGTTCCTGAGCCTGTCTGCAGTGCCCTGACCTGCTCCCCAGGTCGGGGCTGCCGCGGCACTCCCACGGGATGTCACACAGCAGACATCAAGGGATGTCCCCAGGGATGTCCCCAGCGGGAGCAGCAGCTCTGGGCTCATCTGGAGAGGGAGGAGCAGCAGTGTGGGGGGAGCCAGGGCCCCAACCCCATCCCTGCCTCAGTTTCCCCACTTGCAAGGTGGGAGCAGGAGCAGCTTTACCTGACCCCAGAAGTTCTGGGGCAATGTAAAACACAAGGTCCTCAGCCCCGCTGTCCTGTGCCAGGACTCCTGCCCTTCAGCACACCAGGAGTCAGTTTTGGAACCAGCAGACTGGGGAGAAGGACAAACCCCAGCATTTTCACAGTCTTGGTGGGGCTGGGAAAGGGGTGACTTGGGATGCAGCAGCGTTGCAGGATTACACAGCTCCCAGCCACACCCTTAGTGTGCCTCAGTTTCCCCATCTGCAGCATTCCCTGGGTCTCTGGCTGTGGGGTGGGGGGATGCACATCCTGCAGCAACCCTCCACGCACGGCTGGGAGGTGGTTTCTGGGTTAGAAGGTGACCTCTTCCATTAGCAGCAGGGAGGCTCTTTTTTTCCCGAATTAGATGGTGGTTTGGAGGCTGTCCAGGCCCGACATCACTCTGCCTGATAGCGCTGAGTTTGCTCCAGAGGCGCGGCTGTGCCCGAGCGAGCCGGGGCTGCAGCTGTGGCAAGCTGCTGGCACCTCACGTGTGCCCGGCCAGGAACACCTGGATCACCCCAGCTGCTGCACCCAGGCACTCTGACAGCTGTGGATGGGACATTTTGGGGTTCCTCTGTGTGTGCACGGAGTTCCTGCAGATTATAGATCTGGAGGTGAGGGACTCCCCAGTTCTGTCCCAACCAGGAATGCTCAGATTGTCTTTCCAGACCTTGCCTGCCAGCAGGTCACAGTGTGGCTCTGGGTCACCAGCACCAGGAAATCACCAAGTGCTGGTGCAGCCAGGATGGGATTTCAAAGCCATCTGCAGATGGTGACAGTGACATCAGGCAGGAGTGCTACCCACCTATATCCAGAAGTGATTTGTGGTTCCAGGTCCACTCCGGGGGATTGAGGAGCACTGGGAGCTGCCACACAGCCTTGGCCACATCTCCTCCAGTCGCTGCCCACTCGGGGCTGCCCTGAGCAGCCCTGCCCAAGGGCAGCCTTGTCAGTGATGCCACCCTGGGCCTGAACGTCCTCCACAAACAAGCGACAGCCAAGAGATTTGCCAGAGTCAGGACATTTTTAGAAAGGCTAATTAAAGCCCATTTTCACCCTGTGCCTCTCACTGAGCAAAAGCATTTAGCAGTACCTCAGAGTGAGTGAATTTGCACTTGAGCTTTCTGTTTCACCTCTAAAAAATGGGATTGTTCCGTAAACTCGTTAGTGAAAGTAACTCCTGACGCCTTGGCTGCTGACCAGGATGGGCCCCGCCAAGTCCCGCTGGGCTCTGCTCTCCTCATGCTGCATTTTGCCTGGGTAAGAATGATCTCTTGATGGAGAAATATGGGGTCTTTCCAGGCTGTGTTTTCAGGGATAAACCCATCCAGGGGTAACTGTGCTGGTGCCAAGGAGCTCGGCTAAGCTTTTCCACTGGTGTTTTGGGTTTACACGAGGGAAATGGCCCTCCTTTGATCTGTCACCTTGGAGGCGACAATGGCTCATCCATGGCCACCTGCTCGCTCTCCCCTGCTGCACATCCAGCCTCCAAACCACTCACCTTCCCCTTCTTGCTCTTCCCCGCCCAGCTGTGCTTCGTGACCACCTCACGCACCATGTTTTACGGGCCGTCCTCCACCATGGCCCCGCCGTCCAAGAACCGGCTGAAGCGCCAGAGCCGCCTCTTCTCCCAGGTCCTGTACCGCACCCTGAGCTACAAGGACCGCAGCTCCGCCTCCCCGGCGGCCGCCGAGGACGACCCTGCCGAGCTCTCCACCCAGCTCTCGGCCCCCGGCATCCTGAAAATCTTCGGGGGCAACATCTGTGCGGGCACCAACTACAAGAGCGTGCTGGTGACGGGCAGCTCCGGCGCGCGGGAGCTGGTGAAGGAGGCCCTGGAGCGCTACGGCCTGAGCCAGCTCAGCGCCGGGCAGTACGCGCTGTGCGATGTCATCGGCCGCTTCCAGGGCCCCGAGAAGCAGTGGCAGACGGAGGGGCTGAGGGTCCTGGGCGACCACGAGAAGCCGCTGCTCATCCAGGACCTCTGGAAGCCCAGGGAGGGCTTCTCGCGCCGGCTGGAGCTGCGCAGGAGGGCGGAGGTGGAGGAGATGGCGGCCAGGGATGTGGACACCACCACTGCAGGTCAGAGCGGGGTGTGGGGCAGGGAGAGGGGCTGGGATGCACCCCCAGGAGCCCTCCCACACCAGAGGTTTTCACACGTGGTTTGGGTGCAGGGGGTGGTGCAAGTGGGAGGGATGCCACATCTTAGCTGCAAGGCTCCTGGGTTGAGGCAGGGCTCAGCACTCTCCTGCATCAGTTTGGTATCTGTCACCTCAAATATTTACCCCAGCCAGTTTAGGGGTTAATAACAAACCCTGCCCATGGCTGGGGAGCAGCAGGCAAGAGCATCAGAGCTTCCTGCTCTTCCCATCAGTGAGCCAGCACCATGGCATCCCCAGCTTCGTGCCTGGCAGAGCACTGCCCTGCTCCCCCATCTCCCTCTGGGCATCCTCCAGGCCTGACACCCTGGGCAAATCTGCAGGAGCAATTAAGGAAAATGAAAAGCTAATGAAGAGAGAGCAATGTAGGGCAGGAGAGCCCCTGCAGCGGTGCCTGATGGAGGCCAGGGCTGGCAGGAGGAGATAAGTGCATCATTAGGAACCAGCAGGTTAATAAGTGACCCCAGCACACAGTAATGAAGCTTTCCCCCTCCCACCCTCAGATAAAAGCCCTGTGAGGATGAGGGCAGAAAGGTTTAAAATCAGATTTTTACTTGCACAATGTGCTTGCTGGGTCAGACCTGCTGACAGAAGGGTCTGGACCAGACCCCAGAGTTGTCAGCCACAGGGTTTTACTGGGATGGGGCCCTGATGTTCCTCATGTGTGTTGGAAAGGGCTGTTACTGAACTGGTGATGATGCAGGATTACTCTGTGTGCTTGGCAAAGAAGCACCAAGTTTCTGCCCCACCAGAAGCAGAACAAATGGTCCAACCTGTCCCACACCAGGGGGGACACAGCTCCTCTCCCACCCATCCTGACAAAGAAAGAACCCTGGCACACAGCGAGGGAATCCAGCCATGGGCATTCTGGGGGAGAGCAGAGGCAGCTGGAGCCTGCCCAGCTGCAATTTTCAATTGGGATTTCACCTGGCACTTGAGGAGACAGGGCTACCTCCATCCTCACCGCGTCCAGTTGTGGCTGCTCAGGGAGGGGATGCCACAGCTGCTCCCAGCTCATTGCAGGTGGGACACAGAGATGGCTCTTGCCAGAGCCTGGGCCAAGGAGGTGGATGCTCTGCTCTTCTCTTCAGCTCTTCCTGCAGCCAGGATCAGAGAGATGTGAAGCACTTTGGGAGAGCAGCGACTCTAAAAACAGCTTCTGTTGAACAGAGGGAAGGGCAAGAGCCGAGTTCAGGGGTGCAGCCCACGGTGGGCAGGCTGCTCCCTGCTGGTGCCCAAGGTCACATCCACTCGACCTCAAATCCTCCCCCTCGGATGCAGAAAGCAACTTTCCTCCCCGTGACCCGGATCCTGAGTGGGCTGGGAGCCGTGGGAGTGCAAGGCTCCCATGCAGGCAGGGGAAGCAGCAGGGTCTGGGCTGCCCAGCATGGGAGCAGCATCGAGCTGGCCTGGGGCTGGCACCCCTCGGTCATTTCCTGATGGAGGAGCAGCTCCTGATAGGATCCTGTGCTCTGGATCTGGAAATAAGCCCGTTATGCTTTCGTTATCACTTCATTTGTTTCGGCACTCCTGGGTGGGGCTGTGGAAATTCCCCATTTTTTAAACTTTGGGCATTTTCCATAGCTGACCAAGCTCTTCCAAGACAGAAAGCTGCACCCGCAGTCAGGCTGTCTGCTCTGCCCGTAGCTGTCTTACCTGGTAAAATCTCACTCCTGCAGCCCTTTCTGTTGGTGGCACCAGAGGCTCTGTCACCAGTCTCACCCTGTGCTGCTGTGGGGCTGGCACCATCCTTTCCCACCTCATCTGCAAACTGCCAGGAGTGAATGTGAGTGATGCAGCCTGTGACCCAGCACCCCAAAAAGACACAAAACTCTTGGTGTAGTGGGTATTGACCATGAGTGCCCTCCACCAGGGTCACCCTTGTCACCAGGCTCAGGCTGGCAGAGGTCCCCTTGCTGAGCAGCAGCTGCCTGCCCAGGGTGGTGAGGCACTGGCGTGGAAAACACAACATCTGTGCAAAAACAAAGGGACTTCAGGCTTGCAGCTCCCTCGGAGAAAAGCAGAGGGATGCTAAAATCATCCCCAGGGAAATCCCTGCAGGCCCTTCCCCACACAGGGCATCACTAGAACAGCAGGACTGGGATGACTGGGACCACTGGGGTCATGCAGGTGCATCACTGGCTGGGGGAAAGGCTCCACATCCATCCATGACCTGTTAGCAAATAGCTTAAGAGTTTTATCTGCTCAGTTACCCATTATCCTAATTAGTTTATTAGCTACTTCCCACTGGGGAGGACAGTGCTGGCTCCTCATGCCACTAATTAGCAGCACAGGTGGAGCCTCTCTGCAGCAAACGAGGCAGCCCCTCTCTCCCTGCTACCCCCAGCCCTGCTCCTTTTGGGGAGCACAGAGGCAGCAGCCATGGAAGTGTAGGGAAAACACCCACAAGCTGGAGGGTGCTGGAGGGAGGTGCAGCACTTGGCATCTCAGTGGCATTCATCTTCCAAAATACCCCCATTTTGTACCAGGTCCTGTCCTGACTGGAGCTTTCCCAAGAGGCTGGAGGCTGAACTGCACACGCAGCTCCAGAAACTTAGGATTTAAGCCTATTATTCTAAAAGATGCTCTGGCAAGTGCCTTTGAGGATCTGGCTTTGATATACCTTAGCACAACTGCATCCAGGGAAGATTCCCTGCAGAGTCTGCAGAGCAATTACATTAGGAAGGACTAGCCTGGTCTTAGTCCCTCCTGGGTACGTTCAAAGCATTTCTTCTTTCCTGGGGCCCATGGAATTATTTGTTGATTTATTTCTCAGCCAGGAAAAGCGAACCTCTTTCCTCAGCTGAAAAAGAGGCAGATCCCAGCCAAGATCCCAGGCACTACAACTGAAAGTTTCTCCCCTGGGTTGCAGGATGGGTTTAGAGGCAGCAGCTTGGTGGGGTCTGGTGGATGCTGCCCAAGGGGTGCCCAGCTCTCTCTAAGGATGCCATCCAGCCCTGTGTTAGGATCTGATTAGTGAGAGATGCCTCTGCCTGAATTGAGGTGCAAACAAGACAAATGCTGAGTAAATAATACAGATTTTATTAGCAATCAATGTGAGGAAGAGAAAGAAAGAAAGAGAAAAGAGGGAGGACAGAGACAGACCTCTTATTTTGAGCTGGTGGTTTCTTGGGCTGGTGGTTGTGAATCTCCCCCTGCCAGAATTGCCTCTTACCCAGTCGGAGCTGATTCAGCACAGTTGCTGAGTTGCTTCTATTAGTTTCTTCTTTATCTTGGGAGTTCTGCCAAGTGTCCTCATGGCCTGTAAATTCTGTATTCTTTGTGCCCACTATCAGTGGTACATCCTTTTTCCCAAGCCTTGTCAGCCCCCTAGGCCTGAGATCATTGGAGCTTGTCCAGCCCTAAACTTTAACAAGGCCTAACACCCTGACAGCAGTACCTCCTTTCTTCAGTCCAAGTCCTGGCTATCCAGGGAGGAATGTAATATTTGGGGATGCTCTTTAACTCCTTACATGCTGTTCCCATCCCAGTCTCCCTGTGGATTCAGCAGCCACTGTCTCTGCCCTGGTCATGCTGCACTGGAGATGTTCACACTGAGTTTTGGGTGGGATAACCTGCACATGCTTGGGAGGACAAAACAATACCAAAGGATGAAAAAAACCTAACCTAGTTTTATGGAGGGACTTTGTTATGCTCAGGAAAAGAGCTGTGTTTATCTTTCCAGCACAGCCCCGGGGTTAATGGGAGCCTGTGACGGGGGCTCTATCGGCAGTGAAAAAGCAGCTTTTTCCTACACAAAATAAATACAGAAGCTTCCTTTCCCCTCGATAAGGGGCTGGTGATGGCCTGTCTCTGCAGGCAGTGGGACCCAGTCCGGGCAGGCCCTGCTCTGTCCCACTGAGCTCCAGCAGCAGCTGCTCCCCAGGATCCGGCCCCACTCCTCCCACAGGCTGCTCTGGGATCTGCATTGCCCCAGCCGTCCTTCATCCCTCTGGCCCATTTCCATCATGTGGGTTGGGGACAGGGCTCCTGGGGGGAGCTGAGGTGTCCTGCAGACACGTTTGGGGTGGCCTTTGGCATCCCCAGCAGTGTGGCTTGTGTGGGCTCGTTGTTCTCCCAGGATGTCACATCCGTGCCGTGGCCGGGATGGGGACGGGAGCGGGGCCGATTGCCTTTTTAAGAAGGACACAGGGCACAGGACTGCTTGGGGTGGCTTGACTGTGCCCTGCCCTAATCCCAAGGCATGTAAACAGCAGGGGCTATTTTCTCCTTGTCCCACCCCCCTCCCCATCGCCATTTTCCCAGCAAAGGAGCGCTCCATTTAAAACAAACAAACAAAAAAATGTATTTCAGAACCAGCAGCCCATTCCTCACCAAATAAGGCAGATGATTTTTTTTTTTTTTTTGGTCTGAGATTGTGAGTGTCCCTTTAAGCAGCCCTGGGCACCAGGCTCTCTGCTTTGCCGTCCCCAAATCCCGCCGGCTGTCCCCAAATCTCGCTGTCCAAAGCCTGCTCCCTGCTCGGCCGAGCCAGGAGCAGGGCTCTGGCTCTGGTGCTGCACTGACAACGCTGCACTCTGCTCCTGCAAGCAAATCCTTTAGGGTTTTTTCCCTCTCTTCATCCTCCCCGAATGCCAGTGACCTGCTCCCAGGAGGCTGCCCAGCTGAGGTACGAGCATCACCCCTCGGTCACAGAACTTCCTATTTCTCCTGCAGAGCTCAAGCCACGCTTGCAGCATGGAGGGACCCACTGGGACCCCCCAGCTCTGGGGGTGCCGTGTGAGGGGCTGCTTTTGCAGCTCGGCCAGGCCTATTAATTCACTCCAGCTCCTGTTTGTCTCACAGACAGACAGCTCTGCCCGAATTGATGCTTGGGAGAAGTTAATTACAGCTTGTTCCTGCTGCAGCCGGGCTCCACTGCAGCTCCCATGTGTGGTTGATGCTCTGGGGAATTGGGGGGGGTCCCTGCGGTTCCCACTTGCTGCTGGCGACCGAGAGCCGAAGGGCTGAAAGCCGAATCCGGGCTCTTTTTTTTTTTTTCTTTTTAGCAAAGATTGAGTGAAATTTCTTTTTAGCAGGGATTTCCTCTCCCCCCAGCCCTGCAGTGTGGCCGGGGCAGATGGGGGGATACTATGGACCGGCTGCTCTCCATTCAGTGAGGTCTGGGGGCCAGGGAGGTCTGGGACACCCCTTTTTTAAGCGGTGGCATTAGGACACTAAACTCTCCGCGTCGGTGTCTTGGCGTCACCTTTCGGGGAGGGCAAAGGACAGGGGACATCGAGGCAGGGTGGGTGCGCAGCGCCGGGAGGCTTCCAGCTGCTCCATCCCCGCTCCGAGCCGCAGCATCCCTCCAGCCGCGGGGTGCTGCGGCGGGGCGGGGGTGCTCCCGGGGGGGCTGCAGGGGCTGAACGCCGCTCTGTCTCCCCCCTCCCCATCCCCGCAGGCATCAACGCCCAAGCGCGGAAGCTGCAGCGGCACCGGGCGCGGGGGGCCCGGCGGGCGGCGGGGGCTGAGCGGCGCGGGCCCCCCCCGGCCCTGCGGCGCAGCCTCAGCGAGACCAGCCTGGGGACCCCGGCGCGGCGGGCAGGCAGCGGGGCCGGGGCCGGCAGCGGGGCCGGGGCCCGGCTCCAGCGGCACTGCTCCACCCTGCCCGGCAGCCCGGCGGCGGCGCGGAGCGGCGGCAGCAGCATGCGGTACTCCCTCTACCAGTCCCCGCACCTCCTGCTCCTGCAGGGCTACAGCCAGCAGCATGTAAGCACCGCGCCGCCTCCTGCGCACCCCCGGCACCCCCCCCCCGCTTCCCTCCCACCCCCCAAAGCCCCGGGGAGAGCGGGGCTGCTTGCATGGCCGGAGCTGCTGGGGTCGAGGGAGGCGGTGGTGGTGGTGCGGATGAGCATCCTTTAGGAAACGGGCTTGGGACTCGCAGCCTTGTCCTCAAGTCTGTCCCCAGCCGGTCCCCAAGTACGGGAACACGGAGGCAGGAGCCGTGGCCGCGTGCAATGCCCCAGAGGGATGCAAGGTGATCCCCGAGCAGCACCCCTGCCTCGGCCCGAGGGAGCCCTGGTTCTGCGGGTGGTGGCTGAGGTGCCCCGTCCAGCTGCTTCCTCAGTAGCAGATGGGATCAGAGGCTGCAAGGAGAGCAGTGCGTCTGCGGGAGACACTTGGAGAACTGCAAAGGACAGGGTCGGCTCTTGCAGTTAATGGCTACTTTGTGCCCTTTGAATGTCCGGCTGTTCCAAGTTTTTGGCAGGGTGACATGGGCATTGCAGCCATCCCGTTAGTGCTGCTGGGGAAACTGAGGCACGAGGTGGTCCCCTGAGCTGCCTCGGGGTGTGCGGGCAGGCTGCAGGGAAAGGCAGGGCCAGGGGTGGATGCTCTGGCCGGGGTCCCACTGTTGCCCTGGGCAGGGAGAGCAGGCATCGCTGCAGTCTGGGGGGAGAAGGTGGGAAGGAAAAGCAGCTGCAGAAGGGATGAGGGGGAGAGGTGGAAGGAGGGCTCCTTCTGTCCAAAGCAGCCCCATTTACTGCATGCCCAAAGTCACTGTACCCATTTATTGCCGTGCCCAAAGCAGGGATCGCTGCTGTCCTCTTTGGCAGCGAGGAGAGTAAAAAAAAAAATATATTTTTGCCATGCAAAGGTGCGTGGGGGACAGCTGGGGACAGCGAGGGGACAGCTGGGCACAGCAGGAGGCTGCAGCACTCACTGCATGGCAGGGAGCAGGGTCCCTTCTCGCCCCTCCCCGGTTCATGCTGCGTCTCCTCGCTTGGCAGGACAGCTTGGTTTACCTGCTGAACCGCGAGCAGCACACGGTGGGCCAGAGGACGCAGGCGAGCAAGCCCAGCATCAGCCTGTCCGCCCCCGACATCCTGCCCCTGCACTGCACCATCAGGAAGCTCCGACCTTCCCGGCACCGCTCGGAGGAGAAGCTGGTGCTGGAGCCCATCGCCGGCGCTGGCATCTCTGTCAACTTCGCCGAGGTGGCACGGACGGTGGTGCTGCGGCACGGGGACCTGCTGTCCCTCGGCCTCTACTACCTGCTCCTCTACAAGGACCCCATGAAGGCGCAGCCGCTGCCGGCGCAGACCCTGCTGAGGCTGCGAGCCCTGCACCCCGAGGGTCCCCACGTGTGCGGGGCGTGTGGCAGCCTGCTGAAGGAGAAGGAGCCTGCGGCCAAAAAGCGGGGCCCGTCGCCCGCCGGCGGCCCCAGGACGCCCCGCAGGAAGCTGCAGCTGGAGTTCGAGCCGGCGGCCGAGGACGTGCTCCTGCGGCGCATCATGACCCTGATCGAGCCCGGCGGGGACGACCACAAGCTGACACCTGCCTTCCTGCTCTGCCTCTGCATCCAGCACTCGGCCACCAACTTTGAGCCAGGAGACTTCGGGCAGCTGCTGCTCAAAGCGGCCAGAATGATCCAGAGGACGGTGTGGGTCAGTCAGTGGTGGGATGGGGCGTTTTTGGGGTGGGGGTGTTGCTCAAGCCCTCCCTGGGGGCTGCTCAGCCTGGTCTCTGGGGGCAGCGGTTGCTGACGGGGTGATGCTCGTGCCACCCCATCCCACAGGATTTCACTGTGCTTTCCCCTTCTCTCCCTGCCCAGGAGCGGACACGGGAGCTGGCTGAAAAGCAATCCCAGCAGTAAGTGTGACCCTTCTTGTTTTGCCTCAAAAAATGGGGAGAATTCAACCTGGTTTTTCCTCCATGGGTGAGGGAAGTCCGTGGCTGTCAGCCAGTGGTGCATGATGAGTTTTCCTGCTGAATCCCATGCATTCTGCTCTCTGGTCCTTTAACCACAATGCCTGCACAGAATGAGTGGGTTTGGAAAAGCTCAGGATGGAATAGAACCTGCAGCAGCTCTGGGGTTTTCTCTGATCCAAGACCTCATGATCACCTCCTCCAGGTGATCATGGGCTTGTGGCTTCACTCCTGAGTGATACAGTAGAAATGTCCCTTATGTGTGAGCCTGACCTTCCTGAGGCTGGAGATCCCTCAGTGGAGCTGAGATGGAGCTGGCATTGCATGTGTGCATCCAGGGGTGGTGGCACAGGGTGTCCCAGTGCTGGGAGCACCATTCTGGGACAATCACACTGGTGCAAGGAGCTGTCTTCCCAGCCACGTCCAAAATCCCATCTCTAAACTGGTATCTGGAGAAACTGTTGGAGCTTGCTGTGAGCTCTCCTTTAGGATGAACTTCAAGGACACTTCCCAGCCCCTTCCTATAGCAGGAAAAAGCAGTTTAGCAGTTGAGAAATCACCCAGATGCTTTTTGTTTTATTTTTGAACAGCCCAGGGCAGGTGAGCTGGGTTTAAGTGTCCAGAGCTGGCAGGAGCAGCACATAACTCTGGGGAAGGGCTGCTCTTCAGCCATGAATATTTAGTGCAGTTCATCTGTATTAGGGAAAGTCTCTCCCAAAAGTGACACCCCACAAAGGCCAGGTGGCCATGATCAGCCTGGTCCCCACAGGGTCCCCTTTGCCACCCCACAGAGCAGAAACCACTGAATTTTTCCTTGTAAAGGGTCTTTCTAAGGGGAGTGCTGGGCTTGGTGGTGGGGTAGGGGGATGTGAAACCCCGCTGGCATTGCCCCAGGCTGGCTGTTTTCTCCCCAAAGGCCTGGGTAGGGATGCTGAGGAGCAGTAGGTGTAACACCTGCTGTGTCTCCCCAGCCAGGACCCTGCCACCCTGTCCCGCTTCACCATCACAGACCTTCTCCCAGACCTGCAGCACATCATCTTCTGGATGGCCAATGCCATCGAGATCCTCTACTTTGTCCAGCAGAAATCACCCACCTACATCCAGAGCATGGAGGAAGAGCTGGACATCAAAGGTAAGCCTGGATGCAGCATCCTGCCTGTTTTCCCAGCCGGAGCAGCTCTGCTCTGCTAATCCCCAGACACAGGTGGTGGTCAGTGCCCTCGAGATGCTCCATTAACCCTCCATAATCCTCAGCAGCAGGGACATCTCTGTGCTGTGGGCTGGGGAAATCTGTGGGAGGAGCAGCCTCGCATCCTGCCGTGGTGCCAGGTTGTGTTGTGTTCACACACAAGTATCCCCTGCCACCACAGCAGCTTGTGGTTAATGCCCTGGGGGGCTTTCTTCGGCCTGGATTTGCAGGTAGCCCTGCAGAACTGCTCACTGGTGAGCCTGTGTTAATGCCAGCAAAAGTTAAAAAAGATAGAAAGGTATTAAACCAGCCTCAGGAGCTTTCTGGTCTATGCAAAAAGTTAAAATGTTCTTAGGCCAGGCAGGAGCTGCCAGCAGTGATGGGAGCTGTGGGGGATGGCAGGTGGGAGCTCCCCCAGGCCAGAGGAGCCTCTTTGCCCTGTTGAGGGATTCTGTGGGGACGATACAAACCTGGAAATCCTAATAACCCACACCCTGGGAGTTTGGGGGTCTTGTGGCTGCAGGTTTGCTCCCCCATCCTCCTCTCCTCCCTGCAGGCTCTAAGGAGTCTCTGTTCTCCTCGACCATCACGGCCAGCGAGGAGGCGATGACGGTGCTGGAGGAGGTGATCATGTACACCTTCCAGCAGTGTGTCTACTACATCTCCAAGGTACAGTGTCACACGGGGCCAGCACGAGCATCCCCAGGGCTGTGCAGGATGGCTTTTTTTAAGCTTTTACTCCTTGGCAGTTGCACCACGCTGAGGTGTTTTCCTTCGGGCTGAAGTTCCCCGATTTTTGGTCGCAGCCCAGGGAAAGTATTGAATTACTGCGGCGTGTTTCCTTGTCTGCAGTGCAGCGGCTCGGGGGAGGTGTTTGGGGAGGGCTGCTTGGCTCGGGCCAGCGCGGCATAATGGTGTGATTCAGGGCGTGATGGAAAGGGGCCCCTGGCCCGCGGGAGCCGGGCGGCAGCGGGGAACAGAGCGGGCAGTGTGAGGCACAGAAAGGCTGCCCTGTGCAGGGCGGCTGCCTGGCCACCGGCACACGGGGACACGGGGCTGCTCCTGCACCGCTGTGGAGCAGCGCCTTCCTCCCCTGTGCCCTCCTCCCCTTCCCTTTGCCCTGGAAGAAATGAGTGCAAGGCACTGCTCTCTCACCTCAGCAATATGGAAAATCATCCCCATCGATCCCGAATTTTCTTTCACCCTCGTACCCAGCTGATTGGTTGCTGCCCTGGTTTACATCAGGTTTTTGCAGATTTTAGCTGGCGTCACACACCATCTCTTCCAACTGCTAAAAGTGACCAACATGTTAATTTTTATAATTTTTTAAACTTTTGCACTACACTGGAACCCACGGAGGCAGGGGGTGGAATAGGAGCAGCCTCTTGCTGGAGCAGCACTGGCCAGGTTTGCTTGGCTTGCGGAGGTGAAGGAAAGGCTTGGCTCGTGCAAAAACAGAAAAACCCCAACAAACTGAGTCTGCTGTGAATTGCTGCTCTCCCTGCAGTGTCTGTATGTGTCACTCCCTGCCTTGCTGGAGTGCAACCCCTTCCAGAGTGAGTGCCGGGAGAGCTGGCGGGGGACCCCGCCTCTGCCCGAGGAGCTCCGCAGGGTCGTGCTCATCTACCAGGCTGTGCTGGACCTGCTCCACCAGTACGAAGTGCACCCCGAGATCACCTCCCAGATGTTCGCCTACCTCTTCTTCTTCTCCAACACCCTGCTCTTCAACCAGCTCCTGGAGAAGGGTCAGTCCTCCTTGAATTGGGTAACACATAGGGGACTGAGTTATTGGGACGCCCTCCACTCCATCCCTGTGCCACTTAAGGGGTACAGGAAGGAGGGGGCTGGAGATGGGCAGGTCTCAGCATAGCTACAGGCAGGCCAAGCACAGACCCAGCTGCTGCCTCCTGAGTTCCCATTCCCAGGAGAGGCTGAACCCCACAAGGATCCCATCCCATTCCATTGCCTCTTCGAGCCTGAGCAGAGAAGGCTGAGGGCAGTTAATAAAGGCAGCTCATTAATAAACTACAGCAGCCTGAGGTGGTCATTAGCCCTCATTAACACGGCTGCCCCCTTGTAAGTGCCAAACAAGGTCCAGCCACCACCAGCAATTACAGCCACAGGATGCTGGGGACATTAACCCGGGGCAGGGGCTGGGGGACAGAGGGGCTGTTCCCTGATATGGCTGACGGATGCTTTGCCTCCTCAGGCTCCTCTCTGGGCTGCTACCACTGGTCTCAGGGGGTGAAGCTGCGGGCCAGCGTGCGGCTGCTCCTGGAATGGCTGCACGGCGCCGGCTTCGAGCAGCTCGCCCAGCAGTTCTTCGCCAAACTGGCCAGCGTGGCCAACCTGCTAGCCATGCCCGGCTCCCAGCTGGTGCAGGTGAGAGATGCCCAGCCTGAGGCTTGTGGCATTGAGATAGGCATGGGCAGGAGAGCGCTTGCTCAGTGTCTGGGGGAGTCCCTACACTGGCGTGTCCCTTTTGCAACCTGCCACCAGCTGCTCTTTCCCAGGGTCTGTGGGTGGACAGTACCCAGGAGAGGATGTTCTGGTTCTCTCCATCTTGCCCAACACCTCCCTCCTGTGCCCCTTGCAAGCTCCTGCTCCTCAGAGGAAGCAGTTTCTCACCTCTGCCATGTGCCTCCTCACACAGATGACCTGGCCATCCCTGCGAGCCGAGTTCCCAGCGCTGAGCCCCGCGCAGCTGCACCGGGTGTTGAGCCAGTGCCAGGCAGTGATGGACGTGGGCTGCATCTCAGCGTGGCAGCCCAGTGAGGAGGAGAGCCCGGCCACCTTCCAGCCTGGTGAGTCCTGCTCAGCCTGCTCCAGTCACATACAAACCAAACAGGTCATTCCCTTCCCCTTTCTGAGTGTCCTGTAGTACCTTCAGCAATTGGTAATAACAATAGCCCCAAAATTCAGATATTGCAAAGGATGCAAAGTGCATGAGGCTTTTTCTGCTCTCCCAAGTGAGGGATGCTGCTGGCTCAAGTTCACTAAATCCCTGACCCCAGCTGGGAGACTGCACATGGCTGAGAGCTGGGAGGCAGAAGTGGGGTGCAGCCCTAGCCAGTGCTAACCTCCATCCCTCTGCCTTTCAGATGAGGTGCTGGAGTCCTTTGACAACCACCCACCCATCATCCTGCCCAGTGGGGGCTTCAAAGTGGACCTGGAGGTGGAGACGTTGGATGACAACATCTACAGACACCTCCTTTACATCCGCCACTTCCTCTGGAGCCTGCAGAGCAGGAGCCCCCACACCAGCGAGGGGCTGGGCTCAGCACTCCCAAAGGTAGCCTGTATCCCACGGGGGGGTTGTTCTTCTCCAGGCTGGGCTGGAGGGTCTTGGGTCCTTCTGCAGATCCCTCCAAGCCCAGTGCCAAGGGCTTGCTGCCCTTGCCTGCAGCCTGGAGCTGTGGCAGTGCCCTCATGGAGAGCTTCTGGAAGGATTAGTGCTGCTAATCCCCCAGCACGGGGGGCACGGGAAGCTGAGCTGGAAGGACAGGATCTTCCCAGCAATCTCATTAGGGAGGGAGGAGAGGTGTCTGTGGGCAGTGCTCCCTTTCTCCCTGTGTGTTCCCTGTCCTCCCTGAGCTGCACCCTGCCCGTCCCCAGCAGCCAGGCTTGCACAAAAGTGCTAATTAGCTAATGCCTGTAAAGCACAGGGAGGGTGATACGTGCTGTGTGTGCTAAGCTCAGCGGCCACGTGGAGGGTGTCCCTCCAGCAGGTCCCCTTCTCCTCTCCCATCCTGTCCCCATTCCCTGCAGCACTCACAGGTCCTGCTGCCTCCTACCGTCACCCTGGGGCCACATTGCCCACCCTTGTGGCACAGGAGGAGCTGAGCTACCCCAGTGTCCCCTTCCAATGGGGTCCCCAGCAGGCACATGACCAGGAGTCCCCTCCTGGCTGGCTGTAAACACCCCCAGCACGGCCCTGACCACCAGACTGGGCTGTGGGATCTGTGCTGGGAAGCCAGGACAAGCCTGGCACTGTCTGAATTGTCAAGGCTTTGAATGCATGTGGCAGCCAGGAAAGCAGCAGGGTGGTGGGGTCCAGGTGGGGAGTGAAAAGCACACGCAGGGGGTCCCACAGCATTTTCCTCCTTCTTAAGAAAGAGGCATGCACGACGCCGGAGGTGCTGGAGGTGAGCGAGGGCCCGGCTGCCCCGCTGGGCACCATTGCCCAGGAGGATTATTGCTCCCTGGGGGGCTGTGCCGAGCCAGAGGGGAACCCCCAGCTCTGCCTGGCCACCAGCGCCTGCCCCTGCGAGCCCGCCGCCGGCGAGCCCCAGCTCCAGGAGAAGCTCCAGCAGCTGCAGCTGGGCAGGAGCCCGGTCCCCAAGGGCGGCACGGCGCCCCCAGACCCCTCCTGCCTGCTGACACCACCCACCACCCCCCTGAACTTCGACTCCGGGAGCCCGGAGTCACCGCAGGGCACCGGCAAAGGGCTGCAGGACGCCCGGAGGAACGGGATGAACGGCACCAAAGGCAGCACCCCCGAAGGTACCGAGAGCTGGCGCCGCCCCGGGGCTGTGAGGCTGGGCTTGGGCGGTGCCAGAGCCGTAAGCCGCTCTCTCTGCCAGGCTGCTCGCCGACCCCCTATGACTACCCCACGCCGGAGTCTTCCAGCCGCAGCTCTGCCACCGACGACTTCTGCTACGTCTTCGTGGTGGAGCTGGAGAGGGGACCCATCGGGCTGGGGATGGGGCTGATCGACGGCGTGGTGAGTTCTCAGCTGATGCTCTCACACAGCTGGAGTGGGACATGTGGGACGTGGTTTATACCCCAAGAAAAGAAGCTGATGGCTTCCCACGGGAGCTAGGCTACTTCTCCTGGGGACGAGGAGGCACTGAGGGATCTCTCAGTGGATCTCTACTCGTAGGTCACTGTGCAATACATGCAAAGTCCACAGCTGTCCTGCAGCTGGGAAGAGCAAACAGGCTCAGCTCTCTTGTGGAAGGAAAATGACTCAGCCAAGGTCTTTCCTCCACCCTTCAGTGGTGGCAGGAGAAACAGAGAGGAGCAGGGAGGCTCACAGGGTGTCAAAACAGCCCAGCTCCTTTGCATAAGGAGGAATCTGGCATTGTAGGGTGGATCATCCTTTTAAATGGCCTTTCACAGCTGTGCTGTTGGTCAGTAGGAAACAGAGCATCACCGAGCCCTGGGACAGCGTGAGCAGAGCTCCCATCCCAACATGGCTGCAGGCTAGTGATGCTTTGCTCTTAATTAAATTGAACAAGAGCAGGTTGCCCCCACCTCTCCTTTTGGTGTATAAATTGATATAAAACTAAAGGATTGCATTTCCTTCCTGTTACTGTTAGCACCATCCCCATCATGTTCCCAAGCATCTCCATGGTCCCACTTGCCCTCAGGCTTAGTTGTGAGCCCTGAGGGAGAGTTACCCTGCCTGGGGAGCTAGGCCCTTTGGGACCACAAATCTTTGTGTTCCTTTTTTTCACTCACTGCCTTCCCCTGCCAACAGCACACCCCTCTGTGCTCCCCGGGGATCTACATCCGCACCCTGATCGAGGACAGCCCCGCGGCCGCCGACGGCAGGCTCTCCATCGGGGACCGCATCCTGGCTGTCAACGGCACCAGCCTCATCGGGGCAGACTACCAGAGGTGAGTCTCACCTCAGCAGAGGGCCCGGGGTGGTGCCAGCACTGGAGGAGTTACTGTCAGGTCCAGGTTTCTGGCTGTTTTGCTCCAAGAGTTGCCAGTGCTGCAGTGCTGAGGATGCTGCGGTACCAGCGAGCTGCAGGGAGAGGAGTGACCTGCACAGGACACCAGAGAGGGGGGAAGGCTGTGGGTGTGGAAGAGGAATTATGGAGCAACAACTGGGGAGCATAAACCAGAAATAAATGAGAGCTCCAGAGGTGGGTCTCAGCAATGCAGAGCTGCTGCAGCCCCATCCCACTCCAGGTTTTCTCTCGAAGGTGGTGGGATGGGACAGCTCAGAGGCAGAGTGCAGGTGCTCATAGCACAGAGCAGCTTTGGGCTTGTTTGCCCTTGTCCTGTAACTACTAACCTGGAGGCCAAGTCCTTCACAAAGCTACAGGCAGGAGAGAAACAGCCCCTGCTTGTAGCCCTGAGCAGGCACAGGTGATTGGCAAAGGGGGAGTGTTTTGTGACTTGGCAGGCTCCTGAGGGGCTGCCAGCTGGAGGGAGCCAGAACTCACCTCTGTCCCTGTTGCTGCTCCCTGCAGTGCCGTGGACCTCATCCGCTCCGGAGGGAAAAAGCTGCGGTTTCTGGTTGCCAAGTCGGACATTGAGATAGCCAAAAAGATCAGTTCCAGCTCCTCTTCCTCTTAGTCCTTGTGGTGCAAGGACCCCACAGCAGCTTGTGGCTACAGCTCTGGTTAAGGCTGACCTCAGGGAGCCTGGAGTGCAAGAGGGAGCAGGACTCCACAACAGCCCTCGATGTGCTTTTGGACACTTTGCCCCTGCACTGCAGCAGATGAAAGGACATGCAAGGATGGTGCATGCTTCTCCCACTGCACTGCCTGGGAGCATCATTCCTGCTCCATTGCCCAGCCTCACCTTATACCCAGTGTCATCCTTCTCAGGAGCTTTCCTGTACCTTTGTCCCCTCTGGCAGGGGGAGAGAAGGGAATGCTCCCACCATGAGGACTTGTAGACAGGCTCCTCTGTTCCTCTATCCTAACACAGGGCTGTGTGATATTTTATGCTGGCAGGCAGAAGGCTTGAAATACCTTTGGGTTTTGAGGAGAATATGTGAGGCAGGCCTGGGCTTCACTGTGGCAGTGGCCACCTGAGGTGCTGGCACGTCAGGCTGGAGAGGTGTGCCCAGCTCTGGGGGTGGTGAAGGCAGCACAAGCACCCAGGAGTGGGATTCCACACAGGATGCATCGCCAGGAGTTAATTCCCCTAATGGAATTATACACTAGCTCAGGTGCCTTTCTGCTGCTGGGCTACAGCCCTGCCTCAGGATGGGAAGCAGCTACAGCAAAGGGCTGACACCACCAGCAGTTCCTGTGAGTCCCGGGGAGAGCTCCCTGCAGGGATGGACTCCCTTGCTCTTGCTCTGCAGATTTACTGCCCGGCTCTGGCACCACGATCCCGGCTGAAGGCTGCCAGGACTGACGGCAGCATGTTCCCACAGAGGATTGGTGCCACCAGGAAGCTGAGTGAGCCCAGCAGCACTCGGCAATGCCACCAGCCCAGGCAGACAAATGACAGCTCAGTACCATGTCCTGCTCTTCGCCAGCGCATTTCATGGCCACCCTGTTTCGTGCCCTGCTCGGAGCATCTCCCGGGTGTGTGCTGCTGAAATGCCGACAGGTGATGATGGACAGCAGAGACTCCCTTCGGGAGGACTCATGAATATCCCAGAAACCGCCCTGCTATCTGCTGCCGACCCGGCGCCAGCTCAGCCGAGGGTTCAGCTCCATCGTGTGGCTGCCCGGGCCCCCGCACACCCGGCCTCCTGCCGCCGCGTCCTCCCTCTGCTTTTAGCACCATTAACGGGATAAACCCGACCTGATTTCCACATATAGACAGATACTGAGACCTACTTTAGCCGAACCCTATTAAAACAGCCTGCAGCAAAGCCCTCCAGCACACCCTGCATGGTCCAGCCTCTGGCAGGGGATCAGATACTCACATGGCATCTCACAACAACAGTGCTCTGAGAATTGTGATGCTAAAACAGGGCTGGCTTTAATTACACCTCATTGCTGCAGTTTTGGTTCCTGTGCTTAGTCTTGCACGTCGCAGGAGGAGAGAGATGTCAGAACACTCTATGCAAGGGAAATGCTCCACTACTGGATTTCAGTGCAGCCTGGCCTGCTTTTCTAGGCAAGATGGACCAGGCACCTTCTCTGAGACATGAGTGCCTTGCTGCTCTGCTGGGCCACACTCACAGCCCTGGCCTGGGGTGCTGCCCCAGCAGGGACTGGAAGCAGTGCATCCTCCTGCCACTGACACAGCTCTACCAGGCAGGTGAGCAAAGGCTCAGGGCTCCTGGTGATTCACTTCACTTTCAATCAAGTAGGTATGCTGGCCTGTCATCTTCCACAGAACTTGAAATGGGCTGCCTAAAGCCTCTGGGTAAACTGCATGCACTCCTTAATCCCCTCTGCCCCGGAGCCAGGGCTTGGGGTGAGGCTTGGTTTGCACTAGACAGTGCTGGGGCTGCAGCCTGGCACGTTCCAGCAGTACCAGCGCAACCCACTGAGCACCCCTGGAGCTGGAAAACAGCCCCAGAGCTGTGTGTCACTCATGGTGCAGTCAGGTGTTGAAACAGACTGTAAATAAACCCTGCTATTTACTAGTGTGCATGAGGGCTGGCTTCTCCCAGGAGGAGCAGTGGGATGGATTGACTTCCCTGTGTGTTAATATGTACAGCTGAGATGTGTATAAAGCTCTGGTGCAGATACTGAGCACAGCATGGCGCCTGTTGGACACGGTGGATGTTAAGAAATGCTCTGTGTCAACAATAAACTGGATCAATAAACCTCTCTAAGCCCTGCCCTGGCAGCTGTCTCTTGGATCTCTCTGTGTCCACTCCAGTGGTGAGACACAAGAGCAGTGAGGGCTCCCAGATGTGATGGAGTCAGTCCTGCTTCCTCCAGCTCACACAGGCCTTTGCCTGATCTGCTGCAAAGAGAGGCAAGAGAAGCAGCACGTGCAGGTGTAGAGCAAAGGGGAGGGGAAACAAAGCAGTGGAAGGGAGGGAACAAGTACATCTCCAAAGGGACAGGGTGTGCTGGCAGGGTGATAATGCACCATTTGCTCTCCTGCAACATTTGCACAAATCCACCAGGATTTTCAGTGCATACTCACCAGGAAGGGATAAGACAAAATTAGGAGATAAAAAAGCAACAGGCACTAGGACAGAAATACAAACAGCCTTAGACCAGAAAAGCAGCCTCAGCTCTCCTTATTCCTGTTCTCTGTTTCATTCACAATCATTTGTTCCTCTTTTCCAGTTAAGATCAGGGCCTCAGCCTTGAGTGTCAGCAGTGTCCCGTGAGTTACTCCCGAAACCTCCTGCCCTCACACTGGCAGGGATCCTGGAGCAGGCTCCAGGAGCTGGGTGACCATCCTCAGGGCCAAAGGGAGGGAGTCATTCACCTCCTTCTGAAACCGTGTGCTGGCCACGGGTGGGGTGAGCACAAATTGAGCCACGCTGGGCATTTTCAGCAGGTTCATGAGCTCAGTTGCACGTATAAGGATCTCCTCAAGGTCTTCCTCACAGTAAACAGAGGTGACAGCAGGGCTCTGCACAAATGTCCTCATCTTGGACAGGAACATGGACACTCTGCAGGAGAGAAGGACACGATTATCAGCTGGCAGGACCTTCTCACCCAGCCAGATCACTACTTAAGTGTGTAAACTCCAACAGACTAGTGCAGGTGACAGAGCATTAGTCAGCAGATGAATCCACTCCTCTGAACTGTGCCCTTCCACAGCTCACCTCTGGCCTTTCAGTTGCCAGACTCAATTATTAATTAACCCAGCAAACCCACATTCAGACCCACGAAATCTGCACGTTTCAAACCTCTGCCAGTGCTCACCTGGGGATCAAGTCCTGGCTGCGGGCTGCCAGCTTGGTCAAGGTGGCCATGAGGACACTGATGGCACGGGGGGCACAGCTGGGGGTGCTGGCCTGTGGCCGGAGCTGGGTGATCTCAAAGAGCACAGCCTCGAGGGTCTCGAAGAACCGCGTGATCTGCTCCACCGTGCAGCGCTTGTCGTGGGACACCGACAGGAACTCGCCGACAGCCCACGCCTGGTGCCAGGGCAGAAGGGAGCACAGAAAGGGAACTGAATGATCTTTAAGGGATAGAAAATCAGGTGAGCTAATGCTAGGAGAGAGGAGGGGAGGGCAGCCGGTGCAGCCTGTGGCAGCAGCAGCCCTGCTCACCAAGTGGGTGAAGATGGCCTCCTTGCTCTGGACGTTGCTGACTGCTCCCGAGAACTCCAGGATCTCCGTGGACAGTTCCACCACGAGTGCAGGGCGCAGCCCACAGAGCACTGCCAGCTGTGAGCCCAGCACCCTGGAGCAGAGACAAGGGCACAGCTCAGACCAGGGCAAGGTGGTGGTGCCCAAAGCCAGGAGGGGCTGGCAGCACCCAGCCACTGGCACAGGGCCGTATCCTCAGGATGTTCCCAGCCGGGATGAGGGTGCAGCCCCCATTTTGCACCCTTCAAAGGTATGTCACAGCAGGGACTGGGCCATAATTGGAAAGGCTCCTGGGCCGCCCTGGGATGCCAGGAGGAAGGGCTGGGAGCTGGGCTGTGCCTCCTGTCTCATCTCACCTGTACACATCCTCTTTAAACGCTGGGATCTCATAGAGCTGGTCACTCCTCTGCAGCAGCAGCACCACCAGCTGGTTTATCAGAGACCCATCTGCAAACTGAAAGCCAGCCCTTGTTTCAGCAGTATCAGTGACATTCAGCAGCCAAACCCCAAAATAACCAGCCAGGTGAGACAGCTGGCAGAGAAACTGCCTGGTCTAGGAGGGGAGCAGTGCACAAAGCAGGTATCAGGCACTCACTGTGCTCTCATCTCTCTCCTTTACAGCTGGCTGAGAGCACAGCTCTCACTGTGCTCCTGACACTGTTCCACAGAGCTTTTCTGTTTCTCTGGATCAAGTGGCCAGCTCAGTGCTGGTTTATGCCAGTACCAATCCCACTCTCCCCTCATGCACCCCTCTCTCAGACCTGCAGCATCTTCACTATTTTGCTTCTACAACTGCTCTTGACATAACAATAGATCCCTGCAGCACTACTGGGAACTGAACTCCCCCAAAAGGACCTACCTCTGCCACCACTCTGAAAAAGAGCTCCAGTAAGACAGGGACAGTCTCTGCACACTGCACCACCCTTGGGCTGCCAGCCAGGGATCCCAGCAGCTGCCGAAGTGGAACCAGACTGTGGGCAAAAGAAGAGTAACTGTTGAAGGTTTGCTCCCAGTTGCCTTTCCCTATTCCCCACAGGCCTTTGAGCGCTGGCAAAGCTGACAGAGGGAAGAGAAATCCACCTCACGCCAGCTCAGAGCAGCTGTGCCTTTCCCAGTAATCCCAGTGCTGCCTCCCAGAGCTTGATGGCTGAACCACACTGCAGACAGGCTCCTACCTCTCTGGAGCATCCTCGGGAGCAGACTTGGTGCGGAGGAGATACTGGAACATGCTCTTGTAGAGGGGATGGCGAAAGGCCTCCAGACATGTGGCCGGTTTCCCAGCTGGGTCAGCCCCGGTCTTCTCAGAGGCAGGAAGAGCTGCTGCCCTAGCAGGGAACACACAGAATGTGCTGCACTGTGAGAATGGGCCAGGGCAGAGCTGGGATCCTGAACACTGAACAGCAAGTTGGTCTAATCCAGGCTCTCTGGAAGCCAGAGAGCCAACCTGATGAGCTCAGGCCCCCCATATTCAGGCAACAGTTCCAGACTTGCTTCTGTGTCATGCCTGGGAAAGGGAAAAATGGCACTCTGTATCCCTCAGTCAGCCCAGCCCACCATGCCTTCAGGATGACTCTCTTTTCTAAGCACTCCAGAAAGAGTTGTAGTGTCAGGAGGACAAGGAAGAGCAGAGGCACACCCAGTTCCAGTCCTACCCCATTTTCATGGAAACTCACAGCTCCTAAGATCTCAGGAAGAAAATTCTGTGTGCTTCCAGGAGAACAAAGCTAAAACCAGGGCTAAGAGCAGGAAAGGAAGAATAGGTATTTCACCTCTGTATTGAGGTGGTAGCTTGTGGAAGCCTCAAACATGTGGCAATCATTTGAAGCTGGAGAGGGAGAGGGGAATGGCAACAGCTCCTTGAGCCCCAAAGACAGTCCAGTACTGAAATGTGAGCTGGTCACCTCTTCCCATCTTCCCACAACACACTACTAGGAAAACTGGGCTGACATCTGTGCAGCCTTGTGTTAACCTGACTCAGTGATGCCTCTTGCTCTGTGCCAGCTGAGGCTCAGAAGTGTGCACAGGGCTTTGGTCAGTGTTAAGATGCTCATTAACAAGTGAGAAGGGAAGGTGCATTACCTCAGCTGGATGTCCAGAGCTGCTGTCAAACAGGGCAGGTCAAGCAGCAAATGGAAGATCTCAATGGTTGTGCTTGGATCCAGCAGAAATGGGAGAAGGTCCACAAACTCAGAGATCAGAGGTGGGCTGTTCCACGCCAGGAACTGCAAGGAACAAGCACAAACTGCTGCACTATCCCTGCTGCTCCATCACACACCCAGACAACTCCACACTGTGACTAGATGGGATGGGGAAGAGAAAGTCACTTAAAAGCAAAACCAGAGAAGTCTGAGGGTTTGGTCAAAACCCAGGAGCCTGTTAGAAGCTCAACACAGGCCTCTGGCAGCTGGTTCAGTGGCTGGCAAGCTGCAGCTTACTAAACTTTTCCAGAAACAAAGTGCTGTGTGCTGTGTTCACTGTGCTCCCCAGCCCTCTACAGTCCTGCCAGCCCAAACTCTTCTCTCCTGGCAGTGCTGAACACACCCAGAACCCTCCTCCCCTTCAGACTCACACTTGTTTTGTGACAATCCTTCTTGCCTGTGCTCTCCCTCACACTGCCATGAAGGCACATGGAGGGCTCTGGGGTGCAAAAACCAAGTTCTAGGGCACAGAAGGGGATGTGAAGCAGGCTCTCCCCTCTGCTGCTCCAACACTTTTTACCTTGAAGAGATTTGGGAAGCTCTGCCTGAATATGCTGGAGGAGTCTGTGAAGAGCTGGCTGTTGTCTTTGCAGAACTGGACAAATTCGAAGGCCAGTGATGAGTTGTGGAAGAGCTGAGCTGGGATATCAGTGAAGAGGTGCTTGTAGATGGCATCAGAGTCCACAGCTGCCAGTTTGCCTGGGAGGACACAGCACCTTGCTGAGCACAGCCCACCCAGCAGCCCTGCCAGGGCTCCTGGGGTGGGATCATCCATACCAGAGCACAGGCAAGGTGGAATTACCTACTCTGGCAGGCACAAACTGCCAGGACAAAAGGCTGTGCTGGAATAGGCAAGACTGGATCGTGGAGGAGGGGGTGGGAGCTGAAGACTTACTGTGGTTCAGGAAGAACTGGGCAATGGGCAGCAGTGCCCTGGCATAAGTGGTATCCCCACAGATCCTGCTGTGCAGGATTTTCAGGAAGGAGAGAGCACGGCACACGTAGGAGGAGTCCTGTTTGCAGATGATGTCCATGATTGTCACTGCCTCAATGAGACACTGCAGAAGAGCACAGAGTAAGACTGGAATGGGGGAAACCACAACTCCCAGAGCCTGAGCCCCACCTCTGTGTACTTACAGCTTTTTGCAGGTCTCCATCATCTTTCTTCAGGGGTCCTGCCAGAGAAGTGAGTCCAAGTTAGGCCTCGAGTACACAGAGGAATATGAGGCTGTCAGTTTGAGCACTAACCCTGGCTTCAGGGCAGGCAGGAACACACACAGATCCTAAATTCAGGCCAATGAGAACCAAGTTTCACAGCCTCCCCTGACTGTTCTGCCTCCAAATCCTTCCCAACACCCCAGCTCAGGGCTGGTCAATGACTTGCCTCAGCAGCTCCAGCAGGCCCTATCCCTAGCAGACTAACAGTGGATTCCAGAGAGTGAGACCCCAGCCCAAACGCAGAGGTATTTTGGAGAGCACTGCCAAGAGGACTCCCAGGAGGGCTCAGGACAAGACTCACGGCGGTTGCTCTGCTCGATGAGGCGCTGGCAGTACTCGAAGGCTTTGTCCCGCAGGCGCTCCCTGGGGGGGAGCAGCCGGCCAGCCGTGGCTGCAGCAGAGACCATGGATGTCACAGACCTGTCCACTCCTGCTTTGTCACCTACACAGTGAACACCACACGTGTCAGCTTGTCACAGGCATGTCACCCACGCAGCAGCCCAGCAATAGAAAGGCAGCTGACTGCTCCCGGGTGCAGAGTGAAGAACAGGAGGCTGTGGGAGAAGGGAATTACAAGAATACTAAGGAGATGCTGTCTCCCATCTCCCAGGCTTTCTTTCCTAGGAATCCATGGGGCTTTGTCTGAAAACAGGAGACTCACCCAATAAGTAATTCCCCAAGGAAGGATCAAAAAGTATCAGTCAGGAGGTTTAGTGATATTCCTTCCCAAACCCTTCCTGCTCCTAGTCCACAATCTCTGAACTCTTGCCCATATTCCTGTCACTTAGAATGAGAGGATGGCTTGGGCTGGAAGGGACTTAAAGCTCATCCAGTTCCAAAGCCCCTGCTATGGGCAGGGACACTTTCCACTATCCCAGGTTGCTTCAAGCCTTGTCCAATCTGGCCTTGAGCACTTCCAGGGATGGGGCAGCCACAGCTTCCCTGGGCACCCTGTGCCAGGGCCTCACCCCCCTCACAGGGAATAATTTCTTCCTAATATGAAATCAGTTTGAAAGAGAGGACATTGCTGAGTTGCTGGTGCAGCCACCTCATACGACATCTGAGAGCACACAGCCCTCTTGGGGCTGCAGCCCACAGTGGCTTGCAGACCTTCAATCCCTACCTGGATTAAGGGTGTTCAGCTCCTTGCCCCCATAGCACAGCAGCCAGTTTCTCAGCATGGAGAAAGTCTGCACGTTGAGCCACTGGTCCTGTGTGTAGTGCTGAGCCACTGAGAGCACTGTGAAGAAATCTGTGGCAACAGCACCGTCCACCTCTGTGATAGGAGCAGGCTGAGAGAGAAGATACAGCAGGTCAGAGGCCAGGGAAAGGCTAAGTGAGAGGGCAGGGAAAACCCCACTGAGCCCACAGAGACAAGTAGCCCTTGTCTGGGGTCCTGCAGGAGGGCAGGTATGCAGAGAGAGAAAAGCCAGCTGTGCTGGATCCTTCTCCCCAGCTGAAACACTCAACTTTGACACTGGTCTTGTTTGCAACCACCTTCAACTCTGAAGTACACGGTCACTAAAAGACTCTTCTCTAAAAACTACTTCAAGGATCAAAGCTCTGGGTCCACAGCTAAACTCCTACATCTCAGAGCTGTAAATCCCCCTACTTTGCTTTCCTATGTGTCTCAACCACATATGCCACAAAAAATGCTGAAGCACAGCAGCACTTCTAGGCTACTGTTTTCCAAAGGAAGGTGATTCTGGGAATCCAAACCAGCAGGTAACAGACTAACAAATGCTCTTGTGAGGTCACCATGGCAACTCAGCACTCACCTGTTTGGTTCTGGGACTGGAGAAGAAGCCTCCAGAGGGCTGAGCCATTCCTTGCTGAATGCTTGCATACCTCAGCCAGTCAGCCAGCTTTTTACTGACAACATCGGTCTGTTCTGTACAAGGGAAGTGACAGGGTCATTGCTAGACTGGGCAGAGAAGCAGCCTCTGCAACATGTCCCTGTTAACCCTCAATTGCTGTGCTTTTTCTCCAGCCTGGATCACCTCTGACCCAGCAATCCATAAAGAAATTGGTAGCCTAAGGTGGATGCTCTATACTCCTCATACCACCTCAGCCAGGGAGTGAGTGCTGGAACCAAGGACTCTGCTACCAGATTGTTCCTTTGTCTCCATCCACAGCTGCTGTTAGGAGGAATGTACAAAAACACTGTCACTTCATTCAGGCACTGTCTGGCTTCAGCTCTGCAGCCAAAGGCACAACTCCCTCACTGGGAACTCACAGCAGCTGGGGCAGCTGATCCTTCCTGCTCTGCCATGCACCCAACCCAACATCCTCCCCAGAGCCTCTCTGGCACACTGCATGAAGTACACAAACCTCACAGAAAACTCCCAGAAACTCACTCTTGCTCACAACTCCCCAGCATTTTAAGCCTGCAAAGCTCTCCTAGGTTAACTCACCACTACCCACCCAGTGCTGCCTCTCTGATGAAGAGCACTTCTAGTTGTTCCTGCTGCTCTGTTGACCAGATGCACAGGCACATCTCTGTTTTTCTCTCTCTCTCGTGGCTTGATGCTCTTCAGGATAGCTACAGTTTCACACTCCTGCTGCAACCTCAGCTAGAGCACATGATCCTGTTATACAAACCCATGGCCAGGATTTGACAGGAAGGCCCAGTCCCAGTTCTGGGTGGTGGAATACATCTCACCCCATAAGTTCCCTTTCCTCGTAGCAGAGATGTCACTTTTGACAGCAGTTTCCAACTGAGAGCCTTCTGATCACTACCCAGACCACAGCCAGGTGGCAATCTCAGCCCTTCCTATAGATTTACCTTCTGTTAGAGATTCTGGGGAAAGGCTGAGGACATTTGCCAGGACAGGAAGAAGGAACCGAGCGCTCTGACCCTCGGGCAGTCTTCTTTCCAGGACTTTCACAACACGCTGCCCCACAGCTGCCACTTCACCCTTATTTCCCTGAAAAATAAAGCAGAGGTAAGGATGGATAATCTACCATTAACAGAGACCAATCTCCTCCACCAGGCATCAATATCAAAGTCAAACACAAAAAGAACTCACAGCACAGGGAATTTTATCACATTTTACAGAGATTTTCTGCAATTTGAATTCACAGATCCCAAACTATGGGGCTGCTTATGTGTGTTTTTCAGTTGTGGAACTGCAGGACAGTCTCTGCTGGATATGAGAGAGAGGAGCTTTGTGAGGCAGCATATAAGTAACACATTGCTGGTTTCTGTTTCACTTCCTTTAGTTAAGTAGACTCAGATGAATGTCAGAAACACTGGAGACATTTCTAAGCACACAGTGAAACTCAGAACGAGAAGTTTCACAAAAATATTTTACCTTTAACAGGCACAATACAAGTAAAGGAGAGGAAAAAGAGAAGTTTCCAGCTTGTTCCCCAGGCAGCACTCAAAACAGGGAGATCCTCATGTTTGCTTCTCTTCATGGAGAATCTGGACCTTTGAAGTGTCATTTGCAATTACAGTTTTACATGTTTTGTAGATTCTATGTATGTTTTTTATATGTGAACATGAAAGGCATCATCATAAGAATAATAAGAAGAATATCTAAAATCTTTTGCTTTCCTCCCCAGGTTCAAGCAACCCTGATTTGAAATCTATTCCAGCAGCCAGCTCTAAAGGGTTCTTTTTTGCTTCCAGGACCTCAGTGTCTAAACATTACAATTTTAAGCATTTTCTGTTGTTAAGTGCTATACACAAAAATTTGCCATTTTCCCCCCATACAAAGCAGAATAATGAGATCCTTTAAATGAACACAGAAATACCTCTGCTTTTTCCTACATACTTGCAATTGGTTTTCACTCTGCTTGAGCTCAGGGAGGAGCTCAGGAGCAGGGAACAATCAAAAAGCAAATCCATATTGACAAGGGAAGATCTCTGATTTGACAGGTCATTTACCTGAGCCAGAAGGACAGAGGATACCAGGCTCAAGAGCTTTGTATCTTGAATCTCATCACAGGAGAGGATAAGATCGTTGCAAGGTGACATCTCCCTCAGGATGGCAGCACATAACACCTGAATCTGTTCAGGACTTTTGGGTGAGCACAGCACTGTCTGCAACAGCTCCACAAACTTGCCATCGAGCCTGCAAGAGTCACAGTAAACATCACTGCAAGGCAAGAAAAGATCCAGATGTTTATTTCCTGCATATTTTTGGCTTTGGGATAATCCCCCTTGACAGTGACTAATGCCACCTTCATTTCTGAGTGCACTCCCACAGAGGGACACCAACGCTTGTCAATCCTGCTGCAAAAGGAGACGGGCACCTTCTGCTTAGCACGGCGGTGAAAGGCAAAGAGGGGCTTTGTGCTTAAATTGAACCTAGGCTTTTCAAGGCATTTTAAAGCCCTGACCCACGCCCTTCCTTTCTTTCTGGTTAGGAAGGTAACGCTTTTCTTCTTCCAACACCCGGGACACACAGGGGCACTCACTTGCGGGGGTACTTGGTGGCGGCCACCGTGAGGTGCAGCCTCTGCAGCCCATCCACGGCCTCGGGGCCCGGCTCGGGGCCCTGCAGCAGGGCGGACACGCGGGCGGCGAACCTCCGCAGCTCCTCCTCCTGGATCTCCCTGCCGGGCGAGTCGGGGCTGTCACGAAGCCGGGCCCCCGCGCCGGGCCCTCTGGGGAAGCTCCGGGCTGGAGGGTCGGTACTCACCGCCCTCCCCTCCGCCCGGCCCCCCGCTCATTCCCGGGCGCGGCGCCCCCGCCAGCACCCCCGCCCGGCCCGAGGGGTCCGTGGCGCTGTCCCTGTCCCTGTCCCCCCGTCGCACCTCGCCTGCCTGAGGAAGCTCTCGGCGGCCGCCGTGAACATCCCGGCCCGGGCCCGCCACGGTACGCGGCCAAAGCCGCCCCCCATGGGCGGGCGGTACGCCGCGCCGGCTCCGGGGGGACGCGGCGGCTGCTGCACGAAGGTTCCGCCCGGCGGGAAGGGCTCGCAGAGGCGAGGGGCGACCAAAATCCCCGCCCGTGGCTGCTCAGGGACTGCCCGAGGCGCTGCTGTTATTATCCCACACCTCAGGAACCTCAGCACAAGCCGGGCTCTGAGGCCACCCCGCCCTAGGCACTCAGACCTATGGAGAACATCATTATATGGCAGAGATGAGAGCTGGGGCTTCTACGGGAGTGATGGTAAAGGACAATAAATACATCAGCCTTTCCTGCAGCCTGTTCATAAAACAGAGCTTTCCAAAACAGGTACGAGATGTTAAACCAGCTGCTCAGGTCTTCAGCACTCCCAGAAATTAAAAATCCATCAGGACCTTCTCTCCCGGCTGCTGACACGGCTGAAGCTCTCAGCAGCACGCTGAGCATCGCCCTGCGAGGAGGAGATAGAGGCCAGGGGATGGGATTTGGCACTTTGCCTTTGGTAATTCCCTGCCCTGTGCTCTCCTGGCATTGAAGTTCATTAGCACCATGCCTGGGCAATCAGCCAGCAGAGCAGCCATGTGGGGAGCCAAAGACGGGATAATTTTAAAAGACACCCCCCCCAAAAAGGGTCTGCATTAATACTGCTCACTGTGTACTGTGTTATTAATTTTTTAATTACTTAGTCAATTAAAAAAAATCCTCCCTGAAGTAACTGAAGAGAGACTACAAGAAAGAGAGAAACTTTTTACAAGGGCATGGAGTGACAAAACAATGGGGAATGGCTTCAAAGTGAGAGGGCAGGGTTAGATGGGATATTGGGAAGGAATTCTTCCCAGTGAGGGTGGGGAGGGCCTGGCACAGGGTGCCCAGAGAAGCTGTGGCTGCCCCTGGATCCCTGGAAGTGTCCAAGGCCAGGCTGGACGGGGCTTGGAGCAACCTGGGATAATGGAAGGTGTCCCTGCTCATGTCAAGGATTGGTTCTTTCCAACCCAAACCATTCAGTTGTTCTAAAATTCTGTGAATTACAGCTACTTTATGTCAATTGAGGCCTTAAAATATATTACTATTTAATTTTGGAACTAAGAATGTTTAGTCAACGTAAACCCAGAACTTAAATTGTAGCTGCATTAGAAGAAAAAGGAGGAAAAGCCTAACTACAAGACAGATAAAATACTGTTTTCTGATCTCACAGGCTTAAATGAAAGCAATTATTATAAATTACAGGGGAACACGCTAGAATAGTTTAACTTTCAAAATAACAATGTTTCACTTCATGACAAAACAAAAGCTGGAGCTGGAGGAATAATTTATAAGCCCCAGGGGAAGCATCTCAGATCTCAAACACACAAGTCCATATGTTCACTCTGCTGCGAGTCAACAGCTGCCCAAATAACTGACAAGGGATCAGAAGAGGGGTGTCTGAACTCCAAACAGTGCAAGGTGTGCAGATACACACTTCCTTCCTACATAAAAAAAAAAAAGGAAAAAATATTAAACACCTTGTCCCCTCAGTGCTGCAGGAAACTCAACCGCCCCTGTGATGCTACATTGGAAGGATCCAAGTTGGGCACCCAAAAACAGCAAAGCAATTTCAGGGCATTTTCTCTTTCATATATAATTTTATTTCTGGTTATAGAAACAAATGCTAAGAGGAGAAGCAACATTCCCCAACCACATACATCAAATTAAGGTAACAGAACAGTTAAAATAAATGGAAAAAAAAAAAAAAAGTAGAAATTTAAACCTTTGTTATAGCTTTAAAATATTAACGTTCTCGATACATTAGAAATCACATTCAGATCTCAAATTACTTAAAAAAATGTATGGCTCTATATTAAAAAAACAAACAAACAAAACCACTGTATCCCATTTGAAGTGGAAACACAGGTCCTGCTCCTGGGATGCAGGATCCCACACCCTGCTGGGAGCCAGGGCTGCCTCCAGCACCTCACAGGAGCAGCGCTGCAACATGGCCAGAGAAAGAACATGAACTTCACATCCACTGCCCCCCATGGAGCTTCCCCCTTGGGATACACACCTGCTTTTTAAAAAGCACTGGTAACAAAAACAAGTCACAAAAAAAAAAAAAAAACAAAAACCCTCAAAACAACTTTTGATATCAGCTGTTTAAAAAAAAAACAAAAAACAAAACAATCCACAAACCCCAAAACATCTGGCTGGAGGTGTCTTGCACAGGCAACACCAGGAACTGAAATGCAAGCATGGCTTTAGTTTCCCCTTTCCATCACCTTCTTATTCTATAAAATAAGTGCCAAACTGAGGTGAAAGGGGTAAGGCTGGCCCAGATGTCTGCAGCAAACCCTTCTGTGAAGCCACTGAGGTATTTCAGGTTCTCCTCTCAGCCTTCCCCGGGGACTCGGTGGGAATGAGCATCTGCAGAACAGGGGGAAGAGTTGGATTTTTCTGAATTTGTTTTTTATTAGAGCAATTATTCAGAGTTGGATCTGAATTTCCAGCTTTACCATCCGTTGCTCACACACAGCTTTTGATTTATCCCTAAACAGCTTTTAACAGTCCTTTGGATAACAGTCCTTTGGATAGCTACAGACTCTTAAAATGCTCTTTTTGGCTACGTGGAGGTTGGCTGGCAGGCTGGGCAAGGCCAGCCTCCTCAGCACAAACAGCATGTCCAGAACCCAACACAACATATGGTCTTGTAAGATTTTCATATTTTAAAGCCATTTTCTGTATCACTATATTTGAATTAGTTTAGTTTTGCTTTTGGTTTTTTTCTTTTTTTTCTTTTTTCTTTTTTTTTTTTTTTTACATTCTGTTTTCTATTAAAGCAAAAAGATCTTACAAACAATACTCTGGTTCCCTCTACTTCAAGCCCATTCGAGGGAGAAAAAAAAGAGAGATTAAGCAAGTTTAGGTTTACAGTAATTCAATTGCTACAGAGCCAACTTAGCAGCCTGCCCACCTCCCAAGAGCAGCATATAAATCAGCAGAACATCAGGATGTTCTGCACCAGACTTTTAGCAGCAAGACAGTGAAACAGAAGGAATTCTCACTTTTTCTGCTCCATTTCAATCTCATTTTTCTTCAGCTACCAGACATTTCTCCTCACCGTTGCCCTTAGCTTTAAGGAAGGCTCTGTCTCAGACTGCTTCAAGTGAAACTGAGCGGGGGTAGGAGCAGGACAGAGAGGTCCAGATCACAGCATAACTTGGCAGCAGACACGAGGCAACAACCAAATATTAGGGGAAGTCTGGGTTTCACAGGGGCTGTTTTCTGCTGGATGAGGAGGATGCTGCTTCCTTTCACTGCTCCTATTCTGGTCACTCTTCCCATCACCAACCCTGTCCTCCCTGAAGTACTGAAGCCCCATCACCAGCCAGTGATTGCTGAGGTGAAGCTTTCACTCAGATCTTCATAGAGAATTTCTGCTTCTGGAAGAGCAATTAGGATTAGGAAGTCAAATATCACTTGCTTTTATTCTCAAAAGATCCAAGTGGTTCAAAATACACCCTTCTGTGAATTTAGTGATCCCTGTGGAATTAAATCACACCTGAACTTTGGCCAGTTCAGCAAAATTTACTCCCTGTGAATGGAAACATTAGAAAAACTCTTCTGTGCTTGTTTTTAAGGGGATATAGACACACCTCATCCCAAAAAGAGACAGAAGCATGACAAAAGGAAAATAATCTCACCACAGAAGAAAAGAAACAATTTCCTCGTGCCCCAGTGTTAGCTTAGCCACCTGACAGAGAGGAATTCCTCAGCCTTACAGCATCCTCGTGGACCCCCCATAAATCTCCTCTGTTAGAAATAAGGTCCCATTACTTACAGAGCAGAATGTGTAAAGAGCTCCCTGATACTGCATCTAGAGAGAACTGCAGACAAGAAAGGATTCCAGCTTTCATTAGTGCCATTTGGGGGCTTTTCTTGCCAGAAAAGCAGCGTGGACTGGGGCTGCTGCAAGCAGGACAAAGCCAGAAGCAGGGATCCTACACAAGGAAGATACAAGTACCAGGTTGCCTCTTCTGCTCTGCGAGAGGAATGAAAGCAATCACTGAAGTAAAGCTGCTTCCACTGGCTGCTCACATTTGTTACAAAAATAGGTTCATCGTTCTTTCAGAGTCAGTGCCTGGTGCAGGAATTACCAACACACTGTATAAAAGTCTGTGTAAGTACCATTCAAGAGGAAGAAATAGTCATGGACCATTTATATATCTATATTGACACACACGCTCACACACTCACACGTTAATAAATATAAATTTTATGTTTACACAGATCTAATTTAATATTCTCTGAAAAAAAAAATATTTAAAGGGTTTCTTCCTTAGCTGCCACCCATAAATTGTCAATAGTTTTTTTTCCTGTCTTGAGAGCAAAGGGGTAGATTTGGCACAACTACCCTCATGCTCTGAAACTTAAAGTGACACATAAGGAGAGGACCAACCATACATTCTGAAAGGTTTTAATTCAGTGTTGGTAAATCGAAAAGGTATCAAAAGAATTTTCCAAACATATAAATACAAACGTCAAAAATTGATTCAAAATTTGGAATTTAAATATAGTGCTCCAAGAAAACCAAGTATTTTCCAAAATGTCTTGCTCAGGCCAAAGTAAAATGCTCCCTGGTGTATTATTGCCCCATGAAAGACACCCTAACAGAGAAAGCCCACCCTCACAGCTACAGAATTCCCACTGCTGGTTATGGCATGGGAACAGACCCACACCTGTATGCACAAACACGTGCACTGACCTGCAAACAACCCACCCAGCAGAGAGAGATGCTGATCTAACAGATCCCAGCCCAACAGCTGCCAGGCAGCCCAGAGAGATTCCCCAGCCACGTTTTGATCAGGTGTAGATCAGCATGCAAGAAGGCATCAGCTCCAGCAATCCCATGACCTTGTAGTGTAAGTGTTTTCTGCAGCACAGCTGGCCCCATTGGAAGCTACACTTTCCAGCAGTAGTGTATGCTATAGTAGCAGCAGCTTGGGAATAATTTTTCACCCAGAAGGACACAAGAAGTTCTACAACAGATTGTTTACTTGTGTAACTGCAAGCTAACACAAGAATCCTCGCCAGATGCAGACCTTCAAGCAATGGAATTAAATTAGGAGTTGGATTAAAGGACTCTGGAGTTGACAGATAGAGGGGAAAAACTGATGAGGAGCAGAAACAGGAGCTGCCCAAGAGACTGGCTGGCAAGAGAATTCAGATAATTTACTGCAGGATGGCATCTGCAGACTCAAAAACTCAAGTGTGCAGCAAGGGCAAAATTATGAAGCAAGTCCTGTTCCTTTAGAGGTTCATTTTTAATGCCCTAGGTCCAAACTTATTAGCAGCAGGACTTAAAAAAAGCCTCAAAGATTTTGCAGCAGGTAGAAACTCAGGGCAATTTTCACACTGGATTGAAACTATCACTTGGTAGATTAAGCACAGCTATCTTTAAAAGTGATCAGGATCCTTCAGTGCTGCTTCCTGCTCAAAAAGACCCAAGCTAGGACTGTTCCTTGGAAGAGAGGGACAATGTGGTTGCATCTGCATAAATGCAATCCAGTTCACTCTGTGATTTGTTCCTTATACTTGACACTTGTCTTGCAGCAAGAGATCAAAGAGGTGCTGGGCTGTACTGGTAGAAGTGTAGCTACCAGGCCAAAGAAAATGATTCCTCTTCCAACCCATCCAGCATTCCCCAGATCATGTCTGCAGCACTGTCTCTGCCTTTGGGCTCCCCAGTACAAGACTCACCATGACCTCCTGCAGCAATTCCACCTGATGGACAAAAAGAGACCAAGACAACCAGGCTGGTTCAGCCTTAAGAGAAGGAAGCAAATTGGAAAGATCTTACTGGAATCTTCAAGTACCTATATGCAGAGGAGGCAGAGCTGGTTCTCCTCAGAGGCAAGGAACAAATGCAGCTGCATGGGAAGTTCTTCTTATGCTGCTGAGAAGTTTTCACCTTGTGTGGTGAGAGTGGGTTCTCTAAGGAGAGGTACAGAACTACTGCTAGGTGAAATCCAAGATCTCCAAAGCCAAGTGTAGCAGGGAAACACTTCTCCTTTCACCCTACATTTTGACATTCACTTACACACTAGCACACACCAGTGACACCAAATAAATACCCTGTTGCTGACACAGATGAAAAGCTCCAACACCAACTGAACATCCCCAGCAGGCAGGGAGAAGTGTTCCACACCACACTGCAAGAGAGTTCAGGTCAGATGCCTTCACTTGCTTAGATAAAGGTCCCTAGCCTTCTGTGCTCCAAGTTTTATTCCATTGTGGGTATTTCCCTACTGAAAAAAAAAAAAAAAAAAAAAAGTGGCAATTAACTCTGAATGACAACTCTACATCAGTACACAAGACCAAACATGCAAAATTACTCCCCCCAAAATCTGATGCTAGATGATGGCAGAAGCACTGTAAGAGCTTGAGCTGTTACTTCTTTCCTCTTACAAAGCTTTAAGATGTCTCTGAAAACACTCTCCTGAATAAGCTCTGCCCAACAGTAACATGTCTAGAACACAGCATGAAAATTAATACAGGGTGACCAAATTGACCTTTCTCAACCTGTTCTGGAGCTCCATGTATTCCACAGGTATTTTCATCCTTGAGTCCTCAGGCAGAGCTTAATGCAGGTGCTGCTCCTGTCAGTGGATAAAAATGACTGGATATGCTACAGGGGACATCGTTAATGGTATGGGGGAGGGAGGAATATGGGAAGGAAGAAGAGTTGAAAAGAATATATGAGCTAATCATGAACTTCAATTTTGTGCTCAGCGCTGTGCTGTGTTATCACTAAATCAGATTAAATTGATCTTTCTCTAAAAAGCTTTCTGTATCATAAGAGCCAAGGTCAAGACAAACAACATGGAATTCCAGTGGAATAGAACAAAGAACAACTGCATTCAACTCTTGCAAACTGGGGCAAAGAAAGTTGCTATAAACTAACTGTGATCAAAGTAAAATTAGTCAATGTCATTGCCTAAGGTGAAAAAAAATCAATAGGGAATGGTGGAAAGTGAATTCACACATTAAGAACTTGGCTTTACAGTTTTCCCAGGTCTAAGTTATCGCAGTTTAAATATTCAATATGCCTTGACCTTCATTACACAGACAGCAGAAAATCCAGTGAAGCCTCCACCTTCACTTCCCTTCAAACCTTTAGTTAATGTAATCAAAGATGAGATGCAACTTTTTATTCAATACCAACAAGTCAGATTATAAATTTAAAATAATCTGTGTATTGCATATAACCATTAAGGTAAACATTTTCTTCCTAGTTGAAGACTTAATTCTACCACCATGCCTCTGCAGCCTGGGGAATCAGGACTGCTATGTAGAAAGAATGGTGCTGTCATCCAGACTGATCAGTGCTGAAAGAATTCATCTGGAGGCCTGAAACAAGATGTCTTCATCTCACATGTTCTGGATGAGGACCACACTTTTCCACAGCTCTCAACACGATTCAACAAGAACAGTTATTTTACCTGGTACCAGGCAATGTTTAGCCAAACCTACAAAAAGATCTACAAGTGGATTGCTTCCTACAGCAGCAGAGGGATGCAGCAGACTGATAAAGCAAAAACCCCCTGACAGGGTGAACTGACAAGTTCCAGACATCTCAAGCAGAAAGAGTGAACAGAACAGAGATATTTGCTTATCCTCAACTCCCATTTGAACCAGCAGGTATTGTGAGCCACAAAAAGAAGAGAGAGAAAGTGTTATTCTGTTCTAAATACTCAGGAGGCAGATCTACACATGCAACCTCAGGATGGACTTTCAAGAAGTATCTACAAAGCAGCAGCTTTATGGTGGAGGAAAACATTGTCACTCAGCTGATGTCTTTCTGTGGTGCTGGATTAGTTTACAAAAGTTCAGGGCTTAATTATTTAGACTCTTCAAGAGAAAAGCATCAGTGAATAAAAATCCTCAGAATCTCAGCAGCTCCACATCCTGAAGGGTTTTCTGTTGGTTTTTCATCTTGCTCTGACTCACCCAACATTCTGGAAAGCCAAGGACTCCTGCGCTTCCGGAGCGCTCCTGAGCCTCGGGGCTGTTTCAGAGGCGTTGCCTGTGCCCAAACCAGCAGTCACCCGAAAGTAATGATTCATCACAGATACACTGTGCTGCACTCTCACTTGTGCCTTCTGCCTAGAAGTTCATTTTATTGACTCCTGGCTTTGAAAAGGCTACAGAAAAGAGAGCTAATCCGTGTGCTTTTCCGCTGCGCCACACCTTGCCTTCCTAGCAGGAGAAGGGACAGCTGGAGGCCAGCCTGCTTCAATTACTTTGTGGTCTCTAACAATCCTCCTTCACAAAACCATTTCAAAGTACTAAAATCCCATCTAATAACTTGTCACTAAGGGCACACACCTGAATTCTGAAAGCCCAGCTGAGATAAATGATCTGTCATGAATATTTTATGTGCCTCTCTCCGCAGAAAGTAACCGCAAATCATGAGACCAAGAAATTCTTTCCTTCTTTCAGCAATATTTCTCACAAAACAATGGACTTGAGAATTAAACATGTCTGGATTTTATTCAAGTGGTGGGACTTGGTTATTGAATAGGATTTGGCAAAGACAAAGGAAACCTAGAAGGGAACAAGTGATGCCAGCTGTTACCTTGTGGACTTCCTCCCCAGATTCCAGCAGGCACTGAAGGGCTGTGCCTTGCCCCTAATCCCCACGGATATGCTGACAGTATCATTTACTGCACATTGGGGAAGGCTTTTTGCAATGTTTCTGCAGTAGGTTTTGCCTCTCTGCCTTGTCAGACTGCACAGGACAGCAAATCAGTACAGATGGGGGATAAAGAGGCACAGCTCACCCCTCCCTAAGTCTCTCTTGCTGTTACCAAAGCCGTATCATTTGCTAAATGAAAAAATCTCTGCTGTGCTGCCAGAAGACATGTTAGCCAAGGGGACTGCAAAGGGTGTAAAGCCAAAGGGGTTTGCTGGATTTCTTTGCCAGTCATAAGGTGTCACAAGCACCCACTGCTGCACGTGGCTGAAGTGAGTCGAATCTGCCTTCCTTGAAAGACATCCTTGCACTATGTGAGGAGCCTGGAATACAGTTTGAGTAAAGGCCTCCTCCTACTGGCAAACCCAAATGGTCCTCAAGGCAGGAGAGATGGGAGAGGGAGCCAAGCAATGAAAGCAAACCTCCAAATCAATTTTGGTAAAACTGTTTGAAGACCTCCAGTGAGTTTTGCCACATGGAAAATAAAAGAGAAGTCTTTTGCCTTTGTCTACTATACCCTGACAGAATTTGAATGAACCATGGTATGACCTCTGCTGCCTCTCATCCAAGCCATTGACTTCCCTCTCCAAAGAGTAACACAGGAATTTTGCTGTTAGCCATGAAAGAGGGTCAGCTCTGACCTCCTGACCAGGGTCCATCAAGATAAGGACCACATCACCACGAGGAGGTGAAGGTGACAGCTTTAGTGCAGAACATCAACCAGTATTTTCTCAAGTTCACAAAGACAGTGGCCATGCCTTCACCTACAGTGCTAATTTGAACAAAAGCTGGTGCTTCACACAAGCTGTGATCAATCAAATGCACACAGAAACCTCCTGGAGACACAGGAGATGTGATCCTTAGGCATCAAGATACTTTGGCTGTTGTCCAGAGCAAGTGATGAATAATTTAAGAAATTATTTGTAAAGATACAAACCCCTTTGTTTTTAACATCTTTACAGGAACCAAGTTAATACAGTTCCTCTGTCATCCTATTCTCCCTCAGAGGGAATGGAGAGAAATTTCATCTGGAAATCCAGGTGGCTGAGCTCTGTAACTCTTCCTCCTGAATCCCCATATAAATAAGCATTTATATTCAGAATTTTCTGTTTTAAAAAACCAGAATCATTTGCCTTTTTTTTAAGTTTGGTACCATGTTTCTTTAATGTTGTTGTGAGATACTGCACCCATTTTTCAGCATTCGATTGCCTCAGGTGACCTTTTTAAACTGGTCCTATGGTTCAAAGCTCTCAGAAGCGTGGTATTAAGGCATAGAACGTGAGGAGTTTTCTTTCCAGGGAGCAGACTGCATTTGTATTACATTCCTTTAGATTCTGAACTGCAAATCCCATCCCCTTGGAGCCAAAAGGGGAAAAGATAGTTAAAAGTATCCCAGCAGTCATACAATCAGTTGTCTGTATTTTTCTGAATCTTAAAAAAAAAAAAAAGAAAAAAAAAAAGAAAAAAAAAATCCCATAAGTAGAGACAGAACAGAGTTCCAGATATGGGTTCTTGGGAGGGATTTTCCATTCTTTTTGGCACCTTGTGATTACAACAGCTGTTGTCCTCCCATTGAAAAATCTGCCTTTAAAAAGAGCTCTTTATCAGCTGTGTTTTGAGCTGTTACAGTTGTGGTTGGTTTCCTTTGAAAGCTGCTTTAGGGCTCCTGCCATCCCATGCCCACCCCACCATCACTCCAGCTCCTCCCACCGGTTCTTCATTCACTGGTTGCCTGTCCTTGTGGCACTGTGGATGTGATGACTCCAGTCTGGGCTGGCACTGCTCCACTGGGCTCTTCTATCCGTGCTCTCTTCACTTCAGGTTCACTGGAGGAGGCTGCTGCCGTCTCTTCGGTCCCTGGCTCGCAGACCCGGCTGACTACAACAGGAGTGGACGAGCTGGCCTGGGCTGCAAGGAGCTGCAGTGGATTTGTAAGAGCTGGGAAGGAAGATAAGAAAGAGAAGCAGAATTAGTGGGGTGAAGCAGAACAAGTGTTCGCTATTCCAAGCAAAGCAAGAAAAGAAAATCCCACCAACAGCTGGCACACGGTCAAGTGTTGCTTCCCGGAGCACTTTGAAAGCCTGGCTTGCCTTGTCCTTCCCTCTCCCTCCACAACCTCAGCTTTTCAAGTTTACCAAACCAGCAACAACCCCTCTCAAAGGAGAACTTCCTTCTTCCCACCCACTGTCAAACGAGGCATAGCTACTAGCTAAGTATTTGTTCTCAGCAGGGGAAGATCAAGCTCTAGTTAAAATTACAGCACATCTCTTTGAGAGGTAGTTCTGATTGTAGGTGGCCAGACAATTTCTCATCAACTCCAACATCCATGTGCAGGGCCTTTTATTTGGAGGTTTAGAGGCTTTCTTGAGCCCTGCTCACACAGGAAGAACAAACCAGGCTGTTGGGAAACAGAATGCAAATATTGAGTGTACTGACATTCCACTTGTAAAAGGGGCAGGAAAAAGCTCACCCTAGACAAACACATGTGTTCCCATCAGAACTGGGATCAGAACAAAGGAATTTCTGGCTTCCAATCTTGTATTGCAGTACTGACACAAGGTCTCACCCTCCCATTAATAAAAGTGGTAAGAAAAAAGATGATTTAAGTAGCAACCCTCGGTAAAAATGTCTACAATTCCTAGTTCCAGACAGAGAATGTGCTTACACACTGACTTTGGCACACATCACTGCTTGGAAAACAAAACACATGCAGTTTTTGGACTCTGCATCAATCAGAGAGGAAGCCAAAGGGGACTCAGGAAACAGCACATCCTCTGCCCTCCAGACTCATTTGCAAAGGATGGAATGACTGAACATCAGTGCTGTGTTCACTGCTAAATGCATGAAAAAGGAGCCCTAGGATAAATAAACAGCCAAGAGAACAAAGGCCTTCAAAGCCCAGTAACTTCTACCAAGGCATGAGAAGAAAGCTGTAGACTATCAAGAGGATAAAGGGGAAAAAAATAGGGTAAAGATGAGGGCAGTCAGCAATTACAGCTTAGTGACTTAGAGAACCTAAATAATGCAGTTAAGGAGAAGTTAACTTAGTACAGATTAGAGTCAAGAGACTCAGGCTTTGTTTTGTGAACCAGAAAATTTATTGCCACTTACAAAAAAACTCAGATGCAACTGGAATACTTCCCACTTTGATGAGAGTTAAAAAGTTTGGTGAGATTGAAATATTTTAACATAAAAATGTTAAATAAAAAACTGTCTGATTCTGTATTAGAGAAATGCTAATGCTGGTTAGTAGAAGTGTGACCTATCTGATCTATTAATATCTTATAATAATTGCATAAAAACCTTATCACTATCATTTTTTCACAGTTCCAATGAGATTCTTGCAATTGAAGTGCATGCTGGGTGATAACTGTGAAGAGATGTGGCAGAAAATTCTGTACAAACATTCCTACCTTCATGAAAGGCATCTAAAGCCCAGCAGTGCTCTTCATTTCAAACTCCCAAAAGCACCAGCCTGAGGCAGCAGAAGTGCTTGGCCTCTCAGAGAAAAAAGCTGTAAGAAACCTGGATATTCCCATCCCCAACTGAATAAAATCTGAGGTGCTGAGCAAGCAAGAGGAGGCTGCCAAGACATGGCTTGTATGGAATTTCAAAAAACCATGCTTGACAAATGACTAGAACACATCCTGTGTATACAAAAATCCTACATTCGTTCACCTGGTGAAATAGATCTTGTTTCTCTCAGGCTCTAAGAATGTAAGATGGGAAAGTATGTTATTTTCTTTTTACTCTACCGAGTCATGTTTCATAAGACCTAAAGAGCACCATGGAAATTTTATTATTTGGCATGCTGCAAGCAAAGGCTGTTGATCAGAAGAAAATAAATGAAAACAGGCTCTCCACAAGAATCACTAACACTTTCAACAAGTAACCTCAAGAGGTAGAGTCTCAGTACTAGTAACTGCACAGCCAAGGGCAAAGGAAGGACAGAGTTTTTCTGCCAGAAAAGGCAGCAGAAGTGGACAAAAGGGAACCTCCCACTGATTTACAGCCCTAGAATTGGAAGAACTGCAATACCTTTGAGATGGACACATGGATTAACTTGATACACAGAAAGCAAGAGGAGGAAACACTTGCAGCTTTACACCCTGGCTGCTAAGCTGGGGGAGCAGTGGCAGCCAGGAGCTGGGCAGCAGACCCACCGTAGGCGCTGCCGGCGATGCTGTTGGTGGGCACGGCGTGTTTGCCGTTCTGGGTGACCGCCCGCACCGGCAGCTGGTGCTGCCCCAGGGCCACCGGAGCTGCCTGCTGCAGGATGGTGACAGTCTGCCCAGGGACACCCTGGGCCATCTGGCTGGCCACTGTCTGGATAACACGGCTGGCCGTGGGGATCGTGGCAAACGCGATCGTTGGCTTCTCGTCCATGCCTGCGGAAGAGCAGAAGAGACAAGGATCAGTCACTGCCCTGGCTCAGAGGCAGGTTTTATTCTCATGAACACTTTAGCAGGGATATGTGACATTCACATTCTCTAGACAGAGAGACATAATTCTGTCTCTCAAGATTACTTAGAGAAGCACAGAGAGAAGAAGAGAAAACAATCTTTATCTCTACTCCTTTGTTTTCCCCATGTAGAATGTAGTATGGAGACTGTTTACCTAAAGTAATTACTTGATTGGATTCTGGTGAAAGTTGTTCAAGTTCAATGACCAAACAGATCCAACTATGTCTCGGACTCTCAGCACAGAGTCACAAGTTTGTAGTTAGTTAGATAAGTAAATAAGAAGTAAAAATGTAGAATAGTATAGTATCTCTTTAAATAGTATATTAACGTAATATAGTACAATTTTAATAAAACTATCCTTCAGCCTTCTAATCTGGAGTCAGACGTCATCATTTCTTCCCTAGATCCAGGGTTCACCACATTTTTACTATAGGGATACACACCCCAGGATTAGAACACCTCAGCACCACAGAAGGTCAGGGATGAGTATTTGGAAACACTAAAATATTCTCTATTGTCCATTTACTCTGTCAACATTAAGAACATTTTTCTTACAGCATAAGCCAGGAGAAAAATTGAAAAGAATCAAACCCATCAATTTGATCCTTTGCCCTAAAAAGGCATCACCTCCCTTATTGGCACATCACAGCTGTGATATGGACAGCAAGCACTGCAAATCTCATAGCTTACTTTGCAATTTCAAACAAACTGGCCTGACTTTCAATACCACACAGCAGGAGAATGCATTAAGATCTTAAACAATGCCTGGAGCCAAAAGTCTGCAGCAGCTTGCTGTCAGGCCTGCATGGAGGCTGATTTACAAGGAGGTCTTCCCACAGTTGCCAGCTTTTGCTGTGGAAGTATAGGAAAAAACCAAGATGTAGGAAAAATAAAAAATAAATAAGGAGAGCAGAGTTCCTGGACAGAGGTAACTGCTTAAGAGCACTAAACCACTTTTCTCACTTCCCAGGATAAGTAAGGGGTCAATTCAGCAGGTATGCAAGAGATACAGGACAGCATCCTGCTAGGCATGCAGGAAAGGAGAGGAACCACTCTTCCAGGGGCTCTGTGGGTCTCAAAAGAGAGAGGGCAGGAAGCACAATCTCATTAGTCCTGTAGGAAAAGAAGGCCTCTCCCATTTTAACATTTGCACACAGCAAGAGTGGAGTTAGATGGGACATAAGCACTGAGCTGAAACCTGCAGACAAGATCATGGGAATGGGGAGAGAAAAGGCAAGGTTTAGGAAGGAAAACGCAGCAAACAGCGAAAATAGAGACTAGAAAAGGATATGAGTGGGACAAGTAGGGAAACAACAGGCAACAGCAAGAACCAGTGAATGAAAGAAGGGAGCAGGTGACCGGCAGCTGCAACTGTTAGCGCTTCAGGAACACGTATGGGATCCAGACAGGAATTTCTAGAGAATGCAAGTGAAACTCAAGCAAGATAACCAGTGCTGAACTAAAAATGCCAGGGGTCCTGCTGCTGCAAGAGGGGAAGCTCTTTGTCATTTTTTCCTTCCCTTAGAGAGAGGGACCATTGTCCCACTGCCCACATAAAAGCAGTCAGAGAAACCAGCCTTGCTGCTGCTACAACATACACTGACCTTGTAGCACTAAGACCTTCTGAAATGGGGAGCAGACAAGGTGTTGTCTAGATCATAGCAAGAGAATATTTAACTCACTCAATCCCCCAAGGCTGGAATTTCCAGCTTAGGGACAAAAAGAGGCCTTTGTTCTAACTGGTTTTTGAAGATTGCCTTAATGGGGCACTGCCTGCACTTCCAGAAGCACATGCTTTCCTCTAGGAATACGGGCCTGCAGAAAAAAGGGCTCAATCATTTATTTACAAAGCCATCCTGAAGCAGAGTTGCAGCCTTTCCCAGGCTCTCTCTTTTGGCTGGAAAATGCACACACTTTCATAGCCAACATACAGGCATAATACTGATATTGGGGATAGTTACAAAAGCATGGAGAGATAGGACAAAGGGGAATGGCTTCAAACTGAAAGACCAGGTATAGATGAGGTATTAGGAAGAAATTCTTTCCTGTGGAGGTGCTGAGGCCCTGGCACAGGCTGCCCAGAGCAGCTGTGCTTGCCCCACCCCTGAAGTGTCCAAGGCCAGGTTGGACAGGACTTGGAGCACCCTGGGATGGTGGAAAGTGTTCCTGCCCATGGCAGGGGAACTGGAATGAGATGATCTTCAAGGTACCCTCCAATCCAGATCATTCTATGATTCTATGGTAATATGCAAATTTTAAGCACTGCATGTTTTCTCAGGCTCCAAAGTCTGTTAGTTTTGTTCCCCAGGAGATAAGGGAACACAGTTGTCCTGCTCTCTGGTGGAGACAAAAAATGGATGAGCTCTCATTTGGTTTAAGTTCTACCTGGAGAAACATCTTTTTTAATGGCTCAGTGCCCAGTGAGCGAAAATGTTCAACAACTCTCCCCTCCGAGCCTGCTCAAGAATTATTAGCAGAGTAGCAAGGGAGGTGAAACGCTACCTCGGTGGTCAGCAGCTAAGTCCAACACTGCTCCTGCAGCTTCATGAGCTCCTCCTGCCGTGCCCTGGTTTGTGAGGATGTATCCATTTGCAGAGTTTGCAGAGGAGGTCACCACTCGGACCATGGTGACAGTGGGGGCTTGTTGAACGACGTGGATTGCGTGGCACGAAGGCTGCTGAGAAGTCACTATGGATGCTGGCATGTAGGCCACTGGTTTGGCCACCAGGGTGGATGGTCGGGGAGGAACAGCCATAATTACTGGCTGGGCACTCACTGGAGATCCTGAACAGAAAAAAGAAGCACACGTTAACAGGAGAGGCGAAAAGAGCCCCGTTTATTTAATCTGTGCACTTCCAGTCTACTCAGTGCTTCAGCACTGGCAGGAAAGGAGGTAGAAACAAACAAAAAAATCAAGCCTTCAAAAATACCACCTTCAAACTTCTCCTTCCTAATGTACAAAAACCCTACTTGTCAACTGAGCACATTTCTGTGAATAAAAGCCATAATAAACATAAGAAAATACCCCAAACCAAGCTTTCCTTAATGAGCTTTGCCTTCCAACCTCACCCTACACCCCAGGTCAGCACAGCTGACAAGCAGGTATTTACCAGGTCCTGGACACAGCACCACAACTTGGTGTAGCCAAGCTGATCTTATCCAGAGGCTGGTAAATGAGAGCAAGTGAGTTATGTGTTACCATGGCTACTCTGCTGTCAGATCTTTACAGCCACCTAGCTCAAGGTTAGATCAGCTGTCTCTACACATTCTGCCCCTCATCCAAAGAGGAGTCAAAAAAATGGTTTCAAGTTGTACTTGCACCATCAGTCTCTAACAACAAAGTGGAAAGAGAGTCCTGGATCCTCCAAAAAACCACTGCAGAAGGCTTCATGTGGTGTCCTCAGCATGGCACATGGGGCAAGCCAACAGCCATCCTCTGGAACAAGAGCTACTCACCGGGTGCACTCTGGGAATAGCGATACTCTGGAACTGAGGCTAACTTCGACCCAAAGTCGTGATCGTGTGGAATGGGTGAGCCCTCCCGTGACAGGCACTCTGGAGTCTGTAGGCCACTAGAGTGAGGGGACAGCAGGCCAGGGTGAGTAGGGGAGGCAGGAGCACTCCTGAAACACCAAAACACAGTGTTGGCAAGTGCAGATGCATTTTGACAAGACAGCAGCAGAGACCCAGAGTTATGTCCAGTAGAGAATTCTCTAGGAAGGACAGCCTTTCCTCCACACCTCCCACTGCAGTCCTGCTGGGAAGAGCTGAAAGGTACACAGGGACCCCACAAACACTCCAGCTCCAAACATTGTTGTGTTATTCCTTACTGAAGGAAACTGGACCCTTCAGAGCAGGGTTAATATTTCATTGTTAGACCCACTGCTGACAGAGAATCCCCAAATGTTGCATGCTAAGATCAGTTTTATAACTTCAGTCATTCTCAAAGAACCTATGTGAGAGTTTGAGAGTGACAGGGAGAAGAAAGATGCAAGTAGAGACAAGTGTCTGGCCCTGCATATGCTTGCAGAGTAGTTGCTTCCCCTTCTCCCTGTTGCCTCCCTCCCCAACCACTTGGTTCCCACCTCTGGTCCCAAACATGTGAGGAATTGTGTATTTCTTTAATGACAAACCAGAATAAAAAGCTGAAAATTTCTCCTCCTGTTTCCCCTACATTTTAACCAAGAAAATAGGAGGTGTGGGAGGAATGTTCCATGAAGCTGCTCCAGCTAGTGCTGAATTCCAAGTCATCTCACAGCTAAAGGGCTCAAAGAAGCTGTCATTGCACAAGGCAGTGGAGCTGATGGAGCAGCCACACAGAACTCCCGTTGCTCCACTGCTGACAACCACCATCAACCTGATCTCCCAATAGGAGAGTGTTTTGAATACCACAGAAGTTATTCCCACTATGATCTAATCCACATCTAAACACAGCTTTCCTGAAATCAGAGATTGGCATCTGAAAACACTCACTCCAATGATAACTGCTTTGAATTTCTTTGAAATGATGCCAAAACAGATACGTTATTTGATGCATTTTTCTAGTTTGCTTCTGGATTTTTTTTGTTAAACACTTAAGAAGTCAGAACAATTTTCAGATTATGCCTCAGGACTAACTATATAACCTCTCAAACTATAAACAGCAAAGTATACTCAATGCACTTCAGGAGAAGCTTCAGTTTATTTTCTTTGTAATGAGTTTGGCAGAGAGATGAGAGGAAATTGAAGTTACCTGGAGGAGAGAGGCCCAAAAGGTGTTCGGAAGCAGGACACTCCTCTTTGCCTTCTTTTTCTAAATGCTTGCTCTACAAGTTTGGCTTCAGAGGCAGGGTCAATCCGCCAAAATGAGCCCTTTCCAGGCTCCTCTTGGGAGCGTGGGACTTTAATAAAGTAACGGTTCAAGGAGAGGTTGTGCCGAATGGAATTCTGCAGGAAGCAGAGGAATGAGGTGATTATTTTGCCACGAAGAAGTATGTAACAAAGACAAATGGGTTGAACCACACAGCTTGGAAAAATAAATCTACATTGCCAGAATCAGTGTTGAAGGTAGAAACAAGTCACTCAACTCACACAGCTCCAAAGTCACAGGAGAACAGCCTGGGAGAGAGTGTCAGAATTTCTCTTAACCAAGCTGAAAGATGGGGTTGCTTGGTATGAACCATTACTTAAATACATCTGGAGCCAGAGCAGTGACTTCTCTGTGGAAAGCCATGAAAGCAGAGCTTTTGCTGAGGCAGGGGGAAATCACTGTAAACCACATCAGAACTCTCAAAAGACAGGCTTTATTCTTGGCAAGTGGAAAAAGTTGTCTGAGCCTGTGCTAAACTGTTCACCTGCCAAACGATTACCAGGGTGCCCAAACATGCCCTAGAGGACACTGCATCTCACAGTAATCACAATGCAAGGCAGCCAACATGCCCTCAGCCAGCTCTGGGAGGAATCCATGAGCTCTGTGGCACTCTGCAGCTCTCTGGATGATGACAAGACTGTTTATCCTTTCCATTGTAACAGCCCACCTCTTACAGGGTGTAGCACTGCCTTTTGGGCTAGGGAAGGGCTCAGCAAGCCTCTGTGTGCAAAAACTCACACTTCTTCCACTTTCAAAACAAAACAAAAGCTTTTCTAGCAGGTTTAGACAACTCTTCACTGGTGAAGCCTTACAATGCCACTGGAGGAGAGAGGAAAAGGCAACTTCACTCCCTGCTGAAATGCAGCTCTCTGAAGCAGGATGCAGCAACTGGTTCACAAAGCACAACTCTGCTGAGCAGGTTAGGGCAGGAAGTGAATTCCACAATTAATTAGAACTGCAGGGAAAAGCCAGGGAGGCAGAAATTTATTTATTCCAACTGCACTCAAAGTGCACCAAGCAGTACTGCTCCTGCCAGTTGCACACAGTGAAATCAGCAGCTGCAAGAGCCTTTGCAGCTGTATTAGTGTATTACATTCAAATGCCAACACCCATGGCAGAGGTGTGATGCCAAGAAAAAGTCTGAAAGCAGGTGGAGTTGAGGTTCCTGAAACTTTGGAAGCAACCCTCAAATGAACATTGAAGTTTGATTTAGCAGGTGTTAACTACATCCAAACTCTCCTCTGAAGCTGGTCAGATTTCCTTGAGCACCACAAGGAGTCCATGAACTCCCAGCTTCCCAAGTTCCCACTCAAATTCAGAACTTGCAAGCTGTGACTTAGGCAATGCAATTGGTACACTGGGAAACAAAATATCTGTAATGATTTAAGGTGCTATGATTAAAAACTGGAGCCTCAGTTTTAGGCTGGATATCCTCTGCTTGGAGAAATCATGCCAAAGATGAAGTGAAGGATTAAGCAAGTATCTGGGCAGAGAAGTGACTGATAGCAAGGATATAAATAAAATGCAAAATGAAAGACACATGACTACAGCATTAAAAGAGGAACTAGGGAGCCCAACAGTAACACACTACATTGCCCTACAAAGTACTCAAAAAAACCCCCAACAAAACTAATCACCCACAAATGAACTAGTCAGCTTGTGTTAAACAAATTCACTCTGGGAACAGTCAAAGCAGCTCTATTCCCAGTGCCCCAAATCTTTAATAAATGCATTTCAAAGCAGATAAGCCATGTCAAAGCAGTTTAAAAGCTTGTCAGTGTCAAGAACTCACCTGCCAGCCTTTGTCAGCAGTCCTGTAATATGGATAATGCTTGGTAATGTGGGCATAGATCCCACTTAGTGTTAATTGCCTGTCCTGTGCTGAAGATATAGCCTGCACAATTAGCTGAGCATAAGAATAGGGTGGCTTGGATTCATCCTAAGCAAGGAAAAAAACCATGAACAAAAATTTAGTCACGAAGAAAGAATTCCTACACTGCAGTGTACCACAACCCAAACTTAAAAAGCACATTGGGTTGTCATTTTCACTGATGCCAAGAGAGCAGCAGGGCAGCTAAGAGAGCGTCAGCTCTCCACTGCTGTTTTATGCTGCCACCATCCCATTTAGGACAAGCATTTGTGTTCAAACAGAGCTACAGGGCTGAGTCAGATGAAAGTATCTCCTTCCATCTCCCCACAAACACACATAAACCCCAACTTCAATCTGATTCCATTCCCCACTGAATTTCCCACACATGCTTACACCAGCACAAGGAAAGGGGTCAAGACAGGCAATTGGAATCAAGAAATAGAGTATAGGTACATTCACTGCTTTTGGTGTTCATGAATTAAAGCCTTCAGTTCTGCCCAGCTACAGCTCCACTCTGCTAGAAAGGTTTGAGGCTGTATGTTATCAGCCCTCCTCCCAGCAACAAGCCCAACATGAAACCTGATCCCATCCCTTCTCCAGCAGGATTTGTTTCATTCTAGGAACTTTAATTTGTTTGCTAGATCTCGTATTTCCAACTCTTCGCATTACTCCACAAAGAAAAACCCTTCTTGTCTCAAGGGAGAATTAACTCTACAAAAAAAAAAAGCCATCTAGTAGTATGCTCCTCCACCCAATCCCAAATCAGGTGGTTTTGGGTATGAAACTTTTAACTTTGATCTGAAGATCAGCTCACCAAAATTCCATTTTATCATTCTAAGTTATTTTTTAATCTAGATTCCACTTGCCACTCTCCTCGTTTAACGCCTACTTTACAGGCCTTCATGTTTGTTTTAAAGTCTGACTACAGACTTCTCATGACAAGGATCTGGTTTCTTCCCCTGCTTCTGCTTTCTCCAACTGTGTTTTGCAAAATACCATTAATTAAATGAAGAAAATGAGATGCTGAATTTTATGTGCCTCTTCTTTATGAGATCTTGATTTCTCAAATAAGCAAAAATATTATTCTTGCTTAAACACTTTAGTGAGTGATTTGAATACATTTTAGGCAGCTAAGCAAGCAGAGACTACCACTAAGCCAAGCACAGTTTGAAGGAGTGACCTCCAACCCCTGCAGGACACTGTACACAGCACCCTTATGGCCAGGGTGTTCTTAAACTCCTTTTAACTCTAACCAGGACTAGCAATAAAGCCCCAGGCTTTAATAATCCTCCCAAGGAGCACTGTTGGGTAAGTAATGTTTGTGTGAACCTTTGGGCTGTCCCCGCCAGATGCATCTGCCTGCTGCTCTGATGCTGCCTTTGCCGCATACTCTGCTGCCAGCTGCAGATCCGAGGTAATGTTGTGAACAAAACGATATCCTGAGGATCCAGCACCACGTGGACTGGCTGGGCAAGAGTTGGGAACACTGGAGAGGCAAGAAAAACCAAAAATAAATACAGTTGTTATTTCATTTATTACCAAGGCACGCAGTTCTTACTCTCAGAGGTACAGTAAAGCTCTCTGGTCACGGAGAAGCAGATGCAATGGCCTTACTTTTGCCCCTGTGGCTTATCCAAAGCCCAGACAGATTGAGAAAAAAATCCACCAGAGATAAAATTGGAATTTCTACAAAATCCTGACACTCCCTGCCATATGCACTTCCTGCAATCACAACAGAGCAGAGTTTCAAAGTATTAAACAACTCCTTTGTGTTTAGAGAAGCACTTCAAACCTCAAACAACATACAGTGTATGAGGGATGAATATTTAAGTAAATGGATAGTTTGTTATTATGACTTGTTAAGGAACAACACACAAATCTCTGTGTAACACAGATCATAGTTAATCAATCCTTCTAACAGACAGCTCTACAGCATCAGAGCTAAAGCACCCAGAGCAGGATCTGCCATGAAGGTCCCTAACACCACATCTGAGCTCCACCAGGCCATACCCTGACACCTCACAGCTGGAGACAGGCGTTTCCTTGATTCACCCCACACTCATGCAGCCAGCAAAGGGGAGCTGCACTCACTGCCTACACACAGAGGTAGCCCAGCATCAGTTCTGGCTGGAAAAGGCACATTCAGAGAGGCAGGGCCACCACAAGATGGCATTACAGGAACGGTGACTGAGCACCACAGGCTGTGAAAGGTAATGAAATGCTACAAACACATAAAAGGGGGCTATAATTTGCAACATCACTCAGGCACACAGAAATGAGTGCTACAAGATGAGAACTAATTAGAAAGGCTTGTCTTGGGATCACACGTCCTTGATTTTTCGGGTTGGAAGAATCAAAAAATGGTTTGGATTGGAAGAGACCTTAAAGATCACCTTGTTCCAACCCCCTGCCACAGGCAGGCACACCTTCCACTGGACCAGGTTTTTCCTAGCCCCATCCAACCTGGCCTGGAAGGATGGGAGGAGAGGGATGAGTCTGGGAAGGTGAAGTTCCCTTTTTCTGTCTCTCCCTGTCCTGTGCTGTCCAGAATTGAGGGATTCAGTGCCAGAACAGCAGGATGCACAGCCAAATCCCAGGATTACAAATGTCTTCTAGGAGCAGAGAAACAGTAAACAAGAAAGCAAACCAATACACAGAAGATTTACATAGCAAAACAAGCAGTTCAAATTGTATGAAAAGATGCAAATTGAAGCTCACAGCTGGAACTAGAATTCAGTAAAACTGGCATAAACAATCCTCTTACTGGTGAAATGCCCAATAAGTGGCACATACAAATGCTGACACTCATCACAGCACTGCACCAAATGCTGTATGAAAAAACAATGAACATGGCCCCTTCCTCAAAAGGTGACTGCCTGGATAGCTTCGCCCACATACACACAGGGATGGAGAGGAGCAGTGAGACAACCCTTGTTTGCTCAGTGGGCAATACCTTGGGTGCAGGAGCAATTTGTCACTGTAAGGAATGACCATTTTCTACCACAGTCCAGCCTGTAAACTGAGAAGTGCTGCTACTCCTTGTGGTGTCTCTGCAAATGGCTGCAGTGCTGAGCTCAGCACAACCCAGACTGGTTTCTTTTAAAAGTGAATTACAGAATGGGGGAGCTGGGGGCAGAGAAAAGGCAGCAGAAATATCCAGCAACAATAAACTCTTGCAACAGGGAACTCAAGCTCACTCCTGCCCCATATACCAGCCCTGCAGAGCACCTGGTAACCCTTGCACTACCCACCAATAACCCTGGGCATTAACGGGTGATACTGTTCAGAAGCACAGCGGAAGGTAAAGCTTTCAGGTAGTGCAAGGTATAAATTGTTGATGAGCCCATACTTATAGATCTCCTTTTGCTAGAGATAAAGGCATTTCTTACCCAGCCTTTCAAAGAGCAGAGACCTATTTGTGCAGGAAAATGAATGAAAATTTCCTATCCCAAGCTTTGGAAGTGGGTAATGCTAAACCACAGAAGACACTCTTGATGTCTTAGTACTCTTATGAGGAGCTGGTGTGAATTTAATTATTCTGCTGTCATTTTTCCATAGCTTCTTCACATACACACTTACAATGTGCAGATAATTACAACTGAAAGCCATTTCCATACATGAAACAATGACAAACTAAAAACACAGTGATTCTTTTTGTGTTTGGCACCCGAGCAATTAATATAACACATGGGCTAGATGTGGAAAAGGATGAAACAGAGTTTTCTGATTTTGTTATTTGTCTGCAGAAATACACAAACAGCAAACCACAGAGACAGCAGCCAAAACTCAGGACAAAGATATGGAAAAGAGAAAAGTTCTCCAGTAAATCCATGCTCTACAGAGCTGTATTTCTTGCCTTTTCTTTTCCTTTTTAATAAATACATAAATAAAAATAGATAAAAGAATGTATTCCTTTATTCAAGATCAGCAGAGCAAGCAGCTCAGTTTTTGCCTCTCCAGCTTTAGTGTCTGAATTTTAAGTATGATCTTGCTTAAAAAAACAAAGAAAGAAAAAACCAAAGGGAGAAACCCTTTCCTTGCAGGGCTGTGATTCTCTGGAGTGTTGACAAAGCCCCTCCAAACTAAAGTGTTAATAACTTGTAGAAAAGCCAGGCTCTCCCAGCAGATATTCACTGAAGAACACAATCATGATCATCCCCTAAAGAAGCAGCTGCCCCTTGGGACAGCCACAGGTGATACCAAAGATTTGGAAGAGATACTAATCTTTTATCAGAATGAAGCCCTTTTGTCCAGGTAGATCTGCTTCCTTTCAGCCTGGATCAATGATCAAATCAAGAGATGTGGGGACAGAACAAACACCAGCGTTTAGGCACTCCAGGCACAGACAGGGTAACACATGCTGCTGAGTGTTCAAGCTCTCAGTCAATCATCACAGCTCTTCAGAGGGGAGGCAGAAAGAGCTGACTACTGGAAAAAACAAGGAGACACAATCTGTTCCCCTCCCAACATGGGACAGAAGGAGTGAAGAAACAGTTTTACTAAAAATACCCCTCTGAGGGTTAAGTTAAAATTAAACATTAGTGCAGTCAAAAGAAAACAAGCAAACACAATGCAGTGACATCAGTTTCCTGGAGTTCCTGGAATTCTCCTCACCACCCAAAGCCAGGGGCTGGCCGGAGATGCTTGCATGCACTCACACTCCCTTTAAAAATATTATGAAACAAAAAGCTTTCCCTACAAACACATGTTTGTGCTATAAAACAAAAATCAACTGCAAGGATGCTAATAGTGATTTGTTGAATATTAACACAGCATCAATACTTGGCCATAACTTGAACCATTTTGATACTATAACCATTCACTGAGAAAAGCACAGCTAGGTCTGCAGTCTCACCCTGCTCTGACATCCCACCACACTGCTGTGACCCACGGTCACTGTCCATGCTGGCAAACTTAGCTTACAAGCAATCCAAGCTAATTTGGGTTAAGCTTGCTTGTTATGGAAGAGAGCATTTTGGAGAGCAAGTGTTTTACACCACTGAAAGATGCACAGAACATGGAAGCAACCCAGCTGCAGTTACCCACAGTCTTAATCCTATGGTACCATGGTTAATGCCCCAAGTGACAGAGATCTTTGATATCCATTGAGGATTTGGCATCTCAACTTGAAACAGTGACTGCAGGCAGCCACTGAGCCACAGTTCTCTAAATATCATGCTGAGAACTCAGCTTTAGAATCAGACTACAACCACGTGCTGAATCACACCAGTCCTCTGCAGCATGTTTTCCATTTCAGACTTAACCCTTCTCTGGCAGGAAGGCCAGAAAGATGAGGGCTGAAGGCAGTGTCTGCAATACACTCACCCATGTAAGTGGCAGGATGCCTTTTAAACATGGGCCTTGAATGTTCTTTGTAACACCACAATTCACTTTCAACCTCTGCCAAGAGGAACCCAGCCTGCAAGTTCACAGCACTTGCTAGCAGCAATTAACTCTAAGCTGCTGGAGCGTGTGTACAGTGAGCTGCATTGCTATTGGAATGTCCACAATCAGTTTGTTTAACCAGAGAATCAGCCTGCAAAAATAGGACGTACCACTGTGTGCATGGTGCATTCACACCAGGACACAGTGTGTTGCTTGTCTACTCTCATTAAAAAAAAATAGAAAGGAAAAAGGATAGAGCAGATCCAGAGAAGGTACTGACAGGGATAGGTAGGATGATTGGAGATAAGGAATGGATTTCGTATAAGAAAAAATTGTTTAAGACAGAAGCTGAGGTGCCAAGTGACAGAGCTATAAAAACAAAGCCAACAGGAAATGTTTAGCTCCTGGCCTCTTGCACCAGAAGAGATGGTGAGCACAAAATGAAACTAAGCAGCATGTCCAAAACAAAAGAAAGTGCTTCTACTTCTGTGGCTACACTGTGGGGCGACATGATGTAAGACAGGGCTGACGATAAATTCTGTGTGAATGGAAAAGGCCAATACACAAGTTCTTGGGGAAAGGGAAGGACAGGGGAGCCATCGGGGCTTTAGAAGACAGTCACAAGTCCCTGGTCCAAGGCAGTCTCCTGTCCAAGAAAATGGAGGCAAATGACACCTAAGTCAGCATTACTCTGTTTTTTATGTTATACAATCCCCAAGATATCCATGTCTGAGGCAGAACACTGCTATAGGATCTGTTCCCTGGACACACTGAGATTCTCACATAAAGATTTCCACAGTCTCTCAATACTAGGCACGTTTTATGGACTAGGCGGTAATAAAAATAAAAATGAAGCAACAAGTACTTACATTATTTATTTATGGTCATATTACAAGTCTGTGAACAATCTGGAAATCAAAACACTCCCAAATTCCAGTGCCAACTTCCCCAGAAGGAGAGGCAGCAGTAGAATGCAGGAAAGTTCCCCTATTACTCAATCTAGGGATCAAGCTATGGAGGTTAAATTTAAGCCAGGCATATGGAAAAAGCACCTATCCTCTCTATGACAAAGAGGAAAGATTAGCTGGGATCCCACAAAAAATTGTTCAAAAAATTGACTTGGAATCTGCACTGCTAAAGAAGAGCAAAACCATTGCTGGTTTAGGATATGGTATGCACATGGTAGTGCCTTTGAAAAATTCCCATTTGCACATTTGTGAAGCAGGTACAGACACACAGCAGGGATCAGTTACAGCCTTGGCAATGCTGCCAGTATACAGACTCCAGTCTGACCCGGCATTTTTAAAGCTCCTGTTGGGTACAGAGAAAAAAAATCATAATTTCTTATAATCCTCATTCTGTTCCTCGAATGCAAGCTGGAAGTGTGTTGCCCTGGGCACAAGGACTATGGTTAGAGAAATAGCACAAACCTCTGACTACCACAATACTCCACTTCGTGAGCCTGCAAAAAGGGGCATGAAGATACAGGGAGGCTTTTTATGTGCAACCAGCAAGAATCAGGTCAAAGTACAGCCCTTGGACTTGCGAAACAAGCCTTTCCACGATACACCAATCAGCAAGAATGGCAGAGAATCCTCCACTGCTCTCACCTTCCCCAGCCTAGCCCCAAAATTGTAACTCAAAGAAAGGCAAGTCCTTGCATGTTGCGTGTTTCAGACAGGTTTCAGAAGCAATCACAAGGGGTGAGACTGCCAAACCAAGCTGGATTTTGATGTGAAAGGAGAAATCTGAGAGCTACCCTGCCTGCTTAATGTTGAAGAAAACCAAAGCTGTCGAACAAGCCACAAATGAGAGAAAGTGAGTTATCCACGAAAGGTGAAATTGTTATTACTCGTCAGCGCTCCAGTGGTTCCCCTGGAAAGGAAGTGACTTCACTCCAAATGTGGATTCAGCGAGCATTTTATACTCACTGGGGAAGAGGAAGTGCTCCTGGAGCTGGTGACATCTGCAAGCCTTCCTCCTGCACATGGCTTGGCACATGTCCTCTAGCACACAGTCCTTTATCTGCAATAAACATGCGTAGGAGCTCCCCAGCCCAGCATACACTGTTGCTTCTCTTATGTGATGTATATGCATCATCCTCCTTGGCTTGTGGTTTGGAGACTTGGGTGATTAAAAATAATCACCTCTCTGTCCAACTGTGGGAGTTGTCTGAGCTGTGCATTCTGCCTGAGTGCAGGAAGTAATGTATAACTGAGATGATGCAAAAGAGCCTGCAAAAAACCTGCCTTGGAGCTCTTCAGTGGCATTGCAGTTCAATGGCTCACAGTGCTCTGGGAAGAGGCAAAGCCTGAATGAAATGGAACAGGGAATATTTATGCATCCTGCTCCAGTGAATGAATGCATCCACTGAAGCCAGGCTTCATTCAGCTTCCCCTACACACCTTCAGAGTAAATCCCAAGGGTTGTGAAACGGCAGTGCATGGCTATCCTAGAGCCTATAAAAAGCCCCCCTCCTTTTTCCCAGCTGAGTCTGGATCAAAGCAGAGCCAGCATTTGCAGGTCTGCTGGAACATGGCTCGCACATACTCATGTCATGCTTTATGGAATAAGAGCTCAATACATAATTTATCTACTACACACGCTTGTGAAGTAGTAATTACACTATGCATGCATAAAAATCAGACAATGAATTTAAATGACCTGTTAAAGGCCACAAAACGAGTTGGTGGCTAAGTCAAGATAATTGCAGTTAGCTCTGAGTAATCCGCTATCAGAGCATGCAATATCTTACTGAACTCATTTCACTCAGGGAAAAAAGGTCCATACGAAACCAAGCAATTCAGCTCACACCTTCTGGTTTACTAATCAAGCTTATAGAACAAAAGAAGTTGATCTTTCATTATTCATGCCATTAACTGCATTGCAAACTAGTTATCAACCCTTCTAGTAACAGCCAAATATGGGCAGGCACATTAAGAGCTAACAGTTAAAATACAAATTTGGGTTCACACACAAATATGTACCAGTCTAGCTGTTAACACTGAACCTCACCAGACACTTTTCAAGCAGTGGTTCTCACAGGACCCTAAGGACTCTTACTCCTACATGTCAAAGAAATTTTTTTACTGATAAAGACTGTTTGTGAGCTAAGAATCCATGCCCTGTGAAAAAAACCCAAACAAGTACAAGACAAAACGTTCAAGCCCGAAGTTATTCTAGTGCAGAGATAAGCCAGAAGTAGCAGCTGTAAAATATGAATACTATTGACCTCCGTAGTAGGACATTTAATATTTCTGTACTGTAGTGTGTGTGTGTGTTTATCTCTCTATATATGTATCTCACTGAGAACATAATTGCTGTCTAGAATAGGGAAGCAAGTACAAAGAAATAATTAAATTTTCAGAAATATTAAAACCACCCCAGTTCTGAGGGGCAAGGCTGCAGAGAGATGCTATTTGGTAAACTGAGTTAAGTTACTGCTACAGGGCCATTAACAATGACCACAGCAAAAAGGAAACTAAACACTGTAAATCTAAACTCCAACTCAGTAAGACTTTGAGAGCAGGAATAGAGTCCTGCATCACACCTTGTCCCTGTAGATCTGATAATAATCCAAGCACAAGCCACTCTGTGGACTGGGTTACAACTCAGAGCCACATACATGTAGATATTGTGCATTTATCACAAAATCAGGCAAAGTGAAGTGTTTGCAGCACAGGTGAGAAACTTTGTGGAACCACTGTCACTCAGAGAGGAGCCTCCAAATGCAAGGTGCAGAAACTTAAAGCCCTGTACTGACAGACAGTTCCTTAACTCCTGAAACTGTGACTCAGTTTTACCTCCAAAAAGTAGAGCTGAATTCAAGCAAACCCCACATAATTATCACAGAGCTTTTCAATGCCTTGAACCTACTGCGGAGCAGTTTAGTGCTACTTTGCCCTTTCCTATGTTGTGTAAAATGGCAGGCTGCTTCTACTGAGTTCCTACAACCACAGTGGCCTTTTCCTTTCTGGAAAAGGAAAGAAAAATGCAAGTCTGATTTTTTTGAAAAGGAGTTTTGAACTCAAAGCAGGAAGAAATAATCCATGCCTGTTTGCAACCCTCACAGCATGCTGCCAAGCAACATTTTCCTTTACAGCTGTACAACAGCATTCAAAACACATCCACACACAGCCCCTCCTGGAGACGAAACACCTAGCTGAGAAAACAGTGAGCACATTTCTCCCCAGGAATAAGCAGGAATCTTGCTTTGCAAAGCTGCTGAGGGTGGCAGGTTTGGTTTTGTTTAACTAAAGCTCATTCCCTCTCTAGGCACTGCACTTTGCAGAGGGAAAATAAATAGGTTGGAAAAAAACCAGAAGCTTGCAGGGGAGAATCTGCAGGGAAGCAAGCTGCAGTGTAAACAGGGAGGCAGGAGAGCAGGGTTGGGGGTCAGGAGGGCAGGGCTGGATCTGGTGGGGGGAGTGCAGGTACAGCCCCTGCCCTACACCAGGGTGGAGGCAGGAAAAGGGGGCCAGGAGCCACTTTCCAAAAAGGAAATTTCACCCTGCCCAGGATTTCCAAACTGCAATAATTTTCCATGGGCCAATCAGGGAGGAGCAAGGCAAACGCACCAAATTAGGAAAGTAAATACTAGAAGGGGGAGAGGAAGGAGGAGGAGGAGGAGAACCCAGCAACCACCTCCCAAAGCCAGCAGTGGGAGAGGGGTCTGAGTTTCATGCTGAGCCCCACCAGCCCTCCCAGCTCTGCCTCTGGGAAGGAGGAGAGGACACTGTGCCAGCCTCACTCAGCACTGTGAAGCCACCAAGAGAGCAAAGAGCTGCCCTGGAAGTGAGATGGCCAGAATGCAGAGTTACATGCTCCCAAAGGAGCATTCCCTTCTCAGGCAGAAACACCCAAATCACTTCCCAAGCCTGGCCCACAGGGGAGAGCTGCAAGACCCTGCCAGGGGAGAGGGGAAGGCTGAAGGGGCTGAACAGGGATGTTTACAAACGTGCCAGGCCCTTCTCTGTAAGAGGAACTCGGAAATGAAAGGGCTTCAGCAAGCGAAACCTCAGATGTCTTTTGAGGTTTTCTGAAGACTGGGCTGGATTAGCTTCTGCTCGAGACAAACGGATGCAATCATTAATCATCCTTAGTAAACACTGCGTTAGGGGCCGAGCACAATTCAACACTACTATTTCCACTTTCTCCTTATGCAAAAGAAACATTCTCAGGGAATCAAATATCAGTTGCAGGCATATGCCAGAGTCAAAAGATACAGCCTCTGTTAGTAACACAAACCACACTGTGCTGCTTTGCACAAGATGACTGAATGGAAACTAACTACCATATGTTGGCAAAGGAACCATCCCCCTCCCCTCCCAGCAACAAGCTTCATCTAAAAAGAGAAGGTTAAATATAAACTAAAAGCAGTGCTTGAACAGAGGACTAAAACCACAGCTACCTCCAGCCCCCTCTTTCTGGAATATCTGCACTGCACATCTGTGCAGCTCTGTAAGGCGGTCGGAAAAACCCAAACAAGCCTCTGGATCATGCAAACCCAAACCAACTTCACTGTGACTCTGAAGTCTTGGTCTCAGCCATGCTGATTTGAATACTACTCACTGAATTAGTGCTGCCAGAAGAGATTTGCATATTATACCTTTTTACAAATGTACAGACAAGAAAACAACCCAAAGGCTACTACTATTACCAGGCACACTCTTGCTATTTTGATGCCCACATGTTTTAAAATTCTAATACATGATCCTATACCACAAGTGTCCTTTACTTTACAAAATGCATGATACTTCAAGTAACAGATTTAACTTCAAAAGATTTCACTGAAACTCCGTAGCCTCAACTCTTTGCCAAAGAGAAAAGAAAATATTCCATACAGTAACTTGATGTTCACCTTATTTCTACTGCACATCCACGGATCAGATCATTCACAAAACAGGATACTCGCCCAGATGTACATTTAGATTGCTACAATCCCTCAGTACATGGTCAGCATCCTACCCCCATTTCCTTCCATTCCCAGGAAACAACGTGCCAATGGCCACCCCTGTCCCTAACTTCAGATAAGAGCAGCACCACCCAGCAACACCAGAATATTACTGAGATAAAAATAAAACAGGCAGTCTTAAGATAGAAAGTATATGCTTGCTTTCTTTTCTCCATGCATTTAGGTAGCTCTCAATAAATATTTCTAATTCCACTGCCAAAGATAGACTCTATATGTAACTCTATAGTGTGAAACCAACACTCGCATTTACCCTTGAACCCTCTGAGCTCTTAAACAAAACCCTTGTGCCCTACTGCTGGCCACCATACCATTTTTTAGCAGTCTTCCATCATTTTGAACATCAGAGATTTAACTAGTTTGTTTTTAATGGGGCATTTCTTGCACCAAGCATACCAAACAAAACAGGGCTGACAGACTGATGTCAGAGAGCACATTTTTGAGAATTAACATCTTACCTGATAGTGCCTGTGGGGGATGGGAGGGGACTGACCACGCTCCGGAGATCCGGCTCCGGGATGTGGATCTTCAGAGGTGATATTTGAGGGTAAAGTGGCCGAAGGGGATGTGTTGAGGCTTCCTCTTTTACTTCCTCTTTATGGTATAAAGATGTGAACTGGATTTTTATAACCGTGCTAGGGAATCGGAAAGTACATCTGGAAGAGAAAGAAAGGGAAAAATCAGTTTCACACATGACACTGAATGTATTTAAGAGGTTTTGTATGCAGTTGATGCATCGTTAATTAATTCAAAGTCCAACATTCTCTACTGATCTTTCTGCCTAGTGTCTTGGGCAGGATTACTGATCAGTCATAAAGCTCTGTAAATACTGCACAGTGAATCCTGGGCCATCTAGAGATGAGATGCAAGCTGAAGATTTGGGTAAGTTCAGTGATTTCCTCGAGGCCATGTATTCAAGTGACTAAGCAAGATGCACTCCTGTAACAACAAACTCTTGGGTTTTCTGCAATGTATCAAGGACAAGGATCTATTTTTTATTAGCTCATTGCACACATCTCAGTAAGATCTAAGTCACTAGAAAGTATCAAACCACAAGCAATAGGGAACAAAACAGCCATAAAGTCCAGGCAGAGCAACAAACAGCCTCCAGGTAAGACCAGAGAGTACTATTTAAAGACTTGTCTCTAGATATTGTATAATTGATATCCATTTATATTTGTGCACAAAGGATCATCTAGCAGGTTTCAGATTAAAATATATTCATTTAGAAGTGCCTCCCTTTAGGGTTACAGCTAGTAGGTTTACAACAGGGCCCCTGCAAGCCTGTGGGGCCTCATTTCTTCTCCAAGTAACATTTCTTTCCAATTGTTATTTTGGAAAAAAATTAATCACACAAGTGCAGCCTTCAGGAGACGCTTGGAAACTCAAAAGGAAATAAGCACTGACATTTTCCATATTTAAACAGAAAGCTTTCTAATTTACAGTGTCTACAATGAGCACAGGGCTGTAAGAGTGAGTGTTCTGCAATTCTTCTTATTGCACTTTAATTAGACAATCATGTGCAATCAATACAAGCTTTCCAGGAATCATTTCACTGATACTAAGGTTAAAGCAGCAGGAAATAAAAACCAGGTTTCACTGTGGGAAAGGCCAGCACAGCACAGTAATTGTGCTGGATTCCAGCATCTTGCCTATAGAAGGAAAGGAAGGGATTTGGGTGGTGGTGTTCTAGCACTGTAGCATTACTGAATCCTGCCAGGTAACAGAACAAGGTGACAAGCAAGACAATCTGTTTTTGTGACCACCTTATCTTAATGGTGCTATTGACAGAAATGCAGCTTTAAAACACACTCTCTTGCTCTTGGTTCTTTGGCACGAGCTAATTGTGCTGTAAGGTAATGCTCAAAATTATCATTCAGGCATGGGCAGCTCATTCTCATCTCCCACCTCATCTCTCAAATGAGCTGGCTCAGCATTCAGTGGCTCACAATGGCTCTGCTAGTATAGCAGGAGTTTGCACTGCATTTAATTCACTTCAGAGGTCCTGCCACCTGCACTTATTAATGCATTAAATAAGAACACCATTGCTGGCAATGCAGCCTAATTGTGCTTATCTAACCCTTCTAAACAAGGTTCCCTGCAGACTCAACATGAAGGCACAGTTCAAAACAGAAGTGTCCATGGCTTGCAGTGTCTGCCAGAAGCAAGCACCAACCTCCTGAGGTGAACCTGAAACAAGGATGTTGAGCCACTGCCCTGGATTTTAAGCTTTGTACTGCTGCATGGATTTGCTTAAAGAGGAAAAGCTCAAAGTACATATATTTGCAATGAACATCACATGGACTAAGGCTCAAAACCAGTACAAGCAAAGCTTCATCATTTCTCAAGCCCTTATCAGGGAAAAACTGAGCTGCCTGTCATAGGGTGATTGAATTCTCTGCTGTAACACCAACTGCTCAGCATTTTTCAACACCTGAGTCAAGGACAAATCACAGTCCCTGTTCAGCAGTGTTCAATGCAATCCCAACCTGCTGCTGATCAACAGGCCTGACTGCACAGAGCCCTAAGGCAGTTTTGCAGCACTGCTGAGGCCAGGAGATCCCCCACTGCAGCCTCATAGCAGTAAGGAACTCTATCCCACTGCCACTTATGTCTTCCTTTTCAGAAGAAGCCAATAATGCAAGATCCATATCTCCTAAATTGCTCTGAGGTGACGGTAAAGTAACTCCTTAACTCTACCCCACTTACTGATGCTGCAGTAATATTAGATAAAAAGTGATACCTGCACCCAAACCACTGTGAGAGGCTGTCCCATCAGCCTGTGAGTGTGGGCAATCTTAAGAAAGTCTGTTACTTTTCCAAAATCGTGAGTCAAACTGAAATGTGAAGTCTAAACTAAGGCAGTGAATGTGCTGGAAAGGCCCATCCAGCACTGCTCTTCCCTGCGAGCCTCCCCAGAGCCACCCGATCCAGCCATGTGATTTACCCGCAATCTCAGCCTGCAACCAGGGCAGAGAAACAGAGCCTGGGCTGGGCTGACTACACAAGCAAACAATTCCTTGGCTGCTGTGATTTTGTTTTTAGACAGACAGGCTTCCCAGTTCACTGAAGCAGAACCCAGGATGTACAACCAGCTTTCATAGATTATGGTAACTAGCATGAACATGGCCATTTTGTAAGGAATCAGTCCCAGGAAAAACGGGGGGGTGGATGTATGCAAGGGTGCTCACAGCTTTAGAGAGTCCTGCAGCCTGCTCTGTGCTGGCTTCAGTACTGACACTGCCTGCAAAGCCAAGCTGGGCTAACATAGCTGAATTTCTGCTCTTCCTGATGTAAAAACCTGCGACCCAAGAAATGGAAATGCAATGTAAAGCAGATTGTAAATTCCTGTGGAACTCCTCCCTTCCCTCAGGGGTGAGAAGGTGCCCGGGATTAAGGTTATTGTTCCAGTCTATCACAACCACCGCAGAAATGCAAACAGAGCCACCAGCACAGCCCAAGCTGCTGCTACAAATCGACACAGCCTAATGCTGGGGAACTGTGACAGTGAGAAATCAGAAGAACATGATTTTGGAGGCATCTTGTCACAGGAAGCTCACTTTTCACTACATTTAACCTGAATTCAGTTTTAATAAGCTTTTCTATTGTTCTCTTAATTACCCTCTTTCCAACCAAGAGGATAAATTATATCAGGTAGTCCTATTTGGGAGTGAGGCACATTAGTGCAGGACTTAAACCTTGGAGAATTACACTTCTACAGAAGATAAGCAGGACAAGACAGACAAGCAGAACTGAGCATGCATTCCTTAAGATTACTGTATATATTTCAGGTTATTTAAACAGAGTTATACTATTTGATCCATGTTGCATGATTACTATCAAAGATGCAACAACAACTTTTACTCCTGCTTAACATTTTCATTATGAGAAAAAGATCAATCTGAAAGCACAGATTAGACTCAACATAAAAAGCATAATGAAGTTAACTGGTATTTCCAAGGGTGCCCAAGAGGCAATTCTTTCACGCACCTCTGAAATTTCCGGCTGATTAGATGGATGAATTAATGTTCTGCAAAATCTTTGGTCTTGTTACCGGCAGGAAGAGCCTGCCTCAGTTACAGATCTGCTGAGTTTACTCAATAACCTGCTACAGACAGGTATGTGCTGCAATCAATCCCTGGCCACAGAAATCATATGCACTAAAATCATATTTACAGTATTGCACATACATCAATTCCTCGTGGGAAAGGGTTCCAGTTTCTCTAGGATGCCTTGCAAGGCAGTGAGAATAGGAAGCTTTTTTTTTTTTTTTTTTTTTTTTTTTTTTTTTTTTTTTTCCAGTTTGCGTTAAAACTCAAAACACACAAACAGCCTCCACAAACCGAACAGAAACAATTCTTGCCTTCTTAGACTGCAGGCAGGAGAGAGTCTCAGAAAATGGATTGCTGGCTCCATGCTGCCTGCTGGAGCACACAGAATCCATAGCAAGTGGCTGAATGCATGCTATATATACACTGGAGACCAAGGGGAAGAGAAGGAGTGCACATTCCACACATGGTTACAGTCACATAAAAGTTGTTGCTAGAATTTTGTTTGCTTGTTTTACACAAGACAGATTTTTCCAAAAGTTTCCTCGGCGAGCTCCTCCCACTGACAGCAAGCTCCCATGCTATTAGGCATCCTTCATGTGGTGAACCAGTGACAGTGACCACAAGCATTTCATCTACATAAAGCCTGAAAATAAAGTGCTAGGAAACACTAGACTTTACATAAACAGTCACCCTACAGCAGACTTCAGGAAAGACAGTTAGGGGAAAAAAACCAACAAAATGACTGCATACCCTGCATGGCTCTATAAAAACAGATATTTTCCTCCTCCTCAAAGCACCTTTTACTCAGAGATGCAAAGGGAACGGAGATGCACTTGCCAAAACATAGTACCAGGTTCAATAGAAGTTATTGCAGTCACTGATTTCTTTGTTAAAGCACCCCGAGTGCTGTTAGCACCAAACGACTTCTGCTAAGATCTGCTGCATGACAGCAAGAAAAGGCTATTTAAAGATTTTAAAAGGAGGCAGGAAACTCTGCTGGATTTATGCTTTTACATTCACACTGAGGAAAAGCACAGTGACAAAAGAAGACAAATCATGAGAAAGCCAAAGTGAAACATATATATATAATATACATATAACATGCATATATAAAACTTGGAATGATATTTATATATATTGTTATATAAACATAATGTAGTATGTTATGTTATATATAAACATCATTCCAGTTCATCATGCAAAAGGAATAACCAGAAAAGTAAGCTGGAACTACTACACATGTGTTGTAATCACTAAGTTGGTACCATCTTTGTCTACTGTATCACACCATAATTTATGAAATCCTGTTATTCCTGAATGTTGGGGGTATAACTGCACCAGTAGCATCTGTGGTACAGTGCTGAGATGCAGGTCGAGCGAGAAACATTGTAGGAGGTGCTCTGTTAAAAATATCACTTTTTACAATTTGAATCAGACAGTACCACAGGCCCCAGGTTTCATTCAAAACCTGCTTAAGCATGACCGTCTGCAAAAGCCCCTTTTCTTTTTAAACATGCAGATACTGTAACCAGGATCTCAAGCTTTCCCTCCATCACCCTGACTTTGTATCAGCATTGGTAGAAGCAGCAGGACCAGGACAGGGATTGTTCACTGTGAGGTGAGGCCACACCTCAAACACTGTGTCCAGCTCTGGACCTCAATTCAGGAAGGACATTGAGGGGCTGGAGTGTGTCCAGAGAAGGGAACAGAGCTGGGGAAGGGTCTGGAGCAGCACAAGTCCATAAGGAGCAGCTCAGGGAGCTGGGGAAGGGGCTCAGCCTGGAGAAAAGGAGGCTCAGGGGGACCTTCTGGCTCTGCACAACTCCCTGACAGAAGGGGACAGCCAGGGGGAGTCAGGCTCTGCATCCCAACAACAGGATGAGAAGAAATGGCCTCAGGTTGTGCCAAGGGAGGTTTAAATTGAACACTGGGAACCATTTCTTCACCTAAAGGGTTGTCAAGCACTCGAACAGGCTGCCCAAGGCAGTGGCAGAATCGCTGTCCCCGAGGAATTTAAAAGATGAGTGAATGTGGCACTTGGGGACATGGTTCAGTGGTGCCACTGGCAGTGCTGGCAGAATGGTTGGACTCACATGATCTTAAAGGTCCTCTCCAACCTAAACAATTCTGTGTTTCTGTGATGTGAGGGGACAGTAGTTCAACTCTTGAGGATGAGGCAGTTATCTCTACAATCAGCAAATACCCTGGATTCAGCAAAAGTGGCCAGCCAGAGCTCTCATCACAGCACACATCATGATCATAGAGAACTATGCCATTACTGGCTAAATTTTGACCAAGAGTGCCCACAAAAACCCTTGCAAAAGAGAAAAAATCCTAAACAACCCCCACAAAACAGCTGTTCTCTGTTCCCTGTAATTTCTCTGAAAATCATTAGTTTTGTGCCAATAACACATAGCTCACCCCAAAGAATGCAGTACTATTTCCATACACAAAATTCCAAAATCGTGTTGGGTTTCTCAGTACAAGTGAGAATTTGCTGTCAGTCATCTCATGGTCAGGCTATTACCCTTACCAGCTATTTCACAATACCTGACATAATTCTGTGGAGGGCAAGATGGATACTTGTCATCCTTTCTGTGAATGTGTACCATAAATACCAACATTTCAGGCTACAATCAATGTGCAGGTGCTGTACAGAGCAGCCATTACAGAAAAGTGCCCAATTACCTCCTGTAACCCATTTTTCTTCATCTTCTGTAGCCAGCTAAGCAAAGAACCACAAGCCTGCATCTATGAAAATCCTAAATCCACTCCTTATTCACTAAATCCTTTGAAGCAGTGTGAAAGGACGTGCCTTGGACAACATAAAAGACTCACTGGGAAAGTTTAAGCACCTGTGCATCAAAAATGAAACTAAATTTGGTTAGAAAAAGATAACAGTTTGCTTCACTTAACTAAACATATATCTAAGCCCTGAAGGTTTGCCCACAGAGAGATAAGCAGACTGAGATAAGAATAACTACCTGAGATTATAATTTCTTCAAAAACAAGGCTCTGAGAATTGCTGTGACCTCTGCAACAGCTGAGCTGGGAGTATTTATTGACCAAGACTTGTTGCTTTGTGATGTTGTACTCTGCCCAGGGACAGCAATGCTTTTCAGAACTTCAAATTTTCTACAGCACAAAGCCTCACTGCATCACCTAGTACAAAACAAATCACTTCAACTGCAAAATATTGAGAAGGATGTCTCCCATTTCAGTAACTAAAACAACCAAATCAATGATCTCTACCTTCACAAAAATAAACTCAACCCTTCCATCCCAAGGCAAATAATCAACACAAGTATTTTGCTCAAAATGAGCATGTTGCTGGAATTAAGCAGTCTGAAGCAGCAAGGTGGGCAAAAGCACACGTACAAAAACCACCTTTCAATCACAAATGAATTAAAACGAATATTAGTTTGAACAATTGTCATAAAACCATATAATAAGCTCTGAATGCTGTCTGAGCTGTCACCAGAGATTAGGTACTATTCACCCCTCCTTGGCAATAAAATAATAATAATAATAATAATAATAATAATAATAATAATATTATCCAACATTTCCTGTTCCACTCCCTACCCTACAATTTTTCCCCTAAATAGCACTTAGTAAGCAATACCAATAAGAAACCAGTTATATCATCCACTTGGATAGTGCTATCTCCATTTCAAACAAAAAAGTTAGTTGCACTGAGGCTACAGAGAGTTCTGGAGGAAAGAAGAGAGATACATTTTATTCCTTTTAGTCTAAATACACATCACAAAATGTGTATTTAGATATTTAGATAGGCACATGTGATAGCATGTGCCTATCACCACGGTAATTTAAGAGTCACTATAATGCTTTTCCTTACACATCTCTATAGGCTGTGGGACACAGGCAGTGTAACTGCCACAGTTTTAAGAGTGGTTGATTCATTTTGGAGATTACTGCAGTCTAAAAGTAAAGGGTTTTCAGCATTAGCTATTTCCCTTTCAACTGCTCTACTGCTCTGAGCAGTTTAAGCACAGAAATCCTACTGAAGACCTACCCATAAAGTCCTTTATCAAACACACAAGAGAAATACCTCATGGCTGGTAAAATCATTTGTTGTATACATGAAGAGATAAGCAAAGGGTCTGCAAGTAAATGGTGAAGTCCAGAACCCACATTTGTTCTTCCTGTAATGAATCAAGTCAATCTGAAGAAAAGCAAGATGCACTTGGCCAAACAGCAGCAGGATAAGGAAATAAACTGCAGAACTGCCTGCAAAAACGCCTCTGGTATTATCCACTATTGTACAGTGAGAGGAAAAGCTAGAAAAATCACTGTTACTCTTTGTAACATAACTGACAGAAAACTAGACTTAAAAAGTACTGAGATCATCTGCAAATAAAGGACTACAGTGATCTCTCCCACTGCTCCAATGACAGAGCAACCCATTGTAATGTTTGGTCATAATTAATCTGTAAGTCACCACATGAGTTTAGATCTGGAGGACTGGTTCCTAACCTCAGAGTTACCCTGAGCTCACAAATCACTTGCCTTGCATGCTTTGTAGCACACTCACTGTATTTAATATATGCTGTCACACTTAACACTGCAGATACACAAAGGAGTTCATCTGTCAGCCAAGACTGAACCAGAACTGCCTGTGTGAATATGGGAGTGAGCTCATGTTTGAAATAATTAGTTCAATTCAAAAGACAGCGGTCTTATTTCTACTTCATGAATTTAAATTTTCTTCTCTAGGGAACTTATTCCAGAAAAAGTTCCAGTAACTATTTCTCTTGCCATGTTCCACCAGATGCACAAGTAGCATATCAGTGTAGAATATCAGTGTTCTGGGGTTCCTGGCATTACCCATACCTTAGATATTGTTCCTGTACTAGAAATAATGTAAATCCAGTTTTAGTAAAGGCAAACTCACACTGAAGTCATCAGGAACTCCTCATATCCAATTCAGTGGAATTATTATCGACTACCCTCTAATTCCAGATTACTGGAAGGATTTTCTGTCCTTCCCCTGAAATACATCTGAGTTAGCTGGAAATCCTAATCTTTCCTGGACTTGCTGGGATGAGTAACTGGAAACTGGATAAAAGTCTGTGTCTCACATGGAAGGCTCACTGGTTTCGTCTGCCTTAAAAATAATCTCTGCAAAGAGGTATCAATTGTGTCACTAAATCCTATTCTCTGCTGTAAGAAGCATTTCCTTCACTCCACCACCATTCCTTCTCTTCTGCCATTTCCTCTCAGTACCACCCTTGTGCCAACAGTACCATCCAAACCTCTGCACAGCAAGGCAAACCAGGTAGCTGGAATAATTATACATCTCCTTTTTGGCGGGATTAAGTTGCCAGGCAGATCAGATCCCTTAGCTTGCCTTCCAGATGGCATCACTAACACAAGAGAAGGTGGAGGGGAAAAATATCAAGCAGAGAAAGGAGTTAAGAAGGTACCAGCAAAAATGTTGCAGGTTTGTCATGGACTATAAAAAAAGACAAAGCATGTAACCACAGACTCAGATTTAAGCATCACATGATCCAAAGACTGCATTCTCCTTTCAGAAAACAAACTGCAATTCATTCATTTTGAGAAAAGATCTGGTCTTTATCAGGCAAATTAAATCAGCCACATGCTGATACTCTCAGGCCGGAAATTTTCAAAACTTCCTGAATCAGAGAAGTCACCATTTCTTAAAAATTCAGCCTAATTATTTCAAATCCCAAGTCACTCAGCTGTGTAAAAGGGGACAAAACAAAAACCAAAAATGTTCTCTCCATTCCAACAGGAACTTCCCATGGCCATGTACCCATGGCAACTGGCAGGGCCCACCTGCAGGAGCAGTGGGTTTGTGTTTATCTCAGATGGGATACACAGGCTCTGCATGCTGCAAAATCAAAGCCTTTTAGTACCTTTGTGCCTCCTGAGCTTATTCACTGAACAGCCTTGAGAAAGCAAGTGCAGTAACATGGCTGAACAAGGACAATGCTTCAGGAAAATTCAAAATTGCCATTTCTTGGTCACAGGCAAGACCTTTTCTTTATGCTCCTTGCTACTGTTTAGCTGAAATTGTATGCACAATAAAGGACTTTTTCCCTTAATGAGAAGGCACCCAGGTTACACTGGGATTTTCCTAACACTGCAGATCACCAAGCTTAAAACGAGGTACCCAACAGAGCCAGACAAGATTTCAGATGGGCAAAGAGCATGTGCAGGCAAGTGTATCTACTTAAAACAAATACTACCAGCAGCATCAGGCAAAACCACAACTTATGAATAGCTACATCTCTTAAAAGCACGAAGTAAATTAGCTGTAATGAATGTTTCTATTGAGCACAGTTGCACAGGGCTTCCCTCTATGCCATTTCATCAAGGTTCAAACAAATTGAGAAACACTTCCACACAGAGGCAGATTTTCAAGAAGGTACTTTAGCAAACTCCTTTTGAAGACAGCAAAGTTCACAGCGAAGTTTGGCCAGACTTCTGGGGTTCTTCTCCCTGCCAGCAGCAGGCACACACAGATGCACACAGAAAATATCTGTGATCCCTTGGTCCCTGCAGACATCCCCTCACAGCACTGAGAGCAGCACTGCCACTGCCCATCCCAGGAAAAGGCAGTGAGTGAAACTCAGCCAAGCAGGTGGTGGGGGGGAAGGAGCATAAACACCCCCAGGCTGATGAGAAAGGCGAAAAAGGAAAAGAGATCCCAGCAGCCCAACCCAAAGAACTACAAAATGCTGGTTTGGTTCATATATTATCTTCTTTAAAAGCACACAGAAGAAGAGAAACATTTTGGGTTTAGGCTCCCAAATGGATGCTAAAAGTAAAACCTTCAGGAGGGTTTGCTCTGTAGATATCATGCTGTGAAACTTCAGCAGTCATTTTATTCTACACATCTTTCCCACAATTTCTTATCTTTCTTAGCAATCCTTTTAATTGCTGTCAGAGAGCTAATAAAAATAGCTGATAAATTGAGTTAATTTTTCATTCAAGTGAGAACATTGGAGGCTGTTTCACGCTGGAGAATTACCAGCGAAGAATCAAGAGCTGTATGTTTGTATATATATCTTTATTTTACATTCCTTACATCTCTTTATTAATGTTCTGATTTCACTCTTAGAAAATTATTTGAGACATCAAGCGCAGCTTCACTTTCAGATTCTCCTCTTTGAGTAAAACAGCACAGAAAAGGGAAAAAAAGAGCAAACCAGGTAACATATTATAGGTGTTACTTTTTCAGTGTAATGAAACACCGCAACAAGGTCAGGGAATAAATTCATGGAGTATCAAAATAGCAGCTCACAGAAGAGCAGGGGAGAAACTGCCAGAACTGCTGAGAAGGGTGTTTCAATCTGCTAATGGAGAGCCTGCAGGAATAGCAGGAGGCTCTCTCTGAAGTTGCCACCCTGCCTGGAGAATTAACATTATTGACAGGTCTTCTCCAGATTCTACTATCCCCAGCTTGGCAGGATGCATCTTATAACAATCCTGCTCAGTCCAATGTCAAAATAACCCCAGCTAGAAGCTGCTCCAGTCTTCTCCAGAGAGCCATCAAAGTGTAAATGGTCAGGAATGTGCATTTTCAAAAATGACCTTTCTGAAAGTTTTTCAGCAGCAACTATAAGCCAGCCCTAAGTGTTTGTTCATTTACCTTACTGTCTGAAAAAAAAAAAAAAAAAGCTGAAGGATATTCTCAAAATACCATCACTGTCACTAGTTATTTACAAACTCAATCCACACCTGACTAGGGATTAATTCACTTATCTTTTTAAAACATAAAAAGCCTCAACTGCTAAAACTTACATTAAAATTGATCCAGAAAAATCCTGACAATTATTTCCAGACAAATGATAAGCAAGATGATGTCAGAAACCAAGCCATGGTATAATCAAAAGAATATAATTCGTACGCTTTTATAACAAACATCATTAAGGTGAAGGGTCTCTGTTGAAACCCACCACAAAAGTCACCTCTTAAATACTGATGACAACACAACGTGGTTGTTCCTGGGTGCCCATCCACCAGGCAGAGAGAAACAAAGAGGTGGTGCTGTAATTGTACCTCCCTCAGCTTCACATTTCAAAACATTGGAGTCATCTTCAAAATATGCCATTCATTCCAAACCAGGAGTGCTGGGCACAGGGCTGGCTATCAGAACACAAATTCCTGCTCCCTTCCCCAGTGCTCCTATTCCTTTGCACACCAGCACACTGCAGGTCAGCAGCACGCAGGGCAGATTTCATGGAGTACAGCCAGTGAAGATCTACCTCAAGTCTGCCAAGGTGCCAAATGTAGGAGCCTTAGGTCTTGCCTACACACACAAAAATCAGATGCAATTTTACATCAATATAAATTCATCTGCATCAATGACATCTACCTTTTGATCAATATTGGGCGGGGGTTTTGTTTATTTTTATTAAAGGCTCCCCAGGGTGAATTCTGGCCCCACTTCCACCACAGCATTACAGAAGCTGCTCTGTTCTACTGTCTAGTCCTTACTATAAACACCTTCGTGTCTCTGAGCACAGTTAAGTTACAGTGAATTTTTTTCTGTGTGTCACATGGCAAACCACATCTTCACCCAGCACCACACTCTGCCAGACAATTCCACTCTCTCATTTACTCTGCCTTTCAGCTTTTCAATGTTGAAAAGCCCTGCAGTTGCATTCCTAGGGGTGTTAACAGACCTGCAGAGAACATTTAGTAAGATGTCCTTAAAGGCTAAAATTAACCATAAAGCTGCTGTTTATTTTGAATCTTGGGAACAGGGAGGTGTTTTATGTGTCAGAACGAGTGGCCTGACATCAAAAACCTGATATGAAAGTTTGCCACCGAAGAAGTGGGCTGGCACAAAGAGCAGACGAGGCTTTTATTCAAATGAAGTTGGCTGCCAGCACCAGAAAGTTTCACTATCAGCACTGCAGATGCCTGATACCATCTGTAACACACAGCAAGCCTATTATGTTATTTTGTTGTGTGTGTGGTTGTATACATAAAAATAAGGAGAGTTAAGAGACTCTGTATAACACACAACAGCCTGTGTACCACGGCTGCTCTAATCAGGTATTCCAACCTGTGGAGGTCTAGATCCTATCTTAACCATTTCTGTACCGGCCAAGAAATATTTGATCTTCAGAGAAAACATAAATTACGTGCAACACGTGTGTGTATCTCACTTGTATCTTCAAATCTTAGAAGTACAAAAATCCCTTTCCATGTTAGGCTGATCAATCTGTTAATTTTTTAGTATATTGTCAATATTATGTTTTTTTCCCTAAAACTTAAAAATTATCAGTATCTGTGACTTGAAAATAAATAACCAAAACTTAACATGCTACATATAGACACCCCAAAAGCTAAATAGTTATGTGGTTTGTACATAGCTAAGAGGGGCCAGGAAACAAATTGTTTTAGTTCCAGAGAAGGCTTTTTTAATGAACTTGGTCTCTTTTTAACTCTAATATTTCTGTATTTTAATTTATTTTCCTAAATGGTGCTCACTTTCCAATCTTCCATTTTGAACTTCCTTGCATTCCATATAACGGCATTGTTTTTCAAGATGTCTTTTTTAAAAGGATCACCACATAAAACTCCTGTAGGTCACAACCCCTTTAAGCATGTTTCAAATCCTGATTTCTCTCTGTGGAGATCAGCAAGCCTCTTCCACCAAGAGAAAAATAGAGATCCCCTCCTCAAGAGCCATGGGGTGTTTCTAGAAGGTCAAGCTGAAGAGAAAGGAGTGCATCACCTACACAAACTGCCTTGCTCGAGCTTTTACTGTGTCACACAAAGGGAAAAAGGCTGTGCTGCCAGGGATCAGTCCCTTCACAGCAATTTTGGACAGCAGCCTCTGGGACACACCACGGCCATTGCACCGACACGTGGACAACGTCAATAACATCACTATCAGCTGCAAGTAGACACAGATGACCAGCCAGCCACTCCCTCCTCCCAGCCTCCTTTGTGTCAATAAATCTTACCCTGGCTGTTTGAGCAATGTTTAATCATAAACAGTTGGGAACATGCTCCAGAATATAAACAAAGGTGAGTAGGAGAAAAACGGAGAGTGCAGTACTGAAAATCACTCACCACTTGCTGCTGAGCCAGGTAACAGAGAGCAGAGAAACAAAGAACTGCTGGGAACAGCACACAAGCACCTGGTGTTCATTTAAAGCAACGACCATGCAACAACATTAAAGTATTCGGGACTGCAGCCACGGAAGGATTTCAAGGACTAAATGCATTAACATTCTTGGTTCTCTTAAAAACAAACAAAAAAAGAAAAATTAAATTGCTTAGAACACCCACTCAGATGCATGGAAATAAACTACCCTCATTGATCTCATCCCGCTGCCATTTACAACAGTCATCTTGATTCCCTTCTGTGTTGCTAATCAAGCTAAAATTAACTCCTCTCCTGCTTACCACACATGCTAGAGCCACAAACATCAACACAGAGGGACAGCAGGATCAATTGTTTTTCTCTACAAGTGCAGCCCACCTTGCTCATGTGGTAAATGTGTATTTAGGACTTACAGTGTCCCTCCAGGGATTTTAACCACCTTTGTCATGGGGCTGGGTGGCTGTTTAGACTGGGTGACAGAATAAGTAGCTCTACACTTCAAACACTTCTGAACAACTTCTAGTCATTACTGGCCTCTATGGACCTCTGTAAAATAGGCTGCAAGAAAGTGGGGATTTCAGTCCTGTTCAGCCAGTGTCCATCTTGGAAGAATCAACATCACACTTGTCACTCCTACTCTGACTAAGAGCTAAGATGTGTCTTAAGGCAGCGTCTTCACAAAGCCCTGGAGGACTCTTTATTCCCAGAAGTTTGGGGCTTATTCAGAGGACACAGAGCTTTGTTTATATGGTTGTCACTCTAACAACACTGTCAAAAATAAATATCATATCCGAGTGTTCAGTTCTAAAGCAGCTTCATTTCAGATCCCAATGCAATGTTTTAAAGGAAAAATGCCAAATCAAAACAAAATCCCAACCCTACCAGATAACAGCCATTAAAGAAAGCTGAAGTACATATCAAATTGGCAGAACTATGGAGTGGAACAGAAGTTTCAAAGAGAAAAGCACTCCATGGAGATAAATATACTTCAAGTGTGTGCCTGACAACAGCCTAGGTTTTATGGTACTGGAAAAATACAGTACAGGGATAAACAAGGTTAGTCCATCCACCCCCATGGCAACTTGCTGTCCCACTAAGTAAATTCAAGTGCACAATGAAAGGCAACTCTTATGAAACAATGCAGGATGACATGTAATTCTGAGTTCTGCTCTGGCCACCTCATCCTGCACCGATCCTTCCACAGACATCAAATTCTGCACTATAAGGCTGAAATGGCAGACACTGCACAGCCTTGGGTCAGGAGCACGTTTCGCTCAGCCCTTGCAAGGGCTCAGAGGCCTGACGTGTCTCAACTTCCTGTAGGATTTCTCATTTCCCACTTTCCCCAGTCCTAAGGGAGCACTGCCAAACCACAGCTCCCAATGACAACATGTAGCCCCTGGCTGCTTCAGGACTCCTGGACTGTGGCTACTCTGGCAGCACCAGGCAGTGAGTCTGACATTGCTTTCCAGAGATGTCAAGAAATGCTCAACACCAGCTCTAGAATACACACACATGTACCCATTTTCTGGTGCAGTAAACCAGAAAAGGCTGCCTAGCCCCCATTCACACTCAATTTTTCCCTGCTCCAAGATAAACCTTAAGATAAGAGCCTAAGTCTGGCTTCCATTCTACCACAGCAGAGACCACAAGAAGTGACTCAGCCTCTGCCACCACCTCTCATTCCTTCCCTGCTTCTGTGAAATTCAAGAGCCCTTCTGAGAGGCTTTCCAAGCCTCTGCTGGTCCCACTGATCTTGGTTAAAATGAAAAAGGTCAATATTAACTATTTTCCTTCTTTGCTCATCTTGGCAGAAACACTGAACTATGTTTCCCCCTCAATCACAAACCACAATTAACACCTACCTCAGTGCCAAAAAAAAGCCCCATTTGCACCCACGCTCAGAGGAACTTCCCTATACTGGCTTCTATACAGAGTTCTGTTTTCAATAAGAAATTAAACAGTTCACCAAGAATTAAATATGTACTGACAGTATGGAACTAATTGCAAGGCCACAGTTGGCCTCTACAAGAAGCACTGGTTATTCATTTCCATACCTCACTCAATACCAAGAATTTCAAATCTTTGTTTAACTGCCATGGAACTTCCAGCTGGCTGCAGATCCTGCCCCTTTCACCACACAAGTCTGGCCAACTTCAATTCTACCCCCATTTTCATCCTAAGTCCCATTTCCTCGAGAAGACCCTTCCTCATTACTGCAAGCATCCAGACTCTTGGGGAATTTTTGTACCCTGGAGAATAAGGGTAAACTAACCTTTGAAAATAGCAGTTCATAAAATCTCCTAATAACCTTTTCAGAGAGAGGCACTTGTTTCAGCATCTTTGCTGGATATACTAGAGCAGTTTGATTCTCATGTACAATCTCATTTACAATGCCATCAACTTTCTTCTAATGGGCCATTCATCATAGTAGGGTTTGCTATCAAGTAGCCAGCCCAATACCTTGAAATGTCTCACACAAGTCATTTAGCAGACTTACCCTTCCAAAGCCAGGGAACTACCTATAAACACATTAGGCAAGGCTGAGCAAAACAAAATCACCTCAGTAAAGCTCAGGGAAAAAAATCCTAATTTCCACATATATATGCCAGAAAAAGCCTGCGTGTGGGATGGTACTAACCTTTGAATTCAATCAGGCTCTCTAAGAGAGCTCTAACACGCAGAGCAGGACTATGATGTATTTTCCTTTGAGGCTGCTTCAGTTCATTTAGAAAGTGATTTGGAAAAGCTAATGTACTATTTATGTACATTATAAAAAACTACCCATATGGAGTTAAAACTTTGCAAAATGTTCACATAAGTCCGTTCTACTCCCTCTGAAGACATTTCACAATCCATTCAATACCCAGTAGAGGAAGCCAGGATTACTGTTTTAAAACAGCTCTGAGGGTAGTTCAAATGTTTTTAAAGCTGACAACTTCTAGACTCAGAGCCAAATAAACATTTGGGGCAACAGAGAGTCTCTTACACAAGTGTCTACAAAGTGACATTCACCTGGATTCTTCCAAATACTGACATTTAAAATAAAGGATAAAAGAGCACAGGCATAACCTTTCCTCCTACTAAAAAAGACAGTAATTTTACTATGATTCAGATGGTGATGTACTGAATTGGCTTGTGAAAGACCACCTAGCAGGACGTGGTTAAGATTGTAAACAATAAAAAACTATCACAAGATTTCTCAGGTATTTTAAATTCTGCCAGTATATATAACTGTGCTGAGGGGTTTAATCCTTGAAAAGAGTTTAACCAACTGAAGTGACAATGACTCTTCCAAAACTCAGCACGTGTGGAAGTTGTTACCCCAGTGGTTTCATTATTTTTAAATTAGGAAAATTTTAGAGAGTTATCTTGTCATATTAATGGCATAGTTTTAAGGTTCCCTTTGCTTCAGGACAATATACAGAATTAGGGAAACATTTTACTTCAATGGATGTACCTTATGTGGAATATTTATATGAACTTCACATTTTGCAGTATCAGCCTTTTGGGAAGCAGAATTCTGGCCGTTTTCTGCTATAGGATTTTAACAGGAATTCTCATTCTTGCAATAGAGAGCAAAGCAGGAAGAAATTGAGAAGAAACTGTAGTCTCTTGGAGAAGAGGATGCACCCACTTGGTGACAAGAGCCTTTAGATTCACAATCAATATCCACCAAAACAAACTTGTTTCCCAACTTCATCCTGTGGCTGTTTGCAGTATTTTTTACACAATTGTAAACAGATGATGTGCAAGTCTAAACTACTCGATTGTGCCTATTTTCAACAGCCAGTCTGCATACACCTTGTTTACACAACATACACACAAAAAATGATAACAATTCTTTAACCACTAGCCATCAGGAATTTTCTTCTAAGAATTCCTATGCCTGAAGGGAACTTCAGTGCTTGCCTTAATATTCCATGAAGGCATTAGCAGCAAAGCATGTGCCAGCCTTTGATTTCCTTTGCTGGTCTTCCCAGGACTAAAACAGTTTCATTATCTTGTCTCATTAGATGGTGTCTGAGGGAGAGATGGGAAAAGAAGAGCTATAGTAATTATCCAGCTGAATGAACAAGGCAGAAGGAGGCAAAGCCACCCAATTGCCAGGCTTGTTGACAGCCAACACCACGTTATACCAGCCACGAGACAATTAAAAAAAGGAACGAGATCAATAAACAAATAGCAGTTGGCACATCTCCCACACCAAGAGCCCACCCTCACTGGCTTGGGCTATGCCTCAAACTGAATGAAAACCAAAATAATTTTTGGTCTACCCATCAGGTAGAAACGAAATTTGCTTTCTGTTTCTAGTCCTTTTCTCCTCCCACACAATCAGGATTCCGGGTGTGTAAGAGTCCAGAGTTCTTATGCCCTCAAGAGAGGAAAGGCCTGAAGTTGCTCAAGAACAATTCCTTTAGCAAGTGCACAAACTGGCTCTGCAGGGAGTCCAGTCCTGCTTAGACAAACTGTTGGTGGCTTCTGTATGTGGCCTGAAGGGAGATAGAAGATTAAAACAGTTTGTGTGGGAAGGTTTCCCAAGGCTCTCCTTGAAGTGGCACAAAGCAGAAAAAAGGGGTACAGCTCCAAGGTTGTATTTCAGAGAGAGGAGGAGGGATGTCCTTTTCCACAGTGCTTACACCACCTCTGCAAGGATTTTTGTCTCCTCATTCTGTCCTGAAAGCTGGAGTGGATTGTGCTTGCACATGAAAACAGGCTCTTATGCTAGAAGATTCTCGAAGCAGGATAACAAGTGGTAACTGTGCTGAAAGTTTCCTTCCACTTCTCCTATCCTAATCACACAGCATATATTAACAGAACCAGACAAAGACTGTCCATCTTTGCTCCTTCAGCTAAGGCAGAGCTCCTAATTAACTTCTACATTATTTCTCCTCAACTGTCAAGATGTCCTCAAAGAACACGAAAATTACATATCTGGTACATTTAAAGGAGGGAGGAAAACCACCAAAGTAAATTGCACATGCACAACAAAGGACAACCCAAGAAATTAAACTCGCTTTTAAGTTACTAAAAATAGACAGGATGGGAGGGAAGGGACTATCAATCAAATCTTAAGAGTTGCTGAATATTCAAAGAACAGCCTTGTAATAGACTGCTCTCTCAAGGCTGCTTGAAATTTTTATGATGAAAAATGCACGAGGACATGAAAAAAGGAGCAGAAGGATAATGAAGAGCAAAATACACATGACAGAAGTGGATACAGAGTATTAATTAGGCCATTAAGATACTTAAATGTTTTACTGTCCAATAAAATATGTATTTCATAAAAATTAAGTGCCATGCAGAAGGAATGCACGCATGCATTTACTGAGCTGTTCTGAAGAAACCAAAGATGTGAATTACTAGCAAAAAACATTTGTGTACAAAAGTGAATAGACATTAGTAAAATTGTATTTGTACTATGAAAACAAAGAATATACAATTGGATGGAAATTTTCACTCACATTTACTTAAGGGAGAAATTCATCTGCTCTATAAGCATCTCATCAATCTGCTTTTGTGAGGAGTCTGCAGTCAACTGAAATAGGGAGACTTATAAATACTTGAAAAAACAGTTCAGTGATTAATACTGAATTATTGACTGAAGTGAATGCATTAAGACCAGACAATAATTTGTACTCACAATTAGTCGATTAACCATGTCTGGAAGTACATCAAGATGCCTTTTCATAGCCCACATTCAGGAGACAAAAAAATGCTTCAGCTTTTTCATCTTACAAATTTTTCAAAGGAAAAAAAAAATCACTGCAAAAATGACACCTCCACATTTTCCCTGGTTTCAGTGTTGCAGTCAGTTACATCAGGGCCCATCAGCCATTTCAGATTCATAAAACAACATTTTAACCTAAGTTTACCTGTCAGCAAACACTGCACAAGCTCAGGGGACTTCTTAGGCATTTGCTGCAAAGCATATTCAACTGTAAGAGAACAAAGACCTTCACCACCCAATACACTGTGGACTATTCTTTCTTTACAGTGGATATCTCAGTCATGAGTCTTCAACCTCAGGAAACTCCTGGATGTACAGGGACTGAACCAAAGATAATAAAAGAAAGCTGGTGTTGGGCATGGCTACATGTGAGAGAAGCCTCTGTGCTCTGGAGAGCTATTAAGGAAAAGGAAAGGAAAGAATCTGTACTAAAAGCAAATGAGAATTTTTCTCCCTTTTCATTAAGAACACCAACTCAAAAGCACATGATTTTTCTTTTTTTAACCACAGTTCCACTTGGATTAGAAAGGAAAGCTGTCTCATCCACATCCAACCAGCAGTGAGGTGAAGCTTGGTCTGTGAAGCATTTCTGGTTACGGAGCCCCTTGGCTCTGATGGCAGAACACGCAGACACTGCTCAGACACTGAGCTAGAAGGAACTCAGAGTAAATCACCACATGCCAGAGGAGCTGATATGGAGCTGAGTGCTAGCAGAGATCCCCCCAGAATAGGAAAGCCAGCTGGAGGGAACTGTCAGCTCTCTGAGTGGTTTAACAAGCACCTCACCAGCTTATGTCCCCTTTGTCACCCCAGGCTGTCACAGAGCAGTCCCCAAACCCTGCTGGCTCTGCTCTCTGACAACACTGCACAATCTCCTCTTAATAACAGACACTAATTTCCACACCTGGGCCAGCAATAAGCCTTTATTTGCATGGCATAAGTGGCAAATTCAAGTAGTTCCCTGTTCTCTACCAACATCCTGTTGCCACATCTACTCCTCCAGGCAACTGCAACATTGAGAGAGAGAATTTGGTGTCCCACAGAACAGCTCTGATGCCAAATGGCCAGTGGAGCAGTTACTGGGAGCTTGCTCACAAAGACAACAGGCACATTAATCTGGTTGTCATTTATGCTCTCAGTTATTCAGTTATCACGTTTTCTGGAGAAAGGGTAAAAAAAAAAGCAAACAGCATTATTATGATTTGTTACCAGGACAGATGCTCTACAGTGAGTACGCTCACACAGCTGGCACCAAAATAACTAGGATATGAATTACTACAGATTTCATCATTTTTATTCCCCATTTTCAGAAAAACAAAAACTTTCACACTCATTCATCCTCTAGATTTATATGAAAACAAAACAGTACCCACAGGAAGGAATCCACAGTCACCTAAGGATACATGCCACGATTAAGAGTTTGCTAGCACAAAGAAGTTACACCAGCACAACTTGAATCCACATTTATGACTTTATAGCTGAGACTCCACACAAAACTGTACAAGACAAGTGTGGCATGTTCTCCTTAGATTAAGTTTTTCATAATCAACACATCAGCTAAGCTGAACCAAGCCTGGTTTAAAAGAATTCATAAGGACATACACTGAGTTTGCATAACCTTAGTTTATATTCACAACCTGACTTACAGCACAGCTATTTTTGAATCAACAAATTGAGCAGCAGTTTCACATGAGAGAAACTTTCCCTTAAACGTTTAATATAACTCATGACAAATTGAGCTGCTTAGCCAAAAATTATTACTTGACATGAATTCCATAATTAAAATCAGGTAATCCTTTATCACATCTTGCTGTGCAACAAAAAAACCTGTTCTCAAAGACAGTCTTTGAAATTAAGTAAGAGCATGAAAAATACAAGATGAAGCACTAAGAAAGCAAATCTTTAAAGGGTTTCTATCAAGAGTAAAACCACCATCCACAAGCTGTAGCAAACAACCTATTTCAAACAAAGAACAAAAAAAAAAAAAAAAATGCAGGTACTGCAATATTTAAAAAGCAAAACTACCTGAGGAGTTACCAGAGACAACATTCATATGCAGCATTTCAGAAACAACTAGTTCTGCAGTCGTGGTTCTGTGGTCAAGGCATTTCCTTGGTGTGTGTTCACAGGGCGTGCAGCTGCCCCCAGACGTAAGGACACCCTCCCTCGCACCCACCGTGATGGCATCGCTCCAACCACAAGAATGGAGCTCAAGCGCTTGGGGAGGTCACCAAAACACTGCAGTACATTGTGCACATCTCAATTTTCCTAGAATATGGCATTTTTTAAAACTTGAATTAGTGCCTGGAGTTTCTGGCTATCAGACTGTACAGCCACGTCCCTTAGAAATTGGATCTAATTCTCCATTTTCCGGTTGCTGAGACACCCCCACTACCCAAACACCAAAGGGAACTTGTGTACTCACAATATGGAAAGATTAATGCACGTGTAAGATTCTGCAGGATCAGCACCTTTGTGTGTGGTCAGAGTATTGGACTATTTATTTTTGTCAAGTTTATTGAGCACCTAGAAAAATCCCATTATAAATAAAGCAGCTTGCTCTTAATAAAACTTGACATGCATGGTAAGTTTTCAATTTATAACAGGACTTATATACATAATGTTTTTATTTTAACTCTGTGTTTTAATTTGATTTCCTACATCCATATATTTACTTCCCTTGAATTTATTCTCAAACTAAAAAAGCTCCTCCATTTATTTCCTAAATGCTAAAAGAACTACAGGTTTAAAAACTTGTTTTTATGCATAGAAACCTCATACTGAAAGAACTCATATACACTGAAAAACACCAACTTCAGGCTCCATTAATTACGCTACTGCAAAAATTCTAAATGGTCACAGCAGCAATAAGCAAATATCCCATGAAACATTCCCAGACAAGCATCATTTTCCAATCTATTGAGCTCACAGTTCAAAAAGCTCAAGTGCTATTATCAGGCTATGCTCAAGCAACACTTGCAGGTTTAGTCAATAGAACTTTTGTATTTAGGAGCATCTGAAGACCTGACTCATAGCTACTTAAAATTCAGGTTAGCAAGTTAAACTTTCATCTGCTACAGTTCCTTCTGTTCTGGGGGGACAAAATAAATAAATAACTAAACCAACACGTATTTTAGTTACTGAAGTGCCTAACTTGTTACTGCCAATTATTTTTAAAACTGATTCAATTTTGAAGAAAACAAAGAAAAAGTTAATAATTCATCATTAACCTGATCCTCTAAACACCTGATTACACCATACATTTGAAGAAATTACTGTCCTCAACAGGAAAAAACACTCCAATTAATGGTTCTTGCTCTATCTTACACTTTTGCTGGTATCAAGAGTTTTTAAAATTTGGTGCATATTCTCCTGGTAGTTTTGAGTTCCTCTCTTTCATATAGAAAAATACCCAGATAGTTATCTACAGATTTCCAGCTCCCACAAGCACAGCTAAAAAAACATCACAAGCTATAAAAAGAGTTTCTAGCAAATCCTTAATTTGATTTGAAGCACGTATTTTTGATGCAAGTACTTCCATAATTTCATCTTGATTTATATTTGTAATGTCTGCTGTAGTGTGGCACTTATTAATTAAACTGATTAAGGATCTTCAGCTGTACCATAGGCTCTCCACTCTTCCACCCACTTTGTTCCTAACTGTCATTAACCTCTAGGAAATGTCCTCTTTGTTGGTTATTACTGTTTAATTATACTGTATAGTTATGTCATCACATCTGTGAAATACAACCTCCCATAACAACACAGCTGTGGAATATGATACTCCTGCCCAGCAGTAAAATCCTGGTTACAGCAGAGAATCCACACACACCACACTGATGGAGGAAGTGATACAAAGCTTTTCAAAAGCCCTTGATTTTGAGTAGGGCTGTTGAGACAGGAGGTAAGTACAGCTTCATGAAAGGTCTCGAACTCCCCCTCTTTCCTCTCTTGCCACCCCTCCTGACAAGATCTTCCATACATCAGGAATTACTTCTAAAATTTAGAAAACTTAGAAAAGAGAAGTTCTACACAGAAATAGAAAAGTGAGAAGGAACCTCAGAAAACAGAATTTATGAGCTCATCATCTATTTTTTTACTAATAGTATGAACTACAACTGAAAGACACTTTTTCCTGGAACCCTCTGCTTCCATTCATGATCTCATGATGCACAAGCATTTCCTCTGCTTGCAAAGTAACAGCAGCAGTGACTGCAGTGGTCCAAACAAAACAGCTCTTTGCACATTTCTGCCATCCTTTACAGGTGTGAGGGGAAAAGGGAGGACAACCACTCAAACAACCGGTTTTTAGAATATTACCAGCAAAAGCTGCCCACATCACAAGGACCTCTCTCTAAAACGCTGGATGGAATGATCACTAATTCCTGAAATTTAACATGAACTGTACATTCTGCTGGTACACGGAAAAGGTGTGGCTGTGTCAGGAGTGTTACCATAATATGCAGAAAACATTGTGTGAAATCTGTGTACTACAACCTGTCCTCACTTTGTCCTCCTTCTGACAACATTAGCTGGCTGTAAGCACACAGGCTTCTCTACAGGAAAGAAATGGCACTTTATGTTTACTGGGGAGAGTTTTGTGTGTGTGTGTGTGTGGAGAGGGTGACTGAGAGAGAATTGCCTGATTTTTCAAGAGCAGAGATAATGAGATAACAGCAGACAGTTTCAAGCCTCAATCAAGACTCTGTATGCTAAACTTCAACAAGATTTTATTTTTCCTGGTCTGAGTTACAAACCCTTGACTGGCCAGCAAGGAGTTGTTTACCTGATAGAAGCAAGGGAGCAAATTCCTTTAGATTGATGCAAAACATTTTCCTACTCTGGAAGTCAGAAAGGGAGGAGCACCAAGTTTATTTATGTAGCTCAACAGCAGCCAAGCTATGAGGATGCCTTATTGTGTAAAGTTCAGAAGTGTACATTAAACTCCTCCCTTTAAACCAATGCAGGAGGAAAGTTGCTGTTCCCACTCCAGGAGTCAGGAGCAAAGGGGAGAGAAATAAACAACGAGGTTGCTGTTTGACATAGTTTTCTGTCACAATGCTTATGATTAACCAAGTGAAGAAACAGAATGACAGGGAGCAGAGAGCTTGCACAGATACCAGAGGGAATGACAACAGAAGCGCCCAGGGCTTCAGGTGGTCTTGTTTTACAAAGCCAGATTAATTAACCAGACACTAAAGGACATCTCTTTTAGAAAATGAAACACGTTAGAAACCAAAACGCCTCAGAGAGTGAGCAGCTAGGGAGCTATAACTAAATTACTAAGTACAAAATGAAGCAGCCTGCAGAGGAAATGAGTAATTAAAAAACCCTCCCCTGAGCGACAGGCTGGCGAGAGAGGGATAACTCCAGGACCCTGGTGCTGGAGGTAAACAGTACCAAAGCCAAAACGTGACAGATGAAAACAGATGTTTTATACAAACAACAACCCCAATCTCCTGCCTTTACAGCACACTCAGGGATGGCATTAGGCACAGTCAGTCTGGAACAACCTGAGGAGATGCACACAGGAATTACATCACCCACCACTATCACGCTGCTGCCCTGGGGTGAAGCACTGCAGTCGCTGGACAGTACTCAGCAGCTATAAACAATGTTTTCAGAGGAAGAAATAGATTAGCATCAACCTCGTTCTTCTTTCTGCAAGAGAATTTAACAGAGCACAGACCCTGGCAGCACAGCAAACCTTTCTGCACCCCTCTCCCCTTCCATAAGGAAGCAAAGACACCCTTGGGCACCTGCTGTCCTGGTGAGCAGCATCACCCCCAGCCTGACCTGACTCCTTTTTTTCTGCTGCTCCACAGAGACACCAAGAACAACACCTAACTTGCCAACCCTTAAGTAAGCAATTCTGGCAAAGTGGTTTCCAACTTTTTCCGCTAGATCTTTTCCAAAGAAGACAAGGTCTTGGGTGTAGCAAGTTTTAGCCCACTGAGAGTCCTTCCTTCTTCTCTTTCTGAAACCTTTAAGAGCCACTAGTTGAACATGAGTCTGTCTGCAGGCAAGCATGGAGGATGATGATGACCATGGGGGACATCCTGCAGTGAGGGGCTTACACTTCTTCACACTTTTTCCCCAGACATGGCTCTCTCAGAGGGAGCAGCCCCAGTCCCAGTGAACATCAACCTCTTTCTCAGCCACAGACGGCAGCAAGGCTGGGAAGGTGAGGACATCCCATGTTGATGCCGAGAACCTCATCAGGCAGATGTCACTCAACACCACCTCGTGCCCTCTACCAGGTGAATGTTCCTCACCCACTGTGACCAACTTCAAGTGAGGGGACCTTCACTGTCTCCTAATGCTCTCTGTGAGCAGGGGGATGCACCATCGCTATCTCAAGCCCTCCAACTTCTTCAAAGGCAGACGCTCACCATCCCGTAAGACCTCTGGTGGGCAGGGGGACCCTTCACCCCTGTTTCCTCCATCAGCTGTGGCCCCTCACCATCACCTCAGGCCCTTCTGGCAGACACACATCCCCTGCATGGGACACGGGCAGCTCACCGCCTGCTCCGTGGGCGAGGGACCTCTCACCGTCCCCTCCTCGAAGGAGCCCCCGCTCCGCCCAGCCCCACGTCCCCTCCCCGGGACAGAGGGTCCCTCTCCGCCCCCTGGGGCCGTTCCTGCCCTGCGGAGCGAGCCCGGCCCCGCCGCCCCCGGCCCCCGGCACTCACTGCGGCGGGAGCTGCAGGGCCGGGCCGCCGCGGCGCTGGAAGGCGCCGTCCACGAAGACGCCGTTCTTGCCGAGGCAGCGCAGGTAGAAGTGCGGCTCCTGGAAGCTGAGCTGCAGGTGCCGCCGCGAGATGAAGCTGGAGTGCCCCATGTTGACGTCCACCGAGCCCTGCGAGGAGTTGCGGCCTATGGTGACGGCCGGCTGCCGCATGAGGAACTCGAACTCGCGGCCCTGCAGCCGCGCCAGCACCGGCCCGGTGCAGGCGGCGGGCGGCGCGGCCGGGGGCGGCGGCCCGGGAGGGGGCGCGGCGGCGGGGCTGCAGGGCGCCGAGCGCAGCGCCAGCAGAGCCCGCGCCCCGCTACTGTCCTCCCCGACTTCGGCCATGTTCCCCGGCAGCGAGCGAGCCAGCGTGCCGGCCTCCGGGGCGGGGCCGGCGGGGCGGGGATGGCGGGGACGCGGGGCGGGGCGGGAGCCGCGCCGGCCGCCGCCTCCCCCGGCAGCTCCGCCGGGCGCGGCCGCCCCGCCGCGCTCCGGGGCGCGGGGCGGGGGCGGCAACGGCGGGCGCGCGGCGCCGCCTGCGGGCCAGGGCGGGCAGCGCAGCGCGGGCAGGTGTGAGGGAGCGGCCCCGGCCCGGCGATGCCGGCGGTTAAACCGCTCTGTGCCGGCCCCGGGGCCGCCGCGCCGCACAAACACCCCCCGAGCCGCGGGGGTGCCCCCGCCGCAAATCAGTCGGCTGTGGGCTTTCTGTGGGCGCGGGCAGGTCCATGCCACGGCACGGTTCTGGTCACTGACGTGGGCTCGCTTCAGCGGCCCTTTGCTGCCTCTCCATGGAATCATAGAATGGTTTGGGTTTGTGGGACTTTAAAGATCACCCAGTTCCTGCCCCTGCCATGGCAAGGACACCTTCCACTCTGCCAGGTTGCTCTAAGCCCCATCCAGCCTGGCCTTGGACACTTCCAGGGATGGGGCAGCCACAGCTTCTCTGGGCACCCTGTGCCAGGGCCTCCCCACTCTCACAGGGAAGAATTTCCTCCCAATATTTCACATAAATTTCCACTCTTTCATTTTGTACCTATTACTCCTTGTCCTATCCCTGCAGCTCCTACCAAAGAGGCTCTCTCCAAATCACCTCATAAACAACTCCCTGTGCTGGAGAGATGCCCCAAGCCCAAACCAACCTGCTCCAGGCATTCTGTGGGGCAGGAGCACATTCATCCTCTGGCTGGGGTCTGGTGTCTGACATGACCTGGGTTCAATGGCCTTCTGCTGCCTCTCTATGGAATTATGGAATTTTGGCTTGGAAGAGACACTAAAGCTCATCTGGTTCCATACCCCTGCTGTGGGTAAGGACACCTTCCACTAGATCAGGTTCCTAGGGGGCTCCTAGCCCCATCCAACCTCACCTTGAACACTTCCTTAATAACCCTGGACTATTTGCTGAGGCTTGCTGAAAGGGGAGATTCATCCCACACCCACAAAGGTGTGAGGGTTAAAGCACCTTAATGTCCTTTTGAAGAGTTTATACATATAGATATATACACTCATATATGAATGTATATAATCATATAGTGTTTTTATATAGATTTATACTCAGAAGGTTTTTCATTATAAGGGACTGTAGGTCGTTTAGCTTGCATTACAGCATTTCTTGAAATTGCTTTTTATATTTCTGTATGATTCTGCATTATATTTCTATCTATAAATATATTAATGATAAAGGTCATGTTCTGTGCCACAACAGCATATATTTGGCTCATGTATAATCTGTGCTATACTTACATATCCATATATACATATATCCAGATTAAACAAAAAATGTTTCTGTATAGGCGAGCTGGTGATACTTTGCAGAATCCTGAATAGTTAAATAATCACAAAATACAATGAATTTGAGAATTTGGGAGAGGGAGCAGCTGTAGTTTTGTATTGCTTCAGCTTGTGTGGGGAATGTGTCAGCTCATAGCAAGGCTGCTCAACAGTTTCGAGGAGACGGGGGAAAAAAATCCCATAACTGGTCAAAAGTGCAGAGCAAATTTCAGCGATGAAAACTGTAATTAAACGAGCTGGAATCGGTCCAGGACCACAAGGTTAACATCCCTCTTCCTGGAACATCTTCCCTGAGATGTTTAATGACTGCTGAGCAGTCGGGACCTGCATTAGACATCTCACCCGAGACACTGTCTTCAGTGAGTGCTCTTTGCCTCTGCAGTTCAATACCAACCGAGGGGAAGAGAGGAAAGCACAAAACACCAATGCCACTTCCTCCACACCAGTGGCAGCTCCGCAGCGAGACTCAGCCGAGCTGGGCACAGCACAGGGTCGCAGGAGAGGGAGGAAAAGCATCCACAGAGGGGGCATGGGGAAGGAGGGAGGTGGTCTGAGCTGAGATCTGAGCTCCTCTCCTGCCCCAAACTGCTTAGCATCAGCAAACGCTTGTGGCCAAAAAACAAAATGTGGCCGTCAAATAGAGCCAGAGTCACATGCTGCCTAACAAGAGCTGGCTCAGGCTTTTACTCCATCCACCCTTGGCTAAGTGTGCTGTTACCTGAGTGTAAAGGTGGACCCAAGCTGGTAGGCAGGTGAGCAAGCAGGGTAAGACCTTGTATCAGAGCAGCCTGACCTGGCAAAAAAAAAAAAAAAAAAAAAAAAAAAAAAAAAAAAAAAAAAAAAAAGCAGTGCTAGAGATTTTAGTTCATGCCTAAAGCTTTTCTAAATCCCACATCTGACCAGAAGGACCCCGAAAGGACCAGGAATAGGGTGAGGCTGTTACCAGATGTTGCCAGTAACTGTTTCTAGAGCTGCCTGAGAAAACACATTGTGGGCAGGCTGGGTCAGGGCAGGAGCCAACTCCCCATGGGCAGGAGCAGGGCCCTGGTTCCAAACACAGGAGGTGCAGGGAAGCCCCGTGTGGCCCTCTGATGTGGGGCCAAGAGACGTGTCACTGCAGGCCTGGGTCCTGTTACTGCTCCCACATTCGATACAGGCTACAGATTTCTGCAGCTCCAGTTAGGGAATAACCCAAGGGCTGACACGTGAGGCTGGCTGGGAAGATCCTTGCCCTGCTCAAAGCTCCCCAGCTGCTCAGGACAGAGCTGATGCGGCATCGCTGCTCCAGGGCTGTGGAACTGGTGATGTCAATGGGCACGTCCACACGTGTCACGGTCATCTGCAGCCACTGGGACACTCCAGCCACACCAATTGACGAGATTTTTTTCTAACAAGTCTTCCATTCTGCTTCTGAGAAATTTCTTCTGAGTGGCATTTGCTGCTTAAGCCAGCACTACTGCTGAGATAAATCCCAGCTTCATGCACAACATGATCAAGTGGTGTACAGAAACAGGATTCCTCTGAGCTGCCTGGTGGGTTGTGCTTAGCACCGTGTCTCAGCAGCCCATCTGCCTGCGGCACCCTTTCCCTAAGCTTCTAACAGAAGGCTCTGCTGGCAGCCTGCAACGCTCTGCTCAGCTCTAATCTGCCCTGCAACAGCATCAAACCAAGGGCCCTTCAGCCACGGCAACGCCTTGTGCTCCTCCAGTCAGCTAATCCTGCTTGAAGTCAAGCCGGCTGCCCCGGTGTAAATGCCTGATGTAAACGCACTCAAGATTGTTTGAATTAAGTTTATCTCGTCCTGCATGGCTGGACTTTTTAGTTGTTCCTTTTCCTCTGCAGGGTTTTAGATGGCTGTGTCAGCAGATGTGGCCATACTTCTTAACTCCATGAGTTGCCTACCAAAATATTTGGATGGCCAGGAGATGCCTGCCAGGTTTCAAGAGGTGTGAGGAGCCGAGCACAGTCCTTGTGCCACCTGAGATGTGGATGTGGGAATGCACCTTGGCCATCCCTGGCCATCCAAACTGTCCTGCTCCAGCCAGAACTGTGCTCAGGCACTACCATGGGGTGACACTAACACAAGCACATGCAGAAATAATCCTCCTGGCACTTTGTAGAGATGCCTTTGGCCATTTTGAGATGCTGCCCTGCCTCATCTCTCTGTGCAACAGGACAACCTGAACTGGGAGGAGAAATCAAACATTCAAACAAAGCAGCTGTGAGAGCAAAAATATCTGGGATGGAGTCAGGGTTACTCAGAGAGTGGTGTGAAACCCAAATGTCCTTTGTCAAATATTTGTTTGGCTGTGTGTCATTGCTGACTGTCTCAATACAGCAAGAATATGTTTCATGCTATCAGTTGTGGGCAATTGAATGTAATGGGTTGTTATGGTCACCCAGATACCACTGCATTGGGCAAACACAAATCTTGCAAAAACAGTGATAAAAGGGCACATTTCTGCTTTTATCTGCTGGATGGTGTCTGCTTAGAAACACTGAGTTTCTAGAAGTGAAATGCTGCATTTCTATAGCATTTCACATGGCTGTTGCTCACTGTTCCGATGCATGAGACTCAATACATATTTATCAACCCCCAATTCAGCAAGGAATCTGCTTGGCTTCAGCACTGCAGGAAATCTGTTCTACCCCCAGACCAAAGCATCATTGAAAAGCAGCTTGGACAGAAAGGAATGATGAGAGCTGTGCACTGGGCGTGAGCCACTTGATGTATTTACCCAGCAGCCAGACAACACATTGATGCTCACAATGAAAGGCAGCCTAATGTGTGCAGCCCTGACCTGGGAAGGAGGAGGAGAAGAGTGAAGGAAAGCAATTACTCTAAGGAAAAGACAGTCTGCTGTCTCTGTGCCAGCCCAGTCCAGCATTTCTCCTGAGCACGGTGCCAATCTCATGGGGTTAATGGCCATAAGGCTTTCACTGATGTAAGTTTGCATCATTAGCAAGCAAGCAGCACCTGCATCGCACAAACACTTTGATAAAATACAAAAGAAGAGGGCAGTGTTCCCTCAAATTCCAGCCAATCTCTCTGCAGCACTTTTTCCTTTCCCTTCTCTCAGCCCTCAAGTAGGTTTTAAATGCTGTTGTGGTTTTTGTCCAAACTGATTTGAAGCAGTGTAAGTGATGAGCAATGTGCCCTGGATCTGTGGAGCTACTTTCCCCTGCACACCTGAGCTCAGGAGCAGGCTCACTTTTCTCTCCAGCTGGGTGGGTTTTAATTCTGCTTTGTGTCTCAGGGAAATCACCGTGATATGGCACAGGAACAAAAAGAGGTTTGCACTTTTACATGTCTAGTAGGACTTTCTTCTTAACCAAGCAGCTGCAAGAAGTTAAATAAAATTCATTGTTTTGAAATATATTCAGGCACATCACAGTATCTGTCTCTCACACACACACACACACACACACACACACTCTTGCATGGTGTCTAACTCAGCCTCCCATGGGATTTCTACCTGTTTTCTCAATTCTGTTGCAGCATCTGTGCTTTTAACTTGATCCTTATATTTCTCAGTGATGACCCTCGTGCCTGATCTGGGACAACCACGTAAATGTCCCTGCCTGCCAAAACTGCATCCATGGCATGGCTGGGAGGACACATGCAAGGCTTGCAGTGGCATTGAGGATGTGAGCTGGCATTGAGGGTTTGGGGAGAACAGTAGCACCCTAATCCCATCTGTGATACCCATAAATACCTTCCCTCTGTCCAAACAACTTTACAGATCTTTCACAGTGGCTCTGAGCCAGGTTTTAATCCACATGGCCTGATAAGAAAGGGCTGGCCTGTGGAGGAGGTGATCCACTGATAGAGGAATTCTTCCTTCTTCAAAAAGTTGAAGAAAACAACATCAGTGAGTAAGAAATATCGTGGGAGCACTCACAGTCCTGAAAGCTCACAAAGGACACAAACCCTCCATTTTCTCCCCTAATGCCAATAGGTTGCTAAGCTGAGGGGAGCAGGATCAGAGAGAGAAAAAGGCAGGCAAACATTGCCCTGTAGTGAGGGGGCACTGCTTAAACCCTGTTCATCAAGGCTGCCTCCTGCAAGGTGCTGCGTGCCCTGTGCTGGGTGCTGAACAGCAGCCCTGGTGCCTGCAGAGGTAGGGCTAAATGAGATGCTGGGTCTGTTAGCTCCCTCCCAAGAGCAGCACAGCCTGCAGAGACTGTGCTTTCTATAGTAATGAAATTTTTTTCATTTTTAAATCAGCTGTGATCCTGTTTACTGTAAACTCCAGCATGCTCGAAATGTTTCTGTCACAGTTTATTTAGGCTTCAGAGAGATTTTTTTTGAATCACACTTATCAAGAATATATTTTCACAGCAAGCTCTCTGAAATACAGTAAGGACCTAGGAACATCTGATGCCCAGACTCTGCCATTCCCTAAGATATTATATGATCTGCTCATTCCCCATGCAGAAATGCTGTCACTTTTGTACAATCCAAGCCAGTGCCTGTCTGATGCATGATACCTCACTTTGGAAGGCCTTGAACAAGACTATTTGTTGTCAAGATACTTTTACAAAAGCAATACAATTTCATGGGTTGTAGTTAAAATAATTCATACAGTGTGCTGAAATAATTCTCTGTGTGCTTTGAGCTTTAAACCTGCTTATCTAACTTAACTTTCATTTTGGCTTGAAACTTGGACCAGGGTGGAATGCACAACACAAGCCAGGTCTGAATTATTTGCTTTAGTTTTCTGAATGATCTCATTTTCTCACTATCCATAGATATGAACAGAGGGAAAAAAAACCCACCACATACTTTTCAACAGCTGAAAACAACTGAACCAGTAAGTATAATACCTGATACCAAACACAAAGCATTTCAGCCCAAAAGGAATATGGCTTTGGACTTTTATGAGCCACTGCAGCATATAGTGCCTGTCACTGCTGAAAACAAGCTCCATGCATTGTCTGGAGGTTTGGAAGCAACCGATCTTAAATATCTTGCTTTACAAGCTGCCTGAGAAGCAATAAGAGACAGAAAAGCTACAAAATTTGCCCTGTATTTTAATAAAACATTTAAACAAAAGGCACAGGATGTGTGTGTTTGCTGTCCCAAATCCTAGATCATGATCCACACCTATGATGATGTATCTATCGTGAGGTGCAGCCAGTGTAATGTGCTGCCAAAACCACAGTGGTCACGCCTGATCCCAGCATCCTTCCCCTATTTTCACAGGCATAAATCACACAGAGAAGGTCAGGGCAGTCTGGAATCAGTTCCAAAGGCAGCATATTGTGTGTGTAAATGGCCTCTTTGCTACCTCACCTCTATGCCATGACCCAGCAGCCCGGACTCTGCATTATCCCAGCCTTTGGAAATGGTTGCGTGCAGGTGCTTCTTCAGCAAATCCCCCCCACCAAAATAAACAGCCTCCCTTTCTCTTTTAATCAGCTATCACCTATTAACCTGCTTGATACCAAAAGTTTCCCTTCCAAGTACAAAAAAACCCCACCAAGCCATGCCAGGAAAATAAGGAAAAATAAGGAGCCTTTCTCACCCTGTTCAAGGCTCCTTGCCTGGAGCATCCCAGGGATGCATGTACACCATGAACACTCTTTTGGATGGATTAAAACATAAGGAGTAATGATGTAGTGGCTGGTGTTCATGTGGCTCTGTTTTTTCTCAAGTAAGAGACAGGGGACCAAGGGTAGAGGGGAAGAGTCCAGTGCCCAAGGACAACCAAAGTGTCCAGGATCCATGTGGGAACAGGCCTGGACTTCAGCCTCTGTGTAGCATCCTAGCAGAGGAAATTTGAGTTGCTGTGATCTATTCTTAGCTTTGGCTGTCAACATGGGTTATCCTTGAAGTAGGGACTAGCAAAGGCACTTGTAAACCATAATTGCTTTCAATGGGACCTGAGCATCTTTTGGGATCACTGGAGCCTCTCAGTAGGGAGCAGATGCTGCAGGAGGGACTCTCCTAAAATATCCTGCTGTTCTGCAGACACCTCTAAAGCACTGACAAACCCAGCTTCTGTTTATAGTTCCAGCATTAATGATGGTTCCCAGTAAAATCCTGGATTAAGTGTGAAACTCTCCTTTTCCCATTCTGTGCTCCCCTTTCTGGTTGGTTGCATTCATTAGGTGTGTTAGTAACTTAAGGACATTTGATGTAAGTGCTGGGAAACCCTGGATTTACAACAATCAGGCATCACTTTCAGGGCCCACTGTCACCCTTAGAAAAGCATCTGCTATAAACAGTTTAACTTACATTACTAATAATACCATACTGTATTAAAAGTGAAAGGATTTTTAAAATCCAATTTACTTGTCCTTCAGCTTGGCCAGTGAAAGGAATCAATGAGATTCTTTCAAGTGTCTCACTTCAGTTTGGAGCACTTTTCACTCACAAGTTCCCTCATGCTGATGAACTTGCTTTACAGGAAGAAGAGGTCATGTTTACCTGCTTAAAAACTCCACCTGTGCACCCTGGAATTGAAAAAAAATGAAAATGTCTCCAAAAAAAGAGAGAGAATTAGGAAAGCATGAAAACATATCTATTGATTTTCTTATTACAAATACATGTTTTACAGAAATGAAACTGCTGCTGAATTTGACTGAAGGTCATTCTTCATCAACAAAATAATAATAATGTAAGAACTTAATGGCTAAATCAAATTCAGTTTATGTTAGCAAGAGATTGCCATTATGGAGTAATCTTTGATTGGATTAAGGATGTTATTTTCCTTTTTCATGGTAGGATTTTAAATCCCTAACCATTAAAAGTAACTTATAGAAAGTTTGGGTTATGGGCAAAGTTTGCATTAGCCAAACTAAAAGATAAAATAGGAACTTTGTAGCCTTCAGAAATGCTGACTCTAGCACTGACTCTAACCCCAAGGGCTCATTATGCTGGGTTTTGTGTTCGCTTTGGGCTGGAAAGGGAGAAACCATGAGAAAGTGATTTGAAACAGATTTATGGATTTTTGTACCTTCACTTTCTGTATAGCTCAGAGTGGAAATTGGGTGGATGCCAGTGGGTCTAAACTCCCTCCAGGTTCTCCAAGGCATCCTGGAACCCCAGGTCCCTTCAACCCCTTTAAATCCCAGCATCACTCACCCTGGGGCACAATCCCTGGCCATGGAGGCACCCAACATGAGGACGGTACCAACGCTGCTTGTACTGAATCCTTTCTGCCCTGTTCACCCAGAAGTTGATTTCCCTCATCATTTCTTCCTGTTAGAGGTTTGCTCAGAATCCTGCAGCAGGCACACTGGCTGGCAGCATCCATTCCCTTGGGGATGTGCTTGGTTGGAGCCTGGGCACAGCCACAGATGCCCATTTGTGCTGCCCATGGCAAGGGGACCACCCCTGGCAGCACTGGCTCCCAGGCTCTGATGCCAGACCTTATTGCTAAATGCCCAGCATGATAATTTGGGATTTTATTTTCCCCCCACCTTGCATCCTGGCTGTAATAAACTGGAGTGATACTGTCTCAGGCTTCCTCCGTGCTTCTCCTGAAGCTTCTATCTAAAATTCAGCATTAGCAAAATGTGCCTCTGGAATAAGGCCTCATAAAATATTGTTAGGATTGCTAGGCAACCCGGAGGCACGTTGGGAGCTGAAAGGAGCCTTAAGTGGGCGTAGCGAGCCTGAGCTGGAGTCTCAGATGAAAAAGAGAGGGTATTCTTTGTGTCTCCATGCTGACAACACTTTGCCTTTGATTTTCTCTTGGAAAGAGGTTGAGATAGACTGCTTCCAAATGCACAGAGGTACATATCTGTGTAATTGTTGCTGCGGTGGCCTCTAACCTCAGATTAATCAGCTGGATAAGAAATGCACCTATCCAGGGCTTTTCAATAGCAATAAAAGTAAAATGAAGTTTTTATGGCCATGAAAATACCCATATTCCAGCTGCTTGCATCTTCCAAGGGCTCATTTTGTGAGAAAGAGAGGCCGTGCTCAATAAGAACTTGTTTTATGAGGCCACTGAGGCGTTACCTCAAGCCCTGCGCATGCTGCAGTGGTGCTTAATGCAAACCGACTCTGGAAGGAAGGGAAACAAATAAGCACACAATTTATTGGCAGGGTCTAGCACAAGTAATCGGCTATTTGCAGATACACACACAGGAATTAAAGGAAAATTGAACTGGGCTTGCAAGAACTTTGGGAGGAATTCCTGTGGGTGTAGATAGCTGGGGGTTACTGCTGTTTTTGTTAGCTTAGAGGCTAAAGGGACTTTCTGGTTTAGCCCTTCCTGCATTCACCTGGAGAGCAGGAGATGCTGCTCCCACAATCTATTTCTCATCTCTCCAGGAGCACCTTGGCTTGCCCAAAGGCCTTTAGCCAAGCAGGCTCCAGTCCTTCCTTGGGCACATCTGCTTTGCTTCCACCCCAAGCCAAACCTCCAGCAGGCAGCACCATGCTGCACTTTCCTTAGAGGAAACCCTGGAAAAGCACACACGCACTTGGCCAGCAAACACAGCACTCAGGTGCTGAAGCCGTCCTTGTGTCTGGCTTTTGCTCCTTCCATCCAGCATTGCCAAAGGCAGATCCTGGCAGCAGGTCCTGCAGGAGGTGGATGTGCCTCTGCTGAGAACAGCTGTCTGTGCCAGAGGCCAGCCTTCCAGCCACGCTGAGTGTGCAATTTGTTTCCCAGGGCTTGATTTAGCACATCATTTTCTGTTAAAACAGCCAGTGGCCAAGCTAACACATCTGTCTGCTCAGAGTCTGTCTGGCTCCTCCACAGGAAGGGCTGCTCCTACCAAATCCTTTCCAGAGGTTACAAACGGCTCCCCCTCCATCTCCAGTGCTCTTGGGTGACTGAAATCCCTCATTCAGACACTCACAAATCCCACCCTGCTTTCCTCCTGTGCTGACACAGGGCTTTGTCTGCCCCATTACTGGTGCAACACATTTCATCAGCACAAATGGGGGCACTGAAAATTCGTGGTGAGAGCAGATGATGATTTTTACTCATCCTTTGTCAATGAAAACATTCCTCAAACATCCAACACACCTAGATATTCCCATACAACATAGAAAGGGACTGTTATATGGTAGATATACATTTCCCAAGACCATTAATAAATCTTCCCGTGAGGCTGTTGTTGGGATAAGGCATCATGGACATATTTAAAAGATGTGTAGATGTGTGACTTAGGGATGTGGTTCAGTGGTGAGCCTGGCAGTGCTGGATTAATGATTGAACTCAATGATCCTAAAGGTCTTTTTCAACTTAAATAATTCTACAATTCTACAACCTTTTCTGTTGGAAGCTGCTCTTGAGCTTGATCTTGCAAAACACATGAGAACAAACCTCAGATTTCCACAATATTATAAGGTTTCTTATGTAACTACAGGTAGCATAGATATAACTACACCCTTTATTTCTCATGTCCTTTTCTAGCCAGATTTAGGTCAGGAAAGAAGTCTGTGAGGTGTTTATTCATTCCTGGCAGTGAACTGGGTGATTTTTCTGCTCTGTTAACATTGCAGGTCTCATGATACATATTGACCCAGGCCAGAGCACTTGGCACTGCCACACTCTGCCCCTCCAGCCACAGGATGCTGGTGAGTCACGAGGAGCACAGTGGGATTTCTCCTGCGATCTCCTTTTCCTTCCCCAGTCTCACAGGTCAGTTTTGGAGGCACATGAAATTGGGCCAAACCTGGGCTTTCTCTTAGTTTTCTCAGCAAAGCTCCCTCTTCACAGTGAGCCAGAGATGGGCTGGTCCTCACCATTATTCTAGCAGTTATTTTAATAAAAAAAGGTGGCAGCTGGAAGTCTAAGAAGGATGGGAGCCAGGCACCTTAAGAAATTATAATTGCAGACTTGGAGCAGTGCTAAGAGTTAACAGAGAGATGTTTAATCCAATTCTCAGCTTCTATTTTAGGATCCTTTTAACTTTCAAAATCAAAAAAAAAAAGGAAGAGGGGAGGGGAAGAAAAAAATAATCTCCATCACAGTGCAATTTCTTAAGCTTGTTCACAGCCCAAAGGTGAATTTTTGTTCATGTGAGGAGTCTGAAGAAAATCCATTCAGCTGTTTCAGAGGTTTCAGAGCATGAAAGCAACATCTGGTTCAAAAATCAAAAATAAAGAGAAATTCCCTTTGCTCATCAGAGTCAAAATGGGTTTTGGTTTCACACCTCTGATTTGGTGTATCTTGAGCTGTCCCCTGGAGAAAGGTAGCCATTTCTGCATTGATTTGAAGGGGATGGAATTGCCTTGCAAACCCCACAAAAATTATGGTCAGCCAGACGGGAGGGCAGGTGGTACTCACACCTCCACTCCCATCCAGTCCAACACAACATGGGCCATGGCCCCTAAATTGCCAATTTAATTCACGGCAGGAAGATCTCCCACAGCCTGCTGCCTCCTTTGGGGTTATTTTTTTGGGTCGTGGTGTGATTTTTGGAGCGTGGTTTGCTGTGCTCTGCGCTGCGCTATAGATGGCACTGCAGGATGGAAATTGCAGCCTCTTTGCTCTGGAATAACAACCCTGGGCTTTGGTGGCTCCTGCAGCTTGTCCCGGCGGAGGAAACCAACTCAGATCGTTAATTTCTACAGCTCTGCCTGCAAATATCACTCCGTTTTTTACCTGGCTATTAATAACAACACAAACATGACCCCAGAATAGAGAGCAAGTGTGACAAGGAAGCTCTCTGTAAATTAAAAAGCCACACAAAAGCTCAAAATCCACTGGCAAATTTAGCCATCCTGTTGCAACACAGGAATACTTTGCATTTCAAAGGATGCAGGCAGTTGATTTCTCTGTACATCACGTCTATGATAAGACCCTGACTGTACTGAAGTTCTGCTGCTGTAAATGAAAGCACAAACTTTCTCTCATCCCATCAGTATTTATAAGGACACTAAAGTCTACCCAAATCTAACCATGTGCAGCAATTTTTTCTGCTCTCTTTGTAGAGTTCCCTGGAGTTCTGGGACTAAAAGTAAGAAAAGAAGCAAAATCCAACTCAGGTCTGCAGAAGGAGATGCCATGCTGGCAGGAATAGGGATGCTACAGAGGAGATCAGGATGGGAAGTGAAGAATATCATAAGCAATTACAGCAAAATGCTTTTGGAAAATCCCTCCAGGTACCCAGGTGCATCTGTCGATGCTTAAACACCTTCAGAAATCTGGCCACCAGCCTGCTGCTCCAGATGTTAAAAAACCTCCAGCAATCAGAGATGAGTAAAAGGTGTGAGAAAGACAAATTCCTTTTGCTATTGGCAAAAAGAAAGAAAAACACAACTATTTTAAGGATTTGTGTGGAGAAAACTGCAGACAATAAATACCAGAAGTTGTCCTTGTCTTCCTTTGGAAAATGATGCTGGAGGAGGATTAGGTACCTGCAGAACTTTGTTGTTTCATTCCAATGAACTATCTAAGAGCTCCCATCCACCTGGGCCATCCCAGGACTGGATGATGAGCCACTGCAGCTCTCTCTGTCAAGGAGCTGTGCAGCAATTCTCTCTTACAGGAGTTTCATGTGGTCTTACACATCAAGAGGATTCAAATGACAAGAATGAAGGGCAGTAGGCAACCTCATGGTTTGAGATTCTGATGAAATGATGTCCTGGTACATCCATCAGACTGTTCTGCTGTCAAGAGAACTCCCAACTCTGGAAGATGAGTGTGTTTTTCTTTTACAGTGTTGGGGAAAAAAAAAAGCAGGAAAAGAAGAAAAGCAGCTGTTCTCAAGTCTAACTACTACACAAATGTAACTTTGAGATGAGAGACAGCCTGATACATGAGATGAGGGCACAAGTGCACCCAGCTCTGTCTGAAGGCACGGGAGTGGGGTGAAGCCTGCACTGTGTGCAAGCAGACCTGGGGCTCTGCAGAGCACAGCAGGAGGGACAAGACGAAAGACTGAAGGAAGATTCATTCCTTGCCAGCAGCATATGTAGACTTTGTGTGCCAATCCCTGTGCATTCATCTCAGAGAAGCAGATGCAGACGTGAGTGAGAGGGAGCAAAGTGTAAATCTGAGCCTGCATGGCAGGAAGGACCACGGTGAGGATATTCGCTAAGCACAGGGCTGGGGGGATGTAGGGATGCAAATGCTGATGTTGCCCAGGCAACACTCACTTTTGCAAGGCACCCCTTTGTCTCTCCTGATTTTTAAGTGTGGTTCTCACTCTAAAATGCAGATTCTCCAAGCTGTTAATAAGACTTATTATCTCCTAATGCTCTTCCCCTGTTTCCTTTCGAGGCTGTTTGCAGCAGCACTGCTTGTGACTGAGTAACAGGAAATTAGGAGCAGCTCCACAGCTGTGACTGCACAGGATGGGAGAGGAGATCTCTGGAGAGAGGCAGAAGCAAGAATTGGTGCTGGGGGGGGGGTGGGTGCAAGACACCCTGAGCTGCATTTCCCACCCCACTGGGCAAACTGTGGCTGTGGAGCCAGCAGGATTTAGGGGGAGGATGAGCCTTTACCAAAAGCCTTCAGTTTATCCTTCATAAAGTCTTTCTTCCAACTTTCAGAGCCCTGATAAAGTTGCACATGGTCTCGCTGCTATTGCTCTGTGCTGACTGCAAGGTTTCATGCCCAGAGCACAAGATTTAATGCTGCACTATCCCCAGCCTACATTTGTGTGCAGTGGCCAGCATTTCCTCCCTCCAGAGTGCTTTCAAAACTCAGGGCTGACATCTCCCAGGAAGCACTGGGGACAGTCAGTGTTTTCCCACCGTGTCTCATGCCCCAGGACACTGTACTCTGGTTTGCACTAATTATGAGATGCTGATCCATTATTATGGAGCAAAACTGCCAAGTGATGGAAAAAAAGAGCACAACAAAAACTGGTGGAGTGGTAAGCTTGAAGTGAGGTGGAAATAATATCTGCTCTATATGGGAGGCCTGGATTTGCTAATTGGACATGGCTAAGGTCAGTAAGGTGGAGTGAGGAGAGCAAGACATTGTGAGGGGGATGAAACTACCCTTCCTGATGAAGGGGCAGGCAGGAGATTCATGGGATAAATTGTATTTCTGCACCTTCCAACCAGAAAACAGGACTCAAACACAGTGAGAGAGGAATGACAGAAGTAAGAAACCTCATCCCCAAGTGTGGAGGTGGCACAGGAAGAAGAGGAGCAGCTGGAAAGATGTATTTGCATTTGGAGTGGGGATGGATTAAGGCAGAGCAAAGGCAGGAGCTTTGCTGCCTTGTGAAAGGCCCCCAGATTTCTTCTTCACCCCAGCCTGGGTGGCTGCCACAACCCCACAAGTGCAACAGCCCCTCCAGGCAACGTGACCTGCCCTGTGTGGGGGACAGAGCTGAGAGCAGCCAAGTTGTTTTCATTGCTACGTAGCATTTGGTCGCCCTATTTTGCTGCTTTCTCTTTGATGCAATGAGCCTGTGGGGAATAAAGCTCAGTGGGAGATTGCTTACGTGGTTTCTAACCCATTAGTTTCTTTTATTGGCAGTTGCCTCAATAAAAAAAGAAGAAGAAGAAGAAAATCAAGGAAAAGTAGTTCAAGGTGTGAAAAATTCACATGGCAGAAAAATATATAAAAAGTTATTGGCTCTGTCCCCCTTGGCTCCAGCCTCAATCTTATCACCATGCTGTGCATTTATCCTTCTATTGTTACACATAATGACAGGGAAATTCTAGCAAGTTCTATGCAAAAAGCCAGCCTGCTCCTCTCCCCTCCACAACAAGAAACTGTCCTGGCTTGAGCTCACATCGTTGGCATCTGATTTCAGCCTAGCAGGGTGTTTCAATACCAATAAACATCTTGTTTTCATGTGAACAGCCGCTTCAGCTACATTCTTTCCCATCTTTTGTGAGCATCAAAGGCTCCGTGTAAAACTTTTTATTGATCACATAAATAGCAGCTCTGCTTCCCTACAGGCCCCGTCTCCACCAAGTGTTTTGATATCTGGAGAATGAAAGGGTTCAATAGAAAACTGATTCCCTCGGCTTTCTGGGACTCTGAACACAGAGCTGCTGGTTTCTGCTCTCCTTGGCAGAGCAGGGTCTGGGGAGGAGAGTGAGGGAGCAGGGAGGGAAAGGTTTGGTTTGTTCTGGCTGCGTCTGAGGCAGTTTATACGCAGACACATTTTGTCTGCAACAAAGGCAGAAGTAAAGCCACTGTGCAAAGAGCTGGGAGCGATCATTAAAGATTTAATTGGTCTGAAAGCTTCCTGAAATACTAAGGAGAGACTTAAACCACACAACGTGGAGCAGGAAGCCTCCCAGGCTGGAAAGCACGGGTGGCTTTGCTGCTTAGGGGTGCTGGTTTCGTGTACTGGGCAGTCACTTGCCCTGCTGCCATGCTAAGGAATTCCCCAGGGATGGGATGCCTTGGCCCTACCAGGGCAGTGAGGAACAGCTCCTTCACATCCCTGGAGAAGCTGTCTCATGTCTCACAAGCAGAGACTGAGACCTCTCCCTGCCTTCCTGCAAGGCACTGCTGAGATAAGGCAAAGGACTGCCCTGAAATCCAAAACACAGACGGGATCCTTCCCATCCATGTCCTGGCTGTCAGACCCATTGCACTGTCACCTTTTGTGCAAATGAAATACAAAACCTCCTCAGCTGCAGCCATGCAGAGCTCACGGGGAAGAAGATTAATGGGAGCTACCAGAGAGCCTCATCAGTCCTTGTTCAGGAATCAGAAATCCCAATCGAAGCCTCCGTGACTCATGGCTGTGTGCCGGCACAAATTCGACCTCGTTTGGATAACGAAGGTCACATCCTCTTCAGAGCCATCTCAGAAAACCTTTGTGACTGTGTGTTTATCACATCAGGCTGAAAGGACACCAGGGACTTTGCTGACCTTGCAGGTGGCAGAGTGTGACAGCCCCAAAGGCAGCTGGGCTGTGCCAGTGGCTTCTGGAAGAGCCACGGTGGCAGAGGCAGTGAGTGCCTGAAGCCCTCTGTGGCTGGAGGGGCCCAGCCCAGCCCAGCAGCCTGGGGCTGAGCCACCAGCAGGTGCCCTTGGCAGGTGTGAATGCTCCACTCCCCTCAGATGCTGCACTCTCAATTAATTTGAATAGTAATTACTTAAGATCCACATGCCTTGGGGGAAAAAAGGGTTTGAGGTGTCTGTGCTCAGCTCTTGAGGCCAAAGAACAAATTCATCTCTAACTCCTGAGGTCCCACCAGCTCCTCTGTGGTGAACCTCTGTTAAACTCTCCTTGTCCATGGAGAGGAAGATACTGAAGTATTTGCAGGCTGGAATTGGGTGGCCAGGCCAAAATGTAGCACCCATTTCACCTCAAGTACCTAATCCTGAGTATTCAGAAAACCACTTCTCAAAGCCTCACCTACAAGAGGGGATAATGGGGAGTTATAGGGTTTTTGGTTTGCTTTGCAATTAGAAATTTTGGGATTTTCAGTAGTTTTTCTTACAGGGAAAATCTGCTTGCAAACTCAAAGGTGAAACCTGTTGCCACACCAACATTTCCCCTCCTCTGCTTGTCATACAACTTTATTTGTAGGGTGGTGATAATGAGAATTCCACTGTTATTGATTTTTCTTAAAAACATATATAACTTTGAAACACTAGATATTGCATGGACTTTAGAGCAAGATAAGAAGAGGTAATTACATTCACAGTATCTCTAGCCCTTTAATTAATCTGGACAGCAAACTCTAGCTGTATTCCTAGAGCAGACTGACTACCTTTCCTGAATAGTCTCATTTTCTATGCAAATGTGGAGATACTGGAGGTAATTCAGCACCCCACAGGGATCTAATTTCTGACACTTAATTTTTATAAGAGAAAATTGTCATGACCCTGCTTGTTTGACACTGACTGCTGCACAGCTCTGTGGAATGGGCTGGAAAACAGAGAAATATCGGCTTGACTTCTGCTGAAATAGTGAGCAGTCTCCCTTTCTCAGAACAACCTTAAGATGGAGCAAAACTGTCAAGCTGTAAGAATGTACTGCAGAGGGAAAATAATAGAGATCAGAAGATGAGAGGGTTATGGCCCAGCTTCCCAGAGACCTGATTGTGGAAGAAATGTCCCTGTGCATTTGTTCTGGGGTTTGCAAAACGCTCTGAGACCCCAATTCCCCCCATCATCTCCTGGGAATGGCTCGTGGAGGGTGAGGTGCTGGAGTCAAGGCAGTGCCCTGAGCTCTGGCCTGCAGAGCATTTGGGAAATGGATTTATAGAAAATTTTCAAAGCCTGACAGAAGGCTCACATAGCATGCATTTGTATGCAAACCTAAATTTTAGTTAAGGTGTAAAACTTAGACCCACGAACAGTAATTTTACATAATTAACTCTAAACCATTTACAACATAGTATAACAAAAGCTAATAAACCAAAAAACCCCACATTATAATTAAAAATAATTAATTTCTAATTATAATAACGTAAATTGTAACATCTACATTATCTCACCCTTCTCATAAAGCTAAAAATAAAAGAAAACTTTTTAAAATACCTCTCCATTACCCCATCTTTAAGTCAGAAAAAAAACTTAGTCCAACAGAGCCCACTGCTGCCTCGCTCCTCACCCTTCGCTCTGGTGAAATCAATGGATTAAATGAGCACAAATGAGGCTGGAGCTGGCTCCTTGTGCTGGGGTGAGGCAGTGAGGAGCTGGCCCTGATACATCCAGCTGAAGCCTTGTATTGAATTGCAGCTGACAGCTCCAATAATGATAATAGATGTGGCCAAGGCTGCCTCCTATTTGGAGGAGGCCAGGTTCCTCCTCGCTGCTCTCAGGCAGCCTCACCACGCTGCCAGCTCTCGTCTCCCAGCCATTCTGAGGGGTCCAAAGGCAAACCCTGCTCCTCACATTGCCAAAGCCCAAAAGGATGACAGGCTGTGCTAGCTACCCCACACAGTCAATCCAGCTCCTCATGGGGGTCTTTGCAGGAATCCTCATGGCTCATAGCCTTGCTAGCACCCCAGGATTCACCTCTTATTTAATCTAAAATTTCCCTGGCTTGGCCTAACATGAGAAACTGTATGAGAGATGCCATAAACACATCCCACAAAGCTCTTCTCCAAGCAGAGGCTGCTGCTGCAGATCCAGCCAGCTCCCAGCCCACAGAGTCAAGGACAAGTGCCAAGGACACCAAGTGGATCCGGGGACACGGTGTGGACATGGCTCTTTCTGAACTCGCAAAACCAGGCTAAGCTAACCTAAAGCTCGGTGACACAAAGTCAAGCTACATCAACATGAAAGGCCTCAAGAAATAAATAAAAAATCATGCAAAAAACTTCAAGCATCTGGACTTCATTACGGCATTATCCATGCACACATGCTGAAAATCCCTTTGGACACTTCGCCCCTGCAGCCAGCCATGCTGAGTTAGCCGTGCCCAAGCCCTGCAGTGGGGTTTAGCAAGGCTCAGGTTTTATCCCACATCCCAACCCCTGCTGAGCTGGGGTTGTGTCACTAAATGAACCAGGTCAGGTAGCGATAGAGTAGCTCAGGGATGTTTATAAAATAAAGGGAGATGAACCCTAAAGCAGAGGGCATGCCATGTGTTTGGGGAGCTAAGTCAGCAGGGAATAAATTGGGCTGCCTGCAGTAAGTGATGCTTCAGGGAGGAATAAAGCAGGGAAGCAGCTGGGACAGGTGCCTGTCCCTGCACGGGGTCCCCAGCATGTCCTGCTTCCCCGTGTTTTTGCTGTGACAGGGAGCTCACCAGAGCAGCCTCAGGTTTTATGGTGTGTACACATTATTAGTGCTTCACGAGTAAATAATGTCATATTTCATTGTTTATTGCTGAAAATGCACAGGAAAAGGCTAAAGCCTGAAAAGCAGAAGAAAATAATTTATGTGGGAGGAATGAATTTGCCATCATGTCAAACTTCTGCCAGAATTTATCACGGTGCCCTTCAGTTTGGGTCTCTGTCCAACATTTTAAAGGTCTGCCTTTGTTATACACAGAGGCATGGAGAAGCTGAAGGTTATTGGGAAGACTGGGAATTGCTGCTCGTGTTGGAGCAGGAGAGAGGAAAGCATAATGTGAAGCCTTCAAAAAGCCTTCCTCCACTTAACATGGAAAATAAGGAGCACTGACCACCAAGAACCATCCTGGTGAAGGGATGAAATGGCAGGAGGTTCAGCAGTGGCTCTTGAAATGCATAAATCGGGATGGAGATGGTCAAGGGCCACTGGCCGAACTGTTGGTAGTGATCAATATCTTAATTAATATCTGTTTCCCACTCTCCACTCAGGCACTCAGCACTGGTAACTCAGGTCACAGATGTAAGGATTTCTTGGGCATATAAGGATTGCAGGGTGAGGGCATGAAACTTCAGAGAAAGGTTTTGAAGCTGCTTTCCCTCCTGCTGCTTTTTCCTTGAGAACCTGCCACGCTGCTGGGCAGGAGCATCAGCCTAAGGGAATAATTGTGTTTTAAAGCTACTATTTCTGTCCCTGTCATTTATATGTGTCTTGTCAGATTTGCACCTGAATCCATCTCCGAGGTGTCGGTACCAACCAGCGTGGAACCACAGCCGGAGCGCTCTGGTGAGCACACGCCAAACTATTCTCCAAACTAAACTTCTCCCTCAATCAAAAGAACAGCTGGAACAGCCTACTGTGGAAATAAGCACTCAAGAGATTTGGAGCTTTGGGGCTGGAGATGCTCCCAGCAGCCAAGCCAAGCGTTTCTGCATACAGGTAAGGTGCCCCCTGCCAGGGATGCAGAGCTGGTGCAGACAAGTCAGAAGCCAGAGGGGCACAAAATGGCATAAAAGCACACAAGGACCAAATAAAAGTCTCCCACTCCAGAGAAAGCAGATGCCCAGTTTCTTGGGAGTGGTGGACATTTTCCTGGTGGGACTTATCCTCTCCCATGCTTCTATTAGAGAAGTCCAGGCTCAGCGAGGTGAGCATCACCACACCATCTAATGACTGGTTAAACATTCAACCAGGCAAACTGCGTGAGAGAAAGTTTTTACACCCAGACCTGAGATCAGAATTTGTGACATCCCAAATGACTTATTCTTGTGAGCCTCTGAGTAAAGATAAGACAATTCCAAGGACCCTTTGACCCAGGTCTGTGCTACTGAGTACTTTAAACTTCTTTGACCCTTCAGAGTAATTTCCAATCTGAAATAATGATGATCCAACATTTTTCTATTTTTTTTTTTAACAGACTATCTTAACACAAATACAAAATACATAAGGACTTATCACAGAGTGATTCAAACAACAAGCCTGTATTTTGCTCACGTAAGATGATTTTAGGGACTGGTTTTTAATATAACAAAAACAACCGCAAACAAACAAACAAACAAATAGCCAAGAAACCAAACCTGACTCTAGGCTGAAACTTAGATGCTGAGAAACTTCTGTTTAGAAAACTAAAGGGAAAAAAAAAAAAGAAACATATCAGGATGCACTGGCATGTGATATGAAAATTATGCCAAAATAATCCTTTTCAACCTTTACCCATGTCTGGGAGCAGATCAGGTAGCTGATGGAGGGAATGGCAATTTGGAAACATACCCATTTAGGTGAAAAGCATTAACCCCCAATCATCTCTGTTATCACACAGAGCCCTTTCCATGAACCTCCAGGTGTGGCACCCCTGACATTGAACACTTCGGTGCGTCTTTGTCAGGAGAGCTGCCACATCTATCCCAGCCACCTAAGAGCAAGTGCCCCATGTCAAATGACGGAGGCAAGTGATCTGTGGGCTGCAAAACACACGGAGAAAGGATCCTGGTTTCATTTATGACAAATACCAGAGTCTCACAGTCCTTACTAACTGTGTAACTCCAACCACAATGGAGCTGAACCTAATGAGCTAATGGGAGCAGGTCACCCTGTGGGAGGCTGCAGCGGTGGCAGGGACACCGACTGGAGACATGACGTTATTCCTGCCTTGGGCACAATCTCAGGCACTGCTTTGCATAGCAAAGTCCTTCACTACCCGATGATTTGTCACCCTCTAAAAGATCCATTGTTCTGAATGAGTCAAGTGCCCTGACTTCACCAGGCTGTGACATCCCAGTGCAGAAATGACACCCCAAAGAAGAATTCTGACATGCCAAAGCAGGACTCTGCTGGGCAATGACTTGTGCAGACACTTCTTGAGATGACTTTGCCAAAATGATGGCACAACAAAGCACCACTCTCATGCAGTTTCCCCATCAAAACATCCTCCTGAAAATACCAAGGAAAGAACATGATCTCCCGCTTGTACTGGAAATACATCTCACCTACATTTGCATTTGTTCCTCACCTGTATTTGCTTTTGTCAGGGATTTTTGCTGCTGTTCCCTTCTGGAATGTAACCTTGTCTTTCATTGCATTGTAGGTAAGGAGTCATGGGTGGAGCTGGTAGGGTATTTTATTATTTCTTAGCTCATTCTAAAAGGCTAAAGAACCTCGAACAGGCTTTTGTATTGGATTGGGCAAAAGAATGCATTGCTCAGAGTTAATTAGCCATCCAGATTTCATACAGCTTTTGTAGCTGTCATTTCTTGGAATGAAAAGAAATATAATGATATATTGCAAAGATTATGAAGGAAGATTGGGATATATCAGGGATATTACTTTAACTGAAAAAAACATCAGAAAAATGTCCTAGTTTCTGTGTAATTCCAAAGCTCAGTATATGGAACAAAACATCCAGGGGAATTAATTATGTTTTTGTTGAGGAATTTTTGCGAGCTTTTTAAATCCCACAGAAATCTAGGTGCAGGAGGGTATCAGTCATCTATACACAGAACTACATAAAGTATCATTAGAGAACCCTCCAAACGCATTGATTTTTTCCCCCCAGCAGTAGTGTATCAATATTTTTACCACAGCAAAAAAGAATTTAACTTTCATTATGAAACATTTTTCTGTGGGTAACTAAACCGCTGTGTATCAGGGAAAATAAATAGTTGCCTCCCCACATCTTCTGTGTAGAAAGTGAACTTGCACTGCTCTGACAGAAGAACTCTGTAAGTTTAATGTATTACTCCCTCTTCCAACCAGCAGCTGCCTTATCTCTCCTCATTTTACATTATCTGACCTTTTTTTCCCTCTATTTTAACCCTATGAAGTAAAGACTCCTGAGCCTCCCAGGCCACGACTGTGCTCACTTCCAGCCTAGCAGTTACTCGTGGCTGGATTATTCCCATTTGTCTCTGTGCCAACATCATAATTTGATTCACTAGCTCTTCTTCTACCTGGCATTTATTCTCATAGCAACCTCCTTCCAGCCCAGCTATCCTTTAGTCAGACTAAAAAAAAACAAGGGGTTTGGAGGCACCTCTCCAAGGGGGTGAAAAGTGCTGCTGATTTGCTGGACCCTCCCTTAACTGGACTCCAGCAAGTTAATGTATTCTAGCACTGCATGCTCTGAGTCAGGCACAGCAACGAGAAGATCTTATGGCCAGAAGATAAAAATATATAATAGTGGACTTTGAACTGCAAAATCTTTGTTGTTGTTGTTTTTTTTTCTTCCCTACCTACGGGTTTGATTTCTTCTGAGCATCCTTTCAATGCAGCTGTTCAGGCAGTTGAAAGTCTTTTGACATATAACTGGCTGGTAATATTAGCACAGGTGACTTCAAAAAGCAGATTAGACACAGTCTACAGTGAAGGTCCTGAGATATTCCAGTGGTTTGTTTCACCTGTTTGTCCTCTTGAAAAATGAGTCTGAGTTACAGACTTGGGTTTTCTTTACACTTAATGTTAAATGAAATGAATGTGGTTTGTTCAACCCAAGGTAATATTACTCTTAACTGTTCTTCCAGAATATCTTAAATTACTCATCAACACTGAAGCTAAATCCATGTCACTGCTTGCCAGTTTGGTGTTTCTCAAGGGCAGAAATCTGCCTTCTCCCTCCCATACAGAGATTAGCTGAGCTCTGCGTGATCAGCAGCAATTTGTATGATCTGTATCTAGAGAGTTTAAAGTACTCCATAATGACACAACTTCACAGCAATATTTATACCCTGAATAGCACTGCAGAGTCTCTACTGGTCCAGCCCTGGGAATCTAAAACAAATTCCCCAAAGTATCTCAGGAGAACCTCTTTCACAACCACACTCCAAACTGAGTTAGACCTAAAGATTCAGACTTATCCATCCTGGTCTTCCCTATATCCGTGTAGTCCTTTTCATCAGGAACACAAGATGTTACCCACTGGAGCTTTTTTCCTTCACCCCAACAGCTCTTTTTCTTCTGAACTGCTTGTTCCTCTCCACACCTGTGTCCCAGTCATAATTGCTATTCCAGGGTGTCCTTTCAACCCTACATCCTTTGGTTACACAGCTTGTGAAAGAAATACATGTTCCTCTATTTTTCTGCCCAGCCCCCAGTCATTATTCCACAAAAATCCTTCCTCCTCATCACACCTTGTTCACAGCCTGGATTTGCAGCACTCCCTTCGTTAAGCTGCACATAACAACATGTTGTGATTTTGCTCTCCTGAAATCCATTAATCCATTAATCTGAGCATCTTCTTAGGGGCATTAGAAATGGGAAAGCAGCTCAGTTCTCTTCTGAATTTGCTGCAAACTTTGGCTTTTTAACCTCTCAGCCTGTGACCATCCAGGAAACTTGGTGACAACAGCCTAAATGACAAGGGGTGAGTGTCGTGTGTGTCACTGTCACCCATGAATGGGACTCAGGGTGTCACCAGCAGGGTGTCACCACAGCCATAATTGGGGGTTGCACCTTCTCATGCCCCTGAGCACTCTGCCTCTGCTCCAGGCACCTGGAGGGCTCCCCTAAAGTCATGATGGGATGCAGTGGACTTCCCAATGTCCAGGAGATGCAGAGGATGGGCGTAAAAGCCTGTGGTGTGAGGACTAAGATGTTTTAAAGGACTTGGAAGGGTGAAAGAACAACTGTGCTGCATCCCTGGGCAGCTTAGGGGGCACCACAGTTGGGGGTTTACAGTTTTAACAGAGTGCACCTTTGGGCATAAACTGGCTCTGAGCTGGGCTTATGTGTGAAAATTAGTCAATCTTTCCTGGGTCATTGACCTCCCTTTGGCATGGATTAATCACCGAGGAGTTTTTATGTTTATCCACCAGCTGTCTCCAGGGGATGGTGGAGTTGTGTTGTTTGAAGTTGATTGGCACGTTCCATTTGGCAGAGATCATCAGGCCACAATGCAAAACCACAGCAAAACTTTACACCTCTGGTTTTTCACACCAATTTTCCCAGAGACTATAATTACCCCTAAAAACGATGCAAAGAGGACAAAGATTGAGGCTTATTTTTAGTGAGGATAGAGAGCCCTACAACAATCCTTTTTCCTGAATAAACTATGTTAACCTATTTCCCAACACAGCGAGTTGGGAACATTTTGGTGTCCAGTAAACTCAAATTTCAAGGCTGTGTCAAAATAGGCAAAGAGGAACCCTGGAACACCAATTACTGCTGTGACCACTTCCTGAAGGGGAAAGCACCTCTTGAACCTTGAACCATGTTCTTGCAACATCTCTGAATCAAGAAAGGCAGAACCCAGCATAGGCTTGGAGAGCTGTGTCAGGAACTTGTCTGTTCACATCAAACTAAAGCAAACTGTGTTTATTACAAAATAATCTACAACTGTTCTGTTTCCAAAGGCCAGAGCAAAGGCCAGGCAAAAGAGAAATGAGATACAAATGCTGAGATAAGGCAGATGATGCTCCTTGGAATGTGGACTGAGATCCACTGCTTGGTCAATGCAGTGTCTATCACAGCCACATCCTTGCAGACACAAGGCTTCTGACATGCCAAAAGATTAAAACACCTGCCCAACTTGCCTCAGTGCAGACAGTAAACTCCCTTCTGAAGACAGCAGCTTTGCTAATAAGAAGGGAATTGCTCATTTTAGAATTCTGAACAAAGCCCTAAAATTGCTGTAGTGCACACCTACGCAAACCATAGAACTTCCTGCCCTGGCTTGATCCCCACTAACAAACACCATCCAAAGAGCTCAGTTTTCTCCACATCATAATCTCCTCTCAGCACATCCACACCTGCTCTTGCTTTTCAGCACCATCCTTACAGGAGAGCCTGTACAAAATTTGTGTTTTCCCTTTTCTCGTGCCTTTTCCTCAGCTGCTACAGAAGGGTGGGCATGGCTTTTATTCATGAGCCAGGAGTGGTGCTTTGGAAAGGATGACACTTTCACTGTTTACAGTTGTGGAGTGACAGCATTTCTCTTACATAACACCTGGCCACAGGCCAGCAAACAAGGTGGACTGGACTTCTACAGCCTTCAGAGGGGACAAATTCCTGCCTTAGTTAGAAGCTGCTACTGATCCACTGCAGGCAGCACTTGCACTTCACAACACAGAGAGATATTTCAAACAAAATCTTAAATTCTGTCAAAGTTGATTAATCTGCTAGAAAGGCTCTTGTCATACAATACGTGAATAACCTTTTCCCTTCTCTTTCCCTTTTGTAAACCAGCCCTGACACCTGCTTTGGGATTTACCTTTTCATTGTAACCTGTTTATATTTACTTTGGTGTGGGAGCCCAGGGGCATGAGTCAATGGGAGGGCAGTTTTTACTTACAATAGGGAAACCTGTTGAAATGTTTGGCAACACACGCATTAAATAACTTGAACCTTAGACACTTCAGTCTATCACATGAATGGTGTTTTTCAGATTAGCAGACTTTTCTACCTTTACCTTCCACCCCTCCTCCTTTGTCACAGAAGGAGGGCCCATCATCATATGACTGCATAAAAAAGATTGCACAGTGTGAAACACTCCTATTTCCCACTGGCGTGGGACAAGCACATCAAGGCAGAACTCGGAGCCAATCAGAGAAGAACTGAAATGAACCTTCTGCCTTCTTTCTCTACAGAAACATGGGCTCTTATACTTCTTCTCATGGCCCTCCTGCTAGCGTGAGTAAAATATATTCCTTATTGATTCTCTGCTCCTGCTGTTTCTCTCTTCTTGCCATTGCTCACTTTCACACAACTAATCTGCTGAAGAGTAGATGTGATTCCCAGTTTTCCAGTATCTAACCAGGCTCTGGGATGTAGCAGAGAAGTCTAAAGACTGTACACGTGTGTGATCTTGCTCCAAGGTTTGGAGTATTCCCATCCAGTTATGAGATTGCTGCTAAGAATCGAAGGAAAAATAGAATGATAATGATGTCAGGTACTGGTTACCATCAGGGTGCTGGTTTCTGTCAGGGTTCTGATCCATCAGGTGATTTTTCACAGACATCCAGCTGTGCCTCCCTGGCTGAGGCTGCTCTGCAGGCAAGCCAGCAGAAGATGACCCTGCTGCACTGGTGGAGAGCAGCAGAAAGGCACCAGGAGAAGAATATTTGTAGGATTAGTTTTTACTCCTTCTAACTTCTTCCATGGTACCCAGCTAAGATTCTCCTCAGGGGCACCTGCACCAGGAGGGGTCCTTTGCAGAAGTTTGATTTCCATCCCATGTCCCTCCTCACAGCCAGCTGTGCTGGGGGAAGGAGTGGAGCACAGAGCAAGGTCAGCCACCTGCTCCTGGCTTTCCAGACAAAATCCCACAGCAGAAATGTACCCCCAGTGCTTCAGGGCAGCCCTGCTAGTGATGAAATGCTGTTCTTTGCTTTCCTGGTGCCAATCAGCACTGCAGCAGAGCAGGGCTGGTTAAAAACCCCTGACTGATGTGGTGCACATGAGCACGGCCCATTTGTCTGCCCTGGCAACGCTCCAGCCACAGCACCTCAGCAAGCTCAGAAAGTTTTAGCCATATTTTTTCAAATCTGTTCCTCTGATTTGGATCATTCAAAAGTCTGTTTGGGGCTGACTCATTAAAAAAAAAAAAAACAAACCCCAAACCACACCAAAACAACAAAACCAAAAAAGCCACCCTGAATCTTGACCCAGGCTCTCCTATTTCAGTTACTCTGTGGCTATCTAAGATTGCTGGTTACCAGACTTGCACCTTCTGCAGGCACCCGTAATTCTGTTGTGGAAAAGGGACTAAACCCAGGTCTCTGTGCTCTGATATCAGAGCTAAAATAGAAATTTCACTGCCCATTGACACAGAGAGGTTGTTTAGATGCTTCTTGTCCAGCTGGGGCAACACCGTTCCAGTTCACACATGAGGGAATTTCAGGCATTTCTGGTTCACATCCATGGTAGGAAGAAGTAATGACTATTCTTTGGCCTTACACTGAATGGTCCTTTTCAGTCTGCAGAAATCCTTGACACATTTTACTTGTAGGAGTGTTAGACTACATTTTCCTGGCCATGTTTCAAGTGGTTTAAACCTGTTTCCCTACAGTATTTCTGGGCTTTTTATTTCTGGGCTTTGTTACCAGCCCTCCCTGACATTTTCTGGTCCTCCCGCATCCTTGGCTACCTAGCAGAACATTACAAATAAGAATCCACAAACATTTGATTCCTAGCACTGAATTAACCTTTGACAAAAAAGGTTAAACATTGACAGACTGAGTTCTGTGAAACCTTTCTTCACCTGAACACACCCAGCTCCCCATTTTTCACCTGTCTTGTTTGGACCATAAGGTGGAATCTGCTTTTTTTTTGCTCTGGCAGAAGCTGTGCTGGGGGACACTGATGTAATTTGGGGTCCCCAGAATTCATAAAAACATTGGTATTTGTAAGGGAGGCCCTCCCTAAGTCTCAACCTAGATTTTGGCTTTTCAAATAAGCATCCCCAAGATCCTGTCTGAGCAGCTGCTGCCTCGTGACCTGAAGATGATCTCTGATAACATTCCCCTGCCAAACCTTCCCTGCTTTACATCCCTTCTGCAATGAACTGCTCACTTGGGAAGCTGCAGCTACTAACTAAAACCAAATATTTTGAGGACCTCTTTCAACACAGCCAAAGACGAGCTTCAAAGGGCTGCAGCCCAGGCTCTTGTTGAGAAAGAGAAAGCCCCAGGGTAGAAGCAATAACTTTAGAGCTGCCAGGAAGGGTACTTCAGAGGAAAGAAATCTGCAAGGCTGTCAATAAAATCTAAAGAGAAAACCATCAAGACTAGGCTTCCACTGAGCTAATGCTGGACTAAGGGAAGGAGAACAATTACTGAAATTGAAGGACAGTTTGACAAAAACCCTGTTTGGGACATAATTCCTGGCACTGCTTTGATTTCTCTTCAATACAAACATGTAAGCTTGGTGTTCCTTCCAGCTCCATTTTCTGCCTCTCCTTTGGTAGACAATGAGCTCCTGTCAGGAGTTTTACTCAAGATTTCCAGATGCTGTCTTCACAGGTGATCTGGTGGAAACAATTGCTTTCACACCAAAAGGAACCTTCTGAAGTTCTGTGTAAGCCTTACCATGGTTATCAAGTAATTTTTTACAGGGCAATTTTCACTTGGACTGCTTTTTTCCCACCACTTGGATCAACCTCCTCTCCCAAGGGATGTTGCCGCAGTCTCTAGGTTTAGGAAAGCTCACAGCCCCAGTGCCACAGTGATGTAACACTGCTCTTTTCTGTCCCACAGATATGGGATCTGGCCATTTGGTCTGTTCAAGAAGTTGGGCATTCCCGGGCCAACACCTCTGCCTTTCATCGGGACAGCCCTGGAATATCGCAAAGTGAGTGCCTGGAGCTGCCTTTGCTGGCCCAGCTGTAGCTGAACAAACACAGAGTAACGATAAGTTATCTACAAATGCTCCTCTGTCACACAGGGCCTGTGCAAAGGCGTAGTGGGTTTGCATGGGAGGCATTCAGGGAAGTGATGCAAAGCTCCTGTGTAAGTGACAATCTGTTTGAACCACTGGAAAGCTGTGCACACCTCTGTGAAAAACACATGCTAAAGACAAAAGAAACCTGGGAACTCTCTCTTTTCCAGCTGGCAAAGTGGTAACAGGGGCTGGGCCTGCTCGGGCCCCATTCCTGTGGTGCCCCATCGGCTGCCGGGCAGGTGAGGGGAGTGTGTGGGGGGCTGAGGCCGGGCTGGGCCATGGCTGCAATTTCTAACATCTTGCTGCTCCTGGGCCCTGCCCTGCCGCCTGCCCGGGGCCCAGCTGGGTCTGCCGGGCCCAGGAGCAGCCCCGGGCTGGGCTGGCTCGGCCAAGATTGTACCACCATTGAGATCTGCCCACAACCACCGGGCAGGGGAGAGGAGAAGGCATCAGCCTGCCTCAGCCATAGTGCCACCACAAACCACTGGGCCCACCTGGGCTCAAGTGACCATCTGCAGGCCCTGGGTGAGATATTAACTCTTTCAGTGCTTCAATCCTCCCTCGAATGAGAGAAAGGAACAAAATGCAGGCAGTGTAGAGGAGCAAGATGAAGACACTGAAGTCAGTGAAGAAGTCAAGTCCCAGATGGGAGGGATGAGGAGATGCCTTGATCTTAGGCTGAAATCCTCTTGTAAAGCTGTGGAGAAAGACTCTTTTTCCCTATAACGCATGAAAGCATGGGGAGATGAAAGTGTTCAAATTGTAGATATTGAGCAAAGGCCTCCATGCTAAAGTAAGCAGATGTTAAAGCAGCTATGATCCTATGAGAAGTTTGAACAGAGAAGGAGAGAAGATTGATGAAGATCCTGTGCCCGCAGGAAGAGGATTTCAGAGATAGATAATGAGAACCTTTGCCTTTGAACAGCACATCATTAAAACAGTACCCCAGAAGCTGATATGGCCCATAAACATAGCTGTGGGAAAAGCTTGTGGAAAATGGGAGAGATTTCACAATTGCAGATTTCCCCAGGTGGCTGCTAAAGCTTGTGGAAAATGGGAGAGATTTCACAATTGCAGATTTCCCCAGGTGGCTGCTGTTCATGGAAGTTAAAAGCCACGAGAGAACTGTTTTTCTGTGGAGAGATCTCCATAACATTAACAAGAGGGACTTCCCTCCCTAAGGGAACTGAAGAAAGACTATTCTAGAGGTGCTAAACTGACTGAAATTTTAGGTTTTGTTTCTTTACATTTTCATTGGGAAAGAAAGGTTGTAGGGGGAGGAGAAGTGTCCTGAAGGTTTTGTTCTTATTACTCTTTCTTTTAGTTACTGTTAATAAATTTTTCTTTTAAAGGCTTTTAAAGTTTTGAGCCTGCTTTGCCTTTCTCCTAATCCTACCTCACAGCAGGAAATGAATAAGTACATCCTAGTGAGTGCACTGATGATTGGTCAGCACTGAACCCACCACATTAACTGGTGCATTGGCTGGGAAATTTCAAATTGGCGAAGCAAAACCACTACAAAAGACTGGATGGGATAAGGCTCAGCAGCACAGACCAAGGGGCATCCCCAGAGGAGCACTCCTGGCTGGCTGATTTCCAGCTGCCCTTTGCCAGCCCCCTGGCCAACAGCTCACTCAAAGCACAGTGCACATTCATGCTTCATCATAGCTTTGGCTGCTCATAAAGCAGCTCTGAACATTAGTTTAGAGCTTTTCCTTCCACCCACCATGTCCAAAATCATCCCCTCCACTGCATCCTCTCTCAGATAATTCAGCACCCGCTCTGCCAGAGCTCAAGGAGCATTTGGACAACACTCTCACACATGTGGTGGGATTTTTGGGGCTGACCTGTGCAGGGCTAGGAGTTGGACTTGGATGGTCCTTGTGGGTCTCTTTCAATCCAGGATAGCCCATGACAATTTTAAAATTGCTTTCCACAGGGTTTCCTGGAATTTGACACGGAATGTTTCAAGAAATACGGGAAAATCTGGGGGTGAGTATGAACCACTGATCTCTTCTGAGAGTAAAACTAGAATCTGTACAAAGGGGAGAAAATGTTCATTAGGAAAGCTCCCTTTTCTCCACCTGCAGCCCTGACAGTCCCAACAGGATGAGAGCAGCAGTGACAGGGTGCTGCTGATGGCTTACTTGGAGCCTGGTGACACAGAGCTGTGTCACTGCCACATCATACAGGAGCTATTTTGACCAGTGCTGCGAAAAGCAGTTTAAATCTGGTAACAAAAGGCCCTCACCTGCCCCTAACAAAATCATCAGCAGAACTATTTACTTCAGTGGGATCTGGAACTGGCAGGTTGGGTGTGTCTGGTTTACCAACAGCAGAGGAATGTGAGTGAGTCCCTTTGGAGTTCCAATAATTCCTTGTGCTGCTGATCCCCACCTGCTGCAGCAGGAGCTGCTGCAGTTACAGCTCTTCTGTTCTAGACACCTCCTCCCATAGCTTTCATCACTGTTGTTATAACTTAGGCTACAGCCTTGCATATCCTGTATGATGCATCCACTGGTCCCTACATCAGCTTTAACAAATGGAGTCTGGAAAATACATGTTTACACAAATGGGTAGAGAGCACAAATCAGCTTAATCTACATCTGTTCCAGGAAAGCATTCAGAACTGGCAGCTTAAAAAGACAAAAACAAGGACTGAGTTTCATCTCCAAGGATGTCTCAATGCTGTCAGCCCAAGTCTCCAGACACTCAACTCAAGAGCCTGAAAGGGGTCGAACAAGTTTCCTTCTAATACTGTAATGTGTTTAAGTGCCTGGAAAAACACAGAGAGTCAGGGGAGGAAAGGAAGACACTTCCTTCATTTAGTATCTGGTCCTTTGAGCAACTGAGCCCTGCTCATTTCCCAGTGAATTTGGAGGGTGTTTATCCCCCTTTACCATTTACAAAACCAGATGGGAAAAAGTCTGGGAGTCCTTTTCCATCTCTACTTTCTACATTTCTGTACTCAGACAACAGAGCAACAAGGCTGCTGATGGAAGAACATTTGTTCAACACATGGGCATCTCGTGAGCATCAGCCAAGCCTTACACTTCAATTATCTGGGGTTATTTACCTGCCTCCACTTCTCCCCCCAACAGGATTTACGATGGCAGACAACCCACGCTGGCTGTTACAGACCCCCAGATCATCAAATCTGTGCTGGTTAAAGACTGTTACACCACCTTCACCAACCGCAGGGTGAGAGCACAAGTGCTGTGATCTGCACAGTCCAGAGAAGTGCAGGAGGAGACAGGCATGCCAAGCATCCTTTGGGAATGAGTGGCTGCACTACAGGGATTACTGAACACGACCACTGCACGTCACTGTTCCCCTGCCTTACAGCCTGGACTGCACACACGGGCTGGCAGAGGGAGCAGACCAAGTCTGTTCTCACACCTATTGTATATTTTTGTATATGGGGATGGATTTGGGTCTGTGTGAGTGTGCAGGAATCTGTAAGGGTGCACAGGTGCCACTAGCTGGGATGCAGAGATGGGACATGGTGGGTACACACAGAAATGCTAGGCTGATTTGACTTGTACTGGGGCTGGGAATGATACCTCAAAGCTGGTTTAGTGTAGGAAAGGGAATTATTTATGTATGTGTGCCTTGAGAGAGGCTGTTTGTCAGGCCACAGCTTGTTGCCAGCAGCAATGCCCCCAGAAGAGCCCAGGCAGGGGCTTGCATGCCACATTGTCACCCCTGCAAGGAGGCTGCTCTCTTTTCTGGGGTTAACACCTTCTCTTTTCCCCTGCAGCGCACGGACCTGGCCGGGGTACTGACCAACGCCGTCTCATTAGCTGAAGATGACCAGTGGAAAAGGCTCCGCACTGTGCTCTCTCCAACCTTCACCAGTGGGAAACTAAAGGAGGTAAACCTGAGGGGCAGGTACAGACTAAATCAGAGTCAGTCAGCAGTGTTTTCAGGCTGAGATTATCACAGGGGTCTGATATCTTTAGTCAGAGCCTGGCAACTAAGCTGGCCTGTTTGATTTATGCCGAACTGAAACCAGAAAAGTCTTAAAATAAACCTGAGCAGAGAGATCTTATTTGTTAATATTCATGAAACTCCCTGTAGTCTTCATGAACCTGTGTAAAGGAGTAAAATGTATTGTCCTGAAGTGACCATGCCTGGTTTGTGTTATAGATGTTCCCTATAATGAAGCACTATGGGGAAGCTTTGGTGAAGAATGTTCAAAAGCAAGTGAAAGAGGACAGCTCAATATCTGTAAAGGAGTAAGTAGCTGCTAAGAGCAGCTGGCAGAGCAAACCTTGTTAGAAGTGCTGTGGTTCACTGGGTACCAGCAATGCAGATCTTTCCTTTGGTCAGCCAGGGCTCTGAAAGGAAGAATGGGACTTACTGAAAGCCTGACTGGAAATTTAAAAGGGGAAAATTTAATTTGGATGTTAGGAAACTTCCCAGAGGTAGATAGGAAGGAAAATGCTCCAGCACATCTTTGTGAATCCAGAGATCCAATATAACTCCAAGATTGGCAGGAAAACCCAGTTTTTCCTGCAAGCATTCAGGATCTCTGTGCAGCACCTTCTCCATTCCCAGAACATGGAGGTTGCTGATCTCTGTCCCACAGAATGTGGAAGTGTGGGATGCTCATCCCTCACATGCCCCACTGCTGGGGAAACTGAAGCTGTAGATTGGCCCTGAGTGTTTTTGCCTGATCTGTGCCCTCCATATGGACTCTGGACAAAACCCTGTGTATTGAACCCCAATTTCAAAGCAAAAATGCAGCAGGGGCAGCTGCACACCAGGAACCACAAAGCAGCAAAGCTCCCCTTAAACCAAACCCCTGCTAGGGGAGGGCTTGGACAGCTTGGAACAGGGGGCTGTTCTTGGTGGAACTGGACCACTCCCAGGGCTTGTTTGAGGCAAGGTGTGCTGCCACCCCTCCTCAAGAGGTTACCATGCTAAGTTCCACTTACTGTCCCTCCATCAACCCATCCCATGTTGTTGTAAAATCCTTGGAAAAGCTGTCTGACTTCAAAACCTGTGCAGGCTGAAAACAAAAGCTCTCTAAAAATCTATCCCCTTCTCTAGAAGTGCTCTTCAGTACCACAGAGCCAATTTTCTTTTCAAACCTAAGGCAGGAGGTCTTCTGAGACTTTTTATTTGAATGTCACATAGACATGAGGAAAAAAAAATACATTCACTCAGTCCAAATATTTAACCACAGTCTATTTTTTTCTACCTTCCATCAGCATCTTTGGGAGTTACAGCATGGATGTGGTCACTAGCACTTCCTTTGGTGTGAACATTGACTCCATGAACAACCCCAAGGACCCCTTTGTCAGAGAGATGAAGAAACTGGTCAAGTTTGACTTTTTTAACCCAGTCTTCATATTGTCATGTAAGTGACTCCAGGTTTTGATTGGACAACTTCCCTTGCTAGGAATGAAGTCCTACTGGCCCTTGTGTCATCATTTCCTCTTTGTGAGCTTCATGCTGAAACCCTGGGGATGAGATGGGTAAAAGCTTCCTCCACCTTTGGCATCCCCAGTGCAAGAAACTTGTGAACCACCCAGAAATATCCAATTAAGTGTTGGGAAATTATTTGAAGGTTGAAAAGCAAGTGAGACTTGAGGAGAGCACTGCTATCTGAAATGCATTTTCTGGAAGAGAGTGCTGAGTGGGGACTGTAATTAGATGCAATTTCCTCCAGTGCAAGAGCTTAGCAGCAATGGACCTTAAATTAATGTTAGACACCTTGCTGAAACCCAGGGAAAGTTTGGATCTGTGCACAGAGGAGGTTCTGGTGCTGTAGATGTCATGAATCTATAGAGAATATCAAGATCCAGTTTCTATAAGGAAGGAAAAGCCTTGAAAGGGACTTGAAAATGTTTGCATGATCACAGCAAGGCAGTGAACAGCTCAGCCTGAACAAAGAACTCAGAATTTTCAGTATTTCTCTTGTGAAGCACATGCCTGTTGTGTCCAGAAGTAACCTGTCATTAGAAAACAGAGCCTTAGAAATAGGAGCTTGAATATGCCTTGGTCTTCTCTTAAATGAATGATTATACCCAGCTTGGTTGTGCCCATGTGACACAAAACCTATTCCAAGGGAATGAAACAGAGGGAAAAAAGGCAAAGTCCATGCTTTTTTCATCTACAGAAATTAAAAAAGGAAATAAACTCCCAGTAGCATCCACAGCTATCAAGAGGGGTTTATTTAAAGAGTGCAATTTAATTTTCTATTTGTTTTTCAGTTGCTTTCCCATTCCTTATTCCTGTCATGGTCAAGATGAACATAAACGTCTTCCCCAGTGATGCTGTAGATTTTTTCATGAGATCCCTTGCCAAAATTAAGCAGGATCGTGAAAAGGAGGCTCACAAGGTGAGTGGGAATTTGTGAGCAATTGTAGCAGAAAGTACACTGAAGTGAGATATAATTAGGAAGATGATATCAAAGGTGAAGCCAAAGTACAATGACTCAACAAAACCCTGAGCCTACTCAAGTGTAAACATTTCATTTTAATACTGTCAGGAAAGCCCCACCTGACCCGTCCTGGCAGAGAATCAGGAGGACTTTGTACATCCGTGATCTGAAGCTAAATCCAGATAAAGGCTCAGCAGAACTGGACTAAGCTTCAGTCTGCAGCACTTGTAATGAGAGAGTGAGAGACTCCCTGAAGAAGATTAGGCAGAGGATGAGAGAGTGCAGAGTAAGCAGCACATGAGCAGCAAAATCACCTTTAGGGTTGTGCCTTCCCCTCTTGCTTTTCTAAAACTGCAGTTTGCTTCCTGACAAAATTCTGCCATTAAGAGTTTGGATCCCTTTGCCCAAATTCATTCAAGACACTGCTCTCCCACCCAGTGTCTTAATGGACAGGACAGACAGGTTTCCAAAATAAAAAGTGAGCATTATGTTTTTCAGTAAGGAAGTTGAGAGCATTTTGGGGATGCTCTCGGTCTAAAACTTGTGCTTAGGCTGTGAAATCTGCTTATCTGAGCCCTCCAAGGAGCCTGTCACCAAAGAGACTCTCCTGCTTTCCCTCTCAGGGCAGGGTAGACTTCCTGCAGCTGATGATCGAATCCCAGCGCTCAGCCAGCCAGGGCAACAACGAAGCAAATCACTCATATAAAGGTAACAGCACCCAAATCCTCATCATGGGCACGGGGCTGTGGGAGTGAGGAGAATATGGGGAGGTGTTTGTCTCACCATCATCTTCACTGACCAGCTTCAGATGGAGCTCTGCCTCCTGGTGCCAGCACCAGGGCTAAGATCCCTGTCCAGGGAGCAGGACTGCCATGTCAGTTATTTATACTCAGGAAATCACCTGCCTCCTCTATCAAATGGATTTTTCCAGGCAGGTAGAGCAGTTATAAAAGCGTTATCAGAAAACAACTGCAACAAACCTGCCTCAACACCACCTGCTGCTGCCTGCTCCTTGCTGAGACCATCAGCCAACACAGCTTTTCTCATCTCCCCACAGCCCTGACCGACACAGAGGTCCTGGCCCAGGCATTCATCTTTATCTTTGCTGGGTATGAACCCACCAGCAACACCCTAGGTTTCCTGGCCTACGAGCTGGCCATGCACCCTGATGTGCAGGAAAAGGTGCTGCAGGAGATCGACACAGTCCTGCCCAACAAGGTAAGGGAGACCTTGAGTGATCAGGAGGACCCTCTGACCCTGCTGCCCTCCTGGTTCAGTCAGGGCAATGAAAAATCTTTAGCTCCTAAACACCATGGATTTTTCATTAGCTCTGGGAGACACACACTGAGACAACTCAGCCCTGCAGTGATTTTCTTTTGGCAGCTGGAACCTTCCAGGCACCCCAGCTGCTCAAACCTGTTTGCCACACTCTGCACCCTTGCACAAGAGGATGTGGATTTCCAAGCATTTCCATGACTCAAGGGTCAAAAAATAAAACCAGTTGCTCAATTTCTACTATGCATTTTGTTCTTCAGTGAGTCTGAGTTAAATTTGGGGCAGTGGGGGCTGGGGATACTCTGGTTCCCACAGTCATTTTAGGACAATCCACTTCTGATGCCAACATACCTGGTCACCTTCCTTGTGTTGTCCTGCAGGCTCCTCTCACGTACGAAGCAATTACGAAATTGGAATATCTTGACATGACAGTGAATGAAACCCTCCGGATCTATCCCCTTGGGGGGCGGATTGAGAGAACCTGCAAGAAGGACGTGGAGATAAATGGAGTGAACATTCCCAAAGGAGTCGTGGTCACAATCCCACCCTACGTCCTGCACCGTGACCCCGAGTACTGGCCCAACCCGGACGAGTTCAGGCCAGAAAGGTACAAAAAGCTTAATGAAAGGGAAGAAATATCACACTGCTTTTTCCTCAGTAATTAAGCATTAATCTCTGATTAGCTTCCTAATGGTGTTCTTCCTATCTTTTTACAAACAATACGGATGAGAAATTGCAGGCTCGTGGGAATGTAATTTTAAGAAGAAAACAAGCTTTGTGCTTAAAGCAGGGTTTCAAACAACATAATCTTCTTGGGAGAATAGCACAGATACCTCACAGGATCTTGTACCCAGTTTTTAAGCTTCCTGAGAGGGGGTAAATTTGGAGCTTTTGTAACTGCTGGCCATCCACTGTATAATCCTTCTTGTTGAACCTGTTCCCTTCATACAAGCTTCTACTAAATATGCCAGACTCGATCCTTCCAGAATTGCTTTCCCTCCTTGTTTTCAAGGATAACCTTCCCTAGCTGTTTCTTTTTGTAACTGATATCTACTTCTCATTCCCAGAGAAAGTGAAGGCATAGGCTGCTCCTAACCAAAACAACTTCTGGTTCTTCTCTCCCTAAATACCTCAGACAGGAAATATCTGTCGCTGTGGGACAGGATGTTGCCTGGATTTTCACCTTGCTTCCAACTACTAATCTGGATGGACAGAGTTAAAATCAAACCCTCAAGAGGGACAAGGGCTAGGTCATAGTATTTGATTAATGGGGTAGCCTGAGACACTTTAAGAAAAACCCAAATCAGGCACCAGTAAGAGATCCCTGGATAAATAAGATGTGTAGGTTTTGTGGTTTTGCTGCCTTCATTTCTTTTCCCCAACCATCATCTAGGTTCAGTAAGGAGAACAAGGAGTCCATAGACCCGTACACGTACCTGCCCTTTGGGGCTGGGCCCAGGAACTGCATTGGGATGAGGTTTGCTCTCCTGATTCTGAAAGTCGCCATCGTCTCCCTGCTGCAGCATTTCACCTTCCAGACCTGCAAAGAGACTCAGGTGAGGGCACGTGGAGGCTCGGGGCTGGCACGGGTGGAGCCGGGAGCCAACACCAGACATTTCACACTTCCAGGCACTACAGATCCAGTCGTGCCTGAACCTTTCATCCCTGCGTGTTTAACGTATCCATCTGCACCTGTGCTTTCCCTCTCATTGTTGCAGATGCCAATCAAGCTGAGTTCAGTGGGGCTCCTAACACCAGAGAAGCCGATTATTCTGAAGTTGGTACCCCGGACCAGCACGGAGCCTGCCAAGAACTGAAACCCAGCCACAGCCCCCAACACCCAGGGACTACTGTGCTAACAAAGGGATCACGCATCACAGGAAATCTCTCCTACACATACAGACACAGAAGAGCAGCTCCAGTTAATTCTGGATGCAATTACTACATATTTACTAATAAACATAACTGTCAGAAACGTGACGTGGATCACTGGGCAGTGACAATACACAGTCCCCTTAATTTTGATTGCAAAACAAGAAATAAATCCAAATGAGAAGCTGATCATTGACTTCTAAAGGGACTTCTCCATCTGGAGGGAAGGAATTACTGCCACATCCAAGAAACACAGAGTGTGATGGAAATTCAAACTGCCAGACCTCACCGGGCAGGGACAGGATCTGTTCTTCTGGGTGTAGTGATGCTTGAAATTTCATGTGTTCTAATTGAGACGACTGGTGTGAGACTACACATCCTAGTTACCAACCCTCTCCTGTGCCATGTGTTAATTAAACTAAAGTGTGTACAAATACTGTCATTAAAAACATTTGAGAGCTGCTCTGTGTTGTATATAGTGGCTGATCACTTCCTATTTAAAACCCGTATTCAACCTCAACCCTTGAAATCATCCATGTACATTGCTTTCCACTTAATTTAATGAATCTGATCCTTCATTTAACGCCATCAAACCCTCCCATTTGTAAAGTATTTTACAAACACTCCAGCTCCCACCTCTTACTTTGATTAAGAGGGTACCTTCAGTTCAGCACTGGCCAACCCTTTCCCATGCTGGAGTGACAGAGGATGGATTAGAGAGAGCAGCAGCTCCCAGGAGGAGAGGACAGCCCTGCAGGAGGGCCAATGCTCCTGGAGGAATGGTGTTCACACAGTCTGGAGCTGAGCCTTTCCTCCCAGGGCCGTGGATGGGGTTTAGTCATTACTTATGGTGGGGTTTTAGGTGCTTTGAGCTGCTCCTGTCATCAACAGGATGCTCTGACCCCATGGCTTATGCCATCCCTGACCATTTAAACAGGGAATATCCAAAAGCAGGTGGGAGGTTCTCCCAGATCCAAGTTTCACACCCCAGTTCACCCCAGTAAATTGTGCTGGTCTTGACACCTACCAACCAAAACAAATAGTAGTGAACGTGAAAGGTTTCTACAAGAGCTACAAATCAAATCAAGCAATACTGTAACTTTCTCCTGGCACCCTTCATTCCAAGGCATTGTTTGCTGGATCATGGTCTGTAATTTTCTCCTGTGGCAATGTGCTTTTCTCTTTAGTCTAGCAGACAAAATTGCGACATGATCCAAATGCTGCCATCCCACGTCGTACAAATTTATTCAACAACTCAGGTCCATTCTTTACCAGTGAATATTCAGGGCTTGGGTGTGGACAGGAAACAGCACAGTGGATTCCTCATCCCTGGAAATCCCCAAATCAAAGCTGTCCATTTTTCTGGAAGATACAGTGACATTCACCAGGCTCTAATTCAAGAGTAAGCAGCTTGTGCTGTCCCAAAAGGCAGATAAAACAATTATAGTGCTCCCTTCTGATTCATCATCTGTGATAGACTGTTTGGGTTGTGCTGTGTACACAGCAAGGCTCTGAGGAGTGCTGCCAATGAGGCCTTGCCTCAGTTTAATCTGTTGCCCATCTCTTACCAGGGGTTAGAAACCATCCCTGGAAGAGCTGGGCCTGTCTGACTGGCTGTGATGCTGCAGTGGCTCTGATGGGGAGAGTGCAAAGCATGGACGAATCAGTTTAAAAAAGGCATTTTTCTGTAGAAAATCCAGTGCCAGGCAAAACTAACTCGGGTTCAAAGAAAGAGAAGGAAAGGGGAAACTATCATGAAAGCAGCACATCACTTACATGCCAAAGAGCTGCTTTGAAGTGATGAAAAATCCTTTTGGCACCTGATGAGGAAACCCAGGTGCCTTTGCCAGAAGCACAAAGGGTTAATCCAGCCACACCCCAAGCCTGGCAGTTCCTTCCCTGCACGGCCTCTCCGGGAATGAAGTCATTAAGTGCAACTGTACAGATCATTCTTCCAAATGTGAAAAATGTGACTAATTTTCCGGCTTCAGCCAATTATGACCTGCCAGGACTATCATAACAGCCCATAAATAATCTGTAACAAAATCATGGTAATGAGTCTTCTAGAAGAAAATTAGATCCTCCGTGTCTTAACTCCATAAAAATACTCTGCTTTTAAGAGCTGCCTCCATCATTCCCAGCATGTCCCATTGCTTTGCTGGTCGCCCCTCAGAAGTGGCTTGGCCAGGAATCTGCTGGTCCTGGGCATCCATCAGGTTTCACTGGTTTGGCTGTTTCCACTTTAAATCAGGCATAGCACTGTTTAACTCACCCCTTGAAAGGTTTTTGCTGATAAAACATTTATTTTATCTGGACTCCTTGCTGATTCATAAAATCAGCAAGGAATCTTTATGGTTGGAAAAGGCCTCTAAGATCATCAAATCCAGCCATTAACTCACCACTGAATCATAATAACCATGTCCACAAGTGCCACAAACACTTTCTTTGAACACTTCCAGGGATGGAAATTCCATCACTGCCCTGGGCAGCCTGTTCCAGTGCTTGAGCACTATTTCTACACATCCTTGGCAGGCCTGGGACATTGAATTGTCCCAAAATAGTGGGGTCTCATCAAAGGAAAGAAAACAGTGTAAGGTAGAAATTAATTGTGGGGACACTTCTGTTTCTCTTCCCCACCTAAGTCCTCCCAAAGCCCAAGTAAGAAGGAAAAAAGAATGAGGGAAATTGTTGTTTCATCATCATTTTAAATCACATAGGGTTTTCTCAAAGGCTTTACAACCTCAGAGAAGTTATTTTCACATCACTGCAGTGTAACAGACTCACACCCAGGGAAGCACCAGCATCACTCAGGAACTCCTGTAAGTATGCAGAAATACATTCCCCTTAACAAAGAAAGGACCTTTTCACAGGAGGTTTGTATCCCATGGGATGAGAACTGTTATTGCATCAGTCCTGGTGAAAGACAAAAGGTGATTTTAAGTGGGGAGGTTCGTTTTCTGTTTCCCAGTTAACTACAGCAGAGTCACCCTCACTCCTAACTTGCTTAAATGATGTAATGCTTCCAGTTGATTGCAATGACCAAATGGATGTTATGAAAAACAGGTTTCCTGCTTACAGTGAGGAAATGTTTCACGTGCTTCTCCAAATCAGTTATGAGATATTTCAACACCAGGCTGAGCCCTGACAGAGAGAAGAATGGTCTGACTATTAGCAAACTAAGTGTCCCTAAAGTATTGAAGTCTTTTGCAATTCTGCTGTGCCTTTACAGTGAAAAATGAAACATTTCCAGACATATTTCACCTGAAAGGAAGAAAAGGCAGCATGGCTCCTTTTACCTCTACAGAGGCACAGTTTCTCTGGCATCAGGAGCCTGCAAGTCAAGGGACACAAGTGGAAAAGGCAGCACAGGCAGGGCTGGGATTGATCTCATTCCCTTCTTTCTCTCTCCATCTCCCTGGTAGAAGTAACAAGCCAGCGTGGGGAATTACCAGATAGATTGGAAACATGGAAAACCTGTGGCTGAATTTATGCAACGACATCACTTTTCTCTGCTGTAATGGAGAGAATTGGACATATTGAATTGCTCACCACACAGATATGGAATTTTGAAAGCCCTTACTATTGCACAAATGTTGACAGGATATTTTATTTACTGCATCATTAAAGGTTAAAGAGACTCATTCTCCAGAGGATTCATTTTTTCAACTCTTAATATCAATTAAAGCTAATTTTGGTTCTAACTAATGATTAACATAAAATATGGAAAAAGCTCTAACTGAGCATTTCTGTTCATTACTCCAATTCTCTTGTATTGCTGGGGCACTTTATAGGTACTGATGCAGCTTTGTATCACCCAAGGCATAGATAATTTTCCTCTCCAAGCTTTTTGTTGTTTTGTTTATGAAAACATTGCCAATGTGCTCAAAATACCTTTGATTTGGGACAAAATTTTTATTTAACCATTTCATAGCTGATGATCAGGGATGTTCTCCATGGGCTTCCCTACATGCCTGGGTACAATGTCTGGATACAAATGTACCTTGTTCCAAGGCCTGCAGCTCCCATATCATTCATTTATATAATAAATAAGCCCACCCTGAAGTGCTTGTGCAGCCACAAGTTTGCAAATGGAGTGGGGAAGACACTATGACTGTTCAAGGGAAAATGAAAAACCTTGCCTGCCACTTATGAACTGAAGCCAGTCCAGCACAGCTGGATGCATTTACCCATCTTCACTTGACAAAACACTGATTTCATCCACACAGCACAGAAAGCCCAGGAAAATACATTACAGTTCATCTGCTGGGCTGTGTCAGAGGTTTGTGTAGCCCAGCTGAAGGGGCACAGGTGCCACACCACAGCTCCCCCATCCTGGGGCTGTCCAGCTGGTTTTGCTTTGAAATTGGAGGCAGTAAAAACAGAAAAGACTTTTGGAAAATAGAGCACAAAGACAAACCCCCAGCATGTCCAGCACAGTCTTGCACTAATTTGCCACAAGCTTGTCTAACCTTTTCAGGACTTGTCTACTTGTATCCTAATTTTAGGCTATTTATTGTTAACAAGCACTAATCTGGGATCAATCAGTATCCAAAGGTCACAGCAGAAGCCAGAGGGAAGGCAAGGAGTGGTATAGATGCTCCAAGGAAGGTCAGCTGCTGCCACTCAGGCTGCTCTCGGGGGTAACCACACATCAATCACCCCACCAGCAGCCTGAGCCACATCCAGGGAAGTCAGCAGATGCCTGGTGCTCCCAGTGGTTGTTACAGGCTCCAGTGGAAATCTGCAGGATGTACAAGTGGGCAAAATGCATTTGGAGATGCTCCTTGCCAAGAAGGGGAGTGTTTCCCATGCTGGCTGTCTCACTCCTGTGCCCAGGGCAGCTCTGGCCCAGGGCTCTGCACTGAGCTGCAGGTGTCTCAGACAGGCCACTGAACTAACTGCTCTTATTTTTCCTCAGCTTTTCAAGACTGCAAGTGGCTTTCTCCTCCCCCCTCCTGCATTTTCATGTTTAGCTTTCAGTGACTGGAATTCATTTGGCTGAGAGGAAGTGAAACTGCTCTCCTAAGTGGAAGAGCCACCTAATAAAGTTTTAATGGAAGATATCATTTCTAATCTTTACATTACATTAAAAGCCAGTCGGGAAATGAAAGCCCAGGAGGGTTAGGAGTGTTGGAAACACTCAGCAAGACGGCCTTATCTTCAGGGAGTTCACAGAATAAGTGTTGCCCTAAGGAACAGAATTTGCAGCAGCAGAGAGCCGGGGCTGTTACAGACTTAGTAGCCACATGTAGATAAATGTCTTTATATTTGTGTGCATATCCACACACCCAAAGGGCACAAGGATATCTTAGCCTTTGGACAGACTCTCCCAATCCAGCTGAGATATCCACCTGGGAGTGCCTGAGGTGAAAAGCTTGGAGCCCAGGCCATGGCATGGAGCATTTACCTGCTCTGCACCACCAAGGTGCTCATTTAAGCACCAAAACCACTGCCATCTTGGGGGGTTTTTTTGTGACTTACATAGAATTGGTCACTTTGGGCTCTTCAATTACCCACAACCTGAATTTAAGAAACCTTCCCACCACCAGTTCCTTACTCTGCTGAATGTCCATGCAACACCAGTAGGAGCAGTTACAGAAATCTGTTTCCAGGAGCAATAGCAGAACTGAGCAGTTCTCAGGCTCACTGTGGAGGGACTGAAACATTCAAGCACATATCAGAAAGACAATTAAAATGGGGCAAAAGAGTACCATACATTTTTTAAACACTTGGCCTTCTAGTTTAAAAATTGACCTTGCAAATTTTGATTGGCTGAGAGGAACCACATTCAGTGATGGATGTTCCTTCTCCCAGGTAACAAGTGGTAGGTCAAGAGAAAACAGCATCAAGTTGCTCCAGAGGAGGTTTAGGTTGGATATCAGGGAAAATGTCTTCATGGAAAGGGTTGTCAAGCATTGGATCAGGCTGCTCAGGGAAGTGGTGGATTCACCATCCCTGGAAATGTTGAAAAACTCTGTAAATGTGGCACTTGGGGACATGGTTCAGTGGTTGGGCTTGACCTTAGAGGCCTTTTCCAACTGAATCAATTTGTGATTCTATAACCATCACCAAGAGTAAAACACATTCAAAAGCTGTTTTAAACTCGCAAAAGCCAAACTTCAAAAAATGCCAGAGTATAAATCTTCTCAGGGACCCAGAAGGCCCCAAGGTGGCAGCAATGAAGTTTCTGCAACAACAACTGAGAGCTTCCAAAGATGGGAAGGACCTGCCAGGGTGTCCAAGCAGCAGCTGCCCCAGGGAAGTGCTCAGGCCCTCTGCTGTGCTGACCCTGCTCTCAGGACAGCGAGAACAATGAGAAATTAAATTGCACCGTCACAAAACCCAGCACGCAGCAACTTCTGGCACTGCTTTGGTTTGTTTGTTATAAAGCCACGTTGGCTTTGTGTTGGGTTTTTGCCTTCTCTCTGCTTGCTGGCAGCAGCTCCAGAGAAGTTCTTTGGAATTTTGCTAAAAGTTTTGGATATTGGTTTCCTTTGCAGCAGCTGCTCCTTTGTAAGGAGTTAGAAGCTCCCTCCAGGCTCCCTCCCTAAACACACACCACAGCTGCACAGATCATTATTTGGTACATTTATTATATCATCACCAAAACACTGGAGGTTTAAATCTTCTTGTTTCTTGCCCATCTCTGAACTGGCTCCCAGGTGGGTTTGAGCACCAGCAGCTGGCCCTGCTGGGCTGCTGTGCCCCAGGAGAACGTTGCTGTTCTCCAAATCACCCCTGGAGCCACAAGGAAGGAAAACAAACCCATGGATCAACCTCTCCTCACTGTTCCTACTCACAGCTGAAAAAGCAATGCAGGGAAGAATCAGGCAAGTGGCTCTGAGCTGGACACACATCTGAGTGTGATCCACATGTGCTTCCATCCCAGGGCAGCCTGATCCACAAAGCCCTGAGCTTTCCCTGACAAAAACCTGCTGAAATCATCCATTTGAGTATTCATCTTTCACCTGTTTCATTTTGTAGGGGTTGCTGGACTTCAACCACAATTGCTTTCAGGATTCTGGGAAATGTGAGAGGGGCTGTTTTCCATGGAAAATTTCACCTCACTGCAGCCCTGAAGTGCAGCCACCACCTCAGGCCCAGGGCTGATCCCTGGGGAGGGTCTGGCAGGGGGAGCAATCTGCACTGCACATCATGGACCTGTTAGCCTGGCCTGCCAGGTGAGAACCCCAAAATGTTCAAGGTTGATGGCTCCCACCGAAAATCAGAAAATAAAAAAATTCTGGTGGTGGGATAAGCGGGATCTGGGATTTTTTTTTTATCATTCAGGTAGTTTCTCAATTAAAGTTTTGTGGAATAGAGTGGGTACAACCGATGCTGAGATGCTGGGAAGAGGGAGCAGCAGCTGAGCCAGGAGAAAGGATCTGAAGCTTCAAACATACCACAGGCAGTGGGTGGGCTTTTTGAATAAGGAGAAAATTCATTAACTCTGTGTCAAAGATCACACAGAATTTAACGAAAATCTTAAGTAAAAGATGCCAAGTGTTTCTGAGGAGGCCTCCTGGATCTTTCCTTGAAGATCTGCAAAGAAATATGAAGGAAATGCTCCACTTTCAGTACCATACTGTGAAATTAAATGTTATCCTGCTACACATTCTTTTTTTATAGCCCACTTTCTATTTTTATTCCTGTTCTGCTGTGGAAGTGTTTGCTAATAATATATGATAGGATGCTTTGTCATGAAAAAACCTTGTATCATTTATCTGTTTCTGAAAAAAGAAATTCTCAGTACAAATCTAATAAGGGAAAAAAATCCTATTCTAGCTCCTGTTGGAGAAAAGGGATTGATTTATGGAGAGAGATGAAAAGCACTAAGTATGTATTGCTTGGCAAAATGAGGAATTGTAGAGAACTGTCTTTATGCATTTGAAGGGTGTAAACATCAAAGAGGCAGAAGAGCTATTTAGAGCATTAGGAAGAGGCACATCTAGGAGACAAGAGCTGAAATTAAATGAACATCCTTAACTTAAAAATCATACTTCTGCCTGCAAATCTATTTCCTGGTATTATTACTTGCAGCACACTAATGAGTATAAATGAAGCTTACAGAAAAAAAAAAACCACCTAATCTATTTTTCATATCCGATCAGCAGATCTTCCTGTAACGTTTATAAAGCCCAGATCCTGCACCTAATCCAGAAATTTTGGGAGAAGAGCATCCTTTAAGCCTCCTTCTCCAGCTTCTTATTGCCCACCAAATGTTGATCAGTACAATGGGTCATTTCCCCAAGTCTGTGCCCTCTGATTGCAGCCTGTGTGGTCAGTCTGGGATCAGACTCATGGGAGCTGTGTGGGTTTAACAGCTTTTACTGCAGCCAAATGATAATTCTGATTGTTAACAACCCTTCTGAGAAACAAGAGCATCCTTGCTCACACCCTGCAGGAAACCCATCACTGATCCTGCAGGATGCCCAAACCTGCCTGCTGGGAATTCAGTTAACTGCCCACAGACCTGGGCTACAGCATCAGGAGAGGAAAGGCTCCCTAGGAAATCAGAGCCTCTGCTCTCCTCCAGGCTTTGCAGGGTGCTCCAAAAACTCCAGTCTCACATGGCCTGACAGCCCACAGAGACCTCAAGGACAGAGTTTTGCTCTCCCACCTCAAGGATGAAGTTTTGGAGTAAGGAGAGCTCAAGGATAGAGTTTTGCTCTCGTTTCCAGCAGGCTTTGGGAGCCCCCCGTGCCCATCTGGGGGTGGGATGGCAGCACAGCCGTGCCAGGCTCCAGCTGAGCTGGCCTCAGCCTGGCAGGGGTCTGCACATCCATATGGATGTGCCTGGATAATTGGAAACAGCCTGCAGCTGGAGGCTCACAGCTGAAAAACATCACTTGGTTACACACCTCCCTTCTGATTCCTACCAGCCAGCCCAGGATAACAAGGCCTGTCCCTCTCTGTGCCTTTTCTCAGCAGCATTTCACAGGTGACAGATGATGGAGGTGGCAGGAGAGGACTTCCCACTCTCAGCCTCCCCAGAGAAATCCTCAAATCCTTCCAGAATTACAGACACCTTTTATATTATTTTTTTCTGCCTGGATTTTTAGTCTAAAGACAAGACTGCAGTCTCGTATTAGCCATTAAAGCCAAGTAAAGGAGGTGTTTTCTGTGCTCCCTCCCTTCACCAGCAGGAAAAGGGGTAAAACCCAGGGGAACTGAGGTAACAAAATTGCGAAGTCAGAGCACACAGGCCATGCAGGCTGTGCCTTCCCAAACATCCTGATCCCTTCAGTCAGAAGCCACTTCATCATCAAACACAGCATTTCATGTGCATAAATAAAAAGGAAGAGAAATGATTGCAATAAGCTTCTGATAATAGCCCAGGTTCACAACTGAATCTGTGATATTTTAGCAGAAAGCATATATTCATGTAAAATAAACATGATGCCTGTGAATGGCAGGCTCTGATTTATATTCCTGATGTTTCCAGCCCTACAGCATCGTAAGAACATTGTAATGAAAAATGTTCAGCAGCAAATAGGAAAGGATGGCTCTCTGTAGGCAAGAGGGGAATTACACTGCTTCCTGTGCCCTGCCTGGGGCCACCAAGGTCCCACACTTGTTCACATCCAGAAACATCAGTTCCTAAAGGAATGGAGTTTCTGATGTAGTCACAGCTCTGTGCAAAGCTTATCCAAACTGCAGGGCAGCAGCTGTGGTGCTCAGACATGGGCAGGGGACACAGGGCTGTCCCCACCCCTCCCTGGACACTCACTCCCACTCTGCAGCCTTTGCAGCAAACTCACAGACCACAAGTGACAAACCCAAAAAAATCAAAATAACATTTTATCATGCTGGGGGAAAGGCCACGTTCCTCAGGTGGGTGATGGGGGTCCCATGGTGAGGCAGGGTGGTGCTTTCACTGAGGATCTGCACATCTCCAGCTGAGCTCAGGAGAGGACTAGCACAACCAGGCTGAGCTTAAATGGGCTCTGGGCCCGTGGGTGGGGTGTAGAGCTCAGGTGAGGCTGGGCAAGGTCTGCTGCCCCCACCCAGGAGGCCCTCTCCATCCTCAGCTGGAGGAAATCCCTGCCTGACAGTTCAGGGCCTGTCCAGCGGAGGTCTGAGGGTCTCCAAGTTTGGAATAAATCCCAAGAGAATCAAGGCATGCACAGTACAGGTGCTCACCACCCACTGACTGATGCCCAGCCCATCCCCTGCAGCCACTGGTGACTTCCAGCCAGGTCCCCCAGTTTATACACTGAGCATGGTGTCCTGAGGTAGGAACATCCCTTTGGCCACTTTGGGTCACCTCTCCTGGCCATGGAAGGCAGAGCATGAGCCACTGAAAAGTCCTGGGCTCGGGGTAAGCTCCCCTCAGCCACAACTCAGCCATTGGTGTCACCAGCACTGCTCTCACACTGAACACAAAGCACTGTACCAGCTACTGAAGAGAAAATTAACTCTATCCCAGCTAAACCAGGACAGCTTCCTGTGTCCTTTCATGTCCCCTGAACACCACGCTGTCCCTGCAGGCTGTCCCCAGCTGGGGCAGGAACTGGAGCAGAAAGGCAGTAACCCTGCACGGGGCTGCAGGAGAAGCTGCCACAGGAACCACCCTGCTGAGAGATCCCTGCTGCCTCAGGCTGCTGCAGGAGATGCACCACGCCAGGACATGTGGCTCTCTGAGGGAGAGATGAGTCCATTTAGATCAGGAGTGAATTTGGCCTCGGGCTGGAGCTGTTTTGAATAAAGTTGGACACGGTGACCTGTGGAAAGCACTTGTTCAGCACCTGGTGCAGTAGAGAGCCCAGTCTGCAAACAGTAAAATCTGGATGCTCTACCAACCAGAACATGTCCAAACACTGTCAGAGATTTCTGGTGAGGTTAGAATTTTCATGTGTCTTAAAGGAGTTTCATTCTCAGGGCACTGTATCCATTTCACAACACATTTCTCTGTCTCCTACATAAACAGCCCTTAGTCCTTCCCTTTAAAGGGTGAATGTGAACAAACTCCCCAAAAAATCTAAAGTTCTTGTGGTCAGTTATTAAAGCCAAGGCACAAGAAACATACTCAGAGGTGAAAAGGTCACAGCAGAGAAAGGAAAGTCTGGGCATGGGAGCACCCAGCAGAGAAGAAAAGCTGGAAGAAGAAGGTGTGACAGACTGCCTTGTGCTGGCAGGCCATGGAGATCTGTGCATCTCATGCATCCAGTCCAAAAAACCACTACAATACAGCCAAAACAAGGGGAGGCTGATGAATGAAGCCATTACAGGTGACAGGGGACAGAGACACAAAGCAGAGGAGTTGAAGTATTGCTTAATGACTCGTGTGGAGGTGTAGGAGAAGGTGGAGAGACAAAACATCCCAATCACTGTCAGCTCCTAATGGGTACAAAATGCTCATTGAAAACCCAGCAGAAGGTCACTGGCCCCTGGGGAGTACAGGGAGGAGGCAGCAGCCAGAACCCCTTGTCCTCTGTGTCACCACAAATAGGCCTGAGCCACCTCTGGACACATTTTGGTGCTTGGGAAGATGTGAGGCTTCAGTGAGTGAAATCAGGTTTTTTTCACAAGTTCTCCTTCCTCCACTGCACTGTCCCCAGCTGGGGCTTGCCCCATTGACTGGGCCATGCTGCAGCATTAATTGCTGCCCAGGAAATGTGCCTTGGGGGTTTTGGAAGCTCACTGCCCTCTGGTGATCTCCCCATCTCCTTTAACTGTGAACTTGTGGGATGAGGTAATGTGGCAGGGCTGTCTGGGATGGCTTTGCTTTCCAAAGCTCTGCTCAGAAATCCTGGCAGGAATTGGCCTGTGGCAGAGCTGTGGGAGGCTGCTGCCTTTCCCTGCCCAGGGTTTCTTCAACTTGTCAATAAACTCCACGGGCTCAAAGATGAATCAGGAAAGTAAGAAGCAAGATCCTCATCTACAGGCAGCATCACAAAAGGCTTCCCCATCCCCAGGCTCCTGGAGGAGGGCAGCAGGTCTGAGATTATTCACACAACCTGAGTGCAGAGAGGCTGGTCCTGTGCATTGTGTGTGTACTTTTGCATGAGAAATGCTTTAAAGAGGAGTAATTATAGAAAAACTTGTCTCGTAACTGAAAGAAAAAGCAGGAAAGAATAAGCAGGTGTGACACTACCTGGGGTACATCAATGAGAGCAGGGCAGTGGAAGATGAGCAACAGCATCAGCTCTTCCCAGGGGCTGCCAGCTGTTTGTTTAAATTGCATTTCTCAGCAATGTTGAGGAACGCTCCCCCTTCTCTCAAAGCACAGATCAGAGCAGGGCTCCTGTGAGGTCTCTTTCCCTCCTCCCTTCTCACACCTCCCCACACATCTGGGAACTGCTCCCTGCTTTGGGAGCTCCTGCTCACCAGCCCCCCTAGCACAGGTCGGGCTCTTCCCTCAGGACCAAATTCACTGCTTTGGTAAAATTCTGGCCTCTGTTTTGGCAGCAATGGAGTCGTTGGAGATCCAAACACAACCAGTGGCCTTTTTAACCCTATTCCACTTGTGTACTTCATAAATCTTGTACAGATTTACACTGTTTGGGGGCAGGAGGATGTGGGGAATACTCTTGTGGAGCAGCAGAGCTGTGCTGCATTCCTCCATCCCTCAGACCAAAAATGTTTCACCAACTGATTTAATTACATGAAGCTTATGCCGGAGTTATAGAGGGATTATCTGGGTTTTATCATGGTTATTAGAGAAAATGACTCTATTGTTACTATTACAGAGTTACAAAAAGTAAAGAGGAATCACAGGAAACTTGGCAAGGGCTCATTAGCAGTGTGGTAGTGTCTCCAGAAGCTAATTAAAAATGTCCATACCTCATAATAACCATTTATCTCATCAGAGCCTCCATTCCTTACGTCTCTTTCTCTGGATAGAGTGAGGGGGAATGATCTCTGCTCTCTGGTGAATGCACACACAGCAATACATCTGAGCTTGGCACAGTACAAATGGCTTTGTTCCGGGATGTGAAGCCACCAGCACTGCTCTTGCCTGCCTGAGCTGGGGCTGGCTGTCCTTGCCTTGCTCACAAGGACACAGAGATGCTCAGGGACAGCCTGAGAGTCACTTCAGGAAATATCCCAGCCAACCATCACATGCTGGGTGGGAGAGGATGGAGACAGAGAGCCTGGAGGAGGTGCTGGTTGGGAGGCATGGAAACAGCATTAAAGCAGAACAGTGGCACAAGAGTTTGCATTTGCTGTGCCCAAAGTCCTGCAGAAGCCACTGGTACCTCTGGTGTCTCAGCAAAACTGGTTGGAGTTGCTGACGAGGCGGGCAGGATTTCCTCAGACAACATCTGTATCTCCTCTGTCACATCACTCCTTCTTCAGGCCTCCAAAGCAAACAGAAAAATGACACAGCTCCCAGTTAATCTGTGTTATCTGGAAGAAGAAATCAAGGCGAAATCCAGTTTGTCAACAGGGGTGTGAGTGCTGACAGGAGATGGATCGGAACAGGTAATGCCAGCTGTAGTTTTGCCCGACAAGTCATTTCTCACACAGTGCCTGGATGCTGATGGATATTCTGGAGATGATGTTTGATAAACTTGTTTTGGATTGGAGTTTGAGTTGAAGGGGTCTGTAGGGAAAGCAGAGGAGTAAATCCCAAAGGCCATGGTGGTTGTGATACCATTATCTGCTCTGCCCTGTGGTCCTGGCCAGCACAGAGGAAACAGCTGAGAGGCAAAGCCAGCCTGCCTCACTCTCCAGGGAGAGAAATGTGCTTCTACTTCTTAGCACATCCAAAATATCAGTCCCTTGGATATAAATTCCTCATCATGTTTAATCTTTGTGCACATTTTCAGTAAAGCAGAAGGAGTGGATGCTTCATGACAAAATCCTTGAGCCCATCCCAGTGAAGTCAGAGGTAAAATCCCCCTCAGCAGCACTGAAATGATGCTTCCCATGACAGCAAGGACCAAGCCTGAAACCCATTGGCCTCCAACACAACCTGGCTGGACCTCAGTGCTCAGAGATGCTGCTCCTCCTTGCAAGAGTTCACAATCTTTTGCCCAGCTTAAGTTTTTCCCCAGACCTCTGCTTGACACCAGCTGACCAAGGTTTTACTTTGTCTCTTTGCCCAGACAGAGCTCTTATCCATGACTTTTGGCAGAAATCAAAACATTTTTGTCCCAAACCATACGTTTTTTATTGTCTCATGCTAAAGAGAACCTCTGTTAGTTCTCCTATTACTGTTTTTCTTACTGATGTGCACACAGATGATGAGCAGCGCCTGCTCTCATCCAGCATATCCAGCCTGACCTCCTTGGCAACTGGGAACATTTGTTCTTGAATCCAGTCAATTAAACCTCACCACTGTGCCTGTTGAGCAGCTCTGGCTCTCAGGAAAGAAAACCAGGTACTGAAAACCCTGGCACGTCCCCCAGAAATATCACCCTCCTTTTGAAAACAAATCCTGATAAAAATCAGGATTTTGCTCCCACAGTTTCTGCACACTTTCTCCTTTTCAGCTTTCCCTGCCAAACTCCATCCTCAGATGCATTCCTGCCTGGTTCTGTGCTGTGTCAGCCTGTCTCCCAGACATCCTCTGCTTCCTCAGGCACACAGCAGCCCAGCTGCTGCCCGACATGGGGAAATCTCTTCTTGCAATGGCAGCAGTCACTAAGGGCCTTGGTGGGTGAAGCAACCCATGACTCACTTCCACAGCTTTTCCAGGAGATGCTGGAGGCAGGACATTGAGCTCAGCTGAGATTTCCCAACACAGGAAAGAGTGAAAGAGCTGTTGTAATGTTTGGGTGGCCAAACATGAGTCACTTCCAAGCCTAGATCATGCTTTTCTCCCCTGAAATCAAATTATCTACTAAGCCAAACCAATAATTCCTAATGAAAACAAGGTGGAACAGCTTTCCTGAAATGAGGGGAGTTATGAGGAGCATGAACTTATCTCCCCTTTGAGTTTATGGGCTGTCCCTCACACCAGAAACCAGGCTGAGAAAAGAGGTGGGAGACAGCACATATCCCACCAGATCCCGTCCTCCAAGACTGGAGTTTTGCAGTGCTGCAAAATCCCACCTGAAACAACCTGATGGAGGATTGAGATTTTCTGGTGGTAAATTACTAAAAGAGTAATTAAATAATTATACAGTTGAGAATTGTTCTCAATTGTTATCTGAGAATTAGCAGAGATAAGCACAGTGGTATAAACTGTGATTCAGGCTGAGAAAGGCAGGGTTTTAAACATATTCCATGCATGGAGCGTGAGGTGTCTTGACATACGCACAAAGTAGAAATCAGCTGAAAGGAAGAGCTTTGAGCAGTGAAAAATTAAGAGATAGAAAAGAGGGAGGGGGGTTAATCAACATTAGTGCTGCTTTCAGTCCGCAGGTCCCCTACAGAAATGAAATTGCTTGACTTGTACAAGGTTACCCATTATCCATCCGTGCCATTGCCTTCATCCCTTTCCTGGGAGAGGGCAGTGATGTCCTTGTGCTGCAGCCTTGGCTCCAGCACAGAGGGGTTAATCTGCTCTCACTCCCCACCTCTTTAAATACAAGTCATAAACGTGATTGTTGGCTTGCTTTTATTACAAGAGCTGTAGCTCTCCTGGAGAAAATACACCTTGCACCAATACACTGGAGTTTTCCAAAGGGAAGTTTAAGTCTCCTTCAGCAAACACAACGGTCACAGGCTTTAAATCTTATGATGTGGGCAATAAGCTGTTATTGGCCACAGCCAAAATAATAGCCAAAAGCTATTATTGCCCGAGCATAAAAGCAAAGTACAAGGCCTCACAGCCCAGAGCCTGCAGCTCCAAACCATAGATGTAACATGACTAACATATATAGATGTAATTCTTTGTATAGCTGCCATAAATACATGCTACATACCTATGGCACTTGCATATACACATACACACACATATATATATATATATATATATATATATATATATATATATGTGTGTATGTATTTGAAGTGGCCACAAATGGTATTGGAGAAAAACAAGTCTCTGTTTTTCATTACTACCTGAAATTCCACCTGGGCCCATTACTTCTTTCACTGAAGTACTGAATGAAGTAATAATTCTCCCTAAAACCTGTGTGGCCACCAGCCTCCCACATCAATGGAGCACAGGGAATGGGCACTTAGGAGTGGTCAGATCCAGGTATAAGAGCTGAATTTTTCCTCCCTACCCCAAATCCAGAAGAAACCCAGAAGTTTTAGGAGATTTACATTTATTTTCGTGCCGTAAGCCAGAACAAACTGGAGCTGTGATGAGGCTGCAAGCATCTGGAGGTGCTCATGAAACCAGCACTCAGCATGAGTTGAAAACTTGGCTTTTGTGTCCCTGAATAAGCCAAAAATAGTTTTTCCATAGGGACTAAGTGACCTCCCTGCTCCCTTCCTAACTCTGTGTGCTTTATCTGATGGGCTTCAAGGGATTTCCTCTGATTATTGCCAACGCCTCTGGAGACACATTCAAAAGGATCCTGAGCACCTGTAAAACCTCTCCCTGTGAAGTCAGCCCGTGGAGAAACCTCACGGAGGAGATGTAAATCTTGGGAGGGTTTATAGCAGCTCCTCCAACATCTGTAATTCCTGTATCAGCACACACTTTACACGATGTTCTGGGATGCAGAGGAGGGAGAGTTATTTCAGAAAGCAATCACTTAACGTCCACAGCTCTACATGGCAGCAAAAAAAAAAAAGTAATCCCAAATAGCTTTCCTAATTCAGACTGCATTTATATATATATATATGAACTTACAGCATTTCACTGCTGGTCATTTTCCTCTGGCTGGCCATGGATAAACTCTCAGTCATGTCCAGACTCTGCTGTGCTATGACTGCTGGAATAGTTAAATATTCCTGCTGCCTCTCTTCTAGTGGTTTTGCTTCCTAAAAGAAGAAAATTGCCCTGTTCTGGATTAAAGGAGGTGAGAGTGGGTTAAGAGCAGAGTATTATTGGGTGGCAAGAGAGGCAGCAGAAGTGGGATAAAAAATGAGGGAGAAGGAGGAGGGTTTTGGTGCATGTTGGCATTTTGATAGCACACCTAATTCTGGCCAGACCAAACCCTCAGCCTGCTTTGTTTGCAGTGGCATGATGGGTTTGCAGCCTATTTTACAAACCCCAAATGTATTTTGATAAGAAGTGCCACGGCAATGAAAGGAATCAATACAGCAGTGCCTCTGTGTGTGTGTTTTATATTAAGACTTAGTTGATGACTTCTCATCATTTGAAAGAAATGTTCAGCCTCAGTGCTTGAAATTATCCAGCTGCAGCATTTTCTACTCAATCCAATCTCCAGTTAATTTGATCCTTCATTTATCTTGAACAAAGCCTCCTAATAAAAACATTTGTATTACAAATGATACAGTTGATCAATGGGATTGCTTTAGGCAAGTATTTGATAATTTGAACACTAGCTATAAAAAGTTCTCATTTAATCAATGTGGCTGGCCAAAATTTGGTGGGAGAGAAAGGCCCAAACCTGCACATGACTGAACAGCCAGACTATAATTACATATCAGGTTATTTAGATGTTCTTACCAACATTATTGTTAGAATTGGCCAGTGTAATTGGTGTGGTATTAGCCTTAATTATTTTTGGTAACACAATTAATTATTTAGTTCACTCAAAGTGACAAGAATGGAATGAATCAAAATAAGGAGCTGGCTGGGCTGGGAACTATTAATTTTCTTTCAATCCCATGATTCCTTCAGTCAAATCAATGAGATAAATAGTCAGATGGAAAAAGCCAATGGACATTTCCATTGAATAGGAAGAGCATCCAGGTCCCAGGCAGGTCAGGAGATGATACTGGACCCTTCACAGGGCTGGGAAGTTTCCCTTGGCATCATTCAGGTCTGAGATGATGTTTTTTCAAACCTACAAGATCTTCAAGGTCACGGGGCTGCTCTGCTAAGGGTGGTGTGCTCCCCCCAGGGCTCGTGTCCAAAGTAGGAAACATTATCCCTTGGCAGCAAAAGTGAATTTCTGCTTTATTGCATCTGTTGCTATCCTTGGATGCTTTGAGAAGAAATCATGTTGCTTGGAATGTTATCCTGTGTTTATTTTCATTAACAGTGGTATTAATCAACATTTTCCTCTGTTCTCCACAGATTGCTCAGGGATGCCTTTGGAAAACAAAGACAAATTCCAGGTCAGGGTTCCTGTTGTCGGACATTATTATATGTGGGAAGTGAAATTATTCTTCTCCTTGCTCAGATTTGTGCAGAAACACTGAACAACTTCTCAAAGCTCCCCCATCCCTCCTGCACCTTGGCTGAGGAGCTTTGTTTTGACACAGCCACCAGCAGGTATATCATGAAAAAAGTTCAGAAGGGCTAAAAAACATCCACAGTGTACATCAGAATATTTCACTTTGTTTCTTCAACCCTTTGAAATCAGCATTTTTAGGACTTCATTTTAAGTGGGAGACAGGAAGCAGCGCAGTGAGGACTCTCTGCTGTCACATCATGCACGGAGCTGTACAACACAACAGCCCCAAATCTCTTTCAATCCATCACTTATTTCCCTCTAGAAACCTTTTCCTTTTTTTTTTTTTTTTTTTTTTTTCCTCCTTTCTGGATTGTCTTTGACTGTTATTTATTTTTTTAGTTAGTTGACTTCAAGGGACATTTCTCCTGGCTGGATTAAGATGTTTCACAAACAAATGCAGGGGAACATTTCTGATGAGGCTGCGGAGGCAGCCGGGTCCCCGTGGGCAGGTGAAGTTTTGTGTCACTCAGCTCTGCTCCATCAGGGAGCAGCATTTTTCACAGCTGCTCCACCAACAAGCCCCGAGCAGCGGCGGGGACCAAAGTAAGAGGAATTAAAGGGCTGCTCGAGGTTCCGTGGGGCTCTAAGGGCTCCCCTGGGGAGGATAAAAAAGAATTAGAAAAGGTTTTATTGACGTAAGTATGTTGCCTGTGCTTTGATACGCACGCAGAGAGTAATTGTCAGTGTGGGGAGGAGGGTTCTCCACAGCTGAAACTATCATTTATACCCTGTGGAGAGTTAAAAAACTCTCAGCGAAGAACACGGGTAGGCACGACGGCCCAAGGGCCAAACAAGGGGTACTAAACAGGCAGCAAGGATTTATAAAGCAGCAATAAATAACATTGCTCCATTTCAAAGAGCTCCACGGCTCCTGCAGCACCCCAAGACATCGAGAGGGAAAGACATCACCATCAGCAAAACGTGTGCTTAAAAAAAAAAAAGAAACACCACCACTGGGCAAGTCTGCAGCTGCCAGGGGAGAGGCAAACACGGCGAGGCAGCAGCTCAGCATCTGGAGGGGAGAGCATCTGCTGAGAGACACCTCGACGCTTACTTGGAGTGAGAAATCATCACTCTGGCTGCAATTCTTCACGAGCCAGACGCACCAAGTGAATGGAATCCACACAAATGAGGTCGTTAGCATAACCGAATACGCTCTTCATTCCTTCAAGAATGAAAAATATGAGTAATTCCCTGGCACAGCACAATTACAGCCTGCCAGCACTAGCACATGGGTTATATCTATTATGAAATAATAAGATAACATTAATAAGATTCCCAGAAAGGACATCAGACAGCTAGTCTCATGACTGTGTACAAGAGGTCTAACTATTCAGGCTGTCTCCAGCCTGCATGGCTCTACACTTTCCAGGTCTTTTTTGTCATTTTCACTAGGAAAAGTTCAGGTCTACCAGCTTTTAAGCAAGAGGTTCTGAGTGGGAAACAGGGCGAGCGCTCTGGGAGTGCTGAGAAACTCAGGGTAGCTGCTCTCTTTTCAGGAGTTTCAGTAGCAGCCATAAACGTGAGAGCTACAGCAAACAATCACACCACCCGTGAAATGTCCCTGTAGACAGAGCCGTGCTGGCAGCTGCATTTTGGGTCATTAACCTGAGTGCTTCAGACACGTGCTGGCAGAGCTTCCCAGAGCCCCTGAATAATCTTCTTTTTTTTTCCCCCACCATTTCCTTGTGTCCTGAGGCTCCCGACCCTGCATGCGCACACAGCACCCAGAGCTGAGTTTGATCTTTCAGATGAACATCACCCCACCTGCCTGAGACACCCACAGCTAAGCTTTAAAAAGAAAAAAAAAGGACAATAAGACATGCATAGAGTTGAGCGTAACAACACACATTGCTCAGAATCCCGCTAAGGCAGGAGGCAGCCGAGACTTCCACCGCTGTAATTTAGCAAGATGCATCTCAGGCTCTCGCAAGGAGCATCCAGCTCCCCAGGACCAAGGACACGTCAATAGCAGCAGTCAGCCCCCGCGAGTTTGGCAGGTGGCTAAATTGGCTCCACAGCCTCGCTGGCCCTGCTCGGGGAAGGAAAGACGCCGAGTCTCAGCACAGAGGGCTGTAATGAGGATTAATAAGGCGTGTGAAGACGCTCTGTAATTGTCCGGCCGGCTGTTTCCTTTGCACCTTATGCTGTCGTTTATGCTCGTGCAAAGTGGCTGTTAAACGCCCCAGGTCTGATTCAATAGAACTCTGCAGATTCCTCGCACAGGTGTAAATTGCTCTGTGGGGTTCAGGGCACTGTCTAAATGCAAACTAATCTGATCATCTCTGTTGCCCTTTTTTTTTTTTTTTTTTTTTTTTTTTTTTTTTTTTTTTCCTTTTCTGTAAACTCCTCTGCAGCCAATTGAACATTTTAGTGTCTAATAAACTACAAAATATCAGGTATTTCGTGCATGAACTTACGTCCCAGAAATAGAATTCGCAGCGCTGGCTTCAAGGAGAGCTGGAGCTGCATCAAGATGCCGAGACTGGACCACCAGCACTGCAGAGCTGTGTGCTGGTTGCTGCCCACAGCCGTGGAACATTCACATCATAAACCTCAGGGGCTGGTGCACAGTGACAGCGAGCCTGAACCCTGGAGAAACCATGAAAAATGAGCTAACGACATAATTTGGGAGGGAACGGGCAAAAAACAATGCCTGACCTTGTTCAGACATAGGGAAAAACAACTGCAGAACGACAGCAGCTGTAAAATGAGCCTGAACTAAACTGTATGAGCTGGTATTGCAGGGAATAACCCTTAAAAGGTGGAAGGCTTTGATAGACGCACTCCTACAGGTAGCTTCAATCCCTGGCAGCTTCAAGGCTTCGGTAATGAATGTCAGACTGCTGGGCAGCTGTGAGGGGAATAAACAGCTATTTGCCTTCAGTGGAAGTAGCATCAGTTTGACATATGACATTCAAATGATACGAGCTTTAAAAGTGTGGTTAAACGACTGATGTTTGACTTGGAACCTTGGGCCCGCCGAAGCGGCATCGCCGCCGTTTACCTTGGCTCTGTGGGGGATTGAATCACTGAGCCTGAAGATGAAAGATCAAAGTGTTTCTGCAAATCCAGCCTGCAGTATGTCGTGTGTCCAGCTGCTGGAGAACGCGTGCTGGAGTGATGAGAGGGGTAAGATGGATCCTCCCCCTGCTGCGGCCTTTGGCTCTGGTGACGGCTGCTGCGGGCACACGTGGGACTGAGGAGACACAAGATGGGGGATGAAATCTGGGGAATGGGGTGGAGAAAAAGGGTTATCCCCACCTGGTCCTTCCCACAGCACCCCCTTCTCCTGCCATCCACATTACTGGGTTCCTCTTCAAGGCTCTTTGCATTTTGCCTTGTAGGACACCAGCCCGCCCTGCATCACTTTCTGCTCGTTTTAGAGAAAAAAGCGCTGCCAAAACGTACCTGTCTGTTTTAGGAGCCCTTGTTAGGCCCTTGTTACATCAGCCTGTCAGCTAACTACCAGCACTCATAACCCTTTGATAACCCACCTGCTGAAGTGCTTTGGCTTGCAATCTTCACACTCAAACAAGAGCTCAGGACCAAAGTTGCTGGAGGAAAAAAATCACTGCTTCCTGACCTTTGGGCAGACTCTGTGGGCTGATTATCTCATCGATTTTAACCGAATTGAGCATTCAATACGGGTGTCTGGAGGCCTGTCTCTCCTCAGCAGCGGGTACAGTACAGCACCAGCAGCAATAATACAGACAAGCTCTATGCAAGCCAGGGTCAGGGGCAGGAGAGCTCCAGGTTTCTTGTAAATTGTGGCAGGCATGATTAGTCCACCTGAGCCGGGCCCCAGGAGCACTGGGGCACACGAGGAGCCCACAGTGAGAGCACTTCAGAGAGGGAGCACCCTGTGAAGTGCAAATGGGTGCTCTCCCTTGGAAGGAGCCAAAATAACTGAAGTAGAAATGAGTGGGACCAGACTGGAGTGATGCCACTCAAGGGGGGACTGTCCTTCCAGAAGGAGCTGTGCTGAGCCTGTTTGCTCTGCTGTAGGAGGGAATATGCAGAGCAGAGTTCATGCTGAGGGCCCTGCAGTCATCCTGGATGTTTTTTAGGGGGACTGGAGGACTTGCTTCAAGCTGTCAGCAGCTGGAGTATATGAGGGGAGCTCGTGAATCACTTCTGCTGTGGTGCCCTCCAAAAGGAAACCCATTTGCTCACTCTGGGACCTCACTGGAATCTGAATCGAAGCATGGCATAAGGTGGACACACATCAAATTTCACTATTGCCTAAGTGTAAATAATTTTTAAAAAAATTATAGGTGCAGGTAAACTGAGGTACAGGGCTGTGGAAGAGCACAGCTCCATTTCCCCTGAATATGGGGGAGTGGTTACCTCTGGAAATCAGACCAGAAAGGGTTGACACCAAATATCTCCCAGACAGCTGCTCAGTCTGGAATAAATCCAAGAAACAGTGTCCCAGGTACTGAACCTGCTGGAAAATTCAGCATCCAAGCATTTCCCCACTGCAAGATCTCACCCAAACCACTCCCCAAAGCCAAATCTGTTGGCAAACCTCCCTCTAGGACACTTGGGAACCCATACAGATGTGTGATTCCTGCTCTTAAGCACAAAATTCAGCAGAACAAAGATGAGATGTGACAGCACTCCACAGTTTTGTCCCTTGGCAGAACCCCACCAGGTGCTGGGGGATGAGGCAGGGCTGTGCCCATCTCTCTGCAGGTACAGCAGCGTTCCCAGCCCAGCTGTGCTCCCCCACCCCCTTGGCACAGGGTGCAGCAGATGAAGATGCCTTTGAACAGACAGGAGAGGGGCTGAAACCCTTTGACACCTCCAAGTGAACTGTATATTTCCAAAATGTTAAGCAGCTTTGTGAGAGAGATTATCCTGAAGGATGTTTTCCTGTAGTGTTGACATTGCTGTGTGAGTGATTAATTCCAACATGGGCATGGGGTGAGGAGGCAAAACCCTTTTCTCTTTGCCACCAGGCAAGTTCTGGCCTTTGCACCAGCAAGGCCATTAATTCATTCCTGTGACACTGCAGGTGACTTTGTCATCCTCATCTTCTTGGTCACTTCTCAAGGCAGAGGATTTTCCATGACCCTTTTCATGAACCACTGTGATGGTGCAGGCATTTTTCAGTCCTCCAGGGGTCTGACTGCCTGTACATTTAGTCCATGTGCTGTCACAAACATCCTGCCTTGACTTTGGAAAAGTGGACAGCAACAGCTGAAAACAAAGATGGATTGTCACTTTTGGACATTGGTGTGCTGCAGGTGACGAGGGCAGAAGGGCAAGCCATGGCTGCCTGAGCTGCTGGGAATTTTCTAACCCTCTCACCCAGCTCATTGATGACTCTCTAGAGAAGCAGCCTCACTCCTCCCCTACACTTCCAGTCAAGGGTGTCTTTCACTGGGGAATTTAATTTGCTGCAGAAAGGTTATTATATCCCTTCTGAGGTTTTCTACTCAATTCCTAAAAAATATAGAAAGTAAGTATGAAAAGAATATAGAATAACATATGTATAATCTATCTACCTCTATAAAAAAGAATATAAAAGAAATATAAAAACAGCTATGTAGTGAATAAAATTCCTTTTGCAATAGGAATCACTTCACACCCTCAATGACTCTGCTCAGCTGTTCCTTTTGGGCTGTCATACCTTCAGCTCTGCACCTCCAGGAGCAGCTCTTAGGATTTATGGTACCCACAGGGATTCATCCAGGATAAAAAGAGTTTTCATCACCTGGCCAAAGGCTTATGAGATCTACAGATGGAGTCACTTGTGCATGGAGAAAGCACAGCAGCAGAGACTGGCATCACTTGGACACAGAAGAGGCAAGTGAACTTTATTGCAGTTAGCATTCCTGCAGCAGTTTTTGGAGGAATAGTATGAAATTCTAGACTGTACAAAAATTTAAAAGTTTGGCAAGATTTTGAAGCTCTCAATAGGCAAAGGCACCTTTCTTCCAGACAGGATTGCCCAGGACATCTGAAGGCTCTCAGTGCTGCACCCTGCATAATTATTAATTTAAGTTGGTCTTACAGTGGCCTAATATCAATCAGACTAAAAGGCGTCATGATAGCAGTATGGATGGTGCCTGTGTTGATAATCCCTCCCATGGCAGGTGGCTGCATGCCCATGGTAAAATAAGCAAACAATCAGGAAACACATGTGGGACACTTCTCTCCCATTCTGCAAATCTCCAGTCCTTAGGGGTAACTGCTTCTCTCCAGGCTCCTCCAGTTAACCCATCTGCACTTGGAATCACACAAAAGCCATCTAAAATCATACCAAAATCTAAATAAATCAGCATCAGAAAATGTGCTGCAGGCATTCAGTGCTGTAAGGACGTGACCATTTTAACATTTGTCAGGGTCATAGCACAGAGCTGAGGAAATGCCCTTGGACAACTCTGCATTCCCAGGAGAATGAAACCAGGAGACACACAGAATCACCCAGCAGGCAGAGGGAACAGGAGCAATGGCAGCATTACTTAACTATGTGCAATTTGCTCTCCCCATCTTGATTTAAATTACACTGCCAGAAGAGACTGACAGTGTCTGGAATCAAATTGCTTAGAAAAGTGCCTCTTCAGAGAGAGAAAAAAATACCCAAATAACTGGAGTGCAAATGGTCTTGCAAAATGCCTATTGTGACTGGGGACAGCAGGACCTGGGTCTCATGTTCATTAGGATAATGCTCATGTAATTGTGCTGGGCCAAACCCCCATGAAATGGGGGGGGGGGCTGCCCCCCTGACATTCCTACAGTGCACACATTAGCCTGGTCTCCTCTCAAGAGCTGGAGGAGGCACCATTAAATAAGAGTCTCTTGCTCTGTTCCTGCTTCCTTCACTTCTTCAGGTCAGCCTGGGCTCTGGGGACCATCTTCAGGATAATGGGCTTCTTTGGCTGCATGAAACCTTTCGAGTCCAGGACCAGTGGGATCTTGAGCAGGAGGGAAAAACAAGGAAACAGCCACATCAGCTGGGAGAAAGGACAGACAGGACAACAGGAGCCCTACAGCGCACACACATCCCAGCTACCACTTGGTTTCAATGCATTTCCCAGCCCACAGGTGTACTTACAGCAGGACCATCACTCTTGCTCATGCAAAGCAGCCACCAGCAGGTGTTTAACAGCCCTCAGCTCTTGGATAAACTGGTTGGTGAGCTCTGGCTTTCACATGGAGTGCTACAAAGAGCTTGGTGCACTGATGGAGGGAAGAGCAGCCAAACCCCACCCTGGGTGCTGCAGCTAAATGGGGGCAAGCAGTGCCATTTTGTTTAATGCACAAGTGTGTCAGTACTAAGGGCAGCTAGATCATAATGGGAGATGGAAGAGCAATAAGCACTCTGGGAAGAGCAACACTAAAATCGCTGCTCAGACCAAGTAGCAAAGCAAAAGCATCCTCAGCATCAAAGCTTTCCATGGGATAGGCTGGGAATCTCTTTAGAAACAATGTTTAAAGCTGGTGTTGGAGGAATCATCTTGCAGGGGAGGGAAGTGTGTTTTAAGTCTCCCCCACCAATGGATGCTGCTCATATCCCAGCTCCCTCTCTCGCCAACAGGACAAGGGTGACACATCCCCAGCCCAACAGGCCACATTCACCCCCTAAATCCCAGTAAGTTTTGTTTCAGGAAATTTAAGCAATATGGCTTGGAGCCCAGTGTGCCATCAGTGGAGCAGTGAGAGAAGGCTGCAGCTTCCATACGTATGTTCCAAAGGGATGTTCCAGCATGAAATTTTCCCTCCCACTCTCATGTACATGACACCTTCTGTAGAAAAAAGGGCTGAAAGAACCCCATAAACCTATGGGCACCAATAATACAATACATATTTAACTTGTCCCCTTTTAATTAAAGGCAGTTATAAAAAGAATCAATTTTATGGATTGCAGAGGACTAGAAAAATGTCATTAGACTTGGGGGAGGGTGGATAGGTCACTGCATTGTTAATGGACTATTACAGTCTTTCACCTCCAGGTTACCAGTTGAGCTGCAATCTGAATCTGCAGAGATTCCAGCTGAGCACCCGTGCCAAGTAATAATTTAATAAGGACTTTTCTGTTTCTTACAACAAACGTCCTTTGAGTGACTTGTTGCCCTCTCTGCTCTGATTTCCCAAGCTCTCCTCACAAACAGAATGTAAAAATGGCCCAGCCTTTTGCAGCAGTGAGTGCAGGCAGGGAGCTGGGTCAGGCTGGAAACACCGTGGTGCTGCCTGCCTGAGGCACAGGAGCTGCCGTGCTCTCAGCAGGGCTGGACTGACACATCATTTCCAACAGCTCCTGCATTTATTTCATGTCAAACACTCCCACCCTGCAAGGCCATCTCATCTGTATGCAGCATTCACTGGGATCCTGGGCAAAACCAAAGCCTGGTGGGATCCTGCATGGCCCCTAAGAGGGAGAGGGTAATCAATTTAAACTTAACCCATTTTGTGCTTGCTTGAAAACTGCTAACATTTAGAGACTTCCCTGGGTCATAAGAAATGAATTTTGGTGTCTTGGGATGTCCCACAGAGAATAGCCATGTTTGTGTTACAAAACACAGCTTTGGCACGGGCTGAGGGATATTCTCTTCCTGCTCTCTGGAGCAGGGTCTTCCTAAGCTGGGTCAAACAGATAAACAGTGCATTGTGGGTGAGAAAGCACCCCACAATTTAGGTGCACCCAAAGATAGGCACAGGACTTCAGGGATTTCAGCCTAAAACATCCCACCAACATTAAATATGCTTCTGTAGAGGCTTTAAAAAAAAAGCATAAGTAACTTGTGGTGAAGCCCTTATAATTAACTGAGAAGATTTAAACAGTTATTCCCATCTAACAGTAGGACATCTCAGAGGGAGTAAGGGGCAGATAATAAGACACATCACCACACATCCTCACCGGTGTGTCTTTGCAGGGTCTGAATGAGAAGTTCTGCAACAGGACAACCACAGCCACTTTCACAACAAGGAGAGCAAACCTCATCCCTATGCAGTTCCTGGGGCCAGCCCCGAATGGCAGGAAGGTGTAGGGGTCAATACCCTCTTTGTTCTCTTTACTGAACCTGATTATAACAAAAAAAAAATCAAACAAACAAAAAAAAAAGTAAGAGCCACTCTGTTGCAGGATGTGTCAGCTTCTTAATCTGAAGTAATGAGGGGTCTGGGAAGGGAAAAGCTTTTTGTGTTCCTGTGCATATTAGAAGCTAAGTCCCTTATTTCTGTCTCAATAGATATGTTATGCTTCTGCTTTCATCCCAATGCTCAGATTTGGTTGTGCAAATCCAGGTGCATTGGGTGTCCTGGGAATACCTGAAATACACAAATGGATTTCATAACTGCTCTTTTCTCAGAACTCCTTCTCAGCTCCAAAACTGAACCCATATTTCAAACCCTAAACCACACAGCTCCACAGCTTCCCTGTAGATCAAAGGACCGAGCAAACACAAAGATGTTCTCCCCCTGTGTGACTAAAGGCAGGGCTGCTTTTGAGACATGCCAGCCCCATTCCTTTCCTCATCATGAAAAACAGGGAAGAACAATCAGCTTTATAGAGAAATTTGCCACAGAGCATTTTCAGTAATACTTCTTAGTGATCAGTTGGTTTTCATGTCAGAAAGCTTTTCATTCCCTGTGCATGAGGTACAAACCTCAGCTATGCTAAGTCAGAAGTGAAGTATCTCACTACTGAGACACCAGCACATCCCTCTAATGTACTCCCAGCATGGCAAGTGAGCCCTAAAGAGCTCCTGTCCAGCTACCCATGCCAAGTTTGACAACTGGAATAAGGATGTGGCTACTGGAGCAACTGGTGTTGTCTGGCCCATTGCCAGAGCACTTGTATTTGGGTGTTTCCTTCTGAATCCAACACAAGGTGACCACAGGCTTCACAGGTACTTCTGCCTGATACCACTGCCATGTTTTGTCTCAAAGGTCACCACGTTCCCACACCAGGATTAGTTTCCAGGGGTATTTCAGCTCTTGGTGCAAGGGCAGAGATCTGGTCCTGTTCTCTCTGCACCAAGCATCAATGTCTTGGTGGTCACCTAAAGATTACTAGGTTCATGGCATTCCATGTCTGCCTTGGGCTATTGCATCATTTTGCAGGCTCTGACAGAGCTCCTAAGCAAAGATTGCTTCAGAACTTGAGTTAAAAATCAAGTTTTATTTCCTACCCATCTTTGCCCTTCCTCTGCTGATTTGCAGGGCATTGTGCCAGTCACCCAGTGGCTCTTGCTTTAATATCTGGTCATAAACCCCTCAGTGTTACAGCTGCTGGGAGCTGCTCTCACTGTTGCTCCCTTCAATGCAGTTAATTAAATTCCATGCACAGTTTATGGATGTAGATCATAAAACTCCCCTCACGGTAATGCAGGGACTAGATGTCAGACAATGATAAATGCCTAATTTAAATGTTATAATCATGCATTCCCCACTTTTGCTGCCATTTCCACTCCCAGGGCTGAGGTTGAGCATGCAGCTATTCCCCCATGTGGCCCTCACCTCTCAGGCCTGAACTCGTCCGGCTCTGGCCAGTACTGCGGGTCCCGGTGCAGCACGAAGGCTGGGATCAGGACCACCATTCCCTCTGGAATAGTCACTCCACTGAGCTCCACAGTCTTCTTGCAGACCCTCTCGAGCCGGCCCCCGGCGGGGTAGAGCCGGATGGATTCGTTCACCACCATATCCAAGTACTCCATCTGAGTGATGGCGTTGTACGTGGGAGAGGCCTGGGAGAGGAATGGGAGGACTCAGCACCTCTGCCACTCTGTTTCCAACCTGGGTTTGCAAGGCAGGTGGGAACAAGCCCAGCATTTTCTTACCCTCCTTTACCTTGTTGGGCAGGTGTGCATCGACCTCATCCTGGAGTCGCTGCTGCACGTCAGGGTGGGTGGCCAGGTTGTAGGCTATGTAGCTGAGGGTGGAACTGGTGGTCTCATAACCAGCAAAGACAAAGATAAGAGCCTGGGCCAGAACCTCCTCATCACTTAATGCTGAAAAAAAGGCATAGAAGCACATACAAGAAGCTGAAAATTACAGTAATTAACCCTTGGGAATTCAGGATCCCAGTCATCAGTCTAGGTAATGCTACTCCTAGCTACGCAATGGTTGGTAAAGGAAACATCCAGCTTACCCTCTGGTACCTCAAAGGGGTGCACAATGCAGTGCACTGTGTCCTACAAACACCCTGTCCTGGCATCTCAAAAGTTTAAAAGCATCCTGCCTTGAGTTGACAGACCAGGACTATGCCTTGGCTGAGCCTTTATCTTCTTACACTTTACCTAGGATAGGGAACAGAGATGAGCTCACAGGTGAGCAGGGTACACACAGCATATTGCTTTGTCTGCTTTTTGATATACAGCCAACATTGCTGGACTTCAGAGACAACAAAGTAAGAAATGGGAGTAAGGAGATACTCACTTTGTTCTTTGTTGCACAAACACACCTCAGAAATTATCCCAGGAAATGAGATATAATAAAAATACGGCTGACCTGTGATAAACATCGTTATGGCCCCACTACCGAGATGCCAAATCTTTCATGGGATTAATGGCTAAAATCCTCTCCCTACTTCCCTTTTAAATGGATAAGGAACTACTGCTTTCTGCTGAGAGGAGGACAGATCTCAAGACATACTTTTGTCCAAGTTGGTCTCAGCAGACTTGGAGCCATCATGAGAGTTCTGTGATTCAATCATGAGCTGCAGGAAATCCACCCGGTCCTGGGGAGAAACAGAGGCAGAGAAGATGTGGGTGGAGAGGAGGCAAACCTTGTCCAACACAAGTTCCTTGCTGAGACACCTGCTCCACTCACAGCTCATGGCTTCAGTACATGATGAGGTCTGGACTACAGACCCTTCAGGAACACAAACACTTTCTCCACTTGTACCCCCAGGCAGGGTGTGGTTCTGGCCTTTCTTGGGTTTGGTGAGCTTGGAGAGCAGGTGACACACCACAGCTTCTGAAGATGCCACCAGATTCCTCCTGCACTCAGGACTTTTCCTGAAGAGAAGAGGCCACCTAGGTTGGACTCACTGTGCTGCTGCCCTTCTCCCGTTCCTTCTTCATTTTTGTGAAGACATTCTTGAAGAAGTCCATGACGTCTGAGGGTAACAGAGTCACCTTCATCTTTTCCAGCACAGGGATAACAAAGGGGAACAACACTAAAAGGAAAGAAGAGACCAACACACTTGAGCTCAAAGGGGCCCCAAGAAAATCAAAACTGGCCCAAAGCATAGAAAGGAGCAGTACATCTGGACTTTGACCCTTTTTATTGCCTCCATCTCTTTTTACCTAATCAAGGTTGGGATGCAACAGCACTTGAGAACCTCCTCCACATGTTACTTCATGACCACAATACCACAATAAGTGCAGCTCTCTGTGACAGAGCAGCTCTCCACCATCTCTGCAAACAGGGTCTCTCCTCATAGGAGGATGCTGCCAAGATCCACATGGCCTATAAAAATCCTGGCTGTGGTTTCCTTGGGGAAATATTTCTGCAGATCTGAGGCTGTAAATCTAATCCTGCAAAGTGTTGAGCATCTCCCCTATGGCAAAAAGGACTCAAAGCTACTAAGGGAGCTTCCAGAAAATGCAGCACCTTTGACATTGATTCAGGGCTGTATGAGATGAGGTTTGTCATACCTAAGAGTAAGAACACAGGACTTAGGAAACTGAATTGAAGAAATTTCTTAATGTTGGTGACAAAGGGGTCATTGGGGTTGTTCATGGAGTCAACATTGACGCTGAAAGAAGTGCTGGTCACCACATCCATGCTGTAAGCTCCAAAAATGCTGAGTAGAGAAGAAGAGAGAGTGAATGAGTTGAACCCAACCACAGCAGTAAATAAGAACTCATCTAGGAATAATCCTTGTGAGAAGGAATCTCTCTTAATGCACAGTCCTAACATAGTAGGTCTGTCCTGATCTGGCAGGATCATTTTATTTTTGAAGTTTCGCTGTTGCATTCATTCCCCCAACTTTTTTCAGCTTCAAAAACCTAAGCTGTAGTTGGAAAGCACTGAACTGCAGTCTAGGGTAACAACAACTATATTCTGATTTTCATCTGTAAAAGAGATTGCAAAAATGACATTCAAAAATACCGTATATTGTGCAGCTTCTAGAAAAACTTTGGGAATTGCTTCCTACCTCAAAATGCATCCCCAGTAAAATGAAATGGGGAAAGGGCACAGATCTTTGAGCAGAGAACAGCAAGCCCACTGCTGAGGAACATGCCATGTTCATGACATCTGTGGAGTTTTCTTCCATAGCTGACAAGGGATCCATGCTGCAGCGTGGAAAAGGCTCTTCAGAACAGCCCCTTCCCCACACTGAATACAAACCCTTTCCTGTCAGCCCCACACAGTTACTCACTCCTTCGCAGTCACAAACTCGTCATTAGCCACTTTCTTCTCAATGTTTTTCACTAATTTTTCACCATAGTGATTAATGATATGGAACATCTGAAATGCAAACCAAAGCAGAAAGCACTGTTGACTCTTTCCCTGCCACCAAACAAGGCTGGGCCTCACTGTCATCTGCCACTTGCCACCTGCCACTTTCCACATCTGGCTTGGGGAGGAAGGGCAAGCAAGAGGAAGGTCTAATTTCCAGGCCTCAGTCACTGCTTTCTCTCATCTTAACAACCTGTCCAGAGAGCTCATCTGACTAGGACTGAGCAAGGCTCTCCTTCAAAAATCCACACACATCTCCCACTCCAGCTTAGCATCCACTCCAGCTGGGATGAACGTGGCTCCTGGGCACATGGAAAATGGACAAGCCTGGTGTGAGTGATGTGTTTAGCAGGATGAACATACAGGCCTTAGGACCAACAGCCTCATCTTGCAATGCCTCGTGTGCTGTTTCCTCCCTCACCCCCTTCTCTTGACTCCCTCCCTGGGATGGCAGCCAGACACTGTATTGATGAATGGCACCAACAATGCAGGTGCTCATGGATGAGATCCTAGCAAATTTCCCCATCTGAGGGGAAGGTCTGCAGCCAGAAACAGCTCAGTTCTCCTCCAGTTATGGATGTGAAGCACCAGTGGCCTGTGCTTTACCTCCTTCAGCTTCCCACTGGTGAAGGCTGGAGACAGCACTGTACGAATCCTTTTCCACTGCTCATCTTCAGCCACGTTGAGAGCTGACTCCAGGATCCCATTCAGACGAAAGTTCTGCACAGGGGAACAGGAGACAGGTGAAGGTTTACAGCCGCCTTCCATGTGACAGAAATACAAAGAAAAACCTTCCATGGAGCATTGACTCAACCCCTGAAGTCATGTCAGCTCTACCTCAATCAGCAAACAACAAAAATGGAAACAAAAGTCTAAGAGTCATAAATGACATCAGCCTCTAGGGCACATCCAGACTGATGTCCCAGCCAGAGTGGCCCCTACACCTCCCTAGCAGGGTTTTGATATTGGTACCATCAATAAACAGGGGCACATCAGAGAGCAAGTACTTGCTGAAGGGCTCAGAGGAAAATAGAAACCAAGAAGAAACTCCTTCTTTCTTGCTGCATGTGTTCTGTACTGAAAAGCAAAGCACAGGACTAGGTACCTACCCGGCGATTAGTAAAAATGTTGTAGCACTCTTTCACCAGGATGTTTTTGATGAGGATGGGGTCCAAAACAGCCAGCACAGGCTGCCTGCCATCATAAAACCTAAGCCAATAGAAACCCACAGTCAGTCCATCCTTCATGATCAGTTGGAGCAAAAGCAGCCTGCTCTGTCCATGGCCAGAGCCATGGCACAAAGCGTTTGGGCCCTCTGACAAAACAGCTGGAAGGATGAGGCTGAAACTTGTTTATTATGTAGTAAAAGAGGAGAAAGGGAACGACAGTGACAAATATGGGCAGCATGAACACTTCTAGCAATTGTCTGTGGTACTGAAGAGTTGCCAAAGCTGTGTGGGTTTAGATAAAAGGCAGATTTTTGCCACGATGTTGATCCCCTGCGCTTGGGCTGTCTGAGTTGTTTCCACTACTGATGGCTGGAGACAAGAAATCCACACCAAACAATCTACCTGTGGAGGAAAGAGATTTCCTGCCTGGCCTACAAGGCACTGAAAGGTGAAAACCTCATCTGTCTCCTCCATTTTCCAATCAACAGAGACAGAAAAACTTAAAAGTCATGGTGTGGGCTAAAGGGCAGGGAGCCCTGGGCCACAGCTGAGGGAAGTTGCCATCTTCAAGAAGCTTGCAAACATTTAATCTTTCAAAAGAATGCACCAGGTTTCATGAAGCCTCCCAGGATTTTTTTTTTTGCAGAGCAATTTTGTTTTGGTTTGAGAGGTTCTTCTCAGTGGAAGCATGATAAGAGGCCCCTGCACAAAACAAGGACTGTGCAGGGAGCAGGGAGGCAGGTTAAAAGGTAGCTTGTGCTCCAGCTCTGGGAGAAGCAGGGAGCAAGATGAAAAACCGAGGCAGCCTGCAGCTTGCTTTCTGCTCCAGACACAGAAGAGCAGCTTCAAAGGCAGGAGGCTCAGTTTGACACCAAGCAGTGGAGGTGATTTTCAAAGCTTATGCAAAGAAATGACCCCATAAACTGGCCATCACCATCCCAGCCCCACACCACACTGAAATCCCAGCAGGAGAAAAGCCTTGGAGAGATGGGTGGAGACTTTGCAGTGATAAACCTTAATTCTCCCAGGCTGTCACAGCTGGAATTACAGTACTGAGGAATGTAGCATCAGTGTAACTTTTTCCATTCTATTCTGGGGCTGTGGAGTACCCCAAAGTGGTAGTTTTGTTCTGTAGAAACTCACCCCCAGATTTTTCCATACTTTTCAAAGCATTTCTGATCAAAATTGTGGACTCCCTGGAAAAGAAGAAAGGAGAAATGAACAGTTTGCCAGTGAAAAGTGATCAAAGCAGGCCACAGCTGGCAGCACAGTGCATCCCACAGCCCCATGGTAAGTAGCAGAGGTTGAGGTTGGGAGGTGCATGGTCCTCTTAAGCATCACGTAGATGCTTAAGGGACATCTCCAAGGAAGAGAAAAAGGAGAGCAGAGATTAAAAAAATAAAAAGGTACTTTCAACTTCCACCAGCCAACATGATCTAAAAATGTAAAGAAGACAAGATATGACAGGGTACAAAGTTTTAGTGAGCAGAGTTAGGAGGCAGAACTGGATCCCAGAGTGTCCTTTCACCTTCAGCTCAACAAGTTAGAACTGCTGCTGTCTCGTCCTCATACGATCTTCCTCTGCAGTTACAGAACACAGATTTTTATTTTGTTTCCATTCGGGTTTTAACTGATGTTACGTGTAACAATGAAACTTACAAGACACATAAGGCTCACCAAACCATTAGAAAGAGGCAACACGAATGACCTGAACTCAGCAAATACAAGTAAAACACCTATTTTTTATTGAACCCAATACACTTATTCTGCACTTGCAGTCAGTTACCTGCGGTCAGCTACTGTCTTGTTATTTGATGAGGTTTGGTAGCTTGATAATCTTTGAATTTTATTTAAAAATGTATTTGTCTGGTTTAGTCTCAGGCTGGCCCAAAAGTAAGTGATTGAATGAAGCATTCAGCCTCTTCATGTTGATGATAAAAAGGGGAAAGGAACATGCAGCTCCCAGAAAACAGCAGTCTTAGGAATCTCTCCAATACTTTTTTTTTGTTTCTAACAGAACTTCAGTTGCTCAAGAGCAGGTAGAAACACAGGGAGAAACAAAAAATTTAAATTACAAAGTAGTTTTAAAATACAGCACACCTCATTCAGGTCAGCCTGAACTTTTATGTTCTCCATGTGTCCAAAGAGCTTGCTACCTAAAAGCATAATTTTCATCTGACTGAATCAAGGACAAAGGAAAGAGATGCCCAAAGAATGGGGAAAACAGCACCAGCCACAAGAAGGATCTAAGACACTACAGAGCATCAGCTGCTGGTACTCACATGCCGGTACTCCAGGAAAGTTCCCACAAATGGCAGAGGCCGTGGGCCAGGAATGCCCAGCTTCTTGAAGGTCTGGTAAGGCCATATCCCATAGCTGCCAACAAAGAGCATGAGAGAAGCATTTATACAATGAAAAGAGAAGATACTTCTTCCTGAGCACAGGGAACTGCTTAAATAACTGTTTTCTGTCACTCAGGGAAAGCTGAAATTATGGACCAGCAGCAGCTCTGCTGAGGATACTCTTTGTAATAAATGCAGGATCACTTAGGGTACATTTTGATGGAAGACAAGGGCTGAAAGGAGCCGCAGCCCAGCCTAAGCAAACCAGTGTACCTGAGGGCTTTACTCAGGGCCTCATTTAGTTGCCCAGCTCAGGCAAACGTGGCTCAGGTGACTCAGGAGAGATCTCGGAGCAATTGAGTTCTGAAGCTGAGGCCTGCCCTTGTGTTTGTCTTTGCAAAGACGTCCTGCGATGCTCAGGTGGCCGCGCTACAGCGGCAGGGCAGGGACATAAATTACCACAGCAAAATTAAGTTTTTGCCTGTATAGCTCATTACAGCTCCCCTGAGCCATATAAGCCGAAGTTTTGCCAACAGAACTACTTAATCGGGGAGGTTCTGCTGGCAGCAGCTCCGACATCAGCCTGCGCTGCTCCCAGCTGGCACAGCCCAAGGACGCCACGGGCGCTGCTGTCTTTAAACAACCGGAAGTTCCTTCCTGGGAAAAGCTTAAAAAAAATCAAGGATTTCCTTTAATTTCCCTCCCCGCCGAGCCCAGCTCGCTCCTTCCCGCCGGCAGCGGGGCCTCGCAGCCGCTCTGAGCAGCCCTCGCTGTGCCCTGAGGGCAGCGCGGGGGCCCCGGGTGGTTTCAGTGCTAATTCACTCGAACTCCACTGGCACCGGGCTCTTCTGCCAGGTCCCCCAGGGGACCGTCCTCTACTTACAGGGCCACGAGGCACAGGAAGGCGACGAGGAGCAACCAGGTGACGGGGGAGAGGCTGGGCAGGAGCTGCATGGTGCCCGCTGTCCGCCCGCTTCTGCCGCCGCCGCGCCCCGGCCCGTGCCCGCCCTCCCGTGAGGGAGGCGGCGCTTCCCCGCCCGCTCGGTGCCTCAGGGCCGGGCCCCGGGCGCGTCCCCCGGGAGCAGGGCTGTCCTGTACCGAGGTGTCGGTCCCCGCTGCCCTGCGGCTGGAAATCGCTGAAAGGGCGGCGGCGCCCCGAGCTGTCTCCGGAGAGACGAGGAACTGCTCCTGTGTCCCGTCTGTCCCAGGCCGCGGGTGTCTGTGCAGACGCACCTTCCCTTGTGCCTCCTCTCCCACCTCCGTGTGTCATGCCCTGTTTAGGGTCCAGGAGGGAAGGGGCTGGAGGAGACAGACCTGCACCAAACACCTGCCCAAGCTGAAAGGCAGATCCTCTGAAGGATGCAATCCTATGACAGCGTAGCTTGTAGTCTCACCTGTGCCGGTGGAGCTTCTGCCTGAGTCGGTGACCTGCCAGCCCCAGGGAGCCACCAGGGCAGGGCCGTGTGGGCAGGAGGTGCTGCGGGCCCGGCGATCCGCGGGCACAGCGCCAGCACTCCCCAGCCTCATCACCTGGGGATGGATTCCCACATCATCCCCTCTGCCCCGGGCGTTCTCTCTGCACTCAGGTTGCACAAGATGATGACATTTAGCTTTAGGCAGCTCAGTTTCCCCCTCAGGCGCAGACACTGGGCTGCCTGCGTTCTGTCAGAGAAGTGGGAAGTGCATTTCGTGTATGGGGGACACAGTGGAGCCTCTGACCAGCTTAGCTCCAGCGTATGCAAATACCCCGTGCTGGTGGGTGTGTGTGGGGATGGGTCAGGACGGGGTGTCCCTTCTCATCACACTGGGAAGGGCCACAGATCTCTTCCTCTGCCCAGTCAGCACCATCCCCTTCTCTGTGTTTCCTGAAGATGCCAGTAGACCCACAATGTCCCTACATCACACTCACCTGCATCAGACATTACTCCCTGCCTTTGGCGTGCTCAGCCTTAAGGAAACCCACTGCAATCACCTGCCAGTCAGATCTCACGTGGCTCTGCCTGCGGGCCAGCCGTGGATTTTGCCTCTGCCTAAACATTTCTTTTTGCCTCATAAAACACATGCAGCCTGTGCTGAGCTGCCTGCGGGTTCGGCAGTGACCTCCACACTTACGTGGAAGAGCTGAGCAGCAGCACTGCCAGTTTTGGTAGGTTAGTGTCTCAGACATCCCCAGCATTGCACAGCCACGATGTACTCAATGGTTCACATAATCACTGGCTGGCAGTAATCAATTAACCATTTTATGCAGGCACACCCCTGATTCCTGCTTCTCCAGGCTGCTCTGAAGAGCTGATCTATAGCAGCATGCTGTGACAGGAACTTTATTCTCCATTTTATGGGATCTGCCCCTTTTAAGACACCTTGAAGCAACTGTACTCGGGGAGTTACCCTTTCTCTTGCATCCAAAAGCTGGTTCTTCTCCTTGACAGGTCCCATACCAGAAGGACATAAAGAACAGCAGTGAAAGGCAGGAGGAGAAACCAGGTGGTAGAACAGTAACCCCCAGGCTGGGATTAGCTGCGTTTCTTCCCTCACACAAACCCTTTAATTTTCCAATAATTTTTACTAGTTGTTGTGATTTCTCAGTAGGAAGTGGGTTTGTGGTTCAGTATTTTCTCCTCCCTCACACAGAAACTGAAGCAAGGAAAGATTTCAGAGGAAAACAAGAATGTTAGCTAGCCCCCAAAATATGTAAATAAACCGTGCAGCATCTTTGCATACAAGGAAATTACTAATTTGTCCAAAACAAATTAGTAATTAGATTTTTTTTTTTTTTTGCAGGTCTCTTGAAGTGCTGTGTCTCTCCAGATCCTCAGATTTGAGAAAATCGTAGTTGATAAAATGTCCACCTCCCAGTCAAAATTGCTGCCATGACTCAGAGCTGCAGGTGGGGCCATTCTGAACACTCACTGTCAGATAATTTTATACAAATTGCATGTATTGAAGTGATGCTTTTATCCTTACACAGCCCTTTAGACCAAATGTGGTGGTATGCTCTGTACTTACTGAGACTATTTTTCTAACATGAATATCACTGAAATGGCACCCAGGAGGAATAAAGCAGAGGGAAAGGCTCTCCAGATCATGTTTCTGGCAACATTTAAAGGGGTTTACTTTGTGGGCAAGCAAATTGCACAACAGGGCTGCAGGTGAGGGGCTGCTGTGGCATCCCAACCCCTTGTCTAAGAGAAGGGAAGAAAATTGCCCATTGTTTGGGCGACACAACTCTTGTCTGTCCAAGGCTGGTGATCCAGCAAAAACATCTTGTGGTACGAAAGGGGGAGCAATGAGTGCTCCCCACTGCCCTCATGCAGCAGATGTGCTAAAACAAGTGAAAAATAACAGCAGCAGCAGCCTGCAAGTTGACATCTTCTAATTCACCTCTTTCACAGAACTGTCACTTCCCCCTGCCCCTCTCATTTCAGGTAATAGCATATTAATAGGAGCTCTCTCCAAGAGAGCTGCACTCCCTGTTGGTAGGAGCCACATCAATGCCAGTGACCTCTCTGATGTGCTGGTCTACAGGCATGGTTCTATATTAGAAGGCAGAGTTGGTTCACAGCCCTCGTGATGTTTCCAGAGATCGGTACCTATGAAGGACCCAGAGTGGTCCAAAAGGAATGTGCTCCTCTGGGTCATAAGCACACGTGGCCTCAGCCTCTCTGACATTGCCCTTCTTACTGACACCATCACACTGCCACTGCTTTCCTCATTAGTAACAAATCCCAAGAGCTCTAAAAAGGCTTGCTGGTGCCATGGGGATGTGCACAGTGCTATTAAAAGACTATTTATTCTCATGCCCTGGGGAGAGGAGGAGTAACTGAGTGTGACCCTCTTCCCCCACAGCAGGGTGGCCCGTGATGGTCCTGGGCAGCACTGAAGCCATGGCCCTGCTCTCCCATGCTTGTCCTCTGGCCACCACGTGATTCCTCACACTGTGGTGGTTCCTGGCATGTTTGTTCTTGCTGTGCCACCCTGGAAATAATCCCAGTTCAATATTAACTCACACAGTATCTACCGCTCCTCTTTGCAATGGCAGAGTGCTTTCATGCACTGGGTACCCTTCCTGTGTTTGTGTTCCTTCTGCTGTGCCAACATGCTGCACTCCTAGGAGCTGGGAGGGAACAGGTGGCCAAGGAACTGGGATTTATGGGGATTCAAAAGCTGGTGGTCACCATGGCTAACACAAGCAGGAGGAGACATGAACTGTGATAACTGGCCTTAGTCACCAGTAAAAATGGGACAATGCAACCTAGACCAACTGGAAGAGCAGCGACTGAACTGATGGGGCACAGAGGATGATGTTAAAACTCATGCAGAACTTTAATTTCTAAAAGCTCAGAGGAAAAAAAAACCAAAAATTTAAACTAGAGGGTCCTTCCTGAAGGAGAGGTGATTTTACTACTGTCTGCTTGGCAGGACTGAACGAGGCCAAGGGGAGAGAAGTCCTGCATGAGTGCAGAGCGCTGGTGGAAGGCCATCCCCAGGAGACAAATGCTCCCCTGCATCTCAGGCTCTCTGTTAGAGAGAATGAGGCATTATCTTGCAAACAAGATAATGCTTATTATCTTATTTGCAAGATAATGTCTCGTTAGCTGCTGTGTTACAGACCCAAAGGTTTTTCTTTCCTACACATACTATGGGAAAAGTCATGTTGTAACACAGTCTTTCTAACAGCCATAGCAAAATGTCAGCCCCATTAATAACCAGGCTTTTGTTCACTGACTGTCCCATCTTTAAAAATTCCCTTCTTATTTTCCTCTCATCCCACAAACGCCATCATGAGCTGTTTATTTCTAGCTCTTCCTTACAAACCTGCTCTCAAATGAGCCTCTTGAAAGGACTAAATGGGAAAGCACCAGATGTATGACATCCTCAAAGAGCTCCAGCAGCCAGGGGAGGACCAAGGGCTGGCACCAGCATCTGCCCTCCCTCTCACCAAGCCCAAAACCACACAGTGCTTTATGCCTGGGTATTTCTGAGACCTCTGCAGAGCAAAAAGACCACGTTGTTCCTTTCATCCAGCAATGCTGCTGAATGCTCCTGAAGCATCGACAGCTGAAATCCATCTCCCTTTCACTCCTCTATAATTTCTGAGCAAGGATAGAAAATCATAAGCCACAGCCAGTGTTAAAATGTAAAACCAGTTCTGGAAAGCATGGTGGAGACAGTGCTGTGTGCACTCCCCGCTCATGCTTGGACACCAGCTCCTCCAAGGACAACTTCTCCTTTGCCTGTCTCACATTGTACCAGAGAACAGCTCTGGCTTTTCAGACCTCCCAGCTGGTAGCTCAGTCTCACTGCATGAAGCAGCCAGTGCTTTTCAGAAAGTGTTATTGCACCACTTGCAATGACCTCAATTTCTGCTGAGTTGCTTCCAAACCAGAAATCAAGCCAGAAAAGACAAAAATCATGACATAACCCTGAAACCATCATCTCCAAACACATGACATGCAGCCCTTTCTACCACCATCCCCTTACCTCCAAACCCACCCTATCTTACGAGGATGCACATTATGAACAATCCAGTGTTCTGGAATCTATTTTGGAGTCAGGATCTCTGTTCAGCCAGACCCAGCACTCAGAGCCACATCGCTGCCCAAGGGCAGAGTTTAGCCCATTGTTTCTGTCTCCAGTGCCTAGGTTCTGGATGTTTTATCTGGACACATTTTGGATATGAACTCAGGGCAGGGATGAAGCTGTTTGGCTCTTGAGTCATTTGGCATTGTGGACTCCCTATGAGCAGCTGCTGGATGTGAGCCATCCCCAACATGTTCAGGCACAGTCCTTGAGAATCCAAGCAGGTATGGCTGGAGGCTTATCACTCAGCCTCACAGGATTTCTCTATTGCAGCTAAAGCCAAGCATTTGGCTGGTTGGATTAACCCTTGCTGGCTTTGTGAAATAGGCTTCATTGAAAACAAGCATCTTTCTCTCACCTTTTAATTTCTTCTGTGGTGTGGAGACAGCTATGGATCAATGAAAGTGTCCTCATCGATCACCCTGGATGTTTTTTGCTGGACAGAGGATTGAAATACTGAATCCTTCCTCTGCCAGTCCTCTACATGGTAGGGGATAAAACATTTCCCAATTTCCATCAGGTTATGTGAGGTTTAATCCCAGAGGATACACTCTCCCAGCAGATTAAATCAGTCTCATAAATACAGCTGAAAATTGACCCTTGTTTATCCCAATTTTCCCACCATTAGCTTCTTTGATGACTCCCATTGCCCTGCTCCTCCCCTGCCCCCACCTCTGATGTGCTTGTAGGTACATAAGAAATAAGATGTGCCAATCAGATGTGCTTGTAGGTACATAAGAAATAAGATTGAAAAAGTTTGTATTTAAAAGTTGAGCCTTGTACTGTTGGAATTAGACTCTAATTAGGTCAGTTGTGTTCCCCTGGTAGGGTAAGAATGATAGTGCCGGAAAACAGACAATTTATAAAGACCCAAAAATAACTCATCCTGCTGTTTTGTAAGAAAGATGTGTTTTCTTTGCCCTGTGCTGAGGACATTGCAGTCAAGGCCACTTGGGCACACCAATAGCAGCCGCACAGACTGTGCCTTGGTCCCACAGGCAAAGCTGGCCTGTGCCTCAATTTCCTCCTACCACAGGTGGGATATTCATCCTTCCCAATTTGGCAGGGCTGTGGTGAGGTCACCTGTGTTTTTTAGGTATTTTGTCACTCTTGGCATGAGGTCTCAGGCTATATTACACAGGCTCATTTTCCCAACTTGCCTTTTAGCCTTATCTACACCTTCTGTGAAGTGCACAAAGGGCACAAACTCAGATTGAGAAGGCTCAGGGTAAAGAACGAGTCCTTGCAGCTGCTTTTCTAGGGTGTGTGTCATCACCATAGAGAGTGCACAGAACGCCTTGGAAGTTGCACAAAGCAGGGAATTACCTTTGAGTGACACCGTGGGTGTTGGTCCCTTCTTCCTCTGAACACATTTTTGTCACGCAACCATGAGCAGCTTCCTTGTTCCTCCACAGGCAGGTGCTGATCCTCTGATTCCACAAGACTTCACAGGTTTCAGCGCTGCTGACAAATTAGCCTTGTAAAGCCTCGAAGAATGACTTCACACATCAGCCTCGTCTGATTTAGGATTATCCTAACTCGTTAACAAATGGTGATGAACGTGCCAATTGCCTACTTAATGAAGGTTTCTACCAGGCTGGGAAGTCAGCGGCCACACCGCCTTGGCTTGGAGGGACGTGCCCAGCATTTCTAAGTAAACAAGACAGCAAAGCTAAAGAACTCCTGGAGCACAGTGGAAGTGAACAAAAACCCAACAAAAACATGTGTTCACATTAAGTTCCTTTTGATTTTGTGGGAAATGCAGGTTCGAAATGAAAATAATTAGTGAGGCAAGAGGAGGAGAGGAAAAATAATAAAAACAAGAGGCAGGTTTACAAAAGAAAAAAATAGAAAAGAAAAGGAGCGAGGAGAAAAATAAATAACCCTGGAGCAAAAACGCAGAGGGGAAAAGAGGGAACAAAAGAGACAAATAGCAGGAAAAGGATCAGTAATGAAAGCCCAGATTACTTGATTCAGTCAAGCCACTGCTTGTGCTGTTCAGAGCAGGGCGGGAAGCCAATCTGTTTTCTCTGGTATTGTTTAGGCTACGAATACCGTGGCAGATTTCCCATCCACTCCCATGTTTATGTCCGTGCTCCAATCCTAGCCACAAAAACGTGTGGGGGAAACACATCCTGGGAAGAGTGAGGGCTGGGAGCTGGAGGATGATGCACTTTGGAGCCAAATGGCCTCAAAAAAGCACTTCTGCATCTTATGGCAATTTTGCAGGATAATGTCTCGTTCACAAAATGCAGTGGTGGGAGGATTTTCATCTTCAGAATGGGTACAGTGATACCTCTGGGTTATTACAAGCTCCCAGCTGCAAAGGGCTGCCTGTATTTATACAACACTGCATTATTTATAATATTCTTTTCAGGAGCAGGAGAATATGAGTTCTTTCCTTCAGAGTTTGACTATTTTTTTCTTCCCTTCTCCCACCTGGAAAACATTGATTTCTTACCCTCATTTCTCCCACCAGAGCTGTAGCTGACCTGACTGTGTTTAGTTTACTTCTCAAGGCCAGATGCTCAGTGGGTGAAAAGCACAATCAACCACCCTGGAATAACAGAGCTGCCCTGATTTTCCCCTGTTGGGATCTAGTCCTGCCTCCCCAACATCTGCACGTTTGTGGGAACTGATTAACAACTGCTACAACACTGCTGGGGAGGGGACAAAGGCATAAAAAATATTGGCCTCATAAGGATTTCTGTTTCTGCGTGGGCTTTGACTCTCCCATACTAAGGATCTGAGGAAGTTTATTGCTGCAAAATAATAAAATATTTAAGACTGATCAAATTTTGTGTGGAAACTATTTGAGAGTGTCAGCTTAGCTGAGAAGCAGCAGGGGTTGTAAGATTTTACAGTCCAGAGCAAACAGTGAGGAATTTCAGTGTGTGTTACGTTCTCAGTGTCCTGAGCTGTTAACTCGTGAGCATGCTGGCAAGGCACCCAGAAACTTCTTCAGCAACAGATGAGTCTGGAAAAATCCTTTTTTTCCCTTCTGCAGAACAAATGTACCAAGGACACGTACGTTTCCAAAAGGGTTCTTTTAATTAGAAGCAAGTTTGCAAAAGAAGAAGTAACTTTCTCATATAAAATAGTGGAGTGGTGAAGGTGAGGCTAACAAGAGGTGTGGAACAAAAATCCAGGGCAAATCTCCAAGGAGACACTGAATCAAAAGCAATGATCTGATAACTGGAGTACACCGAAGGGCAGCTCAGACACAGCTGTGTGAGGTGCTCCTACCCCATAGCTGACAGCAGATACCAAATCAGAAGATGGACTCCAGCCCAAGAGAGGCAAAGTGACCAGCTACAAACTCACCAGAATATAGGGTTTTTGCACCTTTCTGCTACCTGAGAGCTCCCACTGCACTGTGACAGGCCCCAGCATGGCCCAGGGGTGCAATGACATCAAAGGGAGCCCTGGTGGCATTTCCCACCTGCAGAATGCCACCATTCAGTGGTAGCAGAAATTCCCAAATCTAGTGAATTGGACACAAATGGGAAAACACCTTGATATAAAGCTCTGTAACCCCAGTCCTGTCTCTGTATCCAGTGATTCAAGCCCCAAGAAAGTGCACAGTGATCAAACAGCATTGAAATAATGAATTTCCTGTCAAGTCTTGAGGCCCCAAGGCCATTTAAAGTGGGCAAGTGGCAGCTTTGAGAAGATAAAATTCTGAGTCAGAGCCTGAATCTCAAGTGCTAATGGTACTTCACTCCTTGTTCAAACAAATCTCACCTGTCCCAGGTGTCACGTGTGTGCTTATCCATTGTGGCTCTCTGCTGTCGGGCGCTGCAAACTCTACACCTGCACAAAGTGCAAGGCAGCTTTCTTTTTCTGGGAGGGCAGGGCGAGGACAAAAGGAGTACAGAAATACAAAGAACAGAAGGGACTGGAAGTGTCCAAGGCCAGGTTGGATGGGGCTTGGAGCAACCTGGTCATAGTGGAATGTGTCCTTGCCCATGGCAGGGGGGTTCAAACAAGGTGAGATCTTTAAGAGATCTTTAAGATCTCTTCCAGCCCAAACCATTCTGGGATTTATGACCTGTCAGGTAGAGCCATTTCAGGCCCATCGTGCTCAGTCTTGGGGTGAACATGCTCCTAATTCAAGGGTGGTTTCCATAAGGAGCTTTCAATGGGTTTTGTAGAACCACATCATCACACGTGTGGCTTCGTTTGAACACGACACCAACAAACCTTTCCCCACCTCCGGTAACCTCGTAGCTTCTAGGAACACCTTGATAATGTGTGCATTCCACATGTGCTGGCAACAACCGATAAAAGCAACCCAAGGAATGTGACTGAACTAGCAGGAACTCCAGGCTGAGTGGAGCTGTCTGCAGTACAACCTGCCCATGTCCCAGCAGCTCTGTGGCTCTTCCTTTCCAAACATCACCCCTCACTGAGTGTGTCCTTCTTGCTGCTACTGGTACAGGAGATCAGTAAAAACAGGAGGTCTTGGCATCTTGGTCACTCTTACACATCACAGGCTTCTGGACTTCAAGATTTCTAACGCTTCTGCCAGGGGTTATCTTCCTTATGTGGTTGTTTGCTTTCTTTTAAAGTTTCTAATGAATTCCTTTTCTAAAATGGGTTTTCTCCAACAAGTTTTCCTGTATATCTGAAAGCAATGTGTGGGAGAAGACACCAGTGCTCTATATGTATAAAGATCTCTCTCTCTCTCCTCCCTTTTTGGAAAGCAGATTAGATAATCTTTGGATGACCCAATGGATTTCTTGAGGGAAGCAATGGCAAAGATAATAAATGCATCCCCATGTCAAGAGATTTAATCCAAACAATTGCTACAGCAGCTTCTGGCAGAGACCTTGGTATAAGAAAGAAAAATGAGATCCTGCCCATCTGCAAAACATCACTGGTTTTAACACTCAAAATGAAGAGGGAACAGAAATCCTTTTGAGTAATAGATGAGTTTCTTTTCTGTGTATTTTTCTTTTTTCTCTCCAGTCATGCTGACTGCTCCCAAAAGTGGGATCACTGGCCAAAGTGTGATTCCTTTAGTAACTGCTGATGAAAGCCTTTGCTCTCGCCTCTCCCTGCCCTCCCCATGAAGTCATTCCATGAGTGACTCCCAGGGTAGGAAATAAGAGACTGTCACTGATAAAAGCAAAGGAGTGCCCTCTCCTGTCCCTTGTCACCACTGCCATTTGTACCTGCACAGCGCTGGCCCTGTCCAAACATCAGAGCATTAAAAGGCAGGAATGGAAAATACTCCACCCAGTGGTGTGGGCCATGGCAGGGACACACCACGTGTGACATGGATTTTGGGGGGGATAAAAAGCTCTACTTGGAGTGGGCTGGAACAGCACAGCTCCTTTCATGTGTGCACTTTTGCACATGATTTATGACAGGGACAACTTGAGGTTTGGGGCTGGGAGCATTGCTGACAGTGGTGACTGCTGTCACCTCAGCCCTGCAGGGGGTGAAGACTTGGGCACTTTTTACCTGCAGGAGACTGGCTATTGTTACAGCTATTGCATGAAAAACAAGCTCCTATTAAACCATTCTCTGAAATGTCTCCCTTGGTCATTTCATGATGCTGCTTTTATTTTTCAGTAACAGTCACAAAGACACCTGAGAAACAGGGAAAGGGAAATAAATAAATAAAAAAATATATCCTGAGAAGGCATTTTAAACATAAGCCTTCATTTTTCAAGACTTTTCTAAACAGGAAGATGGAAATGGAAGCAAATTCAATGTCTGAACTTACTGTAACATGAAAACTAATGTTTAAAAGTTGTATTTCAAGGCTGCAATTTCCAAAGATTGCAGCAGTGAAATAGAGCTTTCTTCCTAACTGATGGAGTATTTCCTTCCAGATAAAACAATTTCCCTGATATGTGAAGTAAATAAAACCTACCTATTAACCATATTTTACAAGTTGAGTGTGTTAGCAAGAAGGTGGAGGCATCACACATGGAGCTACACACGATCCTGCACAGCAGAAAACGCATCCTGTGCTCAGCTGAGGGCTGAGCAGGGCACTGCACCTCCTCACTCTGCAACTGCCTATTGAAAATAAACCCACATGTCAGAAAAGCCAACTCCTGAACACAACATAACCAAGAGTGACAACAGTGTGGACGAGAATGGAACAGAAATACCTTTGTTGGGATCAACAGGTCCTAAAGGAATCACACCTAACCTGTTATTTCGACAGCAGTCAGAAGAAAAGAGCCACACAGCCAACTCAGCAGGTCCTCAGCAAGCTCAGGCTTTTTAGTTGCAGCTGGTTTTGAGAAAAAAGGAACAGTCTCTTCTCCTCGCTTTGTATAGATTGTGCTGCTCCCCATGTTGTCCTTCAGCGGAGCAGTGGCCATGAAGTCCATTTCCTTTATTCCCTGTGATTTTCTTGGGGTTTTTTTCCTCCGTGTGGTATCAGATCAACCCCAGGGAGTAACTGCATCTTACACCAAGTGTAAGGCAATATTCAGCAGATGTGGAGTTACACTACGCTTTCCTTTGGAGCAAAGTCCCCGGTGTTCCATCTACTTCCTACTAATTTACATCCCTAAAGTCCTCAGTGGTCCTTGGAGGGCTCCTCCTGCAGCACTACCTCTTACACCTGTTGGACAAGTGCCATTAAAATTCCAAGAGCAATTGCATTGCTGTGTCAAATGTATAAAAACAATGTGTCTAAAATATGTAATCTGATGCAGGAAATGACAAAGGAAAAGGAAAACAAATCAGAAAGCCACGTAGATAATTTTGTCTAAGAAACAAAAAACACAGACTGAAAACAAATTTTGGCAGTTCAGTAATTAAAGCAAAGTCCATATGGCTTAAGAGAACAGTCAAAGTGCACAGAAGGCAGTGGGTTTTTTGTTTGCTTTGCATTCCTCTTCACAGCACACTCCAAGTCATCCTCTTTGGAGCCCCATCTCCATCCCACACACATCCTACCCAGGTGCAGAGAGGGGGATGACTCACAGGGTTTTGGCTCAGCCGTGTCTTTGCGAGTCCCTTGCCATCTAATGAGCTGCAGATCATTATCCCAAGCTCAAAAGCCCTTAAACACACCCACTGGAGTTTTTGGTTTTTGAACTTTTTCTTCCTGGAACCTTTGGAGAGGAACAGCAATCCAGTGCCAAAGCTATGCAGAGTGTGCATGCACCAAGAGCAGCAGTGCTTGGAGGCAGTGCCCAAGAGTAAAAGCAGTTCTGAGATCGTTTGCCCTGTCCTAGAGGCACTGAAAGGTGACAGCAAGGCTGAGCTGGCCCTTGGACCTCAGCTCTTCTGGATACTCCCAGCCAGGCCCCTGGGCAGCCTGGTTTCAACAACCTGCTCTGAAGACATCTGCCACAGATGTCCCACATCCCTTGAGAGAAAAGGGACAATTTTCCGTGGTAACAATGCCCACATGAGCCTTGACAGAACATTAGCAAGCACCAATTTTCCTGGCTTATCCACCTGAAAGGAAATGCCAGATCCTGGTGTGGCAAGGACTCTCCTACTTCCAAATTCACCTTTCAAACTCTTATGATAAAAAGTCTGGTGACCCAGGACTGTTGCTACTTGCATTCTTTCAATGCCTGACAACTTCCTTGTGAGTAAACTTGCTACTAAACATGACAGACTCGGGAAAAGAATAGAAAAGAAGAAAGCAAAAAAGTGAGCTGTACAAAAGGATGAAAAATAAACTAAAAGTCTCCTCTTTTCTTTCCAAAGGCTGTAGTTTCAAGTGCACAAAGCAGGCTGTAAACGTGCACAAGGTAATTCATGACCCCAAAGCCTGAAAAACCTGGTTAGCTTTATTTGGAGACAGTTTTTTGCTTCTCCCAGATATGAAGCTGCAGAATCAATAAAAGGCACCTGTGGACACCAAAACTCACCCAGTCTGTGTGGTGTGTCTTTCTACTAAAAAAATAAAATCAAACAAACCCTGCCACTGTGTACTTTTTTACAGACCAATAAACAGAACTGCAGCGTCTGGGTGAGAAAGCATGTTCAACTTCTGTTAGCAGAGCATGGTAACTCTGATGATCAAAACCCTCATCAATTAGTAAATTCTCTAGGTTGTCACTGCAATTTTAATTGAAAAATTTCTCTGGCTTGATGGGTTGTGTCCTTTGACTTTTAAAAAATGACTGATTCAAATGGTACACACAGTCCACAAGGAGGATTAGAGCCACGCCAAAAATAAACTGACCTTACATTTGAATTCTTCCCACTTGCTTCACCCACCATTGCCTACAGTGCTCTTTTGAGCCATCTCCTCTTCCAGAGGCCCTGGAGTTGGAATATTTAAAGAATGCAGCAGGTCCCATTTGAAGAAGAAAGAAAAGCAGGTCAGTAATTCAATATAAATACACCAGTAGTGAGCTTAGAGCAGACACAGTGACACATCTGAGCCTACATTGATCAGCCAGTGCTCCTAATGTGTGGAGCAGCGAGGAGAAGAGAGGTGTCTGCTTTTCACCTAGAAACGTGTCCATTTTCTATGTTTTACTACTTAATTTGATGACAGAGAAAAATTAAAAAGAAGAGAGAAAGAAAAAAATAAAGAGTAGAGAAAAAGGAAGAAAAAGGAGCCTGGGAGATTTTATGTTTTCTCTTCAAATCACATCACAGAGTCACTCATTGCATCTAGGGAATTCACCTGCTTGTTTGGGAGCAGTGGGACAGGAGGAGGGGAGAGAAAGAAAGAGGCAAGGAGAAGGGCATGGGAGCTGCTTCCTGAAGCAGTGTTACAAAAAGCGGTTAAAAAACCCCTACTATTCACAAGTGGTTAAAATCATCACTGTTCGGAATTCCTTTTTTTTCTTTTTGTTTTCTTAAACAAAGGTTCAGCTAGTTCAGCTCCGTGTTTTTATAGAGTTGATTGTCTTCAGAAAGGAAGAAAAAAAAAAAAAACCAAAACAACAAAACCAACCAAAACACCAACAACCCAGCCTCAGGTGTGTTCCCATCCGTTTCTACCCTGATAAGAGAGGTCCCCCACAGTTCAGCGCCCCGGCCACGCACACACGGTCACTGCGGCTGTCCCGCCGTGTCCCCAGCCCCGCTCAGACAAAGGACGAGAATCCTGTCACTGGAGTCCGGGAGCCGGGCGCGGGCTGTCCCGTCGGGGTGTACACCCCTCCTGAGCTCTGTGTCGTGATGACAGTCTGGAAATAGGGCTCTGCCTCGCTGGCCGTGCACTCCTCGTATCTGTAGGACGCCGGGTGCTGCTTCACCCCTTTCTGCTGCCGCTTCCACGAGTTGTAGTAGGTGGGGTCGCTCATGTAATGGTTCACAAAGGAGTGCTTGGGCAACTCGTCCTCGTAATCCGAGTCAGTGACCTGGGGCATCAGGAAAAACAGAAGTAAATAATCGGTCATTAGCATGGATGATATTTTTAGCCTGTTGTGCTCGCAAAGAAATGGGAGGCAAGTTTAGCATCACCAGCTGACTAAAGCTGTAATGTCAAGGTAAGAAGGATGGCAGTCCAAGTGTGGTACAGGCTGGGCTGTGGAAAAGCACTGTGCTCTGCTTTAGCCAGACTTTGCTGCTAGAGGGATGATAAGTGACAGAGAAATCCCTTCTAATTCCATGCAAAACGGTGCAGGGGCAGCCAGGAGCTCCTACTTGGGCACAAGATGCAGGGAAGTGTAGAGAGGTCACAGTGAAACCAACAGCTTTCAATCACAATCAAGTATTGCAGTTACAACTAAGTATCTCTCCTCATGGAAGGACAGCAGGGATGCCTTCCACACAAACACTGGTTAGCCAGGCCAATGTTTGGGGTGGCCAACCCAAGCCACCTGCACAGGACTCTGGGCGTTAAGTATTGAAAATTAGTTCTATAACTGGAAGGAAGTTAAGTAAAATCAGACTTTATTACAGGCAAATAACACTATTTGCATGTTCCAGCTGATTATGGGTGGTACAAGGTACACAACCAGCAGCGACAGAAGAAAGAGAATGCAAAATCTGGGAAAGAAGAGCTGCCAGGCAGGAGGGGCTGCTTCCTTGGGATGAGTCAGACCCAGCTCTGCGCTCAGAGCGGATCCTACCCCTGAAACATTTATGCACGGTGGCTGGAGAGCTTCAAAGCTCCCATCAATATCAAGCAGGAGCTCTATTGAGATGTAACCAGATAAGCTCTGTGCATCAGCTCCTCCTCTGAAGTGCTGCTGCTGGGATGCAGCTGGAGGAATCACAGAGGGCTTGTACATCTCTGCTGAGCACAGAGACCACGGCAAAGCCTCAGCCATGGAATCTCTGTGCACATTTTCCTTCTGTTCCTACTGATGTTCCCACCAGTAACAGCCCCATTCCATCCAGCACACATTTACCCAGGCATTTCCAGATCTCATGCCTTCCTTCAAAATCTCCGATTAGACCATGCAAAAGCTTTTATTCCTTTCCCTCCCCCACTCAATAATCTGCATTGCCAATTCTAGAGGCAATTAAATATCAAAGTAGGAGCTGCCTAAGACACACAAGAGAGACAGGTAAGTGCAGCTCATCACTGCTCGTTGCTGCAATTAGTTTCAAAAGGTTGGTGTGGTTCTGATCTATGACACCACCCAGCAAACACACATCCTTCTTGATCCTGCCTGCCACAGAACTTGTCTTTCCTCCTCTAAAGCTCCTTTTTAATGGTCTCTGAAGAACAATCCTCAAATGCCTTATGAACCATCGTTTGAAAAGGGCACAGCATTCATCATCCCACTTCTTTGCTTAGGTAGCTGCTTCAATACTATTCCGTGCCCCTTTTCCAGCACAGAGGGTGATGGACAGAGCTGAGAAATTTTTCCCAGTGCTTTCCAAAAGTGAGCAAAGCAGCTCTTTACAGCTTTGCAAAACTTCCTTTCCACTATTACCGAGGCTTTGGCTCTTCAGGAATTATGTACTGTTTGATTTTTAAGAATTAAAAGCTTCAGGTGCCTTGACAAGTAATTACTAATACAACAAAGCCCTACCAGCATTTAATAATTATTCCAGAAGGAACACAGCAAGCCTATCTCCTCGAAAAACACTCCTTTGCACCAGCTGCCAGGCTTGGGAAGCCAACATCCCACTCCCTCCAAAGACCTTCCTGAACAGGTGGTTTCTGCAGCATTCCTGGAATATCCCCAGATCTGGACTACTTCACAGCCAGTGGATGCAGAGAGCAGCTCCAGAGTCTTGGCACTGCTGCCAGGAACATCCTGCCAGCACTGCCCTGTGTGTTTTTGCAAGGGGCTCCGACAGGAGTGCCACGGATGGCTGCAGATGTGGCAGCATGGCAGGGTCTGGCAGCAGCAGCTCAGGCTGCTCCTCAGCTGCAGACACAGCCAATTTCACCAAAAGATCCCCAAACCCTGGTTCCCTCTGTCTGTCCTCAGCAGGAAACAAATTATTGCACTCTGCATCAGTCTCCAAACATGATGCTGTGTGTCCATAGTGCAATTTTAAGGTAAATGCCTGGGAAGCTGAGGGATGATGTGGAAGAAAAGTCTCTGCATCCTGAGCAGAGGCAGGAGAGCTCACCAGAAGCAGCACCCAGAGATGTGAACTCCTCCAGCTCCTGTGGATGTGCTCTCTCTACCAAAGGCACAAGACACTGCTCTCCCATGGCCTCTGACTCCTTCCCTAGCCCACCATCACTTTTACAGACTCAGACACTCTCAGCCACCCAACAAAGAAACAGAGCCCTGCTCAACAGAGGCATCACAGCTGAACTGAGGTGGCAGAAGCATGAGGAACAAAAAAAAAAAAAAAACCAAAAAACAAAAAAAAAAAAACAAAAAACAAAAACAAAAAAAAACCAAAAAAAAACCCCCACAAATTTCTAGTGGCTCTTTATGAATCTTCCTGATGTCCCCACAGACACAGAGGATCTGCGGGGTTGGATAAAGCCAACTAAAAGCTGGAAGCCCTAAGGGGAAATGCAAAGAAGCATGTGACATGACTTTATAGCTGTAATAGTACTTATGCAGCCACTTGAGCTCTGTCCATCACAAGCAAAAAAAACACTCACTCACAAAACTAATATAATTTCTGTTTCTAAGCCAAGTTCTTTCAAGATTGCCAGAAGTCAACATAATAAAGAGAAGAAATCCGGGGAACACTTTAAGATGAGCTGCTACTGTTTGAAATAAGGTGCACTCAGATTTGCCATGAACTGAAAGAGGGAATTTAAAACAATACCACTTGCTGATAATTTGTCCACTAATTAGTTCATTATACCAACTGAAAGGGAACAATAATTTGGTGTAAATAAGGCCAGGGTCTTTCAGAAGGGAAGACTGTCATGAAGCATATAGAGCTGCAGTAACTTCAGCCTTTCACCATCATTCACACTGGTGCTGGAAAGGATAACCTGCTTGTTAGTGTTGATACAACAGGGTTTTTTTCTGTATTTCTTTCAGGACAGGCAGGAACTGACTATTTTGTCCGTGTTTCTGAAGTATCTTCTAAGGTCTGCTCCCAGCAAGACTCCCAAAACCACCCTTATCAGCAAGGAATGCTCTAAACTGGCATTCCACAGATGAAAATCAAGGACAAGTAAGATAAACCTGTTTAGCATGACAATACAGACAGCTTATACTAGAGGATTACTCTTTAGTGGTTTTTAAACTATTGAGTAAATAGAAATGCTGCAGGGCTTTTTGCTTTGTTTTCAGTTTTCTCCTTTCCCTGCGACTCTGGCTGTGTTACCTTGGAAACCTCCATAGGCTGGAGCGTGATTGGGTATGTGGTGACATTACACACTGTCAACCAAAGGTGCATGGATGCCTATGAAACAACAAATACAGAAAATGAGAGGCTATTTAGGTATATTTTTCATAGCATAAAATGCACGAGTGCTGCTCAGAGGCAAGTCAGCCACCAGAGTTGGCTGGCTTAGTCAGTGGGAAATGTGATAATAAATTTGATAATAGTTCCAGTTATCCTTTTAAGTGACTACAAAAGAAACAGCCTTACAAGATTACTTCTAAAAATGTAGATAACAGCAGGATTTTTTTTTTTTTTTTGTTGGCCTGAAATAAATATGCTGTAAAAGAGACAAGGTATGCAAAATATTTCTCTGGACATGGGAACCCATTCTTATTTTATGTGTCACTTGCAGCTGGTTTCCACATAGTGCCCAACTTGTCAAAATCACTGGAGAGCTTTACTGGAAACAAGTTAAACCCTATTCCCTCTGAAGTGTTAAGTGGAAAGTAATATCTTCCTACAGAGTTGAGAAAGCCAAAGCCAGTCAGACTGCAGACAGCAGTGGGAAGGCCAGAGCATCCAGCACTGCCTGATAATGTGTGCAACCTGTCAGAGTACTTTCTCCTGGAAACAGTTTCTGGGAGACCACAAGGACGTGTGAAAACACACAAACGTGCACCAGCCTCCGCTCTCCTCCTGCTCTTCCTTGGCTGGATGACACTGCAGGTACATCATCAGATTTCTATGTGCTGAACACCAAATTTTTTCAGATTATCTGTCTAGAGCCTTGTCCACTTGACTCATTAACAAAAAGCCTATTATTATTAATCATTTAGAATTTACACTCATAGCAGTCTCCTGCTCTGTACCTGCCAATTAAACTTCTTTAACCTCATTAACAGTACTGGTGCTTGGCTTTCATGACATGGAGTAAGTTCACCACTTGATTTATGAATGTTGAGAGTCCTACTTGATTTCCTCTTTGTTTCTTCTCTCCCCTCCAGGAGGGAGCTTGGAGGAATGCTCCCAGGCTGCTGTGTTTTAAGTGCAGTCAGCCAGCCCAAGAGTTCTTCATGTTCAGTAAACCCCAGGAGACCTGAAGCCAGTGAGCTTCCTTCTTTTCCATATAAAATCTTGACACCTCAGGTAACAGGCATAAGACTAAGCAGTAACACGGTGACAAGTCGATTGAAGGCAAAGGCACAGTTTTTGTCCCTGCCTGCCCTGATGTGCAACATATTAAGTGGAATTTGAGACCCTCACACAGATGTATTAGAGGAAAACAACATCAGGACCCTCTGCTGCAGAGAACCAAACCTGGGTAGAACTCTTACATGAAAAGATATCTTTAACTCTTCATCTACTGGCAAATCTTTCTGCTTGCTAAGACAGATGGAAAATCTGAAACTCTCAGAAAACAGAGCTTGTCTATTAAGATCTCCTCTGAGATCAGAAACTAAAAGAAAATAAAAGTCAAACAGGAAGAGCTAATAGGTACAGGAACACTTGAAAAGAGAGTGGTCAGTCATCGATGCCCACCTCTGCCCCAACCCACCCTCACCTCCTGTCTGCACCTGCCAACATAAACAGCATTTTCAGGCTGATCAAAAGGCAGCATCTCCTACTGCTGCCTCTACTGGGAGCATATTAACATTTCATGACTAAAAGCACTCCCCACTACAAAAAACCCAAACAAGCATCAAAGACATTATACAGGCGGGCTGCATATCCAAGCTCCAAGGAAAAACAGGGGCATATTTTATGCACATAGTCATGTGCACATCCACATTGACAAAAACACCAGAATCTCAACTGAGACCTTCAGGCTCAACAGCAATACAACAGTAAATAAACAATATCAATAGCCTGAGGAAAAAACTCACCAAAATCACTTCATTCTCTGCTGTACAAACAGTGCATATAGGAGGCATAATGACACCCTGCAAAGAGACTTCTGCACATCACCAGGAAATACCACACGGGACATTGAAATTAATGTCAAAAGGTGCCAGTGCTAAATTCACGATCATGCTCAGCAAACTGTTTTAATGACAGGTTTAATGCTGGGTTGTTACAGTGACATGACCAAAGCACTGTGGGTTTAATCTGGAGGGTAATGCTGGAGCATTGCAGAGACAGCAGCTTGAGCTGCACCAAGGAAAGCTGCCTGCACGATGGGTCGGCCACAGGGCAGCACAAAGCAGCAGGCTGTCGGTGGTAATTAGCAGGAGGTGAGAGCTAGGTAGCCAGGAAAAGCAGCTGTAGCTGCAGGTGCAGAAAAGCTACAGATGAAAACTGTCATCTTCTTTCATGACTTGCTGCCTGTGATTTTTTTCTCGCTGGAAGGGTCAGGTTTGGCATGGTTTGGCCCACTGCTCGCTTCTTGCGCTGTCAGTTCGGATTCATCAGGATCTCAGCTGACAGCATCTGATTTTAGAGACAGATTTACCTTTCTGGATCTCCTTTGAAGTCTGTCTATTCACCCATGGCCACTGCTGGACTTTTACAGACAGCAAGCACTTTCTTCCTTCTTACAGGGAATATTAAACAAAAAATGGAGCCCTGCCAGATGGATAATGCTGGCAAACACCCACCTTCCGTGGAGAGCAGTCCACAGGCAAGGCTGGGGTGTTCAGAGAGCTGAATGCTGGGCCCTCACAGCCATGGCCATGTGGCTCCCTGGCAAGTTACTCACTCCCCACCTACTCCCTCTGTAACCAAGGCAGTGGCTGTCAGCACTCAGGCCACTCCTCTGACTGGTGGGGTTTGCTGTAGCTGTGAAACTGCAAACCACATCCACACTCCAGTCAGTGCAACAGTCTAAAGCACATCTCACCTTTAACCTCGCCCAGACAGTACCTGGTTATTTTGCAGCACATGCGTGTTTTCCCAAAAGTGCTCTGAGTTTGCAGCCCACAGGCAGAAGGAGGAGTGCAGATCTTTCCAGAGAGGTCAGCACACACTGTCTGACTGATTGCACTTATCTTTCTACCTGACTCTGGAAAACTGAATATCTGCCAAGGCCAGGTCTGGAGTCTGCCCTGGCTGGGTCCTGCTTGTCATTCTTTCCTTTGATATTTTTATTTTAAGATGTGATGCAAACAGCCTTGTGAATTGAACCTTTTAAAATCCCTGAGACAAACAGTGACCACACAGCATGATGCAGGTATGGGACTGGGACTTCAAAGACTTGCCAGGATTCAGCATGGAAATGATTATCTGCAGTGTCTGTGCAATGTGAGGCAGAGGGAAATTCTTACCTCTGACTCTGACATTTCCAGGGGCTTCTCGTTGAGGCCCAAGCCCTCGGTCAGCACAGCCCCGTTGTACTTGTTGCAGATATCCTCATCAGAGTAGTGCAGCCCCCCCGGGCTTGGCCGAGGAGGAGACCTAGGAAATGCAAAGATGAGTGTTTGGGATGTTGTTATTCCCCTGGAATTAATGAAATCATGCTTAGAAGCCAGAATCACAACTTGAGGCAGAGACTTGGGTGTTTAAGTCCTCCCTGGATTCTTCAGTCTCTCCCTTTTGCCTTTTTAACAGTGCTTGAAGCTAGAAAAAAGACATTCCAAAAGCACGGCATTCCCAGCTTTTCACCTGGTTCCATTTTTCTTTGAGAAGGTGCTCTTGATGTTCAGGTGTCTGCTGTTGAGCTCCAGAGCAGTGAAGCCTCCATTGTCCAGGGTGACTGACTCTTCCACATTGGAGATGGTTTTACCTGGAGACAGAAAATAAAAGGTTTGGCTGAAACAAAAGCACTTTTCCCCCAAATAGAACTGCAGGAGCTAACTTGTCCTCCTGTCTGTTTTATGACATCATTAATTATTTGATATTTTCTTTACTTTTCTTACTGGCAAGTGAGAACAGAGTGAAGGCAAGGAGTGTATCAGGAATGTGAAGGGGTAGAGGAAGACAAAGAGGAGAAAGGAGTCATGGATGGATGGATGGATTTCATTCAGAGGCAAGTATCTAAAACAGCACAGGTAAACTGTGCTTCAAAAGTGCTTATTCTTGGTTTTTGACTATAAATAGAAACCAGATAACTAAATCAGGTGCTGTCAATCCCATTCCACGCTGACTGGAGCAGAGCAAGAGAAAGTAAAACTAGAAAAGGTAGAAAAAGAGGAAAAGGAGAGAGGAAAAAAAGGCAGGGAAAAAAGCAAGAGGAAGGGCAAGTGGATAGCAAATGGGAAAAACATGCCACAGCTGAAATGGGGATCAGGTATGGAGAAACCACTGATAATGTAAGACAGGAACAAGGATGGGAAGAAGAAGGAAAATACAGCCCAGTGTATTATTTCTTGTGATAAAATCTAGCAGGAGCTTGTTCTCTCTTGTGCTCATCCTTTGTCATCCCAAAGGTGTGAGCTGAGCCCGTGTCCCAGGGAGAAGGGCTGGCTGCCACTTTGCAGCAGACAGGTGCTTTATCCTCAGCTTCAATTTCAGTGCTGCATTAAGGCTCTGTGAACACGGATATCTGACAGCACAGGTCAGACCTGCCTTTTCATGTCTGTCCCCCAAACACAGTAAAACTAAGAAGATGAGAGACTTCCTATGAGCTGTGCATACAAATATGTAATAGTATTAACTTGGTAAAATGCCACGGTATTCATACATCTTATATCTCATGGGACTGAAATCTGATTCTAACACTTGTTAGAAGTGAATTACAAAGAAAGAGAAGATCTTCACTTTGGGACTGAATTACTAAATACTGCCTGGAAGACTTCATTACATTAATCCCTAAGAACAGGTAGTGCAGAGACCCATCCACCTGATCCTTTTCATTAATGTGCCTTTTCTGTCACCTCCTGGCATCAGAGAAATTTCCTGCTGCAGGTGGAGGAGGCTATCAGAGAAATACATATGTGAACAACCCTCTCAGGACTTTATCATGTAGGGAGAAGAAAAGGTAAAAACAATATTCAGAGCTCAAGAATGAGGCTTTTTCAAAGGGGACTATTTGACATTCCAAGTTACAGAGCAGGTAGCTCCTGTTTCCTTTCAAGAAAGGAGACTGATAAAAATCATCACAAAAGGAAAATTCAAAGCTTGATGCTCACTATATGTTAAAATCTAACAGGTCCAGACAGCCAAGACACCTCCTGGCTGCTTGGCCCCCAGCCCAGCAACTGCAGCTTGACTTAGGGAAGGAATGTGAGATGCAGGGCACTCAATAGAAAGGAATTGTGATATAGTCCTCACACAGAGAGATTTAGAATATCTACACTGGTACAGCCATGGAAAAGCAGAATCTTTCTCCTTCTCCGTATCCATCAGGGTATTATGATAAAGTTGAACAAAGTCTCAGCTAATTCCTTATTTATTCCTTATCTGCCAAGTGTTTGACCCAGACTTCTTGGCTTTTACTGCAGTCCCTGGGACTTCCAGAGTCTGTCCTCTCTGAGCCCATGGCTGGTCAGTGTCTAAACCCTGATTCAGTGTGGCTAGGGGCAAAAGTCATTTCTACCAAACCAGAGAACAAAAAGTTCCAAGTCTTCTGCCAAGCAAAATAGCTGTAAACACAGTCCCTGCTGAGGAAATTGGAGGTTCAAAGGAAAAGATCTCTGATTCCCACACCTTTTGAGACTTTTGCACAGCACAGAGATGATGCCTTACCTCCATTGCAGCTCTTGTACTTCTTGCTCTGGCCATGCAGGACCAATGCAAACACCACCAGCAGGATGAGGATGAGGCTTGAGAGAGCCATCACCAGCAGAAACCACCACTCCTCATAGAAAGGGGCTTCTGTTTGTGCTGAAAGAGCAAAAAACAAATAACAGTTCCTCTTTATGCCCCTTTAATATTTTCTCTTGTTCCCCACAGGGAACGATGACTCTGCAATGGTGCTCAGGAGAGAGGGGGTTCAGGCTCTCGAGGGGCTTGCTGACCCTTCTAAGATGGCAGAGAACAGGAGCATATCACAGCTCCAACCCAGAACCCCAGGATGGTTGGGGTTGGAAGGGACCTTAAAGCTCATCCAGTGCCACCCCTGCCATGGGCAGGGACACCTTCCACTATCCCAGATTGCTCCAAGCCCCGTCCAACCTGGCCTTGGACACTTCCAGGGATGGGGCAGCCACAAATTCTCTACAACCAGTTCCATCTCTACAAGCAACTTTCATACCCCTGGAGCAGCTCCAGAGGCTCTTAGCTAAGTTATCACCAGGAGAAGAGAGGCAGGTTTCCTCTCACAGCTCTGCACACCTACATTTCTTCACCATGGCAGGCTTAGGACTCCTGGGTCAAGGGAACCACTAATACACATGCCATGACCCATGATTATTCCGCTTTTTGGGAGGCTTACTGTGCCAAAATGCTGTTCAGTGGCTCTTTGAAAAATACAGCTAGTGCCAGGGAACAAAGCACTCTTGGTTCAGCATCTTTCAGTACCTCCATTAACTCCAACTTCCAACATTCACTGCTACTCTATATCACTTCTCCATCCACTGAGCCAAGCCTGATGTGCAGCACAGGGATATCAGTTCAATTGCCTGGATTTTGTGCAGACTCAGGTCATTTCACCCCATTTGACCTCGAGTGGAAACACAAAATGACACTAACTTCCCCTTTCCGGAGTTACCTCGCCAGTCTTGGTTTAAAGTACTGTTGTTTTCTTGCAGTGATGTTCTCTTTGATATCCTCCCTTGAGCCCCCTCAGTTTTGGGGAAAATTTGCAGCTTCTGAGCACGAACCAGCAGCTGATATAATTTCCCTGTAGTCCTTAAGGTGGAACACCACCTGGCAGGAATGGGTGATGCCAGGAGAACAACCCAACCCCTCACTATCACCAAACCCTCTTTCCCTGACTGTCCCAAGCCTGGATCTTAAAAAAATCTGTTTTAAGCCCAACGATACAAGCTCAAATTTGTTCCAGATTACTGGGTATTCTGCAGCAGGGAAAAACAGCCACGCTCTTTCTTTGCTAGGAGGCCAGTCCAGACCAATAAAATCCTAGAGACAAACTGCACAAGCCATGCTGGGATGAGCAGATTCAGGGCAATTTATACCTCCCTGTGCCAGCTGAAGTGGCCAGCCTAAAATGCTTTATACTTTTATGACTGTGACTCTCAATGGAAGCCTCTTACTTTCATGCAGCAATTTGAGAGGGACACTGAAGCATCAAAAGGAGGTGAATTAAATAGTTCTGTTCAAGTGGAGAACTTACAAACAAGCAGTTTATTTATAGAAAGCATCACAAGGAGATGCATGCCCTGCTTCAGAGGAATAATGTCTTCAAGCAAAGGAAAGACTGACATGATTGCTGGTCTTTTGCACTGTGTTACAGCCTCTCTGAAACCCCAGACAGGAAAAACACTGACTCCTGGTGTTTGAAGTGGGTTGTCCATGCCCTTGTCCTGAAGAAGAAAAGCAGGGGTAGCACTCACGGTGAAATCCATGGAAGCTCTCACGGGGTAAGTGGTTAATTGTGTCAGGACAAGCGCAGCAGCCGCGATGGCGAGAGCAGCACTTGCTACTCCTGCCTGCTGGGGAGTTGCTGAATGGTGTTCATGCCTTTCACTGGAGCAGCAAAGAGATAAAAGCCACTCCAAATACTGGAGCACTGCCAGGTTCTCAGGACTCTCCAGAATTTTGAATCACAAAGCCACTTTATCAGATTCTTTTATTCCCCTTGTCTTTGCTGACACAGCAAAGATGAAACCTATGGCTCAAAAGCAACCTGGAGTAGAGCGGGGGAAGAGGAGACCCAGCAAAGCCTTCCCAAGAGCAAAGTCTCTCACCTCACCACAGGCCAAGGCACTCCAGCTGCCCAGCCCAGGCAAGCTGAGAGGAATTTGATTTTCAAGGTATTCAAGCCCCTTCAGAAAACCAGAGGGCTGGGCTGCTCACAGGGATTTGGGAAGCATGTTTAGGTCACAGCCCTGTTTACTGGGAGTAACACAGGAGAGCAGGGAGAGTGGGAAGAGCCCCAGAGCATCACAAATGAGCTGTTCTGGTGGAGGGGGACTGGAGGCATCACACTGGAGCAGGACTGCCAGCACAAAGAATTGTGAGGAATAACGTGAAATTACACTTCTGTATTTGTGAGAGCTAAATACAAAGTAACATGGAAAATGTTTATCAGAGTCCAGAGTAAAAAAAGAAAAAAAAAAAAAAAAAGCAAGCAGAGGAAACAAAAACCAGACTAGGAATGGAGAAAAAGCAAACAAATTGCAGACTCTACAAATTAGTCTTATGACAAGAGATCTGACATACACACTCTGAGTAGGTTCTTTATCAAGCTTAAAAATGGCACATGCACATTATTCCTCTTGAGAATCAAGCATACTGTAATTTCAAACCTTAATTCACCACTGTATTACTCCAGTTTTATCCTAAACCAAGTGAAAACAAGCTGCCCTTGATTATTTGCTGCAACTAGAGAGTCTGATTTGTTTCTTTTTCCCCTCTTCTCCCTCTGCCTTGGGAAATTCCATTGAAAAACACTTAAAAAAAATAATCCATGATTACCTGATACTGCCACAGAAGGAACACTTGGCTCTCCATAGCCAAACTCGTTGACAGCCACCACCCGAAATTCATAGGTGACTCCTTGTCTGAGTTTGTCCAGGCCCACTGTGTAGGAGGTGGCGCTGCGAGGGATGTCCTTCACGAACATATCCCAGAGTCCTTCATCTAGGAGAGCAGCAAGGAGAGAAATGGCATCAGCTGTGTGCCCTGGCACTTCCACCTGCTCAGTGAGAGAGGTTGTCACCGGTGGTGTGCTGGAGCCACAGGCAGGGACACACTCACCTGGAGGCTGCCCTGTGGTGCACACAAATGTCAGAATGCCCTGTGAGCCCCATCTGTGAACGCATTAATTCAGAACGGGAGCTTTTCATAGCCTAGATGGAAGAGGTCTCTAAAATCAGCAGCAGCACCCACACAGACCTGAGCTGGCTGGAGCAGCTGCCACTCCCCCCTGCTTGGGTAAGGTCACCCATCAGCACATCTGTCATTCGACAGGTCAGGTAAACCCAAGGCAACATTAATGAGTCCTAATCACAGAGATTTTGTTCGCCTTTTACAATGCAAAATTTGTTTTGTTGTTGAAGCACTCAGGTGAGGCTTGGACTAATATAAATCCTGGGAGGCTCTGGGGTGCCAGGGGACTGGTGTCACAGGAGTGCTGCTTGCTCCATGACAGCAACAGTGATGTGTCCTTTGCATGGCACAGAGCTGGTGCTGCACTCTGTGCTCTGCAGTTTTAAACAGAAATGAGTTTTGTTTATTTTTATAAAGCTGTTGAAGTTGTTGAAGCACAATGCCATTCTGATGGGAGTGTTTCAGTAGGGTAATCTTGGCTCTCCACAGCCATAATGCCATTAATCCTGATTCACATCCTGACCAGGCACCATCCCCATCCCTGACCCACACCTGTAACCTCACATTCACTTGACTACAGTGGAATGAACTTCCAAGAAGGTGGATGCTGGTACCAGGAGCAACAAAAGCAGCTATAATTAAAAATACCACTCAAAAATTTTGAGGGCAAGAATCAAACATTAATCTGACTGATTAACTTCCCAGTAAAAATTGGTGCCCAGCACTTCTGCTGAGGAAATGGAGTCTCTGTCTACACGTGGGGCCAAACTCTCAGCTCACCTACCCAGTGTAGCTCTCACAGACCTGACCTCACAAGCATTCCACTGGGCTTTTACTTTTAGCTATCAAAGCTGTTCCAACAATATCTATTTTTCTCTCCATGTCCCACAGCAGTGGGAATAGGATGATAACCTCCCCACAGACACGACTTCAGCGTGGGAGCTGCTTGCTTTGAAAGACAGTCGTCTGCACTGCGCGCTCGACAGCAGCAGGACTTCTGTAGCTCGAGGTGTTATCAAGGTAACAATAAAGCAGGAGCCAGCACTGTTACCCTCAGTGACTCGTTCTGCTGCTGCAGTGTGAGGCAGGAATTTGTTCTCATTTGCTTTGCCTTTACCTGAGTGTAACCTAATTGGAGTCACTGCAGCGATTCCAGAACTGTGCTGGTGTAACGGAGCAAGATCTGGCCCTCAGCCTGCTCCTGTGCCACAGGGAATAGCAGCAAAGATGGATTGATTAACACTGCAGGTGCATTTCCATGTGAACGTTTTAGCTTTGGCACCAGTATATATTGGCTTGGTGATTTGCACCGCGCTGCACGTCTGGTGACACGCACAATGAGTAACAGCCCCAAACTGCAGCTTTTCTGGTCAGGAGGATTGGCAGTCTCAGCAGATGCAAAAAGCAGGCTGGAATGTTATTGTTTCAGCTGCATTTGAGAAACACCAAAGAACAATAAAAACAGGTCATTTTCCTGCCATGCTTAAAACTCGGACCAATACATTATTCAACAGCATGATCAGACTGTAATGAAGTTATCATAATGTACCATTGTTATGTATTAGCTGGGTATTACAATGGCTATAAAACAAGAGATAAAATATTGACTTCCCTTTTACAGGGCAATAGAAGCCGAGATTATTTCTACCACATAAAGTTACAATGTAATAAAAAGGGAGTTCGGGATTTAGTTTCTCTGAAGAGGGTGGAGTGAGGGATGCATTTTCAAAGTTGGATTGTTGCAGCCACCAATACTCAGAAGATGCATCTCACGACTATAAAATATTGTCATATTCGCTAGAATTGCCTAAGCTTTCATAAACACATTTGTAAACAGCAATATGAGAATTTGAGCCCATTGTGAATTGTCTGAAAAGCAATTTGTTTGCATTCAAAGCCACTTAAATAGGGGAAGAAAAAGCAACAATAAAAGTGAATGTTCAGCACTCATTACAACAAACACAACTGTTCAGACACACACTTCTCACTCATTTTCTCAAACCTATCAGGGTGCACAGTGCAGAAAACCCAACAGACCAAGAAGTGTAAATTTAAGTGCTTTGTGAAGCTTGCAGTAAGTTGGGAAAACCACCCCTGAGAGGTCAACATTGTCTTCCTCCTCTCTGCCCCCTTGGCTATGGTGGTGATGGTGTGGGGCAGCAAAGGATGCTGGTGGATGTTTCTTCAGAGGTATTTCTGTCTCACAGGGACTCAGAGATGCTCTGGCTGGTGGCCATGTAGTCACTGGCCCATCTCCCTTTCATTCACTGAAAAAATCTTTGTCAAAACTTTGATTTTTTTCCCCTGGGGTAGGACTGTCAGAGCTGAGTTAATGGTTGGACTCGATGACCTTGGAGGTCTTTTCAAACCTTAATGATTCTAAAATGGGACCCAGCTCATTATCCCTGGGCTCCCAGAGGTGCTGATGCAGCTACAGTGGACAGATGTCCTACATCTTCCCCACTGCTGACCCCTAAGCACAGCACAGCCTGTGGCTTCCCTAGCCCTGACCAGCAAGATTTTTAATTCCAGAGCCTCAAATAATTTATCTTATACCCACCTGGAACATCCAGACTGCTCTTTGTAAACAATGATCACAATCAGATATATCCGAACTAAAAAATCACTTTGTTCCAGTAGTGAACTTTGAGATTAAATATTGAACACACACTTGTGAATTCCTTCACTGCACCTCTCCCCCCATCCTCAAAACCAGGTATGCTCTAAATGTTAGAAGTTCAGCTGAAAGAGAATTCATTAGAAGGTCACCTGTGATAGCAGAGACTGGCCTTTCAGTTCAGTAGGAAATCCTTAGTGTACCATACACAGCATTTTCTGCTCAGTTTAGTGAGGAAAGATGCACATGTTGTGACTGGGACATCAGCTGGGTATTAACTCTTAGAAACCACTGGGAAGAGCAAGTTTGCAACACTTAACAGGGCTCAGGTGCAGGGCTCAGAGGGACATCCCCAGGGAGGCTGCCCTTGCTTTTTCTTTTCAGTCACATCAGTCCCCATCTTCACTGGGCACTCAGCCTCTTAAACATGTGATGGAGAAGTGAGTGCCCCTCAAAAAAATAAAGATTTTTTTTGCTCCTTGTACCTGTCAGTTTGCTCTGCCCCATCCTAACTCCTGCTGATGGGAGATTTACTCTTCAACCTCCCAGCCTCGATGCCTCTGTCCCATCTGAGCTTGAGGGCCAGTCACGGGGAGAGGATCTGAGTGACAGGGGAAGGTGAAGCCACCTCTGCCCCAACGCCGTGTCCAGCCCATGTTGGAGAGGAGCTGCTCTGCTCCCGTGGGCCAGCCCGGCATCACAGGCCATTAATCAGGGTCTCCACGCTAAATAAAGCTGTCACTCAGCGAGGGAGGCTCCCAGCTCCGCTAAATCCAGCCACTGACAACCCAGGACATGGAGAGCTGTCAGTTATCTGGGTTTTAAACACCAGTCCCCTCTCAGAGCAGGAGAGCTGGGCCATAAAGCTCCCTTCTAATTACACATTAGAAGGTTTACGAGGGGAGAAGCTGCTGAGAGTTAAGGCCCGGCTGAATGCCACTGGTGTTCCTCCTACAGAGGACACAATTAAAATGTGGCTGTGTTTGTCAGAGGCAAAGGGCTGGATTATCATGCAAAGCAGTGGAAGGACAAGAATGGGAAGTGAAGGCTGACAAACTGTCAGGGCCGGTGTGTCGCTCGCCAGCAGAAGTGAAAAAGGCCCCATGGCAGATGCCGGGGATGCAGCTGCACCCTTCACTTTGAATTTACTGACTTCTGCTGGTTCGTGTCCATGTTTGACACTGCGCTCCCTCATTTGGTTAAAAATAAATAGAAAAGGAAGAAAACAGAAAAACACCACTCAAGACACCAGAAAGGGAACTAAAGTGAGAGCTGCCCTCAGGGCGTGGGAAGCAAAACCCAGCATTTATGAGGTAGACAATTCCCACTCCAAGTAGATGGGTTCTTTCCCTAAATGTCTGTTGCCTTCATGGAACTCATCATCTTGAAAGCTGGAGAGGGACTTTTTACAAGGGCATGGTGTGACAGGACAAGCGGGAATGGCTTCAAACTGCCAGAGGGCAGGGATAGATGGGATATCAGGGAGAAATTCCTCCCCGAGGGTGGTGAGGCTCTGGTACAGGTTGTCCAGAGAAGCTGTGGCTGCCCCATTCCCTGAAAGTGTTCAAGGCCAGGCTGGATGAGGCTTGGAGCCACCAGGTCTAATAGCAAGTGTCCCTGCCCATGGCAGGGGGATGGAACTGGCTGATCTTTAAGGTGCCTTCCAATCCAGACCATTCCATTTAGGTGCAATTCTCTTCCAGTTGCCTGACATCATCCCCTGCTTGGCAAAAGCACACAAAGTCCAAAATTGTGGTGGAGAGAGGAAGCAGAAAAGGAAATCTCCCTCTACTTGTCCTGGGTCAGGGAGGCTCTTTCTGAGGTGGCAGCAGCCAGGAAGATATGTCACTTATGCTCATGGCTTAGTGGTGGACACGGCAGAGTTTGGTTTATGGTTGGACTTGATGACCTGAAGGGTCTTTCCAATCTAAATGATTCTGAGGCAGATTGACCCAACAGCTACACAGCTGCTCTGCACAGGCCAATCCATGGATGGAGGTCTCATGGAACAGCTCCACATCCAGGGGCACTCCTGGCCTGTGGATCCCCAGGGTGTTTCACAAACACCTCCCTTGCAGACGGGGGTCACTGGGAAGGCAGCTCTGGGTGAGACTGCTGGGAATGCACAGACCACATGGCCACCACTAAAGCACAGTGACAGGAACCTTTGGGTGGGACCTGGAGCTGGGAAAAGAGGGGTGAAGCCAGCTTCTCCACTCGTCCCAGCAGCACTGGGAACCTTAACATTGCCGTGCCATTTGTCTTTTGCTCTGTATGTAAAAGCTGAGGGCACAATCTATTCCCCATTCCTCACCCAGCCCAGCTGATGTCTGGGGAGCACTTACAGTGGCAGAGACAGAGCCTGCTTAATTGCATTTCTTGTAATGCACAAGGAGCTAAACTGGAATCCATTTCTCTAAGGACAGAGAAGTTGAAGGAAAAGAAAAACTCCTCTGTTTCTGTAATGTTGTCCTCTAGCACAGATCACTCTGGAAAAAATATTGGTTTGCCTGCTTCATCCCTGTGTGTGAGAGTACTCAAAATGCAGAGGAGGTACTGAGCCTGGTCACCTTCCATAAAGCCAGCAGAGAAACAGGGAAATCAAATGAGCAGTCTCAGCTGCCTGCTGCCACCATTGCTAAACCCAGCAGGGCAGAGGAGCCCTGGGAGACACAGCAGGGCTCCGAAAAATTCAAAGGGAAGTGACAAAAGGGAGTAGGGTTTGCCATTTCTGACAGAAAGCCGTCCTCCTACTCTGATGGAAGAGTCTTGGCAGGGAGCTACAGCAGGGAAAATGAGATGATACAGCATTTAACGTTTGGGGTAATGAGGCCTGTAAAAGATGACACTTGAGATGTGAAACACTAAGGTAGTGGTATTGCATTTAAATATTGGCAACAAGCTAAAGCTTTTCATCTGTCTGCTCAACGCCCCCTTTTTTGACCTCAGAAGGATAAATATCTTTTCCTTTCTTGATTTTATGTGAGGAGCACAAGTCAACGGCTCTCCTCTTGGAACAACTCCTCCTTAAAAACAAAGATTGCTCCAATTCACACTCTACTGCCTGTATAAATCAACATGCAAAAGCAAATTTTTAGAATGATATTAAAACAGGAGCTGCTCTGAATGACCAGCCCTGAGAAGAAGAATTAGTTCCCTGCTTTTGTTAAGCTCATAATTCAGATTTCAGACTCTTCTGTGCAGAGATGAGGAAGAAAAGCAGCACAGAGAGGAAGCCGACACTTGGGTGGAATAAGCAAATCTTCCAATTAGTCTGTCTCCTCTCCTGGATCACATTTCACGCTTCCTACAGCTGCAACCAGAACGAAGGATGAGAATCCAGCATACAAATGCCTAGTTCATTTGCTACAGCAGCATGAATAGGATTAAAATAATCTGAAGAGGAATTAAATGCCTCAACAGTCAGGTTGCAAGAGTGGGAGAATAAGACCTCTTGTGTGCGTTTCCAGGATCAGTGGAGTGGGGCCAGCAGAAGTGACCCAGGGTTAATGCAGCTCAGACCTGCCTTGGAGGGACTATTTTTTTCCTACTCAAAAGGAGTGGGCCCCAAATCCTACATCCTTAGCTATGAGCTGTGAAATGTTTGTTGACATCCAATGGGGAGTCGAGTGGATGAGTTTCCAATGTCACCACTCACATGAGCTGGATTTCCAAACTTGCAGACAATCTGTACATGGGCTGCAGGTTTCCCCCTAAAAAACTCTGACTCACGGAAAACCTGTCTGGGGGAAATGTAAGCTGGTAAGTGATTTTAAATGAACAAGTTTGGTTTAACTTGCTAACAATGCTGTTCAAATAAGAAAATATTTTCTACCTCTGAAGAAATAAGGACAGAACTCAAAAAGCTGATGTAGGTGAAATAGAAGCACAGCAGTGCCATGCCTCTAACTGAAAGCAAATTTGATCACTCTGAGAAACCCCAGTGCTTTGAGAAGGTATGTATTTCCCTTGCTTTTATTTTGGCAGCAATTGTCAAGTTAAATGACAGAAATAAGAAAGAATTTTTAGGATTAGAGCAGAGCCTCACTACAGAGCAAATTCTATCAGATGCAGGTATGGAAACTTGCATCTTCAGAGATAACCTCAATAATTTTCTTACTGGTCTGGTTAAATGTAATTAAAATCATTGGTTTTAAATGCAACCTCACATTCAATACACAAACAAGTTTCTTGATCAAATCAAACAGATAAGCATTCATTTAATCAATATATAATCAAGCAATGTGCAAGCACCTGGAAGTGAAAAAGAAAGAACCAGCAGCCAAGATGGTTATGTCAAGTATATATCATGTCTAATTTCCTTCTGTGACAGAGTAGCAGACCTTGTCAATAGAGAAGAAAGAGCAGACATCATATATCCTGACTTCAGCAAAGCTTTTGACTTGGTGACATTCAAACACGGCCTACGTGGAACAAGGAGCTGGCGGAGGTATCACCAGCTGAAAACTGTACCCAGAGAGGGGTTATCAACATCCCCTGTCAGAGTGGAGGGAAGTTATCAAGGGAGATTACACAGAGGCCTGGCAGCACTCACTGGCTTTCTTAATGACTAAGTTCCCAGGAAATCTGTGCTTTTTGAATTTGCAAGGGGTACCAAGCTGCAATCAGGCTGGAGCACGCACTGACTTAAAATTACCTTGTCTAAATGGGGCAACATTCTGGAAAAAAAGCAGAGAACAGCTTCACTAAGATGCAAATCCCAGAAGCAAAGGAGCTCTGGGAAAGCACCAAGAAAAACTGTGGTGATGTGGTGATTCCTTCCCCCTGCCTCAATGCTTCCCTGCAGAACAAATGGGGGAAGAAATGTGTATGTGCTGCTGAAGCCCTGGCCCTATTATTAACATTAAAACAGTAATTAGCTGCTGTGCTCTGCTGCAGAAGGAGACAGATTTCTATCTGTGGTTCTCAAAATACAGCTCGCAAATACTTATTAGTCCTTGCTCCTGAAAGATGCTGTAAGCATTTAAATGAGTTTTAATTATTAACTATATTAGTTCATCTGTTGGATGATTTTCCAGTGATGTAGCACAGTGAAAGCCAGAGTAGTCGGGGTAATTTTCTGTGACTACTCCTAAAGAGGAGAAAATATGCCAAACCACATAATAAACCAGTAACGTCTTAATACTGGCTGGAAACACGTTCTCTCACAAAATCCCATTACCTTGCTGGGATGACAAACAACCTCTCCACTTCAGCAGGGGCTGAAGGAAGGGAACTGATGACATCAAACTCCCCACATTTCCTGGGGCTTACCTGAGGGTCGTGCCTCTATAATGTAGCCAGTTGTGGGTTTTTCTCCTGAATCTCCCTCAGTCCATTGCAGTGTCAGCCCAGAAGCAGATTTTGTCACCAGGATTTCCTGAGGGGAGCCAGGAGACCCTGAAGGAGGAAAAGAGAGTAGCAAATGAAGGTGGCATTAAACTGCAGCACGAATTGCTTCTGCCGAGAGAGAAAATTTATCTTGCAGTGTTGGTCAACAAATATGCAACATAAACCAGCTCTATGGGCTACTGACATGATTTTTTCACTAGCTCCAGTACCAGCAGTTACATATCAATGGGGTTTACAGGTCACAGGATCACAGAATATCCTGAGTTGGAAGGGACTCACTAGGATCATCAAAGTCCAACTCATGGCCCGACAGGGGATAAACCCCCAAGAATAAGGGGGGAGGGGTTACACCTTCTGTGTTAAGAAGGCAAGAGGAAAAGGACTCTCATTTTATCCATTGTCACTGTTATTTCTCATTTCAGAGGTGAAACCAGACTGTGAGGTTCATGGAGAGATTCATGGGGACATGGCTTGGGAAGATGCCATGGCCACGTTAGAAAGGATTCCTCATCTACACTTGGTCTGTGGTGTGGTGTGAGAATTAGACTGTGGGAGTGGGAAATGAACAAAAATCAGAGCTGTGGCCACTGCACCAATGCTCTGTGACTTACCTGACAGGCTGGTATCATTGGAGGACATTTACCTTGTTGGATTATCTGTTTATCAAAGTCACTGATCAAATAAGAAAACCAGCTCTGGGTACAGGCACTGAACCAGGCAGGGAATGCTGCCCTGCAGCTGCTCTTGACACAGCAGGAAATCCACAGATCTCTCCCTCTGCAGAAGCCAACGTGTCAGGAGAGAACAATTGTAAATTCTTTCTGGTTTTGCATCCAGGAATCTCTGCTGGTTTCGGCAGCTACTCCAGTTCTGCCTCCCACTGCAGAGCAGTACAGTCAGAATTATGCACTGCGCTGTCAGGCTGCAGCCTGGAAATCCCTGGCTGGCCTGTTTGCATTATGATTTATTTATAGTGTTTTGTTTATTCACATTAAACTTCTAGGTTTCAGGAAAAAAAGGAAACATGTTTTTCATGGCAGCTGTGAAATGCACTGAATCACGTCCCATGACTCAGCTTCTCCTTGGAGCTGGAAATTCATGTGAAGCCCTGAGTGCACCATTCCCTGCTGGTGCCCTGTGTTTGTAGAAGTGATCTGTGATTTGTGATTTACTTTTATAGTCCCCCTCACCTTCTGCTGGCCCAGCTGTGATGTTGGCTTGCAGTTCAGGTCCATAGGCAATGGTTCGGGCCTGCACTCGGAATAAATAGGTCATGCCCTTGGTGAGGTCCCGGACCTTCAGCCAGCGCTGCCAGTTCCCCTTAATGTCCACAGTTACCACCTTGCTCACCCCTGGAACAGCCACACAGATAAAAAAATAAGGAGTTTCAGTGCAAAAATAGAAATCAAGTGGAGCATATTACATCTAGATGGTAACTAAAATAATCTAATAGTTTGCTAAGAAAGTATTTCTTACAATTAGCAGGAGTTTAAGTAGTGATAATAGGCAATTTTCAGCACTGATAAGTATAATTAGAGTTTAAGCTTGATAAGTGGGTACTGACAAGGAAAAAACCTTACAACACATCTGGGAAATTACCAAGAGACTACATGTAACCTCAGTAATTATTCTGGGAAGAAAGGAGGAGGTAAACGAAGAGGAGTGCACATTCCAGATTGCTTCCCAGACAAGCATTTCTCTGTTGCTGCTTCCAAATAACCTCCAACATGGTCTGGAGGAGGAACCAGGGACAAGGTGTGTTCCATTCATCTCATCCTGCCATATCCACCATCCCCAGGTGGATGCAGAGTGAAGGATGTGCAGCTCACCAGGACCTTGGGGCAACAAATGCCGTGGCAAGAGGGGATGCAACCAAAGCATTGCAAGCTTAAACAAGGCTGGAGCTGTGACTTGTGTTTCACTCTTCTCACTCTCTCAGAATTTTTCTTACAGGGATCAGTTAAAATCAGAGTTGTTCCCTTCACCAAGGTTCATGGCTAGGTTCACCTTTAGGTTCTCAATGCTGCATAAAGGACAGAGGGGCAATGAGTGGTTTGAAAACAAAAAATCTGGCTTTCACTGAAATTTGATAGAAGTAAGTCAACCAAAAGAATTTGATTTATAAAAGATTTTACAGAATAAAAATTTCAAATTTAGAGAATCTTTCTGGTGGTTTTTTTGGGTCTGTATATATACATGACACATTTCAAACCAAGAAGGTAGGAAGTAGGAGAAGGTTCTTCCCGCTATAAATGGCTGCTTGCTAGTTTATCTTTCCAAAAACTGCAGAAGGAAGATGTTTTCAATCCAGATGTTTATTTTATGCAAATCCAGATGATACTTTCAGTTTTAATCACTTAAATAAAGAGTAATGTCTAAGCAATTTCTGTTCAAAATTTTCTTCCAGATACAATTTATAACTCAGGGCCTCTCTCCTTGGCTAACAAGGATGCAGTAAAAGTGCTCCCTCCTTCCACAGGTGAACTATTTCATTTCTCTGAGACAAATCAGGAGGCATTTGTCATTTTCAAGTTATGTTCCAAAAAGAAAAAAAAAAAAAAAACAAAACCAAAAAACTGTTGAAAAAGGCTCTGGGGCAATCTTGTTGTCTATTATTGTGTAAAACATAACAGTGTAAAGCTTAAACAATAAAAGGTCAAGCAGGGATAAGACTGTGCTAAAGAACAGATTGCTGCTGGAAACCTTGGAAAAATGGGCAGGTGACTGGTGGCTGGTGAGTGGGAAGGCAAAAGGTGCCACCATGGGAGGACGCTCAGCCAAAAATCAAGGATGGGTGGAAAGTCAAAATATGAATGAGAAGCTCCAAGAGGATCCAGCCCATCCAGGTTGCTGCATTGCAGTGCTCACATGGAGGAATGTGGGTTCTGGTCCCATATGGACTATTTATTTAAGAGCTGGACTTGATGATCCATGTGGGTCCCTCCCAACTTGGAATATTTGTTGAATCTGTGAAAATGATGGTGTCAAGGAAGGGATTCTTTTCCATGGCAGGAGAATAAATATGTTTGCTGAAAGAAAAATGCTGGCACAAGAGCAAATGGTGGCTAAAGACTGGAAAATAAATGTAGGCAAATATTTTGTATCTGAGGAAGAGCCCTCCATAACCTTCCTGCTCACATCAGAAACCCTCCAGAGGGGAAGGAGAGACAAGCTGACAAGGGGCAGCACAGGCAGAGGTGGGGAAGAGAGGAAAAGACAACAAAGGTTCTGAAGGATGTTAAGTCAAATACATGCAGAGAAAACATGATTTGACACTTCCATATTTTCAGGGGGAAAAAATGTATTCTTGAACATTGTGTAGGAATGAAGAAAAGGGAGGAAATGCCCAACCAGCCTGAACCTCCTGCATACCCTGTGCACATTTCTTGGTCAGAATCAGAAATGCTTCCGTATTAGCTCTTTGTGCTCAGACCTGCCAGCCATAAAGGCTGACAGTGCTTTTATTCTGGTGTTCTCAATCCTGAGTTTAACTTTCTCTGTGCATGAGACATGGATATTCAGACAATATAGATCATTATTCCTTACAGGAGAAGCAAATACAAGTGATTGATATCCTTATTTCTTTGGAAAAGGGTTTAAAATGGATTGGCAATGGCTGAAATTACTCTCCTTGCTGTCATGCTGCCAAAGCTGGACATCCTATTGAACTATTGGCAATCTACCAGGAATATAAAAATATTAATAAAGCCATCCACAAACTATGTCATCTCTTCTAATTCACCTTTGGAATGAATTTACATTTGTTTTCAGAGAAACTGCCAAATCCTTCTCTGTTGCTGTTCTGGCAAATTAATGAATTTGTGTCCTGCACATTGTTGTGGTTTAACTGAACTCTGGTGCTGGGTTAAAAATGCTGCCTGAAAACTCCGTGTGAAGAGACACAGCCACGTCTCCATCCTGTCACAGCAGAGGTGCTGCCAGTGATGACCAGCACATCTGATGCCTGGGCAATCTCTGTGATAACAGAAGTGACACATGATGTGATAAGCAACACAAATGTGCCTGACAAGTATTCTGGGATGGAGCCGACTCAGCAGTTTCAAAGGCAAAGTGTGGAGACAATCAGGCACTCCCAGGCTGAGCTTCCTCTTCGCCCAGACCAGGTAATGATGGCTGTAAAATGACTTTTCAAATCACACAGCCTATAGTTTGTGCAAGAAAATGAGAGAAGACAAGACAAAAGCTATATTCCACAATATTATGGCTCACTGAAGCATTTTGGCAAAAGTGGAATTGTTTTATTTACCCTTTGCCACCTGGTTTCTCTTGGAAAACAGCAGAGAGCGAGTAGGAAATTGGGCAGAGATGAAAGGTCCTACAGCACCATTGTGTCATTTCCCCATGAATATGTATGATCAGAGGTCTTTCTTACCCTGGACAGGAGCCAGAGGCTCGTAGACAACTCGATAACCCTGCAGGACTCCATTTGCTGCTGTTGGCTCGCCCCAAGACACATTGAGGGTAGTGCAGGTGATTTCAGAGAAGGCCAGGAAGCTGGGAGCACTGGGTGCTGAAAGGATTGCACACAGATTGAATTGCAGCAGCAGGAGTCAATCTAATATACATATATATTATAAAACATTGCTTTATTTGCCCAGCCTAAATCTAAAGGAAATAAGCTGAGAATGGGATTTGTCAGTTGTATCCAAATGTCCCGTAATCAGTCAGAAACGCAGCCTGTCCTGAAAATACAGCCAGTCAGCTGCAAAACTGAACCTCCACAGCAAACAGGGAGAGAGGGCATGGAAGGGATGGGCCCCCAGAAGGGTGCAGTGGGAGCCACCTCCCCTTCACAGCCACCACCCAAGGCATCGCCTTCACCCTGTGCCAGAGCACTCCCAGCACATCCAGCATAGGGACTGCTCAGCCTGACTGGGAGGCTGCTGATCCAGCTTAAAAAAAAAGAACAGCGAGGAATTCTAAAAAGCATGCTAATTGTTTCCCAGGACCATCAGGACAACTTCCAGGCACTGGAGATGAGCTCCTTCTGATTTCCAGGTGTGGTAGCAGAAACCAGAAACAAAGCCACAGACTGTTTCCTTCTGGACCAGCTTAATTTAGGGACTGGCCCTTCTGCCATTCCGTTCTCATTTCAGCCGTATCCCTCCCTTTCCTCACACTCCACTTATTTGATCCTTTTTTTTTTCCACTTTCAGGACCGCTGCAATGCAAATGCAAAGAGCACTGCCCTCCTGCATGCCCCATTTCCCCTGGCTGTGCCCAGGTGAGCAGGACCCGGTCCCGTACCCGCCTGGTGCGTCCTGCCCTGGGCGGGGCTGCTGCGGGGGCCGTCCCCGGCCGCGTTGAAGGCGGAGATGCAGACCAGGTACCGCGTGTGGCTCGTCAGGTTCTTGAGCCGCACGCTTGTCTCCGGGAGGAAAAGGACCTTCACCTTCTCCGTGTCGTTCAGGGTGTCGCTCTCCCAGTAATAAATCTGTTGGCACAGCGAGACAGGATCCCAGCATTATTAAGGTTGGAAAAGCCCTCTACGGTCATGAGTCCAACCATCAACCCCCAGGTTTGCCACTAAACCATGTTCCCAAGTCCCATATCCACTCGCCTTCAGAACACTTCAAGGCTTGGTGATTCTACCACCTCCCTGGGCAGCCTGCTCCCATGCCTGACCACACTTTCTGTGATGAAATTTTTCCTAATATCTAATTGGAACCTCCCCTGGCACAGCTGGAGGGCATTCCCTTCATCCTGTCATGTGTTGTACTATATCCTACACCTAGAATGTATTTGGCCACTGCAGCTACAAAACAACCAGAAAGACAGTGTAGCCTTGCCCTGGACTCCTCCATTAGTTGGGATACTCAGGTTTTTTAGCACAAATATTTTCCTTAGCAAATTCCCCTGAGTCCAGTGGCCATGTAGCTGAGTACATCACTCAAAAACAGAGCAAGGGCTGAAGAATATGGCTTAATGACAACAGGTATGAGCTTCCAGGGTTCACTGAGGAGAGGTCAGTTTAAACACTCCCTGCAATGCAAGCTGCCTGTCAGCACTGGCATCCTGACACACTGTGATGGTCCATAACTCCCCTCTGCACACACAGCACTCACACCACTGGTGTTCACAGCACAGCCAGGAAAATGCCCTCCTGAAGAGGGTAACAAAGATTCTCCCTACAGTTCCTTGGGGTGGTTGTCCCCCTTCTTCCATTACATAATTTTTACCCTGATGCTATAAAATTAGCCTTCGGAGAAGTTGTTTCCAAGCGGGAAATTGGTGCCAGCCCTACTTATTGGACAGGCCTGGCAGTGAGAGCATTACAACAGGCCAAAGCAAGCCAGAGAGCTGAGGGAACAAGCCAAGGCAAGGCTCCACCTTGACTCTCTAAGCCAAGCTGCTGAAGCCATCTATATACGTACAAAAGGGAAAGGACAGGGATTGATATATAAGGATGCTCGTTACTGCCAGGAAGGGATGCCAGATTATTCACATTGGCTTGGCTTTCCTTCACTTATGGATCTAAATTCATGGAGAGAGGCAGAGCCAGACACTGAACCCAAGCCAAGCTCCAGTGTTTGTAGACTTGCCCATTCCCACTCTCTGAGGGTCCATTCTCATGCTGGAGATGCTGAGCAGCGTGTCTCCGCAACGTGCTCATCTCCTGCAAACCAAACGCAATTAATACTCTGATTTAATTTTGTTAAAGTTAAGGAAATGAAGCAATGCTTCCAAAATCTGACCTGGCTCAGACTTCCAGCTGGGAGAAAGTTCTGCTCTTCCTAAAGGCTTGTAGCATTTGATGGAGGGAAAGCTCAGTTAATTTTCTTCAATACATTTCTTGCTCCTGGCTCTTGTGTAGCTGTGTTGCTTTTTGGAGCAGATATGTTGCCTGCCTAACTGGAGCAGCCTCCTTATCTGCATCCCCTGTTTCCCCCATGCACTCCTTCTCCATAAATAATGACACAGTCTCCCTTTTCTCTCCTCCCCCTTCCCAATCTCATTCTCTTTCTTTTGGTTTTGGGACTTGCTGCTGTTCCCTACTGCAGCCTGAGCACTGCTCTAATTTGCCTTATGTGGTGAGGGCAACTGCGCTTTGTAGAGCTCTCTCACAAATAAATAGCAATGCCAAGCAAGATAAATGGAAACAGTAGAAATGGGAGGATTGCCTTGTAGCCTTGGATGATCCCGTTCTGGCTGTCGGCAGGAGGGGGGTCCCAGGTGAGCTCCAGCTGGCTTGCAGAAAGGGAATTGACTTGGATGTTCTGTGGGGCCAGCGCCGGTGCTAGGGAGGAAGGAGGACAGAAGAATTAACAGTGACAAGCAGAATTAGCTCATAGCCAGGTTTTTCATTTGCAGGAGGACCCAGGACAGACTCTGTTTATGCCACAAGTCAGCAACAAGCCAGCCTCGGGGTATCTGCATCATCGGGATGTCTCGGCACAAAAGGAGTGGGGAGCAGCTGAGCCTTGGGATGTGGTTGTGCTCTGCTCCACGCAGGCTGGCTTAGACACTGAATCAACTCAATCCTGCCAGCAGCTTTGAAAAAGAAAGGAAAATTTTGCCTTGGTGCCCTGGTAGTTTGGGGCTCACCTTTGGCAGTGGACAGTGCTCCTCATCAACTGTTCCTGGTGAGCAAGGCAGCCCCTGCCACCATCAGCCCAAAAGCTACTCAGCAGCAAGACTTTGGGCTAAAATACTGCCTAAAATTACCCCCAAACCCAGTCAGCTGCTAATCAATGCATTAATATTTTATGTATGGCAGAATGACTTTTAGTTTGCTACTGTGACTTTTTGTTAGCTCCACTTTGATTACACCTCCACATGCACACACTGGCCCTCTTTGGCTCCTAATGACATCTCTTCTTTGCATTGTGCTGTGCTAGAAAACCAATCTTTGAGTGCTCCTGGGTCACTCTATCCCTTCCCTTTGTCAGGATCCCACTTGGTGCAGGTGGATTTTCCTCCCCAGTAGCTACCGAGGACGCTCTGTTCTCCTGACCTGCTGTCTGAGCCTCTGGCAGGTTTTAACAAAACAGCTCCTGTTCTGTTCACAGAAAAGGTGCTGAAGTGTGTCCTGGTCAAACTGCAGAAGTGGGGAAAGAAAGGCAGGACAAAAGCTCCACTTCTCCTTTCTCTGTGTTCACAGTGCCATAGCCTTCTGCCAGACCCCTTGAGAAAGTTGTCTCTTTTCTCTCTGCCCCTTTCTGGGCCATAAATAGAAGTGATAAAATATTCACCGCTTGCACTGGATAGCGCCGGTTAGCTGCTCCTCTGGAGACTTCTTTCTTAAGAGAGAATGACCTTCATAAGTCACACTTTTCTACCAATACTCCCTCCCCCCAGAGTTATAAAATAAAAAAGTAATTAACACCCACTCAGCCTGACACCAACTATTTATTTTGTTCTAACTGTGTGGTTTCCATATTATCACTGCCCACCCTGCCGTTAATGGAAATGTTAATAACCAGCGCCAGGTTGTTGTGACAGATGCTTGGGCTCATTATCAGAAATTCTTATTTACCGCTCCATTAAACGACAGAATCGCACAAAAAAACAATTCAATCAAAACTAACTGGAGGAATTTTAACAGCCACATTAATAATCCAAAACATAAATAAAGTTAATGTCTTTTGCATGTTTGCCATCGGCAACTCTATTGCAAAATTATTGCTATACAATTAAAACGTGAAAGGTAAAATTGAAAATAGCCTTTATCCCAGGGCTCGGTTAAAACTATTTATTTATTGTGGTTTTTTTTGTTTCCTTTCTGGCTGGATGGCGAATACATGAGGTGACAGTGACCATCAGTAAACCCCAGCTTGGTCACAAGGGTGCACTTGTCTGATTATTGCCCTGCCTTCTGTGCTCATTGCTTGGCTGGATGCCCTCAGTACAAGGGAGTGCTGTTAGGGACCAAAAACCTCAAGATTTTGAAAATTTCACAGGACAAACCATAGCATGAGGCCAAACTGATCACAGAGAGCAAAGCTGAAAACACATCCCGGAGATCTGCCAGGATGACACGCTCAGAGAAACAGGAACATGTACAATCACAGAGGAAAAGGGGTCCCTTTAGCAGTGTATTTCCTTTCTAAGGAGTGACACAGCTGTCTGTCCCGAGCTGACAGCTTCACAGTGCTCTCAACACCCAGGTCTGCAGCAGCACCTACAAGAGCATTTTTCTTTGGATGCCATGTGGCAGCCAGGAACAAATACTGCTTCTGAGACACGACCATCAGAGGAGACGGCGCGTACAACTCACTGCCAGAAAACCACTGCTTTTCCTCACCCCCTTCATGCAGCACATCTAAGAAACACAGTGGTTAAAACCTGCCAGTGATAACTCTGCACCGACACACTCGCTGCTGGAGCCGCACTTTTGCTGGCGCGGCGGAGGAAAATTTGACGGGAGGAATGAAAAAAAAAGTGTGGAAAAAGACATTTCTCTTCACTACTCCAGAGCCTCCCCAAGATGAAAATTGTTTGGTTTTGTGCCCTGTGAGTCTGTCCCTCTGTTCAACTTTCAAAGGCTGATGTGCCCCTCCTCCTCTAAGCACAGATTTCTTGTTGACAGAGAGGGACAGCAGAAGAGTGCTGCTGACGCTTGATGTGGCTCTGTGCAAGAGCACGTTCCGTTAAGGGCGAAGTGAAACACTTCAAAAAGAAGGAAACACATCCCTGAAGACCCCACCTGTTTGCAACCCCAAACCATTCCCTGAATATATGGATAGCCTGTGCCAATAAAAGCAAGTGCATTGTAAAGGTGAATTCAAAAGGCTTTTTACCTTCTAGGAATGCACTTCAAGATTACTGAGCTCGGAATTTTTCATGGCTGTTGAAAACTCAAATACATAAAAAGCAAGGTTAGAGCTGCATACCTCACACTGCTTTAGGTGTTAGCGACATTATCAACTATAACAGGAGTGACACAGACCCCCGAGGGTCCAAATACAGCTCTTGGCAGGTAGAAAGCATTTCACTTTCCCTGAAAAAAAAAATTGTGTACTCATTAAGTTGAATTCTGTGCACGTATTCTGCCTTGGAATCTCATGCAGATATTTGTAAACATTTCTTTTCTTATCTGATTTCAATTCACCTTTGAGATTGTCTCCTTGAAACTCTCTCTCAGCCAAAATCTAAGGAGAAAGACTGAGCAGATTGTGTAGTAATTAGTAACAAATAGTAACAGATATGGGCTGGGCTGCTGTTGGCAGGATCACGTAAAGACAGCAAATCTATCCAGAAACGTGGCGAGACTGTCAAAATGAGCCCGTAAATAAAGTTACACATCTAAATCCACACTTAAACATATCACTGCCCTCATTTCCCAGCTGCACTGAGCAGCCTCTGCTCTCACTGCAGGCAATTTGAGCTTGCAAATGCTTCTAACCTTTAAAGAGAAGGTGCTTTAAATCCCCAGTGGCCTCCCTGCTCCAGAGCTCTGTGCTCTGCAGAAGGTTCACCTCACTCTTCTCACTTGGGATATTTGTTCTCTGGGCTGTGTGGCACCCAGAGCTTTCCATCAATATGGAGCTACTATTCCTTTTCCCAGTGACAATTGCCACGATGCTCTGTGGCACAGGTAGGTTACAAATCCTTGTGATTCATTGGGCAAACTTGATAATTGGTTTTGTGAAGCATTCCTCACTGCTCTTATATCTGCTCCAGTTTCTGGGCAGCAGAGGATTTCTCCTCTACTGGTTTTCTAATTGTTTCTGCAGTGGCAGTGTCACTGGCAGGACACTCACAGACAAGTTTGGGACAAGATTTCCTGCTACTCACATGCCATTTAAGTAAAGATTCAGGCCAAATATGAACAGAAATATGCAGTGAAAGAGACTGAAGAATTTCCTGTGCATCAGCTTGATCCCAAACAATCCCAAGCAAATTTCTGTTTTGTAAAGACCACTGATCCTCTTCTATCTAGCAAGTGTTTCCCCCAAGTTCTTCAAAGCATGACTTGGAGAACATGCCTGCCTTTATTCCCTGGTAGTCAATATGTTTGCATTTTGGTGTTAGCACCTGGAGGCCAGAATCTCATTGCACAATGTGCTGCATAAACACAGAACAAAGACACAGCTCCAGGCCCTCAAATCCTCTAATCTGTCTCCACATTACAATGGAGGGGTGGTTGCAGCATATTCTGAGTATCAGCTGTAATTTTCCCTACCTAGTGATTAACAACAAGGGAGAAGGAACAGCAGTATTCAGTTCAGTCTGTGCTGATGGTGAAATCTTGCACACCAGAGCTTCCAAAGTTTACACACTGATTCCTGGCACACACAGTCATGGAAAATAGGGCTAAAAGGATTTGGAGAGGACTCAGACGTCCTCCTCCTGGGTCACACTGGGATCAGCTTGCTGGTCAGATTTTCATGTAATCTCAATCAATGATTTCTTTCCGGATTGTGCTGTAATTCCCACACAAACTCTGCCAGCACCTCACTACTTTAACAGCTCTTTAAATAGGGGTTTGAGTAACACCCATATTTTAAAAATAAAAATAAACAAAATAGGTATGTCTATAATAGAACACTAACAAAATAACTCTTGTATTATTCTTTTTGATGCCTAACCCAAACCATCCTCACTATATGGAAGTTATATCTCTGCAGTGACATGGAGATTGTTGCTTCTTCAGCTGCAGCCACTGCCTTCAAGTCACAGCGTAGATAAGCAATAGTTTAGTGGAGTCTAAAGCCAAACACAACACAACAAACAGAAGGTCACCAGATAAAGCAGTGATCAGCAGAACAGGCAAAGTGGGGTTTTCCTGCAGTACAGGCTTAGAGAAGAAATGTGAGGATGGTACCTCCCAGGAATGACCAAAAAGGTGGATCTGCAGATGTCTGCAGTCACTCCTTGCATGAAGGAAAAGTGGCATGACAGAAGAATATTGGGCCAAAAAGAAACAGTGTTTATTGGCCATTTTCTTACAGAGTCTGGGAGAGAGTGGTGGGAGGAAGGGAGCTTCCCTGAGCAGCAGAGCCTGGTGCCATCAGGAATGCTGCGTGAGTGATGCTGATTAGCTCAATAACAATTAGTCAGTTGTGCTTCAAAACCAGCTACTGCGAAGCTGCTTTCCACTGTGACAGAGCAGCACAAGCTATATTTAGGATGTAAAACACACTTCCCACTAATTTCTGCCTGTTTTGGGCTGGGCTTCATCTTGTGATGGAAGTCGGAGCTTTTTCCAAGGGCTGCGCTTTTTGTGCTTACTCAGATGTGTTTCAGAGGCACTAAGAGAGGCAGAGCCACGTTCCAGGGATGTGGCTCTTAACCCCTCCAACACACTCCATTTGCTACTTGGGCCTGAATGCTCCTGCCCTCTTACTGAGCAATTTGGCACCAACGCTGCCCTGCTGGGCTTGTGACACCCTGAGACATGAAATGAGTCTCAGCAAAGGAGCAATCTGACCTCCCCATCGTTGAGATGTTCAACTGGATGGGGGAGGAGGCTAAAACAGCTATAAAAGCCAGGTTTTAGTTGGGAATACTCCTTTCCAAGGGATGCTGATGTATGTGTTGATTTACACGATGGCATAGAACAGTAGAAGAGAAATTGAAACATCTCCTCATGTACCAGTGGAAGCAAACACAAGAAGAACTTGAAAAACATCTCTCTCACCTTCATGACTGCTGGAAGACAGAGCAAAAATGGAAAAAAACAGATGTAGAATAGAAAGACAAAAAATAGAAAAACCTATTTTAGTGGAGAAGAAAGGGTGAAGAGGAGAAAGAGAACAGCTGTCAGGATGAGAACTCTGGGAGTCTGGAACACCTGCAGGTGTTTTACTCTGTGCCATCTTGCCTGGGTAGGCAAACACTTGGCTCTCCTCTGTATACCACATTTAGTACAGTAGCTGTGTTTTGCCACATCAATTTTTAAAAGGTATTAAAGTAATAAAGAAACATAAATTAAAGCAGCTGCAAATGATCCCCAAATGTAACATCCCCAGCTTCTATGCTTAGCACTGGGAAGCTTCCCAACGTTGGCACAGGTATCTTCAGCACCTGCAGAGATAAAGGAGGGAGGTGGGGGTGGAGGGAGGGAGAGATGACATTCCTGCAAACTGAATTCCTGGAAACTGAAATGAAACAAGGACTAGAAGTGGAGTCTCATTTCCACAGACACAGGTCTAGGGGCTCACCTGCCAGTGCCCTTTTTGAACTGAGGAGCCATTCTCATCCTGTTCCTCACCAATTCTCCCAGTGATGGTGAAAACACTGTTGCTGTGAACCCTAATCTTCTAAAGGAGGTTTGGATTTCCCATGTGAGTGAGCCGTGTGCAATCTGGGAGTTTCATGGGGCAGACATGATCTGGGTGATTAGAACCATGGCAAACCTCACAGAGCAGTGCTGAGAAAGAGCCTGCAAACAAAAATTACACATTTTTCTTTTGCTGAATTCCAGAGTTCTACTTAGCAAACACAATCCTAGAACTGGCTATCACATTGCATACTGAGATTATCCATCAAGGAAGTAAGAGAGCCCGGCCCAAAAACAAAACCCTCACAGAACTGTCAGACTGCCTCTGGAAAGGGTGTACAGGTGGTTAAAACAAGAAGTGGGAGGAATAATAAAATGAGCTTTTCCCTCTATTTCTTTCATGTCAGTAAGGGTATGATCACACACAGGCAGGCAGCAGAGATGGGCCATGAGCAGGAACAGCAAGAGCCTGACAGGATTGGGTAGGCACGAACCTGCAAGCTAAAACCCCCTCTCTCTTACATCCATGCAAATCAGGGATGGCTCCTGCAGCTCCCTCTCCCTCACATCCGTGCACTTGGGGGTTTTCTCCATTGAAGAGCAGAAACAGTTGTGTAAGGAGAGCAGTGCCAGCTCTGATGAGTGCAGGATTCACCCCCAGGAGGTGCTGAAGGTTGTTCAAGGGATGGTGAGGAGCTGCTGCGTGTCTGATCCTCTCTTGTGTGCACTGGGAGCAGTACAGGAGGGGAAAGCACTGCCCTCCACTCTCTTACAAGTCTACCCATTAGAGAAGCAAAATTACCAATTTCAGATTATTTCCTCACACTCTCCAGGACCCAAAATTCCTCCTCCTCTATTTGTAGTCAAGTTCTGCTTATCATAATTTGTTAATGCCACATTTGAATATTGAATACATTTGAATCTTGAATACCACGAGATCATGGCAGCTGACAAAAGCACCCACTTCACATCCACCAACAGCAATGGCAGCACCTACTAAAGCCCAATCCTTCTGCTTCACTGCAGCCAAGAGAGCATATCAAATAATCTCCCCTGGGTTTGCCATCTACCAAATGTCAAAAGCTATATCAGAAAAAAGTCAAAGGGCACAGGTGAGATCTGCCCCTGGAATAACCTTTCGCTGTGGCTTTAATGCCAGTTTGGGTAGCTGACCCCCATGAAGAATTAATTTAGAATTTACAGATTGCAATGGTCAGGGAACCCCAGGGAGCCCACAGAAGACTGTGTTCTTGTGCTCCTGGGGACAGAGAGATTACATTTAAATTTTCTTGACTCTCAGTGAGAGTTTTCTCTTTCTTTCTTTTTCATCCCTGAGATCATCACTGCAGTTTCACACCCCCTTTCCATCTCAGTGCCTGGACTGCTGCGGCCAAGATATTTTACATGATTGCTAATTCATATTTTCTTAAGAAAAAATTGCAACTTTTCTGTTTTCAGTCTACAACAGGCAACCTGAAAAGCCTCCAGTTCTGTGATTGACGACGGATACAGCAAACAGATGTCAGAGAAGTAAACCAACTGTGTTTCTCCACAGCTGGCTTCACAGCAAAGCTGTACAGAGGAGGCAAAGCCACGGGAGTTGAGACCCATATGAAAATACTTACAGCACAAATTTTGCTCACAAGTCCCAGGATGACTGCAAGCAAGCAGAGCAGAACTGCACAATTAGTCAAAATAGGAATTTGGCTGCAAATATAACCCTTTAGTCAAAAGCACTCCAACTCCAGCCTGTGTCTGCAGGAACATGAGTTATCAGCCAGGGGCTTCCCCACTTCTTTACCAGGGCAATTTCTGGTTACTGTGCTCATGTTTTTTGAAAGGAAGGTTAATTCCTCTGCTTTTAATGGGGTAGCTGTGCTGTTAGCTCAGGAAAGCTCTGCATCCACGATCAGGCTTCTCCCCCCTCTGCTCTGTGCAGGGATGTCCCAGCTCTGGGCTCTCACAGCCCATGGAGCACTGCAGCAGAACAGCTCATTTGTCCTTCCCCTCCCACAACTGCAGCACAAAGCCACGAGCTCTCATGATGAATTTGGGCACGGGGGCCTGCCCGTCTCGGGCTACAGTCGGCACCAAAAAATCAGCATCAAATGGTTGGGGTTGTGAGTTCATCATCAGAGCAAAGCGCTGCCTGGCAATCACAGCCCAGCGCTCCCGGCCCTGCCACAGCCAGGGACCAGCGCATCAAAAACCGCGGATATTTTTGCTAGGACAGAAACATCTTTCCTACATTGAGACGTGATAAAAAGAGGCAATTAGACCCGAGCTAAGCAGGAGCTGCCGCACTACATAAAGCATTGTGCTGTACCAAAGGCTGCTGATGACCAATATTAACAACTTAATGAGCTGTTAATGAGGCGCGCGTTCGGCTTTTACTTGCAGCATGAAAACATTGCAAATCATTTTAGGGAGCTTTGGACTGTCAATGGAGAATTAAAGATGTCAAATAAGCCCATCAAATCTATGTCTCAATCTGGACGCTGCTTTCCAGTGCATTCGCTTAAAATTCCTTCTCCTATATGGTAGAATAACTTGCTTTGACAGCACTACGACTCTCAGACTTTGCTTCCTTCTGCCTTGACATTAGATTTCGGTCTCCAGAGAGCTGCAGGGATGTCTTTTTGACATGTTGACATTAAGGACACTTCTTCCACAGACTCACACTGGCACGGTTACTTTCTGTCTTGCCATTGTAAGAGTAGCTACTGAGCTAAGCTACCAAATCTGGAAGTCTAATTAGCAAAACCTTCACATCATCTGTAAACAGATTAAGAATATAAAATTACCCTTAAAAAATAGCCAGTTTGAGTAGGAAAGGGAGCCAAGCCTTACAGAGAAAATTAATTTCCATAACTCCCCAGCATTGTAACAATACCAGTAGCACACAAGCAGTGACTAATGCTCTAATGTGGGCACACTTTAGTTTGTTATTTTTTACAGCCCTGCAGGATTAGAACCCACAGCCAAATGCTATCAACACTCCTGCTACCTCCAGTGGAGCTGCATTGAGGGGAACAACAAATCCAAATTGGACTTGCTGCAGACAAGCCCTTAGTTGAGCCCCTGTACATAGAGTGAACCTGGAGAAGTTTAAAATCCACCAAGAAACACTGATGGGATGTGCCCAGTGGCCAATCCTGCTCTCAGAAATGGGATGCTGTTGGGATACAGGTGAATTGAATTCCAAGAGAAACTGGAAAGAGGTTACTTTCCCAGACCAACCAGGAAATGTCTCACCACTTTTTTTTTTTTTTTTTTCCTTTCATCTTCCTACAGTTTGCCTTTCTTGCTCTGCTCTGACTTTACTCTGTCTTTTAGCACATTGTTGGAGAACACGGCTTGCATCTTTAGCTCCAAGCTGAGAGAAGACCTTCTTCCTTGGACAGAAAGACACTGGGGACAGGATGGCAACCCCGTGTCACTCCTGGAGCAAGGCATTCTCAGAATGACAGGGTAAAGCTCATCCAGAACCGAGCATCACATTGGAACAACTCCACAGGTTCTTTAAATTCAAAGGCGAGGGGAAAAGGACAACCAGTTTCAAGCACCCTGCCATCCCCCAAAGGAACCTCTTGCTGATGTCCAGAGGTGTCAGCAATTAAAAGGCAAACACCCTTTTATTTCAAAGGCTTGTTGCTCTTAAAGTGCCAAAGTTGCCCTTTGTTTAAAGTTTTAGCACATGAAACCAATAATTCATTTACCATTCTATTTCCCAATAGCTTCCCTCCATCCCCTTTTGTTTATCGAGGGAAGATACTGTCCCCTAGGCTGACAGGTTTTAGACTACTGCAATGTGAAATGGCCATGATAATCCTTCTCTTCCCTTCTCCAGTGGCATCTGGGATGGCACTGCCCACCCAGCTCTTGCAGCTGTGCCAGCAGCAACGTGCTGCTATCTGCACAGGCACAGCCAGCCCACGTGTCCCTCTGAGACAGGAGAGAGCAGCCACGGCCGCGGCAGGGTGGAGGCTGCCAGCTCGGATGCGCTGCAATCTTGTCATTCCTCTCCGAGCCTGATACCAAGGAGGCACAGGGGACTCCACACAGCATCTCCTCTGCTGTTTGGGGCAGGGGAGGAGATGAAGCTGCTGTGCTGTAAGAGAAAGGGGGGCCCAGGCAGTGCTGAGGGACCCCCTTCTCCAGAAAGGGACTGAGGTGACACCACCGGGGGGAATCTGGAGTGCACACATAAAAGAGTGAGGCCTGAAGGAAGAGATTAAAGCACCCAAGGGCAGAGGAGTCTTGTCCTGCCAACCTTCCTTGCCTTCAGCACAAAGGGATGTTGCCCCAGCACAGATAACCAGGTAAGAAGGGACAAGAGCTCTGTGCTGGAAGCAGTTTGTAAAGGGGAGCCAAGCACCCAGAGTCAAGTCTTTGCTTCCTTACAAGGCTTCTTTGTCCTTATCATAGCTCGCTCTCTCAGTGTAGCCTTTTCTGTCCCAAACCTATTTCACTATTTTTAGTCTTCGAGCTTTTTTCCAGGTGGTTTCTGTTTCTGGCCTGTGAAATGCTGGAGATGGCCAGGCACCTCCAAGTGCTTCCCCTGATATTAGTGGCAGAGCAGATCTTCCCTCCCTGTGGCATCTAGGGGTGGATAAAATAAAATTTGTGAAGTCCAGGAACACCTGTGTAGCTGCAGGCAGAGGGCAGATGAAAATAATTGCATATAACAGGAAGAAATTTGGTTTGGTGTCTGCTATCTTTGCACTAAGAGATGGATTTGGCTTTTGAAGACAGAGTTAAGAAGCAGACATCACTCTGTCCAATTCCTGTTCTTTTCCAAGCTACAGTTTCACTTGGAAGAAAATGAGAGAGCCAGGTAACGTTCTCTGAAAGATGATGGTACAACCAAAGTGGCATTTCAGTGGAGGACTTCTAAAAAAGGGATTTGTGTCCCAGCTCTTTTTACTCCTTGCCTTTCCCATTACAGAACCAGCTCTCAGAGATCATCATTAAAAAGAACAACAACAACAACGTGGCCTCATCAGTTCTTGTGAATTCTGAAGGTCACCAATGTCACCATCAGTAATAATGACACACATCACTCCCCTCTTCACACAAATGGATTTACAACCTGTTTAAAGGCTGATGTCTCTCGAAGCACTTCACCCCTTCTGCCACCCTTTCTCTGCACACACTCACTCTACTCCAGCAACAGCTGCTGGAAGAAATGATGAATTCTATTACTTTTCATCCAAAACAGCTTTGCAGTATATGGGAGAATCATTGAAAGCTGCAGGCTCGTTAGCACAGGATTTGTATTGCCACATTTTACTTTATTCACCTTCCCAAATTAGGTGAAGCACGTCTGGCCCAAACCTGTGATTTTCTGTTTAATTAAAATGCAGGTAGTGGAGTCTCCCGAACTCCAGAGCCCCCCACACAATCAGGTAGTGACAGCAACCTGGTAGAATAATGCTCTTGATATAGTGGGTGCTCTAACAGAGTCTTAATTTCAGTGGAGCAGAACAGCACCTCTGGTAGCAGCTGCGTTTCGGGCTGGGATGAATATCAGTACCCAGCCTCTCGCTGAACACTCACTGCCTCCCCAATCAGAGCCAGCATCCCTGACAGCTGAACTGCTAAATGAATTAACAAGGCGAAAAGGGGGCTTGCCAGCGGGGCTGCGACTCCCTTCCTAATTTCTGCAAGTGGTGGCTTTCAATTTTTCTGTCATTTGTCAGGAGATGCACATGGTTCTCTAATGAGCAGGGCAGAGCTACAGCCAGCTCGAAAAAGGCAGTGTTAGAGGATCTTCTGGGCCTTGGAGGAGAGGGATGCAGATGCTTGAGGCAGGTGGGGGAAGGACACGGGCTCTGCTCAGACTGAACAGGCAGCACATCCTTCCCAGCTGTGCTGAGCTCAAAGACTCCCAGCCCACTCTCCCATCTTGGGCAAGAACTGCTCTCCACACCAGTGAGTTTTGCCAATATCCAGGCAGAACTCAAAAGGAAGCCTTTGATCTTATGGGCTACTCAAAAAAGGAAAAGTATTTCCTGCATCAGTAGAATAAAATAAAAAACCCACCACCAAAAAAACCCTAAAGATCCAAACCACTGGCATCCAGCTTTCCTGTTTACTATGCAAGTTGGGCTACAGAGGTCTCTTACTCATGGCTGGTCCACTGCTCTCTCCCAGAATTTCCACCTGCTCATCAGTCAGAGGCAGGGAAGACCTGCTTAGGCTGCCCAAGGGGGCAGTTGGCTGAAGCACAGCTCAAGAGCACTCCAGGGCTGGAGAGAAACTCCCCATTTGAGTATATTTTGCTCATTTAATTGGCAAAACTTGAAGAAGGTTGGTTTTAGTGGCTTTTTTTCCCCCCAAGCTTTTCAGGTGGTTCCATTACCTACTGGAACTTTTACTGCAAAAATCCTGGTCTGACCATAGGGAAATTTTCAAATCTAACAGGGGAGAGCACAAGAGGGAAGGAAGGAATCACAGGCACTCCTCCTTCTGCATCACTCTGTAGAAGCTGAACAGCACAACCAACAGCAACACGAACACCCAACAGAAATGGGTGTTCTGACTGAGCTGGCCTAAGCGCAGCACATTTCCCCAAGGGCACAAAGGCTTTATATCCCTTTTTATGAGCCAGAGAGGAATGCTGTCCCCTCTCCCAGAATTACTGCAATGCTTAGGGCAGAACGAGGCCCCGTTTAACAGCACTGAGACAAGCGCTACTAAGAGCTTCAGCCCAGGGACTGGCCACCTTCACTCACTCTGTGCCCAGTGCTGTGCCTGTGTCAGCACTTGTTTATTGGGAAGCTTTTCTCTGTTTTTAACCTGGATGCCCCATTGCTGGAGCTGAGCAGAACTCATTTTTTTCCAGCTTGCTGCTTAACTGCCTTTACCGTGGGTAAGAACATTGAGCAAACAATAACAGCAAAAACCTTGTATTTCCACAGCACACTTTAACTCAAAGGTGTCACAAATCAATTTAAAACCTAAATTGCAATACCATCTCCAATCACTTTACTCACAGTATAAATCACAGCCAGTTCTGGAGGTGGAAGAGGCAGTTATATAACAAAGTGTAATAACTTCACACAACAAGAGTGAAAATCAGCAGGAAGATCCTACATTCATCATCTCTGCTCTGTGAACCTGGATGGTCCCTTTCCAGAGGTAAATCCAGGAACTCTAAAACAACAGCCAAGTCACACACTACAACTTCAGACACATCAGTCCTGCCTGGCAAAGGAGGCCTCCTGGATAACACAGAATCATGGAATGGTTTGAGTTGGAAGGGATCTTAAAGCTCATCTAATTCCAGCCCCCCTTCCTTCAGACACTCAAGGGTCCTGTAATTATCTCAGTGTCCTCTCAAGTCTGTCTCCTTCCACTGCCTTGTTCCCTGAGTTATGATAGGAAGATCTGGACTGTGGGATTAAGAGACACAATATAACAGCATTTCCTTGTTCTCCCCAGCTGATTTCCCATGCTGTGTACATGTGTATAAGTGCATGTGCTGGCTCCATTTGCAGCAGGGAGATACTTAGCTCTGAAACAAAAATGTATTTTGAAGCCAGATACAGTTGGCTCCACCTGGGACTTTCTTTGCTGCAGTTGCAGAAGTAAGTTGGAGCAGCAGCAAACTAGAAAAAATGTAAATATTGCCAGCTGTCTCTCCAGGACAATGCTGCTCTGATTAATTTATGATGTTTTCAAAGAAAGATGGTGAATGTTGCACCATGTTTGAAATGAAAAGGTTAAGCAGAGTTTAAAAAAAAATGCGCAGTAGAGTTCTTAAAAAAGGTGCTTTTCTTAGTTTTGAGCAATAGAATGTTTAATGAGTAATAATGAAATGAATTAGTGCTGGCTTTGATAGCTCCTCCATCCCACAGCCCCAAGACACTGAACAAAGTGCAATCAGCTCTGTTGCTGGGCCAGGCAATGGGAGGGTTGAGCTGCCTCCCCTTGTTCTGAGCTTCAAATGCTGCTGCAGCACAAATGGAGACCATAACTAACGAGGATTTCAGAGCCAGCCTCCCTCCAGCTGGGATCACCATAACTGCAGGAGGGCAGCAGCTATTCCAGTCCTGCCCTTCCCAGCTGGAGTTTCTGGGGGGACAGATTGGCTGGGGCTTATCTGGGCTCTCACAACCCACCCATTTCTCAAGGCATTCACAGAAGCATCTGCTCAACTCTTCTGTCCTGATTTCCACCTCCAGCCTTCCAGTGGAGGGAAGGATCTTTTTTGATCGTTTTAAAATGATCAAAAAAGATCATTTTAAAATGATCAAAAAGGGCTCAGGCACCAGATCCAGAGCAGAGGCTTGAACAGTGCCACTGACTGGGGCTGGGTGCAGGGACCATCTGCACGTTCCTGGGAGCACCCAACCCCTGCCTCCAAAACCAGCATTAAACCAGACACGGCATCTTCTTGCTTCAAGAGCACAAAAACACAGCCAAGTGTGGTGCCAGGCAATGTTTCTACACAGAGAGTTATAAAACAAAAGGATCAGTTTTCTGAGTCTCCCTTGTTTTGTAGTTTTGTTTCTTTTCCCTTGTGGCTTTCCTGTGCTCCACTTTTCACTTCTTTAACTCGAGTCAATTTTTCCCTCAAGCTAATTTGGTATGAACAGTCATCCTCCTGCAACTCCAAAAATATTTCCTCTTCTTTCTTTCAAATGTCCTTTCTTCCCTCCTTCCTGCAGACCAACTGGTTTTCCAATGGCAATAAACTGCCAGTGCCTATTCCAGGAGAGTGGACAACAAAAAACTGTCAGCAATAACGACTGGGGAACTTTTCAAATAATCCCTTTCCTGGACAATTATTGATCATTATCTAGAAAATACTACAACATGCTGATATTAAAAAAAAAAAAAAAAAAGAAATAAACTGATTTTCTTTTCACCTACCTGCTTCACCCACAAACACTTCCACTGGTGTGCTGGTAGGGCTTTCACCAATGACATTATATGCTGTCATTAGTACTTCGTATCTCTTGTATTTCTTCAATTCTGAAAAAGTAAAATATTACATATTAATATTATATATTATGATTTATAATGTATTACAGCTATCTTTTAGACTCCAACACCTCTTTATCTCCAGACTTGTCTCTCAGAATAGAACAGTGGCAATAGAACAGTGCAATGGTGCAATGTCTACTTCAAGCCTTCCTGAATTCACACATCACAACAGTATTTGCATCATTGTGAAAGATATTTGTGATGAAATGTCAGGATTTTCCAGAGTTTTCTCACAGTGTCACTCCAGTAAGAGGAATAATGATTTCTCTCAATTTCTTATGGATAGCCAACCGGAAGAACATCTCTAGGTCATTCTTAAGTACAGAAAATGGCAGGATTTGGCTTTGAATGTCACCATAAGGTTTGATTTTGATCTGCACTGGTAGCAAAGAGCCTGCCTAGCCTTTCCTAATCCTTGGAATGCTCATCTGGGGGGGCATTTGGTGACTGCACTGCTGTAGAACAGCTGAAGCAGGTGCAGAGGGAGAGCTGCAGTGTGGAATCTGGAGTCCCATTCCAGGTACTCCACAGGGATCTTCTCCAGCGTGACCACAGCCCAGCCATCAATCACAATGAGAAAGGAGAATTTGAAGGCTGGACTCCATTTGGCCACTAGGCAACAAATTTATTTGCTGACACAGAAAACTACTCTGACAGATGAGGCGGGAGAGTGAGAGAAGCGTGAAAAAATCTAGAAACCCCAATTGTTTGTGGGTAATTAACAGATGCAACAAGGGTGGAGCAGAATCACATCAACGTCATTAAGGGAGGCAGCGCCTGAGCAGTTTCAGATTTTGCATTTTCAGGATGAAAGAATCAATCCTAACAGATATATTTATCATCTACAATACTTAACAGGGAAATTAGAGTAAGAGAGCAATCAATAATATAAATTGCTCTATTTAAATGAGCATTGAATTAAGACACGCATGGCCAGAGGTCCAAATTTCTCCCTTTGCCAATAATTTTCTCTGCTATCTATGAATCAGAATCCCCTTAACACAGGGGCTGACAGTGTGCCATTGGTTTGGTAAGGTTCAAAAAGCATAATTAGGCAAGTTTGTCTAATTTCAGTGTCACAGAACTGTTTATCCATGTTGTGTTCCAATATCTGACTGTGACTTCAGCATCATTCCCCAGTCTCTGGCATACTGTAAATTATACCTAATACATCCCCAATTTTTAAAAATGTCATATCACTAAATTTGGATGGACTGCAAAAGATGGAGCAGGCAAATCAGAATATACAGAATATGCAGATCAGAAATAACAGTGCTGAGTTCATAAACCAACAAGAGTAAGATACACACGTATAGTACTGGGCAGCTTGCACAGGGAAACTGTTTTTTCTGCCATGAGAAGTCACAAGGGAGATTTTAGTGTTAACTGGATGTGGAAGAAAATGGAACACGAGAGTTCATGCGTGCAACTTTCAGTGGGGATCAGGCTTCATTTTTTCTTTTTTTTTAGTCCATCACAATCTGTGACTCAAAAGCCTTGGGCAAAACCTATCTAGTGAACCATCAGCACCACAAAGCAACTTGCCTTTTAACTCTGTCGAATGTTATTTTATTCATTTCCAATTGAAAACACCTCTGGAGATGCACATAAATTCATTGGGCCCTTTCTAAATTGGCCTTGTACTCCATGGAACGTTCAAACATCGCAATGCTTGAATCATAGGACTAATGATGTGATACAGCTAAACTCAGATGGACTGCAGAATATGTAGCAAGTGAATCAAAATTCATGTAGCATCAGCAGTACTGGGTTGTTACAGTCACTAATGTTTTACCTTCCCAGCAGCCACATTTTTACAACAGCTACCTACTTGCATCATCGATGTCTCTGGGTGTAGGGGAAGCAAAGGCTTAAAGAAAATGAAACTGGAGAAAGCCAGAGTCATTAATCTGTGTTGATTTCTGCTGGATCTACAGAGGAGAGCCACAGGAGTTTGCCCATGGTATATTTTGAACCATTACAAAGTCTCAACTGAAGGCAGTGTGCACTTACGTGTTAATTCATACGTCGTTAATGCAGAGCTGCTGTTCACTGTCTTGAAGCTGCTTTGGGCTATTCAGGGTAAGCAAAGCAGAAAGCTTGTTACAGTGCAAGGAAATAGTTATTGCAAATGATGTACAGCAGAGACAGAGGCAAATGAGGCAGCACACCCATACACAGTTTAAGCTTTAGGAATATACCTTGAAGGGCAATAAAATCACATCACCCTCTCGTAACACATCGAGAGCATCTCACCCACATGGGGCTGTTTCATTTCCTCCTCAAACAGAGAACTCACAAATACACAACACAAAGATGCTCTGGCTTTTAGATTAAATAGAACAAATGGTAAAAATGAAATGATTTCTAGGGGTGAAAGCTCTCAGTGCATTACATCCTGATTTCTTGAGATGCAAAATTCAAAACCTGAGGAGCTGCCGAGTGCTGAGCTGGAAGATAGACCACAAAGTGAACACGTACATCAGGGCAGGACCTGTTTCTTTGGGCATGAACTTGATTTCCCACAGTTTCACTTACAGAATTCAAGATTCCTGCTGCGAGTGAATAGTAATAATATGCTAAGCTGTGCAAAACTGTGGGTCAGTGAGGAACAGAGGTGTTCTAAGGTGAGAATTATGAGGAGAAAGAGGGAAATTTATCTTAAAATACTTTTGTCTCCACTCCTTGCTCTCTCTGTCTCTTGACTCCCTGGAGAGGTACAGCTTGTTTTTTCTCCTCTACAGTAATTAGGAACATTGCTGCAGGGCCAGACAAGAAGAGGGAAAAGACAAAACTGGACAGGCTCCCCGTCTTGAGAGAGCATCCAAATTCATTATTTCATAATGTACACTGTCAGTCATTCAGTTTTTCTCTGAGAAAAGCCCTTCTGCATTCCTACACCTACGAGAGCTTTACATCTCTGTCCTGGTTCAAGCTGCTCAGACTGAGAAGTCTCATTAGCTCTGACCACGTAAGTGAGGTCAGAGTTAGGTGCTTACTTTATATTTAAAGCATCCACTTATCCACACCCACATTAAAATTCACTCTTGCTTTTGTAGAAATCACTTCTAGGGTTCAGGAAAGCATGGCAGATGATATAAGATATTAAAATAGTCTCACTGAACCCTATTCTGCTGCTCATGGAGTATTATCTTATTCTCAATATTCCAGTGACATCGAAGAGGACAAAAGCTGGTCCCTACATGAGCACATCTCATTGCTGGACCTTATTTCTCAAGCTACTGAGTGTTCACATGTCTACCTCACATCATCTTATTCTGCCTATTCTTCCCTCTGATTCCCTTTCTAGCCTTTATCTAAAAAGCCTTTTCATTTTTTTCTATTATTCCACTCCCTCTCCACTTTCTTTCCATGTGAGCCATAAATCCCAGTGACTAAAATGGAAAACAGGCACCTAAAAATTCTTGCTCATCTTTGCTATTGTCTTTTAAAATGTGGACAAGCACTTTGAAATTATAAAAATTCTATTTTAAAATTCTCCTCAGCTGTTTTCCCTCATACTGTAAAAAGAAAAACAAAATGTCAATTATAAAAACTATTGAAAAAAACAGCAAGAAAGGAAAAAATTACCAGCTGAGGAAAATGAAGTGTCTCTCTTTTGAAAGCAGAACAAAGTGTACCAGGGTAATTATGAAGTGGAGGTAGGGGAAGCAGGAAATCAGAGGGTACGTGAGGGACAGACCATCAATTCCAGCATGATGGCAGAGATCAGCACAGACCATTACAATGCTGATCACACTGAAGTCACTTGCATTTTCCAGCATCTTCAGGCTGATTGTGTAAAACCTGAATTATTCCCAGCTCTCTTAGACTTACATTTCATTTCCATGGGGCAAGAGGGGGGTGCAGTGCCTGGTGTAATGACAGATCACCACTGTGAGATATTTTAAGATCCAAACCACAGGCTTACGTGTGAGCTCTGCTCTCAGAGCTGAGGGGTTCTGGATGTTTTTGGATTCTGTCCCAGGCCCGGCGTCGTAATCCAGCTCCCGGTAGTAGATGCGGTATCCCAGCAGGAGCCCGTTCAGGCTCTCCACCTTGGGGGGCTGAAAAACACCCACGTGAAGAACAGGCTCGTTAGGATGGGCATGGCAACAGACATCCATCACCAGGGGCAGAGGCTCTGTGCTCTGCTGAAAACAGACATTAATAAAGCACTGGGTTGAAGCTTGTGTGGTTTGAAAAGCACAATTAAAGGCAACTTTGAGGATTTTGCTCAGCTGTGGCCATTGCAAAGGGCTCTTGACTGAAAAATGCACACAATGAACCAAGCTCCTTTCCTTTTTGGCCCACAGAAACCTGGGTGGGATGAAAAGTATAAATAAGCACTCCCTAGAAATGCAGGTTGCCTTCCACCAGCCATGGAACAGCCAAACAGTGTTTCACTGCTTCCAAAAGGAAATGAATTATTTTGTCACAGACAGAATTTCTTCCTTTTCCTTGGGGACTGATCACAGGACAGTCTTCATTTGGCTTCATTATTTTACTGAAAGACTGATGATCAAATAAAAAAGGAAAATAAAAAGGAATAATAAAAATTGTTCTGGCTTTGATTAGGAAGACAAAACTAGGTCTAATAACAACCTCATACAGGCATTTAGAGAGAAGTTACAGTGTGATGGGCTCTGGTGTGGGCACAGAGGAAAACTAACAGCTCCTCCATAACAGAGCAGTTTGGCACATACAGCCATGAGATGGCTCGAATATGAGTTTTTCTCTTTCAGCATCATGTTGGGAGATGCTCAAAGACAAAACGCCTCAGCAAGGCTTCTCCAGCAGCCCATCACATCCTCCTTCAGCTACAGATACACAGCTGGCACACTGAAAAGGAGATTTGTATCTGAGTGGGTAGAGAAAAGCAAAGGGATTCCTCATGTTTTGGAAAATATTTACTTTCCTGAGTCTAATGCAGGCTAAGAACTGCAGAGAAGAGATGCCTTGAGCCATTTATCTTCTAAAGATTCTTTAACTGAAATTTAAAGGGGTTAAAGTATAAATGAAAAGGATTTTAACGATAATCTTGCCTTTAATCCAGAAAAATCCCTACCAGCCTTGAGAACTTTATTAAGGAAAAGCATTGTGTAAAAATTAACTGCTGGTGTGAAACACTGTTGCAATGGAAGGTAATGCCCCATGCAATTTTAATGAAGAAAGTAAGGACATCTTGATGGAAAGGAGGAAGATCTTTGGTAATTCTGCTTCCAGAAATGACATGAATTTTCCATTACTCCATTACAATGGCAAGAGGAGGGAGAGGATTGTCCTGTCTCAGTGCCAAGGACCTTGCTTTGGGTGAGGGCTGAAGGAATCAAGTAGAAAGACTGCAGTTTATAGAAACTAAAAAAGAAAATTACATGAATTAGAGTATAAGGAAACTACACAGCCACCAGGAGAAGGAGCAGAACCTGCTCCAGGAGGAAACTGCCTTCTTTTGCAACTGTCCTGCACAGAGCCTGCTGAAAGCAACCCAAACCCTCCCAAGATTTCACTTGCTCTGCCTGGTGGAGATCTCTTATTCATCATTTCATGCTCATCATTGTGCTCCATCCTCTAGCCACCTCTCACTGTTATTTGGCATCTGCAGTAGAGAACGATGCTGTGGATACAGGATCATGAGGGACCTCGAGGATCATCAGGGCTGGGAGCTCCCCACTGCAGAACCCCACCTGCTGAAAGCTTCTTTCACAGACAGAACAACCTCCACCAGAAATGGAGCTGATTCTTCAGCCTCCCAGTATTCCTGTTCCCAGCCTCACCACTCGGGTGGTTAGAAACCCTCATTTAATTTCTATTCTAAATAATTCATAGCCAGTTTCTAACCATTTGTTCCTGTGCTAACATTGCCTTTTGGGTTAAATTGTTCTTCTCCCTGTGGGGTGTTTACTCCTGTGATGTATTTTAGAAAGGGCAATCATATTCCCTCTACGACTGCATTTTACAAGGCAAATAAATCAAGCTTTCCTACAACAGTCTTTCGTAGTCTCAGGCTGAGAGCCCCTTGTCCAAGGGACTAAGAAAATAGACCAAATGAAGTGCCAGGTTTCTCCAGGGCTGCCCCATGGTGTTACTGCTCATGGACCAGCTGAAACACTCTCCTGTGCAAGGAGATGAGATGGGGTTACTGGAAATGATCAGTATCTCTCTCCTGATATTTTCTTTTTTCTTTTCCAATCTTTTGACTTTCTGTTTTCTGTATTACACTGAAGTTACTTTAGCCCTGATGGTGCCCTTGCAGAGAAGGGCTCCACAGCACAGCAGTGTCCTTGCCTACCTATGACTTTTCCTATTTTAATTACTAATAAACTTTTTTTTTTTAATTTAATTAAAAAGTTGAAGAGGAATATCCAGCATAACTCTAAAAGGAAAACCCTGCTGAAGCTGAGGAGGAAACTGTGACTCCCTGCTCTGCCATGTAACTGCCAAACAAGTAAAGCTTAATTTCTCATTGTGACCCAACACTGATCTTATTGTTTTCTTATAAAACAATATATAAAAATAAAACATTGTTTTCTTATGCTATCATGTGATTCTCCATTTTTTCCTTCCTTGAGATTTAGGACAGGAAAGCTCAGAAAATAAATAGCTTGCAAACTGTCTCTCTTTTTGCCGTGGAAATGATGATTCTTTCCTGGAAAGGGTACTCTGCTAAAAGGTCAGGTCTTCCCCTTCCGATCTGTCTTCTGTGGACAAAACTCTGCTTTTGATGTAATGGATTATTTAGGATTTTGTAGAAAGGCCTGGGGGATCTGCTGAAATAGGTAAAATGGTTATGAGTGGCAGCCCATAATGTTGTACAGAAGTAAGAGAAACATCTTTGTGCTGTTTCTAAAGAGAAATAAATAAATAAAGACTGAAATGTGAGTTTGAATAATTGTTATCTCTAAGGTAGAAGCAGAACAGTACATGATCCTGATGTTAAGTATAACATCCTCCAGAACATTTGAAATAACCCTGCATTATTGATACAACAGACCTCACTCAAAATTACTTATTTTCTTCCTCCTTTAAATTTAAAAATATTGGACTGATTGGACCAAGCAGCTGAAAGCCCAGATAGTGCATCGAGAATTTGTTTTGTGAATTATTAACACAGCTCAAAGTTAAAAATTTAGCTTTGCTTGGAAATCCACTCTCCCATTTAGCTTGACTGCTGTTTTCAGTTTACATTATTTCTTAGACACTGCTGTGAAACTTCCTCTTAATTGGAGGCTATTGTGGGACTTCAAGATTTTTGTTTATTTGAAAAATATAGTACGGTTGAATTACCAGGACCTATTAATATACATGTGGTAATGACATATAATCGCCCACAACTCCCTTGAGATGGCTCTGGCACAACAACCCCATTTCACTTTCATGAAATGAAAAGCATCCAATTACCTAAACAACCACCTATTTCACATTAACTACACACCAGTAATCAGTCAGCTGGGGGAACGTTTATTTCAGTGGTCCATCGTGCCTCACATCCTCTTTGTCCTCTCTTTCTGCTCTTTTTTCCCCTTTGCTGGGGCTCTTGTTGTAGGTGGGGAGGTAGATTTGCATCTCTCCATAATTTTTTGGTAAAACTGCTTAACGTGTCTCCTATTTGCTCAAAATGCTGTAAGCAATGCTGCTGCTCAGGATTATGCTGTGCGAGCTGGGGCAGGCACCCAGCAGCACGGCCAGGCAGATTTTCAAGTGCTGCTGCACACCAATAAACACACCCTCATCCATATCTTTTCCAAAAATGCAAGGGGTCCCATCTGTACTGTAAATGCATGTGTACATTTTTCACTATCATGCAATCTGTCCAAAGTCATCCTTATGACGTGTGGGGGGCACTGTCTGGGGAGCAGGGTGGGCAGAGGCTTTCCAGGATGGGGTATGGATAATGTGCAGTACCCCACTGGGGTCCCTCTGTATAATGCCCACTCTGCAAAAAGAAACCTCAGGCACTGGATCACAAAATGTTCCTGCATCTCCCAGGAGGCCAGGGTTGAGAGATAAAGGAAGGCAGAGGAAATGCCAATATAAAATGCAGACTTGACACAAATACTTCCCCATCCAACCCGGAGAGACTGAGGAGAGCTCAAACTTCCTTTCTTTTCTCTGAAGAAACTCAGTGTTTCCCTCTCAAAGAGTCAAGAGGGCATGTGGAGCTCCTCAGAGGTATGAATGGGATCTCAGGCACTGATCTCAGGCTTCTGATCATTCCAGCAGCAGGAGGAGGCTGTGCACAATGTGAGCTTTTGATTACCTGATCTTACCAACACCATGCTCAGTGGAGTATTTTCTGTGTAAAGATGCCCATCCATGGATAGTAATGAAAGGGCAGGAGAATCTGACAAGAAACAGTCTTGGACATGGCTACAGACACTCCTTTACCTCCCAGTGGGGCACAAAGTAAAAGCAACTGACAGGAATCTCCATTCATCACTAAAATTTATGCTAGATCAGGCAAATAAGGAAGTAGCTGCAGTTCTTCAGTGTTAGTACAATACTTTCAGCTCAAGAAAATGTCCCTGGCAATGTACCCTTAAATTCAATGAGTCAAAGCAGCCAAAAAATTGTTCACAGAAACGTCAGAATTTTTCATTTTACCTACCTGCCACTGCACAAGGACAGAGGAAGTCGTGTGGGGAGTTACTAACACAGAACTGGGTGGTTCATCTGGAACTAAACAAGAGAAAAGAAACAAAAGCAGTTACAGCAAGAGGGTGGAAAAAAGACAGCTTTTCTTTCATTCACCAAGTTCTTTTTCTTCACTGCTGAAGGAAATCTCCCATCCCAGCTGCTTCGTGGTTGGTCTCAAAAGCAGCATGGTGGATGTGGATGCTGGAATCCAGGGAGAAGCCAGGCACTCCTCTCACATCCCCTGGTCTACCTGGGGCCTTGGCAGCTTGAGCAGAGTAAGAAAAGCTCAGGGCACAAACCTGGAGGAAGCTGCAGCAGCCAGCTGCTCACAGACCACCAGATGCCCATCTGGAAGGAACTTTAACCAGCAGCCTGCTGGCTCCAAAGGGTGAGAAAAGTGCTGCCAGAATTTTCAGGACATTTTTTTGTCACCTTTGGGGCAAGCCCACCTTGAATTTAGGAGTATGTGTCACACAGTCACACATGATTTTAGTCAGGACAGCTTGATTTACCACAGGTTAACCCCTTCCTGTGCCCATGGCCTGTGGTAGTCCCAGACACTCCACAGCAGCTCAAAGACACGAAGCAAAGGCTTATCAGGAGCTCACAGCCCTCCACAGTGCAGTGCTCAAGTGGCAGAACTGGGGTTGCTCAGCAGAATAAATGCTCAGTTTGTTGAGGAAGTGAGAAGCTTTCACAGTTTTTTTTCCCAGCTGTACTGTGAGGAGGCCAAGCACAACTCTGGATCTACTGTGGCTAAATTCAAAGAGAACTTAAAATGAAATTTTAAATTCCAAAACAGTGAGTCAGTGCTGCCTCATTAGCACCAGTTACAGCCTACACCGACCCTGCTGCTGCTGTGCAGGAAGCTGGAGAGTCAGGATGCCTTTAAGGGGCTGCTTAGCACATTGGTCAGGTACTAAATGGGCTCCTGTTTAACATCCCATGCTCCTGAGCTCTGTCCTCTCTCCGGTCTTCTGATTTCAAGATCACATTCCCTGGCAAAATGGCTTCCTATTTTTATATCTCAGTGTCATTTCTAACTCATCACTCCTTGCTCTGTAAGAAATAATTCCTAGCACCACATACATACATACATACATACATACATATATATATATATATAAATCATAGAATCATTTAGGTTGGAAAAGACCTCTAAAACCATCAAGTTCAACCATTAAGTCAGCACTTCCAAGCCCACTGCTAATTCATGTCCCCAAGTGCCACGTGTACATGGCTTTCAAATCCCTCCAGGGACTGGGACTCCACCACTGACCTAGGCAGTGGTGAAACCTTGAGAAATCCTTCAGTGAAGGAATTTCCCCTAATATTCAATCTACACTTCCTCTGGTGCAACCAGGCCATTTCCTTATGTTCTACCACTTCTTACTTGGGAGGAGAGATTGACCCCCAGCTCACAGCACCCACCTATATATATTTATCCGTGTATGTAACCCAGGATTACCCAATTTCCCAGGGTAAAAGCACATACTGATGCTTTTCCTACTTTGCAGAGTTCCTTTCACCATTCAAGACATCAGAGCTACTTCTGCATTCAGGCATCGACTTTATACAATCAAGGAATTAGAAGATGATCTCTAAGGCTAAAAATAAAAGCCTTGTCAATGTCATTCACAGTTTATTAGTCCTGATCTGCAGGATTAAATGCTCGTGTTTCCAGGAGCTTCATACTCTTTCTTACTTATACCTCAGCAATTTTGCCATTCTGCAGACTGACATGGAATTGTGAGAGGAAAACAATTGAAGAAACTTCTTCAAATGTATGCAGGGTTCTACATTTATTTTTAATGCTCTATTGTAAATTATTCAATTTCTGCAAAGATAATGGTTAGTGCAGAGTTTGGAAGCCAATCACATGAAGTTTAAATCCATTTTGAGACTCCTGAAAGTATGATTCATTATCAGAGGGCACAGCAGGACACTTAAAGGCTGCCTGTTAACTCAGCCATATCTCATTGCTACCTGTGTCAACTTCCTGTGGACAGAACTACTTTGGCTGTTGGTTTTCACTCCAGTCTCCACGGAGAACATCCTGCAGTGGCTCCAGAAGCCCTGGGGAGCCCCTAGCATGCCTCTCCTCCTCCTCCCTTACCATCCTGCAGGGTCGTGACCGCCTCTGTCTCCGCGCTGAAGTCGCTGTCCCCGATGTCGTTGGTGGCCTTCACTCGCAGCTTGTAGGAGGTGAAGGGGTTCAAGCTGTGGGATGGGGGAAAACAAGGCCGAGGGATGAAATCTCTCCCTCCCTCATCACAACTTGCCTCCACAGAGAACCTGCCCATGGCCAAGCAGAGTCACTGAGCAGTTTGTCTCCTCTCCCCATCGATGGCCTCTTCTCTGCAGTCTTGCCCGGCTTCCCACTTGTTCCCACCCCTGCTGCCATCAGCACCTTCCCAGATGTCCCCTGCCCTGAGTGCCCAGAAACACTCCTGGATTTGTTGCTGAATTGGGCACCAGAACACAGACCTGAGGCTGCAGCTCCTGGAGCAGCCCACGACTGGGGCTGGCTATCTGAGTTCTGCATGGCTGTGCAGAGCCTGGCTTTCAAGGTGCTTTGCTGAGATATCCTCCAAAACCACCTGGGTCAGCCCATCCTCTGAGCACGGACGGGCAGGCCAGGTGGGGAGGAGGCAGGAGACACACCCAGGGTCAGCCAGTGCCCAGCAGGCTCTGGAATTCAGAGTGCCAGCTCCTGCCTAATCCCCTACACCACAGCACTTGATCAGTGCATTTTGCTCCTGCTGAATCCCAAATTAATGCCATTACTTGGATTATTTAATAAAGACGGCGACAACAGGTTCCCTGCAGCTCTTTTATCTATGTGGTGCTTTAAGATATGCAAAGAGTGATTTCCAGCTGACATAACCTTGCAAAGATGATTCTGTCTTGGCTTGGCAGGGGAGGTGAAGGGGAGGCTGCCTTTGAGTCGCAGGCAGAGGTTTGAAATGCAGAGCTGCAACTTACGGGGGATTTCACTAATTAATTGGTAGTGTCTAACCATCCACTGGCAGATGGAACACTGACTACAAACCCAAGTTACTTGTAAGGAATGATTAAACATCAAGGATAATGCATTCTGATGGGCAGCACTCTCACGCCCATGACTCTTCTGGACTTCCACAGCAGGGTGCTTTTAGCAAGGGGGAGAAGAAACCTCTTTCAGTAGTGCCACCCTATCGGGACAGAATTACCTACAGCAACTTGATTAATGTGAATCATCCTTTTTGATCTTTTGTTTTCAGTCATGCCAATGTCAAGTATAAGTGACATAGATGGTTTCCTTGTTTTTTCAGGTTTTGACTGCAAAGATACTGGCACACAACCAGTGAGCTGCCGTATACCACAGCCACCAATGCTTTTAATAACAGACCCAAAATACCTGTATCTGAATTCTCAGAATACCTGATTCTAAAGACTAAAGCTCACAGCCTTTTAGAAATAATCTTATTTGTACTGGCTCGTCAACAGAGGAAATGGACAGCAAAACAAGTACCTGTTCGTAGACATTCAATTACTTCTGCTGATGTTACAAGGACTTTAATTACACCAGTATTGCAGAGGATATAATGAAGCCTGAATAACAAAGTTTAAACATTCTGATGCTATCTATAAACTTCAGTATGGAAAATACAGATAAAAATGGTTCTCATTTCATCTGGAAGAGCTTATATAGAGATAATTGCAATGCAGCATTCAGAGTGGATTTTAACATCAGTCACTACTGAAAGGATTTTTAACTAGTTGTATTTTACAGAGCACTGTGTAGCTACATATGATTTAGCCTGAGCAGTGTTATCTGTGGTGCTGAGCTTCCAGGAAAGGCTTCAAAAAGATACACTGCAGTCCAACTTTAATTAGATTTATTGCATGACCTTCAGCAAATCTCTCAACTGCTGTTCATAACACCACCTCTAAAATGGGAGCAGTGGCCTCACTTAACCTCTCTCCCCCAAAAAGAACATGAAGCTGTGTGATGCATGTGTTGGTGTCCTAACTAGTGGGAAAGTATGAGAATTTCTGTGCTAGGCTGGGATCACGTGGTACCTGTCGATAATGCAGGATGTGGCCTCGTGGCTGATGGAGGAGGAGTAGGTTTGCCAGTCTCCGTGTGGCAGCTCCCGCACTTGCACTGTGAAGTATCGGATTGGTGATGATCCATCGCTGCCAGGGACCCAGGTCAGCACCAGGCTCCGGGAGGACACATCGCCCTGGGGGGTCATCACCTGCCTGGGAGGTGCTGGTCGTTCTGCAATCAAACCATAATTTGGGTGCTTTGAGAGGAAATTCAAAACAACCTAAAATGGGACAGCCTGGTCAGATTTTCACAGTGGTAAAGCCAAAGGGCATTGAATTTTTGGATTTGCCATGTGAAGTATACAACCATCCCATTCCTTAACCTTCTACTGCAAGGAGGAGCGGTAAAACAGATTCTTATCTCCCTGCATCAAAGGTCACTGCAGGATATAAACCTTCCTCACAGTGGACCTCAAACTTTGGGGGGGGGGGGGTCTTGACCTGACAGGTCAAAGAAGAATCATCAGGACTGGCAGCCAAGCAAAGCAAGGCAGTCTTTAATGAAACTCAGCTGTGCTTCTGGCTGCAATTGCTCTTTTGACAGAATCTGTGTGTAAATCAGCTCACTTTTTAACCTGTTCTTACTCCTTGGTACCAGAAAGGAGTTCTCTCTGTGCTATGTAGGGTCCTCTTCCCCCTGCTGAGGCATGAGGAAGGGGTGAGCTGGAACAGGCTGTTGTGTGACAGGCTCCAAGCACACACAGCTGATGCTGAATTCCTGCACCAGGCAAGGAACCAGGAGGCATCAGCAGCTCCTGGTGCTGCTGCTTCCAAACCCCAGCCTGGAACCAGCACAGAGCTGGGGCTGGAGCACCTGCTGCAGGGTCCTTCCAGAGCTCCCCAACTCTTCCCTTCATACCCACTAACCTTGAACCTGCAAAGTCAAACCAGCCAGTGCTGAGGGAGATCTCTCCAGAGTAATTACCCTCACACTTCTGGGATGAGCAGGGAATGGCAATGCAGGTGTAAGCATGCCAGCCCCCAACTGTTTCATTACAGATCTCCTTTCCCGTCACCGCGTCTCCGCACTCCATCGATTTCAATAGAGAAACTCTATAGAGTGAGGAATAATTGTTTAATTGTTTATCATGAAGATTATTGATTCTGATTAAAATGTGTGGCATGTAATAAAGCAGAAATTGATTGGAGACACCGCAGTGACTTGCTTTTGAGAAGCAATTCAATTCAACTTCATCAGCACTTGTTTCCATAAACACACCTCTGCCCGCCTGATTCCTCACAGCTCCGTACGGCCAGCGCTTCACTTCCCTGCCATCCCCTACAACCATTTCCTGCATGTTTTGGCATTTCTCTGCACCTGCTCTCGCTGACATCAGTGCCCAAAGACTTGTAAGCTATTAGCTGGAGGAAGCCCTGGGTGCCAGCAGCCTGTGAGCAGCAGCACGACGCGAAAGGTCAGTGCCTTACACTGACAGGCGGAGACAGGGACGCGGGGTTATTCCATGCCAGGGAGGGAGAGTCATGCAGGGATTTTATACATTCTGCTGATAAGCTCTGCACTTTTGGGCAGGTCAGATCTTGCAGTCAGTCTCCCATGATTTGGTTTCCTTCTGCTGCTAATGGGAGATCTTAAAATCTCCCGTGTTGCAGGATATACTCCCTGACTGTTTGTACAAGCCCATTAGTATAAAGAGTTTATTTATGGGAGTTTAGCCACAAGAAAATGCTAAGGTGAGACTGTCAGTGCAGGCTTGACTCTACCAGGCCACATGACTCTATAGAGTACTTTTAATTTCTTGCTACATTTCAGTTTTTTGACTCAGTTCTGCCCTGATCACCAGTGTTGATTATTCTGAGCTATAGATTCAAAGCACTGCAGTAGAGGCTCTGGAGAATACAGCCACAATATAACTTGGGATCTATAAATCACAGGCATCACTGCAAAATGTAAAGATTTATACTGGGATTAACCAAGGAATTTACAAGGGCAAGAGTGACTAATTTTGTTAATTTTCAAGAGAATTTTTGTGTCTGTCTACCTTAGTATCAAGGACTATGAGGATATTAAATACATCTTTATTAACAGGAATTAGATATCTTTTCATTCTAGAATACTTATTGCCATGAATACACATTTCAGGTTAATTTCTTGTTAGCAAAATAGCTGCACTGGATAAATTTCTTTATCATCCCCTTTTATAATTCTTGCTGATGTGAGAAAACACATTGTTGTCCTTATACTTTTTATGGGATCAGTAAACTTGTTGTTCCAAAGCACGTAGAGACCCAGCAGAGTTGTCCATCAAAAAGAGAAAGGGATCATGTTACACTGTGATTTGGGTACTCAAGATAACCTTAAAGCATTGATAGCAACAAGGGGTCACTGTTCCCACAGTGGAGCTGGGAGTTCTGCCTTGAGCTGTTGTGCATCCTTGTGCGCAGTCTGGGGAATCTCAGCACGTTTTATTGAGCAGGAGAGGCTCTGAGCTTTGAGAATTCACATCTTTTGGCATGGTGGGGTTTTTTTTTTGGAAGCCTCTACATATCAGGCTTTGAACCTCCCCTTTGACAGCAATCAGACAGGGGTGGGAGAAACCTCGAGCTGATAAATCTCTTTGATGAACAGTACCTTTAGCAGAGCATTTCCAGTTTCCTAGTACATGTCCAGAGGTTCTTTCTCTGAGGACTGCACTGTTATGCACTGGGAAGGCTGCACATGACCTGCAGAGCTTTGCCAGAGGGAATTTTAAACCCAACCAAACAGGCCAGGAGTAGTTGAAATGCACCTCACATGCCCTTGCTGTTGGTAGCTGAACATCAACTTCCTCTCTTAGAAGTGTTAAAAGAAAAATTAATGAGGAAGACATTGTTGGCAAATACAATGGGAGATCCTTACTCTTGCAATAAATTATGTGCAAGGTGTAGAAAGGACATTAAACAAATGATTGCTTATCAGGAACATTTTAGGAATTAAAAGCAAATGTCATTGGTTGCACAATAGTGCACCAAGAGCAGGCCCACAAGCACATGCAGAGATTCTAACAACAGTTGAAAGATGTCTGTGGAGGTCTGGCCTGGTGATCTGCTGCAGTGTGCTCTTCTCTGAACTGTGACTTTTATAAGGCATGGGAGTTATATGGTTCTAGTTTTTGAGGGAGAATTTTACTTAAAAAATATCAACATCCAGACATAGCACAAAACCCAGTGGTGCTGGTAGTTACCCTGCCTTGTTTTGATTTTGCCAGCTCAAGAGACCAGATACATTCTTTGCAGTGGAACATGGCCTATGTGCAAGACCAGGGAAAAACCCACACTCTTGTTCTCCACCAATATTCAGCAAGATATTCTCTTTTAGCTCTGAATAAAAAAAAATTAAAAATCTTCATGCACAAGTAGAAAATGCAAATTTTTTAACTGAAGCTCTACAGACCAGTTCTAAAACTGGAGAAAACTGGTTCCTTGAGCTAAAGCATTAAAAACAAGCAGTGATGCAGAGCAGATCCTGTAACACCTTACACGTCTTTCACATTTTGGTACATTTAGTATCAAAGCATCTGGTTTCATTTACACACACATATAAATTCCACCTTCTAGAATCCCTTCAGAACAGAACTTGTCTGGAGAGTCAGGATGCAAACAACCATTTCATGGCTGATGCAAGAAGTAGAAAACCTCTGGGCAATTCAGATGCAAAGGCTCTGCTGGAGCGTGTGGCAGTGAAAGGCCAGAGTAATTACAAACACATTAGGTCAGGGCTGAGGCACGTGGAGGGGCTGTGGAGAAATTCTGCAACACCACTACCTCTCATTTTGCGTTCCCTAATCAATATAATTCATCCATCACTTACTTTCTTAAGATTGCAATCTTTCTAGAAAATGAGAGAGCTAAAAAAAAAAAAAAAGAAACCATCTGACTGCAAAAGGAGGCTGCACATGGCCAATATAGCAGCTGATGGAAAAATCAATTCCAACAGCCCGGCAGGTTAGAAGAACTGTGTCTCATAAAAGTCTGCCTTGCTTTCTCAAATCATGATGCTGCCATGGATTGGGGCAGTTTTATGGGGTGAGAAGGAGGAGGTGTAGCCTGCTATTAAAATCCCCCGAAGTGCAGTGCAGGCTCCAGGGCAGGCACAGAAGTTCCCTGAAACCACGGCTTGCAAGCATTACCTCGTTTCTCAGTGGTGATCACCGTGGCTTCCAGAGGCTCCCCCCAGCCCTGCCTGGTCTTGGCAGATGTCCTGAAGATGTAGGCTGACTCTGGGCTCAGGTCTGTAGCCGTGAACTGCCGGACTGTGGAGCCAACCTCCACCGTGGTGAACTTGTTGGGGCTGCTGCTGGCCAGGCGGTAGGCGACCTGGTACCCTGCAAGCAGAGAGGGGAAAAGGCTCAGCTGGCTTCTCTAGCAGGGACAAAAGAGCACCAGCACTATTAGTTTATCCTAATTACATGCTTATCTGAAGTCGGGAGAAAAGTAATTTACTGCCTTTGGTGTTATAAAGCTCTGCTTTTTGGCAGATGCCACACACCTTACGAAGGAAATCACTCACACACGAGGCTCTGCTAGGTACAACTGCCATGAAACTAAGTTCACTTTCCATTCCTTAGGCCAACAAGATGCAAAACCAATTTAATCCTTCCTGGGCATTCTGGCACCTTTTCAGAAAGCAAAGGAACAGAGTTGGTGCAATGTGTCACCTGACTGAGGCGGTTCAAGGCAACGCTCCAGTTCCAGCTTTCCAACCCACGCTCACAGGGTGTTTTGTCCTCTCCCAGTTTCAGCACTGGCTCAAATTCAAGGTTCTTCAGCTGCAGCTCCAGCAGCTGGATTGCCCAAACCATGCAGCCTTCATACTGCTCCAGTCAAAGCTTGCTCCTCCTTTCTGCAAGTGCTTTTCCCTCTGCGTGAGTGCCAGAACTGCCAGCAAAGCCACCCTTCTGTCATTCAGCATCACTGCCCTTGCCCAGAGCTAGAGGAAGGAGCCTGCAAGCTCTGTGGTCCTGCTTCATCCAGGCAGGTCTCAATAATCAAATTTGCTGATGCCTGTAAGTGATAACCCCTCTTCCACCCTGCCTGACAATCAGGAGCTCACAGTTTAGCCTGGGTTATTAATGATTCCACTGTGCAAGGAGGGCTTCCAGGGTTCTTACGCACCACTAGCGACAACTGTCCCCCAAAGAGGGTCTGCCAAATGTTCAAATCTGTTCTGTAAACCCAGCAATTCAATCAGGCTCTCACTTCTGGAGCTCAATGGTAACTTCCAGTCCAGCAGCCGACTTCCAAAATCAATTAATAGCAGAACTGACGTTGGGTTTTATTGCCCGAGCTGAATGTATGATTAAATGCTCCATGGACTTACACAGGGCAGAGCGCAGCCAACAAATCCAAATCAAACCAGCTGAAAACAAAACAGTCATGGCACAGTTCTGCCAACCCTCTGCTCACCCTCCAAATGACAAAAGAGGTTTGCAGCACCTGAGCCATCTCTTTCTCATGGAATTAATATCCCAGCTAGAGTTTGAACTCCCACCACATCTTGGCTGTAACAAGACCAAGGGGAGCCAAACGTGGCATGGTTCATTTGGGAAGGTCAGTGCATGAAATCTGAGGGGCTGATCTTACCTATGGCTATTAGAGAAAACCCAATGACATTTATTTCCCACTGTGAATATGCCACAATTGCCACATTGCCACTCACTGAAAAGGCCTGGAGTTCCTGCAGTCCCTGGAATCGATGCCACTTGCATGTAGTGCACTCTGCCACAAACAGTGGAGTTTAATTGGGATACAGATGGTATTAATTTTGTTGTGCTGACTCTCACAATGCCACTGATGATGCACCAGGGTTTCCTTGTCCTTTCTTCCCTGGCAGCTGCTTGGGGACATGGGGCAGCAGTCACAGCTGCTTCATGTGGAACAATTTGCACCGACACCTCGAGTAGTGACCCGGCTTTTCCGAGCTCCCCCTGGCTGTGGCTGGTTTAATCCTACAGGAACATTTCCACAGCTGGATGGACAGCTTTAGATTCCTTCAAAGGCTGGTAATAATGTCCTACAAGGAGTGCCTGAGGACTTTGGGCTTGTCTAGTCTGGAGGCTGAGGGGTGACCTCCCAGCTCCCTGAGGAGGGGTTGTGGAGAGGGAGGTGCTGATCTGCCAGGGTGGTAAAACACTGGTGCAGAGAGGTGCTGGCTGCCCCATCCTTGGAAAGTCAGGTTGGACACAGCTCAGAACAACCTTTATTAGTTGAGAATTCCCGATGCCCATGGCAGGGGGGTTGGACCAGACGGTTTTCAAAGTTTGCTGCTAACCCAAACTATCCAGGTGCTATGGTCTCTCTGGGACTGATAGGAAACGTGGGAATAGTTCAAAACCGCTTCAGGCAAGGTTCAGACTGGACATAAGGAAGAACTTATTCACAGAGAGGGTGGTCAAACCCTGGAACTGCCTTCCTGGAGAAGTGGGCAATGCCCCAAGCCTGTCTGTGTTTAAAATCCATTTGGATGAAGCCTTAATAATGCTGTAACTTGGTCAGCACTGAACTGGTCAGGCAGCTGGACTTAATTATTGTTATAGGTGCTTTCCAACTGTCTATAGAATAGTCTGTTCTATTCTATTCTAATAAATTAAAAAGTCTCCTGATTTTTCAGTGCTCCTGAGTATGCTTAGATCCCAGCAAAGTCTTGGGGTCTTACACTTTCAACATTTCATTCTTTCACCTGCAAATTATCTCCTTTTATCCATGGGACTAGTTCTTCCATTACTGGCCCAATGTATTTCAATGAAGTATTTCTGTACCTTTAATGCTGCCATATTTGGATCTTTTTAAAAAGTCCACAGAAAGACAGAGAACAATGGGGAGAAGGAACTGATATATATGATCTTTTCTGTTTATACTGATGTGAAGAACATGGCAGTGAAAACCCCAGTGCAGGATCTTAACAAGGAGGAAAAACAGTCAAAGAAAAGCACTGGGGAAATTTTTACAGAAGCAAAAAAGATGAAGGAAAAAGCAACTAAGATGGCTAAAGAAGCTTGATAAAGGGATATAAGATGTAAAGAATAAGACCTGGAGGGAAACAGAGAATATTAAAAGAATAGAAAAGTTGATTTATCTACTTATTAAAAGATAAGTATGATATCTGGGACATATCCTTGTCAAGTAATTTCCTCTCTTTTCTAAACCTTTGTAAAATATGAAGTATAGTTAAAATGTAAGGGGGGAAAAGAAAGATAACTATTTACTGCTAAATGGTGGCACTCATGCTGGAAAGCAATTACAAACACACCCAGATTAGGCAAAGTAACACATACATATCTAGGCCATTACAATATCTTAAGAGTGAGTCTGTGGCTAGTGAAATAATTTAGCTGCGAGAAAGAGGAAATCCCTTGTCACAGCCTGTCTCTGTGACAGGCTCTGCAAACTCCCTTTCCTTGCATCTCTGTGAAAAACAGCAGCAGCTCTCACTGCCCCCTCCGACATCTGCTGTGGTGGCTCAAAGTCTGGGGAAAGATCTGTTTTCCTGAGTTTACACAACCAGAGCCATCACCTTAAAAGATTTCCTAAGAAACGCAACACTTCCATAGGTCTGATTCCAAGGCAAATATCCAAGCTCTACACCTGAACTCAGCTCACTTTTATTGCTACCTGCAACCCACCTGAGAAACACCCAGTACTTCATTCTGACCCCCTGCATCTCCTGTTAGACAGTTTGGGACAATGAGGATCCAGACTGATATAAAAAGCATTACTTTTATTTTTTCTGAGTGGCATAGAAGACTCAGTACTTAAACTACAACTTGGATAATAACTAGGGCTAATGCAAGATCAAAAAGATAAAATTATTAAGTTGATGAATTTCAGCAACAAGGGATAGGAGAAGAAAGGAAATGTTAAGTGAAATCAAACGAGGCAAATCAATAGAGGTAAATGGAAAGTGTTCAAAGAGAAATTAATGTATGCTTGAGGGCTGTAACAGGCAATTGCTGCAGTGGAGGAATGAGCAGCTTCCTTTCCTTGCTAGATTATGACAATAAGATGTTGCTGATATCTTAGGAAAAAAAAATTAAAAATCAAAGGTTCTGAAAGAAAGTATAATCTTTAAAAGGTAATTGGAGCAAACTATTGGGGGAAAGGGGTATCTTACAGAATGTGAAAGATCTGGATGGTCAATAAGAATTCATATTATTTTCTTAACTTTTTTGCCATATGGCATTAGATCTCAAATCCCTTCTACAATTGAGAGTGCTGCCACTCACCAGGCCAAAACAGCATTAAAAACCCTCCTGAAAGATCAAGTCTTCAGGAGTTTATTTACTCATTGAAACTAGGCTTATTTTTCATTTCAGCATCTTTTTGAGCATTTTTTTTTTTTTTTTTTGCACAAAGTGCAAGCAGTTCCATGAGCTGCACACTTCCCAAACTCAATAAATGGCAGCTGCCTGTTAAACGTTAGGTCACCGCAACACAACCGCTGGATTCCCCGAAGCAAACAGGCAGCAGGAGGGTGACAACACCCCATGAATATCAAAAAGCTTTCAAGCTCATCACCATACAAAGCCCTTCAAGAAGTGACAGCACCCGTTGGTGCAGGCCACGGTGCAGCAGAGATACAAACAATTATTAATTTGTCACAGAACTCGGGGAGAGCTGAGCGATACCACGAGGTTACGCTCGGCGCGGCGGAGCAGCAATCCAGTTTGTTGATTTTCCTGCTTATCTGTTTTAGGGCCAGCGGGTGTGCAAATGCAGCCTGGGATCAAAATAGGAATTTGCAAACATGGATTACATCCAATTTTGGTTCTAATTCTCGGCGGAGTTCTTACACTTTTTTTTTTTGCAATAAGCTCCAGGTAAATGCTAAATACAAGGATACCATGAGGAATACTAACCAGGGCCTGGGAGGATGTGGGTATAGCTCTCGTTTTCAGGGGGAGCTCATAGCTTGAAGTGCACAAATACACATTAATGCCTCATTTATCTTTAATAGTATTTGAGGGAACTATGTGGGTGCTGGCTGAACTGAGTGCAGAGAGGAAGACAGAGTGAAGTCTCAGATGGTTGGAGTAACATTCCCAGAAGGAAAAAGGGAAATATCTCACAGTCTTGCATGGTAAAATATTTAAGCAAACAAACAAGTGGTTTTCCCTCTTGGTGCCTGCCAGTATTTCATCCTGCTAATCTCTCTCTGAAATGCTAGAACATGTTTTTATATAGATTACAAAAATGTTAGCTGCAAAGGTGCGTGTATGCTCAGAGGACAAGGCAGCCAGAGCAGGAACATTAGTTCAAAGGCTCTGTATATAAGTCGCTCTTGCAAAGCAAGTGGTTTTTCTTTTGAGCCCCAGGAGTGAATAGAAGGGCAGCGCACAAAATTATGTTCACTTATTTTTCCCAATGACTCCACTTTGGTGCACTTGACTGGAGGGTTGGAGTGGTGTTTTGGAGGTTCATTATAGTAATGAGATGTAAAAAGCGTGCCGGGAAAAAATAAAAACCCCAAACTCCCCAAATTTGCAACCTTTCCTTAGAACGTTACACATAGTTTTTTATCTATTTTTGAGGCACAGTTCACTTCTTAGGAAACATCACAGAAGTACCCAGCATGAGCAATTTTCCCTTTTTCTCTCTTTGGCAGCTAACTACTTCCTCCAGGAACCTCAGTATTTCTACCATTGAGAAAATAAAAGTGAGAACTGTTGAATAAAGACAATGAACTTCAAAGAGGTGGATGGGGGGACTGGCAGGTGACATCTCCCTGGGAAGGAATTCTAAGGGAAAAAGGAATCCAGGTGAGCTGACCATTTTAAGAGAAAAAAAAAAAAAAAAGGTACAACTATCCCAACGCAGACAAAAGATGTTAAGAGGCCAATATGTTTGCATTCAGAGCTCACTAATGACCTGAAAATCAAAAGTGAATTGGACAAAAGTTGAAACAGGACACAGGTCTAAGGGAGTGTATAAATAGACAGCACAGGCACGTAGGGACAAAATCAGAACGACCAAAGAGCAAAGTGAGTTATCACCTGAAGGGCAGCAAAGGCAATGAGAAAGATTTCATAAATACATTAAAAATCTGAGGCAGAGGAGGAGAACAGGTCAGCCAGCAGGAAGGAAAAATGAGCACAAGCCAGGTGAGGCAGAGAGGGAAGGAAGGCTGGTACCTGCATTGCTGCATTTTCACACGCAACAAGAAGTGGGTGCTGACAAGATTCTCCACACAAATTAAAAGTGACAACAATGTAAGTAGGGATGCAGGCTGGAATGGAGAACAGGTTAACGAATATTTAGTTAAGCTGGATGTAATCAAGTCAGAAAGGCCTGATGAAATTTGCCCTGCAGAGATGGAGCCATCTCTGAATAATTAGCCATTCTCTTCTAGGACTTGTGCACGACAGGTGACATCCCAGAACATTACAAAAGGGCAAACAGAGTACACCGTCTTTTACAAGGAGGCAAGACCGACCAAAGGAATTATGGACAAATCAAACTAATGTTCAATACACAGAAAGAACCTGGAAAAAAATATGAGTCAATATACAAGCATCCATGAGGATAATAATGTGCCAGGGAACAGCCAATATCTCTTTGATTGGAGCAAATAATAAATACCAAATAATCTGTTTTCCATTCTGACAGTGTAATTGGCCAGGTGGGAAGAGTAGATATGATCCACATTGACTTTGAGTAAGGCTTTAATATGGTTGCACACAGTCCCACCAAAAGCAAACACAATAACAGAATCTAAGAAAAACACCACACATTTTGAAATGAATGCTTAAAAAAAATAAAATGTTGTTATCAATGATTTGCTAACAGCATGGGAGGACACAGTAAGCTCTCATGAGACCTCATGAATGAGTCTGGTCCTGTTTAATACTTTCATTAATGACCTCGCTGATGGAATTGCCAATCTGCTTGCAAACTCCAAAAATGAAACCAAGCTGTGCACACTTTAGAGGACATGAGTGTCATTTAAAGAGATCTGGGTAATGAAGAGAGATGGTCTGGAATCAGTGAGATGAAATTCAATAAAGGCATCTGCAAATTATCACACTTAAAGAGAAAAAGCTGAATGTTCTTGTGAAAGGAGGACTGGCTGACCTGGAAGTGTACTGTGGGAAAGAGCAGGAATGAACAGTGGGACATGAACTGACTTAGTTACACCATCAGAGTAGACAAGGATTGTGTGAAGTGTCCTGGGATGTCTTATTGGGCATGGGCTGTGAAAGACATTGGAAACAACACTCTACATGCTAAACATGCTAGAGATTCTTTAAGGGACAGCTTTTCCCTTTCCTTCCAACCCTGTTTTTTGTATGATTTTATCATCACCATAATGGCAGTGAGCAAGAACCGGCTGCGGAGGGGATGCACTGCACAAAACACTCTGCAAAGACAAAATACAGGAGAGCTCCTACTCCACTGATCTTGCAGCAACTCCAGCAAATGAGGCCGACAAAGTGCAGCAACGTGAGAGGCTGGAACACAGTTGGGGGAGCAAAATGTCTTTTGTGCTTTCTCCTCATTCCTATCAAATGATTTTTTTTCTCCTTAACCACATCCTGTGACTCAAATCTCAATCTCTGCTGAGAGCAAGTTCTAGGACACACAGTTCCTTAAAAAAAAAGCAACAAATCAAACCCACAAGACAACCTGGAAGCCAAGCTTCCTTGAGCTGCAGAGAAACGCTGCGTGGATCCATCTCTGGCCGCTCACCGCTGCCAGGCTTCACACAGACTCCTCCTCGAGCTCAGAAAATCCTGCAGCATCTGCCTTTGGATGCTGTTTGATGATTTCCCCGTGTCTTCAGATGCCAGGATCACTTTGATAAACTACACACCTGAGCAAACACTTTGAGTTCTTGACTCAAGATTTAAGTGCAATGCAGGATGAGTTCTGTATTTAAAGCAATGCCACCTCTGCAGGAGCATTTGAAGCAGGCACCCTCTAGCCAGCAAGGAAGGCTTTAGGGAATATTGCTGGAAGCCAACATGTGAGCCTGAACGATGGCAGTGAAATTAGAAGCAGAAAGGCCTGGCAGGCTGAGTACTAGATAAAAACAAAAGCTTTTGCTTCTGTTCTCAGAATTGAGACACAAATCTTTGCTCACCAGCCAGAACTACTGTAAAATGTGTTCAGCAGCAGCAGAAAACACTAAATTGCTTGGTAACTATGAGCTACGTTAATTTTAGAGGCAGGAATGGATTCTTACATTGTAAAAGTCTTCACATTTTAAGTGCATCAGTGGCTGGTGCACATATTGCAAAGACAACCCAGGAGTTATGAGAGCAGGCAGGTGAGAAGGTTTTCTGCAAATTCCTGCCATGCCTTGCTGCCTCTCCTTTCCTTGATGGAAGGGCAAATAGGATTTAACTCCTCATGACCTCTCAGACATATTATCTCAAGGAAGCAATAAAATGGAAGCACACATAAAACTGAAACACTGGGCGTGTCTGGCAGAGGTGGGGAAAATCCAGGTCTCCAGGCAGTTTTCCCAACAGTCAGCCAAACAGGTTACCAGCCCAAATGCAGATGGGAGGAGAGATGACATCCAGACATGGGGCCTTGAACAACGCCGAGTTCTGGCTCAGGAAAAGCCACCCAACAGTCCTCTCACCACAGCCCCTCAGCTGACAGCAGCACATTTTCTTTTCATCCACCAGAGATTTGCTTATGTGCAAGGCAAAGGAAAACCCAACAGCTGTAGCTTGCTCTGATCTCCATCCCTCCACTCCCAGCCCGGGGTTTGCTGCTCCACCTTACCCAGAATGATCCCGTTGGGCTCCTCCGGTGGCTGCCAAACGATGCGCACGGACGTCAGCCTCACCTCGGGGAACACCAGCCTCACGGGGGGCCCGGGGGCTGCAAGGCAACACAGAGGGCATGGCAGCAAGGGCTGCACATCACAGGGATCACAGGTTTTCTGCTCACCCTGTACAGAATGACGACCCAAGCTGTATCTCTCCAACAGGGCACGTGCCTACTATAATTTATTCTGTATATAAATATACATTCTGTCTATGGATAAAGGCCTCCAACACCCTCAGACACCAAACACAGCACAGACAAGTGTACCCTACACTGTTTTTTTACTGCACCATGAGCTCTGAGCTCTGTAGGACTTTTCTCACTGCAGCATCACCACTGGTGTAACTGAGAACACACTATGAATCAAGCTGCCTTTACAGAGAGTTATATAGCTTAATCCACTTCCTACCTGTTGGAATTCAATAATATCCCTTCCCTGTGTCATCAGCACCAGCTTTGAACTGCTTCCCAACTTTACATTTGCATTTTAAACACTGAGGTGTGAGCAGGAGAACCTGAGGCAGGTGAGAGGCACATTAACACAAATGGCACTGACCAGCCCAGGTTCACGAGGTGAGGAGATGCTAATTCATACATTACCATCCATGAATTTTCCCCTTCAGCACAAATTCCACCTGCATTACTCCTGGTGATACTTTTAATTAAGTTGAGCCCAGAGGAGACACAACATATTTATGTCAGGGGTATGGAGATGGAAGAACAATTAGTTTCATTTGCCAACATGCACTTAAGGAGGGAACTGCTATAATGGGGTTATCCAAAACAAACAGTTTTAAGTATTTCTCATTACAGTCTGATATGTACATTTCATTGAGTGCTTTTCTCTCCCCGCAGAGTTCTGCTAACAGTAATTTTTCTTATTTTTCCTTTCAAAGAAAAGCCAGGTCCACACACAGGGAGTATGCTGAGGAAAAGGCTAAAAAATGTCAGGGTGTTCTTGCCCCTATTCCTGACCCCACATACTCCCACTCCTTCCTTCCCTGCACTGCATGGAAAACGTTTTGTTAAGCCAGAAGTCTGGATGTGTTTTGAGCCCAACCAAATTACCTCAATGACTTTGCTTGTGTAAACCAATGTTTACTTCATTATTATTTTGAAAAGATTTTGATGAGAAAGAGAGAGACTTAAACAGAAGCCTCTCACACTGATCTCAACCTATTTATTCCTGAAAAGGTAATGAAAGTAAAAGCAGTTTTAGCATCTGCAAAGCCCAAAGATATTTCAAGAATTGCACCAAATTTCTGTAGAATTCCATCAGCAGGAATGCTTCCACCACAGTAGTGTGCTCAGGGACTGCTTGCTTGGGTTCCTTCAGGACATCCAACTGCACTGGGAACCCCCTGGGAAGTGCTGGAGGCAGCTGCAAAAGGAAGCTGGTAGGATCATCTTCCAAGGTCAATACCTTGTTCTTTTGGGGTCAAAAAAAAAAAAAAGGTGAGTGGAATTACTGGAGTCGCAAATTCCATCTCTTTCGTTCAGTCCAGTCAGACCCAGATTTGTTTATTGCTTTCAATTGCAGCAATTTTTTTTTAGCATGATTGAACTTCAATAGGAATTTATAATTGGGCTCTAAAATTGTCTTCAATAGAAATTATCTCCACCAAGCGACAAAGTTCAATATTAGAAGTTTTCTTCCTCTTCATTAGCTGCAGGGAAGGAGGAAATAGGGGACAGTGGTTTTCTGTGTTTTAGCCAGATTCTCAGCCCATGACCAATGGGATACTGCTGAGTTATAGACCAGGTACAGCCAATGTCCTCTGGGTTCAAAGCTGAAAAAACAATCCCCCCAAAATCCAAATATTTGTTACCTACACTTGCATCACTGGAAGAAATCTGCATTAAAAGGTTAAATCAAATAAGATGGTTATTTTGGCAACCTTTAAACTCACCATCATCCTTGGTTCTCTCTGTCACTGCTGGGGAGCTGGGGACCCCATCCCCAATGCGGGTGAATGCCAGCACCTGGAGCTCGTAGAGGACGAATTTCCTCAGGCCCGAGAGCAGCACTGACTGGGTGTGGTTCCCCCTCACTGTTTGGCTCTTGGGTTCCGAGTCCAAATCCTTTGCTTTGTAAAGGATCTGCAGGATAAATGTGGATGAGACACAGAGGGAAAGGGATTGTTGCATGAGGACTGAAAAGAGGGAGATTCCTCCTTGTCACCCAGAATAAAATGAGATTACATTCACCAATCATCCCTTTCAAAGCCAGCATACTTCCTGTATCTTCTCCAGCTGTCTTTGGAACACTAAGAATAGCCAGCAGGTGAATAATAAGTAACAAATACAAAATCATGTCCTGGTATTACACTAAAAATCAAATGAGGCTGAAACTCCAGTTGCATACCTTGTAGCCCAGGATGAGACCATTCTGCTCAGACTCAGGAACTGCTGCCCAGGTCAGCAGGATCTGGGTTGAGCTCACGGCTTCAGCAGAGACATTCTCAGGAGGAGCAGAGGGAACTGGAACCACACAGCAACACCAAAGAGCAGAAACAGGTCAGACACAGCAGATAATTTTTCTCCATATCCCTACCTGCCCAGGAATCTTCCAGGGTCCCATAGAAGAGTATTCAAACCCAAAAGAGCTGGAATAGATTTTAGAAAATCCCTTCTCTTCTTGTATTCATTCTACATCATCTTTATATTTCAGCCTGTCTCACAATTTCTTGCCAGTTCATCTCAGAAATGACAATGTTTGTAAAGAGCTAAACATTTAATACTTATCAGTGTCTACAGACAGACAGTAAATATTGACAGCTATGAATAAATTTCAAATTCTATATATTTGCAGTAATTAGAACCAGGTTTAAATTCCTGGACTTCTCCAGAAGCCTATCCCCCAGTATTTTTTTACCATACCTTTTATTCCCTAGGCCAAACCCCAGAACTCTCTCTGAATGTGAGTTTATCTTAGAGCATGATCTGTTCTAACAAGAAGTTTTAGGCCCCCATGGCTTCCTATATTATCTGAAAGGAAATTGTAACATCTTGTCTAGAGGTAGCAATAATTCCCCCCCCTGGATAGCACTCCCACTTCAGTAAGAAATTCTTTAACCTATGCAGCCTTTTGATGATGTGATAGCACTCAACATTTGCAAGACATCAATTAGAGATGGATGCATTAACCAGGAGTGTTTTCAGGGATTGATACGGTGTCAATGAGAGATGCCTATTTCATCTATGTTGCAAAATTGGCTCTCATGAAACAGCAAACATCATTAGGACTGATGGCACAGGAACACTGTAATTTTCTCTAACTCCAGAGAAGAGCAAACTTGCATTTTCCCATGCCATTAAAACCCGAAGTGCTGCAGAACCACACAACTGCAGCCTTTTGTAGGCAAGCTTAATAGCATGTCACGTTATGCAAGCAGGATGTGAGGCTATTTTTAAGAGTTCACATTTTATGCTGCCCTTTCGCATTTTTTCCCCATGGCATTTCCAGCATCTGAAGGGTACAATCCTTTCTAAAGCCTGATACACCTGTCAGACCTCCAGGGAACATTCACCAAGTTATGTTACACAAGCACTTAGGGACAGTACAGCTTGATTAGGGCCTGAATATATCACAAAAAGCAGCCCAAAGCTCTGCCAAAGGAAAGCTTTCCTGGCTGTCCGAGTGAAACAACAGATCTGCTGTTTTGGAGGCGAGCTCCTGAAGCTCCTAGCAACGTGAATGAGATAATGAGTATGACACCAGAATTAATAAAAATGGAAAAATGCCACCCCCAAAATGTGGTACCCCCACCCCTGTGCACTCAGGGTTAACGGCAGAGATAGTAATTTCTGAAACAATTTCCCTGATACTAATTATTTGGGGCATAAGAAACAGAGCACCATCACATGACACTGCAGCAGACTGAAATCCAATTTTTTCCCCCCTCTAACACAGAAGTGTCTTTTTTTTTGTTTTAAATCTTCTCCCAGATTTATCCCCCACAAGGATATAATTATGTTAAAGGAAAATAGATTGCCAGGAGCCATGAATGTCTTTGGATAGCTGCCATAACTTTATCTGTAGATCTTCACAAAGAGATACTCCCACATGAATCACTCCTGAAGAGAGGAAGGGTGGAGGTGGGCCGCAAGAAGCCAGGATGTGTGGAGAAAAGAAGCCCTTTCCAGCCACATTTATTTCTATTTTATCTGGTTTGAGGCCTTTCAAAAGAGAAAAAGTTACTTTATTTTACAAATATTTATTTTCCTCTTTGATCAGCAGCTGGGAACTCTCCTGAATTCACAGAAGGTAGAGGCTGTGCCCGGACTGGCCCCGAGGGCAGCCTGGCTTTGAGGTGAGGATGGTCACACTGCTGGTGGGCACTGGGTATCTGACAAAGGAGAGAAGAAGGTTCAGACCCCTCTCAATTGCCAGTGACTGAGCAGCTGAATGCCCCCCTCTCACTGGAAAGGAATCTGAGTCCAATGCCTGAATGGTAAAAATCCTTGTGTTCATTGAGCAAGCTTTAAATCTTCAGTCCTCACCTCAGCGTCGAGAATTTGATTCTAATATGAATTCAGAAACTGCAAGTGATTTTATGGATCTTATTGTTGCCAGCCTTTTATCAAGTAACAGACATTGATCGACCCTTTAAGAATGAATTGAAAGGTAACCTTCATTTCTCTGACCCATCTCCTCTCTCAGGAAGCTGTGATTTGAAGAAATTATAGTTTGCTAAGACTAATTAGTGAGTGAGGCACATAATCCCTCTTTCCTCTGCAAGCTCCCTTCTCTAATGCTGGCTTCCTAAAACTGTTGCACTGAAGACTTTGTTATAAGCTCCAAAAAGCTGAGTTCTCATTTGTAACCTGCAAGAGCAGCACAGAAGCCAAGCAACAGTGTCCGAAAAAATCCCAGAGCATGAACAAAATGAACCAGAAACACGGAAACTAAACGATGAGCTAATCCAGCAAAGTGCCAGCATGGAGCACTTCAGAAGATCAAACGTAGGAAATCACAGAGTTACTGGCACTTTGCACTGGAGCGTCAATAACAGCTCAAGTTTTTAAGGTTATCCACTTTGGCATCTAAAATCATGCACCTTCTTTCTACATCTGACACAGCCACATCTGATGTACAGCAAATTATATCGTTTTATGTCTCTAACTGGGCCAAAAGGAGCTTTTAATAAACTAGTCTGTATTCTGGCTTTCTAGGAAAGCTAGAGAGTGGAATGCAGTTCTCTGCATTTTTGCAGCTCACTTTAGCTGCACATCCCTCACTCTTTTTGAAAGCAAAAATTAAAGTGGCACTTTGTACATCTGATGTCTGCTAAGAAGGGCAACTTTCCAGCAAGGTTCACAGCAAAAGTAGCATAGCTGCAGCACACATCCACTTTGCCTATAAAATTAGGTACTGCAGGCCAAATCCTCAGCTTGTACAAACTGACAAATTCCCACAGTGACACTGGACCACATGTGAATTATCAAGAGATGCTCCATCACAGCACAGTAACTGCTCTGTGAAGGTCAGACTCCCAAGCTCTGGGAGATTGATCCTTGCCATGGATGTGTGACCATGCTCCTACAGTAGCTCATCCTGTAAGACAAGTGTACACATTCATGTAGCTGAGTATTAAGAGCACAGAATCCATTAAGGCACTGGGTTAGGTGTATCTGAGATGAATTTTTTTGAAAGCAACAGGGTCTGCATCTAAGAGGAAGCAGCCCTGCCAAGGTTGTTCTCATGCATCAGATGCCTCTGCAATTTCTTGCTTTCTCTATATTGGACCTACCATCGTTGTCAATTTATTGAGTGGAAACTGAGCTTGTTACTCTGCAGTTATTTTACACTGTAAAATTTAATGAGCTATTTAATTTCTAACATTACAAAAACATTTTGGATTGATAGAACCTGTCCTGTTTAAAAATCCCAATTCATCTCCCTCTGCCTTCAGCTGCTTGCAACCCTATTCCAGATTCTCATTTTAGGAATTCCCAACTGTTTTTCAAGCCAGTGTTACCCAAACCTACAGCATTATTTATTCCCTCATAGTTTCTTTGGTTTTGATTTGTTCTATATATTCAAGAGCTTCAGAAACCAGTGAGTACTTGTAATGACATGCCCCACTATTGTTGTTGGCATTTGTGCTCAGCTATCAGTGCTGTGATTGCACAAGCTAAAGCAAACAAATGCTCAAACAGAGCTTTATTTTCAATAAAGACTTAGGGCTCCAGTGGTTGCACTGCCATCAGATACCATGACCTGGTTTAGTGCCTGGGCTCCACTCCTTATCTCCTTGGATGGCATAAAACATGGAACCAGGAGTTGTGCCAATGAAGCACCACATGATCCTGGCCAAGGCACCTCTGGCCAGCAGTGTGGCACGTTTACAACCCCCAGCACCAGCAAACCAACTTCCCTAAGACTCTGTATCTAAAAAACGGAAAAAGAAATATTTTGAAGTGCTTGGAGAACATAAGGGATAAATAGAATTTTTCTTATAGTTCCAAAGACAGACCTAAAAGTGCTTTGACCTTTTGCTCTGGCTTTAAATATCTTTTATTTGCATTTTAACCCCATTTGACTGTGCATACAGGTTAATTCCAGATTCCCTGAAGTGCTTTCATACAGTTTGCTGCTAAGCCAGCACATCTTGTGTATTCTAAATCTAGGAAGATACAGCCAAAAGTCTGAGCCCCGACTTGCTCTGTGCAAGAAATCAGATGTCAGTATCAAAGCAAACACATGGAAAAACCCAAACGAGTCCTTACGGCCTAGATCACAGCTTTGTGTTATTTTGATCCCGGGTTCTGTGTGCCTCCCACAATCAGTTTCAAGTCAACCTTCCCTTAATACTCCCAGAGAAAATGCCAGATCCACGCATAACCTCTGATCTTTAGATGCCGAGCAAGAGTGCTGCAATCCTAAGGTTTTATGAAATGACTTAATCTTAGTATTTACTACATTTCAAAAGAAGTGTTTGAAGAGCAGCGGAGAGGCGAAAGTGGAGGCTGCGATATCTTTTTATTACGACACAGAACTGCTTTGTCTGGGTTGTGCTATCTCTAACTCCAGCACAAGCCTTCTTTAAAATACCTCTGGCAATCGCTTTCCAATTACTCCTTCCCAAAGAGCAACACTTCAATGGAGGGGGATGACTTTGTTTAGCTTTCTCCCTGGCTAGTTCAAAGCAGAGTTATCTGAACCAGCAGACCAAGCCCTGCTGTGCCTGGTCTCGCTTCCCACCAAGGAACACTGCGTGGTACACAGGGCACAGACATGCACACATCAGGCATGCACAGGATTAAATTCCAAAACTTCTTTAACGATGAAAAATTGCAAAAAAAAAAAAAAAAAACCAGGAAAAAAAGTCAGCATTGAACCTTGCACAAAGAAGTGTCACAAATAGATTTATTATTAAACTTTTAAACCGCACATGTCACCCACTTTGTTGCTAACTTGCAACGTAACTTTTCATTTCCCAGGTGCATGTAGGGTAGGTGTGGAAATAAGTTTTGGGGAAGTTAACAGCTAGAGAGCATCTTTTCAACATCTGCCTTCACTGTTCTCCTGAGCTAACAGTAATTTACTGTTGCCTCAGAGTGACAGCTTCCTTCTGATATTTGAAGTCTCTGTGCTTGCCTGGACAATTCAGCTCAACAATACAGCCCTGCTGCTCCAGGTCTGTGAGCAGGTTATGTCTACACAGCCTTGTACACACAATTTTGGAAGGCAGGTTTGAAAACGTGCCATCAGAAGCCTAGATAATTATTTTATTTCCCTCTGTGTAATCAGCTCTCTAATGTGACTTGTGCCCTTTTAGAATTATTTGGTGCTTGAAATGAAATTTCAGGTAACAACAGCTGTGAGAGAATGTGCCTCAGGCTAGAAGTAGATGGGGAAAAGGGGAGGATTAGGGTAAATGGAGTACTGGGGAGGAAGAGGAAGCATGAGAGAGCATCTCAGCCAGAAAAGTCTCTATACAAGCTTCTCTTCGTGCTGTCCACACTGGGGCAGAAATGGGGAGAGGTTGTTCTGTTTGCTTTAAATAAAAAACCTGAAGGTTTGTGCATGAAAGCAAGGTAGGAATAAAAAAAAAGAAACAACCCTTCAAATGTCTGTATGTCTTTTTGCCTGCAGCGCATCTCAAGATAGTTTTTTTTTAATTTAATTTCAGATTTCACGGCTCAGCAAGCAAAAAAAAGCCCCACCCAACATCGAAACACCAAACTTAAAAATTAAAATCTGAACAAAAGGGCAGAAAGTGGTGAATTTCCTGGGTTTTCTGTGCTTGGACTCACCCGACTCGCGCGTCCGGCCTCTGACGGCCTCGCTCCAGGGCCCTGCCCCGATGGCGTTGAAGGCCTGGATCTGCAGCTCGTACTCCGTCCACTCCTGCAGCTCCTCCAGCGTGCACTCCCGCGCCAGGCGGTCGGCGAGCACCTTCAGCAGGGCTGGGGCCGGCAGGTCCGCGCGCCACGCCCTGATCCTGTACCCCACGGACTCGGGGTTCCCGTTGTACTGCGTGTCAGGCAGCGGCTGGCGAGCGACAGGAAAACACAACGCTCCCGTCAGCACACACGGCCAGGGCCCTGCACGGCTGCCTGAACCCGTGTACGGGCCATAGCAAGGCAAAAATGATCGAGAGGTTGATTTTTCTGGTTTATGATTTGTGATCTCTACGTTTCCGTGTGCTGCTTGGAGTTTTCCTTTTGATTTTTTACCTTAATTTTGAGCCAAGTAGGTTTGCTCACAAAACCAAGCCCTTTGCTGTGGGTGTATCAACAGAGATTATATGAATACAATGTATATCAGAGCTTTGTGATTAATTATGGAAATGAATGATAAATTGCTGAAGCATGTGACAAATTCATTTATCGTACATTTTTTGCTTTTTTTTTACTGACTCTCTGCCTACTCATTTATCAGTAGAGATTCATTCTAGTATTCTAACTCCCCAAGCAATTTCAGAGATTAAAATATGAAATAATTAGCCTACTTCATGAAGTTTGGAGTTTTTCTGCGGTAAAACTAACTACACTATGCCACGGATGGCTGAGATTCAGTTCTGATTCACTGGGAAAGCTGGATACACATTAACATTTCACAGCTTAGAAGACTCTACCCCGCAGGCACGCAGGGCTAGAAGCGTGACCCTCATCCTGCAGGAAGGGAGGAATCCCCAGCTCCCAGGGGAAAACAGATTCACCTGCAGGTCTTGAAATAAAAGACATTAAACACTTTCAAATATTGATGTTATTAACCGTGAAAAGCGTTTATCAGGTCATCTTTAGCTGTGGCTGTTGCTTCTCCTGAACCCTACAGTCTGACTCAAGGAAAATAGGCTTTCAGTTAGCACAATCTTAACATTTTAAAGGCTCTTAAAGCAACCTGGAGTTAATTTTGATGGAAAATATGTAAGTCTGGATACAGTACCAACATGGGCATGATATTCACACAGAAAAGCCATGACAGAGTTGTGTGGGGCCTCTCAAAGGAACTGCAATGGCTCTTCTGTGGGTAGTGAGGTGATACCTTCAAGCTTCAGGTTTTGGTCTGGCAAGGTTCAGCATTAAGTGCAGTGTCCTGTTGAGAAACTGGAATTATTCCTTTCCAACAGGAGAAAAGTCCTCTTGTCCTCAGCCTGATTTTGACTTCCAGCCATAATGAGTTTATGCATGGAAAAGCTAACATTTGGGCAAAAGGAAACCTGTGCTTCATCAACTTCACACCACAGTAACCCCTGTGGAAAACTCTGCCTAACAGGGGTGAAGAAAAACCATTCTGGAGCAGGTTAATTGCCAAGTAAATCCCAATGTGGCAACTCTGCAGGTAACTGAGATGGGCAAAGGGGCACAGTGATGTCAGCAATTGCTGCATCTTCGCAATTAATCGTTTATCTCTGCATTTTAGCGCATAATTCCACACCGATTCAGCTAGATCTAATCTTCCCACAGGAGAGCCAGCCTTGCTGCTGCTGCTGCACCACAGCTCTGAGAACCACAGGATGCTGCCCATGGCTGGGGTGCACCTTCTGGTGACCGTTTTGTACAGGGCAAACAACCGAGCCCTGGAATGCAGCAAATTGGCTCGAGCGCCCCGTTCCTGCCCCTCGCACTGACCCAGACTGTGGTCCTGGAGCTCCTCAAAGCCAAGCTTTTACACACAGCCACATTCCCCTGATGAAGTGGCAGAAACAGTGGCAGTAGGCAATTTATTTGATTAATAAGGCACTTAAGGCAAGGCTCAGATTTCCGACTAGTCTGGAAAAGGAAACAATTTGGCCGTTGCTCCTGCGCGCTGAGCGCCATGAGGAGGAGGAGGAGGCACTTCGGGAGGGCTGCCCGGGCCCCGGGGGAGCAGCCCCATCCCCATCCCCACGTCCCTCGGGCTGCTCACCACCCATCGCAGCCACAGGCTGGTCTCGCTGGCCGTGCGCACGGTGACGCTGCTGGGGGCCACGTCCGGCGGGGCCTGCAGGGTCTGGATGACCCGCGAGGGTTGGCTCAGCGGGCTGGGGCCCACCACGTTCACCTGCTGCATCCGGAACCTGGAGCAAGGGGGGAAAAGAGGCAGTGAGTGCCGCTGTCAGGGCTCGGGGAACGCTCCCTCGCTTCCCCAGGGAGGGAGGACGGGTGGAAAAATACGAATTAGCGGCTTTCTCAACGTTCCGCAAAGGTCGCCGCACGCGGGTCCCCTTTGTATTCACTGCTGAATGCTTGATGGTAACTGCTTTCAGATCCTCTCAGGTATTTAAAAATGAAAATGAGATTAGCTTAGGGTCTATTAGAAACTTAGGTATTTGTGTGAGAAATTTATGTTAATTATACCAAGCCTGATGAGCTTATGCTGGCAGTAAGTGATTTTCTCTGGTGATGCTTATACAATACATTCAGAAAGGTATTAAAATATCAAACTTTGAATAGTCTCATTCCCTGTCAATATAAAAAATATACTGGTGATAACATTTCCCCTCAATTACATGTTGAAAGAGGCTGATTTATCCCTGTGCCGCATTTTCAGCCTTCCTGCACAAGAAAGATTAAGTTATTTAATATGGATATGCATCTTTAAAAAATACCCTGTCTGCTTGAAACCATCTCTTCTACAATAGAAGTCCTTATTGGGTCACAAAAGATTTAGGGAAATCTTTTTTTACAAGGAGCACCACATAATTAAGATGTGCTGTATATTTCAGATACTCTCACCCATCACAAGCAACTGGAAGCACCCAGCACTTGCACATAAAGAGGTGATCTGCTCATATTAAACCCTTAATTTTTGGACCTAATCACTGAGCTTGGGAAAAGAATGAGCCAGTCAACACAGCAGTGTTTATTTACCTGCTCTGATCTCTCTCCAAAGTGCACTGAAGGAAACATATGAAAGGAATACTGTCCTGATTTCACCCTCAAACACTGGCCCAAAATACAGGAAAGAAGAATGGCCTGTAAAGATGTGCTCTGATAATCAGCTCTCACCATGCATTTCCTCAGTGAGCAATGACTGAAGCTGATCAGGGGACAACAAATTCATTTGGCATCAGCTTTCTAGGTTTCAAAAATTTGTATAAAATTGGTCAACACTGAAGCAAAACCGAAAAAGTTCCTATCTGTGCATGCAGGAGAGACAAAAAACAGGCAAAATTCAAGGAGTTGCCTTGAAACGAAAAATGTCAAAGGGCAAGTGGATGTGTGAAAGTGAGGCCAGAATTTAATGAAAACAAGAGGCAAATGAGATGCAAGAATAAAATAAACCAAAAAAGTTTAAAATAAGGGATAAAACAATCACCCCAAATTTCTCATATTCTTAATTTTTTGCTATCCCAAAGATGTTTCTCCATGCACCTGTCTGGATGTGCAAGTTTTTCTTATTCTTCATGGATAGTGAAGGCTGAACTGTGGTACAAGCTGCACTTTCCTGCTCACCCCTGCCTTTTCAGCTTTTAGGATCTCTCTTTATGAAGACAGTGAAATCCTCTTAACCTGTAGATAATTTTCCTAAACCTCTGCACCAGAAATCTCTACTTAAGTTCAAAAAAATTTTCAAAGACCTTTTAGTAAAACGTTTAGCTCTGGAAGATGAGGTTTAAAACACTTCAGTGGAGAGTTAGTGAGAAATTCAATATATTCCTAGGTTTGTGACCAAGGGAGGAAAATTACATGCCAGCACTGAGTCAGTTGGAAATTACATGAGCTCTCCTTGGTTGCACCTACTCCTGGCTTACAACAGCACATGGGTTAGTTAATAGCCCCTTCAGCCAGCACAAAATGGACAAGTTTCTAGAGTGCTGATTTAACACTTGCACTGGATTTCCTTTCCACTAGCCTCTACATTAGCAAGCTGGATCATGAAAGTATTTTTCATTAGGGCTGAGCACCTCAAATTCTCCAGTCTTGTCTATACCAAAGCATCACTTGGATTGGATTGATTTAAAAATCAATCTCGTTTAACTGGGGTGCACCCACAATGCAGAGTCACCTCAATCAGTTTAGGCATTGCTTATATCTATTAAGCTGAACTTGGTAAATTCCTATAAACAAAGGTTTCATCTAACTGATGTTACTAAATTAAGTTAAATCAATAAAGAGATGTTTAAGCTGATGCAAATATGTAATTACAGGTTTGCACCAGTTTAACTGCGATTGATTTGTCACTGGCTGATGTTCCACTGGTGCTCTCTTCAGGGAGAGAAGTCACAGGATAGCAGTTACTTTTAAAAGCATCTCATTGAGCACTTAAATTTCCTTCTTAATGTTATCAACTGGATTTTACGTGAATTACAATTGACAATATCAGATTGGTAATTTTAAGTATAACCTATGAAAACAGCAAAGCTTTTCCCTTTCGTTCAGATTCTAAAACCCATCAGATGTTTCTGATTAGGAAAGCTTTTTCATGCTGCTATTTACTAATTTTTTTTTTCCATGTTGCAGAATCTGCTGTTCTTACCTGTAATGAGTGTAAGGAGTGAGGTTTGGTACCTCCAGCATCTGAGCATCAGGTTCATTCTCCACCTCGTGAAGAGTCACCCATTCTTCTTCATCACCCAGCACACCAACCTGTACAAGGGAAAAGTTAGAAGGAATACAAAGTAGGTTATATATATATCTAAATATATATAAAAATAAAGACATATAACCTCTTTTACAATGTGTGTCAGCACAGCAGTGGAAGCACACATGCTGTTAAACACATTTTCCAGTTAGTACTATTTTTTATATGCCTAGTTATTTGTAAAGAGAAAACCCAGCCAAGTCTCCTTGTACCTGATGGGACTTCACTGGATCCTGTGATAAGATCCATTCCAGAAAAAACACATGAGAGCAATAATACCCTGTTCAATCTTCCTGCCACAATACAAAAGTATCAAGTAGTAATATAAGAGAATGAAAAATAGTCTTGATAATAACTCGCAGGAACTGATGCATATTAAGTAAGTCTCAATGGAGGCAAAATGCCATGGAAATGAAGACAGAGAAACAAGAACAAAGTCAAAGAACAAAAGTGTTTTAACCTCATCTGCTGCTCTGCACTTAGACCAGACTTTTCCATGAGTAACCCTTTGTAGTAATTAATCACAACATGTTGCCTGACGTGGGCCCTCAGCCACAGCAGTGTTAGAAGGGACTAAACACTGATGAGAATTGAGCATTGCTTTCTATGCAGCTCTCTGGAGATTAAATGGAGGCGAATCAGGACTTTAAAGGAAACCAACAGGGAATGAGAGAGAGGCCAGAGCCTGACCTGGAAGATGCAGCATGCGTGTGCAAGGCTGTGCCTGCGAGCCATGGGAGGAGTGTGGAGAAGGGGGGAAGAGAAGGGCTGCATGGCTGGGCTTCACTTTGGAGATCTGCAGGTGCTGAAACCCAGGGGAGCTCAGGCAAGGCCCCTGGAATAACTCCCCAGCACTGAGCATGTTCTCCTGCCACAAAGGGTGGGTGTAGCCCAATTCCCTCACCCTGGAATCCACAGTCAGGGGCTGAAGGGTGCCAGGGGGTCCCTGGGCAGCTCTTCCCTTCAGTGTCTATTCGCAGATTTAACATCCACAAAGACACCTTCACCCCTTTTTAACCTACTGACACTATCTACTCCCACAGGCTGCTGTGGCAACTCATTGCATAAGCTCACAACCCACTGTATAAAGAGCTATTTCCTTTAATCTTTTTTAAACAGATCCCTTGCAAGTTCTGTGTACGAGTTACAGCCACAGACGCTGTCAAACACTCGACAGGCACCACAGCCCCAAGTATCTCATACCCCGACTACTTCAAATAGAAAATTAGGTTTCATTCACTCTTTTCTTTTTTTTTTTTTCCCCCTTCAGAAGAAGCAGCCTGATTTATTTATAGATGTTTCAGTTCTTTGCTCACTCAGGACTTGATGTGCTGCATATTTATGTTTGTGCATGAAGAAATGACACAAAGAAAATTAGGCCAGAGAAGTAAGTTCTGCATTGCACTGTGGAAAGAAACCTCTCTGATCTTCCCAGCAGAGCACTGATTCCATGGAGGATGTGGCTGAACAGGTCTTGATGGGCCTTTCAGACTTTTTGGGGATCAAGGTCATTGCCAGACACTAAACAACATATAAAATAGATGGCAGTGAAAATTATGGACCTTTTAAAATTTCCAGTCCTAAGTAAGCTCCATAAATTGTAGTGAAGACCATGGATGTGGAAGCTGAAGGGAAACGAGTTGAGACAGGTCTGCACAGTAAAACAGAACATCCCTAAACTGAACCTGCAGAACAAAGAGTTGATAAAGAGATTTAAAAGAAAAAAAAAGCCCTACACAAAGAAAAGATGAGAGTGTTGATTTCAGTCAAGGAAACAGAGAACACTTTTCATTATATGAATTTTCTATTAATACTGTAGAAAGTCTATAGTAAATGCTTATTTTTGCAAATTTTGAATGTAACAGCATCACCTCCAAGTGCTGCAGTAATTTTATAGCAACAATCCACAGTGCTCTGGAGGCTGCAAATATTCTCCAGTGGTGACTAAGTTGTCTTTTTTGTATTCTAAGCGCAGTAAGAGCTTTTTAAAACATTTCTTACCTAAGAAAATAATGAGAAAAAAACCCAAAAAGGGCCCACAGGTTGCCATTGCTGTGCAAAGCAGGCAGGTCATTAATACACATTAAGGACCACAAGGCCCAGCAGGGCTGACATTGCCCCTGTGAGACATTTTCTGGTAGGCTGAAAAGGTGGAAATATTAAGGATCTTGTACTAGGTCCATGTTGCTCAGAAGAAGTTTCATTTATTTATTTAATATATATATATATATGTATGTGTTCTCAGAAGCAAGCCTTAGAAGAAAACCTTCAGTGATGGACTTTATATTTTTAACTTCCCCAAAATCTATAGCAGATTCCAAGTTTCAGGCTGTGGAAGGAAAAGGAAGCTATTTTTGCTGAAACACTCTGATGCCAGATCAGAGGAAACTTATCAGTTTCAAAAATCAGAGTACAAAGGGATTCCCACGAGGCAGAAAGAACCACGGGCAGTGGTTGGGATAAAAGAGCCCTTTGAGGGGCAGGAGAGCCCACCCTGGGCCGCTCTGCAGAACATCAAGTGAAGTTAAAGGCTTTTCTTTCTTGTAGCTGTTTTTTTGGATAACAGTGTATGCACGCTTCAGAGCGGGATGGTGTTTGTTGACAGATCACACACGCTCGTGGGTGCTTTGTTTTGGGAGGCAGATGAAGCACCAGCTGCTTCTCTGTTACCATCAGCAGAAAAACTCCTCGAGGAACACACTCTGCACCTTCCCAGTTCTCTGTGCCACGGGGCCACAGCCCCCAGGGACCCCAGGACTGCCACAATGAAAACACCTCTGTCCCATGAGACACTTCATAGAATGCTCAACAGCCACCAGCCATCGCTGCTCAGCACATTCGTTGCCATCCCTCAGCAGCTCCCAAGGCAACACATCCAATAGAAGGGCATATTCCTTTATTATTGCAGAAGTGAGACAGTGTAAAACAATATCGGGAGTGATGTCAGAACCTTTTTCTTCCCCATGCATTAGTTTCTCCATTTTTTAAAAGGAAAATGTTACATATTTTATAAAATGACTCAGCGTTTTCTGATGGAATGCACTGCGTGAGCAAAGTTGCAGAATTCTGACTTTAAAAAGAAAACCCAAAAAATTAAAATTTGGCATGAAAAAAATCACGTGTATAAGACAGAAACACCTCCAAAACTTCAGTTACAAAGTACTAACTGCAGGAAGGGAAAACACAATGTTTCTGTACATTACAGAGGTAGCCCTTGTCCTGCTATAGTTCAAGATGTGTCAGAGTTTTCGTTTTAGAGGTCCATAACTCACACATTTGAAATCGCTTGGGGAGAAATTTGGTTCAGGGGATGTCAGCCCAGCTGCAATTTTTTTCCTCACTAAATCCTTACATCGATTCAGCCATTTTTGATTTAGAGATTGTCAAGGGCATAAAACTGTCAGAGTTTCAGACACTTTATTTACCAGCTCCAAAGTGAAAACGACACCCAGAGAATCACCTGGTGCAATGGATGAATCCTATCTGGGTCACTGGCTTCACCCACAAAACCACACAAATTCATGGGTAAAGTTGCAACTTCTTTCCCAACTCACAGCTTTAGAAGGCAACACAGAGATAATACTTTAAAGGTTTTACCACTTTGAAACTCTGCTCCTGCTGACCATGACATTCATACAAAAACCTTTCTAAAAACAGCAGAAAGGCTTTAAGCAAAAACTCTCTATAATAGCCCATGCACTTATGGCTCCTGGAAATGTGATGCCTCTTTGGAAACAGCTTTCAGTCATTCTGCAGGCCTTGTGCTGCCTGCAAATAATGTTAATCACCAGAAAAGCACACCTGACTGGCCAGAAGTTATCCCAGATTCTGTAATCAGCTCGATGGTGTGGACTAAGCACCCACCAAGGCACAGCCAGGGTGGGTTGAAAATGGGTGATCCTCAAGGTCCCTTCCAACCCACACCATTCCATGATCAATTTCTACGCATTTTTTCTGAAAAAGAAACCCAGAAAAATAAACAAGAAACTGGATTGCAACTGCCAGAGAGTGCAAACATGAAACTACATGAACACCAGCAGGGATTTGTAGTCATTCTTGGCTGAAAATTGCCCCAAAAAAAAGAGTCTGCAATATATGCTCTAACTGCATCTGAGAGGACAGGATGGCTGGAAGGATCTACTGAAATTCTTTGTAGAGGAACAAGTTTCCTGTGAGTGTCAAAGCCACAGGAAATTGGGACTGCTGGTCCCTCTGAACAAGTGTCAGTGGAACCTTTATATTACATTTGAGCCTCTTCCCTTTAAATGATACTCTATGTAATAGAAAAAAAAAATATTAGAAGTATTTTTTAAACAGCATTGGTATATTTTTGTATTTCTCTGTTTGGAAATCCATTTTTCTCCAGTCCTGAGTCAAGATAAAATGATGGAAAAGAAACAATCTAGTGATTTTTAAAAAATCTCTTCAAAAGTACAGAATGTGCCTGCACTAGAAACACAGAAATGGGATTTTTAATGCTTGATATTTCAGTATCTACCAACACTAAACTCTTAAAGACTCGATCTCCTCTCATGTTCATTGACATAATTGAGAATTAGTTCCACAGTGGCTCCCATGAATTTACACCCAGGAACAAAAAGCAGAAACCAAGGCCAGATGCACAAAAATTTCACGTCAGCTGGAATTCCCAGCTGTGTTTCTCATCCAAATTGTTCATGAAGTATCAGACTTCAAAAATGGCTTTCAGCCAAACTGGAGCACTTGGAACATTTTCTAGACCTGCCCTCACCAAGGAAGCTTTCTGCCAAATAAAGGAACAAAGAAGAAAAACACGTTGGTGGCAGGTTGGTTGTGTTTGTGAATACAAAACAGCTGAATTTTGTCTGTAAGGACTCAGACATTGAGAGTGAAAGGTAAATTCCCAGTAGGGATGGAAGAGAAGAGTCAGAATTATCAGGGATGTCCAAAGCAAAGGTGTTGCCCAGCTTACAGAGGGGGAGGGACACAGATGAAGAGCCCAAATCACAGATTAGTGTTTTATAGCTGAATGTCATCCTGTCCCTTGGCAATACCATCAGCTTTAAAATCAGAGTGTGCAAAACCACCCCTTAAGTGGCTTTTAATTTAATGCCAAGGCATGAAACACTTAACACTGCTATTAAAAGCTGTACATGGGTCAGTGAATGAAAGATCCAGAAGGACAAAAGCCCTCCCTCCATTCCAGTATTGTACAACCACAGCCCTCCAATCCAGCACAGTCCTGAGGAGCAATTATGGTTGTCCATGCTAAAACACAGATGTTGCAACATCAGCCTGCACCCCAGCATGGACAAATGCCCCCTGAGAACAGACCACATCAATGGTAGAAGAGACTGGGGTGGCACTGGCAGCAAAAAACAATTTTGCAAAAGCTCTTTGAAAGGTGGGCAGGTCCAAGGCAGTTTAGATCCAAGTGGAGACAGAGGAATTCCTGCCCTTGTCTCTGCTCCCATGTGCCATGTTCACACCCCCTCCCCTCAAAATGATGTTCTGATCACACACAGCCTGTGCAGAGTTGATCTGTCTAAAAATCATTTGTTCTTGGCTGGATCAAAGCTCGCAGCAGCTCCAGGTCTGATCCTGTGTCAACACACACAGAAGGCAGGAGGAGGAAAAGTCTTGGTAAGTGGGATGGGGAGAGGGAACAGGAGCAGGACAAGCAGAGCTCTGCTTTAGATTGGCTGAAAGTGCTGTGAAATTGCACTTTCAGAGAGAAAGAGTTTGAGAGGAGTGCTGGCAGAAAGGGGCTGTGAACAAAGGATTATATGCAACTGTCATCCTGGAAACAGGATTTGCTATATCCTTGAGGACTCACCAATTTCACTGCATACCTGAACTGATTTTCATTAATCAGGTGAGCAAGAGTTTTAATTTTTTTCTGAAATCCACTAGGAGCAACATTTCTTGTTGTGCTGAAGCTGAGCAGTGAGGTGTGGTGCAGCAGAAACTTGTAGGGCTGCTGTGGTTAAAAGGAATGCCCAGATTCCGCAAGGATTTGGCTGTGCTCCTTCCTCAAAAGGAACAAATAATTCCTGGATCTGTCAGAACCAAAAACCCCTGGACTTTTCTAGTGATGCATGAGATGTTTGTGAACAAGAAAGACCCTCCCTGCACACCAAGGACTGTTCAAACCACTGTTTGCACCCAGGGCTCTTCAAGGATGCAGATGAACTTCGTGGTAATTATCACTGCAGTTTTAAAGCATTCAAATTTGCTTCACTTCAGTAGCATTCTGCAACTCACTGAATTAACAAATTGCTACCAACATCAGTGCGGTGCTCCAGCAGGAAAACGCTCCTCAGAATGTTCTAAGCCACCATATTATTGGATTTTGGTGTTTAATTCTGTAATATGCCATAATGTGTATATAAATGGCACAAATTGTACCAGCTTGTTCACAACAATCTCATTACCAAGTGAAGTGATTGTATCAACATGTCTAAGTGGTGACGGTGATTTAAGAAGTCCAACATTTGGTCTTAAAAACAGATTATAGTATTTATAAAGACTTGTGGGAGGAAAGGAAGAAGCAAAGCTCATCTGTCAGGAGAACAAATGAGGAATATATAACTCCTCCAAGGCATAATGACAGCAGAAAGAGGGATATTGTTTAAAGCTGATGGAGAAGAGAATTCATCCTATTCATATCTAGAGGCCTGGATAGAAAACCTTGATATATTCCATTACAAGACAGAAAAATACACTCAATCTCATGAATAATGGTATCTTTACTGTTCAGTGCAATTCTTGCTACACTTCTGAATCTATGAGATAATAATTCCAAACTTTTGAAAAGACACCTCACAGAACCTAAACACAAGTTTCAAATCCTTTTTTAAAATAGAAGGATGGACTAAAGCTCTGCTGTGTGTGCTGTTTATGGTGTACCTGGTGTTCTTCTGAATATAAACAAAACCCCATGTGAATTTTTTTAAGGATAAGCATTCTCACACACATGTATATACACATATATATTATATATCACTTTTTTCTGGTTTTCTTCTGAACAGAAGTCCCAGCATTCATCTGACCCTTTCCTCCCTGGCTGACACAGACATTTCTGAACTGAGCCTTTCAAACTCCCCTGCATCCCAACCTTCCCAGAACCCCCTGGACACCAACTCCAGCATTCATAGAGGAGCTCCAGTCCAAAGTTAAACAAAAACTGAAATCCCAAAAGGAATTCATTAGTTAGGCTCTTTTTAACCCCCCAGAAACTTCATTAAGATAATTTTGTCAGGGACATACCTGGCCTTCCACTATCCACTTGGAGATGGAGGTTTTGCCATCATATCCTGGGCGGAATTGAAGCGTGGCAGAGCGAGGGCTGATGTTGGAAATCACCAGGTTGGTTGGAGCACCTGGAAGTTCTGGAGAAACAGAAAAATAAATGAGAGGTAGAAACACTCTTTGTCTAGGAGCCAGTGATACAAGCTGACATTCAGTTTCCAACATAAAAAAAAAAAAACAAAAAACAAAACAAAAAAAAAACACAAAAAAACCAAACAAACCACAGGGAAAAGGGCTCTATTTGCCCCAGTTGTAGCTATTCTTCTTTTTGGCAGAGTTTTATCCACAGCGTTACAATTTCTGCTTTCTGAGCATGCACCACATTGTTACAGATCAAATGAGGAAAGAAAGAGCCCATCTACAGAATTACAGGTACTATTTTAGAGAAGCTTCCCAATGAACAAACGCTGGTGGTCCTGGGGGGAAGGCAATTCCCAGCTCCAGGTCTGCCAAGTCACCTAATTCCACTGAACTTCTGTTTCCCTAGAATTAAATTACAATAATGTTTATTTACTTCTTAGAGGACATACAACTACAACTGGAAAAAACTCAAAGTTTTGGGTAGTGTATTTAATATTGACCTATACTAGGTTTTCCAGGGTATTTCTAAAGCCTGATTAAAGTAGATGATTTTTTTTTCAATTCCTGTAGGAAATAAAGAGGGTGATCTGCTACAAGGAAAAATCTGAAGCCCCAATCAGATCTTTGCCTCCCATCAGTCAAGACTACATTTTTAGTATTATCTGAATTAACAACAAAAGCAAGTTCAGGAAAGAGATTAAATATAGAGTGTTTAAAATAAATTCTCAACAGTCACCTGCATTTATAACAAATTGAAATAACTATTATAATCAGTAATTATATAGTGGAAGGTGTCCCTGCCCATGGCAGGGTTGGAACTAAATTATTTTTCAGGTCCCTTCTAACCCAAACCATTCTGTAATTTTATGATAGTGCTGCACTTTGTGCAACTGCAAAAGGACAAAAATGGGCAGGGTTTTGGCATATATTTCAAGTATGCACAAATACCGAGTATTTCTTGGTTCTTACTTCACATTTGTGGGAACCGTGATCGATCAGCTAACCCTGCCCAAGTGGGATAATGCTGTTACTTGGCAGGCACCCTGCCATCAGATAGCATGGCATGGATCCAGTCTGCAGCTTGTCATAATTACCCACGATTAGGGAACAGAAGGGCAAACATACTTTAGGACACATAGAAGAGTTAAATAATACTGGGGAAGGGAAAAATTGGATTCCCTCAATGATGAGCAATAACTGCTCTGCTTTGGAAAATTCTACTTCTCTAACCTCTGTATTAACTGAAACTGCTTGTTTGAGGTATTAACTGGCTGTTTAGTTTGCTTGTTACACTGGATGGGGCAGAGTGTAGAGTTTTAAAAACAAAATACAAAAAGGGTAAATGTACAGTGCCCAAATGGTAACTCAGGCAATGTGGGACAGAACTGCCTCCTCCCAAATATTTTTTCAGGCCAAAACTTCAAATTCTTGTAAATAAGTTTTTAGTTTCACTATACAAGTGAAACACTCATAGTTGACATAAGCTATATAACTTCCACATGGAGAATCCTTTCCCTTTTAATATCACCCAAACTCTGTTTTTTCCCCCAAAGCAACACTTTGAATTGATTCAGGCTTCATTCTGATGTCACTTTGTAAATGTCAAGAGATTTTGTATTGTATCCACTTTATTACTTTGTCCATTCCATTGTCATACCCACACATTTTTTTTTGTATTTGTATTAAACATCCCCACCTTCCTGGAAATTTCAAACCGCAAATATCTTCACGTTAACATTTCAGTCTGTTCCAAAAATTAAATCCAAATTACGCGGGCAAAGAACTCCAGTGCTTTACAAATAAAATAATTTTTATTACCGCTGAACTGAAGTAACCTGCGACCTTTGGAACACAGAAACACCAAGAACCAGCACGCTTTGTTTCGTTTTGTTTCCTGCAGGTTGACCAACCTGGGGGCACTCCGGAGGAGATGGTGGAGGAGGTGACCCAGCCGCTGCCCTGGGCGGTCACGGCCGCCACCTCGATGGTGTAGGTGGTGAGGGAGGACAGCCCCGTGATCTTGTACTCCAGGGTGCTGTTGGACAGGGTGCGGGCCAGGCGGGACTCGTTCCTGCCATACACCTCCCAGGAGATCTGGTACCCTGCAAAACAGATCAGGGGGACACCAATAACCCAGAGAATTCCTGCGTGGGCTTGTGGGCAGTGCTGGATCCTCGTTCCTTAGGCCACTTCTTGTGATCACCTTTTATAAACAGAAAAAAACCTCCTTGAAGTAAACACTGGCTAAAATACCCAAGTATTTAAAAAATATTGTTATTTCCAATAAACAATTGATACAGGTACCCCACAGAGCATTGTCTCCCTGTCAGGAGGACATGAGGTCTCAGCTGTCTTTTTTTTCTATGCTTGGTATGAAATGGCCTGGAAACTTGGAAATAACCTGACAGAAAGGTGGACTTTCATTCTGTGAACTCTGCAAAGCAAACGGGAAGAAACACGGGAAAATATAACATCTACTGGAGTATCTAATTAAAAAACTCTATGTGCTTAGTAGGGCTTTCTCCCTTTGCATGCTGAAGGAACTTTCAGTGCTGCCTGTCTAGAAAAACTTAGAAATCTGACAATAACAAGCAGGCAGGAACATTGTGGGAATCTTCTAGGAACTGAAAAACCTCTACTCCCCACCGCTTGTTCCTTGCAGAAATCCTTCAGCAGGGTGAATCATTATCCTTTCTTTCAAAACCATCTTGAAGCCAATGCATTGTCCAAAGCTGCACCTGCCCTGACCTCCATATTATTCTTCTATCATAACCAGACTTTCCTTTTTATCTCTTTGATAACCACTTGCCTTCTAAGAACTTTTGAAACTTTCCACTGTCTGATTTGCTCAATTTTACCTCCAAATCTGCTTGTCCTCCTCCTGCCCAGTCCCACTTTATTCTTATTTGAACCCATGTGAACCTCGCTGTGCCAGTTCTTGGAGAGCATGTCTGAAAAGTTTGCTTGATTGCTGCTTTCTTCGTGATTTGACTCAGAGGGCAAAAAAAAAAAAAAAAAAAAAAAAAATACACATAGCTCTTGAATGCCTGTGAAATTGAAGTGAGTGAAAAGGACTAACAGAAAGGAATCCCACTGAGTGAACCATGCACAAGGCAAACTGGCTAGAGAAACTCCCTACTGGGTTCCTGTTCCCATCATCTAAGATGAGGAATTCAGACCAGTTGGAGGGCTTGAAGGCTTTTTAAAAAAAATTTTAAAAATAAAAAGACATGATAAGCTGATTAACATATATGAATTGACGTAGTGAAATCCCTCATAGTATTAACCAGCAAGAAAGCATAATCTCATGAGCCAAAAGCATGGTAAGACAAATATTTCTGCAAGAGTTTGAGAGGTGTGAGATGTTCTCCATCCTCTCTTTTGAGCTGCTGTCACTGACAGGGATTCATCTTGACCTGATTTTGCACGAAAATGGGCTCAGTGTGTTCACACAGTCACTAATTACATTTCAGGTGAGGGGGCAGTGATAAAGGGAGGTGATGCTCCAACAATTCCAGCTACACCACAAATGCTCCTCTGACTTTGCACTGCAGAAGGGAAGGGGAAAATCTCCTGAATGCTTATCTGGAACTGGTTTAAACAAGTGTCTGAGTGGGAATTAATTAACTCAGTAATTTACCGATGTCGTGGAAACACTGTGGTGTTTTGATGCTCTCTGAATAGGCTTAACAATCATTTGCCAGACCAGAGCTGATGCAGCACAGACAGGATTGTAACCTGTAGGAAGATTTTGACAGTTTAAGGGCTCTGTTGCCTAAATTAACAGAGAATGGGCAGAAAGGTGGGGGCTGACTGTCCCCTGCGTTTGATGCTCAGTCAAGAGGCACGAAGGAGCTGCAGACAGAAGGACCATCACAAGCACCCTTTCCTTTCAATAGCTGTGGGTGCAGCCTGTTCCAGACAATAAATAACCAGAGGAAGATAAGCAGGGGACTTTTAATGCTCCCTCTATCCATTTGTTGCTTACGGACAATAGAAAGTGTCACTCAGCATACACCAGGCAATCTTCAGTGATTGAGATATCTCCTCTCCCATCTGGATAAGCTTAGGTTATACATCAAATGTTGGTGATTATTCTTTGGACATTTTATCTCTTCTCCCTCGTGACCACAGAAGATACCCAGCTTTCCCGCCCATTAAGCACATAGTCCCTATGTATTTATTTTCTGGGGTGGGGAAAAAAAAAAAAAAGGTTCACCAAGAAAAATATCCCGAGTTCCCGTGTAAATTGAAGAAAAGGCAAAGAGGCAGTATTTACTGTCAGGGATTTCAGTCCCCAATGCATAGTTAAATTCCAGTCATATAAAAGATGAGAACAGAAAATCCGTACATACACAGCGAGCAGACACAAAGCCGAACGCAATCAGGCATAACAAAAACAGATGGAAAAAAAAGTGCTGAAGGAAAGGAACAACAAGCACTGCACCCCCAAGTAGCACTTCAGCCACACTGAGTGGCAGATGGGCAGAACTCTGGGCCATGTGGCTGGTGAGAACACACTCCCTGTGTTACAGATGTGATCCCTGCCAGAAACGTGCGTGGGGAGCACAGCTGGATCTTCCAGACAGTTTCCCCTGGCTCCGGTGTGAGTGAGGACAGGGAAGGTGCCACAGATCCTTCCCCCACGCTTTGCCACTCCACAAGACACTGCCTAACGGGAACTAATGACCAGAGGAGTTTCAGAAATAATTTTCTGTTGATGTGGAGTAAATTCTCTACACGAGAGCACTACACCCAATCACAAACTGTCCGTCCACATCCAGATCCTCATAAATCAACGTTTGCTGAGGGAACGAGGAAGATACTGAGATTTACAGCAAGAGTAATGGGCAATTTCCCAGAGCAGGTTGGCTGCTGGGCACCCCCTCCGTGCTTCCCTCCTCCCAGCGCCCGTGCAGGGAACAAGAAGGTCCAGTAAAGACATCAGTGAGCAGAAATGATGAATAATTGCCTCCCTGAGCACTCAGATCTCCAAGCAGCCCTCTCTAAAACTTTGAGGTGCTCAGGGCATGAACAATTTTGCTGTTCTTCTATCCCAAATGCAATTTGCATCAATAAGGAGGTTTCTTTTTCCTTATAGACTCTGCTGGGCATTTTCACACTGGTGTTTTGTCCTGAATAAGAGAAGACCTTCAGTTAATTCCTTCTGAAACAATTTACCCCAAATATAACCCAGTCCATCATTTGGCTCCATCTGGTTTCAACCCATTCTGGGAGGGGGCAGCTTGTTTTTAGCAAAGTAGTTCTGCAACTCCAAGCACAGAGCTGCTGCCTGCTGCTTAACAAGGATCAGTATTACATCATCCTCGGTGGAGGAACCTAAATTTAAGCACTTGGGCTTGAAAGGCTTTGGCCATCCTCACTGAATCAATACTGCTCTGCTTTCGGGAGTCATTAGTTTCTATTCTCAAACCACTTAAATCAGTGCATATTTCAAGCAGGTTTCCATGGTGGAGAGGCAGGAGATGATCTGCAGGAGGACTCCACAAACAGCTCGGAGCACACAGCTACAAATGGTGCACGTCACAGACACACAGAGGAAAACACCGACAAGTGAAACCCTATCAAAATAATTACACCTGTCAAAGTTAAAATGCTTCAGGAAATTAGACTGATATAACATTTCAGCGGTCAAGGGTCAGAAAATCTGATTTTTTAAACTCCTAAAATGAATTTTTAAAAAATGGTAACACAATTTAAAAAAGTAAACATTTTAACACTCTGAAACCAAAATATTTTGATCAACGTGAAATTGTTTTCTCCCTTCCCAACTACCTCCAGTAATTTAAAATCTGGGAGCTTTTTTGAGCTTCAAAACCTTGAAAACCTTTGTTAAATGGAATGTCCATCCTGTGCAGCTGCAATAGTTTCCCATCTGAAAACAATATTGCCTCTGTTGATAAGAACTAGAGGTTTCCTCAAGTATTTATACCTCTCTTTATGGAAAACAATGAAGTTGCTGCTGTTGTATCTACTCTGGCATACAGTAAATAGATAAATAGCTTGTCAAATGGCAGACTCATCAAAGGGAAACAAGAGAGTTCTGAACCCTTGTGATAGTTTATAACAGATTAAGTAATGACATGCAAATTCTGTCACGCAGTCCACAGCCAGACCACTTGATCACAGAGGAAGGATTCTGCTGATTTCAGGCTCGGTCTTGATTGCAAACCTCAGCAATGCCAATCCAGACTTTGCAGCTGTGAGCTCTGTGCAGGGACCCCCCACTCTTGGGGCAAAGGCCAAGCACAGTCTCACAAATTTCCAAAAATTCAGTAAAGCAGGTGGAGGTCACAGAGGATTTAACAAGACCAGACACCCTGTGGGGAGCTGATTTCTAACACAAACTGCTTTTCCAGTAACCACAATCATGAGCTGCCAGTAATTGGAGCTGTACTTTGTGTAACACTCCCTGGTGGCATCTCAATTACCCAGAGGAGGGGTCAGGAAACCAGCAATAGACCAAAATCTCCCTAAATGCTCCACTACACAGTTTTTCATTGCAACAACACATTCCACCCCACACATACTGAAGTAAAAAAAAAAAAAAAGAGAGAATAAAAGCAGAGATAGCAGCTGATACCTGTGATGATGCCATTCTTTTCTACAGGTTCTTGCCAGCTGACCTTGAGCGAGGTGTCCAGAATCTCAGTGAAACTCAGGTGTCCCACAGCTCCTGGCTCTGGCAAACCAGAAAAGGAAAGCTGTTAATAGGTGAACCCACTTAACTGGGATCAGACCCACGTGGCAGGGTTAGGGATGGAGAAATATGTCCCTGAGCCAGGGCTAAGGGAGGCTGGAAACCTCGGTGAGAGGAGAATGCAAGCTGGGAAGAAACACTCTGGCTATCATCATGTCAATTATTTCACCCAGTCATCATCCCAAGTGTGTGGAGATCTAACAGCATTACATTTTTCCCTCGAGGATACCTGTGAGGTGTTTACCTGCCCTGTTTTGTGCAGCAACACCACCAGCAATCCCCTCAGCTGGGAAGAGCCTTTTCCCTATGCAAGGTCGCAGCAAGGACAGAGTCACGAGCCACTGCTTGGATAAATTCTCTCAAAACAACTCTAAAAATGTCCAACATAATGGCAACTGTCTTCTGTAAAATGAATACAAGTGTGTGAAACTTTTTAAAGGGTTTTTATGATGTAGCTCAAGAGCTCTTAAAAATTTCAGCTCCCCAGCGTGCAATGAAAGAGCATAAAATGGAATGACTGTCAAGAATATGCCATCCTCCCTCAATTTTGATCTTCAAGGAAGACAACCTGACTGATTTTTGATCCAAATGCTGTTCTGTCCTCAGTCGATGCACTGGAAAAAGGAGGTTTTGTTCACTTTATATTCACTGTGCTTCTGTCATTGGATGCCTGCCCGAGTATCCTCTAGCTCCACTGACAGCAGTTGGCAATTTCTTGTCTGCAATTTCATGTTTTGTTTCCTCTTCAATTTAGTCCAGCCTCTTATTCCCCTCCAGCTATGACAAAAAAAGCCCAAGTCCTGCCAGTAGGTCAGCTACAAGCCCATTTGCAATTCTGCAGTCCCAGGGAGGAAAATTCCCAAACCCACTCTGCAGTACCCAGTAGTCAAAGCACCACAGAAAAACTGCTGAGCCCGTAGTGATCCCAGGAATGCCCAACAAGAGCATGGAATTATCACTGTTTGGGACTGTGGAGCTGCAGACATTGAAACCACACACTCACAAAGCTTTGCTGCAATCAGCCCCTGCTGTTGGAACCCAATTTTAAAGTCATCAGGAAACACAGGTGCAGGTGACTCCAGGCCAGGACACGATGCTTGTGACTGGATGTCAGGTTTTATCTGACCTACAGCCTGTCAGCAAACAGATCCCTGTTCTCCTAAAGGACTGCCTAACTTTGCTATCCAGACAGAAAATGATCACCTGTGAACATGAATGACAGGCCTTTCAAATCTTTTTTCCCACCACATAAATCCTGAAGCAACTCAGCTTCAAGGAGCTCTCTGCCAAGATGCATTACACCATCCTGCACAGAACTTCTCCATCACTGTGAAAACCCAGAGAAGCGATTCTGCAGGATTTATAAATAAATAAATCAACCCTGCTCACCTCTCCTTGCAGCATGTAGCTGGACACACCAAGAAATGTCTCAGATTATCTAGAAAATACAAGTCTGGCTCTCTCTTGGTTTATGTTTCCCAGTGGAATTCTCTTGTGTTTAAAATGGCACATGATCCCAACATTTCCCTGAGATAGCCTCAATGAGACAGGGCAATGACTCTGTCCCTGCTATCACTTTGTGGAAAGCATTTAAGGTTCATTTCTGCAGCCTTTCCTTCCACAGAAATATTGAAAGTCTCTTTCCTCTTCCCAGCTGATTACTTTTTGCAAAATCCAAGGAGTTCTGTATCTTTGGTTTCTTACCCTTCTGCACTCACCAAGATCAACCACGGGGTTCAACCATGCTGAGAGGGAGAAGACAGATAACTCAAACACATTTACAAATCATCACTGGCTAAAGCTGTTTTTCCTTAGGAAAATGGGAAAAAAAACCTGATAATGCACAGAGGAACTGAATACATGTTTCTCCTTCCACCAGACCTTTTGCTTTCATCCCAGACACACAAGCTGGAGTTCAGATTAGTGGCTCACACAGATTTCTGGTCCTTAAACTCCTACCTCTGGCAACCTGTTCTAGTACATAGAGGAGAGTAACCACACTAGGAAAAATCCATGGGAGGGTAATTTTCTCCAGGTTCCTTCAAAAGTATCTAATGAAAAATTGGATTAGCACTTAAGCCTCACTCCTGTGAATGTTAATGACAATTGGATTCTTCTTTACGGGAACACTGACTAACCCAAAAGATCCCTATTAAGGCAGAGTAGTATTTCTAAAAACAATATCTTAATGGATGAATTAGACACTTTTTATTCTGGTTTAAACCTGCAAATGTGCAGCAGTGTTTATGATGCTCCTGAAGCACTGGCCAGAGCCAAGATCACCGTGGACACAGTCAATTTATCCACATCAGATACACATTGCACATGTTAGGCCCAAATATGTCTTGAGAAAACAACTTCAAGGGGTCACACAGACCAAACCTTTTTCTGATGCAGGAAATAATTTACATGCTAAACCATTCAGTTCATTTTATTTAATCCTGCCTCCAGTTTTTCAGGATGCAAGATACTGCCTTGCTGTGATCCTGGTTCTTTCACACCAACACTTGCAATATAATATAGATGCAGACATTTTCAGTTTATTGACTAACAGCAGGAAACAACTGTAAATTAATCATTGACCTCCACAGGAAGTTCCAGTGCTCAGTTCCTAAGAAGATCAATTCATATTTATTTAGGCTCCTGAACATGGATTTAAGAGCACAAGGATCTGCAGACATAATACATTGTGTGTTGGCTGAACCAGACTATGAAGATCTTAGCTAATCATCAATATAAAAAAATTCATCCAGGTTTAGTCCATAATGAAACAAAAAATATCAAATATTTGCCACAGGCTGAAAGAACACCCATGGAAAACTGGCTGAGGTCTTCATCTGACATGAGGTCTTATGAGAAGAGATTGCTGTGAACCTGAGGTTAAATTTTAAGCAGAGAGGTTTAAAATGTAGGTACTCACTGTCTTCCAGGGTGCGCAGGAGCTGGGGAGGGCTCCGAGGGCCATCCCCTGGGGTGGTGAAGCACAGCACTGAGGTGTAGTAGCTGGTGAACTTCTTCAGGTTGGTGATGCAGCCACTGTGAGCACCATGGAAATCCGGAGCGATGGTGACCACGGTCACACTCTCTGGAGCATCCACCGGCCACGCCAGGAGCTGGGAAATTTAAACTTGGATGAGCTCTCATTAGAAGTCGTGTCTGTTTGGAATCAAAGTCTGTTTGGCTGCCAAAACAGTCTTAATCTGGTTGCAAAGAACCAAGCAATGCTGTTAAACCACTGTCAGCTCTGATGCTGAACAGATGGATGCAGCACTGTGACACTGGAGGGATGTCTGCTCAACTCACTGCTGCTGGGGATACACCAGCACTGCAATTCTCCATGGCTGCTGCTGAGCAATGCCAAAATTATGGCAAATCATTATTCAGATGACGTGAGCCTTTTGTCTCATCAGCCTGGCCAGTCTCTGCTGCTGAAAGCAGGCTGAAGGAGGAAAAGTACTTTCAGTGCTACTTTGTCATAAATGCTTTATCTTATTTTCTTTCAAGATCCCACAGTCTGGGGAGGTTATTGGGATCAGAGGGAGAGAGATGGGGATGCACACACCCTCCTCCCCCTGCCAGAGCTCCCCCAGCACCCCAGTGAGCAGCCCTGCCTCACAGGCTGGGAGCACTACAAGCTCAGTGGGACTGGGGACATCCACGCTGTGAATGATTCAAGCGGTTCTGGAACTACAGAAAGAATAGAAAAACGGTTGTAAAGATGATTACTGCAATTTTCAACACCTGAGTCCCAAAAGTTAGACTCCTGAAGACATTTTCATGCATTTAAAATAGGGTGCTTGTCAGAGGAGCTCAGTCTTCCAGGTTTCATTCATCTCAGTGGATGTTCTGGGCGATCGATATCTCTGAGAGTGCAATACCTCATGTGTAGGTACCTAAATGAGGACTTAAAAAATTCATTTCTGGCAAACGACTTTGAAATTCTGAAACAATTTTTGAAATCGCCTTAAAGGCTTAGGGGTCTAAAACTTGAAAGTGTTTATGAAATTTTTATTTTGTCCAAAAATCCTTATCATGTGGCTTACAGGAGAACGTTAAAATTCCAGGCCTGACTCAGTATCTGTGTAAATCATGCTACTTGTATTGATTTCAGGCTCATAAACATGAATAGATACCTGAAATTAATAAGCCATATTTGACACATTTAGGCAATGTCTAGAGTCTCTGATAACCAGAAAGCACAGTTAGGGGACTATTAGGAGTAATTTGTTAGGAATATTTCATATTTGAGAAAGTGCACTTTACAACTTATTGAAATGCAAATAAATTTCAAAGAAAAGATAAAAATGTATAATGGCTGAAGAGGACAGTAAGTTTTATTTTCTTTTCTAAATCACCTCTCTGCATTTCAATTGGCATTTATAACTTTGGAAGACAGAACTCTTGAGTGGATGGTCATGAGGAAATGTGCAGAAAATGCTGGTGAACAATTTGTCAGTTAAAGGAAAAAATGAGTTTAATCCTTAAGAAAGGCAAAGACCTGTTTTTGACTACTAGAAATTTATAAATCATACATAAAGCTACTCTGTAGAAACCAGTGACAGAAATGATTTCACACAGTTTTTGTACTGCAATTCCCAACCCCTGTGAGAAACAGGATGGTAAAGCTATGGCAATCTACTGCAATCAAAAAAATACAAATTTTGATAATTTCAGAAGTTTTCATTGGCCACTGACAGATGAAAAAAAATTGTCAAATGACAATTTTACTTCTTTTATAGCATTTCTGAAGAAATGGAAACAAAAATTAGAGGTAGCTATGCAATGAGATTAAGGATCTTCAGACTGAAACTCTGACTATAACAGAGAATGAAAATCTGAAATAAGACTTTTGCAAATGCGGGCTCACTGTGCTTGGACTTGCACCAGAAAATTACAGTGCACTGCAGTCCACTGAGCCCCGAAAATGCTTCTATTCTCCAGAGTCAGAACAGAAGCCAAGTGCTATTTCTGTGCTGGAGTTTCAGGGTATTTTGCTGCAGCCCTGTCAGTCACTGAGCCTTGAGAGCTGATTCTATCCCTGCCAAAGCAGACACACACATCTCCATGTATTTATTTACTTCTTCAGCAGTGAGATTCTCAGACCACTGCTTGTCCTCCTGAGAAATACATTGGTTTGGGCAGAAATACCAAAATTACCATGCATATCTCTGTCTCCATTTCTCTGTCATTCTGAGGCATACCTAGAGAAGGATCAAGTCTTCTGAAACATCTCAAATCCATGTACAATCCCTTAATTCACAACTTGTCTTTTGAACTACAACATCCTCCTCAAATCACTCCTTGTCCCTTCACCCAGCACTCAAATCAAGCTTGCTTCTCCCTGCTCATAGACCACACCTGTCTTCCCTTTTCCTGCTCTGAGATTCCTGCAAGATTTCTCATTTTTCTCTCTATGGATGTTTTTGAACCCTTCATTTCTTATGCCCTGACTGCTGAATCACTGATGGAGGTTCTATTTAGAACAAGCCACTCTACCCAGCTCCTCAGCAAACACTCCACTGGTCAGAGGCTCTGTTAAGCACTCTCTGCTCTGTGCACTCTAACAGATATTGCCTGATTAATAAATTCTACATTCTTAAATCTCTCAGATCGTCACAGTGGGAAAGTCAAGGCATTTATTTAGTGTGATGCCTTGGTTCCCAGTGAAATGAATGGTGACTCTGCATTAGCATAAACAGGAACCTGAAGGTTGGTTTTCAGTGCCACAATGACATGTCTCCCGAGGTGACTTTCCAAACTGACATGGAATTGCTTTCTGGCTTTGGAAACTCTCCAGGAAAATGACAAAGGTATAAGGACTTCTAGGCTATGGCACATTCCCTTTTCAGAACTTACATAAACTGCAAATATTAGAATCATAGAATGGTTTGGGTTGCAAGGGACCTTGAAGATCATCCAGTTCCAACCTCTGCCATGGGCAGGGACACCTTCCACTATCCCAGGATGCTCCAAGACCTGTTAGGAGCAACATCTGCTCACTTCTCTCTTTATTTTACCTGTGTACGATACTCCTGAATGCACAGAGTCGCTTTAGAGATTCAGAGATCATAAGGCTGAAATTCTGGTTTACACCAGGACTGTTAATGCAGCCATTATTTGGAGTGTGTACTCACCTTGTACCCTTGGTTAATGCCGTTGATGAACTGCTGGGGTGGAGGGTTCCAGAGGAACTGGATGGTTGTGGAATTCACGGCTTCAACCTGCACGTTCTGAGGTGGAGCTGTGGGCACTGCTCCCAGGAGCAGAGAGGGAACAAAACAAAAACAGAGAGAAGAGGGAATGAGGGGAAAAAGAGAAAAATGAACACAGAACCCACTGAGTGTCACTTGCAAGTCACAGAGTAATAACAACCTTGAGAGAGGGATGCACTTCCTGTGAAACAGCAGTGATTTGGAAAGCTGGGATATTGGGTTAATTCCTCATCCTGTATTGGAGATTCCTTCAAGGGGAGGAGAAGCAATGGCTTCTGCAGCTGACAATCCTGCAGAGGAGTTTCTCAGAAAGACTTGAGGCAGGAGCCACGTAAGGATAGGTGAGCACAGCTCTTTCAGTCATCCATGAGTGCACGGAGAATGAAGAGTTTCTGAGAGAAATTTCTTGAGTCCTTTAATGCTGCTCAATTCCCCAGATCAGACAAGAAAACATGGAGTTTGCACAATTAAGGTTTTAATTGTGAATTATAATCTGGCAACAGCATCTGTTTATTATTTACTGCTGCTTAAAGAATTAGGACCAGTCATATAATATGCAGTAAAGATTTTTCTTGGGAATTGGGAGTTGTTCTCATTTTATCTTGATATGATATGCATTCATGTATATTGAATTGATTATATATATCCTGAGCCAATACATCCTCTAATCTACTAAAAGTTGCATAAACATTTTATGCCAAGGATTTAATTAGACAGATGTTTTCTCAATACAAAAGCAAGCATGGAACATAAAGGCACGCTGCCTTCAAACAACCGAAACCAGCACTTAAATATTTCACCATTTAATAAAATGTCTCATTCCAAGCAATTTCTTCAACTTACTGCTTTAAGATGTCATTTCTATAGTTCTCAGAGGAAAGAATATTAATAGACAGGCCTATTTTTCTGAAATTATCAAGCTTATAGTAATTTTAAGAAGAAAACTGCTATCTGAGTACAAAGAAATGGACTAAGACACTTTAAATCCCATAAAATAAGCTTAATAATGCTTCAAAAATATCACTATTGACAGACATGTGCATTTGTATTCTATGAAAATGGAGCTATCCACAAGTGGTTTTGAAGCCTGGAAGCCTTTGTTCCTTCTGCTTCCAAGGAAAAGTTTCTCCCAAAGCCCAGTGATCTGTGCTTCTAAGGAGAATCCACGATTCCCACTGAGAAATGGTGGTTTCCTCCACACTTTTCAAAAACAGGGCAGAAACTTTTAAAGTTCCAAAGTACTTTTTGGAAGATGAGTCTTTGTGTGGAGAAGAAATGAAGAAAAGAAGTTCAAAAATGCAAAACTGCCCCGTTTCCCAGCAAAAGTTATTATTTGTTTGGAAGAGACATAAAGGGGCATTATTGTTAAGTAGTGTTGACACAATAGTAAGACAGGACAGTGCACACTTATCAGAGATGTGCACAGCCCAGAAATATCAACACAGAAAAACAGAGAAATCCTCAAGGATGTCAGATTTGGAATGACAAGAAGATCCATTCCCTAGCCCTCTGTCACTAAAATTCCCTGAAGATTCTGCCATGGCTCTACACACTTTTTAAAACCTCAGTAGCTGCGTACTAGTCAGAACCTTCTTGCCCTAATTTAAAACTTGATGCGACAATTTATGAACTATGCATAATTATTGAGTTCTGGAAGCAGAGTTTATCTGATAGTACTCTAAATTTTCATTAGAATCTGGGCCCTACTTCCTGCCATGTATCATAATTCCCTGTGTGCTTTTGGAAGGTTATACTATTATCTGAATGACCTGTAGACATCATAAAGTTTTTCTAGCTAAGAGATTCACCAAATCATCCTGAGCTACAGTCATAAATATTAAAGTCACTCTACAGTCATAATGAGTTGCTTGGGCTACAGTCCCCCACTAAATGCATTTTTTTTATTCATGTTCTTGATGAAACTATTTATTATGAGAGCCACAAGATGTATTTGAATCTGCTTTTGTGTGCAATACCTCATACAATTAATGGTTAACATGCATAAAATTTTTTAAAAGTCAAAATTCTTACTTTCCTGTGTATTTGCATGTTCAGATATTGTAACTGCCAGGGATTTGTTATTGTAGAAGAAAATTGTGTTACAGGTTTTGATATTAGTTTGTTATCAGAAATTCACCAGGATATCACTGACAGATTAATCTCCAGGAAGGTTAAACCAGCTGAGCACCACCAAGCTCCAAGTTTTCATTTGTGGTCCTCACTGTTCTCAAAAAAGCTCAGGCAAACACTTGAGGATAGGTTTACTACAATTTCAGGAATGTGGATAACCAAATGCATTAGTTATTTCTTTTAAAAAGGGAAATATTTTTTGTTCATTAGGAGATAAATTTCTGAAACAAAAATATATGGTGGTAGCAGAGAAAATACCTGCTGTAATATGAAAAGTGGAAAAAATTATGAACAGAAAACATAAAACCATCAGATTGTTGGAAATCATGATTTATATCACATTTTCTCCTTGGATATCTTTATTGAAAAATCAACATCTGCATCTCAATTAACGCATTTAAAAGATGGAAAGAACATGGTCCATTTGATATGCATAAGCTTAATTATACTGCAGAAGGCATAATGTAATACATTTTTTATATTTTTAATCAGTAAAATATTGGCATTATAATATCAAATTTACTTCAAAGTGCCAGTATGAAATTCTCCTTTTATGTCCTGATATTAAAGACTTCCTTGGGTATCTGAGCAGTTCTGCATTTTAAAAAGAAAAGAAGTTTGAGGGAAGCTAAATCAGAATTGACCTTCTGGTCACTTCAAAACTCAGATACTTTTCCACGATCATGGAGAGTAACTTCCTGAAGCTGTGGCTGTCTGCACAAAGGATTTTCTAATTTAGTAGTAGATACCTGTCCTCTTCCTACAAATTTGCTGTCAAGCTGTACAGAAGCTGCCAATGTCAAACAGGTGTTTTAAGAGTAATCCCCAAGTATTTACACTCCCAGCTTTTAAACCTGCACTTCATCATGTCTGCAAGTATTCCAAAGCCATCTCACACTGGAGATCCATCTGGGAGTCATCTCAGAGCTGCAGATCAAATTGGTCAGACACAACCAACTGTTAGTTTCCTCCTGATAAAGTTCATGTGGTTGGAAATCTGCAGAGAGCTCAGCCCCCGGGACTGCGGGTTAATGCACAGCATTCCAAGCAGAAAAGGTCACGGAAGCACTCTAGATAAAAACCATTAAAAGGGTTTCACTGACAAGATAATTGAGAGGAGACAAGGCACGGAGGTTAAACATGTGTACATGGAATTATTCTGTCTCTGGCCATGTGCAAACAGCATGGAAATCCCATGGAGATTCTGACTGCCAGACTCCTGCTCCTAAATATAGATCTTTAACACAGGCTTGGAAAAAAGGCTCCTCTGGAGCTCCCGACCTTCGAGGTGGCAGCTTGCCTGTCTCAGGCAGGCTTAGGGAACTGCAGGTTTTCCTCTAGATGAGGATTTAGTTGGTCCTTCAATGCACCAGCTCGAGGTGCTGAGCTGCACATCCCAAGGGAGCGGTGGGGATGTGGAGCTGTAATTCCTCCTGGGAAGCCTCTTCCCCTCTGTTCCCTGCTGGTGTTCTGGGCTGTCTCTGAACAGCAGTGGGTGCCTAAAGTGGTCTCTGTAACACTACACATCTGAAAATGTGAATTCTGAAATTCAGCAGTGTGAGACTTGGCACTAATCGATGAGCTGGGCTCCTTGCGGCTGGGAACTGCCTCCTTCCTTTCCTGCATGTCTCTCACACAGACAAGATTTTATTTCTTTATGAAGAGCTGGGGGCCAGGGGCCTCTCTCAGACAACTGCTAATTTCATCACCTTGTGAAATCATTTGAAAATAAAATAATATAAAAGCAATAGATGGCAAATTGCATCTAGCAAGATAAAATCCCCCCAGCCACTACAACTCCAGCCTGCTTCTGCACAGGAGCAGTGGGGCCCAAAATGGCCACAGGTGCTCCAAGGCTGTTGGGAGGTTCCCCAAAGGAAGTGAAAAAGGATCTTTAAGGTATTTTTGCCAAGAAAATATCTTTTCACTGAGATAAAGTCAATGGTTGCAGAGGACACTCTGCAGTCAGGGATTCCTTTTTCAAGATTATTTCCTACATAAAGCAGGAAGCTTTCCGTTAACTGGGTTTCCTCTGGCTCTTCTACCTCAGTCATGCACATTTCTCTGATTCATCTCATAGTGCCTGAGGAAGAAGCTTCTTTGGACCTGGCTGAACAGGCTCCTCTTGCTTTTATCCTTTCCCCACCATCAAGACTCACTACTCAGGTAACTTTTATTCAGGAAGGGTTTTGCTTACAGCTTCTTAGCCTGGCGAGGTGTCCATGCACAACAAAGAAGGGAAAACTAAACAACGTTCAAATACATGCTGAGATCTCTGAACTTTGGGACATAAGACTGGCTTTTGAGATATGCATCAAAAGAAAGACATGGCACTAAAAGCAGAAACAGAAGTGGTTAATGTCAGTGGAGAGGCTAATGGTAGAAATATCTCTACTTGTAAACCTTGCCCTGCCTAAATACAAGACATGGTGGGAGTTTTTCAAAGAGAGAGAAGTTCAGAGATATTCACAGTATTGAGATAAAAGGGACAGACCCAAAGTAAGGGGTGGAAGTTGCTGCTTTATCAAATCAACCTGCAGAAAAAGGCAAACATGCCCAATAGTACAGAGCAGAGACAATATTGTCACCACAAAAAGATGTTTATACCTTCACAAAGCTGTTCTTACATGAAAAGGTATTGGGAAACTTCAGGTTTTCATATGGCAACGAGAAGTCCTGCAGGACAATGCTTAAATAAGTGAAATTGCCCTATGCAGAGGGCTGGCACAAATCCCTGTGAAAAGTAACATCAAAGCAAGGAACAGATGGAGAAACTCTGATGAAGAAAGACCTATATATACAGAGCATCAAAGGATTAGGCTGAATATCTCTCTGAAAAGACTTTCAAGATTTTAGAGACAGTCAACCTGTCTGACCCTCGTGCTGGGATGTTCAGTGCTCTGCCAGTAAGTCTTCCTGACATTTTATCTCACTGACATTATGCACCAGTTTCCCGCAAGTTCAGATCCCTCAGCACCTCGTCAGCTTGGCTGTGTTCTGGAAGTTGGTGATTTTTGAGAAGCTTGGAGCAGCTGATTAGTTTTCAGTGGCTAAAGCAATGCCAGAGGACTAATAAGGGATTAATAGACTAGCTCCTGGTATAAATCCACAGCTTATATGGCCAGTCAATACCCCCTATGACAAAGGTGCCAATATGCTGATGTGCTCCTGCCAATGGGCTGATCTGCTCCCGGGGTTCATTTCCTCCCAGGCTCTGCCTGCACAGCACACTTGATGAGTATGAGGTATTTTTCATCTGCAGACAGACAGGTCCTTGCCAGCACAGCTCACATCATTTAATGCATGTCAGAGCAGAGGCAGTGGTGGTGTGGTAGTAGGAGAGGGGGATGGATGGGAGTGTGTCTCTTTGACATTTATCTCTGCTCATATTAAAATCAGAATATGATTTACAAGGCAGTTTTACACATGGCTTTTTCTTACTCCTGCTAGTTTGGTTTAGGAAAAACATTCTGGAGCAAGAAGCAGTCACTAGATTTCCCTGTCTTTTCTCAATAAACATAAAGGAGTAGAGATTTGGACAGTAGCACACTACATATGGAGACTGGATATGAATCCAGTTTCAAATTGTATTTATACCAACCAGTCTCCCTTTTCAGCTCTAAATGTAAAAAAAAAAAGCTTCAAACTCTTTTTAAAACAGGACATACACCTTTGGTGAACCCAGCAAGGTTCATCAGGAAGTAGCAGCATGCATGAGGTAGTTATTAACAGCTATTAGCAAATACCAATATGAAATAAATCAGAAATATCCAGTTTTTCTTCTGTCTACCCAGCACTGAGGAATTACATGAAGCCAAAGAGGCCATTGCAGGTTGGCCTGCAGTCTAAACACTCTTGCTGATTAACATGAATGCAGGACTGACTACACCTAATTTATAACAGAGGATTTATACCCTTATAAATGACAACAGACAGCCAATCAATAAAGGATGATAATAACTGCACATAATATCAAGGGAAATTAGAGTCAATTACAGGGTTTAAGAAAAAAGAGTGTGAAGTCCAAACCTGGGCCTTAATGGATGGAAGGTTAAGGTACTATGATAGCTTAAAATGTGCAAATAAACAAGGTAATGAATTACAAGCATAATCACAAAAGGGATTCAAATTCTGTGGGCAAACCAATTCTCTGCAGAGTTCGGGTGTTTAGTGGGATAGAAAACATTAATCCTGGCTGAAGGAGAAGACTTCAAGAAAAACATTTCAAGGTCTGCTATAAACACTTCTAGAATGAGGTTGAGTGTGCCTAGGCTCCTCTGAACTATGAGACTTTACATGCCCTAAGACAAAATATAGTTAGTTCTTTCCCTAGTTGTTGTGGTTAATTAGTGTTGCATATGAATAATCTGTTCTTAAAGATCTCCCTACACCTCAAGCTGTATCTAATCATGTTATAACCTACTCCTAGTAACAATTAACAAACATCTTCTTCACTGATTGAAAATTAACTCATGCACTGTAAATCTGCAAGTTTTTAAAACAGTATAATTGTTTTATGACCAATGAAGTAGAGCCCATGTAGTGTCCAGTGCTCAGCATCCAGCACAACCCTGCAATTATGGGAATATATGGAAGCCTTAAGGACCTGGCACTTAATTATCCTACAGATTTTTATACCAATCTAGAGGTGTAAACATGTCTTACACTGGTTGTAAAAAGTAATTACATATCCTTTTGTTGGTGTAATTTATACTCTTCTTAAAGCACTTAGAAAACTGTGGAGGAGCTGTAGCATAAAAATCAGGGCTTTAAAGATCATTTTATCTTCCCCTTTGAAAGTATCTGCACCATTCCTGAAATACTTCAGAACCCTTTCTCCACAGGTTGTATTTCTCTCCCTACACTTTCCTTGCAATTTATTCCATATTTCTAAAACAAGGTTTTCTGTGATTATCAGAACTAATGCAGCTGGTTCACTCTATCTCCTATATTGCATATGCAGCATCTTGCATGCCTTGACCATGATAAAACCAATTCCCTGCAATATTTTCTCTAACTCTCCTGGCAGGGTAACCTCAGCCCCTGCCTGTCACAGGTCCCGTAAATCCATTCCCCAGGACCCCAGCTCTCATCAGCATTTCTATTTATTACTTCTGCTGCAGCTGACTCTGACCTGCAAGTGTGCCAACACGTCATCACGAGGGTCAACAAAACAGGTAATTTTTTTACTTCACTCTCAGCTTTTTCTGCAACAGAGATAGAGCAAAGACTTGGCTCTGACCAGGCACTTGAAATTTGCAGGTGCTTCCTGCTCCAAGCTGTCTATCAAATTTGACTGAAGTGACCACTGATTTCCCGGGTTCTAAGGGGGGATTGCCAGGCAGCACATCCCCTGAGGAAGCTGTGGGATGATCAAGGAGATGCTGCTGGGATTTGCTCACCTCCCTGCAGTGTGTACTCTGTCACAGGCCTGCTGAAGGCTCCCAGCCCAGCCCCGTTGTAAGATGCCACCTGGATTTCATACTGGGTCCAAATGATCAGGTCTTTCACCAAGCAGTAGTTGATTTCTGCACTGGTGATGTTTTTATACTGGTACTCTCCCGGGAGGCCAGCCAGGCGATACCTGCCATATGGGGAGAAGAATTAGCTGGTTAATTAGATGGTACCAATTAGAGAAAAAATATCCTGGCTGGCAAAATAGCTTCCTTTGTGAACAGGCAATATGCAAAGTTTTACAGCAGAATTTTACCAAGAATAATGAAAAATAATCAGGAGGAACATAGCAACTCCTGATAAGACCATATCATGTTTGACTGCTATAGTATTTATAATCTGATCTCGCTGAGATTACAGGCTCAGGGCTAAACAAAACGGGTATTTTATCCTGTTTTATGGTTGCAGAAAAAATTACAGCTTTTTAAATGTGGCTTGTCTAGTAAAAGCTGTGATTTAGTACAAAAAATAGCCCAGATGTGATTTTTATCAGAGTGCTGCTGTAAATCAGCCTGAGAAATTGTTTTTTTTCCTTCACTTCTGAAATCTGAAAAGGAAGAGCTCAGAGGGCTCTGACCTCCTGGAATCTCAGCCACTGGCACCCCTGGCTTCCACCAGAATTTACTTCACAGAATAATTAAAATAAGGATTGAATACGTTGAGACTGAAGGGTTGGGTAAGCACTGGAGTTCCAGGAGAAGGGCTGTGTTAAACACAGGTGGGTGATAAATATCCTGAAACTCTTTCTGCTGAAATACCAAATATATTTTCTCATGTAAAAACTATATTCCAGAAAACAGAGTCCCTTTGATGTGTCTCTTCAGGCCAACAAACTACAGTGAAGAACGAGATTATAGAAAACAAACAAACCTTGCAAATCTGTGAATGTGAATAATACTGTTTGTTTTCCTTCCTTTAGGAAAGCGGTACAGTGAATGCTCACAATATGCTAATTTACAAAAAGTCAAAAAAAACAGAGGCCAAATAAGGGACACAAGGCATTACTGTTCCAGGAAAAAGACAAACATGGAAACATTTGTATTTTTATTCACCACACAACTTTTATACACTTACCCATCCTTTGCTTCACTGCAATCAACAGAAGTTTATTGACACAGAACAATTTTATCGACATCTTACAGAGATATTTTAAATTCATCTAAGTAAAATCGGTGCAATGTTCATGACTAGACAACTTCATGTGTTTCAGCCAGAGATTTTTGTTCTAAAATCTTCCTATAAAGAGATCAGTTCTTAATCACTGACCTCTCTATTTTCTGCTGCTTGCCTGACCATCCTTTAGCACACTTAGTGTTTGTAATGTTACACTGGTGTGATCCCATTTACGAAATATAAATGGAAATAAAGAAATACCAGCCCTCAGCTGAGCTGATTGAATGTCTTGCTCCCCCTTTCTCTCTCTCTCTCTCTCCTGTGCAGAGTGTGTGCTCCCTGGCAAGTCAGTTCTTAGTGCAGCAATGTTCTGTCCCCTGCCCAGCAGACAAGGTGTAAGTGCTCCTGTGATTTAATCTGTTATGCTGTTAGCATGGCAGACCCCTAAATGCAATATTGGCAGTGAGAAAAAGGGCAGAGGAAGGAGGCCAGTTCAGAAATGTCACGTCTTCATGATTTTTCTCACCATGGACTTTGACGGATACTCCACATGACTTGTGCAGTGCACCTTCACTTTTAAAGTTCAGGTGTTCCATCAATTTAGCATCTTGCATGTCTGGAGCTTTGGGTCTCTGGGGTGGCTGGTGCTTTTCATTCTGCTATACCCTGATTCTGCAGAAATCAGTGCAGGAACACTGTTCTTCAGTGGATATTGCTGTGACCATACAATTCAACTGGGAAGAACAGCCTGGTTTTATTACCTGGGATACTTGTGCTTTTATGTGATAATCTTAAATTCCTGTTGAATAAATGGTTTCTCTGCTCTGCTGTCAAGACAAAGCAGTAAGACACCAAAAATGTTCACAAACTGAGCATAATGAATATGAGCACTATTAAAATGGAAAGAGATGTTCCAGCAAGGTCAGAGATCAATTATGCAGATAAATACTGTAGAAAGTACCAAAGCTAAACATTATTGGAAATGCTATATGGAGAAAACAGCACAGATTGCCAGAAGTAGGAGCCTGTGGGATTGCTTTTTAAAGGACTTAATGCTGAGACTAGGAAAGACTCCCTGGCAATAACTAAGGAACTAATCCTACCACTGAGCAGACTAATTTGAAAGGAAGAATTGCATAAAGAATGTTTGCACCCTGGCAGATGGGAACCCAAGACTCCAGACAAGGGTCTATCTGCAGGCAGAAGTTAAAGGATCTTTCCTCACTGATGGATGAGAAAATATTGTAAACTGAGCCCAGCCCTAAAACCTTGTACCAACAGCTCTTGCACAAGGGGCTCACCTCTGCTGAGGGGCTCTGTGCAGGTGACAGGGAGATGAACACACTCAACTCTGCCTGCAGACAGAGGGAACTTCCCAGGGCTATTCTGGGAGCACACCAACCCTCTTAGCATGACAAAAGCCTTTCCATCCATGCCAGCAAAAGTCAGAGCACAGCTTGAACAGGATGTTGGCATTTAAACCGCAGCATTTAGTTACCTTTTACACTTCTGGAGGACACTGTATTAAAAATGTCAGCAGCCTGCCTACAGGAGGCTGTAACCATCACTTGGAAATATGTAATGGGCTGGGAGTTTCCCACAAAAAATGCCTCCCTCACTAGAGGTGTGGCCCTAACACTGCAGAGTGTGGAGGATGCCAAATGAGCAGTAATCTGTAGTGGATTTGGGTATAGGAGTGAATACAGAGTCCCAAAAAATCACCTAAGGGAAATGCTCTGCAAAGTCTCTCAAGTGGCATCAGCCTTTCCAAGACAATGAATCCTGGGTAAGCAGCCAGGCTGGATGGGTGCAGGATTCCCAGTTACCTGCCTGAATGGGTTTCTCATTAATAAATACAGACAGGGCTGAAAGGATCTTACTCAACTGGCTGATTTTCAAAACCAAACCAAGGTCTGCCACGAAACATCTGACCTGTCATTCCCTCTCTCCATTTTGTTTGGCACAAAACTGAAGTTTATTGATTCTTTTACTGCTCCTCCATAGGCAGGAGCCCTGTTGTGTCTTTGATAAATTTAATTAACCTTTTGAGCAGGGAGCTGAGCTTGTAATAAGCAAATATACATCTGCATAGGCTGCACTGTACCAGCCTCCCATGTGAACACTTGCATTACTTGGAGCTTCACTTCCCTTTGAAAATGGAATAAAAGGATGCTGTGAGTCTCCACAGGGAGCAGGTCCTTTGGAGCAGCTGATGGAGCCCTCAGACTCTCTAGGACACACAAGCCAGAATTTAAGTGGCTGCACCCTTGTGACCTCTTGTTGTTTTCTCACATTTAACAAATCAGGGCAGCCTGAGCATTTGCAAACAATAACTAATATCTTTAATTCAATTACAGATACCTTTTATTACACTCTTAAGTCACCATTTGAACTCCCTTGTGCACACTTGGACCTATCTCTGGATTTCCAGGTTAAGAAAGGACTTACCTTAGGATGTAGCCATGAAGAACCCCATTGTGCTCACTCTCAGGAGGAGGCTGCCACTGGACCATGATGGACTGATTGGTTCTCCCACTGGCCACGATGTTTTTAGGGGGGGCACTGGGGGGCTCCTCAGGGAGCATCAACCTAAGTACAAAAGAATGTGACGGACATGAGCGTTGAAAGAAATCATAAATAACAGTCTATTTCCTGTATCCACTCCAAGTGAAGCACTCTTTGTTATCAGTCTGATGACTAGAAAGAAATATAATGCTGATCAAACTGCTGAAGACATGCATGAAATAGTTACAACAAATCAACATAATAGGAAATCAGTTAAGCAAGCAACAAGACAGACGGCTGAGGTAACCCTATTCTCTTGGAATCACCCAGGCTGCTACAACTCTTTAAAAAGATTACAAGCCTGAATGAGTAAGAGCTTGGGTCCAGTGTCTGTGACTCCTTCCAAATTGTTTCTTTCAGCTCTTTCAATATTTTTCATATCAAACTCCTACATTTTGAAAAAGCCATTTAGAGTTCAGCTGTTCTGCAATTCAAGCTTGCAGCAAGCTTCTTCACGGAGAAGGGGGATGCGTTTGAAACTGAATATGATGAAGTCATCCTTCTCTGTCACATCTGGGTAAATTCCAGAAGTGACATTGCCATGACAGGGTGAGAGCTGTGCTCCTGCCCGGGCTAACTGCTGGGGCTTAGCATAAGAGCAAAATCTTTGCGCAAGAGATTATTTTATTCCTTCATTGCCAAGCAGCATTTCCCCCTCCCCAGGTCGCTGTCCCTTCAGCACACAGACACTGACTGTTGTTACCTGCTGGTCTCGGTGCTGTAGCGGCCCTTTCCCACCTGGTTGACTGCACACACCCTGAACTGGTAGGTCCTGGCTGGAGTGAGGCCACTCACAGTGACACCGGTCATCTTCGGGTCAAGGTTTGACAGGTGAACCTTCCAGGGAGAATCTGTTGGAAAAATTAGCATGGGAAAGAAAGAAAAAAGATTAAAGTGCCTGTCAAAAGCCCTGCAGAAGTGAGAAAACGCCTCTGACTGCTCAGGGTTCTTCGTGCTTGCTTCCCTCAGAGGAACTTTGGGAAGAAGTTTCTTTTCAGCAGAAGAAACCTTCCTGTCAGCCCACACGGTTATGCAGATTGCACATTTGTCTACTGGAAAGTGATGCTGCACATGTCATGGCATAATAAATAAAAACTATATTCATTAACATTTTAATAAAAGAGGAAACAAGCATGATAAAGACAGATGGGCTGTGTATTTCACAACCCATCTGTTTGGCAGGCCATCACACCACCACACCCATGAGTGGCTCTGGTGGAAGGATTCTAATGAAATTCACAGTCAGTTTGGAATATCTTCCTACCCAGCTTGCAAGCAGGTGTAGAAGCATGACTCTCTCTGCCAAATCAGCCCTTTGCTGCAAGACCTGAGAAAACTTTAGCTGCTGATTCTACGTGTCTGCAGTCTTATTTTTTTTTTTTTTCCTAGTGACATTATTCGGCATGGAGTCTAATTGTCCTAGGAAGACTCCCTGGTAGAAAGAGCCCTGGCAGCACTCTAAACCCCTCGCTGTCAGTTCACATATTCTTGCCATACCAAGCTCCTCTGATGCCCAAATTACATTTACAAGTTTTCAAAGAGGTCAGAAATGAAACATGTTGAAAATTAAATATTCTGATTTCTTCTCTCCATAGCCTGGTGTCACATATTCTCCCTGATGTCATGACTGAAATAGTCAGGGAGAGGTGACATTTGGTCTGTGTTGCAACAGTACAGCAATGGAATCAGCCAATTTGAAGATTTGTTCAGTTTTTAAATAATACCAGCTGTTTTCATGCTCCCTGCTCAAAATTACTAACACTTCTGGAAATTGCTGAGGAGCTCACTGTAGATTTTGGCAACATTATCTGTGCATGTTGCTCATCAGAAGTGCATCGTGGCTCCTGGCAGGTCAACTCAGCGTCTGCCTGAAAGTGAAGATGAGATGTCCCAAACGTGGAAGGCTGCTAAACTTCACACCAAGACAGAAGCCACTCATTTTGTGCTTTTCTGGCAGATTCCTTAGCAAGTTCAAGTCCTCTAGGGTGTGATGCCAGTTGGGCTATAAACACTGCATCTTCAAATTACTCCAAATGTATTTATTCCAGTAAGGGCCTTGCCAGAACGAAGTCTTTTTTAACAGGAAAACTGACACAGCACAATACTGGGAATGCTGGAGAGGGACATTTGCACAGCAGTGAAGGTCTGTCCTTGCCAATTGTTGATTTACCAGCAGCCACTTTGGCTGCAAGATCTTGATGTCAATTTATCTTAGCTGAACATTGGATTTCTTTTAGAGAGCTCTTAGAGGAAGCACACCTGTGCCATCTAGAAAAGCATTGCTTCAGAGTTTTTTGCACCTTAGTTCCTTCTGAATTTTTACAGGCTTCCCTTGAGATTCTCAAACAGCCTTGTTACAGCCAGAGTGCACAGCAACAAACCAAGGGAAGCTGGAGTTAAGGTATGGCTGACCTAGTGCACTGCCTGAAGGAACTTCCTGAGGAAAATGGAAGAGCAGACACCAAGAAGGGAGTGAAATACCCTTGTATGAGCTACTTGGGCAGTGGTCCGTTTCCTAGAGCATTTAATTTGTTTACTGCCAGTGTAAACACCACCTGAGAGTGCTTAACCCAAGCAGCTCAATGTAGTGAGCAGTTTGATTCAACAACAGGCCCTATTAATCTCCTCAGCACCTTGGGGCTTTGCTCTGTTTATATGCTGCATCTGTAGAATACTTTATTAATTCTTTTTCCTCTCCTGGTAGAAGATAAAAGATCTGGCAGGAAGAGAGATTAAACTGGAAACTAATATAAACGAAGCCTATTCATCTCCTGGGCACTCTGATTCAGAGAGGAGGGTGGTTCAGGGAGCATTTGCTCACTCCTGGAGCACTGGATACACTGAATGTGCAGAGTATCTTTAAAATTTAAATGTCAATTTTTATTTTTTTTTTTACAATCAATAAACAAAACACTCCAAAAAAATGGATCTCCCTCTTTAGATAAACACAACCAACCCCAGGATTGCGCAGAAGCTCTTTTCACTGTGGAGAAGAGCAATTCTGACAAGGGAAACATGCCATAAAATTTTCAACACTGCCTCTCCTGTCCTCCAGGGATGGCTGTCACTCACCTGTCCCAGGAAGCCTGGAGAAGCTCCATGGTGACAAAAGACTTGCCAGGTCAAACTATTAAAAAAGTCTCTGTTAGACTGAACAGACTCTGCTAATCCTTCATTTAACTTAAGCTGCCCAGAACATACTCTGGGCTCTGCTGCTCTTCCCCTGTAATTGCTGCTGTCTGAACAACTTCCATGTTGAGCTGTCCGTCGTCGTACAAATATTGGGCATTCTGAATTAACTCTGATTGCCTCTCCAGCTTAATTTATTGGAAATGAAGAATCTCACAGGCTGTTCTCTGGTTTACAATGTCATTTTGGGGTTTTAGAAATGACATTTTTTTTTCTGTCATGAATTTTTGGATGCGCTTGTGATGCGTTCAATAACTCAGGCTGTGTGCCAAGAGGCATTTCTACTCTATTTCCCTGTCTACCCTACAGTTCATGCATTAATTGCAATTTCCCCAAAAAATCATTTCTAATTTGATATTACCGATCAGATCTACTGCAGAAAACTGATTTTTGCAGGTTTGGAACACGTTTCCATCTCTTTCCTTCTCCAGGGGGTTTTGCATAAATGGCAGCATCAGAATTTGCTGTACTGCTGGAATACACTGAATTCATCTTTCAAACCTTTGTAGCAATAAGATATTGCAAAAAATCCAAATGAAAGCTAAATGGTTCACCCTTTGTTTGGTAGGACCCACACAAGGTCTACCAGTGGCCTGAAAAAAAGTATCTTTTAAAATTATCATATCTAGATCTGAGTCACAATCATAATGACAATGCAGTTTTACTTTGAGTTTTGCAAAGAATTATCAATGAGTTCAATATTTGCCATTTGAATATTCCTTCCAAATTCAGGATGACAATAGGTTTTAGTTAAGCATGTAGAGATGCTTTCCACAGGAGCTTTTATTATCTCCTCATTAGCACAACACGATGAATCTGAGTTATATCATCACCTCGCACAGCATAGATATCCCAGAATACAATAAAACAAAAATGGGCTTTTATCTTAATTGTTCTCAGCAGAATTCTATAAGACTTAATTCATTTTTTCAGTTAAAAGACTATTCAGAATATTTTTTTTTGATTAATTTCTTCAGTCTAAACCTCTTTGGAATAAAATAAGCATATCCCCTCCTAACTCCATGAAGACACTTCATTGGAATTCCGAGGTAAATTGCAATGGGGCTAAACAGGTCATGAAACATCCAAAATTATATTAGTGCAAATGACAGCAATGCATGGTACTATTTATTTGAAAATCCTATTTCAAATCAAGGTTCACATTCTTGGCTCTGTGGGCAGGAATACTTAATGACTGTGTTTCCTTGGAACTGTGTTTTTCAAATTAGATTATAAATTTGCCCCCAAATGTTTAAGGCCATATGTCTCAAGTCACCCACAGACACAGTCTACTGTGAATACTTGTATTTTGAGAATTATTGCACTGTGCCAAATACATTAATTTTAAAAATTAGGTGGCTAGAGTCGTTCATATTCCCAGCAATTTATGTGCATGATCTGCCACTGTTTTCTTCCTGCTAATTAAAATAAGGGTTTTGTATCTCTTTACTGAATTGATATTAATGAAAAGGAGTTCTAATCCATGCCAGGTGGAGTGACACGCCTCCCTCTAATGCAGCTGGTAATTAAACCCCTGAAATTTATACTTGTTATTTTGAATCCTCTTCAGCTATTGCTCTGCAATAGACACTGTTGTGTATCCATTGATGGTAAGTGCTTCAAAACCTACCATGGGTCCTAAAGCTGTGAGAGAGTTATCCAAAACAAAACACCGAAAAAATGCAACAAAACAAGGCTACTTTTCAGCACCTGTAACCAAAACACTCCAACTCCAAACATTCAAACTCCACAGAACTAAGAACAAAATCTGCACAGCATTGCTGACTGGAAAATAAACCCTAATTCTGGTGTCCCTCCTTCACATTTGAAAGTGAACTGGAATTGGGATGGGAGGTGCATTGCTCTGTTGTGGCAGTGACAGAGCTCGTGGAGGGTGTTCCCTGTCTCCCTGACAGTCACTCCTTCTGCAGCACAAATCCCAGACAGAAATTGTCTTTGAAAAGCAAAGAGTTTCTGCAGAGTCATATCAGGCCAAGCTATACCTACACAACATCAAATGCCAGCTTTGTGCACAAACAGTGCTTGGGATGGCTGGAAAGAAAGGGAAGGTGATGGTTTCCAGAGGAGCAGGAGGTCTGGAGAAGCTAAATATTAACCACACACTGCTGAGATCAAAATAACTCTGAAAAACAAACACGTCAGGAAAATAGAAACCAAAACAAGCCAGTGTCAGTGTGCAGACGTTTCAGTCGGTGTTCCAAACCAAAGTCACTGCTGACATTGCTGTACTGTTCTGTAAATATGGAACAAGAGAGCACAGCAACAGTGGAATATCCAAGGGCTCAGATTCTTCCCTGTTCTACTTCTGTGGGCATTGCACATAAAGGCAAAGTAAATAAAGACAAAAATGTAAAGGACAGCAAGACCTGGGAGTTAAGATGCTCAGTTCACAACAAACCTGGCCTGTGTTTGGCTTTTGCAGCTTTGAGCTGTGGCAGGACACTGACCTGTGCTTTGGGACAATGACTCTCTCAGTGGCAGACTGCAATGACATCAGCCAAAATTATTTAATCTGTCACAGAGTGAGCAGTGGTTCACAGGACCCTGTGGTGTTCTCAGGGGCTGTGTGCATGCTTTCCAAAGAACCACTGTTGATTTTGGCTGAGCCTTCGACAAATTTCAGTGAATTAATTCTAAAATGATGGCACATCTACCCCATTCCTATACAACTGCAAAGCATCCTTGGTAGAAAGGACTTGAAGACCTTCCAAACTCCTCCACGACAAAAGAAAGGTGATGGATTGAGATGATCTTCAAGGTCCCTTCCAATTGAAACAATTCCATAATTCTCCTGGCACTGAATGAGCTGCCTTTTCTTTCAGGGACTTGTCCCAGTCGATGCAGCCCACTGCAGCATCCAAGTGCACATGTTCTGCCACCTCTGTGCTGTCTCTGTGCAAATACAGCTCTAGGACCTTTGCATCATGTTCCCAGACTGGGACTTCACTAACTTGTCATCAACAAAGCCACTGGGAAACAAGGAGCAGAAGGGAAACATCTTTGGGCAAAAGACCAGGGAAGGAAAAGAAGAAAAACAGGCAGTTACTGGCCTGTAGCTATGGGAGGGAAGGAGAAAAGAGTGAAAATAAAAAGGAAGGTGGTGATAAAAAGGTAGAGAAGGAGTATGAGTGCAGGATCATGGATTTTCTTACTCATTTGTAACAAAAAGATCCAGAGTCTTTGATTGAAAAGAACTATTTTAAGGGCAGCAGTCCTGGGCATGACTTTGGATTTCTGCTAGGATTAGAAACCTGTACTTTGCTTAACAGTTGTCAAGATCATTGGTTCTGGGACCTCCACATCACCTCCACATCTGAGAAGTTATGCACTCCAGCCTGCAAAGCAAAAGGCTGGTATGTGATCTGAAGCTCAAGTTTCCCCTCAAGCTCTCAGTGTGGCAAAACAAACTGCTGCTCTCCAGATAATCAGAAATCAGAACTGTTTCACATTCAGTTATGCAGTAACTAATTTCCACATGTCACAAAAAGTGATGCTCTTAATTTTTTCATCAAGAATCAATTGTTCAGCTTGGATTTCCAGCTCCTAGGGTGATAGAGATTAGAAAGTATTGCCAAGGTGACCGATTTCCATATACCCTCATCTTTCCATCAACTCTTCAAGAGGCATTAGCAATATCCCTGAATAACCTTGCAGACTGAGAGCCATGGAGGGCCTGGTATACAGAGTGATAAAACTGGCAAGTGGCAATTCCCACTGCCCAGGTTTGTAATGCAGGAAGTCAGATATTTGGATTGCACTCAAGCATTCTCAACCACCTACCTAAAGGAAGGGTGTAAAATGAGAATCCAGAGAAAGCAGAGAAAACATATGAGCCCACAGAGAGGTAGGACAGCAGCTCCTCTTGACATCCAGGTTTGCTCCTTTGACAGACTATCAGTTCCTTGAATTATCCCCCTGTCTGCATCTTTTAGGTGGAACTGGGGCTCTGAATGCACCAAGAAATCCACGAAACTGGAGAAAAAGCCATGGAAGGAACAAACTGACTAATGCTGTTGTACTGAGGAATGAGCTGCTGTGCCTCAAGTCTGGCTGGCAACACTAGAGGTGGAACTCAGTCTTTCCTATAAATAAATCCCTCCCTCTCAGCCTTCTTTGTCGTTCCACTCTTTCAGCGTGCAAACACCTGAGTGTAAAACCCCTTTGTGCAGGCTTAGGCAAACTGCAGCAGCATTTTGTCAGCAGCTCTGGGGAGAGGTGAGTCTGAAGGAATGGTTTAAGAACACCATGAGGCTGAGAGGTATTTGACTTACTGTTCTCAGAGAGCTCCACCACGTAGTAGAGCACGGGGCTGTTGCCGTCGAAGGGGCGCACCCAGGAGAGCACCACGCTGCGGCTGTAGGAGGAGTTCAGGGTGGCCACGAGGTTCTGAGGGGAGTGAGGCAGCTCTCTATGGAGGAAAAAGGGTAAGAGAGGGGAAAAAGAATAAACCAGCACAGAAAAATTAATCTATATTTCATCCGGCTCCAGTCTTTTAGGCAGTTAGAGGCAGGCGACATCGGCCCCGTGTGATGATGGATATAAAACCACCAGCAGCTATTGTACAATTAAATAAATTATAGACATCTTGGAATTCTTCACAATTTTATCCTCTTTGGAGGGGGGAAAAGAATTTATGCTGAATGTCCCAAGGCTGATGCATAGAACAGCTAATGGACATGTCGCTAAATGTGGCAAAAAGCCAATTTTCATCCTGTTTTTGACCGAGCAAATTGGTCAATAAATTTCCTCTCTCACTTTTTCTCCTGTCTTACAATGATGTCCTACAATGTGACAGCAGTGATACGTATAAACAGTAAAACACATGGGAGATATGATTTAACATGGAATTTTTCATACTCAAGGAAGCAGAAGACATTGACACTATCCACACAGAGCAACTAATCAAAATTACCATATGTATTCTTAGGCTACAGAACAGCTTGATTTACTCACGGATTCAGGCTTATCCTGTCATGGGTAGAATCCTACCTCCCTATAATAAGGATTTTTTTGGAAGCAGCCAACCAGAAAATGTAGTGAAAATGCCTGCAGAAACCCCATGGAAATACAACATAAAACATTTCAAAAACAAAAATAAAACAGCAGCTCAATTAAAATGTGTAATTTCTACACATAAAGGAAATTTGTGGAAAAACATTTCATTTGTACCCATTGGCTGAAAGTGGGAGCTGCATGGTGAAGTGAGAACACTAAATTCTGCTGCAACCCTTAAACGCTGATGTGTTTTAAGAGATAAAAGCCCTTCAGCATTATACTTAAGCATGATTTTTGCTCCTTATCATCCTGGTTCCTAAGGAGAACGAGGATTTCAGAGAGAAGGAAAAGCAGGGAGGGCCAGTTTTTACCCATTCAATCTGCCCTCCTCCCCAGGAAGGCTGAGGGTGACCCTTCCACAGCTCAGGCCAGAGCAGAAAGCCATGAGGGCACTCACATGCTTAAATTAAAAACGCAGCAATTCCTGCTTGTGATGTATTTTGCCACTGAAGACTCAGAGTTATTTAAAAACCGCAACTCCTCAGCCACTCACCAAAATAAATACAGGCTCTGGCGCCAAGCCAGAACAATAAATATGTCCTGGATTTCTGTTTCTACTGGAAGATTGAGGAACATATGGAGAGGCAGACAATAGTTTTATTATTTTTCTGTTAAGCCGTGAATGCTTTTGTTTACGCGTTTCTGATGGATACACACTCTGGAGTTAGCATCAAAAAAAAAAAAAAAAAAAACCCAAAAAAAAAGCTGGAAGAGCCAAAGAGTGGCAAGAAAAACACACAGCTAATGAGGCACCAGAAGCAGAAAGCACTTCCCTGCCCACCTCTCTCCAGGCAAGAGGGGTTGATATTTCCTAAGGCTAAACCTGAGACTCAAAGCCTTGTCTCATCTCATTTGACTTTAAACGCAGAACCAAATTAGCAGCACGGTGACCCCAGGCTCTTTCTGTAGTAAACATGGAATGACACCTCCGGGTGTGATTCAGATCTCAACTTCATTAAATCGCTTGCTTGAGATGCCTTGATGGTGAGGAGTTTAAGTTGACTGTTCTCACTCCTTTCTGGGCGTGCACTGACAGCTCAGACATGGCCACTTTGGGGCTAAAACAAACAAAAATCATGTGTGGGCCCAAAGGGAGTGGATTTTGAACACAGCACAGTGAAATTTTGGATAAACACGTTTAGGGAAGAGGGGAACCTGGAAACAAAGCAGGAGGGCAGCTGACCTGGGAGACAGAGCGTGGCTGTCACTGGAAAGTGTGGGGGTGTAAGATATGGCCATTTACCCAGGGACTACAGGAGTGTGCTGCTTAATTTTGAATGAAACATTAAATTATAATAAACATTAAACCTCCACCACAATTTATCATTATGTCCTAGGCAAGCTGGTTGGAAAAGTTTTTGTGATTAAGCTGGCAAAGGTAATTACTGAAGGGAAGAGTGAAACGTCTTGTTGCTACATGGCTCACACAAGTCCCAGTCCCCACTTCATTTATCACCAGTCCCTGTGGGGAAGAGCTCAGAGAGGCTACAGATCCTCCTGGAAGATGATGGCCACAGAAGCAGCAGTGTGAGAGGAATGGCTGAGGGGAAGCTCACAGCAGATTATCCCCATGTATCCGCTTTTCTGGGAAGCAAGACTTAAAGCTTGGGCTCTTTTTTCAAGTGCACAAGACTCAAAAGACTTTTGAAAAAGAGTTTCCCTGTTTTTCCCTGTTTTTTAAATGCATAGACTGGGTTAAAACCTGGAGTTTTGTTTGCTTAGAATTTGGGTTTAGCAGACTTTTTTTCTCAGATTGACAAGGACAATCAGCAGCAGCACAAGGGAAATGGGCACTTTCTGTTCAGACAGAGATTGAGTAGCGTGAGCTGCTGCCTCCATCCAGGACACCCTATCCACAGATATCACAAATATTGGGTTTGTCTTTACCCAAACGTGTCCATGCTGAACAGCAACAGATGGTGCTCACAGATTTAAACCCCTCGAGGCAGGCAGAACAAGTGCCTAAGAAACACACCTGGACAGAAATGAATATTTAAAGCTCCAAAGACATTTCAGCACAGGAGTGTACCTCTCCCATTGTAGTATGCAAAAACAGAGATTAAAAAGTAGTAATTTCTACTTTAGCATGCACTTTCACTTTGTCTCCTTCTCATTTGCTACCATATACCCTGTGGAAGGGATGATAAATGAGACCTGTACCACCATCATGAATATTCACGTTCCCCAAAGAGATAGTTGCTTCTATTTTTCCTTTAAGAGGATTACTTTTCCTTGCTTCCAACACCCAAGAAATTATTGCAGAGAATTCTAATTTCAACCCTTTCTCAGGGTGAGGAGGACCTCAGACTAGAATTGGTCAGCACCAAGAAAGTGGATGAGGTTTAGAGGAATAACACCCAGAGCACAGAACAGACCTTGACCAGACATGCAAAGTGTAGTTCCATCATTATCTTTTGTTCACTGAAGCCCCAACAGGAAATATATGGGAATTTTTCAATACAGAGTATCTTAAAACCTCATTTTTCTAATGCTGAAGAGTTGCATGGAGGCAAGTTTTCCATAACTTATTTTATGTGATAGCAAAATATGTGCATGGACACTTCAAAATCTGTAATTGATAGATAACCCCAGGGTTAATGGCATTGCCACCAAGGTGACCTGAGGGAACTCTGACAAAGCAATTAACGTAGTGCATTTGCAAGAAAAGAATATGAAGTCATTGTGACAATCTGGGAGAGAAATATTAGCCAGCTGCAAATGATACATGCTCAAAACAGAAACCCTAATGTTTTGAGTCAGCTCATCACTGCCAGAGGGCAGCTGAAAAATTCACTCAGCAAATACAGAGTGTTCTATAAAATTAGCTAAAAGCAGACTATTTGCTGAGAAAAATAAACCAGACACGGTTTGGAGAGACTTCTGAGAAAAATGGTCCAACAGCAGGTAATTAGAGAGACTGTGACTGAAGAGGGGATTACTAAAAAGGCACAGGAGATTAAACAAGTTTTCTTGTCAGGTTCTGAAAAGCCCTGCTCCTATTTTATAATGGACTCCCTCAGAGAGGTCCAGCAGGCAGGGTCTGCTCAGGAGCAGGTGGTTCATCTGCCAGGGCTGATAACAGCACTGGGCTGAGGCAGGCAGGGAAGGCAGCACTCAGCCCTGATGGCTCTGCTGGTAAAAGTTTATCATGGTTTAAATTAACAAACGTGGCAACTGTTGCTCAGGACTTTGCAGTTTCTCTCGCAAAAGAATCCTCTCCAATTCCTGCAAGGCAGCCCCGAGTTTTGAGGCTTTTCTTCTCTCACAGGTCTGTAACAAGGGGAATTTTTGGAATTAAAGGGTTGCCGAGTTCCAGAGTGCACAGATTTATTTCCCATTTCAATCTACTCAGATCTGGAGATGACTTGGGAAAGAGGTTTGAATTTTATGCTTTCTTTTTGCTGAAAACATCTACATTCCTGCTATGTCTTCAATGACAAACAGACACAATGGCATTTATTTCCAAATGCATTTCTGGGCAATATTTCTCCTTTGAGTATCAGTGCACTCAGACTCAGCAGTGAACCTTGAGTCTTGGATGACATCTCAATAGAGAGCTTGGAAAAATAAATAGAAGCCTTCTTTCCAGTGAGGAAAGAATAATATATTTTCAAGTTTGACATTCCTTCTGCTTTCTCTCCCTGGAGAAAGGAGAAGAAATGGGCAATTGGAACCAAGGGATGTGGGATCTGTATCAAGTTACATTTGTAATTGAACATAATTTTTACCTCACACAGCATTGGTCATAGTGATTTTCATTTTAGCAATATTTTTTTAATGGGATATATTGGGAAGAAATTGGAAGAAGTGGCAATTATAAATAGTCCAGTAAAAAGGGTATCCAAATTCATGGATAGATGGCTGACAAAGGCAATACTCTGCATTCCTGGCAACCCACTGGGGTTTATTATAAGTGGTTAGCTCCCCTCTCCTGCTTTTGAAGAAGACAGAACAATAATAGCTCTTTCTCTGATGAAAAGGAACTGAAAGAAGATGAACTTGCTGCCAGGAATAAATTGCCTATTTTTGTATTACACTGTCCTTCCCATATTTTTGCATAGAAAAAGAGCCTAAAAGATTTTACTATATGTTGTGACATAACAGAGCCTTGTAGAGGGCTTTGATTTTCCAACAATGCAGCATTACCATACTTTGCAGTCACATTCATACAACAAAGAGATCCTCTAGCATGGGCTGCAGACAGGCTGATATTGAGCAGTGGGTATCATCAGGCACAGATAGTGGTAATTCTGAATATTTTATACATCCCGAGAATCCTCAGGACATTTTGAGCTGGAATCAGCACAGTTTCTCATCAGGTGAGTGATACATGGTGATAACTCAGCTTTTGCAGCTTTGGGAACAAGCCTTTTTTCCTCTGTATGTATTTCAGGCTGGTGTTTACAGGACTATAAAAGTAAGCTAAATGAAGCTGGGATGTTTCATAACATGCAATTACTTTCAGGCTCAAACCCTGTGACTTTCAGGGATGTGAGAGAAGCAGGGGGCTCATCACCAAATGCTTCTGATAAACAGTTGAGAAATTCTACTAGGAGAAAAACAAAGTCAGTGTAAAATTAAAATCTATCTCTTGCAGAATAGAAACATCACTCACAAATGTTTTATCTCATGCAAATCAAATCAAGTGATGTACATGGAGAATAAACACATTTAGAGGGAAGACAAATGAACGAATAGAGTATCTTGACTAGCAATTAGTTTCTGTGCCCAAGTACCATCAGTGCAAAATTGATGAGCAAGGTAACCTTTGGCTGCACTTTAGCAAGTTCTTCATTAGTTTTCTGGCTTTCCTTTGCAAATATTTTATTTCTTCTTTCATGCTGAGGAAGATGATCCATCCTGCCTGCAGCACCAATGCATCTGTGCCGTGCTATCCGTGCAGGTTCTTCCTGCAAGGAACACCACCACTGTCCCCAAGCCTGGCTTCCAACAAGGGCAGGCAAAGGAAGAGAGAGTTTTCTTTCCTTCTTTTCAGAGATTTGAAAACTGGACCATCAGAGATTAAATAACCTGAAGGTCGACAGTTTTCAATTGAATCAGTTTGAACAGAAATCAGTAACAAACTTATTTGTGTCTTTGGAAACTCCTCTTGATGGGCACAGAGGTGGAGGAGGAACACCCTGGTTCCTGGGAGTGGAAAGGTGGGGGGAGATCTGGAGTTGTCAGGCAAGGCCATTGGTGACTGCTCCAGTCTGTAACTGGTTGAGAGGCCTCCTTTGAACATTTGTCTGCCATTAGTGCTGCTCAAGGCACTGAAGTGTAAGTGCTCATCGATGGGAATGTGCATGCCCCGTTTGTTGATGCTCTGCACGAGGGAATTATCCTGGAGAACAGGGAATGTTATAGATCTGTCATTCCTATACAAGCTGGAATTTAATTTAAGCTTCACTTCAGACGTTTCCTTTCCACATATTTTCTTCTTCATTTCACTCCTGTTGTATCGTGTATCTCTCTTCCTCGCAGATCTGTGCTGCTGAGCCAAACGATAATGATGAAAGCTGCAAGGAAATGCAATGTTTTCTGGCAGTATTGCACTACCTGCAGCCCTGCTTTGAAATGAAATGTCACAATTCAAGGTATTATTGAGTGACTTATCAGTTACTTGATTCCTCTGAAAGAGTGGGTCTGATAGATTCCTTTAATTCCTCCAGGAAAAACAGGAGATGGGCGATCAGCAACAGAACATCAAAGGAACTAGAGAGGCAGGATTAAGAGGCAGTCCCAGTGCATGGAGAGCCAGCCAACACAGCTGGAACAGCTGGGGTGCCTCAGCAGGGCACACAGGACGAGCCTCTCCCAACCAACTCTAGCCCAGATTTTATGGACCATAAAAGAAGCTCCTCAGTGGTCAGTGGGGAACTGCAAGTAAATCCAATTCCCTGTGCTGTACTGGGCTGCACAGGGCAGCTTTTGCTGTTCAGCATTAGGAAACCATCCTGCGGCTGAAGTGTTTAGCACATATTTATGGCTTTGTTTCAAAGTCCAAGCTTTAACATTCTTTTCAGTCTTTACTCTGTGATTTTTCTGCCCTCCATTCAAAAACCGCCTCAGAGAACAGCGAGCGTGGATATGTAGCTGCAATATATTCTGAATTGTCTTCTGCTCTTGGATTCCAACCAGCAGTAAAATGCACTCCGGGAGGAGAGCTGAGGAGTGCTTAATTAGAAAAAGAATGTATGACCGCTCTCGGAAAATGGGCATCTGATGGAGCCTTGGCACTGTCAGAATGATGCTGTATCAAACAGCCCTCTGCACAGCAAATCTCAGAGGTGAACTCATTACACTGCCAACCACACAATTGCCATCTTCTCAGAGACATCAGGCATGACCAGCAGAAACAGATGCAATTTAGTTAAATTAAAGCGTGCGTATTACTCGGGTAAATAAATAAATAAATAACTCTACATAAAACATTACCTTATTTTTTTTTTTTCATTTGATCTGCTCCACACATGTACCAAACCCACAGCTGTTGCTTTTAGTGATAAAAATAAAATGGAAGTGCACTTCACCCCAGTGAAATGACAGAAATAGAAAATATGGAACCATGTAATGACATTTTTATAATCCTTTTTCATAGCTGAATGGCACTTTAAACATTTTTTTTTGTTTTTATTTTTAAAGATCCATAGGAATAAAGAAAGTCATACATACAAATATTTTTTTTCCTGAAAAATGATGTATAAAGAGAATGCAAGAGTAAGCAATGCCCATCCAGGGAGCAGCTATTCTGATAAGTGTTTAACAGAAAAAAAATACTAAAAGGAAGAAAACATTTTCTTGTTTTCAAACCTTGCCATCACAGCACAGCACTTGGGCTTATGGGAAAGCCCTACAGCATGGGGTGATAGAAGGAGCCAGGTCTAAAGGGACCTTAGGAGGTCTCTGGTCCAAACTCCTGCTCAACGCAGGCTCAGCCATGAGATCAGAGCCTTTCAAAGCAATTTCATTAGCAATGAACCAGCCTAAATTTCCCTTTAAAAAACGCCCCACACCAAAACAATCAGAACTGCTGACTCTCCACAACACCTAGAATGAAATGTTAGAAAAATACCTGAGGGTGTCTGAAACCCAGTGCAGGGAATATTTAAGCTGGAGTACTCACATCACTTCCAGCCGAGCTGTCCTGGAGTCGTTCCCTCCGGAAGAAATGACCTCGCAGGTGTAGTCCCCGATGTCACCCGACCACGTCTGGCTGATGAGGAGGGTCCCGTCCTTCTCTACTGTGATCCTGGAACTGCTGGATGGATTTATTACCACACTGTCCTTCTTCCAAAGGTACCTGAGTATTACAATGCTTCTGTTATTGATCACTTGTAAGAGCACCAGAATAGATTTATTTTAACTTTGCTGGAAGGGATCAGCTCCTGTCATCACATGTTAAAAATGACAGGCCCCTGCAGCAGCTTTCAAGAGCAGTGCCTTTTACAAATTCAAGTTTTAGATCAAGTGATCAGAATGAAAAATGTAATTCCATCCAAGATATTAAGTATTTTACAAGGAAAATATGGAGTACCGATACGTGTCCAAGTTCTTAAGTTCACCCCCACCAGAACATAAACTCTGCAGTTTATGGTGGGTGTTGGCCAGCTCTGTAACATTGGGCTGCCAGGATCAGAAACTTTTTGAAGGTTTGCTAGAGCTCATATATCAAGAACACCCCTCCCAACATGTCACAGAGGTGTGGAGAGCCCACAGACTCAATTTCCCACCTCTGAATTTTTATACCCATATTTCTCTTCCCAAAGTTCTTTCTGCAGTTCACCCTTCGAGCAGTCTCCAAGCTCTTCCTTGCATTTTATTTCATTTATGTTGCATTCAGACTACATTAATTTTCATGGCAAATTTATTTTCAAGTTTTGAGTTTGTCTAAATGCTCTAATTCAAATTTTAATAGCCCAGACAAATTCTGGTTTCCTTTACACTGTTAGAACAGACTATAAGCCCAAATTATTGAGTTGTTTCCAAAAACATGGGCATCTCTGGTGTGGCTTTTATGCACCCCAGAGTAAACACTTCTGAAATCCTATTCCTTCTCTTTGGCTTTTACTCTCATTAAGTATCAGCCTCTGACAAGTTGGTTTTATTGATAGTGTATTAACCTTGACAGTAAAATCATGGAAGGCTATATTGAAGTCATGAAGTGGAACATAGCTCATTGTAAATAATACATAAGGCTGAAATGGAAGATGGGATTTCTATGATTAACGATACAGTGTACAACCTTTTAATGCAGTAATCAGGGGTTTGGTGTGAAAATCTGGGGTCCCAAAACTTTTCACCTAATGCTATTCATGCAGCTTAGAAAATTAAACTGGGATAAACCACACAACCAAGAAGTGCCACCACCAACCTGATTGAAATTCTGGGGTCGTGCGTGGCCTCGCAGCGCAGCGTGGCTGTGGTGCCTTTGATCACCGTGCTGTCCTCGGGAGGGCGGACAATGGAAGTGCGATCTGAAAGGAGCACAGCTCAGGTGAAATTACAGCCTTTTGCCTTGGCTATTCACTCAGAGAGCAGCCACCGAGCCTTTGTCATTCAAAGCAAGAGGGGCACTGCTCTTCAAGCCTCTGCTGTGAAGGCTCCTCTTCCTCTACGGACATTGTGACCCCGGTGACACGCGGTGGGGCGCGGAGAGGCACAGCAGCACAGGGCACGAGTTAAGCCCAGAGGAGAAGAATGGTAAAGCTCTCCAAACTCTCCCTTGGCTTGTGCAGGTGTCTGTCAAGGCAACTCAGGGAGTTGAAGCAAACACTTCAGCAAACACAGAGTCAGGAAATGAGCCGCACTTAAAACACAAACAAGACCAAGGAAAATCTGCGCGAAGGAAAACGCACTTGAGAAAAAACCGAGAAAAAAACCCAGCACCCTACAACCTCATCAACTCCAGGACAGTGGAGGAGCTCCTGGAAGAAAAATCTTCCATATCAGAAAGATGTTGTTTACTTAAATGTTTCAGAACACCCTTACTCCAGCCCCTCCTAGAGGCTCAGAACACAGTAATTGCTGTAACTACAGCAACCTGATCCGGTGTGAAAGATCCCATTATGTGTCACACACAGGAGCAGCAGCAGAGAGCGTCAGCTGAGGCAGGGAGACAACCCGGATGAGCTTGGGAGATATGTGGATAATGTTAATAAGTCTCAAATCCCTACAGAGATAATCTCTACTGAGAGATGCACAAGAAGGGACCATCAGCAAAATCAAAAGCTGACTCTGAATGATGGAATTTTTAGCATTACTCCTGATGCACCTATGTAAGGCTTCTGGCTTTATAATGGTGCTGTTGCTACACAAACATTAGGTTATATTCACTTTTATTCCCCTCATGCAGTACAATGAACAGGAACTATCTTTAATACCTGTAAGAACCACAGCTTTGAGAATTAATGGGAAGTATCTCCTTTACTTGATCCATACACCTGGATATCATTCAATTTACAGCATCCTGAAATTTCTACCAACTTGATATTGTCAATAAGACACAAACATGATGGCCACATGACACAAATATGTTACAGTTACTGCCAGGAATGTTTTCAGGTATTCCCAATTTCAAACGGAAAAATGTGGCTGATTTAGCTTGCAGAGTTTGGGGATTAATAAATGCCAAATATGCACCACACATCAGCAGCACAATCAGCACTTCAAGTGCTGGAGAGAAGCCACAACACTTCTGTATTAATCCTCATCATCTTCATTATTTTCAGTTGCTCCTAGTCCCTGCTCAGGGATCATTATTTTGTACCTTGAGTAGTAAAAACCATGTTACCCTTCAATTGAACTCACTTAGGAGTTACACAGGTGAACCTCTTGGATCAGACTCACTTCCTCAACAGAAGAAATATAAAAATATAGAGATCAAGGGAAAAAGGTGGATGACAAAACCATTCCATAGGATGCCCTGTCTCACACCAGTCTGCAGTGGGAGGGATTAGCTGAAATCTGCTGCACTTTGATTTGGCTTCCAACAGCACCCAGAGCCACAAAAAATACAAAAGTGTGAGGAAAATCCTATCTGTTGTGACTGTGGCCCGTCTCAGTACCAGCACAGACTGGTCTGTGCTGCCTGCAGACTCCTGGAGGCAGAAACCACCTGAAACCAGCCAAACCATCTACAAATTAAAAGCTCAGACTTGCAATGCGAGACACCAAAGCAAAACATGAGTAAAACTGTAATTGTGATTGAAGCTCTATTTAAATACACTTCCTTTCACAAAATAGAGATTTATATGCATAATTCTCCAAACAAAAAGGGTATTTGTGATAGGCTTCCTAAAATAGACACATTATTCCTATTAAATCATACAAGTAATGCTATTAACGAGAAAAGCATAATTACTAATGAAAATTTCTTGAGCATACAACAAAAACTGATTAATACTTGATTAAAGTTAGACTTTAAACAAAGCATTATCCTTACTCCACACTGTCAGCATCACAAAAGCATTCAGAGCTCCTTCAGAGTTGGCTGCACAGCAAGTGTAATTGCCAGCATCCTGCAGGAACACGGGCGCTATCTGGAGCCCTCCAGACTCGAGGAGAACGAAGCGAGGAATCTGCACCGAGCCACTGGCTAAGATCTGCTCTCCTGAAACACACGGGGGAAGCAGCATGGTTAGTGTCAGGCAGATCAGGGATCAGGGACTGCAATTCCAGCTCTCCCAAAAATGTTACATCCTGCCCAGGCAGCCGGCTCCCCACAGCAAACCCGCTGCTCATGGGGCCAGGGGAAAGGGGAAAGAGGCACTGATTGGATCCACAGGATCTCAGCGACAGGAATGGACAGGAAAATGGGGATTACAGCTCTTCTACACGTTAATAACTGGCTACCTTTCTTCCAGGAGATGGCAGGTCGTGGAGCTCCTGAAACTTCACAGGTCAGTACTGCAGTCATCCCCTCGGTGACTGTGGTGTCCTCTGGGGGCTGGATAAAGGCTGGCTTGATGTCTAGAATAAAAAATTCAAACCAGCTCAATGCCTCACCTCTCAGAAAGATCCTTTAATTGATATCGTGGACTACTTTACATCCACTTTTATAGAGCTGATCATGGAGAAGGACATGGCAATAAGACATGAAAATCTTTCAGCAGTGACTGTAACCTTTTCTTATTCATCTCCCAGGAATTGCCTAATCCTGTTTATTACCTACACAGAAAATAAAAATCTATCAGTGCTTGTACCTGTACAAGTAAGATAGGTTAAAGAAAAAGGAAGATAAAGCTCAAAATGAGTGTTTGGGGGGAACTTGAGAAATATAGATAAACAAAACTATTTTCCTTCATCTTCATAACAGAGTTCTTTAAGATGAAACGCAACTTGAGAGAGGCATTAACTTTGAAACTTAAATGTCAGCCAAAAGAATTTAGAACCTGAGCCTTATCCAAGACATTTTCTAAGTTTCTTTCTCTCTTATTTTCCCCCAGTTGCATTTTATTGCAGTTTTTTCCTGCAGTTTCCTAGATCTATATTGAACTGGGGCTGATTTATTTTCTGAGGCCAGTAAGAATTCTGGTCAGTATGTGCAAAGTGCTTTTGGGCTAAAAATCAGCTTCCTGAAGGAAGTTTAATATTACAGAAATGACTGTTAATAATCATTGTTAAAAGAGACTACTAGGATTTGTAATTCTTCCATAGAGAAGCATGCACTTCATTAACAAAACCATTTAATCTGACTCTTTGGCCAAAAAACACATTTAACTTGAACTTTCTTTCTTTTCCCTGACCAAATGCAGTTGCAGACAAAGGCAAATAAAATGATAGCATGCACAATCATGAAGCAGTAGCTCAAGTTCAGAATGGAATTACATTAGAGTGGAAATTGGAAGGAAACAAAGGAAAGATAAAAGTATTTCACAATTAATTTTTTTTTTCTCTTCACTGAAATCTCTTGTTGCCATGTGAAATAGGGGAGTTCACCTCAAGCCAAGCTCTCCTGATGTCACGGAGAGCTTTTCCACACGATTCAGCAGATTGCTGAGGCCACAGGGGCATTTTGGAGTTCCTTACAGCTGGGGCAGCTACCCTCGACAAGAATTCAGAGCTCTGCGGGTTGAGCCAAAGCAGCTCTGAGAAAGGCGATGGGTGTGGGGTCACCTACAGGGATGACACCTCCTGCACCCCGTGCCAGCACTCCTCACTCACTGGTGACATCCAGGTAGGTGTAGGTCTGGATCTCCCCAGCCTGGTTGCTGGCGAAGCACTGGAAGATGCCGGCGTCCTGCGGCCGCAGCGCGTGGATGCGCAGCCCCCCGCTCAGCAGCACCTTGTACCGGGGGTTCTCCAGCCTGCTGAGGGGAACTGAGTCCTTGTACCACACCAGGGTGGGGATGGGAACGCCTGCTCAAGCAAAAATAAATCACTATTAGTCTTTGCAGAGCATGTTTTAGGTCATATCCCTGTTTTCCCGTCTTTCTACGCCGATTATTTGTATTTTTTCCAAGCTGCTTTAGATAAATGGAGGTTGCATCTCACATTATCAATGGTAATAACACACTGCAGGACGTGAGGGAATAAAACTAACAGATACTAAGGGGGAATGTTGAGAAAACATGTTATCAAATTACTTTCTTCACCCAATCATATTTCATGCTACTACAAAATAAGATTTGGAGCAATTTCATGTTGAAAGCTAGAATCATGCTCCTTAAACAGCAGCAGTGTGGCAATACAGCCAGTCTGTAAGGCTGTTCCATCCCAAATAAGATTCCTCTATGCTTCTGTAGCTAAGATAGCTGAAATACAAAGGAAATGGCAAATTACACATGAAAAATGAAGTGCTCACATGGCTGTACTTGAGTCCCAATTTAGCAGCTTAGTTTGAGCAAATGTACAAACAACATATTGCCAACAATAAGATAGCTTTAAATTATTATTATTTTCACTCAGTCTCAAGCTTCACCTGCTATTTGAAAAAAGCAGGCATAAAGAGAAATAAAATTCCTAGCCTAGATAAAACTTACAGTCCCATTTATTCCTGTTTTCTTTCATGTGCATGTTCCACAAACCCTGACACAGTTATTTCACACATATTTTTGTTGCTGTCATGTCCCTGTCACCTGGGATGAAGTGGCTGTAAATTTATTATACACAAATAGTGTAGGACTCTCTTTTCCTCAAGAGATGTCAGGGGCCTAGAACAGTCTTAGACAGCTGTTCCCATCCCACTGCTCATATCAGACAATGTTTTATGTTTACATCCCAGAAATCCCCACTGGATCAAATGCTGGGGATTCTGTGCAGAGATCAGAAGTGAGGCAGGTATTTTATTACATGATTGGATAATCACTGAGTAATTAAGATTGGAAAAGACCTCCAAGATCATCACCTCCCTGGACATCCATCCCCTTCCAGTATCTGACAAACCTTCCTGTGAAGAAATGCGTCCTGATGTCCATCCTGACCCTCCTCTGGCACAGTTTAACACCATTTCCTCTCATCCTGCCCTTTGCTCCCTGGGAGCACAGCCTGACCCCTGTCTCACTACAGCCTCCTGTCAGGGAGTTGTGCAGGGCACAAAGATCCCCCCTGATCCTCCTTTTCTCCAGGCTGAGCTCCCCCAGCTTCCTCAGCCTCTCCTCACAGGTTTTCCACTCCAAACCCTTCCGTTCCTTTCCCTGGACACGCTCCAGACCCTCAACGCCTTCCTGAATAGAGGGCCCAGAACTGGCACAGCACTTGAGGTGTTTTTGAACACTTTTCACTTAAAGCCTCAGACCTACACTATTTCTTGTAATAAGGTAAGAGACCACAAACTTAAATTCATGGGTGGGTGAAATTTGCCCAAATAGAGAAGAAGTGTCACCGAAGCATGGAGGATGGGATGTCACTGATGAATTGAGCATCTGCAGACAATGAATTTCACTGCAATGCTGGCAGTTACTTGATGTTCCGAGAGTTAAAGTGCCATGGGAAGATCTATATAATCATCATTATAATTTTAAAACTCCCAGAGTTAAATACTACTGTGTGATGCTTCCATTCACATATTTTCTCAGCATACTTATTCTCTTTATACAGACAAAAGCTGTATTAACTCTGGAAGGAATGTACAAACAATGTATGGAAATGACTGAAAAACAACATCCAATTGCTGTTGTTGCTTTTATAAACACCTATCATTTACTTCAATCACCTCTGATGCTTTTGTTCTGCTGATAAAATAAAATGTACTCATAGTGCAGATAATCATCTCAGGAAGAAACCCACTATGTAGAAGTGCATTGTCTGATAGAGAATAGACGTGATGTAGGAGCTTGCAATAGGCATAATTTAAATTTCATACAACAGCCCATATACAGAATTAGCGTAAATTTCAATGTTCACAATTCTCGGTGAGAGTGTTATTCATCTCTTGAAAATCCTCCTGGGCAAATACAAATTATCACTGAGTAATGAAGAAACAGATGATGCAAAATGGAATAGTTCTCCTGATGCTGAGAAGCTTGGAAATTATTTCAAGTTTAAATAATAGCAGCTCCATTTTCCCACACATTAGACTTGATAGGCAGCAAGGAAATAATGAAATCCTGCATTCAGAACACTCAAACCTTTAACACTGGTGTCATTCCATAAATCCCATTCTACTAACAGTATTGGCAAACCTTCTAATCCTATAATCACTGTGAGATACACCTTCCTATCACCAACTCAGCTGACAAACTGAATATTACCATCTCTATTTCTCTACGTTTCAGTTACGGGTATCTTCCTCCACTCAAAGTTATGAGTCTGAATAATAGGATCTTATCTGAGCACTCTGATGCCTGTCAGCAGCATTCATCTGGGCTTTGGTGATCTTCCCAGAGAGATTTGTCTTCCAAGTTGTACATACGTTCTCTTCTAATTTTGCTACCTGTTTGGCTGTAAAAAATAGTTAAACCCAGCTTTTCTCATCTTCTACCCAGCCCACAACCTTTCCTCTCCACACATCCACCCAGAGGAATTTTGCTTTTTTCTGGTGAAAAAATTATGAAGAGAAGAAAACACTTTAAAGACCTTTTGCACTCTACCTTTCCAAGCAGTATCGGCCCAACCCTACTGCTCAGGAGGTGAGAGTGGCCTAAAAGACTGGCAGTAATAAATAAAATAACCTTATTTCTCAGTTGTGTGCAGCACTATTCATTTTTCATAGACAAATTAATCTAGTGTCAGGGGGGAGAAGGGAAGGCAGGAAACAGAGACGCTGGTTCTGGCTTTGCTACTTCTTCTGTAACCTTGGGCAAATAACTGAGGAACCCGAGGCTCAGCTCCTCCATCTGTGAAACAGCTGCTTGACTCTCTGCCAAATTTTACTTAAGAACCTCGATGAAAGACTCAGAATATTCACTATGTCATCTTTGTTATTTATTTTTTACCGCCTCCTCTAGATCCCAGTGAGTTACTGGGGAATCCCCAAAGCATCTCTTCCATCTACTTCTCTAAACAGGTAGAACTGAAGTCCAATTAACTGTGCTCCCCAGACACCACCACCACTGCCTGCAGCTCGAAACTTTCCACAAGCAAATCAGAAAGAGCATTTAAAGGAAACCCATTGAACATTCAGGCAGCATCAGCCACTGCTGGAAGATAACCAGCAGAGCCTGGTTCCTGTGGCCTGATACCCTGAAACTCCATTACAGGGAGCAGGGAGCTGGTTGCTGCAAGTTGCAATTTTATTTACAGTTAATCTCTGCTTATACTGTGAAATTAATCTGTCTCTCACACATCCATAGTGCACGAAGTCTTGGCAAATGGGCTTTGTGCACACAACCTGATGGGGCTAGGGGAAATACAATCTGTCTTCCATTTGTAGCAAAGGTAGAGGGCAGCTCTGCAGCTTCCCCAGTGCTTTGTTCTCCCAGCTCGGAGCAGAGAGGCAGCAATCTTCATTTACCCTCTTTTAAAGTGCTGGCAATTGCTAGATTTGTGTAATAATGGATCAAAATTCCTCTGTGTTTAATTCTAGTACTGCCCCTTATATGTATTATAGATACTCAACAAAATAATCCATAGGGAAACAGGTTTTCATTCTCCTGCACCACATTCATTAGCAAATCAGATGTGCACTAGAAGAGCTGAACAGAAATAATGAATTTTTTCTAATAAGGGTTCCCATATCTCCACTGAAAATAGTTATGAGTGCCCCATTAACCCCCTTGGGAACTAAATTGCTCAGAGAAAAAGTGAGGGTAGAAGGAAGAGTTGAACTCAACCTCATGTCTCTCTGATTCCTCCAGGTTTTGGGTTGGGTTGTCTTTTTTTTTTTAATTCATGAAAAATATTTGAGAGAGCAGATGGGCTCCTGGGGAACGCCACTGACAGCAAGTCCTGCAGTGTTTTGCTTAAAAAGCTATTAATGAACAAGAAGACATTGTCTCTTATCATCTGATTGCTTTATTTCTGTAAGAGCTTTTTGTAAGAGATCTCATCATAGGCTTCTGAAATTCCAAATCAGCCACAGCTCCCTTAACACACACACTTGCTTATCACACAGTTTGCAAAGACTCCTTCTAGAAAAGCAGTGCTGACTCTTTCCTACATAAAACACGGGGAAAAATGCTTAAATCATAGTGGCAATAAAACAATCACGCAGCAAAAATGTCTTTATTGGCTCTGATTTGGAGGAAGACACCACACAAATAAGCTGTTAGTTAGGTCTGGGTGCTTTTTAAATCAAGGATGTGATAATTTTCCCTAAGGACCTCATGGCATTTTATGCGTGTTGCTTCTCAAACTCAGCACCAGGGAAAGTGAAACAACAAAATGTTCAGTCCCTTGTCAGAGTCACGTAGAAATTTGGTGACTTTGAGAAACCTGCTCTTAACACATGATGACAACATCTCCTACCTAACACTGCTGAAATAGGTTGGGATTGCATTTCTGTGGAACTCAACTTGAAACCTGATTTTAGTCAGGTGGAATTCTAGACTTTTGAATCCTTTTATATTAATAAGCCACCTACCAATTAAAAACTGCCTGTAATAGTCCTCTTGCAGATTTCATAACTACATTCAGATGTCAGAGTTACTGACATTTCTATTCACTATAAAAGATCCCTAAGTTTTAGAAGAAAGGGCACTGTGGCTGTTGAAAATAAGGACTGTTTGCATTGCAAATGATGGGTTCCATAACCACGCTCTCCCCTCAGCCCATTTTCTGGCTCAAGATATTTACATCTCTTCTCTAATGACAACTGTGAAGAACAGGCAGGATCCCAGAGCGACAGGAGCAGGAATTGTGCTCCCCATAGACAAACATCAACATGCCAGCATTATTCCAAATTAAACTAAATTACAGGAAATACCCAGTTCTCCAAGGGGAAAGGACAACCCTCTTCCTTCTATATGGGACCTGTGATAATCAGCAATAACACAGAGACTTCTAAACATTAAAAACTTACAAAGATGGTTTATGTAAGATGATTTCTTCCAAACTGGACAGACACACGCCATCAATCCAGGTCGGAACACTTTTGTGCACTCACCCATGGCCTGGCACAGGATGTCCACGTCCTTCTCCACCTCAGCCAAAATCACATTCTGGGGTTCAGCCGTGAAATACGGAGGTTCTTGGGGAAAGCAAACAAAAGTCAACAAGCAAAGCCCCAGCAAAGTGACAAACAGGAGCTCATTAAAGAATATTCATCACAGAATCTCTCCACAGGTGGTGCATTTGATGTAAGGGGTTACAAACAGATTTTTTTGTCTCTATTTGGAGGTGGGGTTTTTTTTGGTAGTAAAAGCATCGTAAAAACAAGGCCTGACAATGTTTCCTATGCTGAGTATGAATTCCAGACTCAAGTCAATGGAAGGTAAAGATTTAGGAGTTTGCACTGCAAATTAATACTCAGAGCAGGGGCTACTTTTCATTTTATAGGGCTGAATCATGGAACATGTTAATTTTTTGCTTAGAAAGGCCCTCCTGAGAGGTTTATAAAAGTTTATATTTACAATGTACATTTTATAAGATAGTTTACTTCAGTATCTAGACTGCATTTCACCTCAGCAAAGCATGAAGTATGTCAAATAAAGTGCCATGGCATGTCACAGAGTCGACATCAGAGGACAAGTGCAGCATAATTAAAAAAAAATCCTCTCAACTGTTTCATTTCATGAAAGCAAACAGATTTAATGCTTTAATTGAAGTTATAGTAATAATCATAAAAATCCCCACTTTATCATTAGGGCCAAAGAAAAGATATTAGATGTTTAATTAAACAAAGACCAGACTGCAGAAATTGCAGAGTATGCTGGCATGTAACTCTTTCTTCTATGCAGCATAAAATTGAAGAGCATCATGTCAAAGTCCCAGAGGCACTAAGGTTGCAGTTATTATCATGGTAACTAAAGACTATCATAGTTTGTTCAATGCAATTATCATCTGAGTACTGGTTTTAGAAGGATTTTACTTGATTATAAATGCAGTTCTCTTGCAGCATAACAAAACTCAGAGGTAACTTTTAGGAAATACAGAAAAGGCAATGCAAGGAGCTTGTGAAATGGAGTTATTTGTATTTCCATTTTAAGAAAATTGAGTATGTTTTAAAATATGTAGGAAGCTGCAAGATCGAAGGTCATCTGAGCTGACCTGCTCTCAAACCTCTTCACCAACACGACTGGAAAAAAGAACTTGTGGTTATATTACTAGGGCATCAGCATATTAGTAAATAAAATCAAAATAATATAAATTTATCATGCAAAATCTTGTTGCTACCTGCAGTATAGCAAGCCAGGCTGTCATTGCACAGGAGTGAATCAGGAGGCACCAGGTTAGAACAGAACCTCTCTTTTCCCAGCAGTTCTTCCCTCTCACTACAATAAAATACTTGCTTGGGTGTACAGAACTGGGGTCTTGTCTGAGCACCAATGGATATTACAATTCTGTATTCATTCCAAATAAAGCCAATCAATATTAGTCTTCAGCACGCCATGCAGAGGAGGAGGGGAGGTTGCAAACAGCCTGGAATAGTTGTTTACCCAGCAAAACCAATAGAAACAAGCTACCTGATTTATTATATTCTAATAATATACATGTGTTAACATTATTGATCCTCACTGCCTAAATATAAAGCTATTAATAAACATGCATAATAAGCTGTGATTTATTGCATATGATCTCATGCGTTAATCTCAACAACAAATTGAAAAGCTGAACATTTAATTGAAATTCACTGATGGCACACACTTTGACATGTTTGATCAGCTAAGTTGCTGAGTCCTCTGCCATTCATCTAGTCCACGTTTTACTCTGAGCACCCTCCTTCCTCTCTGCCATCCTTCCAGCCTTGCCTGGTGTTTTCCTTGTGCTCCATTTCTCTGGATGTTAACTTTTGAATTTCTAAACTTTCAGCCCAGTGTCCTTATCTACGTGTCCTGTCTGTGGCCGCACAGGTCAGTGTCCACACGTCCATCTCTCAAAGTAGAATTTGAATCTTTCATTCCATGGCAATTTGCTGTGATTGTGGGGTGAGGACAAAGCAACACTGGGCCAGGAAGGCATCCAGACACACATTCACAAATTCAGACATTCCCTTCTCAGTCTGGGCTTCTTCTGTGAATGTCTGTCCAGTCACTGAAGTTTATCTTTTGCTTAGGGAGGTCCTGACTGCACCTTTCCTTTTATAAAGGATTCTGCCCTTAACGGGCCAATCTCTAAACTTGGCAACCTTCAGCCACCAGCTCTCAAACTTTCTCCTGGATCAGCAACATACTCACACACCAGTGATAAATTTGCAGATTTATCTTCACTGTGGGCCTGCAGTCCAGCTGCAAAGCACTCAATGTGACCTCAAAGATGCTGGTTCCATGACCTCTGTTTATGTGCTGCTGCTGCTGCACAGCTCCTGCAGTTACACCTGGCATATTTACACAGTTGTCTTTCCCAGTGTCCGTCCCAAAATCCTAATCTGCAACCTGTGCCCCTTCCTTTAAATCCCACACAAGCTGTTTGTCACCCTCAAGGAAACTTCTGACATTAAGAGATGCTTAGGGGAGCAGGTATCAAGCAATGAATTACGTGACAAAGAGCCTGAAGTCAGTGACAACTGTCACTTAGCAAACGGGATGTGATGTTCTAAAAAGAAGACTCAGATCAATTTTTTTTCTGAAAGAAGCAGTGAGAAACAGAAGCAGACAAGCCAGAAAAAGAGCAGGAGCAGCAGAAAGATGCAATGTAAAGGCCACAGGCAGATCCCAGAGGACTTTCGGTGCCAACAGATTTGATTTCTACTCTTGAAGCCCAGACTCACCTTTTCCCCCAGACTACAGCCTGCTGAACTCTGTCCACAGCCACTCCAGCAGCTGGAGGCACTGCCAAATGTGACACCTGACACAGAGACAGCAGCTGCCCACAGATGAATCAGATCCTATTCTTGAAAGATAAACACTGATACAGAAAACCTTCCAGGAGCAACTCTGCAATTTATGGCCTGTACTGACCAAAACTTGAGACAAGCCTGGGTGGGATGGTGAGGCTGATTGATAAGGGATTTCGGGAAGATCCAGAATAGCACATGGACAGCAGAGCTGTGGTGAAGTCTAACAGATGTGGAAAATTAGCCTTGGTGGTGCAAGAAATGAGGGAATTCCAGGAATATTGGTGTAGGGATACCCTAAGGGGTTTTGAGACAAATAAAAGAGTGATTACATACAGAACCTCATTATGGGGTTGGAAGTGACCCCTAGAAATTACCCAGGCCAGTCCCTCTGCTAAAGCTGGTTCATCCAGGGCAGGCTGCAGGTGTGTTTTTACCATCTCCAGAGAATGACACTCCACAACCTCTCTGAGAAGCCTGTTCCAGTGCTCTGTCACCCTCCAAGTAAATAAGTCTGAGTTTTCCATGCAGCTGGGCAGCTTTTCCACACCCATGTGCCATTCACCAGCAGCGTGGATGCTCTAAAGGTCCTGTGAAGTCAACAGAACTCGGGCTGTGGAGGAAACAGCTCCATTTACAGGTGCTGGGCAACTGCAACCTCAGCTCCTCACTTTTCAGAGGTGCCAGATGTATCATCTGATAGGTTTTGTGACCAAGGGCCTGAATGCCCAGCATTTCTCCCAGCAAGGGAGAAATTCAGAGTATCTGAATTTGGGTTGTACAGCACCTGGTGAATGACTGCCAGAAAGAGGCCATAAAAATGCAGCACTATTTATAGGGGTCAGATGGCATTCTGAGGGGGCATTCTGGGTGGCTGTATACATGACTCCACTGCATATTTATAAGGCTTGGTTTGAATCACACAGTATGAATTTAACATTTACTGTTGTAGGCAATAATCATGCGTTGAAATTTAATATGTGTGGTGAAATTATAACATCTTCCAAAGAATATAATGTGCCAGACACAAGTCCCCACACATGGCAATTTTTAGGAATTACAGTAATCTGCCAGTATCAGGTCAAGCATTTAAATTTTTTGGAAATTGTCAAATCACAGTAGTTAGAACAGGGAAGGACCCATTACTCCAAGTTCACCCTGCTGGCATTTTGGTGTGTGGCAACGAGAGGGGTCACAGCCCACGTTAGGCTGAAAGAAACAGACACTGCATTGTTCAGATATTGTTTTGGTGTTTGACTGATCTTCACTAAAATGTCAATTAGAAGCAAAGGGGGGAAATAGTATTTGAATATAAATGGTGTTTTTAATAGTTGTTGAGGGTTTTGGGGTTTTTTTCCACTCCAGACATCACTGGAAAGACGTGTCTCAGAAAAGCCCTTGGGAGCCTGCAAAATTTGATCCTGTTGTAACTTCCCCTGTGCATGGTTACATGGTCACTGATTTTAGCATTCAAAAGATAGCAGTCAGCATCCATTACATACCCTTCAAGCTGCACTGGAGATGTGTGACCTAATCCTAGATACACACATGAAAGTCAGAAAGAACAGAGAAAGCCCCAGGGGCTCCTCCAAAGCTGAAATTCCTGAATCTCTCAGAAACTCAGAGCTGCATATTTAAGAGGGAAATTGAGCCTTCAACATGGAAGTCTTCCTCCAGCATTACCATAAACTAATTTATTTGGTGAATATCTTCTAAAGGAAGAGGAACTGGAAGCTTGACAGCCCCTTGTAGGTACAAAGTCTGTAACTCCAGACAAAAGATCAGACTGGCCATGCTGGGAGAGAAGCCCCATTGTGGATGCAGGTACAGCAGGCTCCTTGGAGCAGGAAGTTTCTTTGCATGAATATCAGGTTAAAACAGAGAGAGATGAAAAGATCCATGTGGTTTCTTGCTACCCCCACTGTGAGCTGCAGTCTGTGTGTTCTGAAATAACAGCCCGGGGAACACATGTCCTGTCCGCAGGGCTGAAAGGAAGAAGAACTTGTTGGGAATATCAGAGACAGAGCTGGGCTGCCCAGAAGTCCCACTGCTTCCCTCTGGGGTAGGTCCTGTTGCATTTAGGCCCAAGGCAGAATGTCTGTGTCCATCTCAGAACCTCTGAGGCTTGACAAATCAAAAGCTGCAAATATTTCTTTCCTTTGAGCCCAAACTGCGATTAGGTGACTCCGAAGACATTTTGTATTATAGTTTCCCTGAAAACTTATTATTTTCTTACACAGTAGATGAACACAGTCATCAGGATCTTCCCTTAAGCACCACACATGAAAAATTATTTCCACTACTTTCAAAGAAGGCATCTGTAGTGTTTCAAAGAGTCTAAGCTGGAGCCACGAGAGCTGCTGTTTCCAGAGGTCTGAGCATGAGGCACTGAAGTGCTCGTAGCTACAGAGGGAAATAACTTCTGCTCTGGCAGTTCTGTGCACACAATGCAAATTCCTGAGCAGCAGAAATGGACAAAGACCTTTCAGCATCTGGACACTCCTGGAGAACAGGGAGGGAGAAGCAGCCCCACAGTCCATGGCAGAGCCCAGCCAGGTGGGCCCTTCAGGCCAACACTGGAACTTCTGTGTTCCTGAGTCCTGTGGTCCCACAGAGCTGAATCCTCCCAAGAAGAAAATAACATGTCTTTTAATGTAGATCTCTGGGCACAAAAAATTCTCCAAAAGAAGGGAAGCCCTCTCCTCTGACTCTGTTTAATTCATTTGTATTCCTTTGGGCAGACCAACAAGGCTTCAACCCTCAGTTCTGTACAACCACTCCTCATGCCAGCCCCTTTTTTCAAATTGTTTTTCTCTTTTTTTTTTTCAGGTTTTACTATCTGACTACATTTAATTTAAAGAGCACTTTGGATTTCATACAGTGGAAGAGTTTGGTTCCCCATTTTTTTAAGCTCCTAAAATTCATAATTTCCCGTAGAACAATCACTTAAGAAATGACTATTGCCATTTGTCACTAAAACTTGCAGAAGTGGAGCAAAAGAATTTAAGATTATCTCAGCTTTCAAATTGGTTTGTTCATGGGAAGACTCTTTAAATTACTTAATCTTCACTCTGTTAGTGATAAAACAAATGTGCTCTTATCTAATCTGCAACAAATCTTTCCCAAACTGTTACTCTGCCAAGCGAGGAACATGATACCCTTTAAAAATTTATAACAACTGCAGCTAATAAAACCAAGGTTTGGAACCACCTCAGTTTATCTTTTCTGGAACAATATGAAGATGTCAGGGAGCTCTTTGCCACATTCAGAAGAAAAGTGCAGCAACTAGAGGAGTTTCTTCTTGTTTATACAGTACTACTCTAATACATTGGAGATTCAGATTTCTTCAATATTATTGTGGCTTTAATTTACAGACTGAGATATATTCTCAGAAACATCCAGAAAAACTTCTGAGATAATACGGTACGTCACAAATAATAATTTGAGTAGATCCTTTGTGCTAGGTTCCACTGCCTTCTAATAGAGCTCTGAGCCACACTCAAATTACGTGACTTAGCTGGAAAAGTCAAGGACTGATATATTTGGAAAAAAACTTTGATTAACTCACTGTTTGTGACATCTTTGATGCATCTTTTTATTGTTACCCCTGTTCTACCTGTTAATAGCAAAATATTTTTCTCTCTTGATCCACAGAAGCTCTCACAGATATGCTGTTGAAGGGGTTGCATTTGATTTCTTCCATTCTGCAAACAAACCTCTTCTTTTAAGCCAATTTCCTTCTTCTGTTAGTTGAGACCCCTCATTAAGTCCATGCTGTGTTATTCTCCCAAGAAGTACAGCTCATTATCAGCTCCCAGTCTACACATCCACACTACAAATATTTTATGCATGCAAATGGACAAGCATTCCTGATTCTCTCTAAGTACTGCCCCCATGGACTAGGAGAGATACACTGCAGAAAGCCTTAGGTTTGAATCTTGTCTGCACTTTCCTCTAGAACCCGTCCCTTGACTAATTAAATGACAGCCAGATCCATCCAAGAATTCTAAAGCTGAATATAAGTTATGCATTAACTACTAATCCTTTGATTTGGCTCCCTGTTTAGAATTAGAGATCCATCCTGCAAGCTCAAGAAACTCATAAATAAAGAAATCTATCAGGCTTTGCTGACACGTTGAGTAAACACCTGCATCTGAAGTGTCGTGTTCCATCAGAAGGAAATAAAAGTAATTGGTAACCAATTTGTTTCTGCTTTCTTTCATCTGCTTGTTCTTACCTACAGACCTTTTCATAACTTCATTCCCTGACAGCCTCCTAAAACCGGATAGGAAATAAATAAAACATTTAAAAATAAGAGAGCAGGTAAGCTACTAAAGCACTGCTAGTTTAATATGATTCCCCAGTGATTATTTTTCAGTTTTATTGTAACTGTATTTAAGAATCTTTTACATAAACCACGAGGCTGCTTTAAGTATTGCATTAGGCTGCATCTGACATCACAGCAACAAAGGCAAACCAGCTACAACAAAATCTTATGAATAAGGAAGAGTTTAAACAAAACCTATAAATAAGTGAAATCCATCTCTGCTCCTTAAAGGGAAGATAATAACTCCAAGGACCAGAGGGCAAGGAAAGAGACCGGAACCAAACTTTGTCCAGCAGGTAATAAATATAACAAACACACAGTGCTCTAAATGAATCCAGAATGGAGCTTTGCAGAGGGAAGAGCTGCTTTCTCACTTAACAGCAGCTACTACAAATTGCTTTAGCAGAATACAAATCATGCAGCAGTCTTCAAAATTGTATTTTCAGAAGGCTCAAAGATGCAAAGAATCATGGGCTGCATTCCCTCTGCAAAGCTCCAGGAGTGCATGCGCCTAAACCCTGAGCAACACCGAGACTGCTGGCACTGCCAGGGCTCCAACCTCCCCACGACACTCCCACAGATAAAAGCTTGACTTTACACAATCATGTCTCGCTGAAAACATCTCAGTGTCCCTTGTCTAAACCACCTCTTTCAGTCTAAAAGTCCTAAACCACTCCACGCTGTGTGCAGTGTGCTAATGTGCAGAATTTCATCAGACATGCCAGGAACCACCATTTCCAAATTCCAACCTACAGCAACACTCGGAGAGGAGGTGGTGGTGGAAACAGGCAGGGAAAGGGCAGCAATGTCCCCTTTAACAGCATTAATTCCAAAGTTTCCCTGGGAGCTGGAGGTCCAGCAAACAGAGCTGCTTTAATGGCATTTCCTTCCCTGTCCTGCAGCCTCGGCAATGCTCTGTGCCTGCAGAACGTCCTTGGCCCCCAACTGGCACCCGCAGCACACGAGGCACAGGAGTGCTCCTAAAAGCCTTCTTGCAAAGATACAGGCACTTGACATATGAAAACTGGACGTAAGCAAGGCAGGAGTTAATCAGGATTTGAAACCTAAAAGTCAAGATAGGGAAGCTGCCCATTAAGGATTTTACTACTATATTTCTCAAAATTCCCATTAAATGTATAGTTTCGCAGGGGATTTACAATCACAGCAGTGTTTAAAAAAATCTATTTGATGAATTTATATTAGCAGGGAAGAACGGCTGAATTAATTTGGAAGATAACCCTCCTTCACCTCCTTTGTTCTGTTCTCTGAAGAAAGGTTCAAATGTAAGGTCAATGAAATATTAAGATATCAATTTTATTTCCTATTAGACCTCAGCCCAGAACCTTTTTTACCAAAAAACACATTGCCTCGAGAATTACCCAATATAGAAAGGAAAGCTTTAGCTCTTGCTGGTTCCTCTGTGCTCTCTCTGAGTTTGGCTTCACAGAAGTACATCCCCACATCAGCAGAGGTTGGGTTGGTGATAGTGAGGCGTCTCCCAAAGCTGCTGATGCCACTGGTGATCTTGATTCCATTTCTCTTCCAGGTCACACTCAGCCTCTCAAGAGGTCTGCCAAAAAAATACAAGAATAAAATCATAAAACATATATATTGCAGAATAATCTCTGTGTGCATATATATGTGTTTATACACATGAGGAATATAATATTACAGATTATAAAACATCTTGAAATCTTCCTCTATCCCCAAAACACACTGTTAGAAAGTAAATACATGTATAACTTCTACACATCAAGGACTACAGACTACTCAAGTGGCATTATGCAAGTACAGCTAATTGATACAGCAATAGAACCTAAGTGCTAATAATTTGATTTCTCCAAGCAAAAGGAGTAAATACTGCTATGGGAATCAGCTGCATGGGAAGTGCTTTCATTACAACTCAATTACCAAAACAATATTAATCATATCAAGAACATCTCTGCTCTCAGAGGGGAAAGTAAATCAGTTGATCTTATCACCCAAGGACTTCAACTATTCACTTCCGCTGATATTCAAAACTATTCAAGGCCAGCTAGAAGGAAACATAGGAGGAACGCTGTGAATGCTGTATTACAGTGCATTATGAACAGTTGAGCAATAATCACTGCAAAATGAGAATGCCTGAAAAAATTACTTCATAGGAGATCCTCACTAAATTTAAATTACTGAGAAGCACCAACTGTTCAACAGCATCACCTCTGCTGTTGATAGGCAACAGCTGAAATATTATTAACCCTCACCATATTTTTTTCTTTAAGATAATGTCTTCTGCTTGAATAGCACTTCTTTTCCTTTCTATGTGAGGACCAGGTGGGAAAGCACCCCTGCCTGACCCTCACTTGGCCAGAAAAAATCAATAGGTTTAATTCAGTAATGTTGGACAAACAAGATCACTCATAAGGTCGCTCTGAAGAGTGAGCACCCTTCTTCAATCTCCAAATTATTAACAACAAAAAAAAAATGAAAATAACATCCTCTGTCCTGCTCTAGGGAGGACAGAGCCCCAGTGAGAGCTGTGGAGGTGTTGCCATACCTGGCGTTGGCCACGCACTCCAGGGTGGCCTCGCTGCTCCCCGACACCACGCTGGTGTTGTGCGGGCGGATGACCATGGCGGGAGCCGCGCTGTCCGAGGGGCTGCTGGCACCTGCAGGGGCACAGACACACCTGGTGAGGCCCCAGTGACAGCCAGGGCTGTGACAGCCAGGGCTGTGACAGCGAGGATGCCACCTTGCAGGCACTGCTGCAAACGTCACCCTTCAGCCTCAGCCAGGTTTACATCTCCAGGGGCGTTCCCTGCGCGGTTCCAACCAACCCAGCACTAAAACCCCACAACTCCCAAGAACTGGCCCCTGCCCTCCATCCAGGAATATTCTCAAAGACAGAGCAAATAAATTAAGCATCCTAAAGGTTTTCTACTGTTGAGCACTTTTATTTTTATCAAACACTTGCTGACTTATATTTTTAAGACCTTTTCATGTTTTGTTTAATCTTACCCCTTCCACACCATTTCAAAAGAGTCTGCCAATACTCATGTTAGTTCTTTAAAAAGATTTTACACACTGGGGAACAAATATAAAATTAACAAAGCAGCATATCACAGCAACTTCAATCCCCTTTTCTTATCAGGAAAGTAAATAACCCAAATCTGTTACTCTTTTGTGAAGCTTCATACTGTAAATAATTTAGCTTATGCAACAGTCAGCAGACACTTAAAAAATGGTAAAAAGGCAGCTTGTAAATTTTCTCTGTATGCATTTAGTAAGTGAATTAAAATATCCATGTATTCATAGGTACTTTGCTTCAAGCAACTCATTTGGGAAAGAAAAATTAGCTATTTTTTAGCTTGAATAACACAGTAATAAAATTTTCAAAGATACGGAAACCAATAAACAAATTACAGGGAAAAGTAATGAAAATAAAACTAGACTGATGGAAAAGCAAGCCAGTTCATCAAATGTTTTCTGCACAGGAGGCTAGTCCATGCCCATTAAGCAGCATGGGAAACTGGGAAATGCAAGGTATGGACCCTAAAATTTAAGGTAATGCCCTAAAGAACAGAAAATGGTCAGAAGACTGTTTGCTTAAATCATACCCAGCAGGCCAAAAGCCATTTGACCTTGAATTTTAGTTGTTGGATGGACAAAGGCTTTGGTCATGGGGCTCAGAAAATTCACAAGGTTAGCAGATCTCTCAATGACAAATCCTTTACCTTTAGATGCTTTTCTAATTGACAGCAGGTAGTGTAATACAGGAGATGGAAGTGTGGATCATCATTTTAAAATTGAAAGAATACCACCCACACTTCTGAATAAATTCAAGCATTCAAGAATAGTACTTAAAGAGTAAGCAGATATTTATTTCTTCCCCTAAATATGCTCTGTCAATCTGACACAGCATCTCTATGAAGCACACACAGGATCTCAAAACACAAGCTGTTGGTAGCTTTTACACCTCCTCACCAACATTCCTGGAAATACGATGCCATTAGGTAGCAAATCTATTTTCTAAGATTTCCATGCTGGTCTTATAGGTATTCATGGCAGAAATTTTCCAGTTAGTAATTTTAAAGAATCAAACAAAAACAAATAAAAAACCCCAGAAAACAAGAGCTGATGATCAGATTAGAAGCTGGTTACTGATGAGAAGAAATAACCTCAGCAACACTGCTCCCCACAACTTCGGCCCAAGATGAAGGTTTACAACAGTGAATGCTAAAACATCAACAAACCAGTGACTAATTTGGCAGTAATCATTCCTTATCTCCACCTGGAAGAGAGGAAAACCACTTGTGTCGCTTATCAGCTCTCCACTAAAACCAGACAAGGAGGAGAGAAGTCGTCTTTGTTGTCACCCCCATCACCCACATGAGTGGCCCTGTGTGCACCCAGCAGAAAGGAAAGGAAATAAAAGTGCACATTCCTCATCCTGCGACCAGGAAAAGGCAGAGATTTCTTAGTGACTGTAACAAAAATGTAAACAAAGCATGTGTTTATTGTTATTTTGTACCATTCCTGAAACAAACTTATTAAAAGCAGGCTCCTGCTAAAGGTTGAGAGTGAACTGATACTGATGTGACACGGAGGGATCATCAAAAGGGTCAGAACTTGGATTCCCAGGAATGCACCTATAAAGGTCAGCTATGGACATAAGAGGCATATAGAGAAAACAACAAAATTTCCAAGTATTACCTAAAAAGTATGGAGGTAGCATGAATATTTCTATTTTATATTCAAAGACAGCTCAAGTTTCCCTTTGCAGCACTAAGAAACTCCTTCCCATAACTCACTCTGGCCCCAGTCTTGCCAAATCAAGCTCCACAGGGACATTCCCTTTGCAGAGGGCAGTTTGCAGCTTTGTTTTAAGGCTAATTAAAACAAAGGAGAATCTTGTTTTACTTGAGAGTAAAAATCTCAATAGGGCTGTAACTTGGGATCTGTGCCTTTCAGAACTTCATCCTTTTGTAAGAAATCCACAGGTTGGAGTATCAGAGTAGCCAAGATCCTAATGGAGATAAGAAACATTGGGATTTTGGATGATGAGATGTGGCAGATCAGCTTTCCATCAGGCTGGGGAAGGCAGAGAGTTATTGCAAACAATCAGATAATGAACAGCTACCCAGACTCCCCAAGTTTCTCATCCTGCCTGTCAATAAAGCCACTCCATCCTTCTCCTGCCTCCACATGCAGCACACAGATGTGATTTTGCTTGACTGATGCTACACAAAAATCCAATGCAGAATGTCATTGTTAGTAAACAGACATTTTCTTTTAAAATCCTCTGTCAAAAACAATTGAATTTTTCTCCTTTTCACTGTTCCTTTTTTTACTTCATCAGATTTTTGTTGGCTGAGCTTTCTAGCACTTTGCTGTTTCTGGCTTTTCATCACCTCTTCTTTCTCTTCCTCCCCTCCCTCAGCTTCTCTACATTCATCTCTGGCCATTTCCCCCCCTTTTTTCTATCCCATGATCCCCTAAAGATGTTTCCCACTATTTAAGAACTGCTCAATTTCTGATGTATCCTTTAATTTAATGATTGAACTTCAGCTTCTCTGAAGGAAATATTAAATACACTGAAATGGGGAAGTAATACAAATGCACACAGGAACAGAGCTACAGTGAGATGAATCCACTAGCAGGGGACCACCATTCCCAGCTAAATTCTACCTTTTTGGAAAGCAAATACTTCTTTCCTTCCCACCTGCTTTCTGAACCCTCCTCTCAGCTACAAAAGCAAAACAGCATTAGGGAAAAACACTGACCCCAGAAGTGCAGCCAGGGGATGCCTCCCTATCAGACATAATCAGTCTGGGGGGAACCTGTGGGAAGCTGCAGAGACAAGGCTGAGTGACACAGAAAAACACTTAAGGGATGTGCTCTTAATCTGATTTTAGCCCTTAATAGGTGACTGGACAGAAGGACTGCCACAGGCAAGAGTCCTAATCCAGCAGGGACTGTTATCTGAAAAAGAGCTCACACTGCTTTATTTTCCTTTCTATCCATTATAGCCACTGCACTCCCAGCATTTCCAATCTTCCCTTTGCTTCTAAACTTTCTCGTTTATCACTGTCTGAGCCATTACCAAGATATTCAAGGTCCCAGCACCTGCAGGGCCTTCAGGACTGACCCCAAACAGTTTTTGAAGCAAGACTGTGGGAACACCAAAGATTTGGACTTGGGGCAGGAGGGAGTTTGTCCTCCAGCCCTCCAGTGGTTGCCATCCCCAGCTGCTCATGGAACAGTTCAACTGCTGCCATTTGCAGCCCAAGATATTTAGGTAAATTTGCATTCATATTATGTTTTCCATATTAAACCTTTTTTTTTTTTTTTTTTTTTTTTAAGAGACAGAAAAAGAGGGGAAAAAAAAGAGACAACAGAAAATGGAAAGAGATGATCTGGGGTTTTTCCTGTCCCTTTGAACATAAACTCCTCTCCAGACTGTGGAATTCAGGAATCTGGCAATCTCCCACAAATAAACTGAGAGAAGAAGAAAGAAAGAGTGAACAACTTTTGCACGGTCTGTTTGTTTTTATCACCTGTGGCTGTGAATGTCTGCACATCACTGAGCCTGCTGAACTTCTCCCTCCCTCCTCCTGCCTGATCAGGAATGAAACCCATCCAAGGCCTAACACTGATTTCTTTTTTTAAGTACTGATGAGCTGTAGAATTTTCATCTGTTATTTAAATACAGTAATTATGTACACTGCCCTATCATCTCTGCAAAGACAGTATTTTTATCTCTGTACATATATTGACATGTAAGGTGCAGGGAATTTGAAATATTGTAATTTACAGTTTATAAAGATCCCAGACCTTATCAAAGCCACTTCAGATGCTTAATTTTCCCAACAGAACTGAAATCTCACCCAGGCCAGATGACTGGAGACACAATAGGTTCTTTCCCCTTCAGAAATGCATAAACATTAAGTTCTTCCCCAGATTTTACATTATGACATGCAAAGTTTATCTATGTCTGTATTTGCAGTGCAGAATATTAAGTGTATAACTTCAATGGGTGCTCAAATTCATGTGACAGAGATACGAGGTAAGCCAGCCTCAATAGAAATGGAAAGAAACTATTTATCTCCTGAAAAGAAGTAATAGTTTGAGTTCAGACTTGAGCACAACAATAAGGTTTATTTTTGAGGCTTGTTTATAGGTCCTAACCCTCTGAAGAAGCTTAATCCAAACAAGGTGACCATGAGCAGGAGGAGGGGGAGGATTGTCCAAATAATCAAGAGCCTGGAATGTGAGGTTGGCTGCACCTCATCCCTACCCTCACTGTAAATTACTGCAAAACTGCTCCATGTCCAAAGAAGAAGGGATCCCACAGGCATCAGTACCCAGAAATAAATTTACTTATTCATATTCTGAAATTTGTCGATGTGAGAAAAATGCTCCACAGAAGAGATCACCAGTACCCTACCCTCAAGATAATAGAGAAATTGAGTATTTGAATAGAACTTTCAAGAGTTATCATGAGAGAAAAATATTACAAAACTTTCACCCTAAAGTTCCCACAGACGTCCAGGCTTGCACAGGATGCAGAAATGCCTTGGTAATTACTCTGCAGAATACATGCAAAGCTTCATTTTATCAAATTATGGATACCCCTATTAGAAAAAAGCAGGACAAAAGAGTCCAACACAAATAGCAAAAATATTACATCTAGTACAACATTATGGCATCAGGAATGTGCAATCTCTGCCTGGGACACAGAATATGAGAAGAGAGGAGAAATGACAATCACAAGACTGCTCGAGGGGGAGAGAAAAAAACCAACCTTACAAATACAAAGTACCTGATGGAACACACCCCCTGTTGCCAGGTACAGCCTGCAGATGGTTTGAATTATGAACCCAGAGTGGATTAATGCCCCTTTCCCTCTCCAGTACAAGACACACAACAGGAACTGGATCCTGATCAATAATAGATTCATTTCCCTTCCCCTTCGGAGCAAAAGATGCACAACAGGAATTGGAGCCCGATCAACAGAAAAGCAAATGCTGACAACCACCTGCAGGCACCAGAGAAAACATCATGCAATTAATGAAAAGAAAGTGTGTTCTCAATCATAAAGCCATGTCCAAACCAGGTCTATTGGTTCCCTGCTTATTAGAGTGATTCTTAAGAGCTGATACAATAAAAGAGCATTAAGGTAACCAAAATTACTGTTTGAGTTTCCCACTTTGACCCTAGCAAGGACTATTTATTTTCAAGAAAAGGGAAATATGATGCTGCTGTCACTGCACAGGTCTCTGCTCTGACTTCTAGACATAAAGAAAAATAATAGAGACTTTCCCATGAGGCTTCTTGGTCACATTTGTTTAGTTTGATGAAGAACATAAAAACTCCAGATGGGTTTTTTTTTGAGCCAACGATACATTACAATTACAAAATAATTACAATTACAAAATAATTAGCAAACTAATAGTGAGGAGTTGGTATAACAAGAATGATGGCTTTTCAGGACCAAAGAATGTCTTCAGACTCCTCAAAAAAGTAAGTATTAACATAATTTATTTAATTTTTGAGAACCCAGACTGTAGACCTAAAAAAGTAAGTAAGGAGCAACATAAAAAACACTTAATTTTGTAGATCAAATTTATAGGGAAGAAACAGCCTAGTTGTTTAAATTAATCACAGCAAGTGAATTCTTCTATATCCAGCCCTCATCTTGAACCAGACACCAAACATCACAACATATGAATAAAACACCAGATATGAAAGAGATTTACAAAACCCAAGCAAAACAAGTGAATGATCTAGGTCAGTTGTATTTATTGACTCATTACACTCTTGTCACTGTGACTATGCTTTGTCCACATCAGAACAAACACAGGATGCATTTCCACTGTAAGAAAAGTTAAAAAAAATAAAATTAAACAAAGGTGAATAAAATAATAAGACTCAGAACAATATAGAGTAAGTAGATCCCAGGTTAAATATCCAGAGTTTGAGGAGGGATATGGTAAAGGAACAATTAGAAAAGATTTCATCAGCACCTGTTGAGGAAGTCTTGCAATAAATTCATTTTTCCTGAATTGCCCGTGTCATAAAGACTGAGAACCTCCCCTCCCCCCTGGGCCTGTGGGATTGTCTGAATATGTCATAAAGACACCTCTGAAGCATTTAACTTCAAAAAAACAAAGTTACCCACAGAAATTAACCCCTACATGTGGTGATTCCACCAGCCCAGATCCTTTTTTGGCTGGAAAGCTTCCTAAAGCTTTTCTGCTCAACCTGCTACAAACACTCCTAATCCCCAGCTTCAATGGCCACTGCACCCTGTTAGTTCTTCTGCCAGAGCTGTCCTTTATCGTTTTCCAGAGCTGCTCTCTCCCTCTGAGATGTTTACATCCCAAAGCATTTACAGAAAGCAATCCTATTCTTTCACAGCCTTCATTTTACCAAGTGAAACAAGTAAAACTTGTCTTGCCTGGAAGGATTCACTGAAAAACACACAAAAGATGAGGAGCAAGGGTAAAAATCCAAGCCAGTATCACTCTATAAATGCCTCCAAATGTTTAAACAACTAACAGCCACGTTTTAAACAGCTTTCCCCCCACCTTTGTAAGGACTTTCACACAGACTGCAAGTGCTGTTAGTTTTAGCCCTAGGGAAAGATTAATGGAGAACTCAGTTCGAGCCAGAAGACAATTTATACCCCTTTGTCTATAGATAGTCCAGTGAAAAGGAAATTTATATATTTTATTGGATAAAACTGAGTGTAAAACACGGTTGAAAAGATCTAAAATCTTATAGAGAGTTCTTAGGGTCTACCTCAGGGCACAATGAGAGGCTGGGGCCTAAAAACAGTTGATTTAAGGATGGAAAACGTATTTCTGTAACCAACAAAGTGGCCCAGGAGAGGCAGCAAGGCCAGGATGGTCCATGGTGACACAGTCCCTCCAGCCTGTCTTTCACCATTTCTGCTCTGAATACAGGGACTGAGATGGGAGATGTGGCTTTTTTCTTGATTTTCCTCTCTTTCTACAGATCATTAAGTGCAGGTGACCCAGCAGCTGCTATTTGGGGGGTGAATTCCTCTTTTTTCTACTTCCTGAGGTCTACAGACCCACTTTGTATTACAGAACCACCTCAGAAATAGATTTCTAGCATTGTCCCATGTAGATTTAAGGAAATGAAACCACTGCTTAGTTACACAGCTCCCTGTGAATCAGCAGCTAAATTCAAAAGCAGACCAAATTTCTGCTCCAACACTCTGCAATTCCCTTCTCACAACTCCTCGTGCAGAAAGAGCAATTTGGAAGTTCAGTCTCTGTCACTGACCTGACCTTCCCCCATGCACAGTGAGGGGCTTCTTTCTGCCTGGAAACTTATCATCCAGCACATCATTAGAGCTTTTAACATGAAAAAATATCTAGCCTCAAGCTATTCCAGCTAAAGAACACTCAGGTGGCTTTTCAATTCACCAGATAGCTTTAATACCAGCTAAATAAGTGGATAGAGTGTGTAATCTTATTCAACAGCAGTTAAAAGGGGGAAAAATATCCATGGTCTGGCAGTGGAATCTATTAGCCTCAGAGTCATCTTCAAAGAGATGCAGGAGGCAAAAAGGCAGAGCAGCTGCACTGCAGCCAGGGCCCACAGCCTTTGGCTTCCCATGGAACCACAGAATTCCAGAATGGTTTGGGTGGGGAGAGACCTTAAATCCCATCCAGTGCCACCCCCTGCCATGGCAGGGACACCTTCCCCTATCCCAGGTGCTCCAAGCCCTGTCCAGCCTGGTCTGGAACACTTCCAGGGATCCAGGGGCAGCCACAGCTTCTCTGGGAACCTGTGCCAGGGCCTCCCCACCCTCACAGGGAGGAATTTCTCCCCAATATTCCATCTATCCCTGCCCCCTGGCAGTTTAGAGCCATTCCCCCTTGTCCTGGCACTCCAGGCCCTTCCCAGCTCTCCTGGAACCCTTTCAGGCACTGGAAGATGCTCCAATCCTCCCCAGAGCCTTCTCTTCTCCAGGCTGAACAACCTCAAATCTCTCCCAAAACACGGCTATGTTTAAGAAGACTTAAAAATAACTCATTAGTGGGAATTACTTTTAAGAGGCTGTATATTTTTACGATCTACTTTAGTGCATTGCATGAGAAGCATCCTTTTAACCATAAACAGACCCACGTTTGGCAGGAGGAAACAGGTTCGAGGGGCCTGGCAGTGGTTGCAGGGGTTTCTGCAGCACAAGGTAGGACTCACTTTCTCCTAAGGACTAAATTTTAAGATCTTGCAGCCTCAGTGCTTCACACACCTGGATATTTACCATTTGCTTTCTTAATAATGGGAAATTTAAGTTAATAAACCATACAATCAGTAGCTGGATGTTAAATAAACCAAACCTGTCACTTAATAATCATGTCTACAAATGCAAATTCAGTGGTGAGATGAGCTGAAAGGAGAAGGGAAGGAGGAAAGCTGAGCTGGGGACGTGGCTGTGTCACAGGGATCAGGGAGCTGCTGCCATTTCAGGGGCAGCAATTCTCACCAGCAGATCTTGCTTTAATGTCAAGCAGCAGCAGAGAGAGAGAAATGGGAGATAATAAAATGCTGCTTTCTATTTACAAATATGTCTTTGCACATGGCTTCATGTTAGGATTTTTTATAAACGCAGTTCTTAACTCCTTACTTTGACACAACTAAAATCACACAACTGAGAGCCTACTTTTGCTTTTTCTTACTTTTAAGAAGTTTAAACTCTTCCTCTTAGAAATGAAAGAGTGGTAACAACTTAAGAAGAGAATCTCATCTATCCTTCACTGGACTTAAATAAAGAAAAGCATTTGCAGTGACTTTGGGGGAAATTCTTTATGAAATACCATCAACAATTTATTTTACGACAACAATAATGGAAGCACTATTTTCAGAGGAAATATTTAAGATTAAATATGCTCTGTGGAGCATAAAGCAGATATGTACAATTGATCACATGTGAGTTCCCAAGATCTATTTCTCTGTAGCAGTTTTTAAATGAACCTGATATTGTGAAGCATTACATGGGAAGCAGAGACTTGTGTACACAGGCTGATCACAGAATCCCAGAATGGTTTGGGTTGGAAGGGACCTTAAAGCTCATCCACTTCAGGGACACCTTCCACTGTCCCAGGCTGCTCCAAACTCCATCCAGCCTGGCCTTGGACACTTCCAGGGATCCAGGGGCAGCCACAGCTTCTCTGGGCACCCTGTGCCAGGGTCTGCCCATCCTCACTGGGAAGAATTTCCTCCTAGCTTCCTATATAATCTAAATCTCTTTTCTTTTAGTTTAAAAGAGTTCAATAGTTTATATGCTCTTCACAATGAATGGTGGAGCTTTTCTGTCACAGATATTTGGGGCAAATGTCCAGGCCACCACCTGGGACCCATTCCCACACTCTTAAAAAACACTCAGCCAAAGCCCTGCAAGTCAATTTTTGCAGGTGGTGGATAAGCAAAGTGTGGGTCAAAGCTTTCTCCAGAAAATCCACTCTAAGAACTGAGATTAAAACTTGCCACATATAGACATAATTTGAACTTTAAAAGAAATAAAAAAAACCCTAGCAATTTTAACAGCCTCAGATCCCAGATACCACAGTTCATGAAGGCTTAAAGGAGAGCAATTCTACAGAGAGGATAACACTGAAATAAACAGGCATTCTTGGTTTCCCTCATTGAACTTAACTCTTCAAACCCAGATGCACTCACTGAGCAGCATTTTAAGCTCAAGGTCAGATCTTGCTGCATTGTATTTTTATATATTTATACACACACATCTGAGAAACATGTTTTGGGATCCAGATTGCTACCTTGCTCCCAAAGGTCTGTTATTTCCAAATCTTTACATAAAGAGAACAGATCAGAAAAACAAGAAGATACCCCACAGCCTTCTTCCAGCAGCTAACTCAACCAAACATATGGAATGACTTGTCAAAATAATATTTTGAGAAATAGGTTATCAGGGGCCTCAGGTCCACTCCATATGGTCTAAAGTTCTCCATCCCCCTGACCATATCATGCTACTTCTCCACTGTCTTCTATAAAGGGAGACAATCCCTAATAAAAGTAGAGTTGTTCAGGTCACATACATTCAGAACCAAATAAAATTTCATTTATAATATTTATAGTACTGTAAAATAATTTGAAGAAACGGGACAAAGCCATGCACACAGCAGAGCTCAGAATCCACAGAAATATTTTTCTAACAAAAGAAAGTTTTGTTGCCATTTTCTAGAACAGATGTTTTTTTAAGTGCAGCTTCCCTTTTGCAGTCTTTGTGATTATCAATCTTTGGTTACGTTATAATATAGGGTTGCTTCAGACTTCATCAGGGAGAAAAATACACATTGCTGCATTTCTTCTGTCACAAGAATAAAACAACTCTGAAAGCAAAGAATGTTCTGAAAGATCAAACAATAACCCAGCTAAAGAAAGTCTACAAATGTATCCATTCAAAAATAATTCCACAGATGGATAAGCATTTAATTTTCTGAAGTGAGAATAAACCAGCCTCTCTCTTTTCTGGGATGTGGAACGGGGTTTTGGACCTACCTATTTATACCCAGTACACAAATGCTGCTCAGAGAATGCTGCAAGTCCTCTAAAAAGAAATCAAAAGGAAAGTTATTACTCCAGGCTCTTTGTTGGTGTTGCTGCAGTCTGGGTAGTGCCAGCATTGTTAAAAACAAACTGTTGGCTGTACCTTGCTTGGCCTGTACAAATGCTCTTTGCATTAATGTACTTAGGATCTCCTCTCTGCTGTGCCCTGCCAAGAGAAGAGTTGAAGAGTGGGATGTCTTCTCGAAGTTGCATTGACTTCCTGCCCTCTCAGACGAGGGGTGGTCACGGTTTTTGGCTGTGTGGATGGCAAACAGCCTCTCCTGAATATGACAGGGACTCACCACTGTGATAAACACCATAAGCTTATTTCCACAGGGTGCTCTTGACTCCCCAGCTCATCCAAAACTTTGTGTTTCATGCTGCTTCTTATTTGAAAATTTCATCATTATAATATGACACTCGGATGTCACAACAGAATTACAGTTAATAAGGAAAATTAGGGGGAATAAGTGGAAGATAAAGTGGCACATTAGAAAATGCATCATCGTCTGAGACATGAATTTTTATATTGTTGAGGTACAAGTAACTTCTATTTCATTTTGTTTTAAAAAGAAATCAATTCACCCCTAGGTTTAGAAACACTCTGTCACTTCCCAAAATGTCCTTGAGTTGTCAGTTTGAAATAAATTGGCAACGTGTCATTAGGCAGAACACAACCGCATTGTTTCGACTTAATTAACCCATTTTATTCAGATTTGCCCCAAAAATAACCCTAACAATATGATTCTGCTCTCCAGATGGTGATGGGCTGTGTCAGAGCAGAACTATCAGCTGTCGGCTAAACCAGAAATCAAACATTGCAGGGTCCACTTGAAACCCAAAACCTGTAGCTCGCTTTCTCTCCTACACACATCTCCTGAAAGTGCTTACACAGAGCAAGGAAGGATGAATCACTGAAACACACACTCTAAATGCATCTAGAGGAGATTAAAATTACCCCAAGCAGGTAAAACAAAGCTGCCAGGAAGGCAGGCTGGAAGAGCTGGCTGCAGCCAGCACCTGGATCCTGGCTGCTGATGGGGACGCCCAAACACCTACAGCACCAACCTGGCGTTGCCACCTCCTGCTCGGTGACTTCTCTCCAGGTTTTTGGCTGTGGGATTAGTCCTGACACCTCAGTGCATCCACACTCACCTTCAGTGGGAGGAATTACTGAATGAATAAAGCTTGTGCAGTGTCAAAAACTGGTGCTGGCCTCTCTGCAGGCGACTGCCAGCACCCTACCGAGTGTCACGAACTGCTCCATCTCCCTCCCCTCCTTTCTTTCAAAAACGTTATTATAGATAAGAGATTAATGTGTGCCAGACCATTTGGCTATTCAGGAGCAAAAGAATTTTGCAGCATAGACTGAATTTAAGACAATAAAATGTGTTACCTACTGAACCACAAAATCTCTATGAGGACTCAGAAATAGAAGCAGCTTTTTGAAATAAACCATAATCTCTCTGCCCTGTTCCCAAAGTCTGCAACTTCAAACAAAAAGTCCCTGAAAAACACAAAGCCTGGTGATATATAAAAATAAAAGTACAGATGAAGCATTTTTGACATTTCTCTATCACTCTTAAAAATAGTAATAATCTTGAGCTATTGAAGTTGCTGAAAGAAAATAAAAATCAATGTGTTTTCACTTAGCACTTCTGAAAAAGAAAAGGATCACTTGGTATTTCAGCAAAATGCTTTAATGCCACTCTGTAACAGAGCCCACTAGAAGGTGCAAATAAAGCTCTTCTCACCCAAGCATCTACTGCACCCTAGAATTAGGGGCTGGGAAGGGAGCTGGGACAAGGGGGCAGAGCAGGGCAGAGCAGTCCTGCCCCAGGGTTCATAACCTGGGGTGTTCTGGCTCTGGGAACAGCTGCCCCGTGTCCCACACACAAGGCAGGGACTGCAGACATATCTCCTGAGCATTTCATACATTGAATAAAGCAATTTATTTCCCAAACATGAAAACTGCACTGGATTTCTGCTTCCCATGCTTCCCACTCAGCCCCGATCCAGCAAGCAGTGATGCACAAATCTCAGGGGAGTTTTGTTGTTGATCTGGGGGCAGCTTGATTTGATTTTTAATTTTTATTTTAAACAACATGCATGGAAAACATGACAAGCCTCAACTCCAATGTGTACCCAAAGCTCTGCAAATGTGGGCTTCTAAATTTTTCTCTGCATTTCCCAATTGCTGTCTGGTCACATATTTTAGGTGTGCAACCATAGGCAGGACAAAAATTACGAAATTTCTGAGAGACATTGAGAAGCTTCTGCAAATCATTGTTATCTACTCACTTTGAAAATGGTAAATGGCTGAACCTTCCCTCAGCACAGGCAGGGTGGACATAAAATTGTGTATTTTATAGTGAATCACAAGTACCACTCACAATAATTAATAGCAATAGCCAATGTAAAGGAGAAGAAAAAATAGCATGTTGCAAATGAATCTGTTTCTTTTTTCATAAAGGAGAACCAGAGTCACAAAAAGTGCTTTTAAAGAAATGTTTTTAACTGCTAACAATTTTTCTGTTGTTTCTGGTTCTTCTTTGTGCATACAAATGCATGAAATGTAAAACCCAGCAAAGACAGAAAGTGGAAAATTTTAAAAAGCTGATTTATTTCTGTACAAATCCTTTACTCCTACCATTAAAAAGTACAAATTATTACCACTGGAAAGCAGAAGGAGTAGAAAGTGCTCTTGAAAAATAATAACTGCTTCTCCCAGCACACCAGAGACCTCTAGAGAAGATGGAGGAACCATTATCTCCATTTTATGTGTGGTGAAAATGAGGCGAGGACAAACATTACTGAAATGAGGCTGCACCAGGTGCATCTGACCTGTTTATTACAACCTTTTAACATATTAGGTTACACTCAAATACAAGATGGGAAGATTTTTTTTTTTTCTTTCCAGTTTTCAGCTGGAAGAAGATACAAATCCTTGGGGATCTTGCAGGCTCTGAAGGTGTCCCCCTTCTCACAGTCCCTTCTCAGGCCTGTTCTCAGAAAATTCCTTCATGAGATGTGGCAGTCTAAATTTAATTCTGCTGCTGGACAGTTATTTACAGTATATTTGGTCAACAGCAGAGCAGAGAGGGGAAAAGCAGAGTGTTCTCCCAGGTTGTACCACAGGCAAGAGCAAGCCAGGCAATTTGCATTTCTCAGAGTTATTGTCTCAGGCTGCCCACAGACCCTGGCACGTGTCACCACAGCAATTTAACTGAGCTTGAGCTGTTACAAAGCATTAGAAATGGTGCCTAAACCCCAGATCAAAACATGTGCTAAGGCCATTCACACAGGTTCCATCCCAGTGTTAGAGCTGCTTCCCTGCCCCTCCATCTCCACAGCCATGTTCTGCCAGATCTTCTGTCCTTTCTCACAGATCAAACACACATATCCCACAAAATTAAAAGTTTAAGAAGCCAAGATGAAAACCCATCTGAAGCATTGCAGAGGATGGGTTCAGTGGGTGTGAAGTGTCACTGAGGACTCTCCACCTTCCCTGGGAAGCAGCCAGGAAAGGAGCCTGGGTAGGGGGATGCTCCTCTCAACCCCCTGAGCTGAATCCTTCCAAAACTCAAACCAAAAGCATCTCTCTGCTTTCCCAGTCTCCTCTGGATGCAAACATGGTCAGTGTCATACACTCTAAATCAACTCCTGGCTGCTCTTTAACCTGCAGGAGGGTGGATTTAGATTACAAATTAAAAAGAAATTCTTCCCTGTGAGGGTGGGGAGGCACTGGCACAGGTTGCCCAGAGAAGCTGTGGCTGCCCCTGGATCCCTGGAAGTGTCCAAGGCCAGGCTGGATGGGGCTTGGAGCCACCTGGGACAGTGGAAGGTGTCTCTGCCCATGGGAGGGGCTGGAACTGGATGATCTTTACGGTCCCAACCCAAATAGTTCTGTGAGAAGGAGCTTTGAGAAGACAGAGAGACATAATTCTGTCTCTCAGGATTTCTTGGAGAAGCACAGAGAGAAGAAAAGAAAACAATCTTTATCTCTGCTCCTTTGTTTTCCCCATGAGGAATGTGGTGTGGAGACTGTTTACCTGAACAATTGTACCTGATTGTTTTCCTGTTGCTGGGTTGGATTCTGGTGAAGGTTGTTTGGGTTCAGTGACCAATGGGATCCAGCTGTGGCTCGGGCTCTCAGCAGAAAGTCACGAGTTTGAGTTTGTTGGATAGGTAAGTAAGAAGTAATTATGTAGAATAGTACAGTATCTCTTTAAATAGCATATTAATGTAATACAATGTAGTTTTAATAAAGCTATCCTTCAGCCTCCTGATCTGGAGCCAGACATCATCACTGCCTCCCTAGATCTGGGGTTCAGCACATTTTACTGTACTCCATGTCTTGGTGACATTGGATGCTCTGAAGATCATTTATGCCAGGGAAGTCTCCAGAGCAGGAATTCAATTTTTGTATTTGCACATAAAAATGGTTTCTGAAGGTGTAACTTGGGATGAGTTTGTTTTGCCCTGATCACTTGATTGCCACAACCAAGAGCTGGAACTGGGATAAGAGTACTCACAGAGCCTAAAGGACAGATATCATCCTATTTCTGTGAGGATGTTAAAGGATATTTGAGAAGGGATATGACTTTCTCTTTAGGAAGAATGAAAAATAAATTCAATTTTTTCCTCTAACCTTTATGAATCACAATTTCCCATTTGTCTGTGGTGACAGATTCCTGTATTTTTCCCAGAGGAAAACACAATTTTCCTTGAATAAGGAGAAGCAAAAGAGAACGCGAGTCAAAATATTTTGATTATTTCAGTTCTTTCAAGGGCCACTTTCTATGGAAGGAACTTGATGAATTCATCCTTACAGCTGCCCTTCCCAAGTGCTCTTGTACCTGCAGAGCCACCAGGAGGAAAAGGGGAACATAAATACATTACTAGTTAGTACATCACTCTTTGACATCACTTTAAGGACTCAATTCACCAATAAAAAAAAAGCTTTTCCTTCTAATGGAGGAACATTGGACAGCTCAAGGATGAGGTTTTTTATCAAACCAAGGACTCTTAATTGAAAATTAGAGTAAGAAATACCCCGAGTGCTGAGGATGCATAGAATGAGCTGCTAAGTTTTGTAAAATCTCCTCCCCTTCACAAATACCCTTGGCTTGGGGGGAAAAACCTGTTTAAAAGACACATTATTAACTTACTAACTCTTATAATGAAGGTTACAATCCTCAACCCTTCCTGTTACACTACAGGAAAGGCATCCAAAGATGAAAGAGAATGTTCACCAAAGCACAAATATCTGTTACCATTATTTGATGATCAGCTTCAGGTTAAACCTGTCTGCCTTGAGACTGGAGATTAATAGTGATAGCTTCTTTTAATGACTGTAGAAATGCCACAGTGCCTGCCAATAACAACTTGAGCAATGAACAGGTTGCTATAGAATGTATTGTTTATGCACCACTGACTGCAATCTCTATACAGAAAATTTAATAGACCCTTTTTTCCCTCTCAGCAAGCTTATGTGGTTGGGGATTTAGAACTGCATTATTCCTTATGACCTGACTTATTTATCGTGTCAATCATAGTAATGATGTGTCAGAATTATCACAGTTCTGAAGCTTTCCCTTTATCATCATTTTAAGAGTGTTCTTTCTCAGCATTATAAGTACATATGACAGAAGAGACATCAGAGGCATAGATTTCATGCATGGCTCTAACAAAATCACAGGGTTAAACAGCTACTTCAAGAGCCAAAGCACCATGGAATAACTTCTTCCATTTTTCTAATTCAGTTCTTGTAATAGCAGCCAGACACAGCTGCAGTTGCAATTAAGGAGAAAAGATGGGGAATAAAACAGCACAGAGTCAATTGCCAAAGGTCAAATTAAGATGCTGGGATTTGCAGGTCCTGACCCACATAACACCATGTAGTTGGCCTTCTGATACCACCAGTCAGATTTAAAATTACAACTTTAGCAATTACTGTGAGTGAAGAACCAGACAAGCAGGTTACGTGATGGTGAGAATGCCCTTCCCTGCCTGAGGAGAAAGTCTCCTCAAGGGCTGCTGTTAGGGAAGAGAGGATAATGCAGATGGAGGGATTCAGCCCTTGCTGGAGCAGAAGTTTCAGACAAGAGTGTGAGCAAGGTCAGGGCCAGGCTGATGAAGGTGACTGTCTCAGTGGTACAGGTGCCACACGCCTCAGAGCAGCTTTCCCCACAAAAGCCTGGCCTGCATCCACACCAGGCTATTGACGCAGAGAAATTAAAGGATGAGAAATAGTTAACAACAGGAGTTCTGTCAGAGGTACAACATATATTCCTTTGGTTCAATTTTCTAAAGCCTGAGGTCTGAAAGAGATGGAAGCCTCTCTGAAAGGGTCTGGACAGCATTCTAAATTTCATGTACCATAAGTTTCTCTCAGTCACACAAGATTAATTCACCATTTATTCTGGAGGCTAGCAAGAACTCAGGGAGCAGGTAGTGTGTGCTGCCCTGAAGGAGTGAGACAGCAAAGCCCTGCTCCCTCTGGGGCTTGTAAGTGGGGCTGAAACCATTTTTTAATGTAGTTACAGTCAAGAAGAGTTTTAACAAGTTTGAATGCACACCTAACATTGTTACATCCTGAAATATGGATTCTCTAACCAGTGGCTTGTGTTGCAGCATAATTTTTGCTACAACAGCTGTCTGGAATGATCCTAAAAATCAAGCTAACACCAGACAGGTTGAAAAATACCTGTCAAGTCCACTTCGGGCAGCATCACCATGACGCCTGTTTGAAGTGTCCAGGCTGTGGATCAGCAAAACCATGCAGCTTAATAAAGCTTAATAAAACAGAAACAGCTTGTTCTGGGCAAACTCTGATGGAAGTGCAGGATGTTTGCTGCTGAATTACCAGGGTGAGCATGTCTCAGGGGACCCCAGAATCAATAAAAGAGACACGACGTGGCCCTTCAGCGGGTAGAGTTGAGACAGACAGGTCCACAAAATGAACTGACAACAGCCAGCAAGAACTGCTTAGTTAGGAGAAGTAAAGTTGTGGAGAAGAAAAGTGTAGGAGTTGGAAGGAGATTTAAGTTAAGCATAAACTTAATGGTAATTCAAAACCAATTAAAAATAAGCAACTCTAATGTCTAATCTGACCCTGCCCTCTGTCAGTTTGAAGCCATTCCCTGTGTCCTGTCCCTCCAGGTCCCTGTCCCAGGTTCCCTCTCCAGCTCTCCTGGAGCTCCTTTAGGCACTGGGAGGGGCTTTAAGGTCTCTCTGGAGTGTTCTCCTCTCCAGGCTGAGCACTCCCAGCTCTCCTGTCTCCAGAGCAGAGGGGCTCCAGGCCTTGGAGCATCTCCTTGTCCTCCCCATTTAGTGCTCCAGCTGTTTGCAGCTGTTGGAGCAGCACAAACACAGTGCAATGAGGGGGTCACATCCACCTCTGCCATTCCCAGCCCTGCCCAAGCCACACTGGAAAAACTGAGGAATGCTCCTGGCTGCCTGTGCTCTGTCTGCAGGGCCATCACACCAAAGGGAAGCTTCTTATTGCTGCTGTGCCCCTGATAAAGAAATTATATTTCTTAGGAACTTCCAGATAAAATATCTTCTCCAAGGCAGTGGACAACAAGAGTGTGAAAGTATTTCAGGGGAGGAGGACAATGTATATGAAATTCACTACACCATGAAAGTTTGATGTCTTCCTTAATACCATACTGAGGTTGAACTGGGTTTCCTGGTGATTTAAACAACATAAATCCACTTCAAAAAAGGATAACATCATCTTGAGTGCCTTAAATTTACAAAAGTGAAGAAATTAGCCAATCCCATTGTACGGATCATTTCTCAACGTTCCATTTAGCTTTTAATTACCCAACAGACTGTAATGGTTGCTCTGGAGCTATTACACTCCATTGTGTCAATTTGGCTGCTACAAATGCACAGCACAAAGTCCTCAAGCTAAAAATCATTATGAAATTATTGTTGAAAAAGATTGTTGGGCATGTGCAATAGCTCACTTTTGAACTCCGATGTTTTACAATTTCTCTTTTTATAAATAGCTGGAGCAATTAGATGCTGCTATGAAGCTATTCAAAACCTTTCAGTTTTGAGATCCAAAGCATTTCTTGAGTTACAGAACTGTAAAATTTCAGTTAAATTGGCAAAGTTCTGTTTGCAGTCTGTCACAGCCTCATATTTTCTCTTTACTTCTGCATACAACCTATTCAAGTCGTATTTTTTACACAATGTTACATCAGAGAAAACATCAGAAAATATTTTAGAAAGTAAATGAAATAAATCTTCTAAAAAATTGTGTCTGCAGAAGCTACACAATAATAAGAAACAGATGCTTGTATAGAAGAACAGAACTCAAAGCACTAAGTAGCACACCCAGCCTTGCCTGGACACAAGGTTAAAAATGGAAAGAAAGGATTTAGGAATTTGGGCATGCAAGGAAAATTGAGGCTTCATGTAAATCAGAAGCCCAAAATTACAAGGAATTTGCACTGGTGGGATTTGCAGAGAATGAACAATTAAATGGTTCATGGATTTGTGAGAAAGCTGCACCTAGGTGAGAATATCTCAGCTGAGCTCCCCAAATCAGGGCAATTCCAGCTGAAGGCACAGGATAGACTCAGGCTGGGATTGAATCTTGTCAAGGACACAGACCAGGGCTTCACAGAGGAACAGTTCATCACACAAATGAAACAGCCATTGCCTCACAGACCTTGCAGTGCAACTTAGAAACCAGAAGTTCCCTCTCCCAAGGATGATGCAGCCAAACAAGAAAGCAGAAGGAAATTATTCAGCTCTATTTGACAGCATATTAACTTGCTGGATCATGCTCAAACTTTGTTGTAGGCATCCCAGCACAGAGACACTTCCAGAAGGTGTTTTGTAGCACTAATGAGGCAAATTCACAGGATTTGTTTTTTTTTTTTTTCCCCTGGAATATAAATCAGGAGCAGCATAGGAATTAGCAAAGGTGAGACTAAAAACAGAACAAGCAGGTAAGGGGCTGGGAAATGGCTGAGGAGAGCCAGGAGCTGATCTCTCCTTGCTGCCTTCATGATGGGAAAGGTCATAAATCTCCTCAAAAATGAGGAAGAATGAGAAAACCAGCAGGACACAAAATGGGAGGTAAAGGTCAAAGCAGTACCTGAGAAGAGAAGGCATTTTAGTAATGGAGATATGAGTTGTTAGAACTTTGACAAGAGTTTGGGATTTATTGGAAAGGCTGTATCATCACAAGACTATTAAAAGTAAGATGAATTTGTAAATAATAGCTCAACATGAAGATGAGGGAGCTCAGAAGATGACAGTAAGTAACTTCTAGCCAATGCCATCCTCTGGGATAAGCAGCATGTTTACATTCTCTGGGGAGTCAGCAAAGAATGAGAGGAAGAGGTGTGGTGGGATCTGCAGGGACTGCTATGGGAAGATAAATCTGATTTTTCAAAGGTGGATGACAAGCAGCTGATATATATCAAAGAGATTCAGAGGAAAGGCAAAAAAGATACCCCAAGAAATAGGGATAAGGTGGGTGTTCTTTGAAAGGGTGATTACACTGATAGGAAATCAAGCAAGGATGGTGGCAAGGAAGCAGAAGGGGTCAACATTTCAAGGAGGATACGTGCTAAAGCATCCAAGGAGATTACCACTCCTTTTGTAACTTGAACTGGTGTGAAGGACCAATAGCAAAAAGCAAAAGATCAGATAAAAGAAACCTCTGTGTTATCAGCTTTTATGTAAAATTAACCTTTGATAAATTGTATACTTAAAATAGCAAGAAGTTCTCAAAATTCCTCTCTATTTTTTCTGCAGTTGAGTACTAAGAAAACCAAAAGCAGTGTTTGGAGAAGAATCATAGACTGACTCAGGGAATCCCAGGATGGTTTGGGACCTTAAAGCTCATCAGTTCTATCCTTTGTCATGGGCAGGGACACCTTCCACTATCCTGGGCAGCTCCAAGCCCTGTCCAGCCTGGCCTTGGACACTTCCAAAAAGGCACAGAAAGCAAGTCCTTGGAAAGGGCTGAAACACAGGACCTCAAGTGTGAAAGAGACACAAAAACAAGGAGCAAACAGAGAACTGAAGGTGAAACACGGCTGGGGTGACAGGAAATCTTACTGGAACACCGTCATTTTACAACAGAGAAATTAATGCCATCAAAAAATTAGGATATCAAGAGTTTCCCTTCCTAGAGCCTGGTATTTTAACGATGCTGACTGGCTTTAAAGCATGCAAGTTCACCAGCAGACAGACGCCTCTGTGGGCAGAGAACAATGCGGGTGTCTGCAAGTCTGCTCGAGAAACCAGTTGTTTGTAAGAGGTGGCTCTGAAATGCTTTTGTTGGGGGGTGAAGTATCAATGCAGTGGGATAGTCTATTCTTGTTTTGTCTCTTAAAATGGGAGAAAAACAAATCCTGCAATTCTGCACAATGTTTGCTGAACACAAAGTGCTGCACTCTCCCCAGAAAGCTGCTGATGCAGCACAGCTCAGAGCCAGGCACAGCACAGCTCCTCCAGCACAGAGACAAACACTCCTTCCACTGCTACCTTCAGGGAAAATTAACAACATTCCTAGGCAGCTCTTCAGCTGTCCAAAATATTCATTTTTTCAGTCTCCTCTCTTCCTTTGCTTTCAAAGAAATTCTACCTCCTGGCTCACGTACCTACAACACAGTTTGGGATGTGCCTCTGAGAGGGATTTATAACTAAAGAACAGGCTCAACTTCTATGTGCTAAACAAGTAAATAAGAGGGAATAAGAAAAAATAAAGTTACATCTCAGAACACAAGAAGCAGCAGCATTTTGGTTATCAAGCATGGAAAGGTGCTCAGCTCAATACAATGGACAAACACCCAGTGAGGCAGCCCAGCTCTCATTGTGCTGGTTAGAGATGTTGTGAGTAAGAAATATAACCTGCAATCCTTTTTTTTAAGCCTCTACACTCCTTAGGTAAAAGTTAATTTTAAAAGGTTGGTGTCAATGCCAAAAAAAGCCAGGCCTTGCTCAAAAAAAGGCTCTTTAATGCTTAACTATCATTATTTAAGATACACATTGCACAGCCTGGTTTTGCCATAAAATCTCACTTTTTTATTTCATGGAAATCCAACAAAAGCCTTCCCCCACTGTTGTAGGGCTCAATGCCTGTCACCTGATCCTCTCACAATTGCCAAAATACTGACTGAACGAGATTTTCTCCCTGAGGGGCTCAGAAGAGTCTCACACATTTCTGTCCTCAGCACCAAGCAGAAGCCACAACTTGGAATTGATGTTCCCTGGGAGGAAAAAGAATCTGCTTCTCACTCTCTATTCCAACCTGCTGATGCTGGGGGTTGCCTGGCAGTCATAAACACTTCACATTGCTTCCCAAATTAACACTTCTACAAACATTCTAAATATTATCTTACTTTATTTGCATTTAAAGGAAAAAAATAGCTTGTTTGCAGAATACCTCAGTATATACTTTTTTTGTATCAGTCAAAAATATAAAAAAGAAGCCTAGGTCAACTCTTTAAAATGTTATGAAGTTATTTCACAAGATCTGGAAGATAGCATAGAACCTTTCAGAAACTCTTGATTTAAATAAAACCTTTTCATACAAATGGCAAAGGATTAGCAAGTTTTACCAGTGTCCATCCAAGTGACCCCTAGAAAAATCCAACAGAACTACAGCACAGGTGCACTGAGACATTCAGATTTCTTTGAGAATGAGGACTGAATCCACATTCTGGATGATATTGGGGACCCAGGAAGAATAATCCAAGATTGAATAGAAAATAGCACAGCATGATATAATTTTAATTACATTTCCCACAACATTTCTTGCTCTAACATTAATGTTAATCAGTTAAAAGCCAGTTAAAAATCCACATGCAAGTTCAGTGAGGTGCACAATCCTTCCTCATTTCAGCCCTTAAGCTATTGTTCAATTTTTTTGTAAAGATGTCATTACCACAGTACCTCTACTGAAGAGAAAGTGAAAAATTTTCTACTTATAATCATACATAGCATGATTAGGGCAATTCTGGATTGCAAGTGATACACAAACCTCACAACAAATAATGCACACAATTTTGAGATTAGCACTGCTGACAGCATTTAACTTCAGCACTGCTGCAAGACTTTGATCTAACATCAATATAACTGACTGCAACCCTTTTGCTTAATTGCCATCTATAGAAGAATCTAATTAGACCAAGAAATATTAAAACAGTTTTAATGGTTAACATAAAGCTTCATAAAAACAATCACTGCTGGTTCAAGGACACAATCAATACCCCCTAGTTTGAAAAATATTGTGGTTGCAATTATAACTAGACTGGCATTCCATCCATCCTCTCCCCTTTTTCATAAAAATCAGTATCTTGAAGAATGTTCCTATGGCACTACATGCACTGTAATTTTTCACTCTTTCTCTAAATCCCAGAAAATGTGCTGTAGATGGCCCCAGGAGCAAACACAGCAAAGATGAAGTAAAACTCGAAAAGGAGCTGTCTGGTTTAATCTATGAATGTTCACAGCAAGGGTTTCGTGTAAGAAATTTGTAATCAGGATTTCCACAAATGATGGTGGCAAGGTTTCACTGGAACTGGTGTTCTTGTCATCTGCAGAGCCTGTCACAGCAACCTGCGAGCATTTGCTGTTGCTGTGATTTGAGAATCCCCAAACATTCTGCTTCTCCCCAGTGCCCAAACACACACAGCAGATCTTCCTGCTCAGAACCACCCCAGCTTAATAGCCATGCATTTGTTATGCTCTGCAGGGAGAAGTGCAAGAGCTGCTGAAACAAGCTGCTGGAGTCTCAAAATGCTAACCAAAGCCCCACCAAATGAAAGCTGTCCAGGATACAAGTTAGTGTGTCAATTAGGAGCAAGCTCCTCATGCAGTGATGGGTAGGTGAGGGAGCAGGGGAACACCTGGGAAGGAACACGGGCTGTCAGAGCTTCTAACAGGGATGACTTCACTCCAGGTAAACAAATAACACTGACACACTGGGTCTTGTTTCTTAAGCACATTTGTGGAATAGAAATACCTCCAAAGCAGGAAAACAAAAGCTATCCTCCAGCTACCCTGTTTCTCAAGCCTTTAACTTGTATCCAATTACTCCAAGGCAATTAGTTTTACAAGGAATGGGGTGAAATTCTCATAGAAATTTCAGTCAGCCCAGGATGCTTCAGCAGATCTGCCTGGTGCTGACTAATGACAAAAAATAAATGGGGACCTACAGTTATCCAGGGTCCCCTGACAGAATCACATCCTGCTGCTGATTCTGGTCCACAGCACTAGAGAAGAGATGCACAAAGCTTCACCTCTCCTGACATTTGCCAGACCCCAAACAACACTCAGCTAAAAACCATGCTCTACTAAATGACAAAGTAAGTCAAACAAGGATAATAAAGTTAAACTGGTACAAAGAAGAGGAGAACCAGTTCCTTGATGTCCTCCTTCTATCAGCCAAACCCTGCAGGCAGTTTCCAGCCTAGTTTTCAGTGATGTTTTCTCACCTTTTATTCTTTCCATTCTCGAGTTTTCCTGGCATACAGGCTGTGTATGAAGATGCTCAGAAGCATCATTTCCCAAAGCACACTCACCACGGGGGGTGATCACACATTTTCATCCAGAGCATGACCTCCCTACCCAAGGCAGCTCTCCTCACTGTCCTGTTTGTGAGAGACTTCAAAGCTTGAACTGATGATAATTAACACCCTGAGTTCATCATCTTCCTAAAAGGGAGGGATTCTCAGTAACAGTGGGGAGCCAAGATGACCAAGGCACCTCAACCCTCCTGGGACATGCTGTGCCAGGCCCAGCTGGTACCAGCACCAAGGCGAGCAAGAGGAGCAAGCAGCACATCTTCCCCATTTCCCTAGCAAAGAGCTGCAGCAGAGAATCATCACTTTGAGGGGATCAGTGGGGCCCAGGGAAGAAGCAGAAGAGAAAAGGAGTTAGGCTGGAATATGAGGTTTGACTGAGATTTAAGCTGGAACCTCCACAATTAATCTCTCCTTGCAGTCAGGCCACACCAGCTGGGTCAACACAGAAAATACAGCCACCTCTTGCCCAAAAGGTTTAATATTAACACCACTGCTGTATAATATATTTTAACTTCATTACCCTGGCATATTAAAATAGGCCATTTAGCTGTAAAATTTGGGGCTTAGACAGTAATCATTACCTTCTCAACGTTTCACAAAAAACACAATTAAAAATGGCTTGCAAATCAATATGTGAACACTTTGACACCACACACAAAATGTTCTTCCCCAATAATTTCTTCCTATTTTGCAATTTCAGCTTTGGGTGATGTGTGTAGGGAGAAAGGGGAGGGTGGAAAGCAGAGATGGGTTTTATATCAACAATTCCCATTAGCATTGATGGGAATTGCATCCATAAAGACTCAGGTCACTGATGCTTTTCTTTACTCATTAGGTAATTTCCAGCATTGTATTCTTCTAGTTTCTGCTCTCTGCCCTATAATTTCCAATGCAGTGTTTAGATCCTTCCAAAAAAGCTTCATTGTGCGCTGGCTGCCACTTGCAAGTAAATAACACTGTGATGAACTTAGGAATATCTGTTTCTCCCATAATTGCCTGGTACCAGTCAGTGTAGTCCAGCAAGAGAAAAAAAAAGGAAAATACACTGCAAAATATTAGCTGACTCAAATACTCCCTGAAAATACAGATATTCCACTATGATTTCTCACTACTAGCAAAATGCTAAGAAAAAGTATGATTCTGTGTCATCAAAAATAGCTGTGCCGAGCTTGAAAACTAAGGAACAAAGGCCTGTATGTACTTTACTGCATTCTGGGAGGGGAAATCAAGCCAGATCTGTCTCTTCTTCTTTCTCTGTAACATCAGGGAAAGTTATTCAGAGACCTCATGGACAGCAGCAGATTTGGTGTTCACAGTTCAGATGAATGTCCATAATAAAGTATTTTGCCTGCAACGGAATCTGAACATCATTCATTTTTCTCTTGATTTATGTACTTATTTTTAAAGACCCTGACCCTCTGTTTCTATAAGAAAGCCTAGTGCATCGTGTCACATGGGTCAAGAGAAAGGGACTGTTCTTTCTAAAATTCTGAATGTTGTTCATTAAGGGAACAAAAAACTCAAGGTAATGTATGATATGTGCTAATTGCACTGATATTCCAGGATCAGCACACCTGGGATTCAAGTCTACCACCCAAATCAATCACTGCTGATAATCATCCTTCAACAGAGCAATGCAGATCAATTTTGATCTGTTAAGTGCTTCTGCCTAACTTTATTACCCCACTGTCTCCTAAAGAAGACAGATACTAAGGTATTTTAATAGAAATTATTTGACACAGCTCTTATAAATTCCATAAAATAATTATCCTTGTGTTGCATGTAGGAGTCAATTTTGTTAAGTGAGAAGATCATGGGACCGAGAATTACAAAATGTGATTTCTAACCTTGTTTCTGCCCCTGATTCTAACTAAGTGATTTTAGGCTAATCACTTTTATCTTTCTGTGCATCAGTTTTCTCATTTTGATATTGGAATTAATAATCTGCATCTTGGTAAAGACTTTTGAGGAATACTGATGAAAAGCATTAGATATGAATCAGGCCTTATTATTAATAATAGGAAATTGCTTTGGGATCCTTGGATGATAAGTGCAATTTAAATTCAAAGAAAATATTGGGACTTTAATTGCTTCATCTTTCAGATCTACCCCAGTTTTACTTACTCACACACTGACAGGTAAATTGAACTCAAATTATATCAGAGTGGATACACAAAGATATAAATGTATAAGCCCCTTGCATTATTGCTGTTGCAGCTTCCAAGGCTTTGGAACACCTGCTTTGTGCTGCTCAAGATCTCACATGGCAAACATCCAAATCTCCTGCTGCTGGTGGGATATTGGGTATTAATGGAAATGCTGAAATCCCCAAATTCTTTCAACAGCCCAACTTCAAACCTCCCATTTATGAGACGGTTCATCAAAGTCATTACAATTGTGATGAAACTGCTGTTGTTTTGAAATGATATAGGGAACAAAATGTCATTATCAAGTAGTTTCACTGAGGGAAGATCAGAGCCACAGTCTATTAAAGTATTGCCATTGATTTATTCACTAATGTGCCCTATATTTTCATCTGCAAAAGCCTTTGTAAAACCCAGTGTCTATTAGTGCAATTAGCCCACATAACTGCTCTGCAGGGCACGGCTCATTATGGTTCTTTTTTTTTTTTTTGCTTTTAGTGCTGAGTGCTGCCAGCAGCATCCGGGTACAGGAGAGGCTTTGGCGGGTGGTGACAGTGGGAAAACAACTCCAGCACCACCAGGAGCCTCAGCCACTGTCTCCATAACAAACTGCAGGGAAAACAACTGTAAACTGATATTATCATCCCAGCAGCGCCCGTGACAGAGACAGGCAACAGGCACGGGATGAAACACCAGGAATTCTGTCTAGGCACAAGGAGTTTTAATTTATTCCTTGACTGCCAGGGTAGTCAAACACTGGAGAAGGCTGTGGGCTCTCCACCCTCAGAGATGCTCAAACCCCACCTGAACAGAGCCCTCACAGACCTGCTTTAGCAAGGGGTGGACTCCACAAGCCTCACCTACCCTGTGAGGCCAGGACTAATAATTCCTCTCAGACCACCAGGTTGTTATGTGTGACCTCTATTATTCACTACTGGGAATTAAAGCGAGCAGCTGCAAACACTTAAAATCTGGACTGGATAGAGGAATATGTCCCCTAATAAAACGCTGCAGAGAAAACTTTGTTTTTCCTGTTTACTCATCTTCCACCTGATGGAAGTAAAGCATAAACATGGCTCTTTTTAACCAGCCTAATTCTGCAAAGACAGTAATGACTGACTTAATTACTAATCAGTTTGCATCAGAAATTAGCAGGCCAAAAGCAGAGTGCTGCATTAGTCACGCAGTTTAATACCCAGCATTTCTGGTATCTCTGAAATATCTCTTTTCCTCAGAATTATCCAGCCAAAGCCCATTACTTTACCACAGTGTTCCCTTGCAAGAACATTATTTCTTCATTATAAACCAAATTCCAGCCTGGGAATGGGAGAGGAAACCTCCCTGGTTGCCTGAATCTCTATTAATGACTGCAGAAAGCCCAGGCAGCTTCTTCACACCTCTGAGAAGCAAGGAGAACTCCATGGGAAAACAGGAACATGCTTTGTTTTGTTTAATAACAAACCAAATCAATTTGATGAGCAGTGATGGCCTTGGCCCCCGGCACTTCTGAGGAATTAACAAGCGACCTGTATTTATGGCCTAAAGCAAGACTCCTCCAGCAGGGAGGGCTCCAAAGCAGGAGCTGAATTTTCAGTCATATCTGCTTCTCAATGGGGAAGAGAGTGAAAATCGCTAAGCAGATGAATTTAGGTGAAAAGCTCCTTTCCCCCCTCCATGAAACATTAATTATGCTCCTTTTTGTGGTTATCAGAATTGTGACACCAGGCTAAGCAGCCGTTGTTTCTGTTCAGTGCAACTTCCACATTTCAATGGAAATAATTTTGGAGTTCAGGACTTGTGTGTTTTGTACGTTTTTTTATAGTTTAAGGTGCTTCTAACAACAAAATCTGCAAATCAAAGCCAACAGACTTTTGGGGCTTGAACTCCATGCCCTGTACAAGATCTTAAGTACTGCCAATATCCATTTAATTTTCCAAAAAAATTTAAAGGAATGTGCATTTGTGGAGAAAAGAATAATGATTGCCAGTCTCCATATGGAAGGACAGGGACAATGAGAAGTGCATTATTTAAAAATACAAGAGGGCTGTGTTCCAGCCATAGTCAGGCACTATAAATATTTCAGCTACTTTTATAATTGGGTTCATTTAAAATACTATCTACTCCCAAAAACATTGCATTCAAAATGCATTGCACAGAATAACTATCATTTGTTTTGGTCACATCAAAATATCACTCAAAAAACCATTAGGGATTCTTTTTTTTTTTTTTTTTCCTGGCTGTGATGCTGTAAAGCAACATCTCTCCGAGACCAAAAAAAAAATGATGTTGTAGAACATATAATTCATCTTGCCTCTGGATAAAATGATTGCTGTGAAACAATCCAAAAACTTTCAGCAGGGAGATAAAACAATGTATATTTTTGCCAGAAAACCCAAGTTCCCTGACAGCACCTCATCTTAGCCCAATGGTTAAACCTCAAACAGTCTCCTGGATAATGATTTTTGTTCATTCCCCTAAGATAGGGGTAATTATGCAGTATTTTTAATATCAATGGCAAAAATATTGCATAATATTTGCAATATCATGGCAATAGCAATGAAAGGTACAACTCCTGTACAATAGCACTAAACAGAACTGTGCAATAAAGTCTTTTCCATTGAATTCTTTGAATTTCTAAGTGAAAATGTGAAGACAGATTTTATTCTGTTCTTCCTTAGTGTGTATTTGCATTTAAGTTGCATTTAATACTTTTCTGTAAGAAATCAGCATTGAGAGAGATGGCATTCTGAATCTGTATGGAATGGAGTATCCAATGGTGTCTTCTTTTTGTTTGTTATTTTTGAACTCCCCATGACTTTAAATAAATAGCAGGCTTCGTGGTTTGGATGCTATGGATTGCAGCACAGCAAAAAACAGAGTCAGAAATTAGCAATTCCTCACAGAGGCTTCCAGAAGAAAGGGTTTGTTCTGCACAAGGCAGAAGTGTTAATATCCTCTGCACATTCCATCCCCCTCAGATTTTATCAACCATGAATGTGAGAAGCAAGAACACAGAATAATCTCCCAGGATTAACCCAAACCTTGGCTGTGGGGACAAACCTGAAAATTCTCTCACACTTTTTTCTCCCAGCACGAACGTGGCTGATTCGTTTCCTCACGGGATGAGCCCACCATTAACATCAGCTTTTGTGTGTGTGCCAGCTCTGCTTTTTTAGCACTTTCAGCTTTTGGTATCAGTGGCAGGCGTATCTTTCACCATCTCTGATCCGGGAAGCTTTGCAGAATTAAGTTAAATGTGATGGTGAGCAGCATTATTTACAGCAGCGGCTTTGTGAGGTGTTCTTTGTGTCAGCCTTCAGGAAACAGCTAAAAATCTTCTTCACCTCTGGTCAGAAACAGAAAAAGAAAACTTTTGAAGTTTGAGGGTTTTTTTTTCTAGAGCTAAAACTGTGGCAGGTTGAAGTCACACCAGAAAACATAATCCAGGCTCCAGTTTGTGCATCTGGCAAGGCCAGACCTAATGAGGACAGGCATATGTTCTACCCATGAATTGTTCCAATCCTCCTGCCCTCCCGCTCACCTGCTGATCCCAGGAGCTGCCTCTGGTGCTGTGGCCAAGCTCTGGCTGGTTGGGGACACCTCCTGTCCCCCTGCACCTCCCCAAGCAGCCTTTGTCAGTCCTTCTGCTCCAGCCAGCTGTTAGGCAATGATCAAAATCGGCCGATTATTGCTCCAGCCAAGAAATATTCTTCCACCAGGAATAAGAAATCACCTCCATATTGCCAGTCCCAAAGTAGGCAAGGAAAATTACGTTCATTAAAAAAAATCTTTCCATAATGACACACTTCCTATCAAAAAGCTCAGGGATGACCGACCTTGGCATCCAGGATTAAGGCAGCATTATTTTTCTTGATTACCAGCAGCAGAATAGTAGGGAAATTATAAAGCCATTGAGAGGATTAATACAGCCCTGATCTCTCTCTCCTGGCTCTTTATCTCAAGCGATTAAAGTTCTCCAGGAAAAAAACCCTAAAATAAAATAGCCATGGAGCATACGCCTGCTGCCATGGAGAGAGACAGCATCAGCTCCCCGCGACAGGCAGGAGGGCAGAGGTTAATTATGCGTTCTGTATATGGCTTTAATCACTTTAATCAGATCACCACCCTGCTCCATCTCAGGTTGTAACTTCCTAAAAGCAAGAGGAGCCCTTTGGGCCCGGCAGTGTTTGTTTTAGGCCAGGGGAAGGGAGGAAGAGGATGGGACATGCTGCATTAAGCACAAACAAAGCTGCTGCAAAACCAATTGGCCAGACACACAGACTGAGCCTGGTCGTTGGCGTGAGCAGGGCCAGAGTGGCACTGGGAGGTCACACAGGGGACACGAGGTCCCTTCCTGCTTTAGAGACACCCAGAGAGCTGCCCCAGACTCTGGAACAAAGCGTGGCCCCAACACACGTCCTGCACGCTCCTCCCCACTTTGTCTCTGCTTCCAGAGCCTGACACCCCAGCAAAGGCCAAGAAAAACAAGGGAATAATTGCACAGCAACAGGAAAAGGCACATTAAGAGAGATGGAACTGGGTGGCTGGGAATCACAGGAGTCACAGCTCCATGGTGGGAACAAAGGATGGCTCCTTTCAGAACTCCAGCCGGGGTTATTATCAGCTCTGTTCAGGGTTTTGTGCTTGCGTCTTACACAGACAAATCTCTCATTTATGGGCATTTGATTTGAAAAGAAAGAGCAGAATAGGCTTTTTTTTTTTTTTACATTTAATTAAGGAATATTGGCCCTCAGGAGAAAGGGAGGAAGTTCCACTCCGTGGAATGGAGTGGGAGAGAGAAATCTGTCTTTGTTCCCTTTGGAGCATATATTTGTTATATTCTATTTAAAATATTTTCAAACTGGGTGGCACGAGGAAAGGGTTCAGACTTCTCCCCAGCAGCCAATATTTACTGCAACATAAAAAATGTCAAACATGGATAGGTTCTAACTTTGAACAAAGCAATCCCTGAGCCAAACTGATCCTCATTACAAGGCTCCCTCACATCACCAGACATGACTTTAATACAAGGCCACACTTCCCCTGCCAGATACAATTTCCAGGTTACTTCACTTTTGTATTGGGAGGCAGAAACCCAAGAACATCATTCAGTCCCAAATAAGCTCATTTTTACAGAAACATCCAAAATATTTGACAATTCTTGTGGGCTCTTCTGCAGTTTTATTGAGCAAAGAGAATCTTTAAAATAAATCTATCTCCTTTTATAGCAGCCCATAAATACTTCTCTATATAATGCTTTGGATATACCTGGCTATACACAAGGGACTCTAAAAGTGTTTGAAGATAATTTATTAATTTTATTTTTAAATCCAGCCATCTGGAGCTATAAACACATTTAGTGAATTACATAATAAGACCAATATCTAACAAAATCCTCCCATGCCTGCCTGGAGAACTCCATCATCCAAAAACCCAACTCATTCTTAATCCTAAAACTGTCATATTCTGTTGGTCCCAATTTTTTCAAAAACCCATGCTGAATAGCTTTTATTTCTGTTTTTAATTCGTAACCAACCTATATATTTTTCCTTGAAAAATATCTGCTGTAATCCAATAACAAAGAAAATAAATAAAAATCATGTTTTGGAGGTGAGGAAACAAGGAGGAAGGGAACCTGCCAGAGACACTTTCCTATACCTCACCTCAAACCTTCTCAGAAACACCTCTGGCATCAACATCATCCCATGCACAGGTGGAGAGTGAGGTTTTTTTAACAATTATGGAGTATCCAGGTACCCACTGTGGTAAGACAGACAATGTCAGCTTGCTGTCTGACCAAGTATGAAGATGAACGCCAAGAAAAGGAGACAGCATTTTAGCAACAACTGTACTTCTACGGAAGTTCTCACAGTTACAAGGAAGGAAGTTTGATCCATTTTAGAATAGAGTTTGTCACCTGTGCATTTTTGAAGCCAAAAATCTGAAACAACTGGAAATGAAAGATTTAAAATCTAGATTTTAACATTTGTTGATTAAAGAAAGGATTTGACTCTCCAAGGGAAGTTGTATGATGAGAGCACTGGTCTCCAGTTGATCCCTAGAGTCTGGGGGAGCTGAAAGAAAGGTATCAGGATAATTCCAGGGTTCTCTCAAAGCCTGAGTTAATAAAGACAGGGTCATTTCCAAATGTCACCATCTCTTTATTCAACAAGCACCACTGGAGTTCTAAGATAAAAACACCCAGCTCAAAGGTTTTGCAAGTTGATATTATCACTACCAGAAAAATCACTTTGGAGCTTAGCAAGTAATGAAACACCTTTCAAAAGCAACTTAAGAAGAGGGGAGGCAATAGCAGGGAAAACAACCTTATTCTTGGGCAAGAGGCTGTTTTCAATAAATAAAACAAACAGCAGAACAAACCCTATTGCACAGAGAATGACCTTTCAGCAAGTCTAACCTTAGTTCAGTGTAAAGGAAATTAAAGTCTCTGGTACTGATGCAGGCATAGTCAAGAGCATCTTGTGCTGGCAGCAAGAATTCCTGTTGCTGCTTTACTTCTGACCTTTTGCATCCAGTAGGAGAAGAAAGGAGAGAGAAGGGAGCCCATCTGGATTTCCTGTAGACAAGATGTCTGTTCACATACATCATGACCTAGCTGGTAAATAAAGAAACCTTGGCAAGTAGTGGTAAGCAAAAACGTGTCCTGCTGATAGGATTTCTCCAGGAGAGGCAGCAGCTCTGAATAAAGTCCCCATTCTCAATAATCTGCTCATTGTCTCTGGGGGAAATCAGATTTAACATTTATTTGCCCTTTGGTTACCAGAGGAGTAGACTGACTGCAGACTGTCCTTTACTCCAAGCAGTTACTAAAGTGGCCTTTCAAAGCTGGCTTCTCTAAGAAACTTTCATCTCTTTACATGACATTTCTCTGAAATACTGCCTGTCCATTAACACAGGACTGGAAGCTGGCCCTGGCAGAAGATCCCTCCTTCCCACCAGTTCATTGTCTGCTGCAATTTACTCTCTTCTTTCAACTATGTGCTCTGGACATTTCTTCATCTCCTTCCACACCTTAGCCTATGTGAAACACCACTACAGCCACCCTCAGATAGATCCCTTCCATCAGTAATTTCTGAATCCTATGAGAAATGATAGTTATGAAGAAGTAGAGGGTCTTTGGGAATGTTTTCAAGATAGTTGTGATCAGTAATAGCTCCAGGTTAACAACCTAAGGGAACCCACAATGGTTACATCCCTAAGAATTCATTTTTTAGGAATAAGATTCCTCAGTTCCTGTATTTCCTATATTAAGAACTTGCATGGAAAAATGCCTCGAATAACATGAACTCCCTTCTTCATAGAAGAATTCCTCTCAAATATTTATCCCAAAGGTGCAACACTTAACAGGGACATTGGATGACACTAAAATAAGAATGCTACTGCAGCCACAGCACAGCCAACTCTCTTCTCATGGTACATCCACAACACCTTCACAATTGTCCCAGATACTTCTGGCAAACCCATGGCAACGCTCAGGCTGCCGAGTGGCCTGAGAACAAAGCACATTTGCACTGTGCATCCAAACCAGGTTACAGTCTGGAACTTGCTCAATCCTTCAAATACACCAAGAAATTCTTCCCTGGGAGGGTGGTGAGGCCCTGGCACAGGTTGCCCAGAGAAGCCATGGCTGCCCCTGGAAGTGTCCAAGGTGAGGCTGGATGGGCCTTGGAGCAATCTGGGATGGTGGGAAGTGTCCCTGCCCAGGGCAGGGGGAGGAACTGGATGATCTTTAAGGTCCTTTGTAACCCAGACCATTCTGTGATTCTTTGATGAGGCAGCTTTATCTCTTGCTGTTTAAATAAAGTTCATTTTTCTTAACATGACAGTTTTAATCTCATTCAACTGAAAATTCTGTTCAACAGTATTTAATAAACCCAGTACTACCCAGAGACACATATACTACATAGAAATGATACCATTTATAGGAGTAAGTTATATGGCACATTTTTCAAAGTCAGTGATTGGTGACAGGCTTGCTTACTGCTCATTAATAAAAAATAAAGGCATTGCTCCTGCTGGATACTACTAAGGTTTCTTGTTTACTTTCCCTTCCAATTACTGTAATTGACCTATAACTCAGTGGAGTTCTGGGCATTTATTCTAAATTTTGCACAGAATGCAGCAACAATCCTTCAGAATGGCACCTAAATATGTCAGGATTAACATTCTGCTAAATATTCCAAGAGAAATTACACTAGTGTTGTAAGCTGGGGTTTTATGAGGGGTTTTATGCAATTTGTGGATTCTGATCACATCTGGGACAATATTAAAGGGTAAGTAAAGATCTATCACAAATCTGTGTTTATCTCTCTGCTAAGCCAAAAATTAAAATCCAACCAAATCTCAAAGACTGGTTTGGGAAAGAATTATGTCATAGTTTGCTGTATTTCCATAAATTTATTTCACTTGATGTCAAGCAAAACACCAATAACTTAAAGTAACTCTGCTTGGTACAAGCACAGGGTGACGAGACCCTTTGATCACTCAGGGATGCTCTTCCACCCCTCTGCTTTCCTCAAAGTTTTCCTCTCATATGGGACCTTTAGCATCAATTCCTGCCTTCTAGAAAGATTTCTTTTTTTTTGATCACCAGATATAAGGACCCCCTGAGACGTGCTTACAGAACCGACTGTAGATGAGACTGTCTTGACAATCCAAACTAATTTTAAGCACAGGGAGCAAAAATCCTCTCAGCACAAGGACTTGCAGGGTGCACCACGCAGCTGTTGGGCGACAGCTTCCAAAGCTCCACAGCCAGAACTTGTCTGACAGCTGTGGATTACAAACCTCTTCCAAAACTGGCCTAGCAAATATCTACACTGCACCCTGCAACCCCTTGGCAATTTAGTAGCTACCTCAAATTGTTTTTCAAAGCAGATTTCTCCCTTTGCATAGCGATGGAATAAACACAAACTCTTCTAATTCAGTAATCAGGACAGATAATTACATCCTCTTAATTGTTTTCTTTTTCCAGCTTAGGCTCATGTTGATGGGAGATGGTAAAATTAGTCCACGAGCCATCTGAAGTTTGCCACTTGCTGATTAAAGGCTTAATTGATTCAGAATGTTTTACAAATCAATCTCTGAATTACTTCGGGATCATGGTGGCATATTGTAAAAAGGAATTCAAACGCACACACGCTCCCCTTGTGAATGAGAATCACATTCCCATAAATCCTTAACTGCATAAACAACTTGGTTATGTTGTTTCAAAATTCACTGTCTGACAAATTCAGGGGAAAATGGCAAAATGAGAATTGCCTAAAATACAACCTGCTGTGACTTACAGAGGATTCTTATTTCTTCTTAAGCTTACTTAGCAATTTTTGAATGGATTGCAATGATACAATCTTGAGGGGGGAAAAAAAAAAGTAAAGAATAGAACTGCCCCATCTTCTGCAAACTCATAAAACTGATCTACAACCCAGTGCATTCTGAGCCAGATGTGTTTTTCTGATTCAGTGCACTCCCTCCCTCAATCAGGATCCACACTTTTCACTGAGATTTTATATTCCCTATCATGCAGTTCTGGTGAGCTTTGCACCTTTCCAGAGACTGCTACCCAGGATTTTCTTCTGAAACGGAGATTTTAAAGTTCTCTTGGTGATCAAGGATGAAAAGCAGAGATATCTGACACTGTTCTTAAGGGCTCATCAAAAGGAACAACTCTGGCTGTAAGGACAAGCCCCTCCCTTCCCAGTGCTGAATTTGCAGAGGTCAGAGCGAGCATTAGAAAACTTTGATGTCTCTCTTCCCCCAGAATTGATCATTCAGTTCAGCTCACCTTTGTCTCACGGGCTCACTACACTTGAGGACATGGAGACCACTTAAAACACACCACTGTGCCCTTAAACAACAGAAAAAGAGGGGCTTCTGTCCTATATTTCAAAAGCTGACAGATTTCACAAAACATCCTCTTTTTTATAACACACCCTGTCTATAAAACTGTGTTCCCCCCATTTTTGTAATAGCTGTGTCTGACAAACACAACTGGAGGCTGAAGTGAGGTGGATTACAGAGGTATTTGTGTTTTTCCAGGGACCATTTCCTCTGGAGGCAGAAGGGTGGGCAGGCAGCACAGAGTTGGTGTTTGCTGTTTGCACTCATGGACAGAACTTTCTGCAGATCACACACCTCAATGCCTCACCAGAAAGGTAAAATTTACTTTGGAAAATTCTCATTCAAAGATGCAACCCACAAATTTCCACACCACAAATACCACTCAGGTAATTCATATTCACTTCTGATAAATATTTAAAGAACACCACTCAGTAAAGGATGAGGATTTATGGCAAACACAACACCTCCAGCATTAACACACAAATGAGGTTTGTGCTCCCCATTCTGCTGCTGTGCTGTGCCATGAAGCATCTGTAAATGTGGTATTAAGGTACTAAAAAGTCATCAAAGTTGTTTGTGACATTGTGAAGTGGAAGTGAAATCAAGTACCCGAGTCACACAAACCAAGTATGGACTTGTTAAAAACCAGTCTTTTAAAAATTGCAGTAAAGTCTTGTCAGCTGACTTCATAAACCTCTTCTTGATACACACAGAAAATAGCTTTATTGCTTTAAAAATAGCAAAATATAGTTCTGAAAAGAAGCTGCCTTAAAGAACCAGTGTGTGCAAAGGCTGCAGGAAAACAGCTTGGTCATTATTCACAGTAAACTCATAACTTGTAGGTTTTAAGTCTCACAATTCAGAAGTATTTTGACAAAATTAAAAACACCTCCTCTTGTATGTGCAGCAAAAGAATGAACCAAGAAAAACACTATCTACCTGCATCTGCTAGCCATAAACTCGAGATAAACAGTGTTACTTCATCCCTCTCACAGCTGCTACAACCTCATGCTGCCACACTAATTAGAGGTCTGTCACTTCTTCCATTACAAACATGCCTCTGAAAGCATTTGTAACAACCTTGTAAAAAAAGATTTATCTGTGAATTTTTAGAATTCCACTGCTTTCTCCACCTTTAAACCATAAAAAAAGCCTTCCTCAAGTAGCCCAGCTGACTGCAGTGACACTGTTACAAGCTGTGACAAAAATACACAGCCACCCTGGTCTTGTTTGCTCAAAATGAATTCTGCATCATGCTCAGCAATTCAGCAGTCACTGCCACGTCCTAAAAGATCTGCCAGATTCCATATTTTACCCCATTAGCCTCTGAGGTGCAAATCCCCGTGTTCTGCAGTGGACACCCAGAGCTGTCAGCCACAATTTAATCAGAGCCTTCCTCTCCTCACCTCCTCTAGATCAGGGCTGCGTTTGCTGGTGATGCCACTGTACTACTTTTAAAAGCACCCCAGGCCCTCCCAGTTAGAGCACACCACATCAATCACATGAAAGAAGTGATCAATATCCTCCCCCAAAAGCAAGTGGCAGCTGTTAATCCAAACTCTGTTAAGATGCTTTCAATATTAAGCAGCCTGGACCCGTTTGCTGTGCTTACATTTCATACATGACACTTCTTGAGTTAAAATTTAGAGAAAAGCTAAATTTAAATGTCATCTTGAGGGTGGAAAAACATAATAATGCCTTACTCCAATTCATTGCTTCTTTCAGTAGGAAAAAAATCCCTCTCTCTTTTAATTCCCTGTAACATCTTGGGCATTGGCTATTTACATTACTTGTCTTTCCACAGTTAAAGGGAAGTGCTGAACATCTGGTTAAACCTCCTCTCCCTTAAAAAACACACCTGTTGCACTGACAAGCAATCCACAAAGCAATCAAGCTGAACAAGTTTTAGAAAAGCTTTAGAAATACTTGCATGGTATAAAAAAAAATTTAAAACATTGGCAAGGTACAGATATTTGTCACAGAGCAGTTCCTAAGCTAACAAGGTTAGAAATCTGTGTTAGTGTAGTGGAATGAGAAGAATTCTCTCAAATTTACCAAGGGAATACCCACAAGTGAAAGAATATTAATTTTATATGAAGAATCAATATGCAACAAAACCATTGACATTACAATGACCACAAAACTAAGGTAAGCAGAAATATTGTCAGAAGGGGAAAGTGCTCCTCAAGTGATTAAACAAATGATCCCTGTTGCACCAAAGATAATAAATAATAATTGCAAAGCACATTTATAGAAATCTTCAGAATCAATCACATGGTGTTTTACAGTTTAAGAGAAGATTACAAAGGTCAGCATGATGTTGGAGATCAATACAATAATAATATGTTGAAGTAGAAGCAACCATACCAAATTCTATTTGAAAGTGTGAAATTGGTCCAAAAGTGATGAGTCCATAATGACAATATTCACAAGAAAAGCAGCCCTCAGGCTCCAAGTTCACAAGCTATTTAGACCTATGTGAAAGCACTCTGCACTTGAATTATGTCAGCAGGGCTCAAAATGAAAAGATTTATTTTTCAGTTTTCTTTATCTTTCATCTGAAGTTTCCAGTTTAAATCATGGAACAAAATGAACCTTAGATTTTTCAGCTAAAAACCAACTCCCATATAACCTTTGCTTTGCGAGATGAAGATCACCAAATGAAATTAAGTCACTTTACAGTATTTCTTGGCCTTGCTCCAGGACAATGTGACAAGGAAACATTTGTCACAATCACTTCCAGTTGGGAAAGAACAGGGAAAGATCCTGTTAATGACACAGCATTACCTGGCACAGGGGACTCTGCAGAGTGGCAACAGACTCTGCTCAGTGGCAACAGCCACGGACCTGGGGTAAAGCTCTGGATAAAACAGAAGTGAGATGCATTGAGTTCTCTGCACAGGGGAGTGCACAGCCTAAAAAGGCTGAGATATTTACTTCCACCTCCTTTGACATGATACACTCACTTGCATTATCTTGCTTGCTGAGGTTTTTTTGGTTGGTTGGATGAGCATGGCACGCCTGCAAGAGCCTCTTTTCACGCCATTATCCTCAGCATATTCACTTCTTGCTTTCATGGGCCTTTTTAGCTAGCTTTTAGTGACTTGATTTAATATTCATAATCATCTTGAAAAGGCCATCTGCAATTTAATCACTCACTACCAATTACTTTCTTTAATAGCTCTGACAGTATCACTCACAGATACCTGACAAATCCACAAGGATGGCTGAAGGCAGCACAGGCTTTGCAGTGACTTTCCCAGCATTTGCAGAAGGTACAACACTGCTGGCTTTTTAAGTCCCCACCAAGTCTTTACTAAGTCAGGTTTATGAGCAGATCAAAATGCAGCCACACGGAGTGAAAAAGCAAAATTTCTTTTTATCCCTCCTTAGTGAGGAAGGAACGAGCGGGCAATAAAAAAGAACCACCAGACACAACTACTCTGCTTTTCCTTCTTTATCCAACACATCTTTCACTGCAGTGTTTTCCCTACACACAAACAACAGAAGCTACTTCATCCTCAGCTTGTAGAGATATTTAACAAAAAACATGGCTGGACAAAATTTAGTAACAATTTTGCACAAATAGGGCCTTGGAGACCAGGACATTGTGTGCATTTTCCTGGTTGCTGTGCTCCATCTTTATCACAGAAAGCTTGCAGTCCTTTAAAGACATGCTATTTAACAATGATGTTCTCAAGTATTAGAGGAGCTGTAACACATTCCATAGCTAGAATGATTTATCCACCCTCAAAAATAATCCATAATCCTAAAGTCTACCTTTTTAAGGGCTTGAAAGTGTAGACAAAAGTCTGCACATGAAAAGAAAACACTCTTTTCATCACTTTATAGCAAAGTCTGTAGGGAAAAAGAATCAAATTTTGGATTGCTCCAATGTCTAAACCACTCCCCAGCTGCACACAACAATATGTGAAACTGAGCAGGACAAAACCAAAGGATAACAAACATCCTGGCTTGGCAATTTACAGCTCCCACGGCACAGCCAAGGGGACAGGAAATCAATGCAGCTTTTACATACATCAGGTGAAGCAACCCAGGTTATGGCCAGGTCTGAGTCTCTCTTCCTATTACAAATGGGGTAGGAAGGACCAATTATTCTAAATTACTTTAAAATTCATAGCAAGTCTTTACTAAAATCTAAAAAGAATATTTATTGCTGTATGGGTGACCTTGAATCCTGCCTGTCCTGACTCTTGGACTGCAGTTGTAATCAGTATTTTTTCCATTTTTTTCCATACCCAGGTTGTTTGCACTCCCACAATTACTTGGACAAATCACGTCTCTCTGGCAGAAGGATGAGACAGACATCCAAGGCTTTTCCATTCTTATTCAATTTTCCTGTTTTATGATGTATATTGAGAAGAAATTAAAAATGTCTTTAATATCAAGAGCTTTAAAAATGATAACCCTCAAGCAACCATATGTCTGTGAAAGCTGGAAATGAAAATTAGTTTTTGTGAAGACACTGGGAGGGCAGCTCTGCCACGCAGACCTTTGGCACGTGCAGCAACCTTTAGGATATATTTAGGTTTTTGCAGTAACTCAGTGCAGAACATACTCCACTAAACATCTGTTTTGACCATATTTACTATTCCTTATCTATATTGTTTAGACTAGATTTCAAGCTTGCCTAACACAACAGTTTAAAGAATACTATCAAATAGTTCCTAAAGTATTTCTTTTCTAAATTGAAGAGTCCTTCTGTGACTAAAAAAAAAACCCTCAGAACACCCTACATGCTGCAAATTTATCTGCCTCATAAGGAAAAAAATGCTTGTCACTGTTTTCCTAAGCAAGAGCTTAGTATGTCTGTGCTCTCACTCACAGATCAGCCAGGACAGCTTTTCTCACAGCAGACCAGGAAAGAGCTCTCATAGCCATAGAACAGAGAATCATTGATTATCCTGAGTTGAAAGATCTGCAAGGATCATCATCAAAGTCCAAATCTTGGATGATTTTCTTTAAATAGGCTTGTTTGTTTTTCCTTAAAATAGCATATCTCAGCTCAAGCTCACTTCAGTAAGTTACAGGTTCTTAGTTTCTTAGTAAAAAGCACCTTCAAAAGGGTCTGCCAACTTAAATAAGCGAGAATTATACTTTAAATACATCCCACTGTGTAAAGATGGGAATCAAAGCAAAATACTTCAAGTCAGCTCCTTGGAAAACTCCAGCAGTTTGGCACAGCAGAAGGAGACTTAGAAGAAACCAGGAGTTAATGTTCAAAAGGGGTAAATTGATGCACCGGTCTCCAGTAGCTGTTCCTCCTAAAGCTTCAGCATTATAGGAACTGAAATGCAAAGCCCTTACAAATGCCTACAAATCACTGGGCTTCTGGCTGCTCTGGGAGTTTTTAGGCAGTGCAGTTGGATCTGGGGTGTACAGGATAAAGAGATAAATAGTTCCAGGGAAAAGATTGTTTGCCAGACTGACAGGCCCAGGAAGCTGCCAACACTGAACATTGTTTGACTTAAATCTTCCCTGTTTTATGATTTCTATTACTGTTATTATATTATTCATCTAGATACTCGTTTTTATGGCATTATCAGTACATATTAAAAAGCTTTTGCAAGATCCCACAGTAGCGCTTAAACTTACAAGTATGGACAGGAGCTACTACTCTCATGCCAACAATTAGAACTAATCATGAGCACAAAGTACTTACATGAGAGTGAGAAAATTAGTTCACTTATCACTGCACTGAAATGGAAAAGAGAAACTAAATAGAAATATGCTCATGATAGAATGTGGTTAAATTGGAATTGGATTATATTATCAGTTTCACCATTTCTGCCCATGAAAGATGATTCAATCTCGAGTAACCAACATCATCTTTTTATGTCTGATCAAAACAATGTTTATTTTAACAGCTCCCTTTCATGTTATTCCACTGTGAAGAATTAGTACAAGATTGACTGAAGAAAAACACAGATCAAAAATGATACTTTCTTTGTAAATTCTACAGTATTATTTAAAACCACTGTAGGTGGACCAATGAGATTGAAAAGTCTGTCTGTTGAACCAGCAATACTTTTCTGTCTAGAAAAGTTTTCTGGCATTTCTCTTCTGCTGATCTTCCAACAAATCATCGCAGTTTGTTCAAGATGGCATTTTCCTGCATGGCATGTATAATTGATGGGTGTCACATTTTATAAAATGATTGCAAGGTAAATTCAATTTTCCCTTTTCCTTGTTTGTGTCCTCTAAGAATCCCTTATCTCCACCTATCAATTACCAAGCAGTGACAGAGATAGGATACAAATCACTCCGATGAATGTAATAGCAAAAGTGATTAGAGATAGGGAGAGATTAATTGCATGTGTCAGATATAAATAAAGGGTTTAGGAGACAACCCAGGATTTGGAGCCTGTGTTTGTGTGTGCATTCCAGATCTCCCTCAGACACTGTAACCCCCCAAACCTCTTAAGCAGACAAGTGTAACAAGAAGCCATGTTAAAATAATAAGTTTGATTATAGAAACTTCAGCATTTGCTGCTTCTTCAGAGCAACATGCATAATGTATGTGCATCTGCTGAGGGAACAGACACTCAGCTCGGGTGCAGTTCTGTGGTTTCACCAGCCACTGAGGAGTCCCCATAACAACAGGGTTGCTCTCTTGCACTTAGGAGAAAAGGAAATAACTATTCTTCCCATAAACCACGCATTTAAAGCTTCATTACATTTGTTGATGCTGTATGATGAAAATTAAGTGCCAGATATTTGAATAGGTTTTATGCTGATTTAGGCTGTTTCAATTCTCTTTAATAGGAAGACTGAAATAATCTTACAGAAAGTTCAGTTTATCATCTTTCCATGACAAAAGCTACCAGCAGAGGAGACCCTGCTTGCCTGGGGCAGAGGCTGCAGCAGATGCACCCTGAGTGGCACTAAGTTTTATCAAAAATAGTCCAGCGGAGGATGAAACTGGAGACCAACCAATATTTCTGCTTTTTATCAGGAAGAGAACTGATAGCATATTTGGAAAAACTAAGAAAAAACGCTTGAGCTGCCACAGAGGTTTCTTGGCTCACCTTTATTATTCCTGCAGTTTAGCAATCTATCATTTTAACCACAGGTTTTCTTCTCTATCTCTGCAGTTAAAAGTGAGCAAAGTTTTCCTTTAAGGAGAAGAAAGGTAGAGAATTATGGAAGAGATCTGGCTGAGGCTTTAGAAAAACCTAACAATGAAATTTGGAGTCCAAGAAGGCTGATAAATCCTGAACATCATCTGTTACTTCTTTGTAATGCATATAAAATCAGCCTACACTGCAGTACAGTGTCACTTTTTGCAGTAGATAATAGGGTAAAGCACTGAGAATATCAGCCTCCACTGAAATTGCCAGCTCTGGATAAAGCTTAAACTAACATTTGTTCCAATATATCAAACCCAAATCTTTAACACTAACTCAATTTAGTCTTTTTTTCTCACAGCTATTATTGTTATTAAAATGTGTTTGACTTAAATACATAACCATGCATTTGAGATGTGTGTAAATTGCACTTTTTTCTCAAAGTAAGGAAAATGATCCTCACTTAAAATGTCCTTGAATATTGAGCAACAGCAGAAGAAAAAGCACTTTGACAGTATTTGACCAGGGTATTAAAGATAGCTTTGACACAGAATGTGTCCTTAGGGGTGAGTGTTAGACCCCAAACACTTCCACAGACTCCTTCAAATTAACATTTCAGATAACTGAGGCTTGTTTAGTGCCAATCAAATGTTCAGGGTCACCCAAAGCCAAAGGCTCACATTTACTCAGGGAACCGCACCACGACACCCTTCCTGGAAATCCTGCTGGACAAAGAGAGCAAAGCCTTTGAGGAGATGGGGAAGAAATGTGATCCTTTCAAAGAGCCACTTAAAACCAGTTCACAGAGGGCCGAGCTCTGCTCTGTTGGACTTCCCCAGTATTTGGTCACAACCTTGGGAAATCAGGTACAGTCATGGCACAGAAATGCAATTTAACCTCATCCCAAATTCCTTCTTTTTCCCTCACCAAAAAAAACACCAAAAAGTAAACAAAGCATCACAGAACCACTGAATTCACCTCCACAGCACTGACCCAGAGAGACTAAAAGAAGTCAATTTTTTTGGCATGAACTAAAACCAGTCTGACAAGTCTGTAGAGCTTGTGTGAATTTGACATCAGAATAGAAATATCTGTTCCCTGGGTGTGCCAGCCCATTCCTTTTTTCCTGCCTACACCTGAAAGCTGGGACTAGCTATGAAAAATTCATGCCTTTTGTGCTTCAAATGTACCCATGAAGGATCCTCAGCATCTGCTGACTTGAACGAACCCTGATGGTTAATATGGAAAATCATGTTAGTGAAATGCTCTCTTCCAGAGAGGAAAATGTCTGCTCAGAATCTTCTGAAAACGTATCTTCTTACCACACCTGACACAAGGATGTCAAGAGGAACATCCTCCCAAACACACCGACAGCTAATGGGGCACTTCCCCCCCACCTCTTTCTTTCCTGACAACATAAGGAATATTTCATTCTTCCAGACACAAAAAGTGACCTAAATGTCCTGTGCAATCACGAGAGCCTTCCTTTATAGAAGAAAGCCAAACAAACAAGAGCTTTGAGGTAAATTCAGTCCCTGTGAGTCTGAAATGGGACTTCTGCCTTCTGTAAAGTTTATGTCTTGATACATTAAGTTGAAGAACAAAACAGGCACCAAGCAGAGAAAAGCAGGGTCTATTTAGCCTCATGTTAAGGTCTGCCATAACAGAATAAAATTCTTCTAGTTGCAAGTGGAAGCTGGGCAGAACAACATGACACCCTTATACTTTAAATTAATTGCAGTGCAACCAAGCCAGGAGTTTAATTTTCAGTCCCCAACTTTTTTCTTTTCCTACTACTTTTTTTTTAAGCATTGCCAGTGCCCAAGGGAAAAATTTATCTTCGTTAAATGATAATTGGCTTTATTATCTTTGACTCTTCAGAAATGCTGGCTGGCAAGGTTTTTAAAATTTTCATCAATCTTGTTTTCTCTTTTCACGAAGCCTGCATCAGAAAATGACATCAGGCTGCAGAACACTGTATCTCATGGTGTTACCAACAGGTCTGGGGACCATCTAATTTACTAATAAATAAATCTATTGGAGCGACATGCATCTCAATATTTCACAGCTTAACAAGGAGGGGCAGGAGCAAGGCCCTGAATTGCAGTTCCGGACGATTAGCGCCGCAAAACCAATTGAAGCAGGACCATCTAAACTGTCACAACAGCTTACACACACCCACCTCCTGCAAGCCAGCCATTTAAATCATTTACTGAGGCCCACATTTTTCGTAAAGTGCCTCAACTGGACTCAGAAAAAGCCAAGCACTCTGTTAAAAGTTTCCAGGATTAGGCCAGTGGTGCTCTCATAAAGCATTGCCCTGAAGTCAATAATGGAAATATCTCACCAGGGCTTTGCCAACTTCTCCCCAAGTGGCTCCAGAGCCTGGCCATGGTGTCACATCATAAAGTGGAAGGACACAGACTGAGTGCCCTGCAGGGAATAGCTCGGCCAGCTCCTCACAGCAATAAAAAGCTCCCTATGAATCTATTTTTTTTATCTTCCCCTTCTAAGAAACCCACTTAAACTCTGGACTTGCATTCTAAAATCCCTCATGGTTTCATTAAGAAGCTCTAAATGGCCCTGCTCCCCTTTACCCTCAAAAAAACCTCCATGCAAAAGTGGCACAGCCAACAGCAAAGTACCATGTACTGCTTTTTTTTGTTTGTTTGTTTGTTTGGGTATTTCTGGTTTTGGGGTTGTGGGGTTTTTTATCATTACTTTTGGAGATTTGGGGTTTTGAGTTTTTTTTGTTTGGTTGGATTTTGTTTGTTTGTTTTTTTAAGTTCTGTACTACAACCAGAAGAATTGTGATGCAGAGATATTTAGCTACACTGAGAATGGCCCTCAAGGAAGTGAGGGTTTTATGATGGCCTTACTTGAATAAACACTTCAATCTTTAGGTGCCCTGCCAACACTTGTAAGATCAAAGAATGTCACTTTATTCCCTGACAAGTCACAATCCTTAGGAACAGACCTGACCATCTGTGCTGCAGGGGTATGTCTGGCTGTGGGAGAAGAGGCATATGAAAGAAAAAGCCTAAAGAATTAAAGATCCATTTATGATACCATCATCAAACCCTATAACTCAATAGATGGGAACAGGAATAAAGCATTTAGGATTTTCCAAGTGTTGCTGTTGAAGAGCAGTATTTACATCTCAAAAGCTTGTACCAGCCCAGAGACAGATAAATTCTCACACCACTCCAGTCAAGTTAGGAAGTTCCAGCAATGGAGTTAATACTGAAACCCTCCCAAGCAGCAATAGTGAATTCTCAACAAGGAGTAAGTGAGTAATTTGAGTTAAAACCCAAAGCCAGTGTTGTTACTATTTCCACTGCCAAACTCTTGACTTTCAGACTTTCCGATTTTCCAAGCCAAAATGTTGTGTTATTTACATGAAAGCTCTGACATATGGTTAAAAAAAGAGGAAAGGAAAAAGTGGCAAGATTTTCATTAGTGTAGTACACAGTTCAACTCATTTTTAGACATTTTAAATTTAGGACTAATTTATGACACCTCACACTAATTTCAGATGTGACGTTATTCCCAACATGCTGCCTGTTGGACATAATTTTTATTTCCCCAGAGCCTGTCACCTCAGAGATGATCTAATCCTCCTGAAATCAGTGCAAATGAATCCACTTGAAAGAAACATCCATGGTTTTCAAGCAGAGCTGGGTGGACCTCACCCCCTGTCACATTCAGACACAGGGGTTTAGGGCAGACATGTGGAACACGGGTGCTCAGCCAAGCTGGGGACTCAGCTGTGAAGGAAAAACACTGCTCAATATTTGGATCTTCCCACTGAGTGACCAGATCTACTGGGAAATAAATCTTTAGTGCCTTTGCACCAGGGGTGTGTAAGGACTGAGCGATGGGGACGGGGCATGTACCTGAATCACCCAAATGTCCTGAAAATCTGAGCGGCCCCCTAAGCCCTGGCACTCTGCTGCCTTCATTTCCCATGTGTGGCCAACCTCAGAACATGGAGAACAGCAAACCCAAGCACAGCCAAAGCAATCCTGACAAGCCTGCAGGCTTTCTCTTGGAGCTGTTTCCCATCTTCCCCTCATGTTTGCAAGCAGGGGCGACGGGTGGGTGTGAGATTCACAGTGTTGGACTCAGTGAGCTGCAGTTTAGACTGACAAGAAACAATATGTCTTTACTATTAATACTCAGAGCCCCACTGGAGAATTCAGTGTGACTGGGACTTTTAGACTGTTTTTGAAACATGCTCAACATCCTCTAATCTTTTTATACCATGTGTATCAAATACAGTTATTAATTGAAGGACAGTTCAGTGTATTTTCCAGGCGATGCTCAAGCTCCATTTACCTTCAGCCACAATTCAACAGCGACTTTAATCTGCAATATAAGGCCCTGTAACTCATCCTCTGCTCAGCTCAGAGCCAGACCTTTCTCCTGCTGTCATTCTTGTACTTTGGAGCAGAACAGGACAGCTTACAGCTTTCTCAGCTGTTAGAATGATTCTGCAAATATGCTTTTCTTACAGGCTGAAGCAAATCTGACACTGGTCTCCTTCAAGGAATAATGAGCTGTGCATATCTAACACTGTTCTCAGAGAATGGCTGCCCTGGGAATTATCTATAGGGTTTTTTTTCCTCCTGCCCTCAATAATGGTGGCAGTGTGCATGCCGAGTCAGGCAGCAAGGTTGTACTCAATAATTAATATATAATCTACTTGCACAGAGATTGGCTATTCCTCTTGGGGTTTATTGGATTTTGATTAAACTGTTTTTAAACTTTATACATGTCCTAATGAAAAGTTACAAGTGTCATCACTCCTAACATCCCATAAGATTCAGATAGTGACAAGTCAATGCAGTATCTTCCTTATCTGTGTTACCTTTAACAATCTGTTTCCAACCTTTTGCCTGAATTCTTTATTACTCTTCCAAAATATGTCATTTTTCTGCAACCATTTTCTGCATATTGCTTGAGGACTGTATTTTTGCCTGATTATTTTCTGTTACCAGACCAAAAATGTTTATTCATTTCTATGTAATGTATCACATAAGTTTCCTCCCCAGATCAAAGTTCAGAACAACCACGTTAATCCAATTTTCTTTACAGACTCCAATGCCTTACAGCCAGTGCCTTCCTTCACCACACATACACAGCCTTAATAACCCTGGATATCAAGGTGTCAATTTGAAAACCTCATTGACTGATATTAATTCTAAAAGCAAATTCATTTCTGGCTTTCCATCTTGTCTCATCCTTCCTTTTCTTTTATCCATTTAATCTTTCCTATTTGCCACATTCCAGGCAGACTTTGCATTCATGGTATCAAGCCTGTGAGCATTTTGGAGTGTTTTCTTTTCCATATGCCCATATTACCTTCTGCTTTGCATAGCACTTGTTATGCATGCATGATCACAGACTATTTCTAGCATTAATTAAGACATGAAATTAAAGTGGGAAGTATGCTATTGGTCACATAATACAAACAACACAAATTTGCTTTAAAAATGAAATTACTAAAGTGTTAGCAAACCTCTTCATACTGTCAGAAATAATAATGTTTACAGTCTATGTGCCACAGAGCAACCAGAATTCACAAGTGGATTTGGAATATTATTTCCACTTTAGAAAGATACACATGAAACCTCTGAGCAGTTCATTTAGTTTAGACACTTGTCTGGAAGAAAACAGAGGTCTCCTGCTGCCTGTCAAACCATGCAGCTGCTGCCCACAGTGACCCCAGCCCATGACCAGGGCTCCCCGTGTTTGTCCAAGAACAGCTTTCCTTGAAATCCAATTAGGAATTTTAGCAGAAAAATGACATTTTCTTAGAAATGGAATGTTTCACAGGACCATGTTTCAGATGAACTTCTGACAGACACAAGCACTGTTCCAAAAGCAGTTTCCCATATTTCCTGCCCAGAAACCCAGACTCCCAAGATTTGCTGCTGTAAGGAAATGAGCCAACAAGGACTGTCCAAAATCTCGTGGTACCCAAGATCAGGAGATCTGGGGCATCTCATCATGCCATTGATCTAGAACTGAGTCCTGCATCTTCTAGAAACCCAAATTATCAGGGCTGCCACTGTCATCAGTGATTTACTCTATCACCTCTTCCCTGTCTCTACAAGCAAAAACGAGGAACCTCCCCATTCCCACAGGACTAACATGCTCCCTCTTCTCACTGCTACATAAATAATGCCTTTATCAAGTGCCTCATACAAGGATTCAATCCATTTCACATGTTTAGAATATTAATTTTTCATGCAAACAGGTTTACTGGATGTTTTACAAGAGCTTGCACATGCACATTTCTGCTGAATGTGCACCTTGGCACACTCAGTGTGCAGCCATCTCCCTGACCTCAGTGCTCTTCTGCTTTTCCCTCTTCTCTGCTGCAAAACCCAATCATGGAATATCTCTGGAGCAGTGGTGTTAATAGAACCCATGTAATGTAAAATAATAAGTAATAACAATGAAATGCATGTTCCCTGGGACTCTGTGATAACTCCAGGTAAAAATAATGCCATAAACTGGGAACAGATTCATAAATAAATTTGCACTCAGAAGGATGACTTGTTTACTTAGGCACAATGGAAAACAACACATTATAAACACCTGCATTAAAAGGAAATTATAACCACAACTTCACAATAAACAGTGAGGGATATCATCATGTACCTGCCCTGCACAAGGCAAACCACCAGACAAAGGGCTCTGAGGGTGATTTGTGGAGGGCATCTCCTCTCTTAGTTCAGTGTGCTCCAAACCAAGCAGGAAACACTGATCGCCTGTAAAGGTCCAATCCTTTATTAACAAGGCTCTATTTTTTATTGGGGCAGCCTTTGTGAGTCCTGCCTGCAGCCCCAGGGTGCCAGCACACAATTTGGGTACTCACGTGCGACGCTGAGATGAATGAAGGGACTGGTCTTGTTCTCCCCGTTCTTCTCGTTGACTGCCTGGACATAGTAACCTCCTGCATCCATCTCTGACACCCCCAGGATCACCAGCTGGTTCTCCAGAGTGATGGCTCTGTTTAGGGAAGAGAAAGATCACACTGAAATTAGAAGAATGTTATCCACACAGCACCTCAGACCTGACAGCCTAATATGATATTCACTGGTCATGTTGCAGAATCAAAACCAGCCCCACTTCAAACACAGGAAATAAAGATCTCAGATGCCTCTAGGCCTTTTCTCTATTTAGATCATGTAAGAAGGTGACACACAGAAAAAGCTTCAATGTGTGAAACAGGGGCAGTTTAAATGGCAATAAGAAGTTATGCAAGAATCAGCAAATGACACAGGGGACTGCCAGGCTGCAAACCACATCTTTGTGGAGTGATGACAATCCTGGCAAACATCAGAATGCTGCAAAGTCAGATTTATTGAAAACCTTCTCAACAAATGAAAGGCAGCCTATTAAAGAGTGACACTCCAGGAATTACACACATTTCGCTAAAATAAGAAAGTAAAAATCAAAGACAGCAGAACATCCAAAGGTAAACTTTTTGCATTTATGGCATCACTGGTTATCACCTCATCACACACAAGACCGTGGGCTGTCACAGAGATGAGCTGTGTGGATAGGGAGGGGTTTCCTTTCATCCTCAGCCCTGCAGGTAACTGCCTGAAGGAGTCAATAAATGTCATTGTCTAACACAAGTCTGTTCTTAGAGCTGCTGTATAACGAAGGTTTCTGTGAACTCCCTCACAGGCAGCATTACACACTTGGCTACTTTACTTTTCACATGGATTAGATGGCCTTTTCTTGACTATAAGAGATAAAGGATTAACCTAGAGGAAACGTGTAAGTATTCAAGGGTTTGAGGAATAGGACACAGGAAGCTCAAAACCCAGAAAGATAAAAGAAAGTGTAAAGTTCCAGGGAAAGCCAGTGGAGCAAAGAGCTCATCTACTGCAGCCTGGGACAGGCACAGACTTGGAAATCAGAGTGTAAGGCTGGGAGGAAGAAACTCCTTTCACTTCTAATACTTGATGAGAAGCCATGCTGAGTTCAGCTGTGCTATTAGATATATCATTGAGCATGAGGGTGAAACAACTTATGAAATTATTATACTGGAAGAAACAAATTCACACATCAATAGGCTCAGAAAGAATCAGCACTGAGTCAAAGCATTTGTGCACTAATCAGTCAATAATAAACACCCCTGCATTCCATCCTCCTGTTTTGCCATGGGTTGGTTACCCTTAGTAATAAACAGCTATTTTGCTCAGAAAAAAAAAAACAAGTAACAGTGGAAATCACACATTCCTAGTGCAGAAAACTGGTTTTTATACGTAGGGAGAGCATTAGAAATTACAGAGAGAACACGGCCGTGTTCAAAGCCAGGCACTTAATTCATAACACTTCAATTTCCTGATGTGGATACAAAGAAACCTGAGCTTCTGTAAAGCTGTCATGGAATCAGAGCTGGAAAAGATCTTTAAGATCATGGAGTCCAGGCCTGCCAAGGCCGCCACTGAACCATGTCCCCAAGTGCCACAGCCTCATGGCTCTTAAATCCCTCCAGGGATGGGGACTCCACCACTGCCCTGGGCACCTTTGGCCAGTGCTTGAGAACCCTTTTGGTCAAAAGATTTTCCCTTATTTCCAACCTAAATCTTCCCTGGTGCAGATTTAGGCTGTTTCTTCTTGTCCTGTCAGGGAATTGCAGAGCAAGAAGGTCCCTCCTGAGCCTCCTTTTCTCCAGGCTGAGCACCCCCCCAGCTCCCTCAGCTGCTGCTCAGGCTTCTGCTCCAGACAATAATTACAAAAAACTGCTGAAAAATGAAGCTAAATGTTCAGCTCTGGAATCAGTCATCACACACCACCTAAAGATCCTGCTTACAGCATCTACCTTGGCAACTTTTATTGTAAAAACTACTAAAAAAAACCCCACAGTTTTTTTTTTTAATTTAATGACACTGTACTAGTTTAATTGATTTAGAAAATGAATCAAAGAAACTGTGATAGATTTACAGAGTGAGGATATAAAATACAATTAATAGGACATTTGATAGAGCAAATAAAGATAAAATTCCAGTGCAGTGCTAATAATTGAATATTACAAGACAATTACATTCACACTCATTTCTACTTTAATTCTAAAGAAGCAAGCATTAGAAAGATTCTTTGAAAACACTGAAATATATTTCAGGCTGCTTTGATTCCAGGTAAAACTGCACCCAAACTTTTAAAAGTGATCCTTGAATACTGCTGAGATGGACACAGTCACTATCTGCATTATATTTTGACACTTAACCCATTAAGCTCATAATAATAATCAAGAACAAAGGAAATGAAAATGTATTTATGAAGGAAATTGTTGAAAATGAAGTGGGGCTTTTTCATTTTGATACACAAATTTTTACTGGAGTGTGAGCAAAATGTAACATTTGTGAGTGAAAAGTAAGTAAATTTTAGAAAGCAATCTACATAAGCATAAAAGTTAGCTATTAATTTGTACAGGAAAAAAGAATTAGAAGATAATGCAGCTCCTGAAGGCAGCTCTTAGGGGCCATCAATCACATGGTCAAAGTTAAATTCAAACTCCCCAAATGAGTTATTGATATCTTAATAGTTCTGTGAAAAATGGCACGTCCTGAGTTCATTAAGTGAAGGCAGGTATGGAGGCAGCCAGGAGCCTCCCAGGCTGCAGAGCCTGGGAGTTTTGTTTACATCACGCATGAGCCCCGTGCATCAGGAAAATCAATTAGTCACATTTTAAGGACTCATTAATTCCAATGTTTTTAAACCACCCGAAGCTCCAGGCCCCAGCCCTTACTGGGGCTGCAGCCACTTTCTGCACAACAGCTGCACAGAGCATCCGAAAATTGGCTTAACATGTTTTCTTGGGTTTATTGTTTGTTTTCATTGTCTGATATAACTTTTAAATTCTGACAGCACCACTGTGATGTTCCAAGGAAAATCTGATTCCTGGGTGCTCAGTTTAGCAGCACATTTCATGAAGATGACTGCAGCAGATGGAGTGGACCTGTCAGTAATTCATACCCAGCACAGAACTCATGAAAAATATAAATATTGCTTTTTTAAAGCAGTATCAAACTTAACTCTATCTAACATTTTTAAGACAGGAGCAACCAGCAAGCAAACTAAGCAGACTGATCCTCTGGGATTTCTTAAGCTAGGAAAGGAGCATTTTAAAATCACACTTTTTAATAGGAGAATGTTTGGGATTTCTCTGGAGCCCAGCAGAAGCCTGCAGGGAGCACAGTGGACAGGGCTGGCAGTGGGAGGTGGTTGGAATGGTGGATCCAAGGTTATCATGCCCAAAAACATCTCAGTGGCACCTTCACCACAGAAGGAGATGGAGGCTGAACCAGGCTGATCTCAAAGCAGAGGCAAGGGGGCCTTTGAGATGACAAACTGTGTTTAGGGAATGCTGTTTAATCAAAAGTTATGGACTGAGGGGATGGGAAAAGGCAGCAGCGATGGACACAAATCATTATACAGCCAATTATTCTAAGCACCAGAACATAGAGCAGCACCGTCTGAGGTTTCCTCACTTTCACTCACAGCAGTCAGAACTGAGCACGTGGATACCTGGTCTAAAGTAAAGCATCCCTGCCCATGGCACAGGGAATAGATCATCTTTATGGTCCCTTCCAACCCAAACCATTCCACAACTGTGCACTCTGGAATTGTTATCTGCACCTTTTCAAGTTGTCCAAATACTATAAACTCTTCTTCAAATAATCTCGAAGCTTATGGGAATTCTTTTGTTAAGACCAATGGGACATGAACGAGACTTTTACAAGTAAAGATAATTTTTCAAAGGGGATGCCATTCTTATGGCCTTTAAGTGAAAGGTTTTGGAGTTAATGCTGCAAATGAACCCTTCAGTATCTCAAATAGGTGGATTTAGATTAATAATGTTTTTTATGGGAAAATAGCAAAATCTACTCTCCAAGTGGATAATTCCCCAAAGTTAGATATTTGTTATGTTATTAGTCTAGCAGATTACACAAAAAGTAGATAATACTGGGTTATAAAAACATAAAATGAAAATCAGAGTAACCTGATTAGGCTCTCTCTCTGAAGGCACCATCTGCTCCTGAGCCAGCGTGCAATATTTTAGTGCAAAGGCCTTCATAAAACCTCTTTTCCAATATTACCTCCAGCTAACATGATTATTAATCCCTCTATACCAGATATTTTTTACTGGAGAGCCTCTGTTCCCCTTTCAAGAACTTCTGTCCACACTACACAGCAAGGCCCAATCTCCCCATGCCCCAGACACCATGGAATACCAGTGATGCTGCCAGAAAAGGGAGAGATTACAGAGTAATAACAAAATAATTACTGCAAGACTTCCCCCATGGGTTTCCCCTCTTGGAAAAGCAGGGATCTGCTGCAGTTGCACACACAGCTGTTCCAGGGGATCTCTGTGCATGCACAGCTTAACCCAGCCAGCACTTCACCACCCTCGTGGCTCCCGGTGCTGAGAGGGAATTATTCATCAAAATTATTTAAATACACATCTCTCACAAACAGAGCACCAAGAGCTGTGACTGCATGGCAGTTTTGTAGGATATTATTCAGGTTCTTAATACATTGTTACTGCAAATCAACCATCTATTAATAAAAATGTTATACTTAGACAGACACTGGATATTAAGTAAAACTACCCTGAATTTAGAATCGGGGCAGTTCATCTATTGCTTCTCTAGCTGTGTCAGGGCACAACACGTGTTTCTGGGAAGTGACTGGGATTTCTAGTCATGGAAACATCCCACAGTTAAAGAATAACCAAGACAGTCCTAATGACCAGGCAGAGGCCAAACACCACCCTAAATGAAGGACAACCAGCTGTTGATGGGTTTAGCAGGTGTATTTCCAGGAGGAGCTGAGATAAACAGCAGAGTTTCCACATTTTACAATTGACTTCCCTGTTCTCTGGTTTTGGGGCTTGCAGGGTCTTGGTTTAACAAGGCTGTAGACAACACTCCCTGTGCTTCATGAACACCTTACACTAAATCTGGTCTGTGCAAAGCAGGTGGAAGGCTGGAAAGGAAGCGGATGGAAAATTGCACTTGACAAATCATCAGTGACCCAGGGCCTGACTGGAAAATGAGAGCAGGTACAAACCACAGCGTCTGTCTTTGGCCTGGCTTAATATTTTCATTGGTGTTTGTTGACTGAATATAGATTTCACTTACTAAATCTGCTGATAAAGTCCCAAAGACTCTGAAAGACAGAATCAGAATTACAAATGAAGATCTGCTCAAGCCTCTCCACTGACTGAGAGGTTTGCAGTTCAGTGAACAAGCTCAAAACCTTGTAGTTGAGAAGAAGTGACTGAGCAACAGGTAAACCTCACAAGGGGGTGTGCAAACAGCAGTATCACTGGGAAATCTAGGAAATAACCCTGTTTTTCAACCTCCTCTCAGCCCTGGCTGTTAGATTTAAATGTATGGGTAAGTCCAGAAGAATTCAAACAGCACCAAACACTATCACAACCATCCACTCCCCTCCTCTCCCATCCATCTGACCCAAAGAATCATCCAGAGAATGTGATGTGCAGGAGAACACTAAAAAAAAAAACCAAAAAACCAAAAAACAAACAAACAAACAAACAAAAAAACAAAAACAAAAACAAAACACCACCAAACCAAAAAAAACAAACCCCAAAAAAACCACACACACAAAAATATACCAAGACCAACCAAACCTCAATTCATCTTCATATATGTACAGGACTGGTACAAAAAAGTGTCTCAGATTTAAGCAGAATCACCAAATATTGAGTCTTGGTATAAAAATCTTCGCAGCTCACCCTCAGAAAGCTTGTTTTTGGTCTTTGGAGATAGAAGCTCCCAGAAAAGATGCTCAGATAAATTATCCCAAATGTATATTTTTAAATCATGCCCATATCAAGCAATTGCTTGTCTAGAGATTAAAAACCCCACAAAACCAAACCCAAGATAATCACTATATAATTGATCACAAGAGAGATGTTTACAGGGAGAGACAATGCTGTCAATGCAGAGGCAAGGAATTACAGCAACAAACTAAGGAATAATTCCTAAGTGCACTATTTATGTTAAAACAGGGGTTTTTTTTCTCCCCAGGTTTCCAGCAGCTTCAATTCTTACTTAATGCAGCTTAATTATTACCACACAACTTTTCTTCTTTTTTTATTTTGATCTGTTTGCTTTTTTTAAAAAAAATCATGATTACACTTTAAGCAGCAGGAGTTAGTGCAGCCGATACAAGAACTTGGAATGTGCTTAAATCCCAGCTCCTGGGTGTTATCTTGCTGAACCACACCGAGGTGTGGCTGGATGTGCTACACCAGCAGCAGCACTTCTCAGGCTAATAGAAAAAAAACCAGACTTTGAAGACAAAATACACATCTTGGTCAATAACAGAAAGCAAAGACCCAGAATAAAATAAGACAATTTTCTCCAGCCTCCTCTTCTTATAAAACTCGTACAGCATTCAAGATATTTGTAAGCAGGGTGTCTGGTTTTCTTCCCTCTCCATTTTCTGGTATAATCAACACTTGGAACTCCACTTGTGCCATCACCAACTGTTGCCATGGACATTGCTGGCAACCACAGGCAGGAAGAATAGTGGATTTTTTTTTTAATACAAATGGGTTATTTAAACAAAACATTGCAGTTAAAAAGTACCATAGGTTGTTGATTTACACAGCTGGCTGACTTCGCTGACAGCAAGCACAAAGACTATTTGTAATAATTTGGGATTTTATAGTTCAATTTTCAGAGACAGACATGAATATTGCTTCACTTTATGATAGTTCTCCTGAATTGATTATTTAAGGTGCTGTGGGGTTTTTTTAAACACTGATTTGTTCCCCTTTCCTTCACTGTAGAAGGAAAATTTGTGTTATTAAATTATATCTTCATTTCTGATAAAACATGTCAGCATAATGGTATGTGCTCTAGTGCTTTGTGGTGAAGAGTGGAAGGGTTTCCTGTTGAATATTGTATATTCATACCATTACTTCACTGAGATACATTTGTTTTTATTCTGAGTACATAAGCCATGGCTGTGAACTGCACTAACTATAAAACAAATTAGCAGCAGCATGGCCCTGTCACAGGGCAATGCCCTGAAGGGATAATTGATCATGCAACAATGACAAAGGAAACGTCAACCTCTTAACAGCATATTTAACACATGTATTTAGATGTGCCACAATTGTGCCTACTTAAATGCTCCCAACTTTCCTTTATTAATGTTCCTGACTCTGCCCCAGCATCATCTCTGCTTTTTTAATTCCTGATTTCACACATATCTCATTCAGAACCATCTCCATTTTCACATAGGTGTAGCTGAAAATAAGATTTGGCACAGCTAGTTTTGAGAACACCTAGTCCCATGGACTCAGAAATCTGTATCACAGCAACTGAAATAGCTACACCATTTGGAAATAAAAGATCAAATCTTCAGCTGGTCAATGTTCTTACTCAGTTTTCTCAGATGAAAAAAATCCTTCAGCAGCAAAATACATGCACATGAGTATATTTAAAACTGATTTTCAGAGTACACAGAGCAGGGAGAGCAATCCTCTGTCTGGAACCAGCAAACCTCATGGCAGCTTCTTTTCATCACTGAAGATGAAACCGCAGGTGAAAGACCTCAAGAGGCCAATACCTGCAGTGGCTACTACTTATTGTATGAACCAAAGGCTTTGCTTTCCTTTTAATGCCAGAAAAATATAACTCCAGCTTAAACCCAGCAAAATAAATACCCAGCTGTACCACACTTGCTCTATAAGAAAGAGAAACAGCATCAACCTGGCCACTCGGCACCTTCAGGTGATAAGAAACACTCCAAGGGATAGGAAAAACTGTACAAGACATAACTTGTAGGAGGGAATCTTGTACCTCAGGACTAACAGCCTGGTAGCCCCTTAGTTTTTAGATCCATTACCCTTCCTTTTAATGGCACCAAATCTTTAAACAAAGAGAAAGGATATGGTAAAAAGTGGCCACTGACCCAAGCATCAACCTCTGCTGCTGCCAGAGAGCAGCAGCACTACAGCAATTTATTTAGACAAGTTTTACTATGAAAGATAATTAAAGATTTAGAGGCACGGATCGATACAACAGCAAACACTATCTGTGTACAGCACTGCAGTTTGCCAAGACCAGCATTTGTGTTACTGCTGCAGATCCATCATACAGGGCTATTACAGTGTCTCAGGTTTGCTGTCTACATCAAAATAGGGATTTTTGTGGGGTCATTTCTACTCACACACCATTAGGACACATACCACTGCTGTGCAGCAGAAATTGAGCACAGGCCCTGGAGCCAGGTAAATCTAGGCTGGCTTATGAAGCCTCGGCTGAGTTATTCAGCCTTTCAGTCTCTATGTTTTGCCAAGAGAGAAAAAGGATAGCACATGTATATGTTTCTTTTTAGGCAGAAAATTATATCTAGAGGCTTAAATAGTTAATACCTGTGGCACTCAAAAGATGTAGAAGATTATTAAATCTTAATACTCTTAACTTCCCCTTGCATTTCAGTTTGACTGTCAGGCATTTGATTACAACTTCAGGCAAAGCACTGACGTTCAACTCCTTTAAGAGCTCCTTAGCTCAACGCACCAGGCAGGTGAGCACTGCTTTCCAAACCCCAGAATTCCATGGAACTGCACAACTTCCTTCAGCAGAACCCCCTCGTACTGGGTACAGATGCACTCAGTAACAAACACAGACTCCACCAAATCCTGGTTATTACTGACAGTGATTCAGAAGTAGAAACTTCAAGCAAGTCAATCACAGACTTACTTCTTTTAATGGCCTTTTAATGTCCATACTGCAAATTCTTCCAAGCACTTCAAGTTAGCAACAATAAAACATAAAAACCACTGGTTAAAGAGAAGAAATCAGCAGAAATTGAAAAGGAAGCAGCACCTCCTTATTTCTATCACAAATAGGCCACGTAGTGACCCAAAGTCAAAGCCGGGTTGGATTCATTCAACCAAATGTTGAACAAACAGATGAGGCCAACCACTGGAAACTAGGGAATGAAAAGAAAACTGTGTAACATCAGAGCAGCATTTTCTGTTGTGGTTTCTGCCCAAACATGATTTCCTGTCAATCATGTGTCAAACAGCACAGTAAGCTACAGGAAACTATTGTGCTATCAATAGCACTTTATTTTTTCAGGTAGGGGTACATTACAGCCTAAAAATACTAATGGATAATTTTTTCAGAAATAAAAGGAGGGATACTTTCCAATTAATGAGCCAAACATACACAAAGCTGTTGTGTAGCAAAGCTATGGAATTCTAAAAGGTGGAAAGCAAAGTTATGAGAATATTTATGCAAGAAACTGAGAACTATTCCTTTGCCTTAAGCATTTGATGATCCCAGTTCCAGGCAAAGCAGCACAACCTACTGTAAGATCTGTGAAACCTCAGTCTAAACATCAGAATCTTTTAAAATAAAGTGTTCCAGTGTGGCAGCAGCTCTCTGGCCACAGAGAGCAATGCACAACTTTCTCAGGCATCGTCCTGGGAAAGGCTGTAAGAAGATCAGAGAAAAGAATGAGAAACAATTCTTATCTTCACTTGCTGCACGTATTTTTGTGGACATATGGAATGTGTTGTGGAGATTTGTTTACCAAAGGGTGGTTTCTTGATTGGCCAATGGTGATTGTGTTTAGATTGAAGGACCAGTTGGATCCACCTGTGTCGTGACTGTAAGGGTGATGGGTGATAAGTACAGTATAATAAAGTGATTAATCAGCCTCTGAGAAGCATGGGGTCAATGCTAATTATTGCCCAACTGGGGGTCTGTGGCAACATCCCAGAATAGAGGCTTTAGACACTCTAAAGTAAAACTCTTTTTTGGGATCCTTTTGTATGTCCTGCTTGAAACCCTGTTGTAGCCCTTGTCTCCAACTCATTACGAACACTTCAGTGGCCAACTCAAGTGCAAATGACACACAGTTAAAGGACCATACAGATTTTTATGCTATCAGCACAGGTGGTGTTGCCAAATCTGGGCACACAGTTACTCTTTCAACTCCACTGATTTTTAAATTACTTGAAATCAAGACACAGGTGTTTTTGTATGACTTACTGCATATTTGACTTCTGAGTCTAATGACACAAATTTCCTTGCCCTAGAGCAATGAAATACATTCAGGACTTCTGGCTGTAAAGCTTAAGGAAGTCAGAAGGCCAAAGCTCCTGCAGTAAATCTGGCCAGTCCTCCAGTGGAATGACAGCAACTTCTACTTTAGAAATAGTCCCAGAGGTAAAATAAAAAGTGAAGAACTTCAACTCCCTCCCAATACTGAAGCTTTAAGCACCACACTTTCCCTCTAATGAAGGACAACCCTGCCTTGTTTGCATCTGCTGCAAGATCCATAAACATTGTGCCCATCGAGCAGGCCAGGGAAACCCTGAAGTGTCAGGAGACACAGCGTGGTTTCTTTGATTTTATGGCTACGAGAGGCTTTGCAGAGCATTTTTATTCTCAGCACTGAACAAACAATCGGCTGAGTTCCGTGGCAGAACAACTCACAAATCCTGGGGAAGAGGCGTGCTTGATGCCAGCCCAGCTCGTATTCCAGGGCTGGGAACAGAGTGCTCCACACCCTGCTGGTGCAAGTAATTCCACTTAAGAGCTGGACCAGAACAGAAAACCTCTGATGCCCCCAAAGTCTCTGCTGCAATCTGTCTCCTGTATTTATCTCTGTACTTGCAGACATTCCTGCTGCAGAGGTTTTAGGGATTTGCTCCTGCAACGCAGCAAAATGCTGCTCCCTGCGATTCCCCTCATCTGGAGGAGAGCTTCTATTACCCAGTTAATGGCCAGTAGACACAACAGTTCCATCACCTTCAGTTACTGACTCTTTTTATCCACTTTGCCCTGTAATGAGGATCTCTGCTTGCCCACATTTACGCAGCGGCAGCATCAGCTCTCCCCTAATCCTGCCACACATAAAAATGGAAAGATAGATGCAAGAAAACATTAAAATGCCCTTATCACTTGGCTGCAGGGGTATAAACTTAAAATGGGAGATTGTTTTTCTGTTGGAAACAAACAAATAAATACATTCAGTTAATTTTCTTCTTAAATAATCCTTATGAGCATTGCAAGGAGCCTTTGATTATTACTGTAAAGATAAACACTGGAACATTCCATTCTATCTTACCCAGGTTAGATAGAAACAAATCCAATTCCTTCCTGTACATGTTTTTCCCAGGTGCATTAACACGCTCTTTACATTCAAGAACCAACTTTTATTACAAGCTGAGTGTGTAGGGAACAGGGAGATAGGGAAAGAAAACAGAATGAACAGAATGCTAATGAGAAAGAAAAATACAGCCTCAACAGCCAATTCCTTTAATTAGACAGACGTCTATGTTTTTAACTTCCAAGTTTTTAATCCTGTTGTTACTGAACTTGAAAGATGGAAAAGAGAAACAATGCTCAAATAAACCCTGCAGGCTACCTTGCTAAAGGAAATAGGAAAATTAACCTCTTATCTCCTAAGATGAAAAATAAGTGTTTTATAAGAGCCAGATCCATGAGGCCAATAATAACTATACACAAGCCTCAGAGTGAAGCCTTGAAAGCAGAGGTAACAAACAGGAGATAAGGAACAACTCATGCAGGATAGGGATATAAATGTCCTGTTTTCTCCCATACATTCTTCACCCAGTAATTAAGAGACAAAATACATATTCGGTTATGCTGTAGCCCTTACTCAATCATGCAAAACAATCAGAAAAATAACCATATGCAACAAGTCCTGCTAAATTAATAATAATGAAACAGAAAGCCACTTGCAGGTTTGAGGTACTTAAGTCTCATTGCCCTTTCATGCAAAGGGCACAGACACATTCAGAGTTTCCTTGTTTCAAGGTAGTAAAAAGCACATTGTTCAAATCGTTAATATTCAACCCAGAAAAGAAGTCAAACAAGTACCCAGGGATTGTAACTTTAAGCTAAAATTCAGGATTACATTCCACAGACACGCAGGCTCACAGTTCCTCAATCCATACAAGCCTACGCTTCAGCTCCACACGCTCTGCAAAGTCACAGAGACTGCGGGGAAAAAGGGAGCCATGGCACGGCTCGTGTCTAATTGAGTGCTTGTGTATGAGAATGAGCAGGAGAGAGGGCACACATCTCACAAAAACACCTTGGGAGAGGTGTCAGAGCTGCCTCTTGACTGATCCCTCTGTCAACTCAAGCACTGAAGTTCCTCCTTCAGCTCATTCAACAGCCGAGGTTTTTGATGTCGAGACTTTAAATTCTGTTCCCCGGTGCCACAAGTGAGCCAGTAGTGTCTACACGAGGCTAGGGTTTGTTATCATGCCAGAATTGAGCTTTAAGACCGAACAATATTGCTCTGCAGATAATTCCAGCCTGCTCAGTTTAGATGACTTCACCCAGAAGGTCACATATGGAACGTGTTCCTTTTCCTCCCTCTTTCTTTACTCTTCAATGCAGAGTGACAGCTGAAAAGAGAACACGAGTCACCTCTCAAGAGCAGAGGCAGCACCAACACCACTGCACTGCTCTCCCTCCTAGGGCAGCAGAGGGACTGTCCCACTTTAAAGCATCTCCTCACTCCAACACTCCAACTGTCAGCACCAGAGACAGAAAGGGAAAAACTCTTCACCAAAAACCAACACTTTCGTAAGGAAATGTTCTTCCTACGTTTCTATTGTCACTCAGAAGCTGCAGCTCTGATGCCTCAAGGATTTATCAAAATATTATTTGTTGGTAATCTCTATGGCAAGAACAACATTAATAGAAAAGCATTTGCATAGATAACAATTTTCCTCTTCTCACAGAAAGCAGCTGGAGGTTTATTAGAGTTACTGAGCCCCCTGAAACGCTGCTCTTCCAACCATCACCCTTTCCTGCTGCACACACTTCCAAGCTGGGACACAGCAGTGACTCTGTGCATGCACAGCTCGGGCTGTCCACATCCCAGCCCTGGGACAAACTGCCAGAGCAGCCACTTCTGGGAGCCAGCACCAGAATGTAAAGGAGGATGTTCAGTGAACCTATGAAGATGGATGGGGAACCTCAAAACTCTGCATTTCCAAACTGCATTGCTGGGGGTTCTCTGCTTGCTTTTTCTGCCTTTGTTGGGGTCAGGATTGAAGATCCAGAACCAAAATCCACGTTTACATGACTTTTTTTGTGCCTGGCTACAGGTTCAAACTTCAGATTCCAGGGTATAAGTTCTGTATACATATATTATATATACATATAATAATATATACATATATTGACTATACCTCTATGTATTCCATGTCTATATAAGTGATATACAGAAGTATAGAGAGAGACTGTAATATGCTACAGATTATATTTATAGAATATATCTACAGATACTCTATATTCTACAGGACATATCTAAAGTTAGTCTATCTATAATAAGAAATCTGTAACATATTCTCTATCTACAGGCAAGTTTCTGTTGGAAGGCCTGTGTTGCAGAGTCTAAGCCATTGTTAATTAAAAAAGACACCACTCAAATTACATTTTACTCTAGTCCTTCATTTGTGTCTTCACACTGCCTGCATTTCATTCCTCAGTCAGTTGCTTCAAGAACTCCAGGGAGAAAAATAATGTGTTGCTGTGAGGATATGCCTGTGCTCCTCTTTAAGCTTTAAAGTTGGCTTCCAACAGTCAAAGAAATAGCAGGAAAGGGGAAGGTTAAAAACTTTGCTTTTCATCTCTGCCAAAACAGTAAAAGAAAAATGAGATTGCTGAATAGCTGACTGACTGCAGAATCAACACAGCAGTGATCTGACTATAAGCTGCAAAGGGCAAACCCAAGGCATCTGCTTAAAAGCTTATGCCAACTGTGGGATAAAAAGTAAGGAAGCCACAATAAAACATAATTATTACAGGGGCTATAATTATGGCATTATTCTTTGGTGTATTCAATGTTGTACACATTAAACCTTGTACACTGTGAATATTTAATGATTATATGCTTACTCAGAGCCCTTTCATGTCCTTCAAATACAGGTATTTTTCATGTATTAAGAAAAAATTACACATAATTTTTTTCCTAAGGGTCTGCTGTTGAAAGAGATGGACAACATTCTGTGAGTCTTCTGCAAATTTAAATCTCAAAGCTTTGGAACCTGTGTGTTTACAGTCACTGCATGCCAATTTTCAGTAGTTTTTGGAACAATACTCCACCGTCTTGACCTCAAGAAAGCAAAATGTAACCTGTGAGTGGTCAACTGCAGCTGCCCTGTCTTGTCATCTGTAAGAACTTCCCATCAAAAGTAGCAGCAGGTCTCTAAGGAGTCTGAAAAACTTTGGATACATGCAAACATTCTTCACAGTAACAAGCCAAAGATGTATTTCTGCACTCAGGAACAGCAGGAAGGAAGATTCACCAAGTGCCAACAGAGCAGAAAACTCAGGAGTTTCTACTGAGCTGCCTCTCTATAAACCATGCACCCAGGAACCATGAAAAGGATTCAGGTTTTAGTATGTAATACAGTATAACAGGGCCAGACATACAATTTCCAGTATTTTATAAGGATATAAGTAAAAAATTACCAGAACTTTTTGCAATGCATTGAGGCTTTAGTACAGTAAATACTGGCAAATGGATTTATGGCATTTTGCATGTTCCACCCTTACCTGAATGGAGAGCACACCTTGATGAGTCTGGGTTTTTATACTGGAAAAGACTGACTTTTAAAAAAGCTTATTGATTTTTGGGGGGAATCATCATTCTGGGCTGTTGTAAGATTGCCAATGGCTTTGCTTAAAATGTGACTTTTTTCCAAACAGCCACCTTTTAATCACTGCAAATGAAAGCAGAAGAAACAGCTTCCAGAAGTGCTGGTTGGCTCATCCTGTCAGGATGGGAAACTTGCAAATCACCCAGCACGGAACTGCTGCTAACTCTTGTCAAAGTACAATTTCCCCATTTTCCATCCCTTTGTTGGTAACTTCTGGCAGACCAAACCTTCTTACAACTCACAAAGCAGTATTGAAAGCCCTGCTGAAATTAAGATGTGTGACATCTGCTGCTCCACTTGTATCTACCAGCCACAGGGGGGTCCAAGCACAACCCATTTCTGACACATATAAATATATATTTGCTGTTAAATGGCCTTTCTTTTTTTTTTTCTTTCTTTTTTTTTTTTTTTTTTTTGGGTTGCTTATGACAGCATTTTTCCAGGAATGAGAGGTGAGCTGACTGACATTTAATTTCCATATTTCTCTTTTCCCCTTCCTAAAAACAGACATGACATTTCTTGGTGTTTTGCATCCCAGGCTCACATCCTGCATTCATTCCCCAGGATAACTGACAACCATTCCAAAATCATTCCGTGGCTTCTCCAGGTAACCCAGATAAAGATCACCTGTCCAATTGATTAAGAAATATTTAAGCTATGACATCAAGTACGAGGGATGGTTATATATGTAATAAAGATGAAATATTGCTTGTTTTGAAAAGCACCGTGATGTTCTCATGTTTTTTATTATTACTTATTTCCAATTTATTACCTCAGCAACACCGCCTGCTCTATCATTCCAGCTAGCCAGGGAGCACTTCTGATCCCCAGGATATGGTTTGTGGCCTTGAAAGGATATTGAGTTAAAAAGAAAATTAATGTGAACTAAATTAAGCCCCTCAATTCATGCCTCACTTTTTAAAACCGAAGCTAAATCACAAACCGCGGGCTCCCAGGTTGGAAGGGGACCTCAAGGGCGATGATGTTTGATAATGCTTCCCAAGCCTCCATGGCAATCCAGCCCTGAGCATTTGCTGCTTGCTCTGTGCTGCAGCTGCTCCCAGTTCTCCATCTGGAGAACTCCAGCCATCCAACACAAGTCCCAGGGTAAATCTCAGGCTCTGGAAGGAAATAATTTAGATAAAAATAGGAGATTTCCTCATGCCATGCTTCGTAAGACTCTGGATCAGGACAGAGGGAATGGAGAAGAGGAGAAAGTAGAGGAGGAGGAGAAGAGGAGAAGAGGAGAAGAGGAGGAGAAGAGGAGAAGAGGAGAAGAGGAGGAGAAGAGGTTTCTGTGTGTCCTGGGAGACCCAGCAGATCAGAACACACCAAGCTCCATGTCTAGAAGCCAGACCTTATCTTTCCTTGCTCTACAAAGTGAGGAATGGAGAGACAGAGGTGAAGCTGGAGAGGTATGAAGAGAACTTCTGCTTGTAGGAATGTGCCTCCTTAGCATTGCCTCGGGTCTCTTGACCATCAATTTCTTGTTCTCTAACTACAAAAAGCCAGCTGATGTCCTCCTTTAGAGTCATACAAACATTAAAACATTGACAAATGTAGTTCTGGGCAGAAAAGAATAGCAGCAGAGAAGCAACACAGCCCCTCAGAACAGCTGGGTATGTCATACACTGAGTATTGATGCAAATTCCACACTCAGGTATTAACTAAAGAGAGCATTTACACAAGCTAGCTATTTGTAATACAACTTTCTTCAAGCAAGTTCCAAGTGCTCTGGGGCCAGGAATAGGAATTCTTTTGTGTTAAGAAAAGGATGTTGAACACAATCTTATTTGCAAAGTCTCTCCATTTCCCAGCCAGCTCTGGTGTCTGGGGTCACAGAAGTGGCATTTTTGTTTTGTTTTTGCAAAGCAATGAATGTTTTAACATTTTCCATCAGTAGTATGTGTAGTATCCAAGGTTGGCCTGTTCCATGGCCTTCTACCACCTGATATTTAAAGGCTTGTAGATAATTGTGGAATATTTTGCATATTACTTGGTGCTGTATATACTGTTCATAAATATGTATTACCTGGCACAGTGTGTGTACCAGTCATAAAAGTTTAATGGATTTAAGAATTACCTTAAGAAGAACAAAAATTGTACTGGATATTTGTGCATTTATGAGCACAAACACCCCAGCCTTGTAAGTATGTTTGCAAATGAAAAAGGAAATAGAATGGAAAAGGGATTTTTCTAATCACACCTTTGACAAAATAATGGCATCATTATCTTTCCTACATTAGGACACTGTAGAATATTTCACTTCCAATGATTTACTTGCACTGTTTGTTTCTGTAAAATCTCTCTTATACCTGAGCAAATTGCAAAATGTAATTTCAGAACCCTAAAAAATCTGCTAATTCAAGAAGGTAATGCTCTAAAAATATCTCCGTTATCAGGGGTTTCCAGGAAGTAGATGTAAAAAGGGAGAACTAATTCTTAGATTATGCAGTGTACTGATATGAAATCCATTTGATTAAAAATACAGAAAAACTATTTTTTTTTCAACCAAGCCATAAATTTGATTTGTCTCCTTCCCTCTCAATTTTTAAACTAACAGCTCCAACTTGTTGCTTCATCCCAGCCTCTGTCATGCCTCCAAGTCTAATGGAAAAGGTCTGTAGTCACCTCAAGTATCCTGTTTGTCACTGTGCAGCACCAGCACCACTCAGGACTTGAAAGCATCAGGACAGACCAAATTGGGATCCTTGTTTCTCAAAAGACCTGGCTCCACGAGATAAGAAAATCTTCATTAGCTGCTCTCTTTATGGAGACGATGAATCAATTAAGGAATTCCGACTCCACGCGGCGAGAGGCCGGAATGAGAATGTAGCCCCAAGATAACTCAGTTTAAAATGTGTAAAACTTCCAGAGCTTTAGATACTGCTGATATTGGAGCCGGGTCTGTGAGAGCTCTGGGTTTCCTCTCTTGTGGCAGTTTGGTTTTACTGAACAGCACTGGGGCATGGCCATAGCAGAGGCTGCTCGCTTTGTCCTTCTGGAGCTTTCCCAAATGAAGGATTTGCTCAAGTATTGGTTTTTGTTTAATTTCAATGAAATAGTTCATAGATTAGAAAAGTTCAAATTATGGATGGTAAACATTGCATTCCACAGAAAGCATCTTGTGTGATGAGACCATCCTTAGATTTTATAAGTGAAGGATTCCAATTCCCTTTCTGGTGTTTACAATTGAGCTGCTAAGATACTGCTTAAAGATCCTTACCGTGGGAAATAAATTTGAATAGTTCATTTTCTGGAAGGCCTTGAATAAGTAGCTTTCTTATGCATTCATTCTTTAAAATTATTCAGTTTAATACAGTCAGTGCCATTGTTTTATTGTTCTCCTTTTAAATTTATTTTTAGCACCAACATCCAAACAAAGCATTACGACTATAAACCCCCATGGGCTGGTTTGACTTGGAATTAAAAAAATGCAGTGTTAGCAGGGGCAAATGAGGAGATATTTTTAAGTCACACAGATAAATTAGGCAGAGGGAAAACAGGTTGCATTGGATAAGTTTAAATTTAGATCTGGTACTGCAGTTCTCAGTAGTGTTTTGCAGTACATCCTAACCTGAATAAATACTACAGTAGGGTGGAGTTATCAGAAATCTCAGGTAAATTAGCAGCTCCATCCACAGCTGATCATGTGCAATACTGCCCAAGTTATTCTACTTCATGGAAGTGAGGCCCCATCTGGACAAAATTACACTTTCACAAACTTTTTCTCAAAAAAGTCCCAGACAACTCTTAATTAAAAATACTGATTTCAGTTAAAGTCAAAGCACTCTGGCATGCCTCCTGAAACCTTTCCTTCACCAATGCATAAAGGGGCCATCATTGGGAATTTTACATGGGAAAGGATTTCATCTATAAAATATTACAGGGAAAACTTACCTAAGTGTGGTATAAAAAAAATATAGAAAACTTATTTTGGAACCATAATAGACAGGGGGAACGTTTCTTTTTTTTATTTTATTTCTTTTTTAAATTTTTTTTTTTTTTTTTTTTTAAGGAAAAGTGTTTGCTTCCTGAATTATGAATCTGAATTTAGCATCTGACAAAGTCATGATTACTCTCAAAATCAGTGATTCATGTTTTGGGCTTTTTTTTTGCCACCTTTTATGTATGCAAGCTGACAGCTATATGGATATGTATGCAGTCTATAGGTGATTGCATAAATTAATCTAATCCCTTGACAAAAAAATAAATAAAATTGAATATTGGAATTGAGAATTAACTAAAGAGGATTTAAACAGAATTTTAAAATCAAGGAACTACAAATCAGAAATCCTGTGGAAGGCGACCCACAAAGGCAAAGTCCCAAATCTGTAAGGACAGAGGCAAAGCCCACCCATACCCACATGCAGCACTGAGATAGAGTTTTTAAAGGTGCTGAGAGGAATTCAATTTCCAGGCTGGGAGCAGAAATATCAGGCATGAGAGGGGATTTCTGCAGAGACTCGAGTAACTGCTCTGGCTCACAGATATCGATAAGAGCATGCAGATGAAAGGCAAACACAGAGCTGGGCTTACAGACAAGCTAAAATATTATTGCTGTCACAAAATCAAGATATGTCCCTTTCCCCCTTTTTAATTAGGCACTTCAGAAAGTGTGCAAGGTGCAGCTCCTCCTAATTTCACCAATAACTGCGAGTAAATTCCCTCTTCAGTTTAAATGCAGGATTAAGCTGGTTGCTGAATCAGCTCACTCTGCCTCGAACTGCTCAGACTGCTACAAATTTAGGAACTACTTCTTAGAGATGCAGAGTTAGTCAGAATAAATCCTGTATCACAGTTCCCTCAGTTGCTAGGTCTTTTAGCTTTTGCTTTTAAAGAGACACAAGCAATGAATTGCAATAAGTAGAGTATCCTGTGCTCTTCTAACATTTATTTTCTTTCTATTGCAGTTGTTTGGAAAGCAACTGTGGCACAGCAATTTTGCCAAGAAGCCCCAAAAGCCCATCTGGATTCTGAAAAGCAGATATTGCTGCTTGACTCAAGAGTTGACTGGTCAGACCCACCTTAGCCTGGGAATACAGATAAATATACTGTAATAGTGTATTATAGTTTATATAGTATGTGATATTTTATATATATATTTATATATATATGGGATTTATAGGGTGTATTTACTGTAGAGGGCAGGGCTGGGAAATTAGGGATAGAGGCATCATTTCCTCCATGTCCCACCCTGCTCCATATGGAAAGAATTAAACGTGTTCTGGCTTTCCTGGCATTTATAGTATAATACATATATATAATCACAGAAGTATCAGGAACTTTCTGGTTACTGCACACAATTAAAGCCCAAATACACAATGTGTCTGCCACAAAGAGCCTCCCTCAGCAGATTCAGGGCCGGGGCCATTTCATTAATCAGCGTTTGCCCGAGGCACAGCACATGAATTCCCTAAATTGCTGCCAGGGTTCCTTGATCATCCTTTGGCTTCAGAATGAGAATTTCTCCACAGGCACCACCCTGCTCAGCACAGCCATTCCCACCCTGGAGATGTGCAGGACACCCAGCCCTGGCAGCTGCTGTTAGGGGTGCAAATGACATCTCCCAAGTCAAGGTGCAAGGAGAGGAGACAGACAATAAGTGGTGAAGGAGATAAAAGGAGTCCAAACCTGCTTGGAAACTGTCATTCCTTTAAGGCAGAATTTGACAAGAATTGTGAAAATGCTGTCAGGTAATTAAAGACAGATGCTACAATTCCTGACTTGAAACGAAGTCAAGACCATTTAACACTTTGCACGATCAGAATATTAAACAAACATGATCAGAGAGGATTGTATCACACATGAGAAGTAAGGGGTTATGTTCTGCATCCTTACTGCAGCTCTATTAAAATCAAAAACCTTGTCCAGCCTAGGAAGGAATATTCAAAGGTTTCAGACCTTTTGGTTTCAAAGTGTCTACTTATCAAAGGTACAGTTCTGTGCACTGTGAATGAACAAATCAGCTGCATAAATTTCAGATATTTCAAGCACATCTTAGACTCAGAGATGATACCCTTCTCATTTTTAATTTTCACTCAAAAAACCATTGATTTTTCTTCTTAAACACATCCCCACACTCTACAGACCCAGAATACTCAGACACAAGACTGCAGTGGCTGAAGTCTCCCAGCACTCACACCCAGATCCTGGGGAATCTCCAGTGGGGAACCTCTGCTTTCTGTTAAATCACCTCTGACAGTTCCATATCATAATCTTCAATTAGTTATATGACCATTTAATCAAAATTCCATTTCAGAAACTAGACCAGCTTCTCAAGATCTAAGTTCTTTAAAATAAAAAAAGGTGATACTTAAATAAGCAATCCTGGATGACTGAAATGTTGAGATGCCTTGAGGAATAGTACCAAAAGTTCTAATGGTCACTGCACAAGTTCCAATTCCAACTAGTAGAACAAATCCACAGATAAGGAGGTTAAAAAACCCCCAAACCCCCAAACAACAGAAAAACATAAAAGAGGGAAAACTTCCAGATGTTTAAGGCAAAACAATTTTTTCTCTACACATCAGGCCAATGTGAGATGACTTTTGACACCAGCTCTGTCTACTTAAAAAGCCCCGTTTGTACCTAACCTGCAAAACAGCTCTCACTGATGAGTTATGCCACTGGAATGTGGTATTTTGATGTGAGATAAGAAGTCACCCAATTTGAGAACATGTTTGGGAAAATAGCATGAGCAACAAGGAAAAGCAGCTCACTTTGAAAGCTACTACAGTAAGGCAGCTTCATATGGAAAAAAATGTGCTTTTATTTATTTTTACACATCACCTCCCACAAGTGTTAAGACTGTTCACCTTCTGGCATATACTAAAAGCTCTTGCTGAGTTCACAGACATCAAAGACTCTCTGGATTCCACCACATGGCTTAGCTCTTGCACAGAATTATTTTATAATAGTGGAGGAATGCTACTAAGAAGTGACCATGGATTATAAATCTGAGAGATCTATTGAGGTGTTTTCAAATTTTCTAGTACTGTATAATATAATTCTAGAATATAAATAACAATAACAGTTTCTAGAGGTTACTGCACTGGATTGAAAAAACACTTAATACACTGGATTGGTGTTATCAATCACTGCACACCACCTAGAAAAGGAGTTGATGTTATCCCCACTTTTTGCCCCTGGGATCATTTGTGACCTGGACACAACAGCCCAGACAACAGATCTGGCTCCAGCAGCCACCCACATCAGAGCAGGGATTTATCACAGGTTCTTTTTACACAGCTCCAGCCTAAGATGGACAAGTTGGCAACCTCAGTGTCTGCACTTTTTCTATCCAAAATCCATTTCACCGATGGGTGTCGAACTGCTCTGCAAGACAGATTGGATGTTTATTTCCTAAAATTGAATATACAGGGTAAGTTCAGGCAGAAGGACAGCAAAGAAAGGGAGGAGGGAGAGAACATCAATAATTTAGTGTTGTCTTTGTTAATTTAATAACTCACTGAGGTATTCTATTAAAGTGTCATGTACTAAAAGCACCTCTTCAGAAGGGATGCCAAATTCTCTTCAGTGTCAAGGAAGTTTAAGCCTCCAAAACAAACAGATACCTTCATCTAAGAGCATTTAGCTACTTTGTATTCTTGCCTGCTAATGTCTCATGTGAATTGTTTTTAGTGGTAAAATTTTGTCTGTAATGTGCAAGCATTGCAGCACTTTGAAGTAATGAAACCCAATGGACCCTTCATCCTTATTCTGTTTATGTTATATAATTATAAACTCATTATTTTTATATAAAATGCTATTCTAATCTAGAAAACGATGCTACAAGATACAGCAAATCAATCTGTCAACCTTGCAAACCAAACATAAATCTGTCAACCCCACGCTGATGACAATTGTTGTTTGGAATGGAAAAGAGATGTGACTTATGATCATAAAGAGCAAAACTCAAAAATTAAACTGAACATTAGGCTGAGCTGTTTTCCTGCCTCTTTTTCATCCTTGCTTGCTAGCAATAAAGACTCTGATACCTGAGCCCTGCTAGCTTCCACATGTGCAGCATCAGTGTCTGCACTGTGCAGGATCTCAGCACAACCACTGAGCCACTCCTGGTCATTCCTCACATCCCAGTCCTGAGCATGGAGCTCCAGTTTTAAAAGCCCTTATTACTGCCCTCCTTTATACTGGCAGTAATACTTGAAACCCCATTACTCTGCATGTACTCAAATTAATTTTCTTAAAGTGAATTATTTTCATTTTTGTTTCCAATGCTCCTTATAGTCATGTTCTGTGGTGTTTTGGCTAAATCAGTCAACAGAACCCTAAGGACTGTGTTTCGTCTCTTCTTTCTCTCCTCATCACAGTCACTATCAGAAGAACACCTTAACATCTGGGATTTCTTATCAACTGTGCCAGAAGAATGACTGAGTCACCACCACCACAGCCATTCCTGTGGCAGTTCAGCACCAGGAAGAGAATCTCTGTGTGCTCTAGGTTTGTACTGCATTAAAAAAAGAAGAGGTAAAGAGCAGAATAAGCTCCCATGGCAGCACAACCGTCAGTGGTACAAGAGCTACCAGCACAAGGAAATCTATTTCCAAAGCAGCTGGAATTCCACATGAGAAATCCTTACTCATTCATGCAAGAAAACATTTTTGTTGTAAACTTTCAGGAAACTGAAAGCTGCTTGTGAGGAAGGAATGGTTTGTCTAGGAACAAATTGTATGTGCAAGATGACAACACAGAAGTTTGGAGCTGGAAGGGACATGTGCAGCATTGCTGTAATCAACACGGATTGCTAATTTTTTTTTTGACACTAAGTTTTGTGAGATAAGACTGTATCCTGCTATAAGTATATTGTGCTCACTCCTTTGAGCCAAATCATATTTTATCCTGCAATGTAACTTTTCTGTTTAAACCTGCTGTCAAAGCACACTGAGAGACAAGTCTCAATAAGGAAAAGGATGCAGTCGACCAGTAAATTATTCCTCTACATTACTACTCTTTTTTATCTTAAAGCTTCTCTCTTGCAAGAACTTTAAGCAGTTTATTTTTATGATGTTTTATTTGTTCTGCAGAGTGCTGCTGCCGAGTGGTGTCTCCAGTTAATGCAGAGTAATCCTGTTATACAATACAAGCTTGTATTCTCCAGAGTTTCAAGGTAACAGCTTTTCTGTTCAGACTCCAGAAGATAGGATGTTTTCTCTGCTGCTCTTCATGCTTCCAGCTGCTCTGACAATGATGGTATTTACAGCTGGGGGAAAATGCTTAATAAAATTACAGGAATCTGCTAGAGGAGGATTCAGGCAGTGATGTACCATCAGCTTGGTCTCTCTCTGACATGTTAGAGCCATCCTGAAGTAAGTCCTGCGTGAAGGCAAACTGCACATTTCCAGTCCCACCTGGCTTCCATGGCCAATCTTTATACTGCACATCTAATTATGGTTTTAGACAGCATGTGACTCGAGTGCAGGAAAGGACATGTATGATCAGAAAGAATTGCCTCACCTCTCACAGCCTAATTAATCACATCTCTATTTTCACACCGTGTTCCCAGGTCCCTCTGACAATACCAGAGGTGAAAGCTGCACTTAGTGCAAACACACAGCAGCACTGCAATGCTAAGATCAGTGTTCTGATGCCTGTGCCATGCACAACTGTGCTCTGACGACTGTGGCATGAAGCAATTTGTAGTAAACAATGTGAGTGGGACATTTAATAAAAATTCTTTAGAGTCTTTAACTCCAGACAAAGAGAACTCATGCTGTGGTAAGGGCATAGGATGATGCACACAGAAGGCATTGCCTGCTAAAGGCTCTGTTTTAAACAGGTCTATCTAGCAGGGGTCCAAGATTTGGAAGAAATATTAAAGCTATGGGGATAAAAGACAAAGAATTGCCTGCCTATAGGCAAAGCCAGCAGGTAGGAGAGACCTCAGGCACAGGAAAACATCCCCAGTCTTTCCCAGATGTGTTTCTCAGTCACAAATATCATTTGTCAACAACTGTCCTGTTCCCACTGTCCCATTGACAACAAAAGGGTCCAGTTTATATTCCAGCCATTTTTAAGGTCAGTTTATGTTTTCTGTGTTCTCAGCACAGTTTAGCACTCCAGAAGATTTCTGAACAAGCCCAGTCAGTCTCTGGAGAATGCTTACTTCAGTAGTTTCAAATCTTAAAAAAGTGTAACTTAAATTGACTTCCCAGCTGACACTGTGGTACCTTCCAAAGGGTCTTTTTCTCTGAGCTTGTTTCTGCCTGTAATCAGCATCCTGGCAGAAATCTTATCACTGTCAATCAGGATGGAAATATTAACTGGGGAAAACCACGTCTATTTAGGCATCCTTAGTTTCATCAACTCTCTAGAGTTTAATTATGAATAATTTTAATGTACAGGCAGAGATTTAGGAATAATACATACAGATAACAAAAGAAAAGCAGAATCAATAGTTGAATAAATGATGAGGGTCAGGCAAATATTTTCAGGGAATAAAAAATATTTACTAGGTCTTGCCCTTCAGTGATCAGTTCTGAAAAAATTCATACTATCACTAAAAGTATCATAATTTATTTAGAATAAGTGGGTGGAAAGGTAAGCATCATAAACCAGCTTTTAACTGACAGCTCATCAGAACACTCTACTGAAGATAATAATGTATTTTGGAAAAGGCTTTAGGAAGAAAAAAAGAATTTTAAGGTTGAATAAATATTTGTAGATATGATGCTATGCCCTCAAGAGTCCTGTTTACTTATTGCGGCATATTTCTTCAGGAGAGAAAAGCCTATTAAATAAATATATCCCTGTTTTTCCATTATGCACAATATAATTTTACAGGAGAGGAATGCAGGTGCCAGTGGCCACCATTGCCCACTCCTGTCTTGTATAGAGATTCCAAACTGGATTAGAATATTGGCAGGAAGACTTGAGTTAACAAAGCACACTCACAGAACTGAGCTGGTATTTTACTGGAGTGAGAAGCATTGGAAGTGAACCTGGGACAGTGGGAGGTGTCCCTGTGCGTGGCAGGAGTTGTAGCTGGATGAGCTTTAAGGTCTTTTCCAACCCAATTCCATGGTCCTGTATTCCCAGCCCACTGTATTGACTGAGTGAAGGATTTATGAGAACAAGAGAATGGAAAAACACAGTGAATGCATTTCTAATATTGCAGCATTATCCACTAAAAACGCAGCAAAGTGACATAAACCAGATGTGAAATTACATACTAGGTCTTAAAGCAAAGCTCCAGCAGAAAGTTTAAGGTCTGAGAAGCCAGAATCATTTTCAGATCTTCCTCAAAGTCGCACTTCTGAGGCAACACCTCTTTCCATCCAACACCTTGATTTTCAGGGCACAAGCAAGGTAAAGGTATCTGCCTTTGACTTCTTCTTTGTTGTCTGCATTTGCCTTGTCACCGTTTGCCAACACAAATAAAATCTCTGTGAAACACAACTCTGCTCTCTGCACTGCCCTGGCTCATTCTAGCTCTTCACAAAATTATTGACCTTAAAAAAACATTTTTACTGGGTCAAAAAACCCAAAAGATGGACAAATATTTTCTTTCCAATGGTTTCCGATGATGCCAAAAAGAAACAACACCTACAGCATGGGCAGCTTTCAACATTTAGTGTTCAGATTTAAAGATCTGATCACTTTTTTCAGGGCTATTTTTGCACAGAGAAAACCAGATGAAAGCATAGTTGACAAACTCCTGGGTCAGAGATTTCTAGTCCTTTCTCACTCAGAATTAGGTGAGGCTCACAGGAAGGCAGTTTGCAGAAAGAACTGATTCTGAAAAAGCTTTCATCAGCTGCACTGGGAAAAGATGTTTGAATATCAAAAAAACATTTTTCTCCATCCCCACAGCACCAGCTAACTCTCTATTTAAATCTTTAAAATAAAACATCCAAGGAATGAGAGGACATGCAGTTTGCAGGTAATGGTATTTGGAGTGTACGTCTGAGATGGAGCAGATTAGTGAAGCATGAACCCACCAAGCATTCAAACTGAGATGGAGGAAAAATGAGTTTGCATATTTTATATTTCCAATGTCTATGAAATACCAAGGAGGTAACGCTGATCTCACAAGCACTGACAGGATTTTCTGTACAAGGAAAGTTCTCCTCACTTGTTTGTGCAGTGCCAGGTGTTGGTCTTCAAGTACAGAATGTCACCTCTGGCACTGAGAAAAGTGATGTCACCACATCCCACTGTGATGAACAAACTCCAACCTTCTTATCTTTCATTACAAGCCTAAAAGGTGCCAAACACCCACAAGCCCTCTCAAAGTAATGTTTTTAAACTGTGCATGTGGATTGTTTGAGAATTGTAGTTTCAGTCTATTAATTGTCAACTGATGTGTTTGTTCTTTGGCCTACAAAAAATTAGTAACAAAGATTTACTCCAAGGGTTTCCACTTCACATTTCCCATTTGATGATTATGATTCTATAAATAAATAGTGAAAAAATACTGTTATGCCAGAAAATGCTATAAAAAAGACAAAAAATGTGTTCCTCCCAATCTTAAAGAGATAGTCAAGTTTTATATGCCTATAAATGGAATTACATCATAAAGTGCGAGAATCCATTTGTAGGTGTAAAACCTGAAAGCCAAAAACTGTTCTAACAATCCCATATCTAGCAAAAAAGTGGGCAGAAAAATAATGAAACTAAGCAGCTGATCTATTTCTATTTGACAACAATTTCATAGTTTTAATAAAGCACAGATGCCATCAGTGTGTCAGATTTTGTTCAATAGTACCAAAATAGAGACTATATTGCATCCATTTGAATGAACCAAATTCAGTCATCTGCCATTTGATCAATGCTGTCAGGAGACTGACCCAGTTCTAGCTCAGTGAAAACAGTGGATTTCTCTAAAAAAATTATTTTCCTTTTATTTTTCTCTGAGTAGCCAAGGAAAACCTAGTCAAGAATCTATATGTGGAAGCTCTTTTTGTTCTATCCCATAAATTCAATTATAATCCTAAAGACTGTTTTATTAATAACATTCAGCTTCTTTAGCCAGACTTCCAAAACAAATTAAATTAATTCTTTTTACCACAAGACTTCTACATTGTCTCCTCTATCAGAAGAAATTTAATGCAGATCCAAAAAGCTGGCTGGATCCTAAGCTGCTCTCAAAGCTCCCAACACTGCAAAGAATTGTGTTCCTGCAGCTCCACTGAGTCCAGGAAAGACAGAAGAGCTTGCAAACTCATCTGCAGAATCCCTTCTCTTTGCTTATCCCTGAAACTGTTCGGCATTTCCCAGCTCCAAATAGCAGACAAACATAATCCAGTCCCTCTAGGAGAAAAGTAAATCTTTACAATTTGCTCAGTTTAAGGAATCTTCAATATCAATGAGTATAATACTGAGATTTACCACATCATCAAGTTCCAAAGCAACAATTTCATTTCCAGCCATTTATTCCTTCTCGAAGTTCTAGTACAGCAAATGCTACATAATCTTTTTAGACTTAAATTTCAACTCTTTTAAAGTCTGAAGAACTGTTTTACCACTAATTACCATAATATCTGTGTGGCAAATGGATTTTTAAAGCTTAATTTAGTCACAGATGGGGATATACAAAAAATGGTTGCAAGAAAACACATTTGTGCTCATTGTGGTCACAGGAAGCTCTAGCAAGGGATGTAAAATGACAAAGTTGAGACCTTTTTACCCATTATTATATTTACTTCAAACTTTAAGGAACTGACAGAACCACAGACATTTCTTCATATGTGCAGTCACTGGATCATTTTGTTCCAACCTCTTTTCAGTTCCTGATTGTCTCAACGCTGGAATGTTTCAGCTGCTTCTGTTCACCTTCCTGACCCTTCTGCGCTGCCAATGTCTAATTTTTGACTGCTCTAACTTCTGTTTGTCCAACACTTACATTTTCATCCCTTTTTGATGAAAGACAACTTTAGTTCAGGCTGTACAGAGAACAGAGAAAAAAAGAAAATTCACTAAAGTAGGAAAAAAGAGTCAAAGCCTGGGTAGCAGGTGAAAAGGGCATAATCAGCTCCATAAGAAGGGAACTTAGAGAGCCTCAGCTCAGCTCCAGGCTGAGCTCCCAGAGGGACACTCAAATGTCTAAAAAGGGCTGGAGCTTTTCTCACACTGGATGCATTACTGGGCTCTCCCTTCCATGCAGCTTCACATTATCATCAAAACTTTTTAGGATTCAGGACAGCTTCCAGAGGGACTCTGAAGGTCAGGAGTGGGCAGAGTCAGAGACAGGAAAGTGTGGGACAGGAAAGGGAGGTGACAGACAGCAGGAGAGGAACTGGGAAATTGAGGGCTTTTAAAATTATCATTTCATCTCAATGTTCTTTTGATTGTAAAATCATGCATTCTTTCAGTTTGAGAAATAAATCAAGCTACTTAAGTTTCCAGTTTGAAGTTTTGGAGATAAATCAGTTTCCCCTTATTTACCTTTCTGAGTAAGAGCCACATTAAAGGGGAGTGAAGTAGAGAGACAAGGGAGCTTATTATCACTCTTTTACCCTTCTGCTCAATACATGTTTCCATTCTATGCTTAATTTGCAATTCAGTACACTGCTTACTACCACTTGTACTGATCTTTTCAATTATTTAAAAAAGTAATTAGATAGATTATAATGTCTGGATGGAATGTGGTGCTTTTCAGTGCTGCTTTATTCCCTACATACCCACAGCTGGAAGTTCAAGTTAAAACCTATTTCAGTATTATCTGCTGGAGAACCCCACATCATTAACTCATTTCTCACAGTTTATCAAGCTGTCAACATGTGGACATGATTTTGGTCATTCACAGCCTTGACTGAATGTCAGTGAATGACAAGAAGTGAGACACTCTCTAAATCTCTGCTTCTCAAGCCAGTGAGCCATCAAATATCTTTCATGGCCCCTCCAGTCTCCCTAACTAAATTCCACTAAGGTAATACTGCTGCTGCCTAATTAATTCATTTTTCTATCATTTCCCACTGTAGAGTACACTGCACTGTACTCTTGCTTTATTCCACCATCTGAATATTTCAATTTTACATATTTTGCTTCCCTACTGAGTTGCTTCTATAATTTCTCCATCTCTTTGCTGTACATTGCTTTCATGTCTCCTCCTGCTTCTCCAGATCTGTCTTTTGAATCATTTCAGTCCCCTCTGCACATGTTCCACTTTTATACTGTGGGATGCTCCCCTTGCTCTCTTCATTCCAGGAGATCATGGACTGACCTCAGGCACAAGCAGCAAAACCAGCAGGAGAAAAGTCAGCGTTCAATGTAACACAGACAACTGAGAGGCTCTGTGGCACACCTGGGGGAGAGGCACTCACTGAAGGACCGTGGCCAGCAGTGCAATCACTTTGCCATCACACACAGCAGCTCTCACATGGCTGATGATAACTCACATTGTTGGACAGGTTCAGAACAGAGCAGGCTCTCTTTACCTCAGAGCCATCAGCCTGTGCACAGCTGCCCCTGACCAGCGCTGGGAGCTCAGAGCCATTAGAGGCAATAAAATCATAAACCCCACAAAAACTGGCCACAAATAAATAGCAGGCACAGCAACCCATCCCTGAAGAGGAAACTGGTGACAGCTCCCCGTGCTACCATTTGCTTTCAAAGTCACAAAAACCCTTTTGAACCTCTTGTATTCCCCTGACTAATGCCATCATTATTTCAACACTGGCTGTTCAGAGTGAAACAGGTGCTATCTTGTCAAACGAGCCTCTCAGCTTTCATCATCCCCGAGTTCTTCATTGTGTATTGTTCAGCTGACAAGGTTTAGGGTTGCCTGGATACCAGGTCATGCTGATATAACTGCTAGTGATCTCTGCATAACCAAACTTTGTTGGTGAGAAGCAGGCGAGGGGAGGAATGGAGTGGAAAGGAATTGGTTTATTCCCATGTCATCCTCCCTGCAAAAAGAAGTTCCATGAGTTTATCTCAGAGGGCCGTGGAGAGAGGGCTGGTGGAAAGCTTCCAGCACCTGATTAAAATGATTCACTCCATAATAAGCCAGCATTTCTAGTCTCATTTCCAAAAGCTTTTCTCCCTCACTACTTACAACAGTCTGCTGGATTCCTAAATAGAAGGGAGAGATTAATCTGTGCTAAATTACTTGATTTGGATTTAAAATTATTCTGGCAGAAAAGTAGAACAAAGTTTGCCCAAGGAAGCAAAGAATGGAGCATCCACCCCCCTCCTCCAGTTCAGAATACAGTGATGAAAATACCCCGGGAGCTGCAGCACCATCCAAGTCACAGAAATATTTAAAATCAGTTGAATCAGATTTTTGTTCTGAATTTTCTTTCTCACTCTCTCTCTCTCTCAGGACAGATGGCTCTCAGAAATAAATGTTTTTCAGCCACATGCTTGCCTAAACTTAACCAGGAAATTTTGCTCTAAACATGATGCTTGTAGAAAGATTGTTATAGAAGAGGGTTTGTTTTATGTAAACTGGTTTTTTGGTTTTCATAGCAGTGAAGTTTTTGGTTTTTTTTACAGGCATCTATTTCCACTGAGATGCTGGAGGTTCATAGTTTTCTTGTCCTGGGACAAGAAAGTTTTCCACAGTATTGCTTTAGACAGAAAAGAGCCCAGCCTCACCTGCAATTTCCTGCACAAAATCTATGACTGAATTCCTTAAAACAACTGAATTTTATAAAATGCTTCAGACTTTGAAGACACAAGTTGTAAAACTCCAAACTTCTGAAGCCATAAACAAAGCAGGAAATCAATCTTCATCAATGGCACTCGTTCTCCTGTAGCCAAATAAAAAGGATTTGCCTAAATAATACACTTTGGCAGCTTGCTCAGGCATATAAATTGAAATATTGAAGTTGATTGAAATGCTCCTCAAGCCTTTAATGTTTTAAGCTAATGTTATATGAAAGCCATCATCTATCACATGCAAGTTTGGAACCAGGCAGGCTTAGCCAAGTAACAAGTTTTCTTTGGATGATGTCCTGATGATTTTGGACAAGCAACGTTTAAAGAAGTCATGGAAACCACTTTCTCTTAAATGGAGAAAAAGATGTCCAGCCATGCACATAATTCATCTAGTCTGCTAATTAATAGGATTTTTCTCAGTACCTTCAAGACAGTAATTACTAAATACAGCAATTAAAAATTATGGAGAAATGCTCATGATCACAATTGGTGAAAAAAAAAAAAAAGAGATGCTAAATGGGTTGTTTTAATTTTCAACCAAGAAAACAAAACTTCATTCAGGTCCTGGGTACCATAAAAAAATGAAATTGAAACAGATACAAGGAGCAGGCCTGTAGGGCAGGGGAGGGAGGAAGTGAAGGGACAGAAAAGAAGAAAGAGAGCTGGTGTGTGGTGGAAAGGACAAAAACTGAAACTGAAATGATACAACAAATTAGACCAAAAAAAAGTGATTTAATATGAATTAATATAAAGAAATCAAAAGGAAGTTGGTGGGTTATTTTACAAATCTCAAACCATATTGGATCAATAGCTTGTTTAAAAGGCAACAACTTTATTCTTACAGCTTCAACAAAAACTTGAATTGCTGTTATCCAGAAAGAGAAGCCAAACCAGAGACATTTGAGTCAGAGTTCACGTGTGAGAGTATCCCAAATCTGATGGAAGGAGTTTGTTTGACCTCCTCCTCCTATCACTGCTCTACAGCTGGAAAACCAAAAGCCTGCACGGGGAAAAGGGTGAGGATGCAGCTTTACAGTGCAGCAGAACATATTCGCAGAACTGAAATTAGATGGGAGGAAAAAAGATTTGAGAAAATGTACACATCAACTGACTTCCTACCCAAAGCCTTCTGAATTTTTTGAACATGAACCCATGGCTCCAAAGTAGAGCCAGAAAATTCCCCCAGCCCCTGATGGGCAATGCTAATAGGCATGCAACTTGCAACACTTTTTAACATGTATTTTTAATTTAATCCATTAGAACCACAAAGGAATAATGTATTAAAGTGATAAGTCTGTACATTCAGTAAATAAATATCAAAGTGAGAGTCATGAAAGCTTTAGGAAAAAAAAAAAATCCAGTCAGAAAAGAGAAAAAAAAAAGAAACTAAAATTAAAGCCCTTGAAGGAATACATCACAGAAAAAAATAAATTGATCTACTAAATTAATTAAGTAAATTGATTGTAAAAATTTACTACCCTATGCAGTATAGAATAAATCTCAGGGGAGGTAAGTTAGCAGAGTCAATTTGAGCCTTTCAACCATGAGAAACTTGTAAAGCACCTCATAAACCCTCTCAATAATACCATAGAAGAAAAATAAAAACTTTCTGTACATGCTGAATACCTCAAGCAATAATCTAGAAAGTACCATCCTGCACTGCTTTTGCTACATGTTCCGAGCCTGTCCACTTTTATTAAATCCAAAATAACGAAATATATGGTTCCTCCAAAGCACATTTATTTAATTATGCTCTCAGGATATGAAAATTTTAAAATAAAAAGGATCTGCTTGTTCTCCTTCTTTTCAGTTGACTTGTTGAGCCTTTTATTCATTAGATATAAATAAAATAATAACTTCAGAACTCAGCAGCTCTGGGAGGTGAGTGCCTTTCTAAATTTTCTACCCCGACAGAAGAACTGCCTATGAATAACAACCAATCCCTCTTAATCAGAGAGCCATGAATCACAGAATCAGCTATTTCTAGAGCAATCACAAGAGATCATCTGGATAAATCCTCCAGTTTAGGGCCTGACAGCAAGACCTGGGTTATCACAAGGAGAAATTTGTCTTATACTTGCAAAAATTACCTCTAAAGGCCTTGTCAAAAGCTCTTCCCACAGCAAGATATCAGTATCCATTATTTCTGTTGCTTACAAAAACTTGCCTAACCCAAATCTCCCTTATAATAAATTATGCTCATTTATTTTCGTGTTCTATCGCCTTTCCCACCAGCTATACAGAAGAACTCAACATCATCCACTTAATAATCTAATATGTGCTAGAAAACGTTATCATGTTCCTTCCTAATCTTCTCAAACTAAACAAATCCCATTCCTTCATCTTTTCATCATTTGCCAGTTCTTCTGGGAGAATTGCTCGCTCCACACTGACAGTGTCTCACAGCTTTGAGGAGATTTGATCTTTTTCCAGTTAACCCAGCAACAGACACAAAGAAACAATTTCTAAATTCATAAAGAACCGGTTGTGATCATGAAAAGCACTTCAGTCAATGCTTCTAACTGATATGCTAATTAACAGAGATAACCAGTCTTAATCAAACTAATTACATTGCAGATTAAAGGTATTTGGAATTTAACACATCTTCCCCTATGTATCTACATTACATTATGGTGACCTGAAGCAGCAACCTGGAATAAATACGTTAATATGTTTCTTTAAAGAATTCTTAACACATCATTTAACTGCAGAACATAAAAGCAAGAGTGAATAAGACGTAATGGTTGTTATGATTTCTGTTCTTGTTTAAAGTGGGGGGGAGGAGGGTGAAAAACCAACCCTGTCAGCTCTGCTAAAGATGAAGACACTTCTTGGGACCTCTGGCTTGAATTTCTGTTTGTTGCTGTTGTGAATGTCAGGCCAGTCCCAGGGCTCAGAGACACAGAGGTGACACTGGGCATACAGAGCCTGGTGTGCCTGGGACACCACGGGCACCACCTGCCACCGTGGCACTCCCTTCTCCTGCAGGATCCATGACAGACCACGGGATCATTTCCCCCAGGATGGGATGTGTGTCCCAGCAGAGAGGACTGAGCCCCATCCCTGCAGGGTGACAGCTCCCCCAGGGATGCTCCGTGCCTTTCCCCCCTGGAGGGTTCCATGTCCCTGGAACAGCACAGAAAAGGCAGCTGGGCAGGAGCACCAGGGGTTTGTGTTTGGGTCAGGGCTGTGACCCTGAGCTCCTCAGCTCCCGCTGCCCACCCACAGGGCTTCACTGGCATCCAGCACCTCCTGCTCACACAGCATCAGACACATCCCCAACTGCCCTGTGTAATTCTTCATAGGAGAGCAGGTCCCACAAGGTGATCCTTAACTGCAGAGTGCATGAGACCACCATCTGTGCTTGGAGAGGTGTTTTATTTATCAACTTTGTTGTCAAATTTTCACTGCTCCTCTTAGATTGCAACCTGTTTGCTCTCCCCATTTCTGATACTGAGTGACATCCTCCTTTTTGACCTTCTGTACCAGAGTTTTACATGAGGCCACCTGACAACAGTCTGAGGTGTAGAATGATAAAATGATGGCCTATAAAATATTGTCTGTATCCATTATTTCCTTCTGCATTATGTTTAGTTTGCTTTTGCATTCTCACAAGAACAAATGCCACAGCAGGATCACAGTGTCATCAATGCCAAGATGTTTCCATGGTATAGAAAAGTAAGAACATTAAACTGTTAAATATCTGTAGAAGCTGGAAGGAAAACAATGGAGTAATTTTATTTTAATTGCTGCCTGCACATTGTCTCATAAGGTCAATTTGAGATGCATTTATTTAAACTAATTAAGCAATGTGCTTGTAAACGTGGTATTTGTTCTTCTTCTGTAGAGAATAAGAGCTGAGTGATAAGACAAGTACAGCTTCTCTGCACTACATGAATTAATACCCACACATGGACATGCATGGAAGAAAACCTACAGGCAAAAGGAGTGGTGGAGGAATCCTCTCTGTATATTGCCATTACGGCAGTAAACGAGGTAAAAACATTGAACACTTCTCGTTACTCCTGATACAATCCTGGTATCAGCCATGAAATGAGAAAAAAATAGTTGATTTCAGATGGAGCTGAATAATGCAGCCATTGACACGGTCACCTTTAACCTAGACTAGGAGAGCAAGTTTGGTATTTTTAGGCCAAATCAGAAGTTATATTTAACACAGTGTAAATTGTGCCCACGTACATTCCCTAAAGTCCTTAGGTCTCTCTCACCCTCTCCCTTGTGAGATGTGCAATAACATGAAATGGCTGTAACACAGGACATGCCCATGTGAAGAGGCAAATTAAATGCCTGATTAAAGAAGTTAGTACCCCCACTGTTTGTTCTCATTCTCTTCTTTAATTAGCCTCTTAATTGCTCACTTGTTCGAGCAGCTTGGTAACAGAACACATCTGCACCAGCTGTAACAGGAACTTTTACTTGTATGAACACTTGCAGACATTGGGATTTAGGTTTCTTGAACTGTTTTGGATTGATTTCCCCTCGAGATGTGAATCCCTTGCCTAAATCCAGGCACCTGGCACCATGAGAGGTGACTGGGATGATGATAATGGTTGGGCACACGACATGAGGAACAATGCAGAGCTGTGTCCTGGAGCTGCAGCTGGGGGAGGTGGGACAGTGTGGAGTGTCTAAAACAGCACCAGACCATGGCCTGAGTCACTGACAGCATCCACAACAAGCAGAGAATCTGGGGATTATTAACAAGAGACACAATGTGGGGAAGACCTGTTGGCTGCTTGGATGATGCTCTGGTAGGTGTCAGGCAGGTTCACCCAGGCTCCCAACCACCAGTGCAGCCAGTCTGAGTGTAACAATGCCCAGAAAGGCATTGAGAGCAGGGAATAGCATCAGACTGCCATAATTTTCTAATTTTTATCCTTTAATTCAGTTTTCCTATAAATACATTCTAGATATGCTTGCTGAGTCCTTACAGCAAGTAGCAGGATTAATCCAAACCCTATTTCCATGTAAACATTCTTTTAACAGGCAGGCGAATTTTTGAAGTCTATCTTAAAGCATCAATTGAATTTCTCTGCCAGCACAGAGAATGTTTTTATTGTCCTTTTACTTGCTTGAAAAAGTCTCTGGCTTGAACATCCCTCAGAGCCAAGTAATCTGTTCAGAGCTACTTTCTAACAAAAGTAAAAATTTACTGCCATGTTTTCTTGCTGATCTTGATATATCAAAATGAGGACTGAGTTTCTAAGAGAAAACTGAAACACACAGAAATAACCCAGAGTTAAAGTGCAGCTGAACAGCCACAGGCAGCAAGAAGAAGGTACAAAATATCACATGGTAGAGACACTACTGTAATCAGGAATTTCTTAAATCACACCAAGCTATTGAGAGTGAACCTCAGTTCTAAGTGCCCCTAACCCTGTTATGTGTTTTGTCAGTGCAGTCAGTGCTTGTTGTCTCATGTTTAATGGGAATCTGGGCAGGACACTGAAGCTGTCCTGATCTGTCTTCCTCTGAGGAATTGTGTTCACCTAGAAAAATTAGTCCAAAAGTCAGATGCAAACTTCAGTGTAACAAACATTTCCTAAAAGCAACACATGAGGACATTCCTATTTTAAGAGAGAATAATTACTCTGGCCACCTGTCCTGTCTGCATTCAAGTCCTGAGTATTGGAGGATCAGGAAGAGTAAAGGGGGGATTTCCTTGGGCACTTTGGACACCAATCCATCACTTCAGTAAATCCTTCACTCTTGCTGATTCTGTTATTGATGACTGCATGTAATTATTATAATAAACTAACTACTATAATGTGCTAACCACTATAATACATTAACTACTGTAATATATTGACCTTATTGTTGATAAAAAGTTTAATGTGCAGGAAATAATTTTCCATTCTCTGACATCATTACTGATGACCTGCTCTGTTACCCTTTAGTAAACTACAACAACTCTGTGAACACTGGGTTTTTTTCTATTAACCTGATTAATAAAGGGTTCAATACAGAAAATTTCTACACTCCTCAACTTTTAGACCGAGTTAAAAGCATTCAACAGCTTGTAGGAGCAGCCAACAATGAACTGCCACCAGATAAGGGTTTGTAAGTGCTCTACAATTGCTTCGAGCTAGGAAGCATTGACCTTAAAACTGGACTGGAACTGAAGTACCAAAAAAAAAACCAAAAGAAGGAAAAACCAAAACGCTCCTACAAGATTCAGTAGCTTGCAAAGAAAGCTGCTGATAAACACAGGCTCATCAACAGCCTCATCAAATGCCACTCTACTGAAAAATTAATTTTGATTTTTTTCCCTTATTCTGAATGACAATGAGTTTGTGATGAAAAAATTACCATCCTTTCCCATAGGTTATGAATGTCATAGAAGTAACACTAATGCCAAAAATCTGCTTTAATTACTGCATCTGATCATGGTTAATTTAACCAATTTTAAAAGTTAAAAAAAGGAAGTCAAGAAGTGTCTGTGTTTTTTCACATGAACAAAAGCACTCAAGTTCTACTGCCATCTTACCAGCAGTGTCTTCTGAAGAACATCTGTGCTGAATCTCTCCAAGAGGAGTGGCATTTTACACATTTCTGGCCACAACACTACTGGCAGCATTTGCCCAGTTGCACTTCTTGCCTCTGTGAGCTGGTGATGCCCCACATGAACAGGGACTAAAGGCAGAAAAGGATGACTGGTATAATTTACCACTGTGTTTTGGGGTGCTGTTTGACAGGAGCTGTACTCTGAATCAGCTTCCTCTTCTCAGAAAGCACCTCCCTTGTGAACAGCCCTCAAGACGCAGCACCTGCTCAGGGTCACTGCAGCCCTACACCAGATCTGTCACTTTCCCATTAGATGTCACTGCAATAATAACCCAGAACAGGTTACCTTCACTACCTGATTCACACTTATCCTCATTCTCCTTAAAATCCACATCTGGGCTCCTTAACCTGCAACCCTTTCAGCCCACCTCTTCTCCTTCTGAGCCTCTATAATACATACTTACAAAAATTTCTTAGTACTGATATTTTACCTTCATGATCTTTTATTTACATCAGCTAAAGACACAGCATTCAAGTGATATTTATATTCCTGTGATTTCGATCATCTCATTGTAGGAGATGACAAGTTGATTGCAAGATGTAAAATTCATCTACATAAAACCCTTTCTGAAGATGCACTGGAAGGTGAATCTCAGTAACAAAGTAAGTTAAAACATACTGCATTTGAGCACAATGAGTGAACATGCCAGAGAATGCAAAGGAAAAAGCAGACCTGTCATGGTGACAGCTGTAAGATTCAAAGGTGCTGCTCTTCATTCCATCACTTTCCCCATCAGAAACTAATATCACAGAATCACAGATTCATTTAGGGTGGAAAACCCTCTAAGATCACCAAGCCCACCCATTAACCCAGCATTGCCAAGGCCAGCACTGAACCCTGTCCACACGTGCCACATCTGCATGTCCAAAATCCCTCCAGGGATAGGGATTCCACTGCCTGTTCCAATGCCTGGCAACCTTTTTGGTGAATAAATTGTTCCTAATATCCAACTTAAACCTCCCTTGGTGCAACTTGAGATCATTTCCTCTTGTCCTGACCCTTGTTCCCAGGGAGCAGAGCCTGACATCCTCCTGACTGCACCTTCCTGTCAGGAGTTGTGCAGAGCCAGAAGGCTTCCCCTGAGCCTCCTTTTCTCCAGGCTGAGCACCCTCCCATCTCCCTCAGCTGCTCCTGGTGCTCCAGACCCTTTCCCAGCTCTGTTCCCTTCCCTGGACATGCTCCAGTCCCTCAATGTCCCTCCTGGAGTGAGGGGTGCTGACACCTTTACCCCTCTCATGTCTCTGCTGTCCATGGGGCTCCATCCCCACCTGCCCCAAGACAGGAGACCCGAGGAGCTCCTTGAGCCTCCCTCAAACTCTGCTGCCACCAGGCTCATCTCCAGGGAGCCTGGTTTCATCCCTTTCCCACTTCAAATCCAGTGCAATGCAAAGGAAGAAATTCCCCAGATAGGAAGTGCTTTGAGGAGCAAGGAGATTGTGCCAAACTGACCTCTAAGGTTCCAGAAATTGGCTGCCTTCATTTCAATTATGGCTTATGTGCACCTTGTAGCACCCTGTGAAATCATTTACGTGTTGGCCTGTTTCAGAACTCAATATATTTGAGCCCATTAAAGAGGGATTCTGTTTTCCAAACGTATGAAATAGTGTTCATAAACATACCCATTAGAAAACCAGAAGCAACCTATTTAGCTGGGAGCAGCCTTCCAGAAATGCTGATCCAGCTACCGGTATTTTTCTCATCTTTATTGATACACTTATTATTTACACTCATCTATGATGCTGGGTTTTGTAATTGCTGGTGGCTGCAATTCCCCAACATTAATCTTTCTCAAATTATGCGGAGTTACTGTGTTTATTTTAAACCACCTTTGGTTATGCAGATCTCAAAAATGTCATTTCATGCATCGCCGTATTTGCACTGTCACCCTGATCCTTCTGTGTCTGCAGTTCCAGTTTCAATGGGACAGTTCCCAGCATACAGACAGGTGATCCAGAAGTCTCAAATTACTGCAGCTTAGAGTCTCCATGAGTCACCTGAGCCATGACAGCTGACTCTGTGTACCCTCCTAATCTGCTCAATTTACCGAGCAAATCATATCAACTGATTTATCTTCAAGGTTGTCACCAAAGGCTTATAATTATGTATAACAAAAATAATTTAAGCTACACATTATAGTTTGCAACTGGAGTGAGGAAAGAACAAAGGCATCATTACTGAATCTCACAACACCCTTTAGTTTCTATTTTAGATTTCTAACAGGGACCATCCTCCTCATAGAGTTGTGGCTTTGAAGGGAAGTGTGGTTGTAGTTTTGGATTCAGAACTGCTAATCTTAAGACGAAAGCTTTCCAATAACTCCTCCAAAGCCAGAGAGCACTGAAGCAGGAGTGCTGCTGGTTCTGGGGTGGGGCAAAGCGAGGAGCAGAGCTCTGGCCACTGCTGGCCCTGCTTGGGGGCCAGTAAGAGATCAAAGCCAAGGCAGCTCGTGGAACAGGACATCCCAAAGGCTGCAAAGAAGCCACTGGAAGTCCAGCAGCCTTGATTATGTCATAGTGTTAAACCATCTGCAGTGTGAAGTGACATTCAGCCAGCAGCTCTTGAGGAGGGTTTCTCGAGGTCTGCCCTGCACCTCTGGCTGCACAAATTATCTTGAGCCTTTCACATCCCAAGAGGCCTCTGTGCCTGGCTCACAGGGAGCTCAGCGACAGGAGGAGGGAAGAGAAGCTTCAGCAAAGACAGACACTGGGTTTTTGCCTTTTTGCTTTAACACAAAAGCTCACATTCTGGAGACCAAGCTGATAAACGCAGCCCAGAGCCCAGAGCTGCTCTCTGCTTTGGACCAACTCAGTGCACACTTTGAAGGATCCAAACGCATGGATGGAAAGCACTTCTGGGGAAACTGGGGTGCCTGACAGGAAGGCTGGAACATCACTGCTCAGGTAGCACTATGATGATGAGCCTTACAAAGATGCTCTGTTCCTCTTCTGACTTAGCTGGGGGAAAAAAAACGCTCAGGAAACTAAAAAATCTGTAGAAAGGTCAGTGGCAAAACAAAAATAGACCAGGGAACTCCCAGGCAAGCTGGGCCTTTGCCACTTCTCCTGGGCTGGTTGCTGCAAATACGATCTAATCCATGGAAAGGCCTCCTGAAAGAAAAGCCAATTTATGGATCATGGCTTTGAAATGGGCAGGGGAAGATGGACTGTAGAAATGATGGATGGAAAGATGAAGAGAAAAAATGTGGAAGGTAAAGGAAAACTGAGACATGTAAGAATCAATAAGGAAGAAGTAAATATTTATATAATAAGGCTGGAAAAAAGGTGGAGACTACTAAAAATATAATTATCAGCACTGGAAATTAATCCTAGTATTTTTTTTTGCTGCACTTTTCAATATTTTCCACTTCTTTAGGTCGTTCTAACACATTATCTTTCATTCTAATTCTGTTTTTTTTTTCTTTAAAAGCCAATGAAGCCTTGCAAACAGATTTTAATCTTTTTAACTGGATGAGAAATACATCTCCGATGTCTCTTAAGTGGTTGCTCGCTTTCAGTTCTTTATTCCTTTACTCCTGTGACACTCTCCTTGAAGGACTTTTCTGTGTTTGAAGGCACTGAATGACAATTAATTTAGTGCACTTATCACATTTGTACTGGCTAGATACTCTCCAGATTCCTGAGCAGAGATAATTCTGCTCTCAACAAAGGCAGATTCAGTATTTTTGGTGCAACAGTAAGAAGATGTTATTTAATAAGTGAAAGTTCTTCCCAGGAGATTAAAATGAAAGCCATGAAGAATTGGTTGAGATGGCACATGGCTACAAAATTTTATTTGAAGTTCTGTTTTCCCTCAGCACTATAATTCTGTGTGACAATTTGAGCATGAATCTGACTATAATGTAAGCACTTATAATGATTCAAGTATTTAGATGAAAAGTCTTCCTTAATTTAACAGACATTTTTGGCATGAAGAGAAGGCGTAGAAATCTACAGTTGGTGTTTAAGGGGGAAAAATGTGAATATATCTCAAAATATTCATTTCCTGGTCACCACACTGTTGAACTGTTCACATTTTCAATGGCTATTTGGACAAATTAAAGCCAAATTTTCTGTTACAGTTTTAAATAGTGACCTTATACTTTCTGCCACTGTGAAACAACGTCTAATGCGATTTGCTGTGTTCCCTGTTTAGTGATTCTGATTATACATTAGATCTGTGCACAGGAACAAACAGCAGTCAGATAAAATCAATGCAGCAACAAGATTCCTGTTTAAATGAAAAGCATCTCAACTCTGCTTTGCCATGCAAACAATCACTGAGTGGTACTTTTTCTCAATGTCTGCTTATGATGCAAGAGAAAATGGGAAAATCGATGCCCTTCAACAGAGGGAGCATCGGTGTCTCTCTGCAAGCACAGCAAAGGACCCATTCCTGTTCCTTATCACAGCCATGACACTCTTGTAGAGCTTAAAAAACACATTCCCAGCAATGTCAGTCAGCAGAGGAAACCTCTTTAGTGATCCTTCACTAGGAAAGAGGTTATAAAGCTTTCACAAACGGTTCTTGTGTTCTACACACCGACCGAGAAAAATCTCCCGGGCTATTGATCGGTTTATTCTATCAGAAAGCAAAAATATAAAAATAAAACCCCCTGATAACAGCAAAATTCACTGGAAATGTTACTTTTTGGAAAAAGAAACCTGTGATTTCTTTGAGTTTGATCATACAATTAATCCTTTCTTTTAATAAAAGAATAATTTTACCCAGATCAATCAATTAATCCTTTATTTTAATAGAAGAATAATTTTACCCAGATCAATCAAAGAGACTCACAAGATATTAAAGATTTGGAGAAGGGTGGAAGTTATTCAAGATATTTCATTCTAAACAAATTTATCAAAAAAAAATCTTGCACCAGGGCTTAACAGAAGCTACACAATGTACACATTTGCCACTGATGGTAATTATATCCTGCTGTACATCGTACTGATCTTGACTACATTTGTAAATGAATGGTGTAAGCCAATCCATTTATCTCTGAAGTCATTAACTACTTAAGACTGTTCAGAAAGCTACTGAGAGAGGGTTGTTAAGATTAAAAATAGAATGGTTTCATGTAATTTTCAACGTCAGTATCGAGTGTAAAAACACTGAATGAAGGGTTAATTTGCACAAGGAAAGAAAGCCAAATAAGAGATGACACTTGGGCTATGAGACCATCTTCAGGCTGTGGAAAAAAAATTGAATATATTTTCTCATTGCCCTAAGAAGAGCTTACAGCTGAAATGTCTTCTCTAATCTTATTGTTTATTTATAATCTGCATTTATTATCCTCTTTGCTTTTATTTTGCAGCTAACATCCTCCTGCAGGACCCTATTTGTCTCCAGATGTTGATCAGTGTACATTCTTTTTGCTAAATGTCTTCTGGATCTAAAGCCTTTTTCATACTGGGATTTGGCAATCAAACCCTTTTCTATCTTCCCTGCTCGGGAGAAGCCTCCTCCTGCAGGAATAAGAGCTGACACTCATTGGAGTTACTTTCAGGACACTTTAAGTTACTTTACATTGGAGTTATTTTAAGGACAATTACAAACGTGCAGAGGTGGAGAACTGGTCCCTTTTTGCCTTGTAGGGCTCCAATGCAGGAAACACAACAGATGTGGGGAATTCCTAGGGCACGTGGGGAAATGGGATTTATATCATCCTACTTCAGGCAGTATTTTACAGAATTATCTGAAATACATCCCGAAGTTCCCAACTCATCATTCAGAAAGGGTCCAAATCTGTAATTTCTGGGGTTGTGCAAACAGCATCATCAAGGGCCAGAAGTGCAGAGCACTGGAAGCCTTAGAACAGCAACTCAGATCCTGGAGCAGCAGGGCGACATAATTTGAATGCCATTATATCAATCTAAGCCAACAAATTTCTGAATATCATCTAAAAAAGGTAAAATGCTGATTTATGCAGCAAATGATGAAATCTTACAATCCATGTATTGCAAGTGAGGGAGAAAAAGGGAAAGAAAAGCAGAAACAGTGAAAGAAAAGAAAAGAAAAGAAAAGAAAAGAAAAGAAAAGAAAAGAAAAGAAAAGAAAAGAAAAGAAAAGAAAAGAAAGAAAGAAAGAAAGAAAGAAAGAAAGAAAGAAAGAGAAAGAAAGAAAGAAAGAGAGAGAAAGAAAGAGAGAAAGAAAGAAAGAAAGAAAGAAAGAAAGAAAGAAAGAAAGAAAGAAAGAAAGAAAGAAAGAAAGAAAGAAAGAAAGAAAGAAAGAAAGAAAGAAAGAAAGAAAGAAAGAAAGAAAGAAAGAAAGAAAGAAAGAAAGAAAGAAAGAAAGAAAGAAAGAAAGAAAGAAAGAAAGAAAGAAAGAAAGAAAGAAAGAAAGAAAGAAAGAAAATATTTGGTATTATAAAATTCTTCCTATTTCTACTATTCAAGACTTTCATTTTTCTGATTCTATATAATTTCACTGAAGTTGCTTTAGAGGACAGTATTGTCTTAACTAAATTTCTATGCCTGACAATTCAAATGGTATTTCACCTGAGAAAATATTATCCTTTGCAAATCTTATTGCTTCCTATGCTAATTTCTTTCTTAAGTTTAAACTGGGACAACATCAGGTCAATCTATAACACAGCTGCCCTGGAATTAATGTTGCATTTGCCAATTTAGCAACTTTTTCATGGGTTTCATTGATCTGTCTTTGTTTCAGTGAAAAAAAAAAAAAAAAGATGTAATGGCTTTATTAAAAGAAAAAAAAATCCTTAGATCGTAGAATGTGGCATTATCATAGCAGAAAGAAAAACAGTTTCCTACCTGTTGAATGCTACAGACAAGGCCAGGGAATGCAAACAAGAAATAGATGCTTCAGAAAGGTTTTAACCCAAACAATTCAGGCAAGATTTTCAAACAGTTGCTTCCTCATTTCTATTTCAGTAAAGCAATAGTAGGAATAATGAATCCAGTAAAACAGCTTCAGGAGTTGTGTTATTGCTCAGAGGAAAAGCTCCCTAAACAGTCAAAAATGAACGTGGGTATTGTTTTCTGTCCTGGCACCCATCAGCTTAGGGCTGGACCAAGAGAGACTTAGGGGGAGGTAATTTACCTGGCACAGCCCTGGGCCAGCAGAGAAAACCTCACAGTGACAGCAACACGTGCTCTGTGCCCAACAGCAGCTGTGCCAGCAAGTGCCAATGTCAGGCAGGAGAGTCAGGAAAGGAGGAGAGAAAAATTACCCCAGTCATTCCATTATTTCCAAAGTCTATCTTATTAGCTGAATCTGCATACTCAAAACCAGAGCTCAGGCAGAAACAAATCAGTAAATGACACTCTCAGGAATTAAAGCAGGATGAATTTACCATTTTTAGCTGCTGCAGTGCCAACAGAGCAGTTCAGCTCCTCTGCCCAGGAGTGATGGCCCCTAATGAGATTCCCACTCCAGTCATTCTTTTTGTTTCTTTAAGGACTGGGATTCTAGCAGTCACATAAGCCTTTGGATTTTACCAGGCTATGAAAGATTTGTTAAAAAACAACATTTTCAGCTAAGAACTCATCAGCTGGGTCCTATAACACTCTTAGAATCAATTAGTAGGTAGGGCTTCTATTTATTCCACGCTATTGTGAGGATTCTCCCTATCCATCTAATCAACTCCATAGTGATTTTTTCTAAATACAGAACCCTTATGTCTAAATAAGTATCTAACAATAGGTCCCTACCTGATTTAGCTCAAATTTGCTACAATTTAAAGCTCTTGCATTGCCCCACACCTTGCAATGGAGTCAGCTATTAGTTAAGCCAGAAATTTCTCCATCAGAGTCACCAGTTGGCAATTTGCAGAGAGGAAACTTCTTTCCAGGAAATGCAAGGGCACAGCTTGAGATTCTCAGACCATTTCTGTGGAGCAGCTGAAGCACAGCAAAGTAGGTCAAGCATCATCCATCCCCCCCAAGGTTCGGCAGGAAGCTCCCCAGGTGAGAGCTCCAACACGAGATCAAAGACACACCTCAGACTGACACACTCGAGGATCCCTCTAGGATGTGCTTCCTCACAAAAAACTCCTGTCAAGGTTCCACAGGAGCTCAGAGCCTGCACAAATGGAACAGCAGCACTTCTTGTTGTTGTACTTTACAGCTCCTCGAAACGCTGCTATTCCCTCCGAAGGCGGTAATTGAAAGTTATAAGTCATAAAAACTGATTTATTCTTGCTGAAGGACTATTTAAAATGATCTGAACTAACTGAAATTTAAAGTTTAAAAACCACATCAATAGTTCTACCCTCAACATTTATTTAAAAGAGGTTTTGAACGGAGCAATATGATATAATTTAGAAAAGAATTCAACAGTTGTTTTTACTCCCTCCGAGAGCAGTTATTGCCTGTCAGATAATTAAGTGACTATGCCAGTGACAGAATACACAAAGCAGCAGGGAGCACAAGAAAATACTGAAGCTTCTTGCAGTCCATGAGCTTCCACAGAGAACAACCTGTCTAACATATTAGAGAGAGAGAGAATTAAAAGACATGATCAGAAAAACAAGAAATCACCATGGAAACGCTCTATCAGTGTATTTCACTCTGGGTGTGATCAATTCAGATGATTCCCAGCAAATTTTATGACACATTACAAAACATACTGTAAGACTCTATCTCACATAAACATTTATTTAAAATCTATAAGTCAACTAAAAATAATAATATACCTCGAGCAGCTAAACGGAATGAACAGAAGATGTTCTTGGAGCTTCATTCCTCACTGAAGATTCATATCAAGAATCCAACTACTCTATTCAAGCCAGACTAATGTGTATGTGCAACTCTAGACACCTTTGAAATTTATTTACTTCAATTATGAGACACTTCTGAAAAAGAAGGAAATACCAGGTTCTTGTTCATCTCTAGACAGGAACAAAGTGAATAGGAAGTTTTGGATTGCTGAATTTTGCTTCTGAAACAAATGTCATCATTCTAAATACCCAGATTCCTCAAAACACACAAGATGTTTAACATTGCAGGCACAAAGCCCTGTGAGATGCAGAATTGGCTTTAGCACGTGGATTTTGGACACAATTAGGGTGGGATTCCCAGTACAGCCAGTCCCTAAACTGACCTGAGCAGCCCTGTGCCACTGGCTGGGTCAGGCCATGTCCATGGGATTTCTAGGGGCTGGGGAGGAGGCAGACACAGGGCAGAGCCAGCTCCTGGTTTTCCTCACTGTCTCCCACTTCAGGGCAACTTCAAGAGAAGGCATTTCTTCCATTTCTCATGGTATTATTTACTTCTATGTTCTGTAAATCAATTTATTGATTTGTTTTAATCTATTACTGAAAACTGTGAAGAAATTTTGGGGGAAAAAAAAAAAAAAAAACAAAAAAAAACCAAAAAAAAACAAAAAAAAACAAAAAAAAAAAAACCACCTTCAGAAACTTAGGCTGAAACACCAGAAACTGAAATTGAAATCCCAGCACAGAAGTTATTGAGTGAGCAAAGCTAAGAGCACACCAAGTGCTTTTCAAGAGTGGAGCAGTTTCCCCTAATCCTGCCAGGAGACAGAAGCAGTCACAGAATCCTAAATCCCAGCACCACCCTAATGTGGCCACCACGGCCACCAGCACTGTCTGCATGTGGCCATGTCCTGCTGTTGAGGTATCTGGGAACAAGGATATTTTTTTGAAGCAACATATGGTTTCTGTCAGAAATGAAGGTGTTTCCTCAGAGGTGAGCTGCTGTTGTAGCACCTGGGATGAATTCCTCTCCTCAGAATGCAGAATTAACCAGCAAATGCGGGGCCTGTGACTGCTTGCTGCAACGCTCCACACATCGAGAACATTTTTCTGGAAGCTTCCAATTACCATGGAATTCTTCTTGGAGATTTTTTTTTGTGCCTCTGATTAAAGATAATCATGAGAAGAAAACTATGGCTACTAATTGTTGAAATTGTAAGGGAATATATTGAGATGATTATCGACTTAATGAAGCTGGCATTGAAATACATTTTCCTGATCTGCTTACTCTGTGTACTGTCTCCTAACTGGATAATACTCTGTGATTTACTCAGCCTCAGTAAATAACAGACTGATCTCTCTTGTTTGCAAATGACAGCAAACATAGTTCCAGGAAAAATCATAAAACAAACAAGCACAACATGTAATGCAAGTATCAACCATTTTGGGCTCTGTGAAAATAAGCTTTGTAGAGAAATGCTTGTTTCAACATACTTCAACGTGATGCCAATTTGTAATTACAAATCTCATTCTGAGCTATTTTACTAATTAAAAATAATATGGGGTGAAAATCTTGTATTAATGTCTTCTTTCTAGTGCGAATCCACACAGATTGAGTAACAAAGATAAGTTACATGCACCTTCTGAGGAGGAAAAACTAAAATTATCAGTGAAAGCAGTCCAGCCGTTCCCCTAAATTCAATCAAGGTTATTATCCCTGAACAAATTTTTGAAAGTATTTTTTTATTATTTGCTTTTATTTACTCAGTGCATTGAGAATAACCCTTTTTCCACAGAGGGAAGAGTTAGGGTTTGATTTCCTCTCTGCAGTCTACCACAACTATTCAAAATTCTGTCTTCTACATCCACTTTTCTACAACACAAATATATTCCAGCTTCACCTCTTATCTTCCCATTACAAATCCTGCTTTCCAGGCACTGGAAATTTTGCAGCATCCATCTCAAGGCACTTCTGATCCCGTGATGACGAGAAGATCACCCTTGCCAGGAAAAGCAGCCCTAGTTCTGCACTGGGAGGGTTCCCAGGGTGAGGATGATGTGTGAATCCAAAGCATTTCCAAGGGTCTCCCAGAGTTCATCAGGCAGCTGTGATCTTATGATCCAACTAACCAGGATTAGTTGTTCTTTAAACAAACTAAATGTAGCAGAAATTACTCTTGTGGGATAAATGATCTGTCCATAACAAACACAGATGACGTAAAAAATTAATGTTGTTCTTCATTTCCACAGTGTATACAGAAGAAATTAACTCTTGAGTTCCACAGATGATCAGTCTGTAGCAATTCTTGGCATAAATTTAAAATTAATTATGTTCTAAATGCTGTACACATATTAACTAATTAACCTCACAAAATGTGAAATAGATTTGTAGGCATTAGCATATGCCCTGAAGCATGAGATTTCATTACCTTTACCATCATTTCAGCTTTCAGAATGATAAGTGTGCACAGTAACACAGAACCATCCAAAAGAAAAAGAGGTGGTTACCTGCACCCAGAGCATTTGATTTGAAAATCTTCCAGGAGCTGAAAAATTCCAAAGCTTGAGTGCAAACACAGAAATGAACATTTATGTAAATCCACCGAACACATCACTGGTGCAACTCACGGTAAAAATCTCCAAACAAACCAAAACCCAAAGCCCAGACCATTTCCTTTTGTCAGTCATGATGCAGACCCTGTGCTCGATTTGGAAAGAATAAGATGAGCCATTCACACAGGGAAATGGCTCAGGATAATTCTGATGTAAACCAGAGGGTAAGCAGATCTGTGACTCTGTAATGGTTAAAAGATTAAAGTACAAAGAGCTCCTTAAGTGTGACTCTATTAAAGGAGTAGGAAGTGCTGGCACAGAAAGTGAATGTCAAAGGGAGAAGGTGCACCTTCAAAGCTCCCTCAATGAACTCAAAAATGTAAATTTAAAAAACTTATTAAAATACTAGATTTTATATTAGCATTTATAAAGCACAAGCTCAGAGTCCTTTTCATAATTCTGGTAAATCTCTTTTGCAATTTAATAAAAAAGAGACTCAACATTTGCATTTTAGGAACGACCCAATGGATTTATTTTATAAGATCTGCATGGCAGTTAAAACTGCAACCCTGTGGAAAGTACTTTGATGTTATACAAGGGGAGTTTTTATTACTATGTTATTTCAGAGGTGTAAATGAAGTATTAGGAAATTTAAAAGTTTAAATTATTAGGAAATCACCTGGCAGCTGGTTGGGTAGCTTGGATCTGTTGTTGTGCTCTGACTCTTTTCCATGGTGCAGAGGCTCTTTACCCTTACAGAAAGCTACAGAAAATCTGAAGTGCACCAATAGAATGTGTTGTCTTTGCCCCTGTGTAGAGCAATCCATCTGTGCCACCTCAAACAGACCTATTGAAGGAACAAAAATGTGCTGCATTTGATGAAAATGAGTCTTTCACTACAGAAATGATTAAAATTCACACCTACCAGTCACAGGATGTGTTAATCAGATTAAGGGAATATCCCATGGGGTGCAGCAGGTTTCAGAGGCACTCAGACACCCCACAATTCACTGACAGAAACCTCCCAGCAAGGAAAAGAGAGCTCTAAAAGCTGATCCTCAATCAGAAATTCTTCTACCAATGAAATAATTTTGCTTAAATAATTCAAAAATTCAGGCATGATGTCCAGATCCTTTATCCATCCAGCATCACCTTCAAGGTTCCACGAGAAAAAACAAAGTGTGTTTTACACACTGGATTTTCTATTTTATGCTCGGTATTTTTTTCCACTCAGGAATTGTTTCGTGTACAAAAGTGGCTTCCCAAAGAGACAAGAGGATGACAACTGGAATTGTACCTTTATGAATCTTGATTAGTGAACCTTTCAGCACCATAAAGTCTTTTATTTAGTGAAATTAGCACTGACAGGTATGGATTAGAAGCTATCAGGCATTCTAATATTAAAGAGACACTTCTCTTTATTTCTCTGGAACAAGAATATTTGGCCAGCTCCCTGTTCTTATTAAATCATTAGTGGCATGCTAGTTTATTTCTTGTATCGGAGTATTTCTTTAAATCAACATACAATAAATACCTATTTACAGGATTTCTTCAAGGTATTTTCACTGCTTCTTCTAAAATAAATTAAAAATTCTTTAATATAAATTAGTTTACTCTTCAAATAATGCTGTTAAAACCAGAGTTGGGTGTAGTCAGTACCAGATCTAGATCCCAGCAAAGCAGCTGTACAATATTCTCTGCTCTCACCCTCTTGCTGTGCACCCTCAGCCATTTCTTACCAGTTATTTATCATCCCCTCATGCAGCAGGTTTTAATTACGTATGAGTGCAGAAAAATCCATCTGTGTGAAAATATAGCTTGAATTGTTCATAATTATGCTTAATGTAAATAAATTATTGATAAACACTCTGACACAAAGATGTGAGAGCAGGTATTTTCTTTAGAAAGTGGCTTTGTGGTAAATACTGCACCAGTGATTACATGAACTGAAATCAGCCCTGTGAAAGCACAGAAAGAAGCAAGAACTGAGAATTTTCAAGGCACTTCCACTAAACATCCTCCCGGGTTAGATCTGGGACACAAAGAGTCACAGCCAAAGATCCAAAGCCTCACTAGACTTGCAGCAGAATTAGAAATTCTTTATTGGGGTGTCATCCAACAAATCAGGGAACTGAGTCCCTTTATTAAACAAATAATTTATTAAACAAATCAATTCCCTTAATTTATCTGAACTTAACCAAGATCCAGTGCTTTAGCAGCTGACAAACAGAGGTAGGCAGTGGTTTTGCCAGATTCTGCAGTAGATTTGTGAGATGTTTCATGTTAGTGGAAACTCCTTAGAGATCACGTGGGAGCCTGGAAAAATCAGCATTTCTCCCCTTGCACCTCAGCACTAGATAGAGAATGTAACAGTTCCCTCTCTCTCCCTGTTTTGCAAGACAAATAATCTTGAATTTAATTCCAACATGTTTATTAGTAAATATGATCTATTTTGCCCCAAAATGCTTCCTTGTAAGTCAGCATCCTCCTGTGATGATAAAATCAGTATTGGAAGATGGGAGAAGATGAGGGTTGTCTGTTTGATAGAAGGCCTGTGAGTAGAACAGTCAAGATTTGAGATTTGTCTTAAATGGATGCCTCACTTCTGAGCCAAAATAATGCCAAACTCCAAAATAATGATTTCCACTCTAAAGCAGTTGGGAGAAAAGAATAAAAGCTGATACATATTCACATCAACACTACACTCAATTAGTTGCCCAGTTATTCCTTTTGATACTGAAATACTCCACACAAATCCACAGCAAAACAACATTTTCAAATCCACACTGCTACTCCTTGCTGATTTGATCAATGGGGTTTAAAAATGGTGGTGAAATAGCAGGAATTAGGAGAATTTGAGCTCTGCAGCAGAAGGATGAGCTGCAGGCTTGGGGAAATAGTTATTCTGGGGCAAAAGGTATTGAGGAAATCAGACTTTGGAAAGCAGAAACTCTGGGATAAGATTACCAAGGGAAAATGCTGCACCTGAAAGTGGGAGCCTCCACCTGTTTTTGGTCCCTCAAGGTAGGGCATTTTTCCATTCTTTTTTGTCACAGCCCTAGTTAAAACACTAGTCAAGACAGTGCATGGAAACATCCAATATTGACTGCATATGATGGAAATTACTGACATTTCCCTCTCCCTCATCATAATATTTCTGCTAAGTTGTGAAAAATATGAATAAAGACATAAATGCATTAAAATGAAATGTATATAGAATTTTAAAGGGTATTATGAGGTTGTTGCAGCAATATCTGTTTGGTAAACAGAAAATGCAGCTGTCTAACAACAGCCATTGAAATGTGTAAGTATCCCAATAAACTCTGCTTCTTGTGGCTGCTGAGGCCAGTTTCAGTTCCCATGGAAACAGATGATGGATTGCCAAAAATGAGATTTGATGTTTTAAAATAATCAGTGATTTGAACTAGTGATTACTATGAAAGTATTGCAGTACCCTCGCAGTGAGGAGGTTTTATGCAGGGAGCAGGGAAGGAACACATGGCAGCTGGCAGGCAGCAGAGATGTTAAAATTCTTGCAAATGGTTGCGGCTGCTGAATGACAACAGCAAATGCAGTTTCTTGAAGAATCATTGAGTAAAATCTAGCAAAACCCCACTTTATAAAGTGAATAGGCTTTGAGGTTTAGAAAAAAATACAAGAAATATTGTAGTACAGCCCTTAGATGCAATGCTTTCAAGTGCTTTTCCTAAACAAGGTCTCCTTTAAACCTCAATTTGGGGAATTCAAGGAGCCAGGTACATACAAGCTTGAAATTGCTGGGTATTTGCTCTCCTGTTATTTCTCAATGACACATTAGGTCCTGATTCTTCAAATAAGCCACAACAAACAGAAATAAAATGCTGGCAATGTTCAGTTTTCCAGAGACTGCAGGGGAGTTCCAGGGGAGTTCCAAGTCTGGGATGGATCAGTGGCAGTACAGGGGGTTTGCTGCGAGTCTAAGTTGAGAAGCTCAGTGAGATTTTTTGGGGAAGAAAGTAAAGAAAAGTGAGGGCCACACTCCTGGGACATTGACAGTCCTGGGAGGTGAGAGAAGGAAGAGATTTCCTCCATCATTTCCACTCCTTATCCATTCCCTTTGCCCTGCTATGGTGAAAAGCAGGTTGATCTATTCCACTCTTCCCCACTCGAGTGGCAGGAATTTAGAGAGAAAAGCAAAGAGAGAATTTAGAGAGGAAAGCAAAGAGAGTGAAGCTGAGCAAGCAAGTGATGGCTGTGCTCACCCCAATAAACATTTCCCTTGTCTATGTCTAGAATTGGTCCTTTCATGTAAAACAAGGGATATGTGTAATACATAAAAACAGCCACAGGTGTGTAGTAAGAAATAAAAGGTAGCACTAACAAGGAGCAGTTTTCACACAAACTTTGGCAGAATTCCACTGTTTTCTCACTTCTAATTGCAAGATTGCCTTCAAAAGTTTCACCAGAGCCAAAAATGCCTCCTCTCACACAGATGACCCTGACCCATGGGAGAGCAGACAGCACATTTGCAATGGGTTTAAATTCATTTGGAACCTGTTTGGTGAAGGCCAAGCACAAAGCAGCTCCACTCCCCACTCTGGGCACCCGGGATAAGGCACAGGCTGCCAGCTCCTGCCTCCCTGCAGCACTAATTAATGTAAAACTGCTTCGCATTTGCTCCCATGTAGCAAATTCTTTAAATTCAAGTTGAATACTGTTAACAAAGTAGACTTGATGCAAATCAACCACAAAAGCCACAATATATCCCCAGAGTGCCAGGTTCTGTGGTTTTGGTTTTTTTTTTTCTTCCTGAATCACACAGCAGTTTTCAGTATAAAAGTAAATCTGCCAAAATGAAAGGCTTTTAAAGTATTCCACATAAACCTGTATCTTAAAGCTACAAACTTATATGTCTTAGCACCTTTTCACATCACATAAAAATCCACTGGAATCATGAGGCAAGACAGAATTTGTCCTTTCCTGCATAGAAGGAAAATTAACAATCCTTTGTAGTACAGAGCCAGAAGTACTGACAGATACCTTTTACTTTAGTCAGTTTTGATTAATAAAAGTTGATTGGTAAACATAAGACATTACCTTTTGCTATATTTGATAAAGCACAAGCATTTTTTCATCTATTTCCATAAAAGCAGGGATATATGAGGGGCCACAGGAAATAAATTGTTCCCAGGGATTTGTGAACAATTGCCACTTTTTAAGCATAAAGCAATAGTTTTCTTTTGCATATTTGCTCTTAAGAATGACTGCGACACTTTTAAATAGTCTTATCTTGGCTGCATATTAAAATATTTCCATTTGTAGCCAGAGTAGTTCAAAGATTGACAGAAAAATGGTTTTCCACAAAAGCACATTAGTTATTAAAGGATTATATTTATGATTTGTCCTTAATAGTATCTTTAGTTCTGATTAGAAAATGCAGCAGATGCAAAAAGTGAGCCTCAAAATACGATGACAACAAGTCTTCATATTGACCCACCTCTAGATTGAGGATGGTTTTTTTAAAATAGTATATAATTCACTTTCAAAGAGTAATGCTATTAACACTTCTTTCACAGTCCATATTTTCTTTCTCAAAGTACATTTGTCCCCAGAAAGCAACAAACTCATAAATCAATTTCACTGCTAGCTGTGATAAGTAAATCATACTTAGAGCAAAAAAGGTTTCCTTCTAGTGACACTTCCATTGCCTTTGTTTTACAAATTCCAAATCTATGATTAATAAGGGTAGTAGCACATAAAATGATTTTGTTCCTTATATGTGATCATCATAGGAAAAACAATATCCAAGAGTCAGATTTTCCTCCTAGACAGTGATCTTTGAAGTTTTATTGAAATTTACAGCTGCTGAAGATTGTCCTGGAAGATACTGTGAGCATCTGAGGCCCATTAAAGCACAATATTAGTTCCAAGCATCCACTTTTTTCTAGCAAAGATATGGATTTTCCAGTGCTACCATAATGGCAGCAACTTCCCGTGGCTTATGAAAAAAACATACATTACAAAACCCTCTGTGGTTTGTGGTCCAAATTGGTAATGAAACATATTGGTCAAATCCCAAAATGTGCCTCTCATCTCATCAGCCCGAGTGCCTCTCCTGGGAAGAATCCCCTTCCAAATGAGCCTTGCTAAAAGGCATTTTCTGTGGCAGCAATGTTTTCTTCCTGCTGTCCCTGTCCCAGCTCTGAGGGGCTGAGCTGCTCCCAGCCACCCTGCACTCAGCACCCTGTGGTCCCCAGGTGCCACCTCAGTGTCCTCCCCCTCCATCAAACCAAAGAGCAGCAATCACCCCGGGAAGATGAGAGGTCTGAATACATTAATTGCTGACACATATGTTTGAAACCTGTGGCAAACAAATGATGTGCAGAGAGGAAAGCAGCGAGGCTGGATCCAGACAAGTCGAACAGCTTTGGGAAATAATGCTGGGATGTCTTCCCTGGGGTGCTGCTGTTTCTCTCTGCTGAGCACGGTGATACCCACAGCAGCCCTGACAGACAGTGATGCTCACACAGCCCCTGACAGTGCCAGGACTCCTCAAACTGAGCACTCCAGGAGATGATGGGAGATTTCCCTACAGTCCTTCATACCCATACAGGCCCTGGGGACAACACTGAAACTATTGGAAGATGATTCCTGGTGCTGCCTGTTCCTCAAAACTGAAGCTACTCAGTGCAGAAGTTTGGCTAAATAAATTAATTACAGGGCGGTGGTGATGAATTTTAGTTTAAGGGAATAATTTAATTCTGCCAAATACTCTTCTTTTTCAGGTACAGACCTTAATGTGGAGCCTGTGAAAGGTACATTCAAATAAACCAAATATTATAGGGCTTTTTCACATCTTATTGTTGAGGTGTCACTCCATGACGTTAGCAGACATAAGATCTGCAAATTTTATTTTTTAAATTATTATAGCTAATACATTGCAGAGATGACAGACTCTGAATTTATTGTTCAGTAATGATAATCATCATGATCTTAATGAAAGTATTATCCAGTGTATGTGAAAAGTAATTATGTGCAACTGACTTAAGTTGTGTGACAGGCTGGTATTTGCAGAGAGATGCTCTGTGCCACTAGAACTGCTCACAGAAAAATGAAGTGGTGTTTGTTTTAAAGTGAAAAATATATACGTGGCACATTAAATCAGCTGCTATCATCAAAGCAAAACCTAATCTAATGCTATTATCAGCCCCAAATTTGATGTATTATTCCTAGATACTTCAATTTTCCTCATATTTTAAAGCCTACTTAGCTACAACTACTTTTTTTTTTTTTGAGGTTGCCATTAATACATTTACAATTTTACTATAACAAATGTCTAATAAATTTGCACCAGCTTTGCCTATTTGCAAAGTATTGTGAGTGTTCAAAACCACAGCAAGTCAGGGGAGAGTTGCTTGTGCTGAATGTATTTTAATTTCCACGATCTGCCAGCAACTTCAGTCTCTAAGAGTTAATAATGACCAAATGCATCCCATAATGAATTGATCTGAGTGCAAAACACAGATATTAACCTGTGTGTACCTGAAGGCAATGCAATCCAGCATTCCTGCCTAGGGGGATGAGGTGCATTTGTGAAGTCTTTCGGTTCCTCAGGAGTTAATTAAGTGACTAAATGTCCATCCTGCTGAAAGGGACGCCCCAGAAGTGCCTTTATACACCAAAAATGAACTTTCCTGTTTTGTGTCAGACATAATTCCACTGTCAAAAGACATGAGTTTATATTCATCTAACTGCAGCTTACATGGGGAAGCGCAGTTTCACTGTAAGGAAGTTAATGAAGACAGTAATAATGTCTGCATAGAAGTTTTCTTCTTACAGAAAGTGAATTAAATGAATTGATGGCTGGAATGAACCTTTTCTCTGAAAAATGCTTCACTTAGAGAAAGGTAAAAAACCCTCTAAGAGTACTAAGAATTTAATTCCTCAATGCCACGAGTGAAAGGCAATTGTAGACCTTGATGGTGCTACTGTCCTTTGTACCTCTCCAAGGTACTGTTTGTGCTCGTGTAAAGAAAGTTAAATGTTCTTTGCTTTTAGGCCTGATGAAGTACAGGCAGGCAAAGCAAGCAAAATACTTGATATCCCAGAGCAGCAATTTCTTTTGATGCAGTCACCTTTAGAGAGCTGCTAGTTTTGGTAAGATGTGCAGGGAAACAGGCAAAATCATCCCATCAGTCAAGACCCTGGATAATAGTGCAGCTGTAACTCCACATTTCTCTGCTGGTGTGTTTGGAAATGAATCTGTCTGGGTGTAATGTGAAGTCTCGTCTAGAACATCTTGGGGAATGTAGAATAATAACAAACACCTCAAACCCTAATTCTTCTCCTTGCTCATTTTCTCTTGTTCTTGATCTTTTAGACTCCTCTCCAAATCTCCACTTTATACTTTTCTAGCACGTACAGAGCTTCATTCTATTCCAGAAACACCTCTTGAAAATACCAAGCTGAGGCTTTGATGAATGCATAAAAGCCAAAATGAATGTACACCCACACTGCACTAAGCGAGGAGGGGAGGACAGTGACTTTTAGGACTTAAATTTTTAAACACACACCATCGTGTCCCACTGACTCTGCTGCACATTTGTTAGTCGCCTTAAGTCATAAACTATAACAACAACCCCAGGAGTATGTGCAGGCCACTTGCTTCACATTTATGTATTATACAGGGATTTGTTGACTTTACATGCCCACTCATTTAGGAGCAACTTGTCATCCTATTCCTGTTTTTATCTGGAGGCTTTAACAAAATATTACCAACACCATTAGGATGGGTACTAATACTTATTTGCAAATTCCACTTTGAATAACACCAGCAGTTAAATTAAATAGGGTGTGCACTTTGAAAAAAAATTGCCTGTGTCCCAAAGGAAACTTTCCCCCAGAAAATGTCACAGCCATGCACACTCTCAGAGTAGGATCTAAAAAAAGGTGAAACCAAAGCTATTCACTGATCTTTTCTCCCCCGCTACCCTGAACAACTGACAAGGGCACATAGTGGTAGGAAAAGAAGGGATAGTTTTAAACTAAAAGAGGGTGGATATAGAGAAGAAATCTTTCCTGGTGAGGGTGGTGAGGCCCTGGCAAAGGTTGCCCAGAGATGCTGAATAGCTGGCAGGGCCCCTCCCTGTAAGTGTCCTAAATACTGGTACTCAGTGAAATGTCTCAAGAATTTCTTATTTTTTATTCTCAGAATTAGTGTTACTTTTGATCTTTTGTACCTCTCACCTAAGGACAACTCTGTTCCCACATCAGTGAGATGAATCCATGCACACAAGCATGAGGATCATTTTTATGGCATAAAAATGGTGCAGAGTTAAACCCATGTAAATTAAGGCTTTTGCATGAGTAAAACTCAACCAACTATTTGAATGAATTTCACCATAACCACCACTGTTCTCCCCATTTTTTGCCCTGTTTATGTCCTCACTTCTCATGCACCACAGCAATGTCACTCCTAGAAATCTTTATTACAGCTGACACGTGAAATTATGGCTGATTGATTCAGCCAAACCATTGTAAGCTTGTTTAAGAGCATTAAAAAAGCTTTATATTGATTTAGCAATACAAGGTACTTTTAATCAGATTAAAGAGCATCGTACAAGGTGGTTGTATCAATTTCCCTGATCAGTTTAGCAGGAGATCCAGTGAGATTGATGCATCAGCCTAACTGGATCACTGGCTAAACTGATCAGGGAAATTGATCCCTCTTGGTGCACAGAAAAACGTGTGAAATGCACAACTTGTTCCACAGGTAAGAACCAGCTCCCATAAGATATTTCTCCATTTCTCACAGTTTTATATGTATTCTCTCCACATCTCAGCTTTCCTGTATTTATAGGGCTGCCATATTTACTTCCCAAATTTCATGGACAACAAGATGTGAGTGGATGCTCTCGGGTTTTTCCAGTATTTTGAGACGTACTGCACAGAGTGCTCTGATGATTGGTGAGTGTACCATAAATCTGTCACCTCCTGAGCATGTCAGACTCACTGTGCACCATCTATCAAACTTCCAAGCAGTCTCACACTTCCAGCATGAGCATTTCAGCTGCAGAAGTACTCAGAGATTCCTACACAGGCCAGACAAATGTCCTCAAGTGTCCCTTTTAGACAAAATTTCTGACCAGGGAAATGGAATTTATATGGAAACCTTGAGGTGTATTTCAGCCCTGCTGTAGCCAGTGTTGCAGTTCTCCCATTTTAAGCAGGACCACAGTTACAGGTCATTTTACCCCAGCAATCCCATGGGGGTAAGGGCAAGAGGAAAGCACAGCAGGTGAAAATCAGGATCTTTATATTAACAATACATGGCATACACAGCTGTACTTGCAATTTTCCCAAACTGTAAGAGAACTCAGGCAAATCTCATTGTCAGGCACTGCAGGCTTGCCTTGGTCACTCTGCTCTGTTCCCTGCAAGGGCTCCCAGGGAACTCTCAGGTATCAGGATAACAAGGCCTTGTCACTATCTGCAAATTCCTGATTTGTGTATTCTCAGCATTGACAACACAAAATTTGTAATGTAGCACAAGTGGGGGAAGTAGATCCTTAATGGTTAATAACTCAGAATTTGTCACTTAGTTCCCTTCAAGAGATTGCCCAGGAACCTATTGTTTCATCTTCCAGCTGTTTCCCATCAAATTGCTATTAAATTATTCATAACTTATTACATTGTTTCTTCACATCCCTGCAATGCTAATTTTAACAGTTTCAAAGCTACTCTAATACCAGCTTTCATATTTCAAAAAGGCACATAGCAGCAAAATATACTGTACAGATTAGCAAAATTCAAATTTAAGAGAAGCTTTCCCTTTCTAATATGAACTCTAAAGCACTCCTGGAACACAACAATATCCCATTACCATCATTTGCTAGCACATCTATCCCTTTGAACACATGAAAATGTAATGCACAGTTAAAAACTAACCAGCAACATTCCTGGCATTTCAACAGCATTCTAATAAATGAGACAAGATTTAATCCCCATTTTTCAATGTTACAGCCAGGCCCTTCAGTCTCTGAAACTGCGCAGATAAAAACATGTGGTGGCTTCATAACTGTTTCAGAAAAGGATAAATGAGCACACCTTGAGATAATAACTAATCAAAATGCAAGTACTGTATCATTAGGGGTGAGCTGTTAATTAGTAAAAAATAAATAAAATTGTCATTGTTGGCAAAAAAAAATGAAAAGAATAACCAATATCTAGAATTTTATTGTGAGGAAAATAGAACTAAGCATAACTGCAACAAATCCCACAGATTCATGTTTTAAAAGAAAAAAACCCTCAGAATTCATTAAGTTAGTGCACTCAAGTAAACGTAATTGAGAGATGAACGTTCCTTTTTCCAAAATGTATCATGGAAATGAATAGCGTGAAGGAAGCTCAGGCATTCTGCACATCCAGCCCCTTATGCTGCACCAGGACCATTAAAACCACATGAATTATTTTGTCAAACTGCTTCAGAAGTTCAGAGACAGTCTTAAAATAGTAATTTATCTCAAACTTAGTACGAACACGACTACTTTATTCTCTTTAAACCTTAATTAGTGTACTTAAAATGTAAGCTGTGTTATCAAATATAATTAATCATATTTTAGGGTGGGTGTATTTTGAGCTTTAAATTGACTTACATTCTGCTGCTTGGTATAATCTTGTGCCCGTCTCTAAACCACGTCACTTGGGGCCTCGGGTGGCTGAGGATGTGTGGGAAGTTCAGAACAGCAGCTTGGCCTTCAGTCACTGTTTTTCTCTGGTCTGCACCCATGAAATCTCCCATGTCTGCAAAAAATTAAAAAAAATAAATTAAAAAGAGAAGTTTTGCCTTTCTCCCCATTTCTTTTCAGGAGACAGGGAAATCACTGTGTTTCCCACCAACCACTGGCACTGATAATTACTCAAGGGACACTATGGATCACAGGACAGTTTGGAATTTGGGGATTTTGGATTATAGAGGCAGATGAAGGAAAGCCCAGTGTTGCTGGTGCACCCTGTGTTCTTGGGCAGTAACTGAGGGCTTTTATTGAAAATGACATTTTAATGGAGGTTTGTTTGCTTTGGTTTTTCACTTGGTTGGGTTTTTTTTTTTTTTCAGACAAATCCTTAACAATAAAAAGGAAACCCCTGCAATTCAAAGGGATGCTCATGGTGTATATAAATATGTCAATTTTTGGGTCATCTTTCTGGTTTTTATGCACAGCTCCACAAACAGACAAGCAGCTCTGCCACTGCTGCCAGGCCAACAGAGAGTCAGAGCTAGGCAAGGATCCCAAAATGATCCTGGAATCCCAAGGTCATGCTGGGGGCTATCAGCTCTTCTGACACAACATTTCAGTGTCAATAATGCATCCCTACTGTCAGAGAGCAGCTTTTAACATAAGTTTTAATGGAAGAAATGATACTACCCTTATGAACCCCTGCCTCTCCAGGATTTATTTCACAGGCAAGTTCAGGTATCTGGGGAGAATTTGGAGAAACTCAAGTGAGTGTTTTTTTCTTGTTTTTCCTTTGCCTTTTGTACTGCATTCTTATCCATTAAAATGAACAGGGCTGTAGGCTCTTTCTTCTTCACCCTCCAAAGAACTTCTCTGCATTTTAATTTGATTTAAGCTAGGAAACTGACACACACACAACAGAGAACTATTCCAGCTTCTGTCACTGAATTCCATTTTTTTAAGGACAACAGGGTTCTCTACAAGTTCTGTGCTGCAGAGAAGGATGCAAAGGGCACAGAAAAGAAATGACTGCTATCAGATCTGTGAATGGCAGGAGATGAGAAGAGACAGAGCAAGAGCAGAAATTAAAAACACATGGTAATTTAAAGAAGCTTTAATCATCTTTGTGATTTTCAAGTTATTTATTCAGACATAATCAGCATTGTACTTCCTCTGCTGCTCCAGATTCCTTATAACTGTAATCAGATCAGCTACTTGAAAAGAGATTTCAAACTGTGGAGGTGGATCTAATTAACTTCACTGTCATATGATTATTTTAGTTTTCACAATACAGGAGTTTTAAAGCCCATCCTGTAATTAAGATTTACTCAGCAGTTTTCTCATAAATATCTGTTCCCATTCAGTTAAGTAATATGTTAGCATGTGTTGAGAATATTTTTTAAATTATTTAACAAGTTCCCTGCTATTTCAGATATCTAGGACATGGAAAATACCTCAGATCTTTCTCAGTGCCATTATAATTACACCTTTCAATTCTTCACTGGAGATCTTGAGTTGAGCTGTATTGGGAAGCATCCTCTACTCACTGGCAAAAACAGATCATTTCTTGTGAATCCTCTGAGTTAAAAGACTAACATTTCAATTCCCATAAGTTTTGATGAGTGGCTAAGATGACTTTAGGAACCCCTTGGAACACTGCTTTCTGATATGTTTTGAAGAATAACCAAAAAGCAATATATGATAAAATATTAGGAACATCATGACATCCACACAGTTTAAATCAATTAATTTAAATCAAAACCATTAAAACACAGACAACAATCACATGGCATCAGTAACTACCCTGAGTGAAGGGGAAAGAGGATATTTAAAACTTGTAGAACACTTTAATCTGCAGGAATAAAGTGCAAATCTGACTGGCAATTTCATTACAGAAGCCATTGATGTCACAAAGGCTCAAGACCAAAGATCTCCCAAGTCACACAGGATCTGGTTTGCTTTGCCTCAGTGTCTTTATCAGTGAAAAGAAATGAATAGATGAATTAATACATAGACTGCTTAATTCAGACAGACTTAAGAGAGAACCTTTTAGCCTCGCTCAGCAATGCAGATCTACAAATTAAATGGGGGGAAAACTAAAACTGAAGAAGAGTAAGCATTTGCACTTCTTACTCTCTCCAGAACAGCCAAACACGCACAAACCAGCCTGGAGAGACAAAACTCTGCACTGCAAACCTTCCCCCCCTTCAGAGGGGAATAAAGCTGTCATTTCAGGAGACAGAATTCTTCAATAGCAGCAGCAGCATCAAGGAAAAGCATTCCTGTGTCTCCTTCTCACTATTGTTCCCACCAGGACTTCCTCAGGAATTGCTCCCTGCACCGTGCCAGCACAACTGCTTGCACAGCTGGGTAGGGAGCTGGGCAGGGAGGAGCTGGGAGACAACTTTAACAGCCCAACAAAAGAACTGTTGCTCTTTTAGAAATTTTGGAGAAGTCTCCCAGCCCACAGCTGCTCAAAAACATTTTTCTGCTGAGCCTAAAGGGGAGTGAGCTCCACTGCAACCCAGGATGGGAATGATTAGTGGGATGCAGGAGAAAATGGGCACATTTTCCCCTGGGACTGCTACCAAAGTCTTTGTCCCCTGAAACCACACCTGGAGATGCAACTCCAGAGGCATCCAGGCTCCTCCAAAGGCTCAGTGCTGCACAAGAAGAGGCACCTCACCCTCCCCTTCCCCTCTAAACCCCTGCTCACCCCAGACCTCACTCAAGGTTCTGTTCACACAGCAGCTTGCAGTACATCCTCTGTGACCTGACAGAATTCACTAAAACTGCAGAGGAATATTTGGAAAAATACTTGCAAGAGTCTGAGCCAGGTCAGAGTGAGCCCATGGTCAGTAGACAGCAGGGGCACAGGGCTGGCAGAAGTCAGGAAAGGAAAACTCCATTTTAGCAGCAGTTTATTTTTACTTTAGCTCCCAGCAGCTCTGAAACAATAGGGAGACCAAACATCAAATTACTGATATCACTGACATTACAGATTAAGTAACAAAATCTACTGTAATGCAGTAAACTGATGAACATGATACCAGAACTTACATAATACTATTTGAAACTGGTTTTATTTTAAAACACAGGAAATTCCATTTAATTCCCCTCACTGACATACTGATTAACTTGAATCAGTACCTTCAAATTTGGTATCTAATAAATAATTCAATTTCTCTAAATTCTGCTTATGAAGTGACATTTACTACTACTGAATTTCCAGTTACTGACCCTGATGAGAAATTTGATCCATGTATGGCACTTTTTAGGCACAGCACACAAATCTGTCACTTTTAAAATTTCTTTTATGCTTTTACTTTGGAAAAAGAATTAGGGCTAATCTTGTTATTATTTCCAAAGTTACTTGAATTGTATTTTCTATATGTTAACTGAAGAAAAGGAAATCAAGGGTACGTGATCATTTCTTATGTCACTTTCATTAGCACGAACACCTGAGAAAACTAACTTAACCTTTCCAAATGGCAGTTGGGTTTCAAAAATTCTGCAAAGTCCAAACTGAAGTGAGGCAAACATTGCACCTTCAAAAAGGTGTTGAGAACAGAATTTTAAGGTTTTGTTGTAAAACTGCTGATTTGGTACCACAAGGATTACGATGTGAAATCTTCCTGGTGCTATCCCCACCATCCCATTCCCTTCCAGATGCTGCTGCTTTCCTCTAAACTTTTTGTTGTTGCTGTAGCTGTTGTTTTGGTAGTTTTGATAGTTTTGTGCATGGCCTTCCTTAATTCCATATGGTGTAACAGTTCTCTCATGCTACAGACATCTCCAAAGAGTCTCATTTTCATGGCTTTGAACAGCTCAAAGACTGTGCTGCACTGCTCTGAGCTGCTTCCAGATGAAGAATGAAATCCTTATGAGGCAGTAAGTGAAAAATTTGTTAAGTCTGATATTTAACACCTGTTCAGACTGACAAATCTCATCATACATCAGGTTTTTACCCAAAAAGAAGCTAAAGAGTTACAGAGTTACCCCCTCTCAGACATACATGCCACTTGGACTTGAGATCTCCTCTGCAGCAGTGCCCCCATCCTGTTCCTCACGATGCACTGGTAGAAGCCAGCGTCAGCTCTCTGCAGAGCTGGGATGATGTACCTGCAGGGCAAAGGGCACAATTAGAGAGCACTTCTTCCTGGTTTATACTTTGTCTTAAATGCTTATTGTATTTTTTCTTACAAACAGCATTCTTGTGTAATCTCAGGTCTTTGGTTACAGTATTGTCTGTTATACACAGATTTTTAAAAAACAGCTGACACGAAATGCATGAAAATACCTTTCAGTCTTCACTTCTGCATATGATAAATGCCAAGTATATCAAAAATTCACATGAAAGATGGACTTAATTTTTCCCCTAGTTTTCTCTACCTTCATTCATAAGGCAAAGCAGGTAATTAGTTCAGAGAAGCCACAAGAAGCTTAACTGTAGGCATTAGGAAGACTTGCAAGAAGTATCAAAGCTTTCCAATGAAAGCTCCACTGAAATTCAGAGGAATCCTGGAAGTGCCACCTTGTGCTGTACCCTGTGTTTGCTCTGCCCTTCAAACAGACACTCAGTCCACTAATCTCACCTTCCTCATTCAGCTACATCTGATTGCTCAACATGAAAATGAGCTGATAGGCACAGTTTTAATGGGAATAAAACACATGAATAATAGAGATAATCCTGCATTAAACAAACATTAATCACAAGTGCATATTCCCCCAGTCACCTTCAGGAGATATTATGGCAGGATTAATGAAAGACTTTATGGAAGATAAGGAAAACTGCTGAATTTTAATCTTCAAAATTTAATTCCACTAAAAGAAAACATTTCTTCTTAGACTCAAATATATTGTACACACCCACGTGCAGAGCTTAATGCCTGAACAGAATCAGGGAGCATAAAACAAAGGAGGCAGAAGATTCTGGTGTCATCACAAAATACACCCCAGCAATTGGGTTACACCAGCAAACACAGGGGACCAAACCAGAGCCCAACACGGTGGGCAAGCTTTACACATCCCTGGGGTGTCCAGGAGCCCCTGGCTGCCCATGGATACGTGCTGTATATGTGTATCCATGGGGGGTGGGTATGTGACAGAGAGAGCCCAGGTACAGCACCTGTACCTTTTGCAAACCAAGCTAAATAATTCTGCATTTTTGGGACACATGGCTTAAGGTAGGCAAAAGTTATGCTCCATCACTATAGACAGAAATTACAGCATAAGTTGGTATGCAGCTAATGCTATAAAGTTCTACATTGTTACACAAAGCAATACATAATTACTTTTCTCAAAGATTTTCAAAATTGTAACCTAGCACTCTGTTTTTGATATTCTGCTTTTGATATTATTTACATTTACAGAGCAGTAGGGGACCTCCTCAGGTCACCGCTGTGACCTCCCCAGCAGCCACCGGCACATTCCCTGCCATGGCTGTGGCAGCTGGCACCAGGAAGAAAAGGAAGATTCCAACCTGTGCTCTTTATGGGAGTCACAGCAACTCCAGGACACAAATAATGACTCTGAAGCAGGAATGTTGTTTCCTCTTGCCTAACGAGCCTCACCATGGGGAATGGAGTGAGAGAACAGGTGAAAACACAAGGCAGAGGAGAGAAATCAATAGGACAGGAGGCTTCTCTAGTTCCTTATAAAATCATTTCCTTCTCTGCCAGGAAGAAGATTGTTGTGAAACATCATTATAAAAAAAAAAAAAAAAAAAAAAAAAACCCACAAAAAAAACCCGGAAGATTTTGACAAATACTGAAAATTAATTTTTACAGTTCTTTTTACCCAACAGGTAAACATCAACAATCTTTCTTTCTCCCATAAAGATTTAGTGTCCTACTTGACTAATACCTTGTCTATTAAATGAAGCCAAAATTAAAGACCTCTTTCCTGAGTATTCATCTGTACTAGGACAGTAATGCAGAGTTAGTTTTGCTGCCACCAGGACAAAACAAATCAATTAGATCAGAAGTGTCCTACTTTGGTTTTCTTTTCTGACTTATTAAAGTTTCAGCAGGAAACATTCTTAACATGTTGCCTGAAGAAATGAAAATCTTTTAAAAATTTACAATGGAAATCCCATCTACTTTGGAAATTCCAAGGCAGCCAAAACCTAGAGCAGCTGGATTCTCAGTGGACCTACTGGGTATAATGTGCAGGTACAGCAAGCAAAATTAGAAGAATAAAATAACAAATGTGGAAAAAAGAGATAGGACGTGTTAATACTGTTTGAGACGAACTTGAAAATTGCAAACCTGGGCAAGGGATAAATATTAATGGAATTTCTGATTCTATGTTTACAATTTTAAACAGTCTTTATGCACCTCATATGTCTTATTAGAGTTTTAAAACCTACTTTTCTATTGACCTAACAGCCTTGATACTGCTTTTTGTGCTATGCTTTTTCCCATTCCACTTGTTTTCTGACTGGCAGGAAGGGATATAAATAGGCTTTCTAACTTCTAAACAAGACTTTCTTCCCCAGAATGAACTGAAATCAAAGGTTAATACAATTCCTTACAGTGACAAGACAGAATTTTGCTTTCTTTCTGTCTACGCTCAAATTTGAAGACAGATCTTCCCATTGTAGAGATGCCAGGAGGCTCCTTGAGGTTCCTGCAAGGACTTTGGAAAGTCAGCCCCGACTTTTCCCTCAGTTTGAAAGTCACAGCCAAGCAGAACCTGGAGTTTGGGAAGGTTCTGCAGAGAGATGGGAAGTGACAAGCGGAAAAGAGAAGCTTCAAGGGAAGTCTCCCCGAGCCTGATGTGCTCCATCACCCCTCTGCAAAGAGCTCCAGGAGGGAGTGGCATCAGCCACCTAAGGAGAAATCCCAGCCAACACTTACAGTTCACATCTAATCTAAAATTTAAACCCTCATTTTAATTTTAAATGCCCTTGGAGTTGAAAGTGAAGCTATAGGCTATGGGATTTAATAGTCATAATTATGGATACAGAATTAAAGCTAAGTGTATTTTATTAGATATTCATGTTACTTTTTATCTACTCAAGCTTTTTAACAAAAGACTTATGGATCAACTGATCTAACTTTTAGAATACAGAAGCAAAACTGAAATGTGTCCATTGTTAAAAACATAATAATCAGATACTTTTAAGTAATTTGGTTGAAAGTGTATGGCTGCTTAGACATGACCTTAGTTTCTTAAATTCCAATAAATCAATATCTTGTGGCCACAAAAGCAAATATGACAAACACACCTGGTCGAGAACTTAATTCAAAAGAAAACAAAGGGGAAAAAAAAAAGAAAACAGAAAAAAAACACTGCCTGAACTTTAAAGTCTCTTAACTTATAGACATGACCAAAATTGCTCCTGCAGTCAGCAGCATCGATTTGTTTTCATAAGGTGGATCTCAGATCACAAAGAATTGATAAGGTTGTTTTATAAATACTTAACACAAAGTGGTGTATGCACAGTCACTGTGAAAGCCAGGCTGTGCACACAGCCGGCCTCGTTAGACAAAGAGGAGCTGCTCACTCAGGGTCACCAGTGTCACAATGCAAAGGCTCCAGTTAGTTCTTTACTCACTTGGGCTGTTATAATAATATATTTTCAGCCTGTTACAATATAGACATTATTTTAACTGAGACACACTAAGTAATATCAATTACCAAAAACTCTTTGATTGATGATTCAAATTGCAGCAGAAGTCACTTACTCAGGAAGATTCGTGCATTTAAACAGGCTATTTACCCAAGAGAACTGCACAGCAAACTGTTATGGGGTCAAAGGTTAAATTCTGCAACCACAATTTTTATGTCTGAGCATATCTCTTCCTTGCTTTCATTCATCCTAATGTACCTATGCCTTTTTTTGGAAGCTTAAAGCTTTGCATTTCTACAGAATCAAAATCCTGTTTAGCTGATCTCTGGCTGTGGTGTAGCAGTAGGGATGCAATTTCTAAATTAATATTTTCTATCAATATTATTATCATAAACCAGCAGCTTCCTCTATGCCAGATCTTTTAATAAGAAATAGAAATAAGAATATTTAAAAAATGCAGAATTAATAAATATGGTTTGGATCATGACCTGACATTCACAGGAACAAATTAAATGCAATATAAGAAACAAGGGACTGACTGCAGGTATGTGCACACACAGCCTGGGAAAGGTGTTCCAATAACTGACTCACACTGCCATACACAGTAAAATTCCAATTTTGTATTGGGATGTCCACTTGTTTAAGAAAAACCATGGCACTCAGGTCTTACTTCAAAATGTCACACATTCTTACTCAGGTTTCTCCTAATACCACGAAATGTCAACTCCCAGTGCCTAGCACACCTACAGGGCTGGAGTTCTAACCTCTGCTTGCTGTTCATTCCATGTTCATGTGTTTGTCCCCCACACCATTTTTCCTCCCACTCTCTCAGCATCTCACATGGTCAAGGCTGCTCCCAGCTCCTTCTACCCAGCCACTACAACTGACTCTGCTGCTGTTGATCAAAAAAAGTGGCATTTGCACAAAGCCATGCTCAAACATTCTGTGATTTGTTGTGCTATTAGAGATCTTTTCATTTTCTAGAAAGCATTCACAAATCTCCTCTTTATGTGCGTGTGGCTCATAATCCACATCCCAAAAGCTTGAAAGCACCAACCATGAATAGATGCAGGGGCTCAGGAATAAGAGGGCTCATCCAAATCAAGTCTTGCATTTCTAGGTAACTTCATATAGAGCTAAGTGCTTGGGTTCAAACAGTTGCTAAATACTTGAAACGTTAAATGACCCCCACAAGTTTTAAAAAGTTATTTAAGGGAATCTTTTCCCCTACTGCTCTGTAAATGTAAATAATATCAAAAGCAGAATATCAAAAACAGAGTGCTAGGTTACAATTTTGAAAATCTTTGAGAAAAGTAATTATGTATTGCTTTGTGTAACAATGTAGAACTTTATAGCATTATCTGCATACCAATTTATGCTGTAATTTCTATCTATAGTGATGGAGCATAACTTTTGCCTACCTTAAGCCATGTGTCCCAAAAATGCAGAATTATTTAGCTTGGTTTGCAAAAGGTACAGGTGCTGTACCTGGGCTCTCTCTGTCACATACCCACCCCCCATAAAGTCTGAACTCACCTGGCAAATTCTACAAAATCTGAAAGCACCAACTAAGTTGCATAAAAATTAAATTTCCGTAAGGGTACAGAAATTTCTGTTTGCGTGGAGAAAACCCAGTCAATCCTCCCACATCAGAGAAAAGCAGACAAAACTTGGCTGTCTGGCACGTTGGTGCTTGGCCAGCCATGCGCTGCCTATCAGCAGGAATGAGCTCTGATAAGCCACCCTGTGGTTTAGCTCCTGTTTGATGGAATGTCTGTGGGATGGGGAGGGAGGCGGGAAGAAGGTCCTGGGGGCAAACTGCACAATCATTAAAGGGCAGTTTGTTAAACTATCAGCTCCCTTTTGGAACTGCTAGAATTGAAACAGAAAGTTTTGTGTGGAATTTAAGACAGACCACATTCCTCTAGATCTGATGGAGACGGAGAGTCCCAGCGAGCTTGGCTCTGTTCGAGGATGATTTCACACATCATATGTAACATTTAGCTAAGGAATGTGTCTCCTATTTATCACAAACACAGGTAAAAGTTACATCTCCAGCAAAAGGCACTTCTGGTACTTAAAAATTCCATGTTAAGACCCACATTTTGAAACGTCAAGTCTCATTTTTAGCAAAGGAATCTCATCTCATCTGTTTACAAAACCTACTCTTCTTTCATAATGAACCCCCAAGTCCCTGTGTCTGTATCTACAAAGCTCTTTGAGGCATTGGGAAATGGAGGGGGTGGGGTTTGGTCTGGGGTTGTTTTTTGCAATTCCACTTGCAGAGGTGATTATATGGATGTTATTTACTTGTATTCACTGGAGTAGGAGGTTATTTCACTGTCGTTGTGCAACCACTTGAATTCCAAGGGCCAGCTGCCTTCAGCAAGGCACGTAAGGACCAGTCTGTTTCCTTCCAGGTGGATCTGGGGCAAGCCTGGTTCTGTCTTGAAGAATGGTGCAACATCCCCTGAAATACAAAGGAAAAAAATGAGTTTGAAGGCTATTTAGGAAAATATAGGAGAGATGACTGATATTTAGTTAATTTCTCCTCCACATGGTCATGGTAAAACAAGAAACAACATGATTCAGTTAAGGCTTGCACTTCATAGCTAAGCTTTATCTTTAGGGGCAGAATTACCAAGATCTTGATAAACTTTGTCCTTGCCCACTCAGAGAAGCTTTTGTCCATGTTTACTCTTTCTCCAGAAGAGAATTCCAACATTGCCTGCTGTGGCAGGCAGTGAACAACCCTACTGGGTTTTTTTCCCCTCTTCTCCTTTCTGAGGATTAAATACACTCAAAGCTTCTTTTTTTTACCTTTTTTCTAAATTTATTTATTTAATTGAATAGAAACCAGAAGTGTAATCTTGGATAGAAATTATTATAACAGCAGGAAAAGTCTCAGGGTAAATGATAAGGAAAAGAATTTAGAAAAAAATACCTCACAAGTTTAATGTATTTTTCAATGTTCTGACAAACCAAAATGGGTTAGTGAAGACACTAACAGATTTTAGAATTAGGGTACTTCAGTAATATGCAAGGGTCAAATGTCATCTCAACTCTTGTGTATCACAAATAAAACACTCCCAAGCAGCAAAATTCTTGATGGGTAAATTGCCAAAGCTCTGCTCAAATACAAATTGATTTTGAGTCCACACCTGCTAGAGATCTACCCCAGTCACCTCTGGAAGACGAAGGCTTTTCACACTTTACGTGTTGAATTTCTACTTGTAACTGTACAGGAGCTATAGGCTTAATTTTAGAAGCATACAAATACCTTCTACAACCAAATTTAAAACAGAATGGCCTGGGTTGGAAGGGAGATTACAACTCATCCAGTTCCAACCCCTCCCATAGGCAGAGACACCTTCCACTAGACCAGGTTGTTCCATCCAATCTGGCCTGGAACATTTTCAGGAGTTAAATTCAAAGTCAGAAATTTAATATAAAATATTAATAATACTGAACACGTAGACAATACTGAGCTCTTCTTTAAAGTGTCCAGGATGTGTGTGTGTACTTTATATATAAAATACAGAAAAATCCCCAAGATACACAGACGTTGTCCCAGTGCAAGTAATGGCTCAGTTAAACTGCAAACCTTCCTTTAAACATTTATTTTACACAAAAATCTCAGGCATTTTTATACTTGGAATTTTATATATACTCAGGCATTTTATATTTAAAGAGTTTAACATATTTTTTACAGTTTGGAGTGCCCTAATGTGCTGTTCAAGGCTGGCTGGAATTTTTGAATCCACAGGTCCCAGAATCACTGACAGCCCCAGGACAGCCCCAGGAGCTTGGGCCAAGGGTCTGCTGGTGGTTTCTCAGTGACCCTGGTGTTCCACTGGGGTTCACAGCCCAGCCTGGGGATGTCCAAGTCTCCAAGCCTTTATCTTTCACTTTGCCTCTGCTCAGGGGATGTTTCTGACTGCAGAGCTTGTGGCAGCACAGACTTGTTAGCACTGAAGGGTCCCAGGGCAGAGCTGGGCTCCAGCTGAGCGTGGCCAGGGAGCCCCAAGCCCACTGGTGCCAAATATCTCCTGCAATGGGCCATAAATCAACCACAGCTCCCCACTCATCTGATGATTTGGATTGATAAATTGTCTCCTGAATTTTTAGAACTTAACTTCAGGAACACAGTCATTTATGCAGAAAGAAAAACCACATAATCTTAAAGCAGCGCTTATAAACTATCACACAAAATCCAATCTAACAAACTGAATTAAAAACTGTATTTAGGGTAGGGCCCTTTTCTGATTTGTAGCATTTTAAATAACCTGTCTTTCAAACAACCTGATTCATGACAAGTGCAGATCAGCAGTATTCTCTAAATTGGCTATATAGGAAGCTACAACAATTCAACATATGAGAAAATTGGAACAGTTCCATACTAGCAGATATTCCCAGACAAGCCAAGGAAAGTTTTTACACTTCTCCACACTATTACATGACTGAAAATATATTCTGCAAAGCTTCTCTTTAGTTGTTGTTTTAATGACTGCAATTATTGTGAAATCATCTCATCCCAGTTCTCATTGTCTCCTAACTAGTAAAACCGACCAATATTTTAAACGTTATAAAGAAAAATTTAAGTTGGAGTTAGAGGATGTTCCTGTGAAATGCAGTTATTTTACCCAGAAATAAAAGCAAATTTTTACAAAGGTATTTCTAAACAAGAGAGAAAATGTTGAATCCTGTCAAAGGTATTTTGGGGAGTCTCCCAAGGGAGTTTCAGACATTCTACCCTGGTAAGATTAAAGGTGTCAGGCTTCCTCTGGAGATGGAAAAGCAGCAGCTGGGAGCAGTGCTGGTGTTCAGGGGAAGATAACAGAGCCCAGCTGGTAAAGTGAAATGATTCGTGCTGAGTCTCCTGAAAACAACACTTACCTGCTCATGTACAGAGGCTCCTGGAATGAGTTCCCTAAACTGTTCCTCCCCAAAGAAAGTTTAGTCACTGAGGGAGGGCTCAGTGGAAGTGATGTCTGCACCAAACAGAGTCATTTGTTGATCCTTGTTTTCAGTGATTTACAGACTGAGCAGCACAACCTCCTTCATTACTTACTCTGAATTATCCACTTACTCCTAACTTACGTCTTTCCAAGAAAAAAATGATGCATTTGGAAGACAAAGTGCTGCCCACAAGACTTCATTCAGCCCTATATTTCCTACTCAAATATTCCAAACCCAGTGATGCTGCAGCCCACTCAGAGCTATCTCCCATTTAAAGCATCACAATCAAGCTGTTATTACATGAAAATGATTCTCAAAACTCAATCCAGTTCTGTTAGAAGCTAAAATTTAATAGACCTACGGGAATATTTTTATAAAGAGTATAGCATGCTTTATAAATTACCCTGGCTCTCTGGAAGATTTACTTAAACCCTTGAAGTAATTTTATCTTCTAATCCTTTATTCCTGACTTTCTCATCAATCACATACCATCAGTTTATCAAATTCAATTATGCAATCAGAGCTCACTAAATATTCACTGAAAGCAGAAATGAAAATAAAATATAGAGCAAAAATTCTTTGCAGAGAGGCAGCTTTGATGACGTTGGCATTTCTGCAGCACAGGGCTGCTCACACCTCAGGCTGCACCCTGGGCTTTATTTACAGCCTTAAACTGTAATGGAAAGCAGAATTTAAACCTGGACCTGCAAGGAAAAGTTTCCTGTTTCCCAGGGAAACAGGAAAATTGGCAGGGAGAAAAAATCAAAGCCATCTCAGAAGTGTTGTGGGAAAGAAGTAACTGGCTGAGGGATGGAAAACACAAGGGGGCACTTAATAGGTATGAGATACTTGCACTCAGTAATTAACTACAGAAAGGGCTCACCAGGAGGGTAACTTTGGCCAACCAAGGGTTTAGAAGCCAGGAAGGCATTTTTTGTTTTATACTCTTCAAGAATGGAGTAAAATACTAATAAAAAGACATTCTGAGTCCTAAAACCAAAAATAATAAAATACTGTAATTATTATTATTCTTGGCTAGAATACTTTTCTGCTACCAAAAAAAAAAAAAAAAAAAAAAAAAAAAAAAAAAAAAAAAAAAAATTAGGCAAGCGTTCATGCTGTTGCTTTTTTGCTTTTTCTAAATATGTTGATACTTCCAGCCTCCCTGACTCTTCGCTATGTTGATTAAAAAATAAAAGTAATGGTAATTAAAGAACTTTTTGCCTTGCAAGAAGGAGCAAAGGGATAAGGTGCCAATCTGTTGGCACATGTATATTTACAGCTTCAGTAAATTTTCATTAAGACTGCTTACCAAACTCGCCAACATCCTGGCTTGTGTCCTTAAAAGGATGCTGCAGATTTATTTTTATGTAAATCTCAAGAAGAAGTAGGGTTGAATATGCCAAAATTATCTGGAAATTTGCTCCACAGCATTTCTGCCTTGCTTTTCTGCACCTCCAAACTGCCTGAGTTTCATTACGTCGCTGGGTTGGCCCATTCAGTTTCTTTCTTTGGTACATGCAAAGCTTAGACAGATTTTACCTCTAAATAAAGTTTCAGGACTAAATTCAACAACACCCAGGCAGTTTTTCTTGGACTAATGCTGACATTTAAGTACAAAATGGTGCTGGGTGCCATTGTCCTCTACCCTGGGCTTGTCCCCAGCCCTGGCAGATGAGCTGCACCACAGGAGAGCTGAAAACTCCCTCGTGCTCCATTCTCCCTGAAAATCACCTTCAGGCACAAATTTACAAACAGGACTGCAAGAGGAAAAGGCAGCCTGGCTGGACAGCTTTGGAATGGCAACAAAAATTCCAAGAACAGATACTCATTAAATAGCCAAGGAACCCCAATCTCATAGGGATTGCATGAGTGAATGTGACTCCAGAAACAGGAGAGCACCATCTCAAGGACCTCAAACATTCCCTCTAACAAACAATTAACAAGGCTCAGCTAATGATTCTGAACCCTTGAAGAGCTTACATTTGTAAAGCACATAAAGCAAAGTCAGATTAAATAGATCTTTCAGTTACTGCAAGGTCTTACAAGATCTTGAAAGCAATTGCACAACCCTGTCCCTCAGGAATTAATAAATTTTAATTAAAGACACAATTTGATCTTGAGAACCTCTACCCTGCAGAGAAAAGCAAAGTTAAAGTACTCCAGAGAAGTACCACATCATCCTCATCAGTAAAACCCACTGCAACTACCCTCTTCAAATCTCAGCTTTTTTTCCTCCAGAAAAGTTGGATACCAACAGTTACAGGCAAAATCAGGTGCCCACTTCCTGACAAAAAACAGATTCTGTGGTCCTGAACACTCAGAGGAAGGAAAGGGCAGGGAGTGCTGAGAGCAGGTTGAGAGTTCCCCAGTGCCACGGCTATTTGCCTTCGTTATGCATCTCTACTTTTAAGTCATTTTTAGGTGAGCTAATATTGAATATTAAAAGTAGATCAACCTGCACATAAATCAGCAATTCAGGGCAAGTATTAACAAATACCAGGCGAGCAGCTGCCTTTCCATCGCTCTGTTGGCCCTACAGGTTCAATATTGAAAAGAGAGTTTTGACCGAGATACATTTTTCAAACTCAAAAGAAAAACACAGTGGGCTTATTAAGTAGCACACCTCAATTGATTTTAGCTTATTAATCTCCAGTCAAAACATGATGCACATTACTGTTTCTTCATATGCTTCTAAAGGTACGATCAGCTGACACAGGAAAATAAAGAACAGATTCTGTCTGAGGAATTCTCTGAGGAAAATGAGGTAGAGACTGAATGATCAGCAATACAGGAATGTTTTTGCTCTCAGTGTCTGCCAGGAAAGGAGATGTGAGCCACCTTCAGGTGGGTAAACAATGACTGCCATGGGAAGAGTATCCCAAAAAGTCTGTCTGGGGCATTGAATGTGTAATACAACAGTAAAGGTAAAATGGCAACTGGAGTCAGGAAACCCAAACTAGAGACAGGAAGGATCTTTTCAGCAATCCACAGAAACTGCTACAATTATGGACAGCAAAATCCATTCAAGACCAAACTGAAGTTCAGCTGTGAGCACAAACAGTCGAGCACGAGCTGCTCTGCTCTAACAGCAAATAACTGCAACCTCCTGGGAAAATGGCTTTTCTTCTTATTCCCAAGTTGGATATGGAAAAGATTTTTCAGTATTTCCTTTTCAAAAGGATCTTTTAGTCTTGCTATCTCAGTTTTCTAATCTTAGAGTTTCTGATATACATGCATACATGTGCTAGCTCTGGATGCAAGTTGTATTCTCTTGTGGAAATGAACTTCAATAGATTACATGACATATGAATTTGAAATTATAACACAGTAAATCCTGGGAAATGTACCAGAAAGTCAGATGGAACTCAGATATATTTTAATCAATCTTCTTTTGAATTCAAATCTTCTAAAATACATTGGTGAGATGCTGGGGAAGAGAGTATATGATCTATTCATAAACTGTCAACAATGTCAAACATACATTAGAGCATTCAGTCACTTTAACTGTATTGATTTGCAGGAAGTCTATTTTACCCAAAATATTGGATCTTTGAGATTCAAATTTTTGTGGTTGGAAGTGTGACATAAATCACCAAGTGCAACAATTAAATTTAAATTGCATTTTACTACCTCATTCTAAACCTCGACTGTAAAGGACTGATGCATCATAGTGAATATTTCATTAAAATATCAGGTTATTTTTCAAATATACTGCAGCAGCTAAGAATTTTCACACAATGGTATAAAGCATTCTCTCAAAATGGATTTCCTGAACTTTCATCAAAGACGATATCTGATTTTATATTGGAAGAGTACTGAAGCAACTGTATTTAAATCAGCCTTTCTTTCTCAATTTCACACTTCAAGTAAATGAGCCCAAGCTGCCCATTTTTGTCATCCTACAGATTAAGAAGATAACCTTCTTTTTGGGTACCTCTATTATAATCCCTGAATGCAAATACAGATATCAGCTGAGGTTGATGGATGGTGCTTTTAGAGGTTTAATTGGGGATGGAATTAAAATGTTTTAGGACTCAGCAAATTCTGTGAGGAAGCCCACATATTTTTAGAATAAGTGACATTTATTTCTTTTAAATGCACACTCACAGGGAGACAAGATTTCAATGGATAACTTCTTTTTTTTTGCCTTGAACAGCTCACATAACTAATTGGCAAGTTAGCTACTGGGTAATTGCCAATCATATATTTGATTTGGATGGAGGAAATATTGAACTAAAGATTGCAAACCTGTTGCAGCCCATCCCGAGAGGAAAACGAAAGATTCTGTAATGTATAGTTATGATTAGCTTTCAACAATTCAATAGAATAGGAATCCCAAGTGACAAGAATGAGTGCTTCACACTGATAGTTAAGTAGATTTAATTAAAAATTCTTTTTTTTTTTTTAAATTGAAGCATCACTTCTCTATTTCAGAATTACCTAAATGGCACAGCAGATTCCAGTTGGCTTCTCTGCTCCTCATTTCTTGATGCAAACAGACCAAATGTTTTTTCCAAATCTTGGCTAACACACTGTATTGCTTAAAAGAACAAACATCCTAATTCATTCCCTAGAAACTTCTATAATTCCAAGATAAACACCATGAAGTGACTAGCTACAGTAAAACCTCTTTTGATATTTCCAACCTTTCTTCCCTGTTTTAAGGCACAAACATTTCCTGTTATCTCTCTTAGCCTTCTTCCATTTTTCTCTATGAACAGCTTTAGATGAACTACAAAAATCCATTTGCATCCTGAGACAACAGAAAAAAGCCAGAGCAGGATTTTTTATGATAAAAAAAGAAAATCTTGCTATCACAGACTGCTTAAAAGTCCTTAAACATAACCTGTTCTTTGTATTCATAAAATCTACTCTCTAACACTCTGCCATCTATTTAAAGACCATCTTTTCATTCACTACACAATCACTTCTTGAAGAATTCCCTTTAGAGAAAAGATTTCTCAAGTTTATTAGAAACACTCAAAACAGAACCACAGCAGACTTTTTATAGGACCTGGATTCTGATTAAAAAAAAAAAAAAAAAGACAGTGGTTGGTAACACACCTCCATTAAAATGCAACATAAACCTCTCTCAGTTATCCCCAAATAAACCAAGAAAGACTTTCCCACATGCAATTGTATTATTCTTTCCTTAAAATTGATTTCTTTAGCAGACCAGCCAAGGAGAAAAAAAAATAATGAGGTGATATCGTTTTAACTGAGCCTCAAGCAGCTCCTGATGTATTAACCTAAAATCCCACTAAGGCTTCCTTTTCCCATTTAATTTCTACACCTCATGTTTTAGTCTCACTTCCTGATCACCTGTAATAATTCAGTTCAGTCGGGGCAAAAAAAATTATATTGGCTTATTGTTTATGAGAAGGCAGCCACTATTCATAGCTCTGTGAATTCATGGAATAGCTCAGAATCCCAGAATGGTTTGGGTTGGAAGGACCTTAAAGCCCATCCAGTGCCACCCCCTGCCATGGGCAGGGACACCTTCCACTCTCCCAGGTTGCTCCAAGCCTCATCCAACCTGGCCTTGGACACTTTCAGGGAAGGGACAGCCAGAACTTCTCTGGGAATCTGTGCCAGGGCCTCTCTACCCTCACAGGGAAGAATTTCATCTCAATATCCCATCTAAAGCTACCCTTTTTCAGCTTAAAGGCATGACCTGCTGCAAGATTAGAAATCAAAAAGCTACATATGATGTTCTAAAATTATGTTTAGTGTAGTTTATCCACAAAAAAGGCTCCAGAATTTTTTTTATATTTATGAGGATGTTTTTAAGAAAGTTACAAATGCACTGGAAGAAAAAGGCATGTCCGTACAAAGCGGGCAAATGAAAGAGAACCCATTAACTATGAAAACCAAAACAAAATCTCCAAAGAAACCTCGAGCCTCTGAATTTGGTATCAAAGCACAACCTCTTTGCTTTTCATATTCTCTTCATACAGTGATGTTTACAGAGCCTCACTCAGAGACTGGAGGAAGCAAGTTGTTAGTGTTTAAACCTTGGCCCACAGCAGGTGGAAGGCAGAGCTGCCTCCTGAAAGGGAATCCAAATATAGCAGGATTTCCTTCATTATTTTAACCACAAAAGAAGCAATTGTTGCTGCTACATAATCTACAATCTCCAACTACTGTAGGGCAGCCTGATCACACTGATATCTAACCAGCAATTTAAAAATATGTCCTCTAAATATTCCAGTTGACACCGGCACAACGGAGAGATGAAACCCTACAGAACACATAACAGGAGAGAAAAGATGAAAACATAAATGTGCTTTCCTCAAGTTCCTGCCTCTTATAAGAAGCATTCTTAGTGTGCAGAGAGTAAATTAAATAAAAAAGATAAACAGCTGAGGAGTGTCTGGAAGTACCAGAACAGAAACACAAGAGCAGCAGGAGGAAACAAAGGAACAGCAAAGGCACTGCCAGACCTGAAAGCCATGTCAGGCACCTATTTGTGTTCTCAAGGAGAATTTATTTCTAAATAGCAAAGCAGCTATGAATATCCAGAGAAGATATAAACACATCTCTTTTGATGAAGGGGGCTGGAGGGGAAATGATTCATGCTCATGTCTTTGTTAAAAGCAATGCCTACTGCTCACTGCTATTGTTATTTTGTTTAAATGTAACTTGTAGTTTTCTTTTTTTTTTTCCGTAAACTTGAAATATGTAAATAGGTTTAGAAACTGGGTAATGCCTGCCTCAAAAAACTCAAAGGATCTGAGTGGTGTCACTGAATTGGAGGGTGGTGAGCACAGGAGCCCACATTATGCTGAGCAGAGACAGGACTGTTCATGTCCTTGTGTGATGCTGGATTAGGACAGAAATGCCAGCAAAGCACAGCACAAAGTTCACAGGACTCAACTGAAATATTCCCACATCTTAAGAAAACTCTGGGACAGGCACCTGGTGAGAGACAGAAGCACAGAATGACCCTTGCAGAGCTCTCAGGGTATTTGTGCAGACACTCCCAACGGGATGGATCAAAGGCTCTTTGGAAACCTCACACAAACTGGGCACCTTCATTTTCCCAAATAGCACCACTTATTTCTGTGTCTTTTACAATAAATCCTTTCAGAACTACCCAAGTGGAATTCTTTCACCACTTCAAGGAAAATACACAGATCTAGAGACTATAGAATTATTTTTGGCGATACCAATGAAACATGTAATTTCTTCTTGTCAAAATGGGAAGAAACATATCACTGTTCTAGCAAACATAACTGAGCTTGACATATCTGAAGGCAAAGAAAAGGAGTTAGTTGATTAATCTGGGTATTTTATTTAATTTTCTTTGGGTTATAAATAAGCAGCAAGTTAATACTGTTTTCAACTTCTGACAGTTCTAATGTTAATTACATGTACTGGATTTTATAAATCAATACTTCTTACATAAAGTGTTATTTAACTTGTCAAGTGCAGCAATAGATCAATGCATTTACTGTTCTTGCTAACATTGATGGATGACATACATCAAAAGCATATGTATAGGAAAAATAAAAGACTTATTTGTAAGCCAGACAGGGTTAAGCCCCAGTTAGGCAAACAGGGAATTTAAACAGTGTTTTGAAAATAACAACTTTATTAAGATGGGAAAAGTTGAAAAGTTTTCTTCTTGTTTGGGTTTTTGGAAGTTTGGGGTTTTTGGAGTTTGATTTGGGCTGATTTGTGGGTTTTTGTTTTTTTTTTTTTCTTTTTCTTTTAATGCTAAGGCCTGAAGCTATCAGCAGCAGACTGCTCCGTGTACAGAACTGTTATATTAAATGTGGGTATCCTATAGGATACAGGAACAATGAATTGCACCTCCCAAACTTCAAAGGTATTTTACCAAAGAACCACATCCCCACGTTCAGTACACAGTACTTCCATCTCAACATACAAATAAGAGGATAAAAAAACCCCAAACAGTAGATGATAACTACTTCACTATTTGCAAACATGCTACAGTTAAAGTGCTTAAAATTTTAAAGGATGCATATGAAAAATTTTGATCATAAATCAACTTCAAAGACTGCATTCACTGCATTATGAGCTGTAATAAAAGAAACATTCAGTCAAAAACCATCCCATGAGCCAGCATTAGTGCACCTGCACATCTTGAAGAGAGATACAGGTCACAAAGTAACTAATTCTCATTACTCATCAGTCCCATTTGTAAAGAAGACGTAAGTATAATAAAATTATGAAATCCCAAAGAATTGAAAGCTATTTATTACTCTGTATGTAACTACAGTAAATCAATACAATATTGGTTAAAACCCATTATCAGAAGAGTGTATATATACAGAACGTATAATCATGTACTGAAATAGAAGGGGGAATTGTTTTCCTTCTATTATTGATAGATTTCTCAGGGCACAAATAATAATTGCACAATATGTTATTTCCAGTTCACAGAATGACAAAAAAAGTCCCTTTGCATGAAAAATTGTCATGAGGATGGGTTTTCCCCAGTTGCAAAAGGTAATGAATGTAAACTTGAAGTGTTAGCCTTTAACAGTAATTCATGTAATCATGATATTTTAGAGTCATTTATCTGACTAGAAAATAAAAAGAGACCTCTGTTGTTCCACATCAAGATTCAGTGAAGTACAAGGAGGCTCTACTCCATCAGCTCAGCTGCTTTGGACAATATTTATGAGAAGTAACAAGCAATGACTACAATCTGAGTTGTCTTAGCATGTTTGAGAAATAATTAACAAAAAGGAAAAACTGAAATACAACAGTAAGTCTAAGTCAGAGAGAAGTTTGTAAAGTTGCCTTCAAACATTGGAAAAAGATAAAATTCTATTTAACAAAAAAATTTAAACAAAAAAAAAAAAATAAAAGAAACCACTTAGTCTACTGGCTAACATATGTCCTGCAGGACCTTGTTAACACCTTCAATGAAGCTGAGAGTTAATGCAAAAAAAGTCATGAGGCTGTCTTCAGTGTTTGAGTATTTAGTTTAAAATAATCCAGCAAAAGACTTCTCTTCACAAAAACTCTTCTAGACTGTTAAAGGAGAATGGGTATGAGAGAGGTGATCAGCTGCCTCACATCCAGCCTGGCTTTGTACGTCTGCAGGATTCTCTGGGAGCCGTCAGGCACCCGAGCCATGAGAAAAGATCATCCAAGTGAAAAGTGGGAGCTGTGCATGTGTAACCTTTGTGTCTTGCTGGAAACTGAGTGAGGAGAAGGCAGAGCCTGTGGGAGACTGGCCAGACTGACACAGAGCACTCGGTGCTCCCCCAGAAATCCAGGACCAGCCTTTGTTCCATCCCAGCACACAGCCTGGCAGGGAGGAAACTACCAAACCCTACACGTTACACTGGCCATGCTGGATCCTAATGCTGCTCTCACACCCAGGCAGCAGCACCTGCTGGAGACCAACACAACAAATACAGACAGGCTGGCCAAAACCTGCTTAGCATCCTGAACAAATGGAGAGCAGAGCTCTGCTCTTCGCTCCGAGCCCGGCCAAGCTGGCAATAATGAAGATGTATATCCACAAGGAGTATGGAATCAGCCAGAACCTCGATGCAGGAGCACTCCTGTACCCTGTAAGAGGTGAGCCCTGGGCGGGTTTACAAGCTCCATAAAATTGCTCACTGGGGGAAACAAGCTGCTGGCTCAATTCTCTGCAGGATTCCCCTCAGTCCCTCCAGTCATCTGTTCCTGCTCTATACATCCACACACATCATCAAGCTGACAATTCAGAAACTGGACCAGATGGATGTCTAACCCCAAACCGTGCTGTTTGTTAAATCTAAAAGCTCTTAATCAGAGTAATTTCCTTTATTAAACTCTGTGGGAGAAAGGGATAAATATAGATGAAGTATTATTACCCGAGTTTACCAGGAGTGTATCACAGGATGACACACACTGAGCTTATTTTCACCCAGCAACACCAGAGAAAAATGGTGACAGCAGAAATGTTCCTCCTAGAACAAGTAGATTATTGCAGGACAAAGAAAGCAAGAAAGGGCATCCTAAAAGCTTTCTTTGGGTAGCTAAGGCATGTCATTTTCCCTAGAGGAAATAATTACATTCTCTGAAAGGACTGGCAACTTCAAATTATTTTGAAACAAAGAGCAGCTCTTTGTGTAACACGAGCACTGAGTTGTTTCAGAGAAGCAATAGGTGAGACTGGATCAGCAAAGTTACCTTCACCTTCCACCAGGCACTTAATGCTAGCCCAGCAGGAAAACAGCTGGGCAGTTTGAGATTTAAGCCTCCCAAATAATACTTATTCTCCCTCTTCTGACTCTGAAATTCCTCACATTTTAGCCACAGGGCCAAAAAATATAAAGGTATACTTCCTGTCCTTCCAAACTAAAGCTTTGCAAGAAAAACTATATATCTGCACCACATGAAAAAAACATTCCAATTCTAACTGTCAAGATAACTTTTAAAAACAAATGACAGAAAAAGTCCTCTAGAAACACCTAGAAATGATTTCTTAACTTTTAAAAGATATACAAAATGAAGGAAAGCCTTTAGCTCTTTGCTTAACAGACAAAGAAAATGTTTCTATACATTAATTTATTTGGGGGAAACTCACTGAAGCAGAACAGAGTTGTGATTCTTTAGTGATGCTCTGACACGTCACTGCAAGCAAAGCTAATTTTGCAGGTTCTGTTGCAGGGCAGAACACCCCTACTCTGGCACAGCAGAAATCCCTGTGATCCCAGTAAGGGAGGTGACAGGGCAGCCTCCTGGCCACTTGCTCTGGTCTACCTCCCACCGTGGTGTGAAGAAGAGAAAAACAGGAAAAACCTCCAGGTCATGTCCCCGTTGGATGGGGCTTGGAGCAAGCTGGTCTGGTGGGAAGTGTCCCTGCCCATGGCAGGGGTTTGGAATTGGATGGGCTTTAAGGTCCTTTTCAACCCAAACCATTCTGTGATCTTATGTTTCTATGAATTGCTAAAAAAAAAAAAAAATAGTTTGACCCAAATATCATTTATATGATATATTCCTATTACCTTCTTTTAAGGGTTTATCACATAAATACTCCTATTTGCACATTTTTCACAATCAGAGCTTTCACTGATATGGTTTATACAAATGTCTTTCACCAGCATGGATTTCAAAAGGCTTCTCTATGGAGGAGAACCTCTGAAACCTCCTCCAGAACCCCTGTCTGCCTTAAGAGCAAACAGACTGAAATGTTGCTGCATTATTGCTGGCTCATTAAGAAACAAATTAGTTGTTTTTGTCTTTGTTTAGCAGTACTCCACAGGTACTTATTTTGACACCACTTTAATGTGCAAACACATTAAATTAACGTGTTTCATAGTTACAGCAAACATTCATTGGACAAAGGCCAATCCCGCAGCCTCTCAGCAAAAATTACTATTTCTACTTTAAAGAAGTTAAATTACATAAGACACTTCCCCACATGTGCTTTTGCCAACGCATTGCATTTGGCACAAGCTGATGATTTTCATCTTTCTATTTAATATTTACAATGTATCTCAAATACAACTTATTACAAAAATAAATAAAATTACTAAAAATGGCATAAATGGCTAAAAAACAATGGTCAGACATGACCTTCTCCTCTGTGTATACAACCAAATCATTACAACTGTGTATGTAAAGTTCAGGAACAACCTCTGTTATTTGTCTATACTATATATAGAAAACCAAGTTCTATTAATAAACAGTCAGCCTAAATTAGGATTAAGGTAATATTTATTTAGTTTAGACTTTTGGCCTTTAGTTTATATCAGCTTAGAAGTAAACAGAAAAAGTATAATAATGGCAAATAAAGCAATGAAGTGCTAAAAATAACATGATGATGGATTAAAATATATTGTTCTAGTTGGGAGTCAATAGGGCAAGTGCTTTATAAAAATTATGTTTTCCTTTGACAAAATCAGTACAATATTTGCTGGTACAGGCAATAAAAAAAACCTCCCATAAAACACTTCCGACTTTGCTTTCCATTTTAATGGCTGCAGGCAAAATTCAGAATACATTTGTCAAGTTGATATTATCAACACAACAGGGGTATGCCTGACTTGTTCTACATTTGTTCTGAAAGTTCACTTTAGAGGCCATCAGCCAGGAAAGAAGAACACAGGAGACCGAAATCATTCCTAGCAGGCAGACACTGAAATATATCTTCAAATATTTAAGAGAAATTTCAGTAAATATTATCACATATTACTCTGCAAGGCATCAATCACATTCAGTTTCACATTAAAGACCAACCATTGTGAAAATTAAAGGTGATTTGCACTCTCTCTTTGCTCAGTTTAATGAGACATCCAAGTCTGATCTGTGACAACTACTGCCAACATCTTTAACTTTCTTCCTGACATCTGAAATTGATTTCAAAGACAGATACTGAGAAGGCAAGAATACTACAGAAAAGGACATAGGAAAAGCATTGTAAAAGAAAAAATCAAATGTATAGCCTTAGCTTTTTTTCCCCTCTTTGGTACTTGGAAATCATCTGCATCATTAATCAACTGAATTTCCATTTTAAGTTCCTAAATGTACCTGAACCTTATTCCTGTGCCTTTGAAATGAATACCAGCCAAGTATATTAAAAACAATTCTTTGCTTCCTTTCATTGTTCATTTCCTATTTTTGTTCACTTTGATAATGCTTGAGCTAGGGTTTTTTTTCTATGTAGTGAATGCCTGCTCTTTCATGAAAATATAAGTCCTTATGCTTGTATTTTCTTCTATTTTAATTTCTTAGGTTTCTTCTTTTCCAGACTAAAATTTACAGGGAGGACAGACATATCATAGAGATCAAAAAAAAAACCTCAACTGCTGCAATTGTGTCATTCTGTGATTTGCTCATAGATGAATGAATGAATGTTCAGCTGAACTAACTGATAAAAGCAACATTTATAAAATCATTCAAATGTCAAAACCAACTCCTTATTAACCATACACTGGCTGAAAATGCACTGAGCTGTGTGTGTTGAGGCTCTGTTAAGAACCTCTAGCAAAGACTAATTCTAAGAGGAATTGGTGTCTCATTCAATGGATTCCAAGGATCACAGAATGAGTTTGGGCTGCTTATTTTTGATGAGGGCACAATGATATGAGGGCAGGGAGCTTCACTTTGGCACCAGCACCATGCTTGTAAGAGAGGGATCTCAACAGCTGTCCTGCCCAGATGGTTGCTTTTACTTACAAAGCTTTGAACTGAGGAAAGATTAAATCTATGGATGAGGGACCTCTACCTTGCAGCTCTGCCTGCATAGCTGGCAGAGCAAAATAGCTGAGATAAACAAGGCATTTATTATCATCCATCTTATGCACACAGGATTTCTTAACTGGACAAAACACCCTGTTCTGTTTGATTTTTAGCTGCATGTGGTTCCCACTGAGCGTCCTAGAATTCTCAGGAAAATTAAAAAAAAAAAAAAAAAGAAATTCCAGCTTTCCTGTATTCCCGTCAGAATGTCCAGGAGTACAAAAAAAAAAAACCAAAACAGAAAACCCAAACAAATTCAAATTACACAGAGAAAAGGAATCTGAAGTCAGAAGAAACCAGCACAAAAGCAGATTGCCACACACTGCATGACTAATGGCACATGCCTGTGTTCCAAGGTAATTAATCCTATTTTTCAATGCTAGCTGCAAGTCCTGAAAGAGTCATTCCTGGGGAAAACTAATTTTCCTTAAAACAAGGCAAAAAAGTGAAGGATTTGATTTGCTGTGCTGATATAACCTCAGCAAGCAGCAACAAACATAATTTACTAAAAATGTATTTGTGTAGAGTTCACCAAACTCCAGCTCCTGTGCGGGTCTGACCTGAGGTTTCCCTTGTGGAAAAAAGCTTCCAGACTGACTTTTTAGAGATCTTGGCAAATTCCTTGGTTTACTACAAGTGTTTACTGCAAATTGCTGCCTGATACCAGCTGTTCACGTGTCACAAGAGTATCCCCATCTCTAGCAGGTTTTATTAGGCCTTAAAATTGGATATCAATATATGAGCTAAAGGAACTACAAAAATCTATGGCAGCTATCGCAAAACTTCCAGCCTTTTACTGTTAACGAGTGCTTCAGGTGCACACTGAGGTTCAAAGAAAATATTAATTAATTCTATTCTGGCAGCTATGTAATGTTTGGAAGCCAAAATGGAAGGAATCTGCAAACTTCTAAGGTGAAAATTCATTTTAAATTGTGCAAGAGAATTTGAGAGCTTTAAATTCTCTCAGGAGATTTAAAAGTGAAATTGATCTTTTGATTTTATCAACTGCATTTATAATAGAAACACTGTTTTATGAAAGGGAAGTGGAACAATAAAACGCTACTGAAGCACAAAATTCTAGAAGTCAAAGAAGTTGAGCTTTTTATGTTGTTCCTAATTTTTTTACAGTTAACAAATATAAAATGTACCCAGCAAGCAGAAAGGGAGAAAAGAGCAGAAGTTTTGAAATACCGTGTGGTTTCAGTCTGAGGAGGTCAATACATTGGCAGAAATGATCTTTAACCCTAAAACAAGAGAGGCTCACTGGCAATTTCTTTTAATTTACAATTCATTTCTCATGAGTAGATTCCAGATGAATTGTTTTCATGGCAGCCCTTGCAGGAGGCCACACTCCAACTCCTGCCTTCATCAGGGGGCTCCGTTTGTGGCACCAGCCTATTGACAAATGACTTTTGAAAACATGACAAGTCTCGGTCACGTCTCTGAGTGTATCCTGCAGGATAAAACCTCCATGGATCCCATTTCTCCTCCACCCCTCGGGGGAATGCAGCTCATTTCACAACGCTCTGATTGTGAGTCTTGTTGCTGAGTCCCCGCACTGATAGAATTTGAAAACCTGAATCAAGAAACCAGTCCAAAGTACATTTTCTCCTCATTGTTCGGTGGAAGAGCCCTGCATCAGCGTGCCCACGTTTCCCTTCTGATCTATTTACCTCCAACATGCCTTTTGCAAAGCCTCTGTGCCCTCAGACACCAAGCAGCACCACCAAACCCAGAGGAAGCATCAAACAACCGTGGCTGCCTCACCTCCTGAGCCTCAGCCACCTGGAATCAGGTGTCCACTTTGTATTTCAGCCCTCGAGACACCTCTGAAAGGGAGCTCAGACACACAAAGGGCCCAGACACCTCCAGCCATGATCAAAACTACCCTCAGCAACCTCACAAATAAAAAGAGCAGGCTCCTCTTCTATTCTGAAGGTGTCTTCAGGAATAAGATTATCAAGTATTAATATCACACGCTTCTAATAAACAGAGTTGGGTCATTAATGAAAATAAGCTTCATGGGTTTAAAATAAATCTTGGCACACACATAATTTTAAACTGTTACACTTCATCTAAACCAATGCAGTTTTTCATCTTTTTATGGCAATAGTGGTTCTGCCATATATTCCTCTATGCAAAAAGACTTGAACTATGCATTCTTGTTCAAGCTTTCAAAAAAAATTTACCCTCAAGCATGGCTCAGCATAAAATATTCCAGCTCAAAATTCAAGCAATTAAGAAAAAGTTTTCTGCAGCCAGATATGCCCCATAAAAAGTAAACATACGTAGGCAGAATAAATTAGAGTAGCTACACCAGCACAGTGATACAGGTTTATGTAACAAGATACATATTTAATGCTTTCATCCTTCTCAACACTTGCACTCTGTTCATTACCAAGTACTGAAAATAACCATTTTTTCTCTTTTCTTTCGTGGGAACCTTTGTTAGTCTACACAAACTAGGGAAAAATGTAGGTATCAGTCCATCCTTCTCTCTATTGATACAATGATTAGAAGTTGTAAAATATCTATATTTATCTCAATGGATGCATTAAGAATCCATCTGTCCATTAAGAACCAAGGGTTGAAATTACAGATGAATCCACAGGGAAATAAATCAGCACAAATTCCTCAGGGTCCACAGGATGTAGGACTGTCACTTCTTGGAAGAAAGCTGCAGTAAAACTGAAGATGTCTGAAAGATTCCCATGCTTTGGAGAACTTGTGGAAGCTGTAGGAAAACCATCTCCATCAAGTGAGACTGCAAAGGAAAGGAAGCTCAGCAGAGACAATGGTGGACATTTAACACAAAAAGGGCATGGTAAGGGGGTCTGAGGAACAGGCTGGGTGAAACTGGGGTAGCTCAGGCTCTGTGGAAATGGGAAAAGAGAAGAACAATCTGAATCAAGTTGTCCCAGGGCAGGCACTTGTGTCTGACATGAAAAAAAGATCAAAAATGCAACTTAAAGGCTTGGAACAGAAGAGGAGATTGCTCTTTTTATTTGTGTGGTTGCTGTGGGTGTCTTTGTTCAGGGCTGGAGATGTCTGGGCCATTCATGTCTCTGAGCTCCCTTCCAGAGGTGTTGCGAGGGCTGAAATGCTGAAAATACTCTGCAATAGCAAGGAGTGTTTTGGTAAAATTTCATAAGAATTTTGATTCTCTGTATTGAATTCTCCTAAAATACCCAGTATACAACACAATTTCTCTTTGCTTTAACCCAAGATCCAGAATTTTGCATGGAAATTCCAAACTCCAAGTAAGGTTCTAGTAATTCAACTGCATTCTAATCATGCTGTCTCTGATTTTTTAAAAAAATGAAAATTAGTGTGTCTTTAAAATCAGAGGAAAATAAGCATGCATGAAATAGAAAACAGAGATTAATAAAATAAATTTATTTCTTATTTGCTACTTATTTCTTCAAATTGCACAGATTGGAATTGCCAGGTGACACACACAGGCATCCAGTAACTACTTTAATTGCAGTGACAACTAGAGGCAGAGAAATGAGGGGGTTTGACTGGTTTCTTCCTCTCTTTTTAAATTTATTTCCCCTTTCCCCACAGCTTCCATAGTCACTGGAAGCTCCTATGACCATTCCTTTCTCCCAAGCAGACACCTTCAAGTCTACCCCTGAAGACAGAATTTCCCAAGTGACTGTAAATTGTTTCTAAATTGGAGCCACAAACTGCACTGATATAAAATTCATTTCTTTAACCCTGCTTGAAAGTTTGCTTGAAAGCAAACTTTCCTCCCCCTTATCTCCCCTTGCCACCCAAATAATAGATGACAGTCATCTGTTTTATGTTAGACTATCACTCCCAGATCTCTCATGCTGATTCATTCTCAGCTTTCACAGCACAGGCACAAGTTGTCAGGAGGAGCTACGCTGGCTGCATTTCCCATATGGAATCCAACAGCTGGAGTTCATTCATTAGAGCAAGGAAAAAAATCCTGAGATAAATTAAAGACAGCAAAACAATGCAGTGCCAAACACATCTTCCTTCACCTTGAGTAGGACTCTGAGAAGTGGTGTAAAGCAAGGACACTGCTGTCTGCCAGGGAATTAACAGAGTCCAATTAGCCACGGACTTGTTTGTGCCTATGAAATTCCCCCATTTTCAAATTTCAATAACCCCAAAGTCTTTCCCTTCATTCCTGACTCCCTCAGTAGCACTCTCCAGCCCCACACAAAACCCAGGTGCCTCCCACATCCCTACACCTTCACTCTCCATCAAATCTAAAGTTTGCTTCTGCCTTAGATCAATAATCATCAAATTATTTTCCTGTCTGCAACTTATGCTTTAAAAAATCCAAATATTTACCTCTTTTTTAACTAAACTATCAATTTTAACAGCTCTGCCAAATTAGCTCCTGTTAAGACTTTTATCCTTAAAATTATCAGCTTTCTGCTAGAAACATTTAAGGAGTCTGTAATACTCCACCAGTGATATTGAGCTAATGAGCTGCTTCAAATTTTCTCTGTGTTATTTTTAACCAATTTTTTAAATTTATGTCAAGGAATTTCCTACATTTTAACAGGTTAATATAGAAGCATGGGAATCTTTTCATACTTTGGATTTTGTTGTTTCCACAAAAAGACTTATTTTAAGCCAAGATTTCAGGGGTTTAAGTGTTACCATAATAATGACAAAATCGAGTACAGTATTTTTTTGTCTCAGAAGGGAAAAGTGCCTGGAGTAAGGAAGCGCATTAAAAGGGCCAGAAAGGTTAAACAGCAGGATGGAGAAGGCTTGGAAGAAAAGGTCCTTCAAAACCATCAAAGTTCAAATGATAGAGAGAAAAAAATAGCTCAAAGTCTTGTGTGGTAAAATGTGAAAAAATGCAGTGAAGCCCCCCTCTCTCTGATCCCCTTCCTCAAATATTTTAAGAACAAAGAGAAAAACCCACCACCATCAAAATATGACCAAAAAACCCCACAAAAAAGCCCCTACATGTGTATTTTTTGATATTAATTTGAAAATTATATGTACTACAGAACAGACTATTTCACCACCAGTTAAAGCTTCTTTTACAATGAAAAAGGACATTAGCTTAAATAATTATCATGGCCACTGACTGAATGTTTGATGTTAAACAGCACGCTGCAAGACTAAATCAAATATTTTAAGAGAATTATTTAAATATAGATATTTGCAAATCAGTGAGCCACCTGCAGTTTTAAATTCTTGTGTCTGTGAACACAGAGAATCATCGAAAGAACTCTTTGTATTAATCAGGAGCAGTTTTAATGCTAAATAGTTAAAAGAACTAAAATTTGAAGGCTCTGATAATCCCTGAAGCCAGGGAGCAGATCCAAAGCACCACTTCAGATTTTCACTCTGTCCTTCAAAAGAAAAGACATGTCTGAGTTTTAGCATAAAGAAATTGTACTGTAGTTCTATAATTATTATTATTTCTGTTGCAATAATTAATATATCCATATTAAAAATTATACTACCAAAAAATAGTTATGTGGAGAAAACCAAGTTTGGCATTATTCCTCAATTTTTGACACTTGGAACATTTTTCATGAAATTGATCCGTTTCTTCCTTTTCTTCTAGAAAAAGCCACTGGTATCTGATGTAATTTTTGCTGTTCTTTTTCTTCCAAGAACAAGAATATCAAAATGCAATGTATTTTTTCCTTAGGTGGAATAATTTTCCCTGGGAGCTGTTCCTGGGAAGACGCTCCTAGGTGTCATCACTTGTCCCTTGGCTGACCAAAACCCAGCACTGCTGTACTGCCAAAAAGAGTAAATATGCAAGATGGAAACCATGAAAAAGTAGCACATCAATGGAGAAACAAACAGAACTATCCTTTAAATATGAAACAGAAGGAATATTGATCTTACAAACTCTGATGGCAAACTGTCCAAGCGCCTTTATTTAAAGGAAGGCTTCAATGAAATTCCTGGTCGATTTTTTTTTTTAAATATCATAAAAAAGAGCTATAAGGCCATGCATGATAAATTGGGAAAACTTCTGATGGATGTAGCATATATTTGTGGATCAAAAGATTTAATGTAAGAACTGTAGAACAGCGTGTCAGATAAAAGTCAGGCTTGCGAACAGCAGATACAGCAGCTCCGATTTATTGCCAGCCCCCACCCTTGACATCCATCTCCTTTGTCAAGCCTTAGCAATGACTGGCATTAGAGGAGCCTTGGCCTTGAAGCTGTGTCAGTAATCAGACGTGAGGCTGTGAGTGACAGCCAAAATTGAGTGATTAGAAAGGAAACGCGTCGGGAACGGCACAGCCGAACCAAGCGGTGTTACTACGTCGAGCAAGAGAGTGGAGAACAGTTTGCTTGAGGGTAAATCAAAAGAGCTGGCAGAGGAAGATCATGGCAGGAGGAGGATCTGGATCTGGTAATGGGTTTTTTTAGTGCTTTCTGGTTCTTGCTGTGTGCACTCGGTGCCTTTAGAGCAAGCAGTGATTAGTGCTTTGTTTGGTGACGCCGGTTTTGGGTCATATTCACAGTGGTGCTGATCACAAACCCAACAAGGGAACAGCTGTAGATGCTCATCTGGGCAAGAGGTAATAAAATAGCTGGGATTAAAACATCCAAAGCATCATGTCTAGGAAAAGAGGTACAAAATTTTCAGCTGGAAGTAGGAAGAGTGAAATGAAGAACCACTCAAGGTGTGCAATGAGGGGAATATGAAAGTTTAAGGAAGTTTGAACCATCACCATGACACAGCTAATGAGGGAAGACACAAAACTAACACAATCACTCTCCCTGCACTGCAGTCAGAGAACCTTTTGATATAGAATTACCTGATGCAAATAGTAAATTTAAAGCCCATCTTGCCTTCCAAACTACCAAGGGGGATAAGAAATACTTAAAAGGGCCTTGAGGCTTCCTAGGCCACTTAATTCAGTTTTGTAGCACAGCTTTTTCAGGAAAGATATGCTGCCATTACAATTAAGCAATTACTTTTCCTAGTTTATTATTTATGATTTTAATATAAGACTTAGAGTTGCACTATATAATTGCAGTCCATATCCTTGTATCATCCCTGTCCCATAAAGCACAACTGTTGAAATGTTTAGCAATTTACCACTTTGAATTATATTACAAATTTGCCTGGAAGTTGGTTCTTATACTTCGATCTAAAACTATTACCCAAGTCTTGTACAATGTAATTAAATAAATTAAACCAGCCCTTGGGGACCTTTTGCTCTAAAATGAAATTTCAGATCCAAGAGTGCCTGTAACCTTTACTGTAACCGTGTCTAAAATGTTACTTGTAATTCCACAACTAATCAGATCTTGACAGAAAGGCAGACACTTGTTGATGGAACCCTTCTTCCTGCTATCCCCAAGGATAAATTTGCTACATCATGATTGAAACAAATCTTCTTCTAGCAGAGCCCATATTTTAGGCAGGGTAGTCTGGGCTCTGAAGAAAGGCTTCTGGAATATTGCTGCTCACTTGTAATGCATGGATATCACTCAACCTCTCCTCCTACCCCATGACCGGTCATTCCATTGAAAAAAATTCATATTTTGTGACACCCGGCATTTTTCTTTCAATTCAGACCTAAATACCAGGCTGACTGCAATACCCACACTAGTGACCAGCTGTATTAAATTTGTACCAGGAAAGGTGCAGTTGAAGCTCTAGTGTCAAAGGCCATGTTAAACATGAATCACTGACACTGTAAATGAAGGCAAATATTTAAAATCCTATCTCTCAAAAAAAGAAAAGCAATAATCACCAACTGAAAAGTCATAATTAACTGGACAGACAGCAGCTTCTGTGTCATTATGAAAACATGGAAACAAAATCTGTGCAAAAAGCTGTACTCGTAAAGAATGTAAGCACACAGTAAAAAATGCCTCTAGACAAATACAAGAACCAATCACAAAGAACTGTTATGTGACAGGTGAAAGTCTCAGCCCTTGGTTCATGGAGCAGGGTGCTCCCTACAGCTCCTACCATGTGCAGGGTATGTGATTTTATCAGCTTGCACACAGAGGTAGGAACAGCTGGATGGAGCCTGGTGCTTTGATTGTCCCCTGCACAAGGACTTGGGAGAGGCTCCAGCTGAGCTGGGGCACAGCACTGGAGCAGGGACACAGCACTGGGACACAGCCCTGGAGCTGGGACACAGCACTGGGACACAGCCCTGGAGCAGGGACACAGCACTGGGACACAGCACTGGGACACAGCACTGGAGCTGGGACACAGCCCTGGAGCTGGGACACAGCACTGGGACACAGCCCTGGGACACAGCCCTGGAGCAGGGACACAGCACTGGGACACAGCACTGGGACACAGCCCTGGAGCTGGGACACAGCACTGGGACACAGCCCTGGAGCAGGGACACAGCACTGGGACACAGCACTGGAGCTGGGACACAGCACTGGGACACAGCACTGGAGCTGGGACACAGCCCTGGAGCTGGGACACAGCACTGGGACACAGCACTGGGACACAGCCCTGGAGCTGGGACACAGCCCTGGAGCTGGGACACAGCACTGGGACACAGCACTGGGACACAGCACTTGGAGCTGGGACACAGCACTGGAGCTGGGACACAGCACTGGGACACAGCCCTGGAGCAGGGACACAGCACTGGGACACAGCCCTGGAGCTGAGGTACAGCACGTCTTGTCAGCTCAATGATCTCCTAAAGCAAGAGCTGGGGGCCATCCCCTGTTGGTGCTGTTGGTGCATCCTCTGATGTTGTTTGCTACTTATTTGTTACTCCTGACACATTAGAGTTTAAAAGCTTTATAAACCTGGGTTTCAGCAGCCAAAAAAGTGCCAGGCATTAACTGCTGCACAAGACTTTGCATCCTTCACTTCACACGTTTTTCTTCTCATTAGAAGGTTTTTTATATGAATGACATTGAGGAAGAGAATGTTCTACCATCTGAAAAATTTGTAATTTTGTCCATGGCAATAGGGCCATCATCTCCCAAGGGTCACCTACCACCTCCCTGCCTCTGCCTGACATCAGCAGAACACTTTCCTTCAAGGTGCTCCTGTTCAAGGTGGCTCTGTAATTACATCAGCAGCAGTTGTGCTCCTGGAAGCTCTGGAGGAGACACAGCTGATTCCTCATACCTTCCTTTTTCACAATTTAGGCAACAGTTTGAAAAGTACAACAAATAATTATTTTGCAGTCAGCTGGACAGTTCATAGGTTTATCTTCAGCAATACTGGGTATTGAGCTAAGCTGCATCTTCAGTGATCACTGCATCGTAACTAAAGACACAGTTATCAGTAAAAAGGTATTGTAAAATAAGAACCTCTATGGAGATTTAAGGAAAATGTTCTAATACAGGTAGTTTTGTTCTTTCCAGCTGCAAAAATAACACACTATCCATCCTGAAACACAAAGGTAACCAAGAAAGCATTATGTCATTTGTAAAAGGTTTCCTTCCCTAGAGCAAGGCATTATTACTATTATTATTATTATTATTAAAATTCAGCTACTTCTGTATATTTAACTTTGAAAGAAATACCACATAGTATCCAAACATTTCTCATGAATAATGAGCCTGTAACAAGAACTACAAATGAAGAGATATTAAGAAAATATTAATTTCACCATGTGAGTACTTTCAAAGGTCATCTCTGTTTTATTCATTTCTCCAAGCATGATCCTGCCTGGTCCAAAATACCTCAAGCTATTCAGTGTGTCCCAGCTATTCAGTTTTGCTACAGCCCAGAAAAAACTCTAGTGCTACAATAATGTGATCTCCCTAGCAGATGAATCAGTATGTCTGAAGAGCATCACTAATTATAATAAAAGTGTGTTCATTAATAATATTATGCATTTTCATGCATAATTGAATTTTAAGTTTTCAAACACATACTCCAAAGAACACAGTTCTGGAGTCCCCACGTGGAATCCCCAGAATGGTAACAATGCAGAATCTCAAGGTGCATTTGGGGAAAGAAAATATAAACACATGGATTTGTTGCATTACAGCCAGAAAAGTACAGCAGCACACAGGCAACCAATATGTCCAGGAAACAGGCAATTTATGTCAATGTATATACATAAATATACATATTGAAACAACAACAGCCACTCCAAACCCTCTGCCAAACTCTACAGTTTCCTTATGCCAGCCACTGCAATTAGCAGCTTGGGGTACAATTTTCCTGATTTTTCACGTGGTAATAAACAAAAAGAAATCATCCCAGTTTTTCCATTGTTTCAATCTCTTCATCCCCACAGTGAAGTAAAATTCTGAGCTATGCCAAGTGTAATAGGAAGAGCTGGAAAGGCTTTTTCATGTCCTAGCTCAGTGCACTTGCAAAGCAAAGCAGCAGAAGGAATGACATTTCACCTCAGTGCCAATGAACCAGGATACTCCGGTATTTGCAGCCTTTCCTTTGTAGATATGATTCAATATGACAGAGCTCACTAGGATTTAAAGACCTGCATGAAATAACTGCTGCTTCTTACTTACAAATCCATTAAATGGGTTAAAAGTGACTTAAACTATTGAGTCTCAAAGGGGTTTTTTGTATCTTCCAAGTGATCTTTTACTCACAGGGTAGCAGCAGGTAACAAGATGCAAAAATTCCCTCATTCTCCAGAGGCCTGGTGCCTCTGTGTGACTTTGTACAGGTTATAACCTCTCTGGATTTCATTTACCCATCTCTAAAATGTGAATAATGCTTAACTTCCTCCTGGGAATTGTGTGGAGGCTTGGAATATTAATCCTGGTAAAGTGCTTTGAAATCAGTGAATTGAAAACAGCACAAAGCACCAAGTTTTATCATGTGCATCCATTCCTTATTGCCTTTACCTTGTCAAACTCATACGGAATTAACTGTGATCATTTAAATCAGTTTAGCTTTTGCAATAATAATCCTGCCTACTTCAATAATTAGAGAAAAAAAGACGATGATAAAGGTAAAATAACTTCAAGCAACACTTCAGGTATTGTTGCTTACAGATGTAATGCACACTCTGATATCACACCCAGTGCAGAGTTTAATACTTCTCCTCCCTGCTTTTCTCTGTCTGGATGAACAGTGTTTAAGGAGCCTTCTAAAAGCAACAATCTGTTTCATTATGAAAATCTCCTTTAAAATGGCTCTGCAGTGGCCCTAGTGGATGATTTTCTGCATTGATATCAAAAAGCTTTTCCTTACATCTTTGTATGCATAAAATAGATTAAGTAATTCAATTCTATGGAACATAAAATTTTGTTTAAAAGTTGTAAAAATCACTATAAAATGTGAAATATTTTTCTAGTTTCTATACAAATTAATGGCCTCATGTTCAGAGCTAAAGAACAATAAAACCAATGGTTTACTAAATCCCTACTGATGTCCATTATACATAAATATAGTGAGGATTTGCTGGATTCTTTTTAAGTAAAAAGCTTAGAATTCATAAGAAGTATTTATGTTCTGAAGAATAGGCTAAAAAATAGTTACTTTCATAAGAACTACTCATACTATATATATATATATATATATATATATATATGTTTAAAACCCAAGAGAATGTGAAATCCAATAAAATCCAATAAAATATGGGGGGGGATCTATATTAACAAATATCCAAAATATTATATAGAACATTAGTTAAAAAGAAACTCCGTGGGCTAAGTCACCCAAATGAGTGACTTTTCCAAAGCTTATTTAAACATTTTAGTACTCCTGCCCATCTTATATCACACCTGCTTCTGCCTGCACCTCTCCTGAAACTCCTGTGATTTCTGCATGAGCAGGTCACAAGCAAGTGATTTTTCTTGCACTTACATCAGCCTGGATCAAGATCTTGAAACGTAAAATTCTCATAAATGGTCTTGGAATGTTCAATTCTTTGCTGCACTCTGAATCCACCGTGATCTCATGGAATTTCTGTTCCTGTTGTTGGGTTGTTTTGGGGTTTTTTTTCTACAAGTTACTGTGGAGAGGCATCACCAAATGTTCCCCAGAGTAGAACCATAAGTAAATATGTTAAAGTGCATTTTGTGGGACCTCAGGGAAGGGGTTTATTTGCTCTGGTGCCCCATTAGAGCCTGGCTGACAAGGACATCCCCCAAATACAGACACAGGGCAGTGATGGATTCACTGCAGAGACTGGGGCAGGAACTCGGCTCAAATAGGGCACAAACCCCTGTGCAAACATGGCAGATCAAAGGACTCTGAAACAGATCCCTCTCAAAAACACATTATTTTGATCTAGCATTAAACAATAACGAAACTGCATTTTTACCACTGGTGTCACTCTTTGTGTTAAAAAAACTCCCCTAAAATTCAAAACTGCCTTTTTTAGGGAACATTAAGAAAGAAATATGGAGAAGTTTAGAAATACACTCATCAGAAACACAGATGAAATTTTGCTACAAATTCACAAGTTTGGGCATTAGATTTAATAAAAATAATAATTTGTCAAAGAGCTTCCTTCAACAATGAACGAAAACAATCTAAATATTCATTCTCTGGAAACTGTACTCATGAAGTTTGCTGTAATATACTTTCCAGCAGGCTCAGCACGAGGGCAGTTAAATCCCAGCAAAGCTCCTGCAATTGTTCTATATTGTTTTAGGGAGCCCAGGGGAGCAGCTCTCCCTGTATGTTTTAGTGATGCACACAGCTCTGACGACACTTCAATTATCTCTGCCTGAAATTGAATCTGTTAAGAACACTGTAAACCGAATAATCCAATTCCTCCTAATACACCAGCCTGAATCCCTAAGCCCTAATGAACATTTTTCCTTTTTCACTCCCTCTCCCCAGAGTCAACTAAAGAGTTGAGTCAAGAACCCAGCAATTACGCAGCATTTAAATATTTTAGTTTATATGCATTCATCATTTGCAAGTGAGGACATGATTGCAGTAAATTTCCCAACAATGCTCTCTAATTTTAATTACCAGAAATCCAACACTGTAGATAAACCAATGCCATCGATATCCAAAAAAAAGCACTAACCATGGCTATCAATATTGGAATTATAGGGAAACAAGCTCAGGCTATGTGCAGGGTTTTTTAAACATTGTATTTTATGCACTCTACTCCATATGCAGAAGTTTATATTAAAAAGAACAACAACAAAAAAACCTCTCACCAAAAACCAAAATGCCTAAAACTTTAATTACCTGGTCAGAATATAGTCTCATAAAAACCTGATAGTCTTAATAAGCTTCCTGGTTTTGAGGAGACTGCATATTATTCATTTTTCAAAAATGTCATAAAAGTCAGCTGACAAAATAATGAGCAATTGAAAAAATAGCAACAAAAAATCCCAGCAACAAGCCCAAACAATTTGTATTATTATTGTGTGGTTAAAGAACTTATTTTAAACTTATTTAAGGTCACAATAAATGGTGACTTCAGTGTTTCCAAAGGAAGTCAAACATGTCCAGGGCTTCCAAAAACACTTGCCTACCATTACCAAAGCAAATGCATATTTAGTGAGTCCATGCAATCTTCAGAAAATGTTATCAACATTTATTTATCTCTAAAAATAAACTTTAAACTCCAGTAAGTGCCTTTCCAAACCCCAAATGTGCAGCATTTAGAACTGCATGCAGCTGAAGCTACTGAAAGCCATTTTAATAATAAAAAACCATTACTTTTTAGCTAATAATCCTCAGTCTTGCATGTTTTAAAGTACTTCATTGTTTTCAGCCTGAGAACTAAAAGCCAATAATTTTTAAGATAAGAAGGAATATTGGATCTGGGAGAAAACGTGGGGTGCAAAATGTAAAATCCTGGGAAGCCAAAAAGAAGAGTGGGAATGCTGAGAGGAATGGGCTCTCTTCATTGCTGATTCAAAACAATTCCCCAAAGGCATTCCACAGAAATCAGAGCAGCAGGGTGACAAGACCCACCTTGCACATGAAGCCTGCAACTCTTTCAAAGAGTCATCTTGTCTCTGAAGTCCAGCCAGAATCCAGCAATTTAAGGGAATTGCTGTAAATGGCTGGGATGGAGCTATTTTGGAGAATCCCACAAACTGCTGTGGGATTTGGGGTTATTGCTGACCATCACGGTGGTTGAGTGACACAAATTACTGTAGCTTCTCTGAGGTCTTTACAGATAAGCCAGAGCAAACTGCAATATTAATTTTCAAACAAACAAAGCGTGTTTGGATCGATATTATTATATTGATCAAAATTTGATGGTACCTTAAGTACCTAAGACAAACTTCTTCAGGAAGTAATGCCAATCAATACAAGAACATTTGATTTACAAGCCAAACAGAGGCTGGGTCAACAGTAATTGAAAAATACCATCTTCTCAGAGCTCTGTTTTCCAGGCTTTGATTCTGTTGGATCTCCAAGAAACTTTCATGCCTTTATCCACATTATAAATAAGTGGCATCTTGCTTCAAAGAAGAGTAAAACTTCTGCCTTTCTTTTTGGTGACTCTTTGGCCTCTTTCAAAAAGATGCATCTTTCCTTTAACTTTTCATTCTATAGCACCTGTACAATAAGAACCTGCATGGCACATTTTAAACCAGACTGGAGATATTTCCACACTCTTCCTCTCAGGCAAAATGAAATACTTCATTTTAATAAAAACCAAGTGAATTTCATATCAGTTTAAGTTCCCAGTCACTGTGACTAAGAATACTTTTCTGCAAAAGAATTTAAAACCCAATGTTATTTTCCTACTCTTTTTTCAATGGCCAATTTAATGATTAGCACAATCAAAACAAAGTGTCACAGCATGGGGGTATTAGTTCCAGGCTTTGCAGAACTACAGAACCTTGAGTACAGGCAATTACCATCCACTGAGGACAATCCAAGTGATTTCCTACGTGCTCATTAACTCAATTTAGACAAATGAGTAATGTCAGTAATTTCCACAAGGAGGTATGTACAACCTTCTTTACAAAGTGGACATCTTAGTGTCCCCTCATTTCTCTTTACTCACAGCTCAGGTCTTGTTTCTTCATTTCAAAAAGAAAAAAAATCTAAACAATTGGAAGATTTTCAAAGGAGTCTGGTACCTGGACTACTCTTGTAGCATCTTTGATTCTCTGTCTTTCCAACTATAAATAATACCTCGTCTTCCAAAAACCTTTCTCAGTGAAGGTACATAAATCTTCTTCTAGCCATCCAAGCCATCTCAGAAACTAACACTTGTTCATTCTGATTTGCAGTTACTTTTATATTTTACTCACAAGTTTTATTCTGCATTTGTTTCCATCCCATACTCTTTGGTGCTATCCCTATTGACACCACACTGTCATTTCAGCTACCTCCTTTTAAAACTTTCAGACATCCATGCACAGATAAACTTTTTGGCAGAACTATAACAGAGCACAACAGGATTATGATGGGAGATGACTTTTGGCCTAGGCAAGGCAGGTGACTGACATTTGGCAACTGACTGCTTGGGGCAAAGTAGAATGTTTTGAGCATGTGATACCCAGAGAACTTGCCTGTGTGAGAGGCAGCAGTAAATATTTTCCTGAACAGTAGCAGGCATCTGCAGGACATTCTGTTCCCACTGTTTTCATAACCTGACCCTTCATTTCTCATGCTGCTTCTTTCTTTTGACAGCATCTTAATATCCCACCTGACTCCTCACATTCAGTCTAAAATCCCTCTGAAATCACCTGCCTCCCACCACCCACCTGATCTTGCAGAGGACTTTTGTTTGTGCATGAGCATATTTTGCTTACACTTCTGAGAAGCTTTGAGACAGCCTCAAAATGCTGTCCTTCAGGACTATCCATTCCCTTTTCACACTGGTAAAGATAAACAATGTTTGCAGAGGTCTCCCAAGCCATTCTCTTTCCCAAGGAAGCAGCAGTGAAAGCATTGTATTGTCAATTTTTGAATGAGACTGAAAAATCAAACCCTGGAAATAGATTGAATAACTCAAGGGGTAATTAGTGAATTAATACTCGGTGTGGGGGTATTAACTGAGGGTTTATCTGGAGCTCAGGACACAGGTCTCACCTGCACTGCCACTCCTAGATTCATCACCTCCAGAACAGAGCGTGCCTTGTGATTGTCACATTCCTCCTGATTCATCCACAGCCTAATAACCTACAATTAATACTTGCTTAATTACTCTCACTTAAAATTCACAATGCATGCCCAAGTCACTCAGCCCAGACAGCCAAATGTTCCGAGTATCTCCATTTGGGATGTGTAACTGTGATTCTCCCCAGACCCCTTTCCTTGCTCAGTCTCTGGATTCTTCTTGAATTGAGGGGCCACCAATGCTTGTTTCATTTCTTTTGCATTCATTCTGGAGCCACACACCCAACCTGAACTGCTCCCTCTGCACAGCTGACTAATGACCCCTTTAAAATAAATAACTCATTGTATACATAAATCTACAAGATGTAGGATTTTATGCGTTGTTGTCTTTCCATTGGGATCACACATAAAACACTATTAAAATGAATGACATACAGCATTAAATTATTCTGCTTTAAAAGGTTTCAGACAGAAATCATAGAATACCACAGCCTGGTTGGGGTTGGAAGGGACCTTAAAGCTCATCCAGTTCCAACCCTCTGCCATGGCAGGGACACCTTCCACTATCCCAGGTTGCTCCAAGCCCCTTCCAACCTAGCCTTGGACACTTCCAGGGAAGGGGCAGCCACAGCTTCTCTGGGAAAGCTGTGCCAGGGTGTCATCATAAAGAACATTGCATCTAAAAAATTGTCTGTTTACTTCTGTCTTGAAAAATACCCAGGAGTGTTTAACCAATTTGTGCCTGTTAGTTACAGCTATTGAAATATTGAAAGAAATTGTGAGATTGTAGACAGAAATATCTACATACATATAATATTTACGTGAAAATAGGGAAAGCTGGGGAACTGGATAAAATATTTATCTTTAATGGAAAATTGTTGAAAAGATCCTGTAGCTCTTCAGGACCAATGAGCAGTTATTTGCTATCTCAACCATAGTGAACTCCAGCTCTCTTCTTATCTTTCTGGGATTTATTTGAGTTGCCTCAGATATTCAAGGCTGTGTTTGGGAAAGACAATAGTATTTTACCACCAGAAGCCACGTTTTCAGACTGCATTTTACAAATCAGATTGAAATGAGAGGAAAAACACCCTGAAGGTTAAGGCCTCCACATCAAACACTTATTTAGCTTGGGGTTCCATGGCAGCAAGCTTTGGAGGATCACTTTCTTTAAACCAATGATGATCAATAGGAGGCAGATGGCCGGGCTGTCACGCTGGATGGAGCTGTCTGCGTGATAAGGTCACTGCATCTGTCAGTTGGGAACCGCTCCCCACCCGCACAGCTCTCTGAGGAGAGAGCACCAGGATGAGGATGTGCACTGGAGGAGTTACAGGAGGTTACCACATCTGACAGCATTTGTCAAATTATCTCGCACCACCTTCGTGGAGAGGTACAAGAAATAAAACTACTGTACTATGCTGTTAGTCAGAAGAATTTGTCAACAATTTTCCCCCGTGGGGAGGTATTTTCTTGCCTTCTATTTTCAAACAATATTTGGATGTGATTTCTCACAGATGGTATAATTTTAATGCACACCATACTGTGTATCAGCTATCAGTGAAGCTATTACCATAATTAAATGTCATCTCTTTGAAGGGGATAGAAATTGCAAGTTCCTGCTATATCATAACTGGTATTGTACAGCCACTTGTAAAACCATCTCTCCTGCTGCTCCAAAAACTCACTCCAGAATAGCAGTGATTACCAAGGTACACTGCTTTTATCATTCCTGCTGCTGTATAGACAGTGATACGTTGCATCATTGTGGAGGAAAGAATTAATACAAACTTGAACGGTTTTAAAACCAAGTAACTGAAAAACTGTCTTCAAATAAGGTTTGGAAATACCCAGATGTTTTCTTTGGTGTTTAAATATCAGTTTTTGTTATAAGTACCAAATCATAACAGATAAAAACCCATGCTTTTTTTTTTTTTTTGCAATAGCCTCAGAGCCTTACTTTGCTTCCCTAATACAATAATTAGTAGTAACAGAACCTACATGACTCAACTGAAAAGAAACAGATGAATCTGTGTTTTTTCCCCTAAGATATTTCAGAATTAGTAGCTCTGTGCTAATAGCCTGAGTACTAATAAATAATTAACCACAGAAACAGTTTAAAATATTCAAAGATTGTTTGAATGGGACATTTACTCCATAATTTACATACAGTAAATTACTCAATAAAATTGTTTTCCCTTCATGCTCTTTACTTCATTGTTGAAAAGAACAAAAGAAACTATGACGACAAAAATTAGGATCATTTGTCCTCTCCCATTAATAAATGTTCTCTCCACATATGAAGGAAATTAGAGCTACACTTCATAGGTACACGGGTGTAAAAACACTGTTAAAAAAACTCATTAGTATTTCCAGCTAATAGAGAAAGTTTTATGTGTGTTCCCAGTTGCCATGTATTTATTGAACTTTATGGGTTTAACAGCAGAGTACCTTCAATATCCAATGTGTCTGCAATACAAAATATCTCAAATTTACAGGCACTGCAAACCTTTTAGATTGATAATCAGTAATAAAACGTGACTGTTAAGCTTTAAGACATGCAAACTAGAGGAGCATGTGAGCTTGGAAAGGTGTTCATTGTATGTCCTAATCTCAAACTCTAAATTATCATTTAAATTTTATTCTCTGCTCAGCTGGTTCCTTCCTTGATAGCAAAAAAGAGCGAGTTCTCCAGGAAAATGCATACTGAGGGTCCAGCTTTCAGCTCCCAGCAGCAGAATACCAAAAAGACAATTTTTGATTCCTTGGACAAGTGAATATCCATTTATTAGTTAGATCATTACCTCTACATTTCACCTACTAAGATGGTAAGAGACTGATGCATCTTTTCTGACTAATCTGAGAGAATTATAGCAACACTTTGGCTAAACTTCCAAAAATTGCTCATTTTTCTGCTAAATAATCCACTACTGAACTAGATCGGTGATGTTTTTCATTTCACTGTCTTCAAACAGCTAAAAATATCGAAGCAATGAAGAAAATTCATCCAAGAAAACCAGAAAGTGTTTGGGCTCTCTGGCAGTCAACAGGATGTCTTCAAAGACAACGATGTGTCTGTGCCATTTTATTAATACTGCATTAACATGTCTGTGCAGAAGTTTAAAATTACCATTTTAAATGAACAAAAATACTTCCCACTGATCCATCCTTCTAAATTTGCAGCTTCCTGAAGAGCATCTGTGTATCTAATGAACTGAGAGATGAGCCTGAGGACTTTTCATGGGAGCAGGGTAGAGGGACAGAAGATGATCCACAAGTGCTGAGGACACAGAACACAGGAGGCCTCCCCAAAATCCCCCTCGAGCCCCGATGGACAGCACAGGGAAGCACTGAAAGCACCAACAGCACAAAAGCCACTCGGAGGGATTTATGGAAACTACATCAGAATATACAACGTGTTGCTAAATTCAGTAGAAAGGTTTGCCTTTGATTTCACAGCTTTGAAATGCAAACTGAAGTCTAAACAAAGTGGATGATGTGCTGGGGGCTCCCCACAGCAGAGGCCTCCTGCAGACAGCGCCAGGGACTTGTTTGTCACTTGCATGCAGCACTAAGTGTGGTTAAGATCTGCAAACATGAAAAACACACTTCATGCTGATCTTTGTTATCAAATGAAGCTTCTGCTTCACACAACTATGGCCACTGACTTTGGTTGCTTTTGTTAAAGTTTCCATTTAACCCTCTCTCTTAATACTTAAGAAATAAAATACCTACCTCATAATTTGGTAAGCATACATACAAATTCATTACTTCATGCTTCCATTAATCATCGATGCAATACAAAGCAAGATAAAGACAAATTCTTTTCCAATTGTATGTTGTTACCACTGATTAGTCCCATTTGCCCTGAACAAAACAGGTTTTCTTTAATCTCCCATTTCTGCATGTTAAAGAATAGAATAGAATAGAATAGAATAGAATAGAATAGAATAGAATAGAATAGAATGTTAAGGAAGAATTTTAACAGTCTAGGGCCACAGAATAGTCAGAGGACATTAAGTACTAAACACCCTGTCAGTATTAATCTAACTAAAAAGCAGAAATATGTTTTATTTTTACTTCAGTTTATTCTTGGAAAAAAAAATCTTACAAGTATTTCAGCTCCTCAGTAGGTATTAACCACGAAGAGCTTTTCAAAGAAGAAATGTTATTCTTCTCTGTGATGATTTTCTAATATAGTTCTCTCCACAGGAAAAGAAGTGAAGCTGGAATCCAAGAAAAAAAAGTATTTTCTGTGATACTTGAACAAAGAAAACTGTTTGAATACTCATTCACAGGTGGAGAGATGAGGCTCATACACAAAAGATAGTTTAACTTTACTAAATGGAGAGGTTAGGGATGAAGAAGATGTGCAGGGGAGACAGAAATGAAAAAGTAGAGTCAATAACTTTATTCCCTTACATTCAGCAGGTATAATCCTGAAACACTGCTTGATAAATCAGTGGCTTAAATCACATTAAAAGACTGATGGGATCTTGAAATTTCAGGGAGATTATGGGACAGACCAAGCAGCTTGATGCCAGTCAGAGAAGCTGAAGCACTGAAGGAGGCAGGTCACTGCTGGGCAGGACACTGTGCTGAAGGGACTTCTCCACACTCTGTCTCTGTTTCCAGTGCAAGAGGAGATTTCCAAGCTGGAACTGAAATACCAAGGACACTGGCAGGACAGGGTAAATTGGTGCTACAATGCTGCTTGTGACCACAGCTTCAGACTTGTGCTCTGGTGTTGCCCTGTTCTTTTAAAAGTTTTAAAGTTCTTCTAAAGTTTTCTATACCTTCTGATATTTACATATTTCTACTGGAGTTCTCATGCATTGTTCATGTAAATTATGATTGTTTTGCATTCTTCTTTGTGGGAGAAGAGAACTGATAGACTGTTGGTTTAACCAGTGTGGTTGGAGAGGTGGCAATTTCACCCTCCAATCCACTGTCACTTTTAGAATTCTATACATTACAAGGTCAGAAATAAAACTTCCCCCTTTTACCCCCGTTTACTCTTTTAATCTTAGTGTGCATGCGTGAGTTATTTCGTGTCATAGTGCGACACTCGGGTACCAATAACAGCACATCCACAGGAGCACAAGGCTGCTGTCATTTGGAAAACCTGAAAGAACTGGATGAAATGCTCTGGGGGTACCTTCTGCAGAATATTGGGCTGCTAGAGCTGTTTATAGCTAAACTGGTGCTGTCTTAAGTTTAAAACCGGGCTCATGAAGTCTTCAGAGGTTGTGATGCTGGTCAGATCCCGTTTGCAGCATAGCCATATCCCCATCCTCCCGTTTGCATTTGGTGAGCTGAACACACAGGGTGTCTTTGACACTCACCTTGCTGTATTTATTCATCAATCAGCTCTGCAGCTTCCACAGAGGATTATTGAAAGATATACTGCACAGCCCTGCTTTAAATACTGCCTTGCTCTGGCTCAATCTGCACAGAACAACTGTGTGAGATTTCCTGACCAGCTGGCAGTTAAAGGTTTGGGTCTGGCAGCTTTGGAAGACCTTCCTATCCCTATGGTTTTTAGTTTGTAGGATGGGCTTTTAAAAGCAGCAGCTCTTCTGGGTGCTTTACCTTCTAGGGGAAAGGGATATGAGCCTGAACTTGGGGTGTGGAACCTGACAAATACAACAGGGACCCTCAATGGCAGACTTTTATTTTCTCTGGGGATAAACACCCATCAGTCTTGTTAGTGTTTTAGAACAAACAAATTACAACTCAAAAATCTAATTTATTAGAGGCAAGGAAAACAACCTATAATAATGTCTTTAGGCCCAACTAAGCAAACAAGCAGGCCATAGAAATGGAGATACAATACCTATTTTCACATTGGGAAGTGATAAGCTTTAAACACCTCAGCAAGACAGACAGCTCTCCTCTGAAAGGTAACAGGGAGAAGGACTCAGGGTCATTAATCTTTCCTCTAATTGCCATCTGATGTACAGTAATATTAACCCCAGTTATTCCCAGCTCCTTCAAGAGACATTTAATAGTTCAGTTGCTAAGCCTCACTGAGGCAGCCCAGCAGCTACAGGATTAAGCAGTTGATGACAAGCCCAAATTACGTTTGTGGTAATTTCACTGAAGGCACATTTCACAGCTAATTGGAGCCTAAACCCAAATATTAGGGAAAAAAAAAAAAAAACACAGGCAAGGTGGAAATGCATAGTGTATCATTCTCCATTAGTGCTTCAATAGAAATAAATAAATAAATAATGGCATTTACAGGAAACCACCCAGCAATTAGGTCCTTAACTGTTTTTTGCTTCATAGCCAATGGATAGAATTGGCTTTAAGGGAACAATGTTTTTCAAGCTTCCTGCTTAGAATATTCATGTAAGGAAATATTTTACGACTTTTTCAATTTGCTAAAATTTCTGTTGTGCATCTCTGGCTAAAAGACAGAGTGGAGTCTAATTTTAAGTATTCATGGCTTAATGTCCTTTCATTGTCTTCATCATCTTATACTTACCAGGTAAATAATTGATATGGATTCATTTAAAATAAAGAAGTTGCTTTTCTAGAGTTTCCCTACCATTTATTTTAAAAAATAAAGGATTTTTTAGAAAGTCAAAATTTTCAAACTATGAAATTCTTAAAAAAACACTGTTAGATATTTAAATAATTTTCAAAATTTGTTTCTTCAAACCTGGGACAACGTAGAAGTGACACTATTTTTTTGGCACAGAAAGCAGATCCACTGTTCCTTTGACCAAAATAAGCCCCAAACCAAGAAGCTGCTGTCAGGGGTTCTGGTGCTGATCCCCAGCAGACACAGAACTATTTGGGAAGAGTTGTTTTGAAGGGAAGGACTGATGCACAAGACATTTTCTCAAGGACACCATCGACATCCTATGACAGCTCTGGGCATTTGCTTCAGAACAAGCTGTCTCGTTCTCACCTGAGCTATTTAGTGTGAAATCCTGCTCTGAAAAATGACTGTGCAATGATAAGAATATCGTCCTCCCCTGTGTCTTAATCAGTTAGCAACAAAAGTAATGTTAATAAATCCACCACAGAACAGTGTTTTCATGCTGTACAAATCCCTGCCAGATGTTAGCAGCAATACCAGTGTGTCGTGACCTCAAAATAATCTTTGTATTTATTTACCTACACCCTTAGTGCAATCCTTTCAAGCTTCCAAATTATGGCAGAAAGAACTTATTAGAGGAAAATATTGACATGCATTGGAGACTGCATACCTAGATATCCACAGAGTTCTGAGAAATGGAAAAAGTTACAAGTTCTTAGCATTCCTGGCATATTCACATCACTTATTTGCAATCATACAAAAGTTACTCATTTTTACCTCCAAGATAAATTGAAAAAGTGCAATTACAAATTCACCCAACTTAATATCCAGCAATATCTTTACAGCGACCTTCTCCCACAGCATGTTTATTCATCAGCAAGGTTATTTCACTTTGAGCCTTATTGCTTTGCCATGAGATTGTTACTTTTTAACATGAGAAAATGCAAAGAAATGTAACTAAGAGGTAATACACATGAAGTATTATTTTACCATAGAGACCTAGGCAGAAATGGAGCAAGGAAACACAAGAAAAGCAATTTTTACACCAAAAAAAAGCACATTTAAGTAAGAAGTGAATGGTGAGGAAATGCTTAACTTTGTTCACAAAGTGCTGGTTAAAAATGTAAATCCATAGGATAAAAAAAAAAAAAGAGAGAGACATAAGTTATTTATCATAAACCTCACCATACAAATGCTGCAATTATAATGAACCAGAATAGGAAATGTGAAGTTCTTGTTTACAGAAAGAAGTGGATTTTAATAAGCCATTAATCCATCACTGCGTATCACAAGTCAAGCAATTTGCAACTGAACACGAGAAAAACTTGTTTAGGTCACACCTGCTACTTGCAAAGTGTTGACATTCTTGCCATGTTTCACAAATATACTGTCAAAACTTGAAAGTACATGACAAATTTATGCAATTAAGTTTTTGTTTGGATTACTAAAACAAGCCATAATTGATTGCTCATATTCTTTACTTCATTAATGACTCTCTAATTAGCAAAAAACTTATCAGTATCTGTGGCTGGAGGGTTAGCAGGCAGTGATGGAAATGCAGGTGTGAAATAAGGCAATTTACCATATCAGACGATGTTAATGATTTCACAGGACCAAGTAAGGTCCCATGAAATACACTCTGGGTTCCTATTACTAACTACTGACAATCACAGTTTTATATCACAAGAAGATTACTACACTTATCTTCTCATTAGTAGCTAATTTCACTCATTCCTCTTGCTAAACTAATTATACAAAAACTTTTCAGGCTGAAATGAAATAACAGGGCACTTGGACCCCACTCATTCTTCTCATGATAAAATAATTAGTAAGCACGCGCACATAAAAATCAAAATAGTTCTGTTAACTAATTAGCAACACTAAGGACAATAAACCCTGTAATACACTAAAAGTAATAAAACCTTCCTGTGAGTAAGGATCATCAGGTTTCCCTAACTTGCAATTTTATTAGAACAGTATCAGAGAAATGAAAGCAAAACACAGTCATTATATTAAAAATATTTCCTTTTCAAAGTCTCAGGAGCTGTTCCTCAAAATGGAAATGTAACACTGCGCCCCTGAAGTTAGTACCTAAATCAGTGCTGTGACTTATTCCTGATTTAGAGGGACTGATTAACGAGCTGGTGGATTTCACTGATTAAATTCCATTGGCTTTGTCAGAAAAACAAATTGAGAGAATATTTTAAAACTCCACAGCTTTGGTTTAAAAGCAGGAAGACAAAACTTAATATCTTTGAGTGGCATTTATTTACTCCTGTAGCCCTCTCAGGACTGTCCCTGTTCCATTGCACCACGTTTAGCAGAGATGCCAACCAGCAAAGAGTGGTAAATTCCCAGTGACCAGGAAAGCACCAAAATCTTGCCAAACCCCAGCCTTTAGAGGGTGAGACCTTTTTGCCACCAACCAAAACATCCTAAACTAAGTTGAATAAGGATTTCTGTTGGAAAATGAGGAAATTACTGTTGATGCATAAGGACTCAGAAAACAGCTGGGTCAAATGCTGTGGTCTGTAAGCACCCAAACTGATGTTGTCTAGACCTAACCTGTCCCTCCAGGTAAACCTCAAAGCTCTTGTACCTCTCTTTCCACTCAAGGAGCAGCTGGTTCCATTCATGTTTCTGACAGAACAGCCACAGATGTGTTGATCTCATTGTGACTGACTTCAGGGGAAACAAGAACACAAATTATTGAAAATTCCAATAAAAATATGTGGTCTCAAAGGAAGAAAAAGATAATGTACATGTAATTTTGTGTGCTGTAAATTAATGTAGCATTTAAATGTTTTGAATTATAATATGGTCTGTAAACATAGCAGATTTTTTATCTTGCAAGAGCAAATTTTGATTTATCTGAACATCAGCACCTCAATATAAAGTAAAAAGTGCTTAGAAACATATTCTGTTTCAATTACTTTATTGGAATCAAGCCCCTTGTAAGTATCTTTAAACATAATTTTGACCAGAGGGTAATAGATTCATCCTCCCACTGGATTTTAATGAACACAAAATGTTCCACAGAGGGCTGGGTTGGTTTTTTTTTGTTTATTTTTCTTTCCAAAGGGTACAACACACATTAATGTATTTTCAGTTTTTGTTTAAAGGAAAAAAGAACAACACTGTGATCACAACTCCAAATCTCAGTTCCCTGAAAACAAACCAGCCAACCCCCCAAAAAACTATCTGACTTGAAAACACAGGCAGTATTTGCATTGGGAAAAAATGCCTGATAGCTTTGCTTTTAATCTATCTTTACAAAGCTCTCTGAAGATCAAAGAGGTCTCACTCAGACAGCTGCATTTTCATGCCAATGGCCAGCAGAAAGAATGGCCTTCAAGGAAACTGCTCAGTGAATCCCTAAGTAATCAGCCAGCAGAACAGAGGATAAAAACCTTCAAAAAGGTCAGTGGAGATGGAATAAGAAATCTTGACTGTTAACTTCAAGGTTTTTTGGTTGGGGTTTTTTTTTCTGTTTGTTTAACTCCACTACCCTGGAGTTAAGCACCAACTGTGGAATTTCGCTGTATTTGGCATCAATTTCTCTAAAATAAAGAACTGTGTTAATGAAAGCAACAACTGCTGTGAAAGGACAAGAAACATGCGAAATTCAAATCACTGTGCTGTTTCTGCTCAAGATAAAATGCCTTTTGTTTCTTATTTCTAGCACTACTGCTTAAGCAAATATTTAAAGAACAGCAAAAAATCCCTCAGGATATTAAAAAATCAACTGAGCAGATGATTAACCTCACTATGCATTTAATATAAACAATTAACAAAAAAAATATACAGTGCTTCATAAGAATCAATTAAAACTGTCTTTTTGTAGCATAATGAGAATCTAACAGACTAATTCTAATCACATATCAACTCTTACCATCTGAACAGATCTTATCCCCCATCCCCACATTATTTCATAAACTTAGCACTGCCATTTGTCCTCAGGAGGCTCCCACGTGCTGATTACCTTCATTCCCCCCCCCGGATTTCTGGGGGAGCATTTATGCAGCACTTGTGTCATCATTCTCTGCGCATCTCCAACTCACCAGGCCGGCAGCAATTGCACTGCACCGAGGGCCTGGTCACACACAGCGATTCTGAATCAATTCTGCATGTGCCATGAGGCTGAACCGAACATGGACGGCTGCCAAAATCTCTTTCTACAAAAACATCATTTCCAGACGGAGCAGGAGAACTGGTGCAGTACAACCAGGCATGGGGGATACCAGGCCAAGGAAACAAATGACATTGAGAGATCCTCGAGCAGCTTCATCACATTCCCTGCTCTGGGTGTGTTGTTATGTGTTAATTCCTTAACTAAAACTGTTTACATTTGCATTTTTCGTTACATAATACTTTCCCTCAGTGTGAGTTGACACCACATACATGCCTGTACTTTATTCTAAAGCTCTGAGGTGATGAAAGGTGACCTTAAAACTGCAATATCAGCACAACAAGCCCTGTTGTTATATCAGCACTACTCAAATGAGCACTTCCAGCTTCCTCCCCTCCATCAGCCTTTTTGTTTGGAGATACGGTGAAAGGTCCTGCAGCAACTTTTTCATTGAAACATCAGGATTACTTTTAAAACACTGAAGTAATACCTGAATGATGAACAGGAGTACTTTTTCTAGCACCATTTAAACTGATAAATGGGAGGAGACAGCTCCACAGGATCCCTGACAGATCTCTGTGAAGCTCTGCACCACGGGTTCCAAATGACGACAAAGCAAAGTGCTTACTAAGAGTAACTGTGAGTTTCAGACTATTTTCTATATAGGCCAAAATGTACTTGATGAGGTTGCACTTCTTTACATCAGTCCTAAAGTTTAAAAAAAACCCACTCTATTACAACAGTCTTAGCTAAAACTTCCCAGGCTTACCTCAAGACCTGCAAAAGTGTGGTCCCTCCCTTCCTTCCACTGCTCACACAAGCTTAGAAATGAACAAAGCATTAAGAATGTTCTCAGTGAACCTCAGCCATGGAAAGAGCTCACAAGACTCCTACTTGACTGTCAGTAGAATTCAGCCAGATTTATGTCTGGGAGCTTAACCAGAGGGCCAGGTCTCCTTCCTGGCCATTCCATTAACTGAGAATTTCCAGGACGCAGCCCTGAAGGCAGGTGCCACAGCTGGCTCATCCCCTCACTGCATCCACAGCGCACTGCCAGAGCAGAAGGGTTATGCTTCACAGTACTGGGCTCTGAATCAACCTGGGCTTACTGGAGATGCTTTAGATATCATTTTCTGTGTATTTATCTGGTCAGAGTGTGTGAAACCACTTCAGAATATTGGCTTTAGGACCTGGAAATAATTATCTTTTGCTTGCCTGGAGATTCCTATAAAGACATGATGTGAGTGGGTTTTTGAGTGTTTCAATGCATTTTACTCTGTTGTGTTAGTGACCAAGGCTGGCACAATGTGGGGAAGACACAAGAAAGAAAAGATTTAAATAAAACTCCTACTTGCAAGTATTACTAGGGAAATAATAAAAAAAAAGGATGAATCAGAATTAATTGCACACCTATTTATAACACATCTCTTATGTCACAGACACACTTCTACATTTAAGAATAAATCCCAAAGTAAACATGGTACTTCACAGTTAATTTTAATGGTGAGATTAACCTCATTACTGGAAGAGCACAGTCTCAAGTATGATCCACAAAGCACAAACTCTTAAACTGCTAGGAAGACTGAAAAATCTGGGTACAATTCAGGCAGCTCTGAAAGGGAATCTTGTCATGTTTCTAGCATTCAGTGCTTCTCTCCTAAAATATTCCTCATATTCAAGATGGAAAACAAGATAATGTTCATTATCTTTGGAAATATCTCACAGAATTCACTCTGGCTATGCAGTGCAGCAGAGGGAAAACAGCAGGGCCTCCCCATTGGAAAGGTTCTTATCCAGACTAACCAGTATTTTGAGGAACCTGTGCCATATGCATTGTTGACTTTGTTGCTCACTTTCCAATATTACACATTAACACTATCTCTACAAGATAGTTTGCAACCTCGCTCATATGCCAGCAAAGTAAAAGAGAAATTAAAACAGATGCTTGATGAGTGTTTTCAAGTTCAGGGAGGACATGGCTGATATTTATTTTACCTTCCAAAGGTTGTTCCTGAGCTGTACCTGCCCCAGGGTGTTGAGCACTGGTTATGTGACAGCCTGGATGCTGTGACAGACAAGAAAGACACCTTGGACCATCCTAAAATTTGAAGACTGAGCAGAATCTTTGAGCTTCTGCCTTTTCTCTGGTTCTGGAGCCTTCTAGGTTAAAATAATCAAATGGATCCATGTGCCTCTCTGCTTTCTTCAGCTGCTGGACTCTCTGTGTTTGCAGTAGCCCATCCCTGATTTAAGTCACAGCTCCTTTCCCCACCTCAGCCCTGGGGCACCTGTGCTCCCCAGTCCACGTAATAATCCACAAAACTTCTCTGCAGCCTGGAGTGAACCAGTCTCAGTCCCTCAGCTCCTGCTCTCCCAGAACTGATAGCTTTTACCTCATTGCCTCACATTTCAACTAAGAATTCAACTTGCAAGAGAGAGAGAGAGAGAGAGAGAGATCAAGTGTGTGAGAGAGAGAGAGATCAAGTGTGAGAGGGCAAGACCAGAGAATGAGCATGAAGGTGCACAGGAAATCTCAGGGGGAACAAAATTACAGATGGGAAAACTGGATGCAATTATTGAATGGCTTCTGCAGGGCAGCTGATCTTTCAGAGGTTCAGAGAACTCCCAAAACAAGTAAACAACAACCAAGATAGCATGGCAAAGCACAGGAGAGAAGTTTTGTTTTTCTTATATTCCTCCTGGATTCTAGAACTGAACTAGGTCTTGAAGGGAAGGATGTCACAGACTTCTGCCAGGAGAGCAGAACCCCACTCCTGAACCCCATTCTAAAAAACCCAAAATTCTACTTTTTCACCCTGTGTTACATTAACTCAAGCTCTTGTGACCTGTAAAACTTCACACAAAGTTGGCAGTTTTTTCCAAGGGCTAAAATTGAAGCCACAGGTGTTTTTGACTTCGTGCCAAGGTCTCTGAGCCCCCTGCCAGGGTCTCGAGACAGCTGGGGCAGCCAGAGGGATGTGCTGGGTTCCCACAGAGGGATGTCACAGACTTCTGCCAGGAGACTGCTGCGTCCCCAGCTGGGAGCAAGGGAAGGGGACACCATGAGCTTTCACATAAACTCATGTTTTTGTTATTGCAACACACAAATTCATGGTCTCCTTCTGATAACGCAACCCCATTGCTCATCTTCCTTCACACTATGCAGGGATTTGAGTTCCCAGCTCCCAGGGCCTGAACTTGACTTTACTTCTGGCCCTTGGCCCTTGTGGTAGGTGCTTGGGGCCACTTGCAACTGAATGAAAGTGGAAAAGGAACAGATCTAAGAAAGCCTTTGAAGAAGCACAGAAAAATACACTTGAGAGAAGGGGTGACAGGCTGCTAGTGAGTAAACTCCAAGCTGATGAATCACATATTTTTCCTGTAGATTAACCTGTTTTATTTATGTGGAAAAACAAACAAAAAATGTATTTTGCTAAATTACTCTGATTATTGTGATCCCCTCCCTGCTGAGTCAGTTGTCAGCTCACAGCACTCCTCAGATATGCAGGAATAAATAAATCAGGAATACGCAATGTAAACCAAAGAAAGGAAGCATAAAAAAGCACATGAGTGGAATTTACCATGCTCCCCTAGGAAAATTATCTGCTATGATTTTAGGCAGGATACAAAAGAAGGAAACCCTGAATTTTTTCCCATGATGTTGTGTTTTAAAATTGCTCCAGCAATGTCAAATATGAAACCTGAGTTTCTGAAAACTCAAAGCAACACTGATAAGTTTGTTGCATACAGTTTAAGGAATTTGACAGTAGTTTGACTTTCCAGTTACTTCCTTTCAGGTTTATGCAAATCACCATAATATTTCAAGAGTTCAGCTGTGATGTCATCTTGTCACATCAACATACATGACAAAATAGGGATAGTAAAACTTATTCAACCCCTGGATTGTGGTCAGAACAGCTCCATGAAATTGTGAAATAATTCATTTGTACCAACTTGGATCCCTCCTGCTCATTTAAAGTTAACATGTGTTGACTTCAAAATCTATAAAAAACAAAACCTGTGGAAACATCCTAGTGCCAGAACCAGATGTTTTTCACTTCAGCATCACCCAGATCCTACAACTGTGCAAGTCACAGCTGCCTCCAGTTTCACCACATTTCTTTCTCATCATTCATAAAGATATTAAACAATGCCTGAGTCTACTCAATAAATTCTGTACTCCTAGAATGCACACACATTCATAAAAGGTGAGGATGCCTTTTGTTCTTTCTAATACAACAAATATTCTCTTGAGTCTCTGCTAAACCTTACACAAGACCAGCTGTAGTAACGATAGTCTTATACAAATATATAAAATATAATCTCCTCCAGCCTATATTCCTATTTTATATTGCCCTATGATCAAAAGAAGATTCAAGTTTAAGTAAGTATTCTTACAAGAAGCCAAAGCAATTCAGCATGCAAGACCAAGTAAGTAACAATCAATGAGAAACAGTATATATAGTGCATAAAACACTTAAACCTAGAATTTCTGCTATTTTCAATATTGTATAATAATTGCGGGCTTTTATAATTGATCAGAAACAACAAAAAACCCCATCCCTATTTATTCAATAACTATTTTGGTAAATAAACTAAAATTAATTCTTAATGGTACACTATACTACCATGTATGAGCTGCATGATGAGACACACACACTTCAGATTTTCTTGAATTTTTCCTTCAAACATTGTAGCTACAAAGATTCCTTTGTCAGGAATCAAAGGCTTCCCAAAGATCAATAAGCTGGGCAGCAAGCTTTTGATTTGGAGATATTTACCTACTTATTAACAAAGGGAAACAATAGAAAGCACTGATCAACAGCAGAATACAAATACCCACTGCCATACTGGGTATTTTACCATTGGAGGAATAATGCAAGTTTCTTAATGCAAAAATCTCCTGAGAAAAAAGGCTTTACACAGATTTTTTTGAACACCAGTAAGCCAATAATGTCTCAGACACACAGTAGCCAGGGTCAGCTTTTCCACTGTCCTTACAAACTGGAATGATGATGGTCACACCTACTTCCTCAGGTAAGTGCAGGAACTTGGAACTTACAACAAAAAGGCTGAGACAACATTCCTGGTTTGAACAAAACCAAATCCTGCCAGGCCTGGGATGGGAGCATCTCCAGAGGGGCAATTTCAGTGAACCAGATATTGGACTACGAGTATAATACGTGATCATTCTGGTACTCAGAAATCAGAGTACCTTCTTTCTCCTCCCTTCCTGTAGCTTATGGAATGGGCCCCCTAGAGCAGCTAACCACCCACATGGCCACTTGTTCCCTTCCCCTGGCAGGATGAGGCAGAGAATGAAGGGAGAAAAGACATAGGTGGGGGAAAAAATGGTTTAATAAGTGAAAGATGGTTTGATAAGTGAGGGGAGTGAGGGGAGTGGGGAGAAGGAACAAACAAGTGATGCAAAGCCAGTCACTCGCCACCTCCCACAGGCGGAGTGCTGCCCCCCGGGCTCTAAGCTACAGCACCTTGGGAAGGCAACCCCCCACACTGTTTGTTCCTTGGGTTTGGGCTGTGAGGGGGCGTTGTTGCTGAGCGTTTTATGGGATGGAGCATCCCTCTGGCCAGTTTGGAGCTGCTGTGCAGCTGCATCCCCAGGCTGCAGGGGGAGAGAAATCCCCAGCACTGGGCAGGCACTGCTCAGCAACAGCCAAAACATTGGTGGGTTATCAGCACCATTTCAGCCACAAATTCAAAACACAGCACCATCTGGACCACTACAAAGAAAATTAACTCCATTCCACTACCCAAAAGGATGAGGCATAAGTTATTAATAGATAATACCTAAGATGGGAATAGATCTAAATCTATTTAATAGATTTAAAAACCTCTTTCCATCTGCCTTCTCTATACAAGTGTCAGTGTTTGCTGTGAATTCCACTTGTCATCAGCAAATCCCATGGGGACTTGAATCTGCAATGAAAAATTTTTAGTTTCAAGTAAAACCTTCTCTGATTTTAGTAAAAAAAATCCAAGGCTAAAAATGCTCTAAAAACCTCAGGAATTCTTTCTGTTTTCCATCTTGTCCTTCTCTTTCTAGCAATGCTGTCTACAAAAAATATCTTATTTCTGTATTCCAAAGAACACCAATAGAAATCTCTCTCATTCCCAGAGTAGCCACAGATTTAAAATTCATGCAAAAGAACTGTGGACACTCCAGTACTGAGTCAGGTACATCATATTTATGTCAAGCCATTAAAAAGCATTTACTGTATTTATTTCTGCAAGCATCCTGCCTGCCTAGACATTTCCAAACTTTATGCTCCTATATGCAGGAAATATATGTAAATGGAGTAGCCACTGTAAAATACTCATCTTCTGCTCTTCTCATCTTTTTTCTTGGTTGGGGAAGAGAGAGCAACTGAAGATTCTATCATCAGTTTGAGACAGAAATATTATATACAGTGGGTTATCTTGAGGAATTAAAATGTCCCTCGGTTATCATATTCCAAAGCAAAACCTATTACACTTACTCTGCATATATTATGAAAGTTTTAAATCCCATCTGACATAAATTCAATTAAGCACATCCTTAGAAGACGGCTGTACAGGTAACGGAACGACTCATAAGGATGTTTAAAACTTCATTAAGGGATAGAGGTAAATTGTATTAAGATTTATTCAACTAACTCAGCAATAAAATACCTCAAATGCATTCCTTAGCAGGAATCATGTGCGCTGGCTAAATCAGTGCCTTCTGAAAAGCAAAGGAAATGTTGGGAAGCACCCAGTTTCCACAATTCCTTCAGGATTTCCTTGCACATAGTCCAAATGCCTTTGTTGTGGAGCTACTTCGCTGTGAGGCCACTGAGGCCACCACCAAAAAGGGTTCAGAGACACAAATCCATGGGCATCAGCTGTGCTCTCACCCCCTCCTGGCCCCACACACCCAGAGCCTCTATGTTACCCACAAATACAGCCCAGTTCTCTTAAAAACAACAACCAGAGCACTTCATTTATAATTTCACATGCCAGGAGGGATAGCAGTTGGGAACCTGGTGCTTGGGAAGTAACTTGAATGCCTTGAGGGCAGGAATTCTTTATGCAAACAGGAACACAAAGGAGAGGACTCCCCAGGTTTTATGGGGACTGAAGCACTCCTCTATTCAGAGGACTGCATTCATACTAACTCTTAAAAAAACCTCCAAAGTTCTAATGGCTTTGTCTTTAAGATTTGTTAATAAACAGACTAATTTAGACTTTTTTTTCCCCCCATTTTAGCAATTCATTTTGCCATTCCTGGAAGTAAAGTGAGCTTATTCTGCGAAATAACAATTTCCTTCCAGGTTCAAAAATGATATATGGATTATCTCTAACTTCTTATATAAGAAATGTAATCCTTGTTGAATATAAATGTGCCATAGAACTTTTCATCTTTCAAAACAACAATTTCACACTTGTTCACCCTAAAACAAATTCTGATTAAGGAAAATAATCCGAATTATAACAACATTCACTGATCCGAAGCTGAAAGCAAACATTACTCTCAGCCTTGTATCAGAATATTTACAACGATTGTTTTTAAATGAAGTATCTCCAGCACTGAGGAATCCTTTGCTTAACATCTAAAATAAAGTCAAGTTTTTAATTTGGTTCTTAAACAATCACACCAATAATGATAACAGCTGCACCCTTTATCAAGGCAGAAAAGCCATCCTGCTGTGCCAATTCATCAAGAACATGAGGCTATTACAACAGAGAGAGTTTGAACCTGTTTAGTCTTGATTATGCTGGTGGGAAGGGAAACTGCCTCATCCTGGCACCCAGCTGGAGCCCCTTCTGCTGTCTGGGGGAGGAATACCAAAGGAAAGGTGAGGCTGCCTAGAGCATGGCCTGCAGGGGAGGGAAGTGAGCCTTGGCTCCAGTCAGCACCTGGGACACCTCTGGAGCTCCATGGTCCCATTCCCTCCTGCAGGAGGGACATGGAAATGTCTGAACTGAGCAGCTGGAGGGCCAGCAAGGCACTGGAAATCGGAGAGAGCACAGAATGGGAAGGAGCTGGGAGGGGAGTTTGTTGTTCAGATGGGATGCTGCAGCTCCTGCCTTAAACAAGGTTTTGCTAGAAGGGCTGGCAGCAACTCTTGCAAAATTCCTGAAAAAGTCCCACCTGCTGCCACAGTGACTTTAGAGTGAGGAGATGTTGGTGACTATCAGGAATCAGGCTCAATGCTTTGGACAGCCACTTGCAGAGCACCAGGGAAATCAAAGCTTGGGCAGGGAGTGTGATCCAAGCTGTACAAAACACAAACATTTTGTGCTTTCAGCCGCCACAAAGGTTCATAAACTTCATCTTCAGCAGGGTCATTAATAAACAGGGTTTTCTCTCCAAGTACAGCAGAAGGTTCCCCAGTTCCTGTCCAAAAACTCTTTTGATATTCATCTTTTTGAAAAGAAAATCAAACAGCTCCATTCCAGCAAGGACAGATGGATTTGCCACCCAAGGAAGTGAGAGTAGAGTCATGGAAGACTAAATGTATTCTAAACCCAAACATCATTTTGTCCAGGCTTTTTAGCTCCATTTAGAAACTTTGAGGGGAAGAGCTCTCAGTAATAGCACAGAAAAAAGGTCCCTTGAAAAACTACAGGATAGAGTTAATTACAGAAAATGGAAAATGTCCGGTTGTTTATTGATTATACTTTTTTATTTAAGAATACCCCTACATTTAAAGCACCAGGCTGGGAAAGTGATATTGATTTTAGCTTGATAATTACAACCCAAATAGTCCCTTTGTAATACAAAGCTTTATTCAATAAAATATTTACCATTAAGTTCTTTGGGCCATACAGTACAATCAATTACCACCCATGATTTCTTGCAGCAGCTAAACATTAACATGGATATTTGAACAAATTTACCAAGTTTTTTTTTGTGTGGTTGGGTTTTTTGTTGTTTTACTGTTTGGGTGTTTTTTGGGAGGGAGGTTCAGGTGGTGTTAATTCCTGGGGAGGATTCCTTTCATTTGTTTTAATAACTGAGATCATTAATTCTACCTAAAAGAGTAAAACCTCCTAAAATACTAGTAATTTTCTTCACCATGACAGAGCATAATTATGTGTTCCAAGCTTTTTACTTGCATGCAGTAAATAATCAGCCTCAAACGAGAGAGACATTTCCAAATTCTTTTGAGATTAAACAGTACAATTAACATATTAAATATTCAGTGGTTTTTAATTTCCCAGTGGCCCACACTACATTGCCTTTAAATAATAGAGCACTCAGGATAGAGGTCTAGGTATATAAAAACAAGAGAAATGCAGAGACAGAAACAGGTCAACAAACATGCAATGTAATCGATATTTATGCTGATTACAAAGGACTTTTTTCTGAAAGAACAGTTGGTAATTTAATTAGAATGCACTAAAAAAGAGTGATTGATAGTTCAGCTAAATTATACTTTTTCCTTATCATCATTTGTTTTATGATTACCTGTAATTAGAGATGACTTTCAATCAATTGAAATAAATCTGCAGCCACTTAATGAAAAATAGTCTGAGAACATTTCTGAGCAAGGAGGGTCAGCAGGCCATGAAAATACTAAATCTCAATGTCTAGAAAAGAGTATTCAGGATAAGAAAGACTATTTTATATTTATCTAGCACACTGACAATATACCCAGTATATTAATTCTTATTCAAAATTGAAAATAAGCTTAAAATAATGTATTCTAAGATAAGCTTTTCCAGTCTGGGATGGATGTGCAGGTCCAAATAATCATTTCTCAGATGCTAGAGTTCAGACAAGGTCAGTTACCATGAATTTATTTAGGCAATAAAATAGATCAAGTTTTTTCACTCAAGAATTAATGTCCACATTAAATATTTATACTCTTTATACAATATAATTAATGTACCATACCTTGTGAAAACATCACATACTGACATATTTGCTCCAAAAATATATATAAATCCTTTTTTTCCTCCCCTCTCCTCCTTAAATCACTTTACTCCTCCAATAGGGGAATGTAATGCTGCAGAAGCAAAGCAAAGCAAGCAATGAGACCCTGCTGGTCTGTTCCACTGTAACAGAGAAAAATCCAGCAGCATCCTGGAAACCACACTGGAGCCAAAGACTCTCCTGAAAATTACATCAAGCCAAGAACTGGAGTTCTGTCACCCCTCAAAAGTCTATTCTATACATTGCTAAAATTGAAACTTTAAATCTTTTAAAAAGGCAGCATTATATGAAATCTGTCACTTGCTGTCACCATAGGAGTGATTTTAACTTTCACCAGAACATTGTTGGCACCCTGAATTCTACCTGCAGGAAAAATAAATAACATTTGTGACAGAAACTAATATTTCTAAGTCAACACCATTTTTCCAAGGTAGTTGCATGAAGTAATATCAGTGTGGGTTTTCTTATAATAGACATCATTTGTTAAAGATCAAATTGGAATGGCATATGAACTTTCTCACATCTTTTCAATTTGTTCAGTATATTGACTATTTCCCTGATTTATGTACCAAGATGAAATGCTGGTGATGGCTACATAAAGATCTTTAACTGTGGTAGAAAAAAATCCCTCAGCTCTAATGGTTCTATTCAATATTCTCTGCAAATAAGCATTTAAAGGTAGAAATAGGAAACCATGAATCTACAAATTAAAAATGCGCACCAAATATTCTGTAGAAAATTGGCACAACAGTATCCACTGCTGTTTTATTTCCTAAACGTTAATGAGAGCCCTTCAAGAGGAAGCCTGAGCATCGTTTTTAAGCCACCAGCAGAATCAAAAGCAGCTCCTCAAAGAAGCTTTTACCTTTCCAAGTTTATAACTTCTAATATATGACATTACTTTTTTTAATTACTGGGAATCTTGCATTTAACAAGCCTTTTGAAGTTGAATTAGTGCTTTTTAAAATCACACAGCAAAGTTCAGAAAATGCTGCTGTGCAACAGTTACCCCAGTTTTAAATACCCAATAACCAGAAACAAACCAAAATTTGTAACCTGTACTTATCTTATTTCACTGTTGGCAGGAACCTGACCAGGATTTTCAAACATCTGTGCCCAAGCTCAAGAAATGACATCAAGATATATCTCCAGTCCTCCAAATGCTCATGTATTTTGATTATCTGAGAGTGATCATCTTGAAGTGTAGTGGAAGTGAAGTAAGATGAGGAAATGCAGAAGTGGTGCTGTCTGTGATTTCAGTTCAGCACTTCAGTCAAGGTGAGTTCTCACTCTGCAGCATGTTTAAAAATCCAGTCACTTACTCAGGCAACTGTATCTTTATTTCAGTGTTAAATTTAGACAGGTTTGTATTTATATGAACATTATAATTTATCTCTACAATGTTTGCTTCTAAGATGCTGCACAGCCAAAATTCTAAAAGTGCTACATCAGCAATTAAACCCAAAAGACATAGAGACTCTTAGCTCATCTTCAAGGGGAAGCCTTAAGGCAAAGCATTTCCATCTCTCTTCTAAGCTTTCAACAGAGGATTTTTTAGCATTTAATGTATATTCTCAGGATATTCTCACAGGATGGAAGTCACTGCAAGTCCAGTACCAGGTGCCCCAGGATGCCAAAACCAGTGAAGGCACTGGGTTCTGGCACAGGAGAAGCGCAGAGTGCACAGCCCCACACTGCTGTGACAGCAGTGTCACCAGGCTCTGTGTTTCAGATGTATTTTTGGAATCGGGAGGCTTCAGCTACTGCAGCAGAGTGAAAAGGAAAAGTTCAGCACCTCTGAAGAAGTTTCACCCCACCCATCACAGACCAAGGGCCAAGAGATAACAAAAGCCACGATGAGCATGTGAGATGACCCTTTCAATGCAAAGCCAAACACACAAAATCCATCTTCCTGCTCCCCTGGCAGCAGCTGGTGTCACCTTTGCAGCAGCTGGGCAGTTGGGAAACAGAACTTTCAACTTCTCTGCATGAAGGAATAAGAAGGTTCAGGCAGAGAACAGAAAACTCTTTGGGAGGAATGCAGGGAACTGCTGCCATGGGCTATCCCTGGCTGAAACTCTGGAAAAGCCTGAAAACTCTTGCCCTGGGCATGACTGCTTTTGGTGCTCCAGTGCTTCTTCTCTAACTGGTTCCTACGCAGCTAACAGGAATCTTCACATGACTACAGGATGTTCTTGTATTAGACAAAAACCTCCAGATCAGAGGCTGTTAGTTCCAATGCACTTTTGTTTTTCCCGATCAATGGATCCAGTTTAGAGCAGGACAAAAACAGTGACCTTAATATATAAATACATATGTTAAACAAATGTATTATGTATTAGGATCAACAAAGCTCTTCAAGAAAATTCATTTCCTAATCTATACTCAGCTAATAATATTTAAGAATAATTCCAGAGAACCAATCTTGGCTTTAACTGTAAAAGAACATGTTATAACAAGAGCAGCTTTTTCACCTTGAAGCTTCTGTAATTCTTCTCTGAATCACCATCACTCTTTAACATCCCCTCCTATGTGTCTGAGGCAATACAGTATTCAACTACCATTGTGAAAATGTGGGTTTATTGTGTGTGCTGTGCCCTGGCTCTGTCTAATGTGACCCTTTTTATGCTGTATGGGATGCAAAGGAGCAGCTTATACAACCATATCAAGCCTCAGTATTCTGGACAGAGTAAAAATAGACAATATTTATTCTAGAAACTCAAAAAGAAAAAAGAAGGTGCCAGAGAATTCTGACTGAGAACAAAGGTAGCAGCAGAGGCTCTGTCTTCATTTTCTTCCAACTCCCTACACTCCAATTAAAAAAAAAAAACCTTTCTATATTAAAGATGTTAGCTGAGCTGCTATTCACCAATACTGAGTCATGTATCGAGAGTCCACCAGACAGAGTTTACCAGCTGCTGCCATGGTCTTCAGAGTAAGTTTGGGGAGTTTTCTGCCACAGACTCAGCTGGGGCACACAACTTAGCCTGGTTATTCGAATGCATTGCAGTGCCCCGTAATCTGTCTGTTTTCCAATGTATTAGATTAACATTTATCTCTTTAAGCACACAGCTTATCTGTCAAAAAAATCCTCTACAGTGTCTGGAGCAGTGTCTCCAAACAGAGTGTCCTAGTTCCGCACAGGCTGTTATTTAGTGTCCCAATTTTCTTCACTTTGATAAAGAAGAAAACTATTCAGCTCTGACAAGTTGATTAACAACAATCAGCATTATTTTCAGAAAAACAGATCAGCTCTTCCCAGAAAAACTGCAAAACTACTCTCATCTATTTTTGACATGGCAGAAATGTACATCAATTCCAAATATGAATGGCAGCGATAAAGTCAAAGCAGAATTAAAGTAGGTTTAAAACTCAGTAAGAATTACACCTTCTAGGGAGCATTTTTATGCTCCAAATGCATGACTCGACCCCGAAATTGTACTTTGAAAGATGCAATATTTTCTACAGATTCTAAAGCTTTCATTTCAAAATAAATCTTTCTAACCTTATAACCACAAAAATAATCTCCAAAAACTAGGTTGAAGCTGTTCTGCTCTATTAGCAAGAGTAAGAAAACAAGCAAACAAACAACACATATTTCCTTTTATTCTATTCTGTTTCCTTCTATTTCTGTTCTGTAACATGTAACACAAGTCAGCCCATCTCAGGAACTGCACTGGTTCTCATTTACTTCCTCAAGTCAGAGTTTATTGACACATCATCAATTATTAGGTCGATTATGACTTCTACACTCCCATACAGCTCCCCAGCTTTTCCAATTAATCCTACAGCAGGATTCAAAAGATGTGCTGCTTTGCAATAAATCTGTTCCAAATAGGTGGAGTTCTGCACTCACTTGTGTTTTTCTGTCCACCTGATAATTATTGAGTTTTCCCATTCAAAATTGGTTATTAAAGATCCAAAGGAATTGTATCAAAAATCCTAAACTTGTTATAATAATCTGCTCACAGGTTTATGGGTATAGTGTCATAATATGTATTTTTGAACACGTAGTATTTTATTATTAATACCAGATTATTACATATTATTATTAGACTAGAGCTGCTGCTGCTGAAAAAGTGGAATACTATTAATAATAAATTCAGGAATATGCAGCATATGATTTTTCTTTATGAAATTATATATCTGGATCAAAACTTAGGTTATTGCTAATAAGTTATCTTATAACCTAATATTTGTGAGGGTTAATGAATTTGTATTGAGCAAGGCATTCCTAGATTGGAAAATTAAAGGATTCTGTAACAGGGAAAAAAATAAAATGCTGCAGGTAGCTTCAGGTAGACGTAGATGGAAATAGGGCCTGACTTCCCACATCTTGTGGTTAATAATGTGTTATTAACAATAAATTGTTCTCCTGCATCCTATCACAACTGGGTAAGTCTCAACTATCAGGATTACAAATAGTATTCTTCTAGGAAGAGCATTCCAGGAAATTCTGCATTAATTACAGTAATTTGCAAGCAAATTTCAACAACATTGTAGGGTGTGATTTCCATCTCAATCAACTGTACCACATCTGGAACAGAAACAGAGTTATCTCTGAGAGAAATCTTCTCTTTTACAGTGGGGAGTTCATGGAGAGATTAACTGCACTGACAGCACCAAAAATAGATTTGATTTTTACATTTTCAACTTTGCCCCTGCTCCTCCTCAGCAGGCAGTAACTTTCTCCTTCAGAAAACACTTTTCTACCACTTGCATGCATTTCCAGTGGATGAACAGGTACACATTAGAAATCCCTGCAAAGGGACACGGAGCGATTCCATCTGATGACCATGGTGAGTGACCCCATGTGTTTGAACTGGGAGGCCTTGAATGCTGGGAGCAAGAAACACAAACTTATGAACAAGCTTAAAAAATTTCCTTCATCACACAGAAGCTCATTTCTGTCTCCAGGCCCCCTCCCTCTCCCCCAAAAAGCCAGATTAATGGCAGTACCCATTTTTTTTTTCATACAATGATGTTTTTCCTCCTCAAGAGTTAATTGCAAAGAAAGCACTGAGTAATTAACATATTCTTGGTGCTCCTCATATCCCTGTCTGTATTCAGAACACTCAACACATTCCACTACAGTAATTTCAAGCAGTATTATTCAGGTTTTCTTTAAGATTATTATGATTAAATATAAATAGGTAATTTCTATTCAGCTTCTTCCCTGACAGGAACTTTGGAAGTCAATTTTTATTTCATTATATACAGAAGTTACATCTTCAAACATCAAAACAGTCTTTGAATATCAGTGTCATAAACAGGACTCAGAAATTCAAAGTTAAAAATGAGAAGCTGGTGTGTGGATTCGTGTTGAAATTTGGAATCATTTGCAATCCTAGACCACAACAGAAGGAAGGCAGCTCATCACATTCCTTTGTCCACAGTAAAAAGCTACAAAACAATACAGCCTTGCTGATAAACTATGATTTTACATGGAATTCCAAAATATTCCAGTTGCATTAAATGGAAATTCAGCACGTGGATGGAACATTTTAAGGAAGTTCTGCCATGAAACAAGCCAAGGTCACCACATCTTCCCTCATACAGGCTCCACCACCACAGTCCAGGCAGAGCTCAGATGTCACAATCAGGCCCTTGCTGTACAAATTAAAGTTATGAAATTATCAATTTGACTGAGAATTCCTATTAACGTTTTTATTTCATGTCCTCTAAAACACTTGCAAAGAAGACTTTTATATTTTTGGATCACTGCATTGCAAAGTGGCTGTCACAATGTGTAGCACAAGATTTATCTTTTGAACCTGCTATGGAAACAACTATGAAAGGTCAGCAGAACAGACTACCGATAATTCTGTAAAAAAAAAACAGTAAAACAAATCACTTCTAAATCAAATCACACTACTCAATAAAACAAGATGTAAAACCTGCAATCATGATATAAAACCAAAAGCAAAACAGTATTCATAGTGTACTTCTGTCACTAGGGTTTTTACTAAATAAATAAGAAATTTTGCCTTAAAAACAAATCCAAAATACTTGATGAATTTCTTAACATGGAAGTACACTGGTATAAACCATCTCAGGTTCAAGGATGCCAACCCCCTGAGGCACAAAAATTGTAATTACTACTTCAAACACTCACAGAGACTATCTGGTCTTACCACTTTCGAACCAAATAATCTCGAAACACAAGTAGTTGATGTAAAATAAAAGTAGTAACATTAACTATAATAAAATTACAAAAGAAAGTTAAGGAAGCCTCTACCTAGAACTGCTCTTCTTTCTGCATTAATAACATCAAAAAACACTGTGGCTGTGGGCTTTATTTAATAAAGGTAAGTTCTACAAAGGATAAAAGTATTTTTTTCCAGTAAAAATAGTTATTTTCATCTAAGTCCAACACAAATGAGAAAACTAATACCACATCAGTGGCTTATTAAACGGAAAGTTTATGATTGAACTTCCCCTTCATTTGCTTGCAAAGTGGGAGCTGAAATCTCTTGCCAGCTAAACCACTTTTGTTTTTACATATGTATTTTCAATATTGAGATTGCACATAAATATAATTTAAACTGACAGAAAAAGCCACAAAGAAACAGAATTTTGCATCGTTAGCATTATGCAGGTACTCTCTTGGTGCTGTTGGAGTTTTCCTCTTACTCTCCCTTGGGGGGAAAAAAAAGCAAGGGGAAAAATCCATTATTTTCTATCTATTGAGATATTTCTTTTCCTACTGGGAATCTAAAATGCCTGATCTCAGTGTGAGATCTCTGAAAGCACTAGTAAGAGAATTCTCCTGATAAGAATGAGAAAAATAAAAATTACAAATGGCTAAGTCAGCCTTATTACCTCCCTTGGTCACTTGAATTCATTGCTACTTAAAAGCAACCAGTTGCAAACCAATTTCCATAAATAAAAGGAAAATTACACACCATCCTTTAAATTTGAAGTGTTAAAGAACATTGCCTAGAATCTAAAATGAGTCAAAGATGGTCAACTGCCAGCAGCATTTGTGGCAGGAGCAAACCAAGGGAGGAGGTGGGAGTTTCTACAAAAGAAAACAAAACGCCATCAGAAAACAAACTCCACCTCCACCAGCCTGGAGAGTGCCTGGAAGGCATGGACTAGACACAACTTCCTCTTTTATTATTATTATTTTTGCTCTTTTAAGCACAAAAACCCTCCAACAAGCAGTGCAGAGTGACAGTGAGTTATGACACAGCCAGGGCACCTGCAGGAACTTCTTGTATCTGACTTCAGCCATCTCCACTGCCATGTCTGTTCTCAAATAACAATTTCCTGAAGTCTCCTGTTTTCCAGAATGAAAAAGGATATGAAGAGATGACAATATGAAAGAGGTCTTGAAAATAACCTCTTGCCACAAAACAGACGCAAAATAAAAATGGAAAAAAAAGAGTTCTCCAGTATTATTTTTAAGAAGTGGCAGCATTATCTGTGGAGGATGAGCAGAACACTCGAGTGCAGTGGAATGCAGAACACCTGCCTTTACAAAATAAGAAGCACATGCTTTAGCAGAACATCTTGTAGTGGTTAGGGAGAGAAAGGATCAAAGATCCTGCCTCAGCACTGTCAGTTTCCTCAGGAGTGATGTTTTCCAATCAGTGTGGTGCAGATCTACAGCACTCCAAGCACTGAACTTCCAGGAGAGACTACAGAGAGCTGCTTCATTTGCCTGGGAAAAGGGAGTACCTGATCCATATGACAGCCCAGAGCTTAGGCGGTAATTTAATTTTTTCATGAGATTATTAAAGACCATGAAAAATACATCAGTCTCCTTCCACAAGGACAACTGTAACCATCAGTTCTAAACCTGTTTTGCTAAATGTCATCACATGTTAAATGTAAGTGCTTGGCTTCCCTGGGCTCTGGGGAGCTGGCAAAGGAAAGGCTGGTGTGGGAAACACTCACAGCTCCTGACCACTGAGTGGTCTCATCCACAAATTACAGCATTTTGGGGACAACACTAAGCCTGCTGTCAGGCAGAGAGCAAGAGATATCAAAACCAGTGTTTTACACTTTATTATGACCTTCCTGAGGTGCCCCACACAACCTGTATGAAAGTTGCCAGGATGCAGGTGATTATTTACCCCAGCAATTTGCACATCACATCTTTTCTCCCCTCACAGCTCCAGAGCAACACAGCCACAGTCCTCCCATCACTATTTCAAGCTTCCTTTATTTTAATGAGAAGTGAAGTGTTTCGTGTTCTCGCTATTTATTCTCATCAGGCCACTGTAATGAAACTCAGTGGAAAGTTAAATATGAGCAAAAACAAATACACAAGGTTAACTGCCATGACTGAGATACAACAGCCTTCACTACTGAAAGGGAGAAGGCAGAATCAATTTAAGATCTCTCTTTATAAATACAAGAAGTGCATGGGGCATTTTTGAGACTAATTTATGACAATAGAGAAAGGAGATTTTCTAGATATTTATGTAGCATGCCTGTTAATCTGTACTTATTAGGCTATCATCTTAATTTATCTCATGATAAGTCAGCTATCATTAAATTCTGATAACTTTATGGTAGAAAAAAATTCAGTCATCTGGTGGCATACATTTTTATCTAAATTATGTGGTTTCTGTTCACAGCAAAGTGTGTTCAGCTGAGCAATATTTCAGATGACCAGTTTGGGGGAAGTGAGGCCGGTGGCACTGCAGCAAGGTGCCCACACCTGTGTGCAATGACATCCAGTACAAATCTAAATTATTTATAAATGCTGGAGAACACTGGGGATTTACTGACTCGGAGAATATGCCAGTCATACTGTTCACTAAAATGCCCTTATTTTTAAATCTTTCTTAGTCACCATGGTACCCTCTGAAGTGAATCATAAAGAATATCAGATGCCATTTTAATCATCACTGGCAATGTCTTTCCAATCTGCAAACCACCAACAACTCACACAAAACCCCTGTGCAACACAAACCACAGCGGCTCTTTCACAGCTTCCTGCCCAAGAGCAAGACTTGCCAGTGTGTAATCTGCCCAAATCAAAAGCTTTCATACCCTTCTCTATTAATCTACACACCACATATTATGTATCTAATATTAATGCTAAAAACACAAAAGAATGGTAAACAGGATCTGAGTTAAGACTAAAATTTCTGACTTAATTCTGACTCAGTTCTGACTGTCGATAATCTCCAGTTTTGGATGAATCCCTTTATTTTTTTCATGCCTCCGTTTATTTCCACAGACCATTGAAGGATTAGCTCAAGCTTCTAAACCATTTTGAACAAAAAGGGATTTCCCCATAATTGCTAAGTAATACAATTACTGAACTGAGAGAAAGGAATTCTTTTGAACACAAGTTTGCTTTTACAATGTGCTTGTTCTGATTATAGTTTTTTATGGCCCAGTAACAATGTGGAAAGCATTTAAACTGGCTTTACCATTTATATTAGGTATTTTTTATTATATGCAATGTGTAGCTCCTTGGGGTCCAATCTAGTTTTCTTTCTCAAAGAAAAGAAAAATTATTAAAAAAAACCCAAAACTGTAAAAGGTTTACTGTAGGCAAAAACCGAACAAAACCCCAAATCAACCAACCAATTTTTGCTATAATGTAAAGCAATCAAGATTCTCAAATTAAGAGTTTTCCTGAGGTATTTCCACAGGCTGATTTTTTTTCTTTTTTAAGCAGTTTTTTCAACTTGTTTAAACTGGATAACAATGGTTTTGCTTGAAACTTAACCCTTGTCCCTAGAAATATGAGCAGGATTACTGTCAACACCAAGGTATAGCTCATTGTATAATGATGGCAAAAGAGTAGCTCTCCATCTACTTCATCAGTAATCTTGGCAGCCACATCCCTAAATCTGTGCCAGACATCATTTGCATGGAGAATCTGCTGCTAGTTCCAGGTTGAAGAAATTGAGATGAAGCTGCATTGCAAAGAAAGAGTCAGCCAGAACTGCAGCATTTTCTCATTTTTGGGAAAAACAGATCCTACCTGGTGATGCCAGACAATGGATTTGCTGCCTTGGCATTGGCAGAAAAAATGAAAATGAAGGGGAAAAGGGGTTAAAGAACATCAGAGCTTTAGGATCTTAGCAGTTTAGTAGAATAGCTTGTTAATGGATATGGAAAAGAGTGGAAAAGCACAAAGCAAACCAGTAATTGTATCAAATGTCCTTGGTCTATTCTCACCAATAAGGATTATAAAACAATGAGAAACAAGAGTATCTGGAAAAAGAAATCCTGACAAGCTTTTCAGAGACTCACCTTTTCCACTGCCACACAAATGGCCTGAACTACTTGATGTGAAATGAAGGAGGAAAGATCCTGCAACAGCACAAATTGTAAAGGTACTCCAGCCTCCCACATCCTCATTTCACACAATAAGGAGTGTGAAAGATAAACTCTACTCTTGAATCAAACACACCCATAGTTTTAAACAGAATTTGAAACCTAAGCAAGCATAAGATAAACACCAGGTTGTTGAGACATGTAATAAAACTAAAATAGACTGAAATAAAGAGGCACAAAAACCACAGGAAGGGTTCACCAAGAGTTAAGAATTTCAGCCGCATCCAAAACCTAATTACTGCTTTAACAGGAACTAATGAGTTCCAAATAAAAACACAGAAGGAACACAAAGGTAGTGAAACCATTGGCACTGTTATACCCTTTAGCACCCCCATCCTGGTAATTCATCAAACAAAAAAGTAAATATTACTCCAGCTATTCCCTGCTAGTTCTGTTTGTTTAAAATTCATTAGGTTCAAAAAGTCAACTCAATGTACACCCTCAGAGTTCAAAAATTATAGACTTAGTGCAGAAGTGATTGATAAGACATACATTAAAATATTCACTGAGAGTACCATTCAAAACTTGGAATTTAATAAAGACTCAGGTAATTTTTACATTACTGATCCTTTTTTTCTGCTACTAACACACCAGGTCTCCTCTGCTCACTAAACGAGTGCAGGGCTGCTGCTCACTTCACTCCAGTCAAGTACAAATCCTCTACTTTAAGCAGATCAGCTGCATTTAATGACAGAGAGTTCCTACCTTTTACAAACTGAAAGATCTTGAATTACTTTTCAGCCAATTCATGACTTCCACAGCTACAAACACCCTCTTAAAAATCCAAAAACTAAGAACTACTTCAGGGTTAAATTTTTTATAGAGCCTTCATGCACTGCTGAAAACCAAAGGATTTCAGCTAGACGTTGATTTATGCTCTTGTGCACTTGTCATTTCCTTCCTGAGACATCAGCTCATTGCGTGCACATGCTTGCCTTACAAAATCAGTGCTATGTTAACTTCTAATTAGATACAGCCAAACTTGCTTCCAACACAACTAGAATTGTGTTGGAATTGTGTTGTGCTTCCAACACAACTAGGGAGGCAGATTAAGGCAATTTTTACTTCTTTTCACCCATTATTTCCTTTACCAGTTGATAGTTATCTCTTCTTCCAAACATGAATTACCAAAACACTGAATTTGTAAAATGTCTGGACTACTGAGATAATTTTTTTTCTCCCATTTCTTTCACCACTCCCTGTGCACAGCTGGAATTCTGAGCTTCTATAACCAAAGGGATAGAAAATCTCTCTGGAACAGGACCTGTTTTCCCCACTGCCTCAGAATTGTGCCAGTCTGTGCCTCTCTGTGCCCACCATGAGAACTGGGAGCGCACACCATAAGAATTGGGATCTCTGCCCATATACTATTTTCAAGAGAACTCAAGGCTGCCTCACTCAAAGTTCTTGTCTTCAGCAACTGCCTCCCTTTGTAGCTCTTCTAGTGAACCAAGAAGAATCTGAATTCTCAGCAAAGATTTGCCCATCTTAGGACATCTCTCAAAACAGCCCCTGTGATGTGTTTAAGAAAACTGGAGTGTTCTTAGGGATTGAAAAATTGAAATGTACATGGGTATTTGCAGGATCCTCCTCCCCAAACACTGCCTTGGCTTGCATTTCCTTCACTGTCCTGGAAGGGCAACTACTTAACAGGATTTTCTGACGTATCAGCTCATTTTTTAAACCTGAACCATAACAAATTCACATTAACTGCTTCCACTGGCTAGCAGTAGCTAAAAGTCACCGTCTCCTCACTCTCTTCAACAGATAGCTCCACTCACATGTACATTGTTCTTTCTAAATCACTCCATTTCTTTGGGTTTGGCTATCTTGTGTGACCAGAACCTCTCACTCTGTGTTCTCCTTCCCTTTCTTCCCCGACAAAACTATCTGAGTCCCAGTCAGTTACTAATGAACACAAAAAACCACACATACTTTTCGTTACATAAGAATGCTTCATAATATCCACACAGGAATACAGTTTTTCTTTCCAGGTTGCTAGCCAGAGTATTTTTCCAAGTCTGCAATTTGTAAAACCATGGGCTTTCTCAGAAAATCCCAGATATCCAGCAGTAATGCATTTGTTTTGGGTTGGTTTGTTTGTTTGCTTGTTTTATTTAAACCAACTGCCATAAAATTTTCTTGAACACAATTCAACCAAAAAAGCTGAACTGGTTCTTTTTTTCCTGGAGTAGCATCTCCTTCTGAAGGCAAAACAAAACACAAAAGTGCACAAAAAATTAGTTTGCTTCCCCAGAGACCAATACATTTACCCTGAAACAGTAAGAGCAGTGTCCTGGAGAAGAACAAGCTGCCCTGCTTCACAAAAAGCCATTTCCGATTGATGCTGATCCCCCAGAACACACCAAGAGCTCAGGGAGTAGTAGGTGATGATGTCTTGGAGCTGGCTGGATACATTCAGCACAATTCTATACCAAGGCACAAACAAAAATTGTGATTATTCATGGACTGGCTTCATGACTAAGTATTTTTACAGTGGTTTGTGGAAGTTGCAGTGGTGTGTAGACACATTTGAGGGAACTGGTGTGACTAAAACTAACAAACTTTCTACTGAACAAAGTTACATATTGGCTCATCATGACTGCAGTTTTCAATTTGTTGTTTCCTGTCTCAGCTACAGAGATGTGCCTCGACAGAAATGCAGAATTTAATTCCCACTTAAGAGCCTTTAACTGCCTCACTCATAAATTATTTATTAATTTTAAAAACAAGTACCACACCTTATTGACAGTTTTCCCAGACAATTCCCCATCCAGTTTTTGACTATAGAATATCCCACGATCCATAAACCTCTTTTATGGAAGGAAAACAAACATATTGAGAAGCAGAAAATAAGAATTTGAATGACTGCACTGTTCTCTTGTGCTACCACATCTTTTGCAGACCACACTTCAAGTGTTAGGTTTGTATTTTTTTGCCATTAGAAGAAAAGCACAAGGCAGGAAATCTCTAAATGAGGAGCAGTGAGATCTCTACCCATCCTGTGATGCCTGCAGCTGGGCCCCCTTCTCTTCCCTCCAGAAATGATCCAGCCCAGGATGCCAGAAGCAGCCTCCAACCACCCTGTGAACCCTGCACAGAGCTCAGTGAGCAGGGAATGGGCACCTGGGCTCCCGCAGAAAATAAAACTCAGACTTTACAACTGCACATGGACACTTTGTAAGTGTAAATATAGTCTGGCATCTTTAAAACAGCTTTGAGTTTCCATTTCTGTGTTATCCTTCTCTGTGTGTCAGAGCCAATTGGAGTTAGTGGGTTTTTAATTTTTTTTTTTTCCGGAATTATGGAGAACTTTATGTAAATAACAACTTTGGTAGAATTACACCCAGAACGCAAACACAAAAACAACCCATGATATATTCTGCAAACTCCTGGCCTCATTATTCCAGAGAAAGAGAGAGTCCAACAAATCTACTGCACATTTTTAAACAATCTGAAAAGTCAACTTCTTTACACTTCGAAGAAAGATTTGCAAGTTAGCCATGCTACTTATTTTTTAAATTCTAGCAGACCTTTTACATTTGCTTCTGATTTTAAAGTAGTGATCATTATCTCACCCTTTGAAGGAATTGGACATGGTGTGGTTGGCCAAATTCACATCATTTCTTGGGTATGCATTATTGGTACTGCATCTATTGATGACGTTCATGTGATAACTCTGGCAAGAACGAGCTGTGTCTCAGGCTGCAAAATCACTTCTCAGCCTGTCACCATTTTGGGACCTTCCAGCTGCACAACTTTGGTTATAAATGGCAACAAAAAAAAAGCACAAGCATAAAACTTCATTTTGAGTTACATTTTAATAAAGCTCATCATGAATCTTATGGATATGAGTTACTAAATTTGTTTTTCTTTTCTTCTGTTTGATCAATATAGCATTTTTTCAAAACATTATGATTCAAAATGGTGTTTTGCAGTACCCTAAATCTTAATTAAAAGTGTCTTGTACTGAGACATGAATACAAATAACAACCTGCTAACAATCTTAAATCTTCATTTAAGAAATAAGAAACATGTAATTGTAGCTCTTAGCTTCCTTGTGTAGATAATCTTCCCAAACGGTGTGCTCACTATATAATGAGTAACTATTTAGTAAGTTTACAATAACAGGTTACGGGTAGAATTATTTCTTTTCTTCCTGCTCACTTTTCCCTTTTTTTTTTTTTTTTTTTTTTTGGTCTTTTTTCAAATTAGAATTCACTTCATGCTGCAACTTGAGGAGCTCTTTCTTATCCTTCCAGCATCAATACAGACTTTCACTTCTGGAAATTACATTTGGGATTACTTTGTTTTACACTTTCATTATGATTTATTTCTGAAGAAAACCAATAAGTGAGGCAAATATAAAGGAGTGTTGACTTCCCTAGATCTGAATCACCCTGACACAACATCTCAGATCAGTATGGAATTAATTGAAATCAGTTATTGACTCTGAAACCTAAATATGGCAATTTAGATGTCAACATTAGCAGAGCTGATGTTAATGTTAACATACAACAACTCTGACAAATGAATTGATGACATGTACAAATTCCTGACATCTGTAACTTGGGACAGCAAATGGAGTTGACAAATGGATCTGATGGCAAATATTATGTGACTCCATAATTAGGGATGTACTGAAGTTTGCACTGAAACTACACTGCAACAACAGAGTGAATTTTCCACTGACTTGCAGATTAGGCAGCTATTTTCAGTTATGTGAAGCACACACAAGTTCAATTATTAAAAACCCCTACAATCTAATTTAGTATTGTCCACCTATTTCACAGAATCAATTAGTTTGGAAAACACCTCTGAGATCATCTCATAGAGGTGCAAAGCAGGATCAGGCACTAACTCTCCCTTTTTGAAAAATAAACAAAGAACAGTTGAATATTTACTTCAATTATGCTAAATACTGACCAGAATCAATTTCATTAATATTATACAGAAATTTATTATGAGAACTTACAAAAACAACTCACTGTTTATTAATTAAAACTAATCATTAGGTTTAATGACTCCAAAGAAATACATGAGAACAAGCATTTAAGTGAATGAATTTCTCACTAAGAACAAACATAAATTGAACTTGCTCTCCATACTCAAGGAGATCCACTTCCCTCATTATTTCAGTATCTTATATTATCGCTGCACACAAAATTCCCCATCAGACAAGGGACTTTGCCCCACTGTGTAAAAACACAGCACAAAAGATAACAGGCAAAGTGCATTCTCAGAAGTTAAATGAAAGCCTTTTCAGACCCACTTTAAAGATGCAAATTGAGTAACACTTGAGCAAATACTTTGATTAAGTCCATCCATTAAGCAACGCTTTTCCTAAAATGTTCAGGTCCAGCTGCTTTCCCCAGGATGCAAGAATGATCAGGCACAGCCCCAGGTTTGCACACACTGACTCCTGGCACAGGGCTCTAATTTGGGGTGTGATAACACTCCAGAATCTGGTACAGCACTTTGCTTCTTCGGGCAGGTAGGGAAGCTGGAAAGTAGCCACGGTGCTACCATAGAAGCAGTGCTGAAGGGCAAGGAAAAGGGAAGCAGGGACTAATTTGGAAGGTTTATGTGCCTTTAGCTCCTCTATAATTCCAAAGCTGGTCTTAAGTACAAATTTAAATAATACTGTGAACTGGGCAATAGTCCTTCTGAGTCTACAAAAACCTCAAACGTCCCATGAACAGTCGCTTTTCTGTCCCAGGTTTGGATTTCGCCGTTCAATTTGCCGTTCCTAAACTGCAATCACAGATGATCAGCTAGAAGAGCAGCTGCAGTGAGCACTATTTACATACAGAGGGGATGCTCAGCCCCACAGTTCTGCTCCCTCTCTGTCTGTGCTACCTGTAATAGCTCAGCTGGGTCGCCACATTTAGCAAACAAAGAACACAACCGTGAAGCCACTTCTCCATTTGCCTTTGTGCAAACATCATGGCCAAAAAACTGCAAGCCAAAATTCTGCTATAGGATAATTAATACTCTTTAATGTGATTTTCCAAAATGAAAACATTCCAGGTTATGTACTGCTGAGAGATGCTCTTAGGCATTTTGGGAGTGGGGAGGGAAAATTAGGATTCCAAGCTATCCATCAAATGTATGTCACATTTCTTGGGCAATTCAGCATAATCTACTGAACAAACTGTAATAGATCTACAACAATTTTAGATCTATGTCTTGAACCTTCTAAATTCTGTATTGAAAAAATAGGCCATAGGGGAAAGAAATGGCCTAAGAATAAAAATAATTCATTTGATTCCTGTTGAAGTCAAAATTGTCATCATGAACTATACCTACCTTAAAAAATATCTTTCAAACTACTCTGCTTTCTCAGGGCATATTCTTGTTTCATTTGAAGAAATATAATTATATTTTTATGTATGACCTTTACAGCCCCTTTATCTCAGCTCAATAACAACTTCCTGGTAATTTCTTTCCACACAACATTCAATCTTACTTCAAGAAAACCGTAATAGAAAACTCCAACAATTCACATAAACAATGGCAATTCTGCCAAATGTTAAACTCAGGCTTTTCCGCCTCTCAAATTAATATCAGATTTGACTTTTAGGCAGTTGAATGTGCAGAAAGCAGAGGCAAACTAAGGTACTGAAAACACTTCACTTTAGGGGCATTAAAAAGATAACCACTGAGTTTAAGTCTAGCATTACTCAGTTAAGTTACAGATAGCTGATATTTAATTATTACCCAAGATTTTGTACCTGTGTATATTAACTTAGCAGAGGTTGATAGTTGTTAGGGCTTTCACAATGTTCTAACCACCTTTTTAAATGAAAAATAAATCTGTGAACTTCTATAAAAAGTCATGAGGAAAAACTAGCTTTAGATGTTGTACGTTTTTAATCATTCTTTGTGATCAAAAAGTGATTTTTCTTTTCTGAAATGATTCCCTATACTTACAGTTCTCACATGTGACCAGAATAGCACTATGAAAAACCTGCTGTTAACCTTACTCATTGATAATTCCTGTTTTACTGCAAGTCTTGTGAACTGGCTTACAGAACATGCAATTACTGAAAGAACCCAGGGTACCTAAAACAAGACTGAGGCTCCACAAACCTTCTCCTCAGCAGCAACGCTGACTTTGGAGTTTTCCTTTCCTCCTACTCTACTCCCCATCCTTGTCCCCATTCTGCCCTTCACAACTGTTCCCAAGGCTGCACTGTGAATGTGACTGGGGAACTAATCCAGGTTGGGAACGGAAAAAAAAAAGAAATAGAAATAAGGGAATAATTAAATCAAATCAGCTTCCTGATTCAGTTCAGAGAGTACTCCCAGAAATAGCTGTAGGAACAAATCCACAGGGCCAAGGTGAGTCCGGGGAGGCAAAAGCAGAGTGGATGGAACAGCATCAGCAAATGTTGCTGCTCAATCTCACTTACGGGACAATTACTAAAGAAAAAGCTGATAAACATTTCAGAAATTCTAAATGTCAAGCATCCACTATTTCAATTAAATACTGTTTGTCTGGTGTATTTTTTAATGAATAATCTGAAAAAACAATACCTACAACAATATTTTTGCCATTTGCTCTGTCTACTAAAAAGACATTCTCTTTACTGTCAAACAAAATACCTGTAAAAGTGTGCATCACATGAACAGCAAAGGGGTACTAAAAGGGGAAATTTCTTAATATCCAACCCTTCTTTTTCTTCCTTCCATAACTACACACAGCTGAACACCACTTTCTACACTCCCAGCATTTTAAAACCATGCTGAAGTGATTACAATGTATGGAAAGCTTTCACTAAAATTTCTGTCCATGGCCAGAATCACTGTTATCATGCCACTGTTTATCTATTTTACTTTCTAAAGTGGCCTGTCATTTTCAGCAAATGCCAATATTTAAGTTAAAAAAAGGTAATTAGAGAATATGATTAGAATTTGCTATGAAAGTAGGAATAGAAAACATAATGTTTTAGTATCTAGAAGGTCAAAACTGTGCCAAACTCCACAAAGTCATTCACATATTTTATAATGGGCTTATTGCATATTTCTATGCATTAATTATAAAAACCTCATGCAGCTGTAAGTGTGGCTTCTGTAATCATCACATTTCTGGGATGCTTTAAAAATAAATGTGTTTAGTGGAACAATTATAAATAGATGTTCAAAACAAAAGGCAAAGTTGTAGCAAAACAGAGCAACCTGTTCTTCATGCTGAATTTTGAAAACATGACGCTGCCAAAACTGCTGTAGTATGTGCCATTCAAAAATATTAGATTATGGTTGGTTAGTACCATTAAAAATTACCATTAACACAAATGAGCTTCATTGCAGAGCAATATATCAGGGGTCAGTGCAGAAATATCAGACTCAAGGCATGAAACCAGAAAATACCCAAGGATGTTTCTTCCCCCAGACCTGACTTTAGTGTTCACAGTGAGTGATAATCGATCTGCCAAGCACAAGGCTCAGACCCTACATTTCCATAGAAATACTGGTTCATAGTTAATAAAATTATATTGCATCCCTACAGAAGATTTCTGTGATTCATTGTCATCTTTCACCTCAATTAAGAATTTAAGATGTAAAGTATGTGGGCCATATACTTCGGTTATTGGGCACAGCTGGCTCCATTAAACCACAGAAAGATGCAGGCACCCACTGCACGAAATACAGACAGGAATTTCAAAGGTTCCTAGAAATTCTGAACTTGCTTGGTAGGTACCACCCAAACATAGGCAGAAGTCCATAAAACAGAGCCCTAAAATATTTTGACTTGTTACACAGACGTCAGTTTCAACTGAAGTTGAACAAAATGTCCAGTTGTGTCCATGAGTAAATTCACCTTTTGCAGTGAGCACAGAGAACAGGCCTGGGACTGTCCAGTGTGGAGCAGCCCAGTTCTGCCAGGCAGGAGCTGTGTCCAGAAATATGGGCAAATGGGCAAATGCATCAGAAAAACACACATATATAGAGAATAGAGAGAAGATTGGATAGATAGATAGATAGACAGATAGATAGATAGATAGATAGATAGATAGATAGATAGATAATCTCTCCAGAAAATAAAAATCCAGGCAGAGGAGGAATCCTGATCATGCACTGCACTATCTTTACACGAGCAGGACTTCCACCCTTCACAGTTGCTGTAGTAAATTAAATTAAGCTTCCCTGCCAGTTTGTTTTCTGGGTATTAGTACCTGCTCAAGAGCTGGATTAGGACCCTTCAAGGCCTTACAGCAGTCAGGATGTGTAAACAAGGGTAAAGGAGCCCAGAGAGAATGTTCATCTAAATTTAATATCTCTATGAATACATAATTTAGTCCATCATATAGTAAAATTGAAGAACTAAATCTTATAGTTACCATTGTTTCCAAAAGAATTTAGAGCCCGCATACATAATTATGTGAAGATGACATCTGGTTCTATAGCAGAAGTCACTATTTTGAGAGAAATCAATGAGTTTACACTGAAAGACTGGAAACAGGCATAAAACTAAACATATTTTTTTGTGTTGTCCCTCCTATTAATTTCTGTTAGGTTTATATTTATTCTTTTTTTCATTTATTTATGCATGCAACAAAATTCATAGCAAAATTCTGCCTTTGGGGTCTATTATAAAATGTAGCTCCATTTCCACATCAAATACAAAGAGCATTATATGGAAGATTTAATGGGGCTTCCTGGTGGAAGGGATGGGTCTTAGCAAGATCAGCAAACACAAAGTTTAACCAGCTCACTAAATGTAGCTCCAGTGATAAGACATGGATCAACTTGGATAAAACTCAACCACTTCGTATTTCATACACCTCTGCAAATAAATGCTGGGAAATGTTAAAATCACTACTTTAGGAAGCTAATCTTAAAGCACATTAAATTATGGTGTTCCTACTTCTTTCCATAAGTAATGGGGCCCAAAGAGGATTAGGAATAATTCCAGAGGAAGGCAAAGCATGTGGACTCCAGAAGAACACTGTGTTAGTGTTAATTTAGCTAACGAAGGGAAAGCACTTGTGGCAATATCGTGGCACAGGCCACTTGGATTCCATCAACTGACTTGAAGACAGCAAAACAACAGAACTACACGGATTTTCTTTGGAAAATTAAATGGCTTCCAAGTTAGAATTGCCTAGAAATAGGAAAGAGGAAGTTACCTATTGTGAAAAAGAGTACATAAAATCAGGGCACTGGCTGCTCCCTGCTCCAGGACTGGAGCATTAAGGTTCAGTGGTATAAACAGGGAATTAAAACCACTAGAGCAACTTCCAGCTCAACTTCTTTAGTGAGTAAAAGCAGCAATTACTTTAATATTAAAGAGTCTCTTCTCCTGTAGTATTTAATTCCTTGAAACAGCAGAGAGAACAGGAATTTAAACATAAATAGTTGGAAGAATTATAAAATAGAACTAGTAGTTTATTCCACAGAACAAACACAGCTGAAATGATCTTTGATGTAACATGCAAATTCTAGAGAAATGTTTCAAAACATTGGCAAGATTTTTCCAAGCATCAAAAACAACTGTGATGTTTCCTGTAAAACTCTGCAACCACACTGGAGCAAGGATGGAAACACAGGAGAGCAGCAGCCTTGTCAAGAGCTGCATATGAAAGACAACAAAATTCCCTGGGTAAAAAACTGCAGAGCAGATCAATGTGTCAATATTTAATGCTGAAACATGCAAGGAGCTCCTTGTTTTCCCATATCCACACAGCCCAAAACGTCCAGAATTATTCTGCAAACACTCAGTATCACTGCCTGTTAGTAAGGGTTAAACAGAACAAACCCCATGACCTGAACTTTCCAGGAGTGCACTCTGACACATACAGACATTCATCACAAACACATGGGATCAGCGATTAACTCAGATTATATAAATAACAGTGGAAAACTGACCGTTTCATACACTGCAGGTCACCAACAATGTGTAAATATTTTCAAATGGCTTAAGGGCAACTACAGGGCAAACACATCACCTTAGAGTTTAGCTAGTTTAGCATCATATTACAGGCTCATGAGATTATTACAAATGGTGGGGGGGTTGGGGAGGCTTTTTTGTTTAGCTTTAAAGATGTGAAAGGGAAGATCTGATACTATAAAATTGGAGAAATTCCTACAAGGAAAGAAACCAACTGAGATCTTCCATTACATATTTAAAGACTCTCTACAAAACTGAAATTCACTGGGGAGAGAAACAAGCATTGCTTAGACCTCATTAGAAAAGTATTCAAGAAAGAATATTGCCTTGGCTTTCTTAAAAATATAACATAGCAAAAATTTAAGTTACAGACTTTAACAGCTTTTTCTTACCTTACAGGAATAAAAAACCCAATTGAGATATTACTAAAATAACAGTAAAAAGTACTTAAGTGTTACTATAACTAAAAGTGAATCGTCAACTATATAGATATTTGCCTGAGAAATTAATGGGTCCATGATTTGCTATGGGCATTCTATGGAATATAAAAATACCATTTGTAGTCATTTTTCCTATTAAAAGACTAAATTGCATTTTACAGCTTTCCAGCTATCCCTTTTTAGTGACAAAACAATACAATACAATTAATTTTCAGACAGTTGTATGTTAAGTTTCAAGCCTCAAAATTAACAATACAGGAAGGCTGAAGTTTGGCACCTGGTATCTTGTTGGTTCTGTAGCTGGTTTAAAGGGTAACACAATATCAAATCTGATAGGTGTGCTGGCCTTAGGTTTTGTCAAAGTTAGAAATACATCCCTCTTCCAGATTTTTAAGTAATTAAAATCAGCACTGCAATCTGTGGATCCCTCCTGAAGCACAGTGCAGAGGGCTGGACTGACCTACAGAGCCCCTTCGCAAGCAACGAGTCACCAATTCCCTTCGCCTTTGCTATATTTCAAACTGAACAAGGAAAATTTCCTTCCAGTAAACACTCAGTGAAATGTTTTGCCGAAAGGCAATATCTTCTGAACTTGAGTTTATCCTGTGACCTTTTCTAGCTTCCCTGCATCTGCTCATTTCTTTACCTCCATTTCCTTTGTGCTGCAATCAATCTGATCTGATGCCCACCATGTCTTCTGCCTTTTGCCCTTGCCCACTTCACACTGAAATGCAAATTCATTCCTAGATTGTTGTCATCTACAAGACCCTGGTTTCCCCTGTTATCAGCACACTACCTGGTAGAACACTTGCTAAGCAGCAATGACTCGCTGCGCACAAATAAAAATTAATCTCAATTTAGTCTCTTAAGTTTGAAAAAATATTTTAAAACATGCAAAATATTTATATGTAAGGTTAATAAACCAGGAATTTCTCATAAAGTAGTACCAGAGCCTTCCAGTGAAGACTGAGAGATGGCATTTTGAGTGTCAGCAAATTGTAAGCAGCAATAATTCAATTTTATATTTAATGTTTTTTCATCATATTATTATTGAGTTAGGACTGAGTAAGGAAAAAATTAGTGCTAAGTTCAGATGAAACACTCACTGTTGATCATTAAGTAAGCTCTCACATCTTGGAAAAATGAATTTTCCCTCACACCTCACACCTCTAGCCCCAAGAAGCATTTTTTAATCCATGTTCCTCTAAAGTCCCTGGATCGGGGCTATCGTAGCCTCTTCACTGTCCTTGTAGAAGTTGATGCAATTTATTCATTTATATCTGTCTATAAATGTAAAGAACCCTAAGGCAGAAAGCTAATTTCATTATTATCTTCAAATACAAAGTCCAGTGCCAGCAGGTAGCAATCAGCAGCTTCACACTCCCACAAATCCTTGGTTGCTTCACTCTAACAAACACTTTTAACAATTTGTTTTCTGCAGTTGTACCAAACTCGCACATTGCCCTGTCTTCTTGCATCTTGAAACCACTCAAAGACATAAAATCTCATTTAATCTACACCAACTTTTGCAAAATTACTTACTCAGATGTAGAAAAAAAGTTTGTTATTTGTTCAGCCCCACCTTCAAATAATCCCATGCAGGGTCAAGGGGCTTCAATCACACGTCTCAGGCACCTTCTGACACTATTTTTGTTACATGGAGTCATTTGACTTTGTGTTCAGAGGCCAGCAGAGTTCAGCTCCTCCATCAGGTGACTTTATAAAGTCAGGATATTCCCTCACATCTGGTGCTCCATGTGTTTACTGAGCCTCTGAGCTTCTTCTTGGCACAAGTAAGTTTAATGACCTCTACTGCACTAAAAGAAGGGAATGAAAAGTGGCAGAAACAGGCAAAGAATTTTCAGACTTCCTGAAAATTTCCATTGACCAAAAATATATTTCTTGGATGATTCTCTCCATGACTGTACACTCAAACGCTTGGGAAAGGAAAATGCCTGCCTGCTTGGGGAATTTCTTCTCTCCACTTCTCCTCAGGATTGCTCTGATTGCAGGAACAAAGCACTCAGCTCAGGTGAAAAGATTCACTGCCTGTAAACAAAGCATCTTCAAGATCTCCATTTTTTAAGACATGTTGCTGCCAAAGTCTCATGATTCTTTGTCAGGGATGAATTAATTTTCTTGTCAGATTATACTCTTCAGAGAAAATCTTTCTCTGCACAAATATATTTGTGTCCTTTGCTGAGATGTAACAGTTTCATCTAATTTTGCTGCTTGATAGAACAAGTGCTTTCATTTTGAACCCTGTGATATTTTAAATATTAATAAAATCAACATTTTGCCAAAAACAATTCATTCAAAACTCAACTTTGCACTACTGCATTTAAATAAATAAAAAGCTTTTCAAAGAAAGAGGGGAGAATCTCCCTATAATTATACATTTTGAAACTTGTCTGGGCTTCTGATTTACCTTATCTCATTTTACCTTTTATTGGTCTTTTTCTGGACTGTTGGCACACTTAATAACATTTTTTTTTATATAAAGCAGAAGTGAAATCGGATGTAACACCCAAAGACAAGCAAGTATTTGGGTTCATAGTTAGGGACAAATAAGAACAGTGTTAAGATAATTCAGACATTTTTATCCCCAAGAACTCTACCACAAGCGATTTATCCAAGGATCCTCACCCAGACCCTCCAGCATTCAGCACAAAACTTCAGAAGGAAATCTATGGAAATAAATGTAGCTAGAGCCAGTGACAGCAAAGCACTGTTAGAAATGACATTTTCCCTTGCTCCAGTGGTATTTCCTGCTGTGTCTCACTTCTCCACAAAATGTGTTCCCTGGATCTTTTTTTTTCCAAGCAATTGTATTTTTCAGAGATCAAGAGTTGCTCAGAAACAGCCTTGCCTTTCTTTTACCATTAACATTTCAGAAGACAGACAGAAGTAGGATAATCTTCTCCCCAAAAATGTTTCTCTTTGTGTAATGTCAAAACTGTGGAAATTTAGCACAGGATAACATTTGCACAATAATTTTAGGTTTATCTCACTTACTAAACTAAAACCATTAGTATTTTCATGCCTTCTTATCCCTCAATGAAAGTTATAGAGGAAATAAAAGAACCCACCAAACTAATGTGTGACAAAAAAATCACACCTATGGCAAAACTGAAAAATTTACATTCCCAAAATACAAAACTTTTGAAGTTGGAGGGGATTTTTTTAATATCTAGATTGCAGATGAAAAATCTGATCTATCTGCTGTTTAACATATTTGATGTTTAACTTTTTGGATCCTCTTGACAAGTATTCACAGATGGCCAATTTGATAACTCAGAGAATTTTGAACGAACAGGTAGATTAAAAGCTTCCATGAACTAACGGTACCATCAAAAGAAAACAATTATTTTTCTTAAAATATAGCTGAGTCTTGAGCTGACACTATTCCTTCTCATGACCTTATTTTTAGATGTATTCAGTCAAAACCACCCTAGGACATGAACACTCCTTTCCCTTGTCCTGGGAGTTGCTATTTGTGCCACAGTAAGAATATGGTGAATTGTTACTTTTCAGTTCTGTTCCTGTAATTAAAAAAAAAAATAATAAAATCAAGCTCCTCTTATATTTTTCAAGACTTGGGCTATTTACAACAAAGCAGTTTGTTCATGTCTTGACACTCGAAGAGCCTTAAAAAAGCAACACAAAGGGAAATGCAATATAACATGAAATTATACAAATAAAGGGAAAATATCCACTTGACAACCTGGTTACAGAAAAATAGAGGTAGAGAGAAATCTTTCATTAGTGCTTTGCCAGTGGCAGAGCTGGTGAAAGGCGTCACACTGGCTTGGTTGAAGGTCAAGGCTCCTTTCTGGAGGGCATGGGGTGTTTTTTTAGCTCTCCTGCTAACTGACTTGCCAGCACAGTCCAGTAAGCTCCATTTTCTCTTATTCTCCATATACTAAAAGCTTTCCTAAGGAACAGTCCTAATTTCATACTGTGCTCAGATGTGAAAAAAAATCAATTTAAATTCTATTTTGCAATAGAGTCAAATCATCAATTGCTGTCACAATATTGGACCTTCATGAAAACAAACAGATGCACATGCATCAAACCAACATGATCTGAGATTTTCACTTATAATTATTAATTGTCTTTAACTAAGGGTCTGAAATAAAATGTGCTCTCTGAATCTTGCTTTTTGGACTGGAAACTGCATCAAAACAAGGTAATCCAAGAGCAGCATCCAGTTTCTTGCAATTAGGCCAAGGATAAGCCCAGAGAGTGGAGTCTCAGAAGCTTAAGAAACAAATGTTTATAGAACAGTCACACAACCAAGCATTCCCAACATCAAGGAGTAATTTTCCCAACACTGAAGAAAACACAAAAATATCCTTTTCCTTGATTTATTTAGAAAAAATAAATATTTATTTAGAAAAATAAATAAATCTACCCCACCACCTGTCTCCAGATTCCAAGCAAAGCTTTGTAGGAAACCAAACAAGAGAAAAAAAATAGGATCGATTTGCCACTCTATTTAAGAACATAGAGGTGCTTCTTCTCAATATTTTAGAATAGACCAAAGAAATTAAAATTAAGAGAGTCTTGGTAACAATCATACAGGAAAATTAGGTAAAATCAAGGCTTGTAAGAGGGAGTATTTCACAGGAAGTCTAGAGTAAGGAGTTTACAAAGATAATCTAGAAAGAACATGCTTGATTTTCTCTAATACAATTAGTGATTGCTAAAGGTGCCAAAATTATTCTAGGTACAGAAGGCTATGCCAATGTAAATTGTTAGACACTGCCTTGCCCTAACTTATTTCATGAAAAAGTTGGCCTAAACTGTACTCCATCAACAACAAAATAATTCCTTTATTTGCAGCATTGGAATGAAAAACCACACACAAATTAAGAATACTACCTGGTCTCACTCCATCTGACTTTCTTTCACCATAGACCAAGAGCAGAGAAGAAAAGTTCAAGAGCAAGGGAGCTGACACAAATTGATATTAAAAAAGGCTTTCACAGCCAATGGGTCCTCTGCATACACAGAATAAAGCTGACTGAGAACAAGTGAGGAATGGGGGAGGTTGGCTACTGGTTACCACACGCTGACAGTTTGCAGAAATCATTTGTGCAATAAGAAGTGAGTGGATAGGCCAAAAATAATGTGAAGTTGGCTGTTTAAATAAAAAAATACAACCAGTCAAGCAGCAATGTGCAAAACAAGAAAAGCTTCTAAGGCTACCTGGAAATACAATAATGTTCTATGATATGTGATATTGCATTAAATTCTATTTTAGCCATACTCACAAGTTATTCCAGTATTTTAATGGGACAATGCATTGTTATTCCTATATATTCAGGAAAGGATATAAGAACATCCAAAATGAAAACATTTTGAGTTGAAATATTTGCTAGCAGAACAAATCTATTAGCATTTATAATGTCTTACATTACATATAAACACACAGTTATAACTAACATAACCAAATAAAATTGGAAATGAGCTGATGGAACTCTTAGGATTCATCTTCTACTAAAGTAAATTAAAAATATGCAAATTAAAAAGGTACAAGTAACTGTTGTGGTAACAAAAAAAAGAATCGCATTTTCCTCAATATGAGATATCTTTCATAATTTCTGGGCCAATTTTTTACTGTACTAAAGAAAAGGATCTGAGAAAATGGTTCACCCTCCCCAGGTGTCCTTTTCTCCTCCTTTTCTTTGTACTCTGATGGGAGCTTTCAACACTGCAGTGGAACTGGAGGAATTGTAATGACTACAGAGCATTTGCACAGTCCCAGAGCTCAGCAGGGCTTTTCCCCATTCTCCAACACACCCTGGAAATCTTCAAGTTTGCTTTGGAGCAAATTAACCTCAATTTTTTAAAGAATCAAACATATATACATTTTTAAGAAGCTAATTTATCAAGGTCAAATGATCAGCTGGATATTGAGGATGCAGCTGTTGCAGGTAAAACTGTTTGTTCTTCACAAAGCAGGTAAATATTAGAAAGGTTTTACTGGTGGTTATAAAGTTCTGGTGGGTTTGGTGCTATCAGAGTAAGAGAAGCCCTGGTATGAAAACAATACTGGAAAATATTTTAGGAGATGTAAACAGAGAGGTGAAAGGTGGGCACGTTCCAAGTGAAATCAAGCCTCAGTAGTGAGGCTCTCACTTCCTCCAGGAATCAGGAATTCAGAGCATCCAAGAGCTGCCTGCCCAATCTACCCACAGCACCTGATTCAGCCAGGACACTGGAAACATCCAAATGGTACAAGGCTGATTTCCCTGCTCCAAAGCCAAGAGAGTCTGAGCACTGCAGATGAGCTTTATCAATTCAGAATGGTTTTAGTATTCAAATAATTGGCTGGATTTGACATGCTACCCCTGCTGTCTTCAACTCCTACCGCATTACAATTCATATATTATGGATATATACATCCTGTTAGTGAGGCTAGCAGAATCCAGAAATGAAAAAGCAGCACATTGAAAGAAAATTTAAATGAAACATTAAACTCAGGTACTAGTGAGAATGACAATTGCATATTTACATAACAAACATGATGCTAGAACTATAAAATTCCCTTCTATGTACTGTACTGCTCATAATTTCTGTAAATAACACTTTAATAACTACATTTTTTAATCTGTCCTTCAAAAAAACTTTGCATACATACATAATATCATTTAAGCTTGCATCCACATCATTATTTAATTAGACAATAAGCCCTCCTCTCTCATAGTAACAGTAAATAACATTTATGTAAGATTATTTTGCAGTTTCTACACCGTGTTAATTGTTTTCAGCATTTCAAATTTAGCTTTTTACTGTGAAATAACCTTGAAGAGCTGGCTGCAGCTATTTTTTTAAGCTTCACAACAGTCATAATTTTCCTAAGCTATTTGGCTCAAAAAAAATTTCAAGACCGATGTTAATGCAAAGTTACTCTCTCAACACAGAGACTTCAGAAATTCGGACATGATATTGATCTATTACGTTATGACAGCCACAAAAAGTTATTGGTTTTGGTTTTTTTCTCTTTTTAAGAAGTCCAAAATCACAGTGTCCTGCTCCTCAATTGCACCTCAAAAATATTACCTGGACATCATGGAAGCCAGGGCGAAAAATACCTGAAAAGGGCACAAAATTGCACATTTATGAACTGCAGAGCCCTTTATTCACATTATTCTCCTAATAACAATAATCCAATGTACAAAGAATGCTTTTCCTTGCATGAGGAGGGGAACTCAGGCCCCACAGAACAATCTGAGGGCTCTGCTTGTTCCAACCCCAGTGAGTGGATGCTCCAGAAGAAGAATGAGTGCTATTTATTTCTATTTATTTCTCAACTGCTGTACACAACCCCCTGCTCTGAACCACTAAAGTTTCCATCAACCTCTGCCTCTCTTTTCAATCATTTCCCTCTCTTATTCTGTTTTGTAAATAAAGGCAAACAATAACTGCTTGTTCTGTCTGCAATATCTCAGAATTCCTCTTTCTCAACAGAAAATTAAATTTCCCTTCTACACCTGCTAGCAGCCTTTATTATCTAAATACAAGCCCACATAAAAATCCAGATAAGAAAACTGCTTTCTTATTTTCAAAACAAGAAAATAAAAGCAACATTAGTTTGAATGTGCACAGAATAGCATCTGAAATTTATTTTAAAGTTCCAAAAATTAACGCTTTGCTTTTAAATCACTACTTTACAGAAAACATTAAATCCTGACAATTAGAAGGGATTTCTGTGATTCTTAAAATTCTTCTTCAAAGATCCTGAGGTTTTAGGTCTATTTTCTAAATAAGTTAAGTTTTAGATTTCAAACTGTCTTGGTAAAGTACATAAACCAAATTGCTTCCAACATCAGAAAATAAATCTCCTTGCAGTCAGCTCATGCACAAATCGGCTCTGCAGGAAGTGAGTAACCACTTCTCTTAAATATCTGTTAGCATCTCCATGATGCTGCGATGGATACACACGTGACCTGGGGAGAATTTGGGTTTTTCTTGCTTCATTATCTGCACAACCACGTTAAACACCAGCTAATCAACTCCATTACATTTCTATACATGGCTGTCTTTGGAAAGGCAAAGTTTGAAAACTTACATTTCAAACCCAGAATATCTTTCAGTAATTAGATCAGAATTGTTATTTTGCTCTTCTTTTCAAACAGACAGTTGAGGGGGGATGGAGGGAGGTATTGACAGAGATTTCTCGATCCCTTAGGGGTTAACATTTGTATAGCTGTCTCTCTTTGTTGGCACAACCCAATTTGAAAAGAAAGAACCATCTGCCCAGCTGTCTGGAATCCAGCCCTGTCTGATAATTCCCATGTTGAAAAATAAACATTTCCCAAACCCCATGTACTCAGGAAACTGATTCCCTTTTCCTACAGCTCACAACCAGGCCATCGAGCAACACCTTTGGAAGCCATAAAAACCACTGAAACTTTAGTTTTTGGTTGGAGCTCTGATGTTTCTCTTTACTTTTCTATGACGTACTATTTTTCAGGAGTTGCAAATTATGCAATTTGGCTCATGAAATAGAACAATTACCTTAAAAAAACTCAATTAATCCAGTTCTACTTTGTGTGATTATAACCAGCACGACTACAAATGCTCTCAAGGAACAAGTGATCCGAGTATGATATTGTAATAACAATTCTGGTGTGTAAAAATTAATTCAATAAAAAGCCTATAAAGTGGTAGTAATAGCATGTTATGGAGTGATTATCAGAAAGCTCTGTTCTTGAGTAAATAATTTCAAACTGGCCTCATTAGGTTTTTCCCAAACATTACAATTACAGTTCAGACTAATTCAAGAGTGGGTAGAGGATACTAAACTACCACATGCTCCTAAACATCTGTAAAGAAACGGCTTTTTTTTTTTTAATTTTTGAATTTCAGCTCAGATTTCGGGCCTTTGAAAAGAAAGGATGGGAAAATTGTTTCCCCACATAGCAGAGAACATTTGGACACGGTGGATCCATTCAACTCCCTCCTCTCCTGAAGATCTCAAGCACCAGTTGTGCAAAGCTGAGCTCTCCTCAGCTTTTACACTTCGCTGAGATTAAGACTGAACTAAAATGCAATTTTTAGCCTTTCTTTTTAAAGCTCAGTAGCAACCATTGCTTTTCAGACCCACAAAACACAAATCCACCATTTTTCTCTCACACTGGCCTGTACTTGAGACAGTGTTTTCTGTTGTCTCAGTGACCATTAACAGGGCATTAATAAATCCTCTGCTCACTCTGAATGACCCAATGACACCTCATGACTGTAAAGGTTAAGAAATTAAGAAAAGGGCTTGCAGCTGTGTAGTATTAAAACAACCTCTATTATTGCTTCAGGATATCTCATGTTTTCTCAGATAAATATGGTTGAGAAGGAAATAATAATTAAAGTTCATCTGTTTAAGTACCCAAAATTAAAACATCCCCAAATGGGCAATTCCTTTTGTACACCAGTTCAGAAAACTGTAGATAATCCAGTCAAATGACTACTGCATACGTAAAAATGGCAGTGGAACTACTCCTCTCTTCTATTTCTTTGCTGTTACAAAATTGGGTGTTTCAAGTAGGACTAATCAGAATATATAAATAAATAAAAGAAAGACTGTAGAACATTATTTGGTTTTTACAAGGCTTCAATGCAAAGTAGTAATTCTCCATCTGAATCCTGTGACAAAGTGTTGAGAGGCATTAGTTTAAGGAAGAAAGTTGGTCTGATTGCAAAGCTTAAATTGCAGAATTTCTTTTTCCAAAAATGGCAAACAGCTTGTACATACAAAAACACCATTCTTATAACTACTAATTGCAGAAAAATAAACAACCATTAGTTATGAAAATGCTTTTTAGCCTGTAATTTTCCATCTTGAATGTTCTGTCTAGATCCAACAGTGTGTCCCACCCAGTCTGTGAGGATACTTCCTGTAAGCACAAATTTAATACATGATATAAAAATATCCCAGCATTATGAACCTAATCTCTTTCCTTATCTTTCCCTCCCCTTTTAATTACAAGCTATTATGCTGTTCTAGACTATTTCTTCTCATCTTCACTTCTGCATCCTTCCCTATTGCAACACACTTATCTGCTCCTCTCCATCTTCAAATAGTGAGTGAAAATTTCAGCACTGAAATATTTAATTTTCCTGCTCCAGCACTGTGCTCTGTCCTCTGATTTCTCAGTCCTGCAGCAGCAATATGCTCAGATTTGTATGCATGAAAAATTCACAATATAACCTTACCACACCTCATGAAAAGGGAGCCCACTCTCCTCACTTTGACATGATAATTAAATAAGAGAAATGTTTCTGCACTGAACCCAAGTGGAACACCATTATATGTCATCATATATCCAAGATGAATTCTTCACTTGAGCAGATACCAGGTTAAATTCAGAAAAAAATACAACAAATTAGCTTCTGCACTTCATTAATACTGTCAGCTTCACTCTAAGAAAGAAAACCTCAAGCCCTCACCACATCAAAGAAACCCATTAAGTTACCAAAAAAAAAAAAAAAAAAAAAAAAAAAAAAAAAGAGAGAAAATGTATTGGAGTTTAAATATATACTTTTTCAACTTTTTTTTTTTTTTAAACCCACCAAAACTGTGTGATGTTGAATTGCTAAATCTTAATTCCTCACAAAATAATGCTTTGCTATCTGACACAGCTACCAAATCAAACCCACACCACTTCATAGCCTCTTCATTGGTACAGTGCTCTGCATTAAACTTACAGGAAGTAAAAGTATTGTGTTGATTTATAATAAATTATTTAATGGTCTCACACCCATATGATACTCAAAAAAGATGTGTTTTAAAAAGCAGAGCATGATGTCAATCTGAAACACTGAATTCTGTGGAACACTGCCAGCAGACACAAGATACTTGGTGAGTTAGGCAGACAAAAACCATATCCAGAACTTTCACAGGTGTGAGAAGCAGTTTCAGAACTGTAAAGTAAAAATTCAGAATGTCAATACATGAATCATCTTTGCATCATGAATACCAGACAGCTATTAATAATCCTCTCCTTACTTGGGAAAGTAAAAAATTCAGTAACATTTCAAAAATATCCCAGTCTTTCTGCCCTCAATTGCTTTCCTGAAAACACCAAGAAAGTTGGTTCATGCTTTCTCCTTCAGAAGTTAAGGATGAGAATATGAAGACTGGGAAACTGTAGAACTGCAGCACCACAAAGTTTCATACAAGGTTCCAACTGCTATCACATTTTAAACCCCCCCAAAAAAACCCAAAAAAAACACCTTCTACTGCTTTTCAAAGACATTCTGACTGACTGGAGAGCACAGGACATGTCTAGCTTTGATATGGCAAGGAGGTATAATGAAAAAACAGACATTATTAAAAACTCAGTGGTAAACCCAGGCTTTCTTCCTTTTTTCCCTCCTGGAAGAGAGGAAAAATCCTCAGGTTAGATATCAACAGAATTCCTATTGAAAACAAGAGCTTTCATAAGCACTGTGATGTCGTTACTTAAAAAGGTTAAGAAAAACTTTGTCTTTTGCAGAAGGCTTTTGAGGCTTCTGAATTTCATTTTCTTCTTAAAGGTGAGAAGTTCACTTAAGCATTCCATAAACTACAGTTTGAAATATACGCTCCTAAATATTTCCACTAAAGTGAAAACCTTATGAAAACTATTATTATTTTGATTTAAATGTTCCTGTGCAAGTAAAGAAAGGCCATTTGATGCTGCTGGGTGTCCTGACAAGTTATTTGACTCCCCAGATAAAAGTTGTGTTGCACACACATGAACTGGGGATACTGGGGATTAATTATAGAGCCAGCAATGCTTCTGGAAATTCCTCACCAAAGGGAGGGAAGTGCCATGACACAAACAACATTGTCTGCCCAAATACCTGTTATAAAACAGACACCAAGAATTCCAAGACAACTGAGTAAAAGAGTTTTTCAAGAAAGCAAAAGCTTTGTGTGTTGAAAATCAGGGAGCTGGAATTATAAAACACCAAGATATTAATTTAGTTCAATACTAATATAATTAAGACATCATTAAAAAAATGCTTAAAATCCAAACGTCAAGGATCTTGAGAAACTTCCCCTACCAAGCTAAAGGCAAATTAAATTGTCTATTACATATAAAACCGGACAAGTCTTGTTGCAGGGGAAGTTCCTGCCAGCAGGCTGAATTACTCAGCCTCCTTATCCACCCAAGTGACGTGACTAATCTATTCCTGCTAACAAAACAAACCAGCCACACACGAAGAGTTGCTTCATCCTCCAGCAGGTGAAGGCTGAGGTCCATCACCTGCTGGAGGTACCTGGAGTTGAGTGTTTTACATTCTATTTACCAGAAAGGAAGAACTCTCCTGATTTGTTTTGAAGCTGACATTTCTATTCAACCATTTAATTTAATAAGTTTTAGTTCAAGGCAGGAGGCAGGTAATCAGAGTGGATACCTGGTGGCTATTTAACAAAAACAAGAAAACAGGTTACTTTGGATAAATGCGGTTTCTTATGGCTGGGGCCTCTTAAAATCACAGCTTTGATGTTTACCTATAACATCTTATTTTTAAACTAATGGAACTGAACTCCCAAGTGCAACACTTTGCTCACTTTGACGCTCCCATACAGGTAGATAAACTGCATAGTATCTCCTTCCAGCTTCTTCCAGACAGCCACAGATCTATGAAGGGTAACACAGAAGACAAGTTCCCATAAAATCCTGACCCTGTTAAAGTTACTGGGGCTTCAGCTGTATACTGAATGTAGTAGAAGATCTTGCATGAAATATTCCTTCAAATGTGCAGGCCATTTTCTGGGTCATTTTCTCTTGAGAAGGTAACTGGACAGCCAATAAGTCATTAGTTATCCAGAAAGCCTCTTGTAACTCTCAGCTCATCAAATCCTCCAACAGGTTGAACATGAAAACTGAATCAAATATGTTTTTCTGACAAAAATCGAATGGATTTTGATAATATTGAATTATTTGCTGGATTAGCCTATACTTCTCTTGCTCTAAAAGGAGAAGAAAAATCCATTTCTCAACTGGAAAAGGAACGTTAAACCATCACCTTCAGCGATCTCTTTCACATTTTAAGTTCTTAATCCTACATTAAAGTGTGTCAAATCCTTTATCTTCCCAACTTGAAACACACATAGCCTCCTACACCGCACCGAAGGTGTTTTTACTGAGCACTCGCTGCTCCAGACATTCTCCTGTACGTCCATGCCCGGCTCCTGCGGTCACTGGGGCTGGAGCAGCGCAGCGTCTGCCCTGCATCCCTCCGCGTGCGCTAACGGGGATGGCTCCCCGCATCAAAGGAGCCTATTTCAATTAGCAGCCCGGGCTGCGGCGAGGGTCCCGGGCGGTGTCTGAGGGCTCTCTCGGGGTCGGGTCCGCGCTCTCTCGGGGTCGGGTCTGGGCGCTCTCGGGGCTCTCTCGGGGTCTCTCGGGGTCTCTCGGGGGTCGCTCCCGCCCCTCCCGCGCTGCCTGCGCCGCCCTCTGCCGCCCTCTGGCGGTACCGCCGCGGCCTCGCACCGCCCCTGCAGCCCCCGCGCTCCGGGCTCGTCCCTGGGGACACCCGGGGGACACCCGAGGGACACCCGATGGACACCCGGGGGACACCCGGGGGACACCCGAGGGACACCCGGGGGACACCTGGGGGATACCCGAGGGACACCCGGGGGACACCCGGGGGACACCCGGCCTGTCCCCGCCTGGCTGCGCTCGATTCAAGCGGCTTTCAGGTTGCCTTCAACTGGATATGCCCCAGCACTGGCTGTTCATCTTCTTGTGATGATTACAAAGCTTCCCGATAGCTGCGGCGGCGCCGTGGGTGACAGAGCCCCATGGCCTCACAGGGACACCCACGAGCTGCAGATCCTTTGACATCGCGCTCCTCCAGAGTTCCAGTCTGACACACAGCTTATTAACTCTAGGAGACTTGGGAACAGAAGCACAAACTTCACAGTTTAAAAGAAGTCACACGATGCATGATGGCAAGATAAGCAAAAAAAACCAAAAAAAATTATCGCCCGATTGTCAGTTCCCTTGAGCTTTCCTTCTATTCTTGAGTGTTTGTGAGAATTCAGGATTGCAAATTTCATGCATTGGGTCTCTGATCTCTTGGCTTGTCCTGAAATGTGAACTCTGGTCCTACAAAGAGCTTTCTTTGGCAAAAGTATGAGCTCCTATCTAAACAAAAAGTCCCATTCTAAAATCTTACACTCCTGCTCCTCTCTTTCAGCCCATTTCAATTTTTTTAAAACCCCACTCCAACACCTTTTTTTTTCTTCACCCAATGAAAATTCCTCCTTCTCCCTGCAGCTAAGCACATGCAAGCAGTCTTCTTCCAAATTAAATAACTTTGGCATTTCCTTGGGGAAAGAAACTCAAACCCTATAAGTCCAATTAGCAAAGCATTAGAATTTTTTTTGAGCCACAGGTTCTATTTCCTTAAACTCTGAAATCTTCCATCTTTTCTACACTTCAAGATTCTTGCTTTGTAACTGGCCTGCAAGCATGCAGTCCTGTAAGAGGAGCACTTAATGCAACTGCTATGAAGCAAGAAGGAAGCTGGACTTCAGCCTCTGATAACCAAAATTCTGTAACTCAGTTTTATCTTAAGAACTAAGTTAATGCTGTTTCCTCCCCAGCTGAGCAGTCCTGAGGAATTCATACCACAGGGAATGCTGGGGGTGTCTGACTTAGCAAATGTTCAGACCTAAAGGATTCTCATCAGGCATCCCTGAAAGGTGACTGACTTCATCATGAGAATACGCTGAGAATTCACCAGACTGCACAGAATCACATCTGGAATGAGCAGAAAACTCCACCATCACTCCTGACTGAAGGCTGCAAAAGTGCCAGTGCCTACAGAAGGTTGTTTTCTTTTGGGTGTTTTTGTTGTTGTGTTTTGACTTTTTTTTCTAATGAAGATCCTAACTGCCAACTCTTAAGACTTTCCAAGTAGTTTTTCAAAACTTGGCTGAGTAATCTCTTGAGGACACAGTTTGGATATGTGTTTACTTCACTAACAAAGGACAGCTCAGTTCCGTTCTTTTCAAATTTCAATGCAAGCAGCAAAGGCTCATCAAACCCATGAAACAGAAAAGGATTATGGATAGCAGGTGTCCAAAATACCATCTACTTTAGCAATCTGGAGTACTGGTAGCAGCAAAAGCAATTAGACTCTGAACTCAAGAAAATTTGTTTTTTATAGCTTGGATAGTTAAATAGTGAACAGATTGACAATGGAATATCTGGAATCTCCCTTCCTGAAGTGCTTAGAAAACAGATTAAATAAATATCTGTCAGGAATTCTGATGGTATGATTGATCCTGCCATAGCCCATGAGAATATACTGTTGAACCTTTGAATCCCTTCCAGCCCCCCTGCTTTCTTCTTCTGAGTCATTGAATTGTAGCATCTGCATCATTGTGGTTTAGTTAATTTATCTTTTAAAACCACACTCAAAATTAAACATATTTACTTCAGCCATGAAGCAGCAGATGATCACAAAAAGCTCATAGCCTTATGGCCATGGTGGGGAAGAGTGAGCCTGGAAGAGGGAGATTCCAGCAAGGTGAGGGGCTCAGAGGCAGGTGTGAGGGGCTGGGAAGGTGTGCTGGTGCCAGGGCACTGCACTGAGGCAGGGAGCTGTGTCTGCCACTCCTGCCACTGATGGAAAAGGACAACACTGGGAGCATTGGCTGCCAGCGCTGAGAAAGTCTCTTTACACAGGACACTGAAGCAGTGTCCAGCAGCAGCCAGGGCTGGCTGTTCCCAAAGGGAGAGCAAAGCAGGACCAAGTGTGATCCCAGGCCAGGGGCTTCCCCTGGCATTCAGGTGCAGCCCCAGAGCACCTGAGCACAGCAGGGAGAGGAGGAACAGGGAGTGGAACCCGCTGACAACCCCAGACAGGACAGGAGACAGTGACACTGGGGCAGAGCAGAGACAGAAATGGGTACAGGGATAGGAACCCGCTGACAGCCCCAGACAGGACAGGAGGCAGTGACACTGGGGCAGAGCAGAGACAGAAATGGGTACAGGGACAGCACCAGGCACAAGGCACATCCGAGGGACCCATCCAAACTCTCACACAGGGCTGGGATCTCTCCAGCAGGTAAGGACCAAATTCCCAGTCCTGAGCTGAAAGGGAGCTGAGGGCCCAGGGCTGGAGGGTGTGGCTGGAGGGTCCTGGTGAAGCTGCTCAGAGAAATTGTCACCTAACGTCCCCAAGGCCCTGACGGGCTCAAAGCCTTCATGAAGACTGAGAGAGGCAAAGATGGCAGGTGGACCACAGCCACACCTCCAGTCTGTCAGTCCAAACAGAATTGCTCCAGACAGCTGCTAATTCTGATCACCTGAAGCTCTGACCTTACTAAATGCAGATCACTTTGTGTCAAGTCAAAACAAGACTAGAGATGTTAGTACAAAAAAAGAAGATGCCCTGACTTGAGAGCAAAAACATGTGACAAAACTTCAGTGACGCTCCTGACAGTTTTTTTAAAAATATTAAACTATTGGCACAAAAGTACAAGAAATTCTGCACACCACTCAAAAATCTCAAAAAAAAAAAAAAAAAAAAACCAAAAACAAAAACAAAAAAAACACTAGAGCAAAAAAAGCCAAGCGAGACCAATGGGAAGTACTTCATTTACTAAGAATAATGTACAGAAATTTTTTATTATGAAAGACCTCAAATGACTGAGAGGGGTTTTTTTAATACAAATGATGATATAATTGAGTAGGGTAAAGCACCCTTGACTTATCAATAATATCACTTCTCATGTCGCTGAAATTAAGCTTTTGCTGAAGTACCACACTGAATTTGGCCTATGAAAAGAGTATTAATTTCATTAGTTTTAATAAAATTGTATGGAATCATTGTTCAGTGATTTGAGTATGGGACTTAGATAAATGAAAACCATAATCAAACCAGCCTTCCAAAACTAAAAATAATGAATTAATTCTTGGAAATGTTCTTCAGCATCAGTTTCTAGCAAAGAACCCTTTCACACCACGACTCAGGTCAAACTGCCTGTAGCTCTCTTGCCCTGGCTTAGCAAGTGCCTCTCACGTTGCTAAGATGGAGAAAAACATTTTTTAGAAAAGGCAAAAGTGTACATGTAACAACATTTAATTGCAGCTAATCTGAACAGAAAACAGTTAACAGTAAAAGCAACTAGTTTTAACATATTCTACTATTTAAGATCTAACAAGTGGGTCTATGCTCTACCCAGCTCTCTGACATCTGCTTCAGGCAGTTCAAATCACAAACCCAGCTTCAGTGTCACGGGAGAAGAGCTGAGCACTCGAGATTCTCAGCAGCTGCTTCCAACAAGGAGTGCAAAACCTTGGATAAGGTTGGCTGGAATATTTCAAACTGCACACGTGATTCAGAGAGCAGGGACAAGATCATGGAACCTCCCACTTAAACTCTGCACCATTACTGCAGATTATTCCAAGGTACTCAAGACAGTTTTTCAATTCAGAATTTATCTCTGCACAGTCCTGTAGAATGGGGAACAGAGGGAGATCAATGACAGCTGTAGCAGAATAAATTTCAAAAAGGGGAAAAAGTAAGACAAATCTCCTTCCATGTAAACAGCAGTATGATGGCAAAAGGAACTTTCTTTTTTCCTGGAGCTTTTTCAGTTCATTTAGTTCAAGCTTTTCAGTCATTGGCTCTATACAAGTAAACACCTACAAAATTTGAATTTATCATTTTATTTTCCTTCTTTTCCTAACACAATGTATGTGACTAAGTCCTAGTTGATAGATTAAGGGGTCATTTGAGTCAATCTTTTAAACTTGTTTTGTGATATTTTTTTCTTTCCTGACATTGCTCCATCCCCTCTGAGAGAATAATTTTAATTATTTCTAAGCTAAATATCCTTTTAGATATATAAAACTACTTAAAATACAAACATATGTTAAACTGAGCTTTGCTCTTTTATTCACAAGCATTTATCTGCAATTTTTCCATCAGACCAAGCCCCAAAGAAATGTTGTCTGAAAGGGAACAAACACAAAATTAACAGAACCTCCAAGACCTCTTCAAACATCTGTCTGCTTATAACACAGATAAATACCCCAGATACTTCTGAAAGTCTTCTAAGTATGGTGCCATTGAACATACTAATTTTCCCTGCCAATTGTACATTTTTATGTACTAGAAACTAGGTTGATGTCAAAGAACTGAAAATTACAAACCATATGTCACACCAGAAGCAGCTTATAAAGATTAGCATATTTATAAGACAAAAATGCATTTTAAATAATGCAAATATGAAAACATTTTTTTATTTGTAAAAGCATTTTTCCCCAAATCAATCTAAAGTATGCCTTTCTACTTCACTTTTACAAGATCAAAGAAATTAGATTTCAAGATCTTAGAGTAATATCTGATATTGTGGAAAATGCCAACAATCAATAATTTATCCTTTCAAACTGTAATTCTAGGCTCTAAACAATAATCCATTTTTTCAAAGATAAAACACAGACGTCAGTCAATTTGGTAATGGTCATAATGGCCCAAAACATTCCAAGCTGAAACCCACACAGGGCAAGACTGAAATTAGAACTCCAGTTCTTAACTGAAATCCAGTATTTTTGACACAAACCTATTTTTTCACTTTTGTGTCTCAATTCACTTCTACAAACTTCTTAGACCAGCACTTTTTAAACTTTTTTAAAGCCCATTCAAAAAGTGTGAAAAGCTATGCTAATTGAAGATGAACAATTAAAACCATGTGTTTTCAGCACATGACCGATATGCAAATTAAAATGTTATTAAAACCAAAACTAGTGGACAATTAGCAAGATATCCTTATCGTTACTATGGTCATTAACTCTCAGAGCAGCAATAAAGCCAGAATAATATTTGTCTGCCTCCCAGAGATGTAGTTCCCTGCAAAGCTGAGGGACTGACATGAACTTCTATGTATTCCTCATGAATTTTGTTGTATTCCTTGTGTTGCTAATACTTCATTTGGCAAAATGAATTATCAAAATAATCCCAGAATCAGTGAGGTTGGAAAAGGCCTCCAAGATTATCAAGTCCAACTGCTGACTGATCACCACCTTGACCAGCAGACCATGGCACCAAGTGCCCTCATTTTTTCTGAAACACCCCCAGGGACAGAGACTGCAGCACCTCCCTGGGCAGCCCCTTCCAATGTTTCACCACCCTCCCAGTGAAGAAATTCTTCCTAGAATAGCAGGCCAGAGAAAACTGTGTGCTAGTTAAATATATATTCTACCTAGCAGGAAAATTATTTGTTATACGGGAGTCCTCATAAAAAATTCTCAGAAAAAGTTTTCAAAATGTGAAAACTGACTAAAAGTAACTTTCAATAATTAAAAACACCAAAAAAAAAAGAATTGTAAAGATTCCCTTGGATGATGAGGCCAGTTTTCCCCATTACTGTGGCATTCATTTTAAAAATCTAAAGCCCTAAGTATCAGATTTTTTATATTATTAGCACTGCTCTATGAACTAGTCAATATAATAAAGTCTCTAGCAAACTCTGATCAAACCATATTCAAAGGTTTGATTCTTCTGTCTTTATAATTCTCTTCACTTCAACTGAGAGCACTCACACAACTTTATGATGCACCACTAATAATCTGTAATAGAATTAAATGGGTACTTTCCAGGAAGTCAGCAGTACAGCTACAAGGGTATTTTTGTTACACAGTTCTTTTAACGTACTATTCATAGCTGAGAAAGTACTTTAATTTCCCTAATTAGCTGTTCAGTAATACAGAAATATGCTAATTAAAATCTATTTCTCTTCTCTTAAATTATGTCATGCTGTCAAATAGATACAAAAAATGAATGAACGAATGATATTTGCAATATCAGTGCAATATTGACATTGTGCAAGTGCTCCACCAGCACTTGCTCCAGTTATTTTGCCTTGAATGAGTTTGCATTGTTTAATTGTTCAGAACTTAATAAACAATTCTGTAGATGATGTATGAAGAGGATATGATATGAATAAGATCTGAGATGGTCGAATAGTGATCAAGACACTATAGAAGATAAATGATGAAGAATTCCTCTGCCATTCTGACCACAGTACTCAAACTCTTCTACTTGCAGCATTATAACTGGAAGTGTTAAAAAGAGGGGATCCAGAAGATGGGTTGTGCTAAGTAGGTGCCATTTTAAAATAGTTTTGGGATGTGCTATTTTAAAGTGTAACAACACTAATCCTTGCTTGATGTGCAGGAACTTGTGGCTTCCCTGCAATCTCCAAGATTCCACGTTGATTTAGATAAACAGGTCAGACTTCCTGGCACCAGACGAGCTCCAGGGTGAGAGAGACAATTGCAAAGGTCTCAGGATCAGAGCAGAGCTCTGCCCTCCATAACCCCCAGAGACCTGCTCAGAGAAAACCCTCAGCAAGAGCCCACGGCTTTTAGCTAATTTTCCTTTTGAACTTTTTCCCCTGTACCTCACAGTTGCGAGATATGTGTTCTATTCTCTGCCCAGGTGGATGGCATCAGGAATTTATAGATAAGAATTCAAGATCCTTCATCTTCCAGCATGGAAAAAGCCATTTATGCAGTATCTCTGTTTTCTCCCACACAGGACATCCATTCTGCTAACCAAAGTCTCTGCACTAGCTATAAAAGAAATAAATTAACAAGCAACACCAAAAAACTCAATCAAAGGCAGGCAAAATAAAAAGGAGCATGGGTAAAGGAAAGCTCCAGGAATATGGAATGCTTGGCTTAACAGGAAGAAGCTTCTACAGGAGAAAAAAGGTACATAATGAAATATCATTAATTCTATCAGTGATTCTTGAAAGCATGACAACTAGAGGAAATCCTTTTTATTTACTAACTTGCATTTTTCTGGACTGTGAAACACCTAAAAGCTGGACAACTCTAAATATTTGTGTTACTGAGAACACATATCTTTCCTTTTGATCTAGGTAAAGGAAAGGCCAGAGTTCAGAATAAATACTGCCTTCTTGAGATTAGGGGATCTACACATCTGGAATAGCCAAGTACAGGCAAATGCAACCCAACAGTTCAGTATTGTTCTGTCTGGAACATCTTCGTAAACAACTAGTAAGATTTAAGACTTGGAAAAATATCTAATTTTATTAAATAGCTCACACATATTCAGTAGAAGATTGATGGTTATGGCTTTTACTAACTTGAGAAGCCATCACACTGCTCTATGCAACTTGATAAGCAACATCAGTCAAAACACACTACTTTTTTTCCTTACTGTACATATTTCCTTCATATACATATGAAGATACTGACTCATGTCTTGTCTTTTTCTGGTTCAAACAAAATTTCTGTTTAAAAAATGTATCATGGTTTTTATCACATCAACAATCTGATTCTATTTATTTCCTTAAACCTGTAATACAGAGCAAGATTATGGCATAAAAGAAACCAACCCAAAAAAGCAGCAAAAAAGCAACCATAAAACTAAAATTGAAACCAAAACATGGGATTCCTTGGCTTTATTAAGAACTGCTATGAAACCTGTGTATCTCAAAACCTAAGTATTTCATCATAAAACATTTACATTTCAACAGACTTTTTACCTGGAAAGCGTATTACTTCCATTACCAATCTGAGTGAGGGGACAGACCAATATCTCAGTTCCTGAAACCTGCTGAAACACATCCTTCTCACACAGAATCCCCCACATTTGTTTAAGTGAAAAAAAAAAAAAAAAAAAAAAAAAAAGAGTAGAGCAGTTTACACATTGACACTGAAGAACTTCATTGGAATGAATCTGTATAACTTCAGTAACACTTATTAATAAACCCCATTGTATACATTAATTCTTCTACCAAACAAGATTTAAAATAATCCCAACACAACTAAAGCTTTTAAAAGTCTAAAGGAAAATTAAGAATCTTGTAACTGCAATACAAATATTTAAATCTTGTAACTCTTCAAAACTGTTTAAAGTATAAAGCACTATGCCAGAGAATGTTTCTAACATGTAATCTCTACAAAACGTAGGTTAAAATTAAAATCTCTTGCTTTCATACACCACATTGTTCTATTAGTATAATTACATTTGTTATCATGTTCAACTAACTCCGACAAATCTTACGCTTCCTTTTTATATTAGTTGAGATGGGCTCCTCCTACTGAAAGCGTTCACTGCAATTAACTGAATTTCTGCAAGTTATAAAATACAAATGTGCACTATATAAGGAAAAATACAGTGCCTTTCTGTGCTACATGAATATGTAATAATGCACTTCATGTGATTCCCCACAAACTTAAAAACAGACTTAGTAAGTGACCAGTAGTTTTGAGAGACCATCCTTTAACAAAGACTCAAAGAGAAAAGGCTTCAAAGAGCTTGAAACCTGTTGCCTTTAGCTGTTTCTTCAAAGGTGGTACGTCTGAGAGCTCTGAACTCTTTGTTTCTGACAGAACTGCTTCACACACAGTGATATGAAAAAGCACCACTATAATTGAAAAACCACAAGTGTTCTGCCTCTAATACGATTACATTTCACAATGCAGATTTATGAGATTCGAGATCTTCATTTAAGATCATGCCATTTCATACAGTTTCTCTCAGTCAATATATAAGGTACAAAATGAAAATGCATTTACGGATGCAGTCATTTGCTGGTTTGAGCTGGGGATGAGTCAATTTTCTTCACAGTGGCTGGTAGGGGGCTGTGTTTTGGATTTGTGCTGAGAAAGAAATTGTTGATAACACAGACATGATTTTGTTATTGCTGAGCAGCCCTTGCACAGAGTGAAGGCCTTTTGTGCTTCTCACCACCCTGCCAGTGAGGCGGCTGGAGGCGCACGAGGCATTGGGATGGACACAGCCTGGACAGCTGACCCAAGGGTATTCCAGACCATCTGGTGTCATGCTTGGCATGGGAAGCTGGAGGAAGAAGGAGGAATGGGGGATTTGGAATGATGGGTTTGCTTTCCCAAGCCAACATTAATCACCAACAATGAGCTCTGCTGTCCTGGGGATGGCTGAGCACCTGCCTGCTGAGGGGACAATGTAAAGGAACACCTTGGGTTGCCTTGTTTGCACACACAGCTTTTACTTTACTTGGTAAAATGTCTTTATCTCAACCCACAAGTTTTCTCAGTTTCCAATCCTCTTCCCCATCCCACGGCTGGTGGGGGAAGTGAGTGGCTTTGTGGTACTCAGTTGCCAGCTGGGCTTAAACCATAACAAGTCTTAAACACAAATCATGCCTAGAAATCTGAAATTCAGCAATATATGCATCTAAATCACAAAAATACTCTGTCTACAAAAATCAGAACAGTAAAGGAACTTCTGACCAGCATCAGAAATGGAACTTCAGAAGTCTTTAACACACTGAAGACTTCAAAAAAAACCCCAATACATCAATCACTACAGACAGTTCTTCATCTGTACAGTACATTCTACTGCCAACTTACTACATGAGTTCTGAGTAGCTGTGTCTGGTGTTCTATTTGCCTTGATGCAGCATCTAAACAAGCAGGCAAACACACGTTTTTTTCTGCATTTAGCCATTCTCCAGAATTTCAAGACAGCTGAGACTGCTGGATGTCTGGAAGAGAGCTGCAAATGTGTATGAAGGCAACATTTGCCTTTCACTCAGATCAGAAGATTTGACTGAATTATGAGAATGCCATATCTGGCAACTCTAGTATTGGTTTGGGGAGCTTTTCAGTCAAGGCAAGAACATGTGCTTAGAACTGCACTGTAAATTTCATCTTGTCTTGTACTTATTTGCTGTCTTTTCTGAGTTTCATATATATATATATATATATATATATATATATATATCTCCCATTTTCTTTGTTACATGTATAAAGTTCCAACAGAAGTCTTCTGGTAACTGCACAGATCTGGATGTTAATGAGATGAGTGACAACTGAGTGCACTGCACGTGCCCAACACCAACACTCACTAATTGGTTACAGAAAATGTGCAATATGCCATAATTTACCAAAGCATCAATGCCTAATCACTTCACACTGCAATGAATTTCAAGCAAACATGAGTAATTAAGCCATTATTTTTAATAGTGACAGCTAGCACTTACTCCACTCTAGTGAACATTCGCACAGAAGTTGGTTTAGCAGTGTTTATAATGTCCTGCAGCTCTGTAGAAACGCTCTTAGAACATGAAGAATTCTTTCAAGATTTGTTGTGACATGTATGAACATTTGTTCACATGTTAAATGTGGAAATGCAAAATGACTCAGCATCTCCTTTTTTTTATACTACATGTAAACTTCGACTTCACTTGTCAATTATATGGATGAGAACTCTCCATATCTGCCCATAGGATCACTTACAGAGCCATCTTGTCTTTTCTAAGTGGCTGCTCCAATATTCTTTTATATACTGGATTTGAACCATTTGAAAATATAAAAAAAATAAGTTTTATATTTGACCTGGACTTCCTTAACAGAATCAGTAAGATTTTCACTCTTTGAGTTTAAACAGGCACAACAGTTAACACTGAAGGTTTTTACTGATACCAGTACACCATAAATATGTCTTGTTCAGGTTTTGGGTAGCAGAAGACAGAGCTACATCCAGTATATGAAAGCTGAAAATTATACTCACAAGAAACCTGAATGGGATTGACAAGGCATCATTTTAATTATGATGCATTTATATAGTGAATGTAATGTTGAATTACCAGCACTTGAAATTCTGAGTTTGACATGAGTGCCATTGACTCGGAATTCTTAACTGAAGATTCAGAAAAATATGCTTCAATATTTGACCAATTAAATGCTAATAATAAGCCATATATAATTAATTAAATCTGAGTAAGATTGTGATCAACACTTGTATAGAGAAACTTGAAATGAAGATGTTAGGTGCTGCATAAACAGCTTGGAAAAAAGTTTCCAAAATACAAATCTTGCTTTGTTATTCACTGCTGCTTCAAACTTGTGTATGAATGAGAGGTTTATCTTGAGAGTCACTTGAAATTTTTCTGTTGATGATTTCATTAAACAATAGCATCACTGGCCTATCTTGTAATTGAATTAAGCTAGAGTCAATTGACCTATTCTCCCATTTCCCTAAAACGGAACACCTAAAAGTGAAATTTTAGCCTTGTTCTATGGATAATGAGCACTAGCATGATTAGGCTCTATGAACAGGAAACATCTTCTTTCAGTTGACTAATTTTATAAAGTTACAATGTAAAATATGTATTCTTTTCAAGAGGAGGAAAAAACCCAGAACAAAACACTAACCTCTCATTAGTTCTTAAAAGCTAAGAGCCTTGTACAGAAGTTCCAAGCTAGAAGACAACACACAACCTTAAAAATTAAGTTTAAGATAAAAAGAAAATATTCTTTCTAGCTAAAATATGGCATTTTAGAAAGTTATGGTTGCACAATGCAAGAAACTAATTTAACAATAATCCACATACTTTCTTCATTTAAGATACATCTGATGTTGTTCACAAGTAAACAGTTATGTTTGTAAAAACAAAACAAATTCTAGAGAGAAATGGCAAATTAGTTGATAGAATTTAAATTAAAACCTGGTGCTTGAAGTGGCATTAAAATGGTTTTTAATTTCAGTTACTCCATCTTCAAAAACAAATCTAATGTCTTCATGACAACAAAAATAGCAAAAGGTGAAACACAGGAGCTACTGTTCTTGATCTGTCGCCTCTTAGACTTATCTAACATTTAAAACAAATGCTGGGATAATCTACCATTAAACAATCTTCCTGCTCATCTGCTCTCCAGATGACAAGGCCTCCAGCACAATAAAAGCCCTGCTTAACACAATGCACGTGTCCTAGAAAAGGCACTGTGTGCCCAGAGAGAGGATCACTCCACAGGCAGGATCTGCTCCACATTGCAAGTGCAGAATCAGAGGGTTTAAGCCTCCTCCTCAGCCTGTCCCTAGCAGGAGGCATTACTTGTACACAACAGCACGGAGGAGCACTAATCTGAGAGCAGAAGCACATTGGGGTAGAGGCTGTGTCAGCCTGAGACAAAGGGATAAAGACTTCAGAGGGAATGCTGAGACACACAGATGGATGTGCACACAAACAACAGCACTGCCTTCACCATGGCATAGCACTACTGCCAGAGCAAAGCTGTTGTAAAAGTTTTTTTATGCATCACAACATAAAACAAAAGGGCCAATGACTTTCTCCTCAACAGCAGGGACAGTGGGGAAGAAAGCACAAAGGTGCTGGTTTGCAAATGTTACATTCACATGATAGGTAAGATCTGGGTTTATTCAAATCTCTTGACCCTGAAGGAAAGGAAACAGTCACAAACAAGAAAACTGTTTGGTGTATCTCTACACACACAGATTCAAGAGGACTTAAACTTATCAGTACACACATTTAGAAATACTGATGCAGAATTCCCTTCACCTCCACCCAAGCACTTCAATACCCCCGCAACGTGTTCCATGTTATGATAAATGTATTATCCTTGAACTGCAGGTATGGCACTGCACCATATATTTCTTTTCCAATAATCATATACCATTTAGTTACTTCTAAGTATTTAGTCATGAATGGCCTTTGCACTTCTTGACAGATAAGAAATAAGAATCAGGGACATTAATTCCCCAATGCACCAGCAAGACTGCAATGACAGTGTTAGAACTGAGTCTGTGCTTAACACAAATGTTAGGTGAGCAAACAGCACTAGTTTAACAAAATAATTTTTTCTAAGTGTCTAAACATTTTAAATATTTGCACTATAGTTCCATTATTTCCTTAGCACCTTCTCTTAAAAAGTAGCATTGCTACTGAGTTGATCTCCTATGAACTAAATGCCAAAACCTTATATCAAAGCCACAACATTCTCAGCTAATAAATACACAAAATTTGACAAATATGAACCTGAGGATGAAAGCAATGTCACAAAATCTTCTGGTTCTTTGTGTAATAATGAGTTACAAACTTCAATTGCAGCCCAGAATCAATGTGGGACCCGTCTGGCAACACACACTGGAGCTATGTTATCATTATTCCCTACTTTCTGGTCCAAGAGAGCAATATCCAACAAATTATTTTTTAGGTAACATGTTAGACCAAGGAGTTTATTAGGAAAAATATATGGCTTAGGGCTTAAAAGACCATAAAGTGGTTTAAAGAGACCTAAGGGACATTGATTTATCTACCAGAATCAACTTTCTCTTCAGGCTGCTGCAATAGAGCATGGAAATGAGAAAAACAGGATTAAGGGATCACATTATCTGCATAAAAAGCTCTAATGCTTTATTGTTTATACAAATGACACTTCAAAATTATCTGAATGGTGTGACGTAAGATTGTACAATCCACTTCCACATCTTGCATTAAGTGCTGTTAAAGACTTCCTTTAATCAGAGTTGTTGGATGTCACACCTCCCCTTTTTAACCCTCTGAATCTGTGCATTAGATAGAAACATTAAAAGGTAATACTGGTGGAATTTGCAACTTAAGTTGCAAAGTTTCTTTTTGTTTGAGAAAAAAGTATTATTCCTATCATCAGCCTACATAATTGAGATATCGGAAGATTAAGGGGAATTTTTATATTACTTAAATTTAGCATCTACCTTATAAACTCAGGTTGGGAAGACTCCATCCAACAGAGAGAAAAACTCACTGAAAGGGACTTTCAGAGAAAAAAACTAAAGTTAAGCCTTCTAAACCACCTCACTTCACTATTTCCTCCCCAGGAGCAGCAGCCTCCACATATTTGTAAGAAGTCAGGCCTTGTGTTTTGTCAGAGTTGGAAAATTCCCCCCCAGCTGAAGCTGATCTTAGGAACACTGCCAGGGTCATGGCCCAACCAGGCTGTCCAGGCAGTCCTGGCACCTCATTTGCATTGTCCCTGATGCCTGTGTGACCAAAGTCTGTGCTACTCCAGGGAGCTGAACAGCTGAAAACTAAAAACACTCCCCTTAAAAAACCTATGGATCTACATTTCTAATCTTAGTGAGGGTGCCATTTGTATTGCACCTCAGGGGCATTTCAATGCTAAAACACAATTAGCAACAGACCAGTGTGTATTCTAGGAACAGATTTGTTATTTTCTGTAGTGAAGCCAGAACAAAAAAATCTCTTTGTAAACCAAAAATACAAATGCTCAAGATATGATATACAAGTATCACATACATCTAGAAGTCAAGAGTCTGTGCCATGAGCAGATCCTACAAACCCAGTCATGTATGTTTAAAAGCAATGAAGTTGGTATCACTTTAAAATAAAAGGCTCCTCCCTTCTCACCCATGTCACCCTTTGAACCTTCTGGGGCTGTGACATTCCAAAGGCCATGTCTGTAAAGGAATTGCAAAGTCTTACTTTACTCCAGGGGCAGATATAACTTCAGAAACCCCAAGTTCTTTGGGAACAGGCCTTTCCATGAAGTTACATTTTTGTTCTACTCGAGCTCTATGCATGGTGAAGGGTCATCTTTGAGGCACGTGCAGCGAAGAGTCTTTATTCACTAGAAAATACTCGCTTGATAGCCAGAAATAGAACCCAAATCTCACCAATGACTTGCTTTCCAGCTGTAATAACTGTAAGTAGTCTAATCCAATGCCACGCTATAGCTGCTAACAGTTCTTCCTTTGGTTCACACAAAAGTCTTCTTGTGCTGAATTTGAAAGATTTCAAGCAAATGAAAGATGGAGCCAAGCACTGACAAGAAAACAAAATACTGAAAAACTGATCAGTGGGCAGCACTCAGTCTCAGTTCTGACTGTGTGGACAGGAAAAATAATAGGTAACAATTTAAACTTAATAATAATGTACATGCATTAAGAATTTGCATTAAAGATGCAAAGGTACCTTATTCTGGCATTTTATAATCTCTACATAAATCTTATGAAAATTGTTCTATTTCTTATGTTTTAACTTCAAGAAAACACAATCTTGAAAATATCAACATATCATCAATTTTTTCCTTAAAAGCTATTTAAATACTTGTTATGTATGTACATATGCAGAGGGAGGAGGAAAGGCCTATTTCTGTAATGAACTCAGCATGAACAAGATTTTGCTCCATGAGAAATCTAATTGCCTCTAGTCAGCCCACAGATTCATGACAGCACAAAGGTCCAGCTGGACCAAATAACCAGGCCATCCAGAATGTGATGTTCAGGTAAAGCTGTATAGAAAGTTGATAATGCATGGAAATCTTTTGAGTCAAGAATGTGTTCCAGACTTGTACATGTATGGTGATAAGAACAATAAGACAATAAAAAAATCCCTCTCAGATCTACAAAAGCCCAATCCCTTCACTTAACAGCTTCCTGATAACTCATTTGAAATTGTTTTTTAGTATTTCTATGGTTTGTTAAAGCAATCTTTAAAATATTAGACAACATTTACCTTTGTTATTCAAAATACATGACAATGCACAGAGATGGCAGAACCTTCCAGAACAACTTTTCAAGGACATAGATTTGCCTTCTGTTCTTCTTAAGTGAGGTGAAAGCCACAGAGCAGAGCTACCACAGCCTCTCTCCACATCCTGGCCATTCCTGCTCTGAGCATCTCCTGGCAGTGCATGAACACAATGATTATAAACACCTATTACTTATGGTCTCCCTTCAGCTCTACCAGGACCATTACACTGCACTCTCAAGGAATCACCTGAAACACTGCACTTGGAATGTTAATATTATGTGCTCACAGCTCTTTGAACTTGCTCTAAGAACTCTTAAGAATAGGTACTTTTCCAGCAAAATATAAACATATAAAGCAAACCAAGAGTTACCACAGTAGAGAGAGTGAGAAGTCGCATGATCTGGCCACAGAAAATGCCAACTATCTCCACCCCAGTTCTATTTAGACTGGGCCTGGATCTACTCCTCCAAATCAATTGCTTAATTATTATAATTATATACACAAAAAAATCAACTGCTTTAAAACTAGCACATACTTTAAATGCTCATCTGAAGAAAAGAAACACAAAAGGCAATACAAAATCTTGAGTTTCCAATAAAGAGTAACAGAATCTTTTGGAATTAGAAATGGTTCCTTCTACATTTAATTCATATTTTTTTTCACTCTCCAGTAGGTAATGCCCTAACATTTTGCCATCTCTCCATCCTTCTAACAACCAAATACTCTGTGCACATTGTTTATTATCTCAGTACGTAGTGCAATTTGAAATTTGTTTGAAAAGCCTTCTTAGTCTCAGCATATTTATAACACATCAGATCAAATATTTGAATTAAGGAAGTTGGGCCCTGGAAACATTTTCATCTATTTACTGGGTCATGGCTTCTTTCAAAATATAATGCATATCAATATCACCTTAAATGTACATCGAGGTATTTGTAGAATTCTGAATATAGATTTGATTAAGTAGCATAAAAAAATTACAGTTCCATTGCCATAAAACTAAGAAAAATCAGACAAGCTTCTCTTTCTTAATATTTAAAGATACCTGGCTCCTGCTGGAGAAGCTTAAAGCTTTGCTCTGCTTTTATTCATTTTAAAATCTTTCTGAAAAACAGCTATCAATCCAAAGAAATATATTTTCAAAGTATTCTTTCATTCCTCAACAAAAGATAGACATTGGGAAGGTACTTAAATCCATTAAGATGCACGTAGAGTAGCCTCTAGCGACTTCCAACCTATTTTAAATAAGCAGAATTTTTCTATTTCCATACAAATATTCCAGTAGTTTAGTAAACATTTTGTACCTCAGTAGGCATCAGTGTTTGTTAATCTCATACATAAGGAATAAATTCCAAAGCTGCAGGAGCTCTGTGTATTCCCAGGACTCTGCCCAGGCATGCAGACCCCTGAGCCAGACTCTGCAGGAGGATGTTCCTCCAAGTACAGTAGGCAGCCACTGGGGCCAAATGATTCATTCCTACCACCACCTCACAAAGTCTAATTTGATAATTATAGTGATTATCAATTAGCATCTCATCACTATTTGATGACACACGATGACTTGAGGCTAACTAGCATCTCGTACATCATTTAATAAAAATGCCATGAAAAGAGGGCTGGTGGCAGAGGCCAGCAGGCAGAGAGAGCTGAGTAAACAAAGGAATGTGCAACAGTTTGGGGACTCTTACAGGTTAGTTTTTCTGAGATGGGCCAGTGCAGACACACCCCCAGTGTGAGGGGGCCCTGTGCAGAGCCCTGGCCATCACAGGAGTGGGAGCTCCATTCCCAGCCTGGGACAGGCCACAGCCTTTGTCTTCTGTACCTGGAAAGTCACTCCCACCCTGAGAAGGTCTGCACAACAGCACTAAGGTTCAAAGAGAATCCTTCATTACTCAGGACCACAACCCAATGTACATTTTAGACTCAGTCAACTCACTTGAAAAAGAAAGCAGATAAATTTTACACTGAAATATGTAACACAACTATCAGAAGGCAGAACAGCTGAAGACCTAAGCACAAAATGAAGTTACAAGTGGTTTTGTCTACAGTTCACCACAAGATCAGCTTCCATATGGATGATCATTCAAGTTTAGGGAATACTCAACCAAACTGTTGCAGCTGAAACTCATTTCTTCTGTTCACCTTGAAGTGTAAGATACTTATCTCAACAACTTTACCTGATCTGTTTCCTAGGAATGAAGAACCTTCATTTCAGTATGCCTGAAATACTTCTTATGTCTTTAATGCTGGAATAGTTATTATGGAAACATTAGCTGGTTATAGTATTGTATTATGATTCATTCAGAAGAGCCATGGCCCATATATTTAGAATGTTCATTTTTTTATCTTATAAAAAGATTGAAGTCATGTAATTCTCTCATGCATATGACCACATCATTCCATTAGAAACTTCTGTGGCTGTAGCAGAATTTCCATTTTCATGAAGGACTTTTATACTGTCATCTTCTCTCAAAGTAAATTTTTGCATAAAAATGATGAATGTCTTAGAGTCCATTAGAATTCAGAGTGCAAAAAGAACCACAAGTTATAAATTAATACAAATTTTGTGAAATTCCAATGAAAGCCTTCTACATCAAGACCTCCACACTGGTTTATGTGTCAAATAATTCTTAAGAGGACTAACTGTGATCTTCAGCATGATATAAAAATTACAATGTATTTTGTTTCTGCATTACATAATTTTTTTTGTCTTTCATTGTTTCATGTCTTCTATACTTCATAGCTTTATCTGCCCCAGTATTTTTCAGAAATAATGTATCTTATTCTCTTCCCTTCCCCTCCTTGCCTTAAATACTCTTAGTTACTTAAAACTAACTTGGTGTAAGGACTTTTTTTCGGGGATAGTTTGTATACACTACATAACTCCCTGAGATATACAGTACCTGAAATTGATACTACTGCAAATGCTGAGTAATCTGAAATAAGGTATTGAAAAAATGCACTCTACTATGTGCTAAACAAAAGTTTCAATTCACTTTTAATCCAGTAAGATGGCTAGTTTACTACTAAGCATAGAAAAACTGGCATCTAAAATGATTCCTGAATCCCTGGCACTTAAAACTACCTTTTATGATTTTTTTTTCTTTTTTAATGTAAACATCAAGAATCATCAGCATTTAGCTGCCAACATGAAGTATCATATTGGCAGCTATCAACAACAACTACCAAAAGAAAAAAAGCAAAAAGTGACGCGAATTTTAATTTGCAGAGATAATTATGTCAGGTATGGCTCATTTCAGGATAACAATACCCTGTTAGGGCTTGCAGGCCTCAGCAGAAGTAATTTGGGAATAGCAGTGACAGCATAAACAAAGCACTGAGAAAGGTTTATGAGGGTGGAGTCCATATAAAACACTGGATTAAATCTCTTCTGTGTCCTGCGGCTCCAAACTTTCCGAGGATGCAGCAGTAAACCCAGAGCAGACGAACTACAGCAGACTTGGCTTCCAACTCCTCTTCCTCAACACACGAGCCCCATCCACTTCTTACAACTGAATGTACCGTTGTTCCCCGTGAAATACTTGAAAACAAAGAGCTAAAACACAAAGACCATTCCCCTTCATGGAGTATGAACTTCCGCTTTTAATAACTAACTCCTGGTCCCACACCATACAGTTCTGCATTGTCCAGCACACCCCACTTCAGCCAGACAATGCACACAGCAATAAAACTCAACCCAGCAAAGAAAGTGAAAGCTGCGTTTGTTCAGCGTGTTATTTGGCGCAGCCAACTGTAATGCTTCTGCCTGCCATTTATTGTTTACTCTGTCAAAGGATTATTAAGAATTAAGCTACATTTGGCAATTTTTGAGAAGGGAATTTACATGCAAAGTGACTGACACTTGGTATTTAAAGTCTATTGGTCGACTCTGACCCTTCGTTTACAAGTGACTCATTTGACTGCAAGGATCTCTGATGTGGAAATGCTCAGATCCGAATCAATTGCAGTTTTTGTCTCGGGTAAATGTTACTTGGCAATCCAAAAGAAATGAACAATGCTGAGACCGAGGCTCACATAGAATAGTGCTCATATGTTTAAAGAATTCCTTTTAACATGCCTGGTTTAGTTCTAGTCGGAGGATTTATGACTCCCCTTCTCCTAATAACTTATCTCAGAGCACAGTGGTTTTAAACACACACACACACACAGACACAGAGACACACACACACAAAACCAGCAGTTAACTCTTTTGCTGCCTGAAAGAACAGCACGGATGCATTTAAGTAAATTTTAAAAGCAGGTTTGGTGCTGATAGGGATTGTGATTCTCCATGGGAGGTTGGGTTAGGGTAAGGATAGGACTAGAAAGGGAGAGAAACATGTAGGTACAGTTTGCAAATCCCTGCTCCATAAAGAAACGATTGTGTGTAAGAAACGACCATTCCTACATGAATCAGCTCAGTGCAAATTCTGCAGTTTATCTCTGATAAGGATAAAAGTAAAAGGGTTTCTCTGTACCCGAGCAAGATTCCCTTCCTCTCAGAAGGCAGATGCAGCATTTCTATAAACAAAAAATGTCTCTAGCCCTACCTTGTGCCAGTGCTTGCAACATGTGGAGCTGAAGCAACAGAAACGCCCACCATCCCCGACAGAAGATGAAACAGAAGTTTAACTTTATCATCATTCCGCCTCGCCTGCTATTCCTTCGGGCAATAATTTCGCGATCCACCTTTCTTTCAACCGGTATTGCCTCACTGATGCCCATCCGATCCGACTGGCTGCCACTCCTGCCAGCGATTTGGTCATCGCTCATTCCGCACCCGCGGGCCGGGCTCTCTGTGGAGGGTCGAGAGCCTGTGCCCCGCGCTTTGGGGGGAAGCGAAGCCCCCACTTGCCAGGATCGGCGGGCTCTTTGATTTGTGCTCGCTCCGCCTGCAAGCCGGGAGCAGCGCTCCGTGTGCCTCCCGCTATGACAGTCGCCACCTAAGTCAATGTTTCTTGTGGAGGTATTGATTGCACCAAAACAACCAGTCAGAAATGTGAAACACATGTTTCTCTGCACTGTCACATCCGATGCCTTCAGCAGAGAGGGAGTAAGTTCATGGGCGTCAGTATTTCAGTAAATCCGGATCCTTCAGCACATCGCAAACAGGAACAGGGAGAAACTGATCCATCTTAGCAGCCACCAGCAGACAATCCAAAGAGAACCTTTTATACCGCAACAGTGATGGAAACTGTTAACCCCGTCATTTTTGTGGAGCGTGTGGAGTTCTCCAGCATGTGTCCCATTCTCCTGTAAAAACCGTCCGATGGAAGTGTTAAATTCTCGCAGAAGGGGGTGGGCGGGGGGGGGAAGCGACAAGGAAAAAAAAAAAAAAACTAATTGAAAGTATCTCGTTATTCCTTGCGCTAAGGATTTATTTCAGACAATTTCAAGATTAGCCATGCAGACAGAGTAGTCTCCCGATATCCCCGCAAAGCTCTGCATAGTTTATATTAATCCGATTTTCCTTGGAATACAAATCTCTACCGTCAATAGAAGGGTTTGAAGGGTCCTCGAGCAGGTAAATCAAGCAGCTCCGGCTGTGATTCCAGCTCGCTGTGCAGTCAGTCAGCCACAGGCCGGTGCCGGTGTCACTTGAACTCCTCACGTTCAGCCGGAGGTAGGGAAAACCTCAGTTGATCCCGTCGCTCTCCTCGAAGGCTGGTGCCGATCCCTTCCGAGCAGGGAGACCACGACAAAAATCACCTCTAACAGGGAAAGCGCTTTTTCTCTGGCCGGCTGTGGACGCAGCAAGGAAGCAAACCCTCAGCTGGACAGTGTCCGGGGTGGGGGGAGCGAAAATCTCCCGAAACAAGCAGCAACAAGGTGAAATCCTCCCAGCTCTGCTGAGCCGGGCTCCTGCTCTCCGCGCTGATGCAGCCCAGGGATCCCGGTCCTTCCTCCGAGCGTCTCTCCCTCACAGGCGCTGTAAACACAAGGGGGAAAGCGCGATCACAACAGCGGCAGCGGCCGCAATAAAACCCAACCGAAAAAAAAAAAAAAAAAAAAAAAAAGGAAAGCAAGGGCTGGAGGTTTTATATTTGAACAAAGCATCGGGGTATTGTTTCAGTCCCGCCTTCCGTGAAGGGAAAACTTTCGTGGGAGATTCCCTCCCCCCCTCTCCTTGTTAAAAGGAAGGAAAGAATAGGAGTAGTTATAAAAGAAGTGCACCGAGGATAAAGGCGAGTTAAAAACAAAGCACCTAAGCGCGAAGTTGATCAAACACGAGCCCCGCCAGCTCGCCCCGGCCCCCGAAAGCCGCCTCAACTTTTCTCACCGCCTCAGGCGGCGGCGCGGCGCGACCCTGCCCGCGCCCCCGCCATCCCCCCGCGCCCACCTCGGCGTCCCCGCCCCGCGTCCCGGCTCCCCCCCAGCTCCCTCCGAACCGGCAGCGGCGCTGCTGGCTCACCTCCCGGCTCCCCGCACGGCTCTCCCGCCCACAGCGCCTCAGCCCACCTTCCCCTGACCTACACCTCACCAGCGGGGCCGTATCTGGGCTGGGAAGGGCTGGGGAGAGGGGCGCGCATCCTGCGCGGGGCTGAGGGGATGTGTGTGCGTGTGTGTTTATCTCTGTACGGGTGGGTGCGTATCTGTACGTGTGTGCCACTGTCGGGACCGGGCGGTGCGGGGCTGGGGAGGGGGGGGGGGGGTGTGGGGGGTGGTATTTCAGTGCAGGTTCCGCAGCCGCGGGCGGGGGGACACAAGCACCGCCATCCCCATCCCCTCACGCCGCCGGCGCGGCCGGACCTGCGCTCCCTCCGGCCGGGACGCTCATTGGGCGGCAGAGCGGGGCGGGCAGCGCGCGCGCGCGCAAGGGGCCGCGCGCGCCCGCGCAAAGGCGGCAGCGGGGCTGCGTCTCGCGCCCCCCCCCCCCCCCCCTTTGCCCCCTCCAAACCCCGCCGCGCGCGCCGGCCTGAGGGGACGCGGCCCGCGGTCCCCGTGCTTCGTCCCCGTCCCCATCCCCGTCCCCATCCCCGTCCCCGTCCCCGTCCCCGCGGTCCCGGCGGGGCGCTCCGCCGCCGCGTCCCCGCGCTAACAGCGCCCCCTATGCCCGCGCGGCGGTGCCGCGGGCGGGGACGCGCCGGGCCCGCCCGGACAGGCCGGGCCGCCGCCGCCTCATCCCGGGCGCGCCCCGCGGCGGCCGCGCTTCCCGTGCGCCGGAGGGCGAGGAGCAGGAATGTGGTGACAGAGCCAGGGGAGCCCCGAGGTTCGAGTTAACCCCGTCCCTGCGCGCTGGGCTGTGCGGTGCCGCCGCCTTCCTGAGCGCGGTGCGGTCGTGCCCCGCGGAGGGGAGCGAGGGCTGCAGGTTGGCAGAGCCAAAGTTGGAGCTTGGCTCCTGCTCCTTCTGCCTTTTTGAGAGGCGGTGTGTGATGATGGAGCCGTGCAGCAAACACTGTGTATTATCACATCAAACACAAGGTCATTTTCCCCTTTTATTAACAGCCGGTGTGACGGGTGTCTGACAGGTGTGCTACCCAAGAAAGCACCTTTTTCCTCAAGCCTTTGTTATTTTACGGCATGCAAGAAGGTAAAGCAGCTTCACAGTTTGCACCCCGCCGCAGGGGAACACTTTCCCTGGTTCCCTGGCCGGGTCTCCTGTGCCAACACCTGCCCCTCAGCTGCCTTCCTCTCCAAGCCATTCCATCCATCAGCATCCAGAGCTGCAGGGCAGCTTTTCCTCCTGACCCTCCCTTTGTATCTCCCAGGTACATCTGTCTGCCAGATTCCCTCCTACGCCAGTCCCTGCTTCTTCTAGTATTCAACAGGTTATTAAGTTTTTATGACGTCTCTTGTCTGCCCACCCTTTATCCTTCTGTGTGCCAGCTTGTTCCGTGTTCAAGAAGCTGCTGTACTCAAATCCTCCTTATTGTGGCACCTTTTCCTGGTATGAGATATGAGCTGTATTCACCAGCCGCCTCTTCCTTGTGGTGAATACAGTGAAAATAGCGATTCTGTTGTGCCTGTCACGTCACACTTTCCTTTTTTTGTGCGCAGACCACGTTAATAATTATCTACACATATCAGGAGTCAGTGCTTATGATTTTCCCTGCAATACGTCCGTTTTGAGAACAATGCAGACTGAACCCAGATTGTGTTCAGAACTGACCTCAAGGAAGTAACAATCTGTTTGTAACTCCCATTGCACCATTAATAGTAGTTTTTTTACTGGAGCGTGAAAAAAACCCTTCTTTTTATTTAACCAGTAATTTTGGGTGGGACTGATTTGCTTTAACTGGAAATGGAAAATATATTTAATTGTGGTTTGGGCAGTTTTGTTTGTTTTTTTTTTTTTAAGCACTGTTAACAAAGGAGTGTAGGGCTGCTCACAGAAATTCCAGTTTAAGATTTCAAATTCAGTTTGATATCTAAGAAAGTCCTCTGTGCTTCCTCATAAGTTCTGAGGGAGGCAGTTTGCAGTGGTTATGGGAGTATTGTGAAAAGTCTGCTGAAAGAGTCATTGTCAGACTATTGAAACTAAGGTGCTACAAAGGAGAAATGCTCATTTCTGTAACATTGCTCAATTTCAGTAGAAGTTTGTTTCACTTTGAAATTAACATGTTTTCCTTGTAGCCCTTTAAATCTGTTCAGCATGCAAACATAAACATCGGAAAGTAACCTACAAACATAAACACAGGAAAGTAACCTACTTTCATCACTCAGGCCTTGCTTTCTTATTTAAATATGATGTCTTTTATACTTGACATTTTGGGTGAATTGTTTGCAGTTTGTTATTTTATTTTTAACAATGAGCACATCGAAGAGGACAATATTACAATATTAATGGTTGGGGTTTTGTTTTTTTTTTTTTTTTCCTATTTACCTTAGTTACAGTAAACATACATAATAGTGTACATACCTGAAAAAATTATCTGAAATCTTGTTATCTAAATTAGTGAAAGCTTTTTACCACTTCCCCCTCCTGCATGCATGTAACAATTAAACATATAGCAGGAATAATGGTAGGAGAACAGATCTCCCACCTGAAAAAGCAGAAACAACAAATCTGATGGTCATAAAGACAGAAAAAAGGACGGTATGAGTTTTCAGGAATTTTTAAAGTAAACACAGGAACAAAAGAAGCAATGTAGCTAGTTTTATTTAAAGGTGGAAAAAGAGAAGGTTAAAAGTCTTTTTATCAATGACTGTTGCGTTTTGAAATGAGGTGTAAATGCGGTGAGATAATGAGACAAAAGAGAAAGCAATAAAAGGCTGCACAACTCAAGAGGGGCCATGTAATGAAAGGCAGCCTTCTAGCCAAGAAAGTGGAAGCACGGAACTACTTCCACAAGAAAATATCACCAATGGTTTTTTACAATCTTCTAATCTTCTTCTTTTATATCTTTTTTATTGATTCTTTAGCATTTGGAATTAGCTAAACTCCTACAGATGGAGTGTTCTCATATGCAAATACTTTTATATGTTTTTTAAGGTTTTATTTGTTTGTTTGGGGGATTGTTGGATTGTTTGTTTGTTTGTTTGTTTGTTTGTTTTTGAGCACTGCAGCAGGTTGTTGGGATCTGCTGTATCTCCTCGTGGAGTCTCTGGTTCTCGCGGTCGTTGATGGTACCTGGGGTCTAGATTATACAAACGTGATAGTTTTTAGCCAGGTCATTGCTATGGTTTGTTTGGCTGTTTTAGTGCTGTAAACCAAATAATTATACTGTATTCTCTTCTATTAAAAAAAAAAAAATCAGTGATTTTTTATGTGATATTTCTCGACAGCACACTTTCTTTGTTGATGACTTACTCCACCTGGAAAAATTAACTGGTAAAGCAAAAGTCTTTACCAAAACCTTTGAAAATTAAATGGAGGGCTATATGAACACTATGACAGGCAAAATAAAAGTTGATATTCAAGTAAGGTCTTTATCATAAGTAATGTAGAACAATTACTACTTTTAATTCCTTGAATAGAAGGTATGGATCTTGTTGGTACCCTGAAAACAGTTCCATGGTTGTTCCTACACTTCCATTCTCCTTCACTCAAAAGCTTAAAGTGCAAAACTCAGGACAAGCAATTTTATTGACTACCACATGATAGTCCCAGAGGGTTCTTATATTGCCTTTCCTTTTCTCCCAGGAGGGACAGTTCTTTAGAAAACCATGACTTTGCAAGTAGAAAATAACTTTCTTTCAAATGGGAAGGTTTTTCAGCATATTAAATCAACCTGAATTCAATGAATTTTTGGGAGGGGGCTAAAATCTTCCCTAGCAAGGGTGTATTCCCAAGGGACGCTAGCCAGCTGTTCTGCTTTTATCAAGTAAATATGCTTCTACGTCAATAAAAAACATTGGAAGAGAAGGAAAAATGTATCCCATTATATGCTGGAAGTCTCAGGGGAGACATTAGGCAATGACTTCACCACACTTCTGGAAGTATCTCCTGCAGCAAACGCTGTTGCAAGAGCAAGAATAACTCCCATTAAATGTTACTGACCTTAAATAACTTAATATGGTGTCAGTTTATAAAGCCCCCAAACAAACAGAATGACAAATTTTTGTTTTCTCCAAGTGGTTTGAATTTACATAAAAGAAATTAGAATTAGATTTATGTACCTCTTACGTCTGATTTTAAATTCAGAAATGCGAGCAAATTCAGAGTTAAATTCCTTCTCTTGCTGCTTAATATGATTGTGCTCAGGAGTGTGGGAACAGGCGAGGTGCAGTTCTAAGGCACAGCTGTAGAAGTTGAGGGCAGAATGAATATATTGAAATGTTTCATGGCTTTTATGAGCCTTAGAAGGTTCCTGCTAGAGCTGTAGCACGGCTGTATTCATGCTCAAATACAGTTAAGCTGATGGAAGCAGTGTCTGTGCCGTCAGGACAAGGAGCTAACGTGGTTTCTGAATTATCCCACCTCCTGTATTATCCCAAGGTAACGATAGGCTTTCTCATTTAGCCCTCAGAAGAAATGCACAATGACCCAGCCATGTTGCCCTGCTGTGTTTTATGGAGTAGAGAGTTAGCAAAGTAACATAAAGGATCAAGACAACAGGTTCTGCGTTTTTTGAAATGCAGACGTTTGAAAACATTCTCAGAGCCTCCCAGAGGAAGTCTACGGGGGCTCTTATGATTCTACTCCAGACAAGTTGGGCTAGAATGGAAAGAGAGATCTTCTCTTAAGAAGTCTGTGCCTTCAAACACCAGCGGGTCTGGCTACCCAGCCATGGGTTGCCGGGATCGCCCTTTCATGGTTCTGATGATGCCCCAGGCATGAGTGACCTGAGCACTTTGAGAACTGTCTGAAATTGCCCATAAATACTGGGGCAGACTTCGGACAAAGACTGAATGTTTCCGTTGAACTTAACCTTTGTACTGAGGAGTGCCATCTTGGGGACTTCCTCATCTTTCTAGTTGATCAGGAAAAAATAAATGAAGCAGAATCTGAAACCATAAGTACAAAAGAAATCTACTGAATAGCAGCTGAATATTACCAGTGAAATGCATTAATACATCAGCTTACACTTGATCACATTAGGCAGAAAACTTCCAGAGAATACATCAGACTATAGGAAGTGTGATATTAGTTGCATTAGTTGCATTCTTTTTTCCCCCCATCCTTTTTTTTTTTTTTTTTTTTTTTTTTCCCTTGGAACTAAACCATAACCCATTCACAACAGTAAAAATTACTGCTTCTGCAGGACATGTCTCAGGCAGGACATAAAGTGTTAAACACTTTGAAATGAGATGAGATTTCATCGTGTTTTCTGTTTTTCAATAACTCTTATGTGCAAAACCCAGCAAACAAAAACCCCCACAAAATCCTTAGCTGAAGTCCTTGTATCCCATGTGAGATCCATTGTGATTTCTGTTGATTACAATTTTCTGAGTTTCCTGATTAAGATGCTGTAATATGCCCATGGTTTCTCCCAGAGAGAGTGCTAGTTTAGTCATTAGTGAACTGGTTATTGTCTTCCATATCCTTATTCACAAAAATATTACAAAGACTTAAATGACTTTCTTGCAGTTCCTGAACAGTGCAGAAAACTGTTTTTATCAAGGGTATGGGTTATTTTCAGGCGCAGTATAAACATCTTAAGTAATCAAAGACATTCATTGAACACTTTGTGATGGGATTCCTCCATTACAGTGAGGCGCTGTGTTAAGTGTATGCATAGAGATCATATTCCAAAAAATAGCATATTCTTGAGATCCTGTAATTGAGAAATGCAAAGTGCTAGATGTGAACGAGTTAGTTCATTATTACAACCCTGCATTTTTCTGACTTGATTGACATGACTCAAATGGAAAAGCTTTAAAAGCAAAATGCCAGTGTGACAAACAGATAACAAGAAGGATGGAAGCAATTACCATGAGGGCTTGAGCAGTCCCACTCACTAAAGGGGTGAAAACTGAACATCTCAGCCTTGTTGCTGCTGCCATAGTCTACCATTTGTCTGTCATATAAAAATAAACAGGTCATGAAATAGCAGAGTGAGTTTTAAAGAATAAATAGAAGCTATTTGCACTGATTGGCCACCTTAGCTATAGATTATTTTTTCCTCCACAGGACATGAATATATATTGATGAGTAGTATTTTAAATTAGGATTCAAATCCAGCAGAATCTGCCACTATGGAGATTTCAGCAGATACTTCCCTGCCATAGTGAGACCATGGCTTGTCTTTTAGGACATTTTGGCTTTATTAATCCTTTGCTCCTAAACACTTGTGTAGCCAAGAATTCTCCAGATTTATTGATGACTGAAGTTGAGATGTCAATTTTAGATCCTGTAATTCTGGTTTACAAAAATAAAAAATGGACCATAATGTTGGTTCAGGGAGATAAAGTGAGAGGGTTAATGTGAGTGAGCCACTGTGCCAGATGGTTTTTACAAGTACTGCTATTTTGGCATAAACTTAATGTTGTTCCAAAATATTTTTGCCAGATATCTGTGCAGAGATTCTGAACAGCAGGTTCTTATATTTAGCGGCCAAAATAATTTATTTGTCACCACTGTTCTCCTTGGCTGCATCCTTGTGTACATCAGCTCAGCCCTTCTCTTGACTGACTGTACTGGCATCTACTCAGTGCTTCACAGCTTTTTCTAGACTGCTTCTTCTCAGTTCTGTGATTCTTCCTTTTCTTACGAGATTTTCTTTCTTTTTTATTCTTCTCTTTTTTTTTTTTTTTTTTTTTTTAAGATGATCAAAAGCAATTATAATATATCTTTGAATCTGTTCAAGATAGGACAAGAGTTCAGATTAGCACTGGAGAGCTTTCCTTTCCACAGGTCTCTTATCATGATTCTGCTAACAGAAATTAATTTTGTAGAAATCCAGGCTTGGGCACGGACAGTACATTTCACCATTCTTACAGCTTTAGCTCAAGGTTATTATTGCTGCTCTGTGCTCAGAAGGGAAGACTGCATACTAATTACAGACATTTTATCTTAATTTCCATAGCAATTAAATGTTATTTTAAAAGGCTAATCTGAAATATTTTCTAAGTGATCCACTTGGGTGACACCCTTGCACCATTTTTAGGAAAGCGATATAAATGTATTTAAATGTGTGCTAAGGTCTTGAATCCAAATCTCACTTTTCACCGTTACGTTTCAGTAGTACAGACAATATGAAATGCATATTCCTTGGAAGAAAACACCCACAACAAAGAGTTCATATCCGTGATAAATTTAAACAGCAGCAGAATATCAGGATAGCTTTGACAGCATAGCTGATGTAAAGGAGAAATATTGGAGTAAAAATAAAATAAAACAATCTTTATTGAAGAAATTTATGTTTTAAAGGAAGTAGGAAAGCTTTGTGGTTATTTACATAGAAACCATTGATTTTTCTTAACTACTCTGTAATGCATCTATGCAGTAATTTAGAAACCTTATACTTAAAACAGATGCCAGCATTATTCTTCAGAGAGTACTCGGAGCACAGTGAGTGTGAGACAGATGGATGCAGCAGAATCAATAGTTCAGAGAACTCCATCAGGTGCATGTGTTTCACATAGGTCAAGTTTGATGAAACCCCAGCTTCGTGAATCAACACTTTTGGTGTAAATAATTCACAGGAATGGAAAAAAAAATCCACTATGCTTATATGGGATGAATATAAATGCACTTTTAAAATAATTGTTAGTGAGCTGTAATATGATCTGACTCTTGTAGCTGTATATACATATGATCCTACTAAGACAGAGTTTTACTACAGCAAGAGATTGGAGATTTTTGTTTTAGTTATGAGTTTAGTGAAATAAGGAAAACTATGAACTTTAAACTGAGTGGCATTTGCGATACAATAAGGCTTCAGCCTCTTTGCTCTTTCAATGTATATACTGTAAAAAAAAATCTAAAAGTCTTCAATTAGTATTTAAATCTGATCTCATTCCTTATTTTATATGTGTATCTTCAGCTTTTAAGTATTTCAAGATGACTCTAATGTGACGTCCCTTTGGGAGCAGCTCCACAGGGCTCTCATAGGTCCAAGAGGAAAAGGTACAACCTCCAGAGTGAGGAGCTCTGTAAAGCACTCGATGATCAGAACAGGACTCCTGGTACATTAACAGTGAAGTAAAATAAAGCTCAGCTCAGTCTGGATCTCCCTAGACATGGAATTTAATTCTGCTCCAGCATGTTTGTTCAACTGCTGCAGCCTGACACATTTTGGTGTCACTACTTCTGTTTTTTACTGGTAAGGTGAAAAAAACCAAAGGAAGTTGTTATCATTTGCCCCCCCCTCCCCAGAACTGTGGTGGATTCCAGATCGTGTAGGATGAGAATAAGAGCTACTTTGTTTTGCTGAGAATGTTTATCATTGCTTTTCCTGACAGACTTACAGAGGAGCCTTTCAAGCCCCCTCACAAGGGCAAAAATTATGTAGATAAGGGTGAAACTTGAATATTGAATTGTAACTTGGATTCATTCACATACAACTGAATTCAGTTATGAAAGTTATAACCTTAAAAGCCTAAATAAAAATAAAGATGGCTAAAGGAATTCATGGGAGGTGGTGTATTTTGTAGAGAAATAGCAATATATTTCTTTGCTAGTCAAAATTAATACTTCAAAAGAGTTACCAAGATGAATTCAAAATACCTTCAAATTTATAATGCTTAAATAATACAAATATTATTTTATATTACATAATGCCTGGATATACCATGGATTCTTAAAACAACTGCCAAACAAGTTCTGTGAACTGTCAGTGTCTCTTTAGCAATAAAATTTCCAGAAGACTGGAAGGAAAACCCAATGCTGTGTAAATATTTTAAAGTTAATGACGCCACAAGTAATCCCAGACATGTTAATTGAAGATCAGTTCTCATGCACTCAACAGACTGCTTAAGATGGAAACAGTAGAAGCAAAATTAAAAATCAGTGCTGATTAATCTATTTTTTATGGAAAACAGATATTGAACAAGAATGCTGGTGCTGTGGATGACATCACAGCCTTGACAGATAATCTCCCATTGCTTCATTTAATGTTCTTCTTTGGCCATAATGTCTTGCCTGATTATGGTTTTAAAAACAAGCGGGTTATCTGATATTCAGCCCTTTAGATTGGAATGATAAACTGAAATGAACTTCAGAAAATAATCATTGGATTGAAAGGTGTGTGGAAGGACCGTGTGTTTGGGGGAACTTTAGGCCTGATATTATTTAGGATCCTTCCTGAAGAATGACATTCTGAGAAATCTTTCATTTGTCAGGAAAAGCATGCTTTGGGATGTAAAAAAAAAAAAAGTCCACAGTTGAAAAATGATGCTAAATTATTTCAGACCACAAATAAGAGTAGAGGTTGTCAACAGTGAATTTTCATCTCTATGGTGACACTTGAAAAAGCTCAGCTAAAGCAACTGAAAGTGTGAAATTAGAGAACATAAACTGAAGAATGATAAATCCCTTTGTGGATGTCATAATTCTTGAGTAATATAAACTCTAGTGTGCTGGAGTTTGGAATTTAAGAGATTTTTAACATCTGAAATGAAATAATCACATTGAGTTCAACTAGTTTTATTTACTGCCAGTGTTCAGCAGCTTAGGTTTCCTGATCCATCCACTCAGACCATTCCAGTTGGTAACTGGTTTTCACATACTTTATACCTAGACATGCAATGGCCTCTCTGTAGAAGATGCTGTTTATTTAGAAAATATTCTGTAAATAGACTTTTTCCTATTCCCAATTTTATTTTTCTTAATGTTCAATATTGCTTTCCAATAGAAATAATGGTTGTGTTAATATTCCAACTTAAAAAAAAAAAAGGTTTGTGTACATGATTTAGCTTTAAATATTATAGGGAGTGTGCAATATAAACAAACATTGCTTCATCAAACAGCTGCCTCACAAGCTGGAGTAAAATTCTGATCTTATCCATGGAAGTCTCTTCGGTAGTTTCAGGGAGAAGACAGGGAAGGAAGTTGCTATTGCACAGTGGTTGATTGTTCTTGGTTTCACCTGAACCCAGCGATATTTGTTGATCATAGCAGCAGCCAAAGAATTTCTCTAATGTGCAAGAAAGAAAACAAAAACAGCAGAGAAAGTGTTCCAAATTCTGAGAGACTTGTCAACAATAAAATATGTTAGTTGCTTTGGTGACAAGAACAAAGCCAGCAAGGAAGGATATTTGCAATTAAATCCTTAAAAAAAGTTTCCAATTGCATTTATTTGTAAAATGCATTGCAAAAAAAAAGTGAGTTTAGAGTCTCCATACTTCTTTTATATGACAAGAGAAACTTTGCTTTGTGGCATTCATTGAACAATGTCACATCTTGCTTTTTCTTTCTCAACTCTTTACTGCAGCTTTTCAAAAGGAGATTTACATGCTGCCTCAGACATCTTACATACATAGATTAACAAGAAATAAATTGGCCTTGGATGTTGGCAAATCTCAAAACCATATGTTCAGAGAGTTCTTTCATTCAGTTGTAATTAATTTTTTAGAAAATTAGTAGCTTTAATCAATTGGATACCTGGATGGAGTCTGAATCCTGCTATGGGTGTTTGAAGTCTCAGGGAGTTGTAGTAGATCAAGCAAAGCTTTCATAGCTGTGGCCTTTCTCCTTTCACTATATACATCTGTGCTAAATAATACTGAGACTAATTCTGCCTTTTGTCATAATGATATAAATCCAAAATAAAGCCTTAATACTGCAAGGACTTAGTACATGTACTCCAGGCAAGGGGCAAATCCTATATATTACAGCAGTAATATATAAATGCTTAACTTGCAGCAGATGAATATCTCTGCAGGATTTAATTTAAGCAGACACTTCTAGTTTCAGTGAATGTCACCTGGAGCAGAGCTTGGTGTTCTGGTTGGAGACATTGTGCCTTGCTTGCTGTTATTGCTTGATCTCTAACAAGTCCCAGGGGATTCCAGTCACTTAGCGTTCATTATTTAGGCAAAAAATCATTTAAAGGCATCCTAAAATGCTGTAAAATAATGATTACAAAGCCTCTGAACAAAGCAAGAACAATACATCTTAAATTGCTGCTTGAAATACCTCAGATGTAAATTTTTTCTGTTACAAAGCATTTTGAATTATTCTGGGTTTACTTACTTTAAGGTATATTTTTAAGTAACATCCATAAATTTGTCCCTAGAAAAATATCAAAAGGGTGAAAAAGAACCCTTGTTTTAGTTGTGCCCCTGTGCTGAATAGTCACACTTTGCATTGGCTCCCTGATAAACATTGCAGCTGAGAGTAATTCTGAAAAAGAAAAATGGAAGAGCAGCTTTCCTTCCAGCACATTGCAGTATAATGTCTTATGACACAGCTAAGTATAGCTAATTTATTTGGAGCAAAGGGGTTATTAAGATGAAGATTAATGCACAAATAACTCTTTCCTGGAAGCTTACTGTGATGCATAAACTCACAAAATCTGTTGCATGGGAGGGTTTACAACTGTGCTCAGTGTGGCTGGGATCCTTTTTATCAGCACAGTAATACTCGGGGTGCTCTTCCAGAGGCCACTGCACAGCAGGGGAGAAGGGCCTGGACATTCCTTTTATCCCCACAAACATGTAAGTGTGTTTACTGGAAGAGGAATAATTGTATCTGGGGTTCAAGATCCATTATGATTCCAAGAGGAGTCAGTACCATGATTCCATTCTGATAGCCTAGAGAAGCCACTAAGCAACAATTGGGAATTGTTGGTTTGTTGTGGTAACTGTCTTTTATAAATTACTAAACCATCATGGACTGCTTTTGTTTTGTTTTGCCTTTCCTTGGAGACCTGGGTATTAGGTAGAAATAATACTGTGATTTTTAGTAGATTTGGGTTCTTGCCCTGAGTAACCCCTCTATATAACTTCCTCCATGTATCTAATGTGTACCGTATGTCTGGGGTAATAATTTGCAGGAATATGTCAGAATGTCCCTCTAGTAAGGTTAGGGGTAATAAACTGTTGTTAGTGGTTCCAAGGTCAAACCTGAGTTCTTTCCATGGAAATAAAAGATAGCACTGCATTACCTTGTCAAGTTAATACAGTGTGATAGAGCAGCTCAGGCAGCACATCCTGAAAGACTGTAAATGTCTAATAGATTTAGGAAAACTGTACCTCAGGGAACATATTAGGAAGGATTCATCAATGGATCAAAACTGTCTTGGAGCCTTACTTATTGGGGACCAGCACAGTTTTAAATTATTGCTTTCTTAAGAAAAGCCTCAAGACAAATTGTATTTCTTAGATTAGCTTTACACGAGTGGTCAGTAGTTTCTGTTGGAGAATTTTGAGGGTTTGTTGTGGTTTTTTTTTAACACTGGCATGAGCAATTTCAATAATTTGAACTCTGTAATTAAGTTTTGATTTTTTTCCCAAATGATTTTCAAATTGCTTAATGTGCTGCTTATAGTCTGTCATTCTTTGCAGATGAAATTGGACATATTTGTGAAGTGTCTTAGCAGTGTGTCTCTAATGACAAAGAACTTTAATTATAAGATATGGGTTTGCAAGTTGTGCATTAATTAGACACAAAATTAACAAACTGTGAAGTTTGTACACATGTTCACACATACACAGAACATCAGGAAGTTTTCATGCATAGATGTGTCCCAATGTATGTAAGCATTTGGAATCAATACTGGTTTAAGGGTAATAGCAATTAATAAGAATTCTGCTACTCTGTGTGTTTTGAATTGTTCTACAATTCATCCCTGTGAAATCAGTTACTCGATATTTCCAATGTGGCTGAAGTAGAAACTGGCTTCTATTTACGATTGAACTTAGATCTCCCTATTATGCTTATGCTGTTTAAAGTCTGGATGGATGGTAACTCACAGCTTAAACAAGAAAACTTTATACCAAGGAGCAGATAAATAGGATTAAGTTAATAATTCTGCAGTTCTGGAGTAATTGCTATTTACAAAGCACAAGATGTGGTTTACTGATGACATCATTGGAGTCTTGCTTTAATTAAAGCCTATATTGCCTGTGTTTTACCATGACTGCCTCTTACTGTAAATTGATTTTATAGGGCACTAATTTGTAAACTGGATATTGCTGCAAAATAAGACTTGGTTATATTTTTGTGGTCTAAATGCTACATAGTATTTAAGAATGCATTTAAAGTTAAGTATGTGTTTGGCAGTTTGCTCGAACTCTTGCTTCTTTTATTCCACTTCATGCAAATTCATGCCTCAAATAGACATTCTAAAGATTTGATCCTTGTAATCTTCTTGATAATGAGTAATGCCTTAATTGCTAGACTGTCATTTTGACATAGACTATTTTAATTTCAGAACAAGAAAAAACAAATGCTGGTTACTTAGAAAACTGTGTTCAAGCCTAGAATGAAAATGTTTTGACAGTATCACACAGAAGAGGAAATAAGGTTTTAGATTTGTCTGTTATCAAATATATGGAAAGGAATGGATGCGGCTTCTTTATCGAGTACCTATTGATTTTTTGTGTTGAGAAGAGTGACCAACGAAAATGAATTTGGAGAAAAATGGTGCTTTTTACTGATGCCTGCAATTGTTGGATCTCTGATTTTGTAGTTCCCATAACAACATCCAAATGACGGAGGACTCTGCACCATTGCTGTCCATTGAACCTACAGGATGTGGCTGCTATTGCTCCAGTTTCCTCATTTCTCTGAGAAAGGCAAATACTTTGGGAAGCTGGCTCCATGTTTTGTTCTAGAAAACAAAACTTTACTGCTATTCATTGTCTGTATTTTTCTATCTGTAAAGCCAACCCCAAACACCTCGTATTAGGAAATTCTTATATCCCACTTACAATTCATGTCTTTGTTCTCCTTTGAGTGCCCAGAGAAATCCAGTACAGCTGTATATTTTTTGTTGTAAAATTATAGCAACCAAGAAATGAAAATATTCTTTTTGTAAGTTACATTTTATTTCCAGCTGAGTTGTATCAGCTTAGGTGGAACAATAGCAGAATCCAACATCTTAAGAGGTTGAGGGACTATTTCTTTAAAATAAGTTTAATGCTTTGGGGTGCAAATGAATTAAGAGCATGTAAATGCTCTACAATAAGAAATATTGTTTTTGTGACCTGCAATTTACACTTTTCTGAGTTAGGTATTCATTTCACCAAATTTTTTTTTTATTTGCTTCAGGTAAACCTGAAGCTGCATTCTGGGACCTGTGTGCAGAGAATGATTTATTCCAACAAATTGACAGCACTCATACTCCATCTACCATCCTGACAGAACAAGCAGTTGATATGTCTTGAATTTGTTAAGACATCGACAGGAGAAGGATTTAAAGGTTGGGGAGCATTATTTTGTTTATCCTGCTGGTGATGAGATGAAACTAATACTCCAAGTATCTGATGGCAACCTGTTATTTTAGAGATAAAAAATGCCTGAACTGCCAGTAAAAGAGAGAATAACCTTCTTTGCAAGTAGCCATGATCTTTAATTTGTTTACCAAAGTTGTTTTCAAAGAGTATATATGTTAAACCTGACAGCTTGATTGCACTGGGGTCTTGCCCCAGGGCAGCTATTTGGATGCATCATGGACACAGAATATCAAAACAAAATAATTTTGCTGGAATAAAAAATCTGTCTATCTTACTGTCCATTTTGACTGTCTCCAGTGCACAATTCAACAGTTTTGTAAAATTGAATAGTATATGCTCCAATTCTCTCTTGGAATGTCGTGATGTTAGGAAACTATTGTGTTTCTGTGCAGAAGGAGATGGATCTTTATTCCACAGCAAAGCCTTGCCTAGGGCATTATGATTTTTCCCTACCCATATGTTTAATGTGTGTTCTTATATACAGATTGCTGTGAGGACAAACCTCTTCACAACCAGCTCTCAGCTATCCCTTACAAACTCTTGTTATGTTAATTAAACAGTTTTTGTTACCCCATACACAAAATACTAAGCCTGGAAGAAAAGAGTTTTGAGAATACATATTAGCATCCTTAAAAACACACAAGCAGAGGTATATGTTTATGTCAGGAAAATGTAATAGCTATTCCAAACCCAAAAATTACCAAGCTAGAAAATAGTATATTTGGACTCAAATTGATCTTTGAGGCATGGAGGCAGGGTTGAGAGACTCAATGGTCTGTCAGCAATTCAGTGCCATTCAGGGAAAGTTAAGAATGCCAACAGAGGGGAAAATATATGTAGAGTTCTTCAGGCTGCTTAAGAGTGCTGCAACAAAGAAACAACATCGTCACCTGGCAAAAATTAAAGTTAAGAACCTCTGCATTAAGTTCATAATTACAATGAAAATATGTTTGTAATGCTGATTTAGATGAACCCGAATTGTCAGCACATTCTTCTTTATTTTATGAATACTATACATGCTCAGAGTCTGACTGGACAACACAGTAACTTGGTCTGCAGGAGTTCCCACACAAGCACTGAGAAACATCTGTACCTGAAGCTGGAAACAGTTCCCAGCAGCCAAGAGCTGTGGCTGCACTGGGAGGGTTTGGCTGGGATGTGCTCAGTGTGTTAATACTGGACAAATGTATTATTATTATTATTACAGCGTGTTGGACTGGACAATTGTAGGGTTGTGGGCTGAATCTTGCAGGCACTGGCAGCTAAAATCCAAGCTTCCACTGAGCTATACAAGCTCCATTTTTCAGATTTACAGCAACTAAATCTAGGCAAATTTTCAGAAGAGTGGCAAAAGCTAAATCTCTGAGGTGAGTTATGGGTACCCGCCAGTATCTCAGTCCCTTTTCTAGTCCATGAAGCTTAATGTTCATTCTGTCATGGAGTTTCCCCTTATATTTTTGTTGTACTGTATATCAATTGCTCATTAATCCTTTCTTTTTCTTGTTAGATCCTTTGGTTTACTTAAAAAAAAAAATATTAACAACCAAGCTCACAACCTAGAAAAAGCAATAAAATAAAACCTTCAAATAGAGAACTCTTCTTAAGTTTTTCTAGCTGCAGCCTATTTGGGAAGTTCATCGAAAACTCTAGGTGAAGGAGCAAGAGAGTGCACCTGACTCTTTTAGCTGACATTGGAATAATTAATTTTATGAAAATGACTTCTATTGGAGGTTAATTTATTTTGGCTGACAGTCACATACATTAATAGACATATCTAATGCTGCAGTCAGTCTGAACTTTATTTAGAACAGTTTATTTATATCTTTGGGTGATTTCATTGCAAAGAGGTAGAAGACATTTAGGATCATCAAGTATGAACATTTTTCCCCATTTAAAAAAAAACACAAAGAAACAAAACCCCCCAGAATTTTGACTGCTTGAGTATTTTAGTCTTCTGATAGTTAAGCCTAAAATAGTTTGATTTCTTTCATCAGTGCAGCTTAAGCAGTCCCTTCAGATGACACAGTTGACTTCCTTGTACAGTAAGAAGCACCAGACATCTTTCCTCTGATCCTGCAGTTTGTGACTTTAGGAACAAGGACATGCCTCAGAAACTTGGTATATAAAAGTGTTTGTGTGCAACTCAGGTGACTTACCTGTTCTTCTGACCATAATTTGATATTTATAATTTTCTTACTTGTAAATAGCTTACACAAAATGGCCAAGCACAATAATCTATCTATTTGAAATGGCTCAGATGTAGTAGTATGGAATGAGTCCATACTTTAAAAAGCAGAGCAAAGCTGAGAATATTTGGTGGGTTTAAATACTATTCTAGTCTGAAAAATCCAGGTGTAGGAAAAAACCTTCATGCTCATTTCAATTGTATTTTTGAAAGGGTATATTATGATAGTAATTTCCCAGGAGGTAGTTATGCCTTCTGCTTTTTTTTATGCATAAGGATAGAGTCTAATGTAATTTTTAAGGCTTACTTTTATCCTACTTTATCGTTGTGTTCCCACCACCAGATAATCAAGGAAACAAAACTGATGGATTCTGTATTTATATAATTAAGTCAGTGCTTGGCTTTCTAAGTGTGTGTGAAAAGTGGGTTGATAGTATTTATAAAGAGAGAGAATATGCTTAGAAACATAGTTCTTATAAACTTAGAGACATGGGTAAGTTGACAGTTTCAACCATGTTGTCCAGTTTTCTCATGCACTGAAAACCTCCTGATAATCTGATGTCCTTTGCAAAATATGTTATCATGGGCATTGTGTAGAGTGGAAAACAATGACTCTCCCTACCCTGATATATGACATCTGCTATATCATTCATTTTCATAACCTTTTTCCGTGGCTAGGGTCCAACTGTTGGATGGAATTTATTAATTTTAGTGACATCAACCTGTTACAGTGTCAGTGGTACAAAGTCAATCTTTGTATGCAAGCTGGATTGAATGATGTTTCCATTGTTCACTCTGCATCCTTGGGAAAGACATTTTGAGTCTAAAAATATTAAATCAGAAAAGAAGAAGCAAGAGAAAGAGCATTATTTAAAAGTGTTGTAGTCACCAGAGGCTTAAAGAATCTTGCCTGTACAAGAGAAGAACAGAGAAATTTTACTACCAACAGAATCACAGGTTCAGAATAACTCCCTAAATTTTGGAAAACTTAAACTTAATGCCTTTCCAGTTAGAACCCCAGAATTTATACTGAGGCCAACTCACCTTTATGGTCTTGAGGAACATGGAAATAGCAATGTTTGTTCTATGATCTTGGAGCTGTAGTGTTAAGCATATATTGAAGTGTGTGCTTGTGTTCCCCAGGACTTCACTCCATGACCTCTGTTCATCCAAAGCACAGCAGAACCCATCCGGAGGCTGGCTGACAGCCAGGCTGTGTGAAAACAGCTGGCATTAGATTGGAATGGGAGCAGTGGGGATTCACTTCGTTCTACACAGGCCTGGAAGAAAATAAAAATGTTAGTTCACACAAAAACCCAAACCAGGGCTATAAAACAGGGAGATGAGTGATGTCAGAGTTCAAGGAGCATCGGATGACACTCTTGGTCTTATGGTTTAGTTTCAGGTAGTCCTGTGAGGAGCAGGGAATTGAACTTTATAACCATTATGGGTCATGTCCAGCTTGAGATATTCCATTATTCTGTGATTGCCTTAGACATAAAACTGAAAGATCTTTACTGTGTATCGATGAACCTGTGAAACACGGCAATTTGTGTCATTGATATGTGCTAGAAGTAGGAGGTTTGCCTTATGAGCCTGCTTTGAAACACGATTGCTTTCAGTAAAAAGAAAGGTTTCAGAAAAAGAAAGGCTTTCTCCGCCATGTTTCTATCAGCTCTGTATGTGCAAGTGCATGTACTGAAGAAAACAAGAACTGCAGTGGGAATAGTATTTGCAGATGATAGTAACAACTGAACTGATTACCCAGTCATTGTTGCCTCTTGGTTTTGTAGTCATTCATGCCTTTGTGGAGTAAATACATATACTGAGAGAGAGATTCAGTAGGATTCAATGGAGTCCTGGGGTTTTTTTTTTTACAGTAGCAATTTTACAATCGTTTCTGCACCCATGTGGCAAGCAGTGAAAGTGAGGTCTAAGCTATACATAATCAGATTTATCTCAATTTAGATACAAATTTATTCTATTTGTGTGGAATACCCAAGATATTTAAATGCAGAATGTGTATCCTGACTCTCTTCAGATTTAGTACTGAATATGAGACCCTGAACAGATATCCCTTCAGAAAATGAAGCAGAGATATATATATTTCCAATTACAATTCAGTAGGTCAAATGGTGGGTCAGCTGCTCAGTCCCCTCAAAGACAGGCAGGATGAATGGAGCTGTATAAAGTTTGAGTGATGCTTTTCCCTTCAGAGATATTTTATCTGGCACAAGGCTGTGCTTCCCATTGCTCCTACCACAATGGTAGCCACATAGAGTTAACCTGATTTCTTTTTTTTTTTAGTTATGCCTCATTTTCTCAATTGCAGCCGTCATAATGCATCTGTTCATCATTCATTCTCCTTGGTTATTAATCTGAAGTATGAATCCGTTTATATTCAGGGAAACTTTCTTTAAAACCCTGGGGACTACAGTTCTCAGTGTAGTCCCCCTTCTATAGATTTTGCAGATTCTATCATAAGGTGTCCAAGGTCACTGGGAAAGGGAGGGTGAGAGACAGACAATGCTAATTCTGCTGACGTTGAAGTGTTATGTTGGAATTGACCTGGAAAAAAATTCCCTGAAGAGCAGTAGGGTGTCAGTGTGAACTCCAAAAGAAAGAAAACAGTGAAATTACTGAACTGTGCCAAGTGCCATCTTTTTCATCTCCTCTAACTGTTACAAGACCAAGTAGTGTCCATGGAGCAAGGACCTCTTAACTCCTCTCATTTGAGGTTTCTCAGAAGAATGATTATTCTGGTAGTAGTCTAACAAACCTAATGTTTACTAAAAAATTCCAAAGTGTATAGAATCTGTAATAAGCACATCACCTGAAAGACTTTTGAAGTCCCTGCTCTCCATAGTTGTGCTGTGGTGTTGGCTGGCAGTGCCAGGATGTGTTTGGAAGGAGGCTGGTGTTATAATACAGCACATCACACTTGCTGAACTTTGACTGTTGGAGGACCTATGGAGAAAAAAATCCACAGTAGTGGAATTAAACGTTCTTTTTCTCCTTTCACCTACCCCACCCTTTTCACTGTTTTTCTTCCCTCTCTTATTGACCTAATTCTTTTCCACTGGTTTCCTTTAGGCTTTCCCTGAACTTGTGGGCATATGGGTTTCCAGTTGTAATTTTATGCTGGCTATGAAGATTGAATATGTCACACAAAAACTCTGCTTCGTGGGGATGGTGCTGCCTTACATTACAGATTTTGCCAGGATTCTGACACCCTTTTCTCCCAATAAAACTACAAGGCCTTACAAGAGCAAGAAGAGAAGGGTGGCCTTTGATTCAAGCAGGTTTTTTGTCTGGTTTCTGTTAGGTCATAGCATTTAATTATAAGTGTACCTGCCTTTGCCTCCTTCAGGAAACAGGTCTCAACCTGGTGAACTGCATTAGCAGCTCTGACCAGCAAGAATGTATTCCCCTTGGGTTAACATTTATGTGGACACTGCCTTATAGTCCTTGTACAGGTACAATAAAACAAGTTTTATGTCTGAATCCCATTCTGCATTTCCAAAGAAGGTGTGATGCTGGCATCATAAAAGCCAGAGCAATTTATACATGGCAGCAGGAGCCTGTGATTGAATTACAGGGTTACTATTTAGCCATGAAACTCTATATTGTTATTGGCCATGTGTGTTAAGAGAATATCAGTAGTTAGCCCTCAGGGGCTATAATTTATAATTTACTTTGCAGGTGGGAAAAGTTTATAGTTCAAGAAACTATGTGTGTCTGAAATCATGTTTGTGCCATTATGTAGGGAGGAGGCAGAAAGAGGGAATCAAGGAATATTTTAGTTTAATGGAAAAATCTGTGGATTATATAAATATGAGGTAGAACGTTTCTCTCTTTTGCTTTTGTATTTGCACATTGCACTGATGTCTGTGTAATTCTGGAGCCGTCCTAGCATTATGCACGTTTGCAGAATAGTTCTTCATCTGTAGTAAGGCAGTTTCATGCTTGAAAAGATGCAAAAAGGCTTCCTATAAATTTTTCACTCAACGTTATTAAAATATACATGGAGCTCAAAAAATATACAGTGCACTAAAGAACAAGTGATGAATGCTATATAAAAAGTTTTGTGAGATAACACAGTTATTACATTTTTGGTACCAACTAAGTGAAAGTGAATAAAGTGTGTTGCACACAACTGTCATGTTCAATAATAAAAATTAAAATCAGATTATAGATTAAATTAAATTATTAATGCCATTGATTCTATTGCACATTCATTTTAAACAAAAATATAATTACTGTGCTGGTACTTGATTGCAGTTGACTTGGGTTTTCACAGAGAATATTGCAAAAACTCTTCTACATTTTAAGAAGATAAGAATTGCCGTGGCAGATAAAACTGGCTGTTCATTTAAGGCTGTATCTATCAGACATCTGAACATATAAAATATATTGTACCAAAAAAACCACCACAGGGAGTTTTTATCCTTGATAATTAACTTTATTCTATCCATTGTAATTGTGGGTGTTTCTGTCTAAATGTCTGGTCCTTTATTTGAATTCTGCTGAAATTGTGGACTAAGATTTAGTGTAGAGAGTTCATGTAGCCAATGAATCACTGTAGCAATGATTTCCATGTGTTGCCATTATAAGTCACAATGAGACTAATGAGAGGTTCACAACATTTTGTTGGGGAAGTGCTTTAAAAAAAATTAAAGGACTTTGTGGATTTCATGTGTATACTTATCCAGACAGAATGCATATGCAAAGGTAGCATGTTCTAGGCAGTTAGATAAATATTTAATTTATTTATGTGAGCAGAACACTTCATCATGGGGAGGAATCAACAAGTAGTTTGTGATAACATGAACACTAAGTTGTAGTGGACTATTGCCCAACTGAAATTCCATTAAACGATTAAAACATGCTTATGTGTATCCCTTGAAGAATCCACAGTTTTAAAGTAAGGCAGCAGGTTCAGTGATACACTGAAAAGCAAGGGTTACAGTGTCATTTCAAACAGTAAATTATTCATGGGGATCAATTAGACAATTTTTCTGTTCTTTGGAAATGCAAAACTGCATGGAAGTACCTAGTCACATTATTAGGCCATGAATTTTAGCTTTCTGAGGTCTAGAAATTTGTAATCCTTCCTTTGTATGACATGATTTTCTATTACGTACCTCATTTTTTTAGTCTGTTTTTACAAATACATAGCCAGTGTTTGCTATAATCGATACAAGACAACACTGACAAGAAATAATAATACATAAGTGACTTCTTGCTATATATTATAAACCACCAAATCTTTATTTTCCATGCATTGCTGAGCTCTGTTTTTGCTCAGGAGCCAACGTTTCCTGCAGGTGAAGTGGCAGTGACTAGTCAGGTTGAGATAACTGTGTATTTGTTGTAGGAATTACAACACTGTATGCAATGCTTTTAATACAGGACATGTGTTTGCCATGACACAATGCAAGCCAGCAAAGCAACCCCCTGCCCTCCCACCCCCCAAACAGTGTGTGAATTTTAGATGGGACACTGTTGTGCATTAGGCTGCACAAATAGACTTTTTGTTCTTTTATCCTGCATGTTGTCATTTTAGTAGTTGTGGAGGAGTTCAGCATCCACCACAAAGCCATGTTGGAGCATATCATCCCCTAAGATCCATGAAATGCAATCATTGTCCTGAGGGCTTAACTAATACAGTCATAAAACCCATTGATATAACACCTCCATGCAGAAGCTAAGTTGGGAATGTCTCAAGAGTATGACCTAGCCCACAGATTTGTTGACAGAAATGTTAGAAACTGAGCCAACCTCCCTTACTTAGGAAGATCATATTTTTAGCCCGTTGCTGTCCCAGATCACCCCTGCACTTATGAAATGACAGCAGATGGCTCCTTGTGTTTGCACAGCTGCCAGCACCAGTGCTAAGAACAATGCTGCTCTTGGCTTTTGTGCTCCCTTCTGTGTGACAGTCCCAGAAAGGTGTGGAGGTTGCTCTGTGGGTTTGTGGTCTCCTGGGGAACATCCCCTGGGGACATAATTTGCCAAAGAATCCCAGCAAGTTTTCTCCCTTTCATGCCTCTGTGCCCAGGCACCAAGGCTGCAGCCCTGCTTGGTATTTTTGGCTTGTTGTTGCCTGGCTGATTTTTGTTCACACAAAACCTTCTGATTGCTTTTTTGCAATGTTTTGATTGTAGCCTCTTTAGAGACCTCAGGATATATCAGATGCTGCTGAGATGGTTAGAGGGGTCAACAGCAGTGAACAGGCTTATAATTGAAATTGGTGCTTTAACTGTGTCACTGTACTCCATGTAATATGTAGGCCTGGTTTATTATTTGCCACTGCAAAACAGAAAATACAGGCTGGCAGATCCTTATAAGTTTGGGGGTTTAATGCTGAATGGGAGAACAGTCTAATTTAAAATGTCTGTGTGTGAGGATCTGTGTCTATACTGCAACTGAAGGCTTTGGCATGAGCTTGGTTTGGATTAACCTAGAACAACTTCATGGAATTTGCTAGGATCTTCTTGATCTTTAGTACTGAGATTTGATTATCATATGATTTCCTTTCTTTCTATTGGCACTAATTGGACTGTTTTCATATATTTACTGATCTTGCATATTTTCCTCTTCTCCCTCTCCTGTGCACAAAAAAGTAATTCTGTTTGTTCTGAAATTCTCAGACCATTCATCAATTTGTGCATCATTTCCAATATTTACAAAATTAGAATTTCATAAAAATCAACAAGAAATATTTCTGTCCCTCTATGAAAAGAGTTTTACTAGTGAGGGATATTGGATGTTCAGGGAAAACTCCAATGTCTGGCTTAAGAGTAAATAAAAGTCTCTAAGCAGGCTTTTATGACACTCTATAAATGAAAACATGTGGGAGAATGGGTTTTATCATCCACTTTCCTTTTTTTCTTTTTGTTCCTCTTATTTCCTTCTTCTCAGTTGACTACATTTTCTCTCCTGTGAGCAGGGGACTGGAGTCTTGTTTTGCACAAGTCCAGCTCCAGTTTCACTCAGCACTGTAAGCTGAGCGTCCCCAGACTTGCTAATTGGACCCTTTTGAAAAAGGCATGCCTTCTTTCCCTAAAAAGCAGTCCCGCTACCCCAATGTACAGAAAGCCTCCAAGAAAGAAATTAAACCCTTTGCCTTCACAAAGAGCAGTTTCATTTTGTTCATTTTGTTTATTTAATAGGATTAAAATGAATGCACCATTATTTAAAAAATTGTGCACTAGAGTTGTAATCCAGGTGTTCTGATAAATGAAAATGCTCTGGAAAGATCAAATGTGCAGCAAAATCCAGAACCTACCTTTTGTTGGAGCACTGCTGGAAGATTTTCTTGCTGTTATTTCACCTTCTCACTGGCTACAAGCCTCATACGTGTATTTTATTTTTGAGCATTTATTATCTTTAAACAGATACTTATAATGAATAAGCAACAGCCTATGTACAGAAACTAATGAAGTGGAGATGGCATAGCTAGCAAGCTAAAACTTTATTTTCATTAAAAGTGCACATCCTTTTGTGCAGATACAGCATCCGTCGATAAGAGGAAAGTGTGACACAGAAAAGCAAAAATAGAACAAAGAGGAGGTTAAGGCAAAAGAACTCTGGTTGACAGAATTCCAATTGCCAGTGTATAAAAGAGAATGGCACATAGATTCTTTGGAGAGCATGTGCTGTAAGTCCTATTAAAGGAGGAGTGGGTTTACAGAGCTCTTCAATATTCTGAGTTCTGGAGAAGATCCTTTAATAGATGTGTAACTCTTTTCATCCAAAGATCTCCAAGCACTGTGCAGAGGGATGAAGAAGGACTCAGAGTAGTATTAATATTTACTCTCTAGCTGAGAAAGAGTCTGTGATGCTTTAGTCATCAAGAACATCCTACATCTATATTTAGACATGCAAAGGCATGATTTTCAAAATTGCTGAATACCCAGTATTTTTCAGGCAGGAGTGATTTAGGAGTATAAATGCTTAATTTTAAAAATTTTGGACAATGCTTTATAAAGTCACATATTACAGAGCTATCAGCAATAAATGGGCAGTTCAGGCTGCATTGAGATTTTTATACCAAGCAAGACTTGCACTTTAATGACTGAATTTACTCTCAGTTCTGTTCAAATGAAAACTGAGTTTCCTGGGAAGTTTTTTTAATAAAACTTTTGCAAACTTTTGAAGAATAAATGCTTATTTAAAACAGTATTTGAAATATTCTCCTGCTCCATCCCCTTGTTTGTTTCCTGAGCTTTAGTGATTGCAGTCTCTACTGCAGTTATCCATACTTCATGTCTAGAATTGTAGATTTGTAATCTGCATTGGAGCAATACTGAAAAACCACTGTGAAATCTCAGCTAATGTAGAATCCTACTGTCTTGCTGCTTGGTAAAACAAATTATCTTTGTTCTTCTTAGATCTAATTGGTTTCCAGTTTGTTTCTGGGTACACTTAATCTATACAGTTGGAGAAATGGTGTTGATTCAATATAGCCTGGAGAACATCTCCTTTAAAGTCATATCTACTCAATTGAAATAACCTTAGTAGCAAAAAGGTGTTTATCAGGAATCAGAGACTAGAACATTTTCTGTTGAGGGGCAGTTAATTTATTTCCTTGGTCCATCAGAGCATGAGTGCATTAAGCTTCACAGCATCCAGTGAACCCCTGCATTTTCCCAGGGGCTGGCTAAAAGGCACCGCAGTGGATTCTATGGATTTGACTGAATGACTGGAGAGGCTTTGTTTGCAGTTTGTATAAAACACAAGCACTTCCAAACTATTGCAGATTTCCAGGGAGTTAATTGGTAAATCTACTAAGAAATAAGCACAAACTTGCTTGTCAGATGAAGAACTGAGATCCATTAAGTTGTTAGGGAAATTCACACTGTCCTTCCAATTTCATGACAATAGTTTCAATCCAGTTTTCCATTGTGCAGTGGAGATTGCAGGGCTGTACCTGGGGTAAACGATTCCACAAAGCCTGAGTGAGAAACTCGTGTCACATAATGAACATGGAAAGCAGTTAAAATCAAACATGATGAGTTTGTTCATTTATTTTTTTCTTTAATCATTTTACAGCTATGTTCGCTGGCATGAAGGCAGTTTGGCAGAAATTACAACACTGGAGGGGAAATGGAAAGCAGTAATCTACAGGATTCTAGATGACAGTCCTGTGCAGTGAAAAGCACACAAATGCTAATTACATAGAGAGCAGGCACAACTGCTGATCAGGATTTATTAGAGCCTCTTTTGTGGACAAATGAATATTGGTGTGCCTGGAACTGTGCACACATGGGTCCTCTCAGGGTCATGGCATTTCTGGAATCACACTGATCTATGCTTTGCATTGCACTCACTTGCACTTCCAGAACTGAATGGACTTCGGTCCCATTTCCAGGGTTCTTTGCCTTTTTTGGCTTCATGTTTTCTATCTAGAACTGTCATTTGTAGTGATGTGATGCATTATTATACTTCCAGAATGTTTGAAAAGCAGTGACTGACAGACTTAAAGCCAAAATTATAAGACACACATGGAACAAAGAGCAAAATTAAGCACAGGTGTGTGTTTATAAGGATTTCTATAATATATTCTGAATGCTCCTAATTAAACTGGTCAAGTCAATCCAACATGATTTGCCACTGTGAATGCTTATGAAACATTTGTAGTCATTCCACATGTCCTGAATTGATGGCAGTTTCTGGTAAAGCATGAATTAACCAAGCACATGTCAGCACTGATAGAAATCTGAGTTTGTCAGCTTTAAAATGTGCAAATCTTCCTTTCCTCAACTCCTTTAACAGATAGACTTCCAGGACATTATTTGTTCTCCACTAACTGAAACATTGCCACATTTGTTTTCAAAATGTGTAAAGTGGAAATTGCTGTCAGGCTAAAAATTTACATTACAAACCTCTGCCTGCAGCAAATTTTCATAGTTAAATTAAGCAAGACTTATAACTTTAACACTGATAGACTTTTTATTACAGCCACACCAATGTGAGAATCCCTGGTAGAAGTTTTTTTGAGATATTGCTGCAGCTGGAATATTCGCTTCTGTCCAGCTTAGTTGTTAACAGCTGATGAGCTGTACAGCAAACACCACTGGTTACTGAAATCTGTCCCTTGGCTGTGCCCACATCCCACCATCGATCTCACCAGCAATAGTTCTCTGTTTGAAAAAGAGCTGAAACCAATCTCACAGTATTTTCAAACATTTACATTGCTTGGGAGAATTAAGAGATTGCAAACATAGACTCTTTCTTATTTAATTAATCTTTATCAAAGAACTTTTGAAGACCCTCATAGGCAAATTTGCAGAGGTGCCAGGAAAGACCTTTTCTTCCTAGAAGCCTGTGATAATTTTATCCAAATTTTAACCAAAGTGTTCATGTGTCTCTAGCACAAGTTTTCCTGTGTTGTTAGTGTTACTGAGAGTTAGTACTCCATAACTTCACCAGGAAAATAGCTGCATTCTGTAGTAGTGGGACATGTGGAAAAGCTTCATGCTTTGAATCACTATGCCTAGTTTTCACTGACATTTGCAAGAGCAAGGACATTACAATACTGGTGTACTTACATTTAAGATTTGGGGTACTATACTTTGTGTTTCTTTCAGATTATTGCAGTTAAATATTGAAAATCTCTAATGTCTATTTGTAAGAGCCCTTAGTGATGTTTTGTTTGGGTTTTTTTTTTTTTTTTTTTGAGTTGACATAGGGCAGAGCTGTCCATGTCTGTTTTCAGTGTAGCTCAAAGTTCAAAACTGTTGATTTCCTTGTTCAGTTTGTTTGTGCAGAGAAAGCAACACAAAACACATCAGCTGTAAAATGCCAGCTGTAAATGGATGGTGCTTTTTAATGAATGAGTAGTTCAGATTCTCTGCTCCTCTTTCTGTCCCCCAAACCTACTTTTATGGACCAATTTAAATCTGAGTGTTTTACAACAGTACAGGTCATCTTTGATTAGTCAGATTTGCAGGAAAGAAGTCAAATAGTGTGAGGAGCATATTGTGCACAAATGAGCAGCATAAAGATGTCCAGTGAACGTGACTTTTATGTGTACAGCTCACATAATTTGTTTCTTAACTAAGCACTGAAAAACAAGTCTTAATTTTAAGTTGAACATGTGAAGTTGACCTCAAGTGCATCTTTATATCCACACCAGTTGTACAGTTGCTCCCTGCAACTTTTCTCTCCCAGTGCCTCAGCCACCCATATTAGCAGTCTTTTGTTGCAGTCATTGATAGTGTTGTTAGCTGTACACAATGATTTACAAGAGGTTGACTAACACTTACAAAAGTAAATCCTTGCTACAGGGGATTTGCAGATTAAAGGCTTGAGCAGTGCCCATATTCTGAGTTTATAAGAACCAGAACATAGAATAAGCACTATATACTACCAAAACTCTTAGAGATTCACATGTTCTGCTGGATTGCCATGGCTAGAATCAGTTCCTCAGTTTCTTCACTACATCCCTTACCAGTTTCCTTCCCTCTGCAGGGCACATTTGTGTCATGCCCTTCTTTTGCACGTAGCTTTCACAGCTTTATTATCCTGCGTACAGAGCCTTCTGCAGAACTTGGCCAGCTCCATCTTCTTACTGGGGATCCTGGCTGAGAAGAATAATGATAATGAGACGAGAATATAGATATCACTTTGCTTTGAGTCACTGCATGGTGACCACTTCTGCCAAGAGCTGATATTGAGCACAGCTCTTGGTCTTTGCAGAGCAGGCTCGGTGATGGCTGACAGAGTGAGATCTCTGCCAACCGCAAATTTTGTGAACTAAAACAATGATTATGTTACAATGGGCTGCAATTCTAATTGCATCTAAATGTGTGTTTTCTGAGCCCTCCTTCTGCTCTGTCCTCGCCTCTAATTCTTAAAGCAGAGCTCCATGTGCTGTTGATCCCTCTGAACTGTGCTGAGGGAGCAGCTGCCTATTGATGCGTTTAACTTCTTTGAATGAGTGATGCTTTATAATGAGGCAACAATCCTGGCTGCCTTTAATCTCCTTTTGATATTCAGTATGTGAATTAGAGCATAGGGCATCATGGTCTATATGGAATGGAATATTGTAACCAACTTCATCACATTTGGGAGGGAAGAGCCAAGTGGTGGGATTAGAATGGCTGCATCCCAGAGGCAGGCTCAAACTGCTGTGGTATTGTGCTCTCTGTCACTGATATGTGGTGTCTGGGTAGTGATTTTCATAATAGGCTAATCTTGGTCGAGAGGAAAGCAGAATAATACATTCAAAATTGGAATAGAAAGTTATTCACACAGAACAATTAGCTTTTTATTCTCTAACCTATAATACAGAACAACAGAATTTTAGCTTTACCAAACCCTAAATGCAGTGGCCTGGGAGCGAAAAGGGGCCAACTGATAAGAGAAACACAAAGTCATAAGGAAATATTAAAAGTGAACCAGTTTTCAGTACATATTCTGAAATTAATATCCATTTTTTTCCCAGTTACTTTCAAAATAGGGATCAAATGCTAACTGATTTGTTTTCCCCTCCAAAAGGCTGCACTCTTTCCTTGAGGGAGTACCCTTTACATATGAAGCTGAATAAGTCTCTTGCCTTGTGTTCCATACTTCCCTTCTAGCATGGTATGGGCCATGTTCTCCCTTGCTGAGTGTATGAGTAAAAGTGGTGTTGAGTGTTGCATCTTCCTGTGCTTCTAATGTAACATGAGCGCAAGAGCCACTAAAAGCACCCGTCTCTGTTCATTATTATTTTTTTCTTGGAGCTTGCTAATTAAATCATTAAAATTTTATCATCACTTAACCATGGATAAAGCCTTTTGAAACCTTTAATTAGTATGCTGCAAGAGATATGTGTGAAACCAAAAGCATTTATATGGTGTGAATGACTGAGAAAGATAGAGTGAGAAAAGGAATATATGAGAATGCAATTCCCTGCAACAAAGCTGCCCATGTTCCAAACAGGCTGTAGATAAAATTATTCTGTTGTCAGTAAGTGCAGTTCCAAGTGAGACAGTGGCACACAGGAAAATGCCAATAGCTAACTCATGGATTTAAGTACAACTGTATTATAAATATGCTTTGCATTGCAATGTGTCATGGTTCTCCTTTAGTACAATGGGTTTGCTGTCCAAGCTCATTTTAGAGTGCCTTAGCTAAAGAAAGGAAATGTGATTTTGGTCATAACATTTTACTGTCCTGTACAATAATTTTACCATCCATATCATATTGGTTCTGCAATTCCTTCACCTGTTTTATAAGGACAAGAAGCCTAGCAGTACAGTTAGGCAGAAGGGGAAAATTCCAGTCTTTCAAAAACACTTTCAAGAGACTGAAAAGCCAGGACAGCCATTATTAAGGGCAGTGATGGGGTAGTGTCTGACACAGGGATCAAACTCTGTGTTTGAAACTAGAGTTAAATCTAAATCTCACAGATCTCCAGTGAATATCACCAGTTGTGTGTGGGAACTGCTGTCTTACACAGGAGAAACATGGGAAATAGTCCCTAAACAAGCATGTATTATATTGCAGAAAGCTTAGGGAGACACTGGATAGCAATTTTCAGTTCTGTTCTGGGTGTTGCAAGTCCGACTTCTTTAAGATATTTTTTTAAGTAAAGAGGCAAGATCAAGAAAGGCTTGTTAGTCTATACCTGCTTTTCCATCTCCTCTCAAAGGGGAGTATTTTTTTATTTTCTTTTTTAACTGCACCTCTGTTCTTTCCATAAATAAATTTCTCTCTGGCTGTTTTGCTGACAGACTGGCCTCCTCCAGGCATTTCTCATGTGTCAGAAAAGTTGCAAGAGTTGTGCAGGAAACAACATTAAATTAGAATGAAGAAGAAAAACATTTTTGGTTTTGCTCTCTTTTTCCATATCTAACCTAAGCACTGCCTTTACTGAAGTCTCCTTAGGTCTGCAAATATCAAAACATCTTGCAAAACATCACTGCTGTTATTGTGTGAGGTTACAGGAGTGCTGTAATAGGGATGTGAGGCTGGCAGCTCAAACAATGCATAATGATGCAGTTCTCAATTTAGAAATGGCAATGACAGCTATTAACCTATTCTGTTTGTTACAGCATAATAGTGCCCAGTAATCCCTTGATTTTGGTTAAGCAACATGAGAGCTTATGCTGCCCTGGAAGATAGAATCAGTAGATTCATTTAAAGAAAATTGCAAAATATGTTTTTCCCTACATTTTGTTTTCAAAATTTTGTACTCAGAATTATGCTTCTGCAGTTTGGACCAAAATTTAAATTCACTGGTGAGAAAGAGGAACCTTACTTAGTTTTATTTGATCTTTAGTTTTCAGTCCTCAGTTCAGACATTGCTTTTCCCTTCAGTAGAACTTGATTAGTCCTGAATTCTCTGCATCTTGGTTAAGCAGTGAAGCTGCAACTCTGACCTAGAAAGACTATCTTGTTTGAGGCAAAAAAAATGCCTACCTTTGTGATTTTTTCCATTACTGATGTTAAAGAAGAGTTTCCAAACAGATTCATTGTTCTTTCCACTGATCTTGAAGGTAAATCATACATGTGCAAATGTCAATCAGGTAACCCTGAATTTCCCCTTTCATTCAGTCTTTCCTTTCTGCAGCTCAGTGGAATGAATGTGAGCAGCTTGCCTTGGATTTTAAAAAGCTTTTCCTGTGACAGGAATATGCTTTATCTCATTCTAAGGCAGCTTTTCCATCTCTAACCCAGTAAAGGCAGGTTTGGACCACAGACTTCTTTAGGCACAGGGAGCTGTGGCATCAGCTCTGCTCCTGCCCTGGCATGGCACAGCCAGGCTGGCTCCATTCTCCTGGAAGAGCTGATGGGATGAGAGCCTGGGAACCACAGAAACATCACCACCCCCAGCATGTCCCAGTGCCTCTGGATCACAGCTGGTTCATTATGCAGCCAGACAAGAACAAAGGATGCTCAGCACACAATTGTCTGCAGTTTAGACATGTCCTATATTTTCCCTCTCCATGTAGAGAATTAGCTAACGATCCCCATCAGTGTATGGGACTGAACTGTAACTGTACCAGTCAGAATTGCAAAGAGTGCACTCTGTTCCCATCAGCCTGGAGAAGGAAGGTAGGACCCTATCTCCAGAAATTCCAGAAAAACTCTGCAGTATCCAAAATCTTCTTTATAATGGTTTTATTTTGTTTCTGCCACAAACTTATTCACATCTGCTCTTCACAAACAGAACTTGTTAGTGTAAGTTTAACTACCCTGCAACAGGCTTCTTGAAAACCCAAATTCACAAATACCTAGATTGTATTTTCATGAGGTCTTTCTGAATTCCTCCTCCCAGAAAATCCTTTGTTCCAAATAAAGGAGATTGGAATCATTAAAAAAAAAAAGTCAAACAAGAAAATCCATTTGCAGTCCCCCTGAGGTTTACACTGCTTGTGAATACTGTCATTGGTGTATTTATTCACATTGGAGTCAGAGGCTCACAATAGAGCAGCTAAATATCAACACAGCTGCAGAGTCCAGCACACAATCATTTATAAATTGCAGATAAAGTTCTACCCAGAGTTACATTTTTGCAATGCTATTTACGTAAATAGAGTTGTCTGGAAGTACTAAGGGCACAACATGCCCCCTCAAATCTCTTATAATGTGAAGGCAGTTACCTTTTGATGACATCACTTTCCCTAAATGCACCATGAAAGTACCATAGAATCATGAATGGTTTGGGTTGGAAGGGACCTAAAGCTCATCTCATTCCAAGTGCAGGGACACCTTCCCATAGACCAGGTTGCTCCAGGCTCCATCCCACCTGGCCTTGGACACTTCTAGGGCTGGGGCAGCCACGGGTTTTCTGGGCACCCTGTGCCAGGACCTCCCCACCCTCACAGGGAAGCATTTTGTCTGTGTATCTAATCTAAATCTGCTTTCAGTTTGAATCCACTCCCCCTTGTCCTCTTGTTCCATGCTCTTGTAAATAGTCTGTCTCCATCTTTCTTTAGGCTCCCTTAGGTACTGGAAAGCTGCAATTAGGACACCCTTAAGCCATAAGTAAAGCAGGACACTATTATACATTATATTTTGGCACATAGATAAACATACTATGTTCATATATGTTTTGTGTTGTAGTTTACTGGAATCATATCAAGAGAACTGGTTGTCCTTTCCCTTGTTTTCCTTCACAAGAGTAAACTCTCAGGATGCATCAGGCTTTTATTTCTGAAAGAGGAGCTTCCTGCTGGCATCCCCTCTGTTTGAGAACTATTCTCTTTCCTTTAATGATCATCCAGTAACAGCTTAGCATGCACAGCTGTGCTCAGGTTTCACACCAGGGCTCTCCTGAAAGCAGCACTGAGTCACCTCCAGATTTCAATGCCTGGTTTATTGTGACCTGGACCCCTGGAGACCTTGTCCCCAAAGAGCAGCTAGAACAGGGCTGGCCAGGCTAGCTGCAGTGTCTTGGGAGCTCTCTGCATCCCAGGCTGTTCTCAGGACGTGCTGCCAAATACTTCTGCTCTCCAGGCACCATCAGCTATTGCTGGGCAAGGAGCTGTCCTTCCTGGGCAGTCACCAGCATCCTGCAGCCGAGGGACCCCTCTCGCCTGCTCTGTCTGTACCACAGGGATGGTGTGGGAAGGATGAGTTAAATAGAGGACTAGGAACTTTAAATGCTGGCAAATCATTGCTTTCTTGGAAGAATTTCTAGTATGACTACACATTTTATTGTATTCAGAAATCTCAGTAGGCTTTCCCCTGAACTGACAACAATGTTTGTACAAGTCAGTGGGGATGGGGCTTTTGCTCTTTGCAAACAGAGTCAGCTGACAGAGCAGTGTAGGTGCCATGGGATGTGCACCCAGGCAACCTCATAATGAGAATGAGAAATGGTTTGCAATTCTCCTTCTCTTTTTCTCTTGGAAAGAAACTATCCAACTATCAAAGTAAGATACTCAAGTGTCCCCCATCCAGAAGAATAGTCTTGAAAGGATCAGCAGGCACAGCAAGCTCAACAAGCACACATCTCACTCTCAAGTGCTGAGATCCTGCTTTTGAAATGTTTTTTGAGCTTACAGATCATGTTGGGGTGAATGATATTTACATGAATGATGTCAAAGTTTACGGCAGCATTCTGTAATTGCAAATTCTGTTCCACTGAGCTAAAACTGGATTATTCAGATAACAAGTTTCTTTCGCTTAAAAATCTTTGGAGCATGATATGCATGGAGGAAAATCTACTATTTGTTGTTGAATAGGAAGAACCTGGGCCATTTCCCTACCTTGGCAGATATGTCAAATTTGAATTATTCAACTGGTTTAGTTTTTAGTTTAGATTTTACCTCTAACTCAGAGCCATCACTGTGCAATTACCATTTCTTTTTTGCATGCTGAAAACCTGGTAGGTGAATGTTTGTGCTCTGCTTTGCATCAGCCAACTTTCTGACTCTGGTAAGGAAATCAGATTCCAACCTCTCCAGCAGTTTTATCTATCTGCAGGTTTTGCAATCCCCCCTCTCATCCCAGTGTGGCAGGAGGACTTGCTAACAACTCCCTACCTGAGCTGAACAAAACAAAACAAAATCATACCTTGTGCAGGGCCCATACATATCTTTAGATCTTCTGTTTATTTAATTTTTTCATTTCTGGTTTAGAATGAGGATTTTGCTGGTGAATTATTTATATGACAAGAGGAAATGAGAGGGGGAGTGGTGTGAAAAATTTCCATAAAAACCTTATGTAGTTTGCAGTAGCGTTCAGTGAAAGTGTTGGGGTTTTTTTGTTTTCTTTGCAAGTTTCATTTATATTTCGTCACTAGAGAAAGCTGCCACTGATTTGATTTAAATATTTATACAGAATTACAGTCTTAAGCTATATGCACACATTAAGAGAGCTGTACATTAAAGAAGTTTATCTCCACATAAAGTGGGAAAGGCTGTGTCTACAAACGTTGAGTTTGCTTGATCACTGACACCTACAAAGGAGATAATTTTCCACTAAAACTAAATCCTTTGGCCAGTGTTGGTTGTTAGGAGATAGAATAAAATCATCCATATACAAATTGCACCACACAGCATATAAGGAAAAGAATGGCACAGGAGGGAGGTCTTGTAGGAAATACTAGAATTCCATGAGCAGCAGCCATTCCCAGTCTTAATGCAGCCAACAACAGAGCAGCCTCGGTTGTGACAAGCACTGTGTATGAACTACACCTTTTCTAAACTTTACTTCTTCAGAAATGTCTTGGGCATGAGTGCCTGTATTCTTCTGGGCTATTTTCTGTCTTTATTTTCCTTTTGTTGCATCACTAGCAATCCTGATGTGACAAACTGTGAGATAACATCCTCTCTGTTCAGCAGCCTGTCAGAGAAATGAGATCTGAAATGAAAAGAACCTTCCAGCTCTGGGTGGGCAGGGTCAGCTGGCTCTGTGTGGAATTGTCCAAGCATGAATACAGAGAATTGAGGAGAAGAGAGGTAAAACCCCAATTACTTAGTTCTGCCAACTAATCTCACTCAGCTCCTTCTTGCCTCATCCCCCTACTCCTGTTGGCCTACACAACATTGCAGAGTGTTCTACCAGCTTCAGCATTATGGCAAAAGAAATCAGGACTTTATAGGAAAAGAGAAAGAAATATTTTCTGTTGCACATCCATATATCTCTTGCCATGGTAGCAAATGGAAGATTTGGCAGTGAAACTGAAAAAGTATACTTTGATTGAAAAATGTCTTCAACCCTGATCTTAGAAAGACAGACAAGCCTGTAAGACCATCTCTTCCATCGAGAAAGCTTTTTGCTTTGATGAACAAGTTCAGTTCTGTACAGTACAGACAATTCCCAGAAGGAATTGTCCAATGGGAACAATTCCAATGGGAATTAAAGCCCATGGAATAGAGATGCTTCCATCACAATGGAAGGATTAGTTTCATGTTTGCTTGAACATTTGGTGGGAGGTTGCCTAAGGAATAGCATGCTTGGACTAAAGGATATAAATACATCCTAAAATCCCTATTTTGATGGTTTTCTACATGCATTCCTTTAGTTGCCCTTTCCACTGGAGTTTAGGATCTCCACATGGCTGACACATCATACCAGCTGCTAGCAGAGCTGTAAGCAAATTATAAACAAATCAGGTGGCAGTTGCAGAAGTTTAGCTGTGTATTGCAGGGTTTCTAAGTACCACACTACATAAGATGCCTTTTTTTTTCTTTCTTTCAGGCTCAAGCTATCTGAAATCTCTTATCCAACTGTAATGATAGAATCTCTTTCCAGAACTGTAATATATTTGTTAGGATTTGTTGTGCTGAAGTATGGCTGAAGTTCCCTTGCACCTTGGGTCATGGGGTCTGTTGGGAGCCCACCACAGGCACAAGCATTTCCTCATTCCTGTGCTTGTGCCGCTGATACAGCCAAGACACTGGTTCAGTAATTACTCCTCCTAAGGCACCACAGTTATGTATCACAGAGATATTCTGTATTGCTACAGCTCCATAAAACTGATATAATTGTTCTTTACTACTGCTAACATTAGATAAAGAGAAAGCAATCTTGTGGTGTGGATGAACTTATCAGAATCAAAAGGCTCATATGGTTCATCCTGCCTAAAGCAAGCAAGGTGGTGAAGTAAAGCTTGGAAAGGGAAGGCACAGACTTCGGGCATATTTGGAAAGAAATGGGGAGTTATTATAAGTGATTTCAAAATAAATAATGTAAACACTCTCTTGGCATACGGTTTTGTATCTGACAATATTTAGGTTTAGATTTTACATTATTAGTTAATAATAACGGAAAGGAAGCTTTGAGTACATATGAAAATAATTCGAATGTCAAGGAGTATTTTCCATCCCTTGTTCATCTGCTGGCACACTGTGTTTATAATGAATCATTAATCCCATGCAAATGTAAGCATTTTCTGGATCTTCTTTTCAAGCAGTAGAAAACAGGGACTGACAGTAAGCAGTGTAAACGTAAATCCCAAGCCTCCTTCCTGGTGTTCAGTTTCTGAGTACATAACCAAATCAGTAACTCATTTCCTTAATCTACACCCTCTGCCCCACGTTTGTAATGCTTTCTTTTGTAAATTATTACAAAGTAGCTATGCTTCCCAATAGTAAATGTTATATGAATTAATTGTATCTGTATTTCTTTTTTATTCCTTAACAGTATTTTTAGGTGGGTAGTATTTTTAAGAACTTTGCTTGACAACTTCATTAATGTGTGCTACTGTGGTATTTATTTTAGAATGGAATTATATTCTCTTTGTATGTATCACCATTGCAAATGTTATTCCACAACTCCTCTGTGTAATTTTTTTCCCTGGTACTTCTTAAGGCAAACACTTCACTTGACTATGGACTGCATTTTAAGGAGATGATATCAGCTAAATTAAGCTCGCCCTCTGTAAGTACTTCAACAGATAAATAACACTTTCATTTAGCAGGCTGAATCCACTGCTGCCACTCACCACAGCTTCGCTGGAAATGCTGATCATTTAGCGTGAGGCTTGGAGGCAGCCAGGCAGTGTCCAAGTTCTTGTGCAGCTTGCAGCCTTTGAGGTTTCGACTGTGAGGTTAAAGCTCCACGGAGTTCTTTAACCTCATGGTCACATTCAAATGCTTGTTTATCTCAACATTTTGAAGTGCCTTAAAGCAATTATTTGATCCAACCTGCAGAATTGCTGGGGAAATGTGGAGGGTAGGGCTTGCAGGAAAATCATGATGAAGCTCCACCTCCACCTCAACAAGTGAAGTGATGCTTTCTTTAGATTTTATTGCTGAAGTTGAGGGATCGGTGCGTTCCTGACTCCGGGGCCATTAGGTGGCACACTTGGGCTGTGGGTTTGGCAGGGCATGAATTCGTATGTGGAACCCAAAGTACAACTGATTAATCACACATCTTTTAATTTATAGGAGATGAAGCAGGAAGAATGCAATAAAATGACATTTAGGCATGAGACACTGTAAATATTCTGTCAGCTGGAAACCACTGAGCTTTCTGTATCTTTGGGTTTAGAGCTGTATCAAAGGGATGTTTTCAGGAGCCTTGTATGGATTTCATTGCTGATTTAGTAGAATTCCCAAGTTGATATTGCTTAATCCTAGACAGCAAGTAAGCCCCAGATAGACACTCACCCACATCCCTGGTGAGATTGGAAGAGTAAAAATGAGAATTTATGGGTTGAGATGAAGACAGTTTAAAAGGTAAAGCAAAAGCCTCACACACAAGCAAAGCAACCCCAGGCATTCCCTCACCTCCTTGTGCATCTGCAGCCTCCTCACTGCTGGGCTGGCGTGGGCAGCCAAAAAGACCTTGAGTCGGTGTAATTGCAGCACAAATCCCAAAACCAGCCCCATATCAGCTTCAGTGAAGAAAATTAACTCTCCCCCAGCTCAAAGCAGTACACAGGTACTCGATACACAACCTGCAGTGAAACCAATGTGAGTTATATAAACATATACTGGTGAAAGTCTCCAAATGCTTAGAAAAGGGCTGTTCGTGCTCTTTAAAGAACAAATGGGCCAATAAGAAATCAATATTTTCAATTTTCTCCACTTAGAAAAGATATTTTTGATATGGCTGTGTTGTAGGAGCTATATATTATGTAAAACTAGAAAAACTGTAAAAAACAACATACTTGGGATTATGTAGGATTGTTGTACTGGCCTGAGTGTTTCTGAAGGTTGTGGAATTTGAGTCAACCAATTTCTGGTGTGAAGAAACTGAACAGTTGATACAGAATAGAGTTTTACTTGTGCCTATGCCTATTTTGGCCAACCCCATCCCAATAGCTAATGATTTCCAGAGTTCCAAATCAAATTAAATTTCTCTTTCCTGTTCTCCCAAGCTTCCTTCAGTTGACTTGACAGGTTTTTTTTATTCCAATGGGATGTAGCTGTCATGTAAAGTGCTAATCATAGGTAAATTAAATGTTGTTTATTTAAGACACCTGGGGTTTCATAAACAAGGATTTTTTATTCTCTAAGCACTGCAGCACTAGTAGGAAAGTAGAGCACTGGGATGACTTTGCTTGAGCTGGACTTTGTTTCCAGTTCTCATTAAAAACAGAATGAGCTGCGGAAATGACATCTGAAGGATCCATTGTGTTGCTGGCTGTTGGCCTGGGGATGACTCCTAATGAAATCAAAGGAAGTGTATGTATTCCTGGAATGTCTACTGGAGCCAGTGTCCCTGGAATGAGAAAGAAGCCCACAAGCTTTAAATTTGTTTAAAAAGCATGGAGAAGAAGCCTTCCATAATGAGTGAAGTCAGCATGGGCACACATAATTTTAATTTTTTTTTAAATTTTGAGCTTATGTCCAATTCACTTTAGCTTTCCTCTGGCTTAATGTTAAGCCAGATGGCCATGCAGCAACTAGAACAGTGGGGTTGCACACAGATGTGCCTGGAAATGTACTGCATTTTTAAAAAATAAAATAAATAAATAAATAGTATTAGGCTTAGCACATGAGCATGACCAGGACTCTGAGTTTCCATTTTGTCTGGAGAGAGAAGTTGGAGTTACTGTGATTTCTTCATTTGGACAGAGCTCTTCGTTTAAACTTTTACATCACCTGAAATTCCAGTTGGATATGATTGCACACATATTCTCACCTATCTGCATTCTGATGTGAGAATTAGGTGCTCTGCTTATGTGGATTTTGGGATATTTATTTACATTTAAAATTTCATGTGTTTGGGTGGATATTTGTGCATGACCAGAAATGCACAAGTTGCTTAATGAAGGAATAATACAAGATTAGTTAGTATAGAAGTTCTATTGTCTTTTCAGATTCTTTTGGCAATAAAAATCAGTTTCCAGGAAATATCTTGATGCTGAGTGTAAACAAGCAATAAGTATACAAATAACTCGGCATTGCTTTGCATTGGGAAGATGTTTAATTTATGATCAGGTTACAGCTACTAATTTAAAGCTCTTAAAACATTTAGAATTAATCCTTTGAAATATTAAAATACTTGAAGAAATAAGTCTAGAAAGTGACTGTTTTACTAATCTGCCATTCTGTGTCTCTCCAAGGCTTCTGCCCTCTTTAGAAATAAGGTGTTATTGGAGCTGGGGGTACTGGCTCAACTAAGGCAAGGATCAATAAGGACAAGAACAGTGTCCAAATGATAAAAGTTTCCATCTAGCTGCTCCTCTCTCCAATTTCCTTACTGCAAGTAGCCTCTTAAAGAGAGGTAACGGTCCAACAGTGAGCTCCACTATAAAGATGAAAAAGATGAATGATTCTTGTAATTTCTACCATAAATCTGCTGTGCCCAGAAACAGGGTGGAATTCAAGCTCTGTTTTAATGATGACCAAAGAGGGAATCTGCAGGACTGCCACATGTTTGGGGTTTGCTGTGTTGACAGAGGGCCTATGGCTTGAAAAAGAGGAAAGCAGCAAACCTCACTCTCAGAATATACTGAAAAGTATAGGAGTTATAAAGCAGCACTGAGAGAGTGAAATAAGAGTGACTGCTCCAGAGTCAGAAAAAAACCCTTTGCTAAGCACATGGGTTTACTGGAAAGATGAGTGGTACAAGATACATTAGCTGAGTTGATGAAGCTGGGACTTAGATGAGTTTAAAATCAGGATTAAGGAGTTTTAGCAGAGCTCCTGAGGCCTAAACAAGTTTTCTAAGAATACAACACAAGTTGTATTCTTGCATGAAAAACATTTGAAGCTTTCTATTCTAAAAGTGAGACTATTACCCTTTCCTCTATTTGTGTGAGAAAAGAAAGAATATTAACTAATTGGTATGCAAATAGGGATTGATCCTGACCCAGTTCTTCGCTGTCACTTGTCATCCTCTCAGACAGTCGAGCCATTATTCCAGTTCACAGAGCTAATATTTACACAACCTGGGATGACAGCAGGAGGAAAGTTCACAAAGGAGATCTTGCCCTCCCCCACCCCTTACATTTGAATTAAATGCCTCTTTACACTTCCCCACCTCTGCTTCCGAAACTTTTCCTGTGGGACTTTCTCCCTGCATGTGGTCAGCAGGACACCTGATTTCATAGCATTACAGACTCACTGAATGGTTTGGGTTGGAAGGGACCTTAAATCTCGTCTTATTCCACCCCTGCCATGGGCAGGGACACCTTCCACTGTCCCAGGTTGTTCCAAGCCCTGTCCAAGCTGGCCTTTGATATGTACTCAGCATATGCTAAAAAAATGTTGAGTGTACCAGCTACAGCAAAGCAGCTTTCTAGGGAATAATAATTGTCACTAAGAGCTGGTGTCTGATGTGTTACAGGGCAGCACAGCTGAGGACACTGGATTTGGTTTCATCCTCTGAGAAGATAATATTTCAGAGACCCAGATATTAGGGAGAAGATGATTTATGCTGTATGAGCTTCATTACTTAATAATGTCCTAATTGTTTTGATCACCCCCTGAGAGAGTCCCTAACAGTATGAAGGTACATCAGTGCCAAAAGAAAGGTGAGAGAAGGTGACAGATCTTTTTTTTTTTTTTTTTTTTGAGTCCTGCCAAAAGATATTTTAGTGGAGCTTGAGATGAAGGATGATACACAGATAGAACCAGCTCTGTTTTGGATGTGAGCATTCTACAATCCGTGAGCTGGGAGCAGGGATGCATTTTGCCTGTTCCTCCTGAGAGGTGGCTCCCCTCGGTGCTGGCTGTGTGTGCTGAGGCTCTGGGCACAGGGCTGAGCTGCAGCAGGAGCACTGCAGCAGCTCTGCAAAGCACTGAGAGCATGAGCCCGGCTCGCCTGCAGAACTGCCTGTCCTGAACATATGCAATTCTAAATATGAAATATTTGTGTCTCGCTTTTTTTTCCCCCAGCATGTTAAGAAGGAGGCTTTGTTGATTGATTTCAGTGCTATATTCCTGTGGCATATGCCATGACATTGTTCCACAGATGCTATCACCAGCAGCATGCTACAAAAATACTCATTTTCAAAGCTCTGTGACTGCTCACAAGAAGCCTGAACCCCTCATAACTATTCAAAGAGATCTGTAGAGGAAAACCATAATCTTATGCTATATTTGGAAGAAGTCAGCATGTGTAACTTCACGTTCATTTCAACTGTAGCAATTTGATGCAGCAGTTCCTCCTGGTGTGGTTGTCTCTGGACACGGTGTTGGTGAATTGTTGTGCAGGTTTGTGTAGTGATGGCACAGAATCACCTTGTCTTGTGTAGCAGCACAGTCTTCCAACAGGACAAGTTCTAGAAGTGCTTCCTGCCTTCTCTTTGTTCCATGTGTGCACACACATGAACACAAACCCCCTGCAGTTTCTCTGCAGTTCGTACTTTACATGCTGGAGCTGTTCGTGTTGGGCATCTTAAGGCATTTTTAACAGCAGCTTGTTAAAGAATGAAACATGAAGACAGCAACCATATTTGTAAAAACAAGTGTATGCAGTACTTAATATTCAAATAATGAGCAAAAATGCCTGTAGTGGTATCCAAGAGTAGAGGAGGGGTTGCTTTTTCTGTGCTGTGTTGAAGTGGCAGAGGGGAAATGGTGATGAAGATAAGGATGAAGACTGGTGGCTGTGTGGCATTCCTGATGCACTGCTCGAGGGCTGATAACAGGCTTGGGCTGAGAATTAGTAAAGAGAGTTTATAAATCAGGCAAGTACTTGGAAATTCTGATCTTATATGTTTGGTCTCTGGGATTTATTTTGTTTGGTTGGTTTTTATTGATTTACACACAGCTAATGGCTTGCTGGGATTTACTCTTAGTCTGATGTGGGATGTAGGGATATTGTGTAAGGGAGATACCTCCTCCTTTCAAATCCCAGAGTTGCTGGAGGTTAAAACCTTGTAAAAAATGTGCAACAAAGAAGTGTTAGGAACAAATTGCCCTCTATTTTCTGATCCCAGTCACCTGACATAGATCCAGGTTATAAAAATTGAATGTCTCCTGTCACATGGGTAGATTATTATCCATGGACAGGAATGATTGCTGTTGCTGTCTGACCTGTGATTTCCTTTTCCAAATTGCCATCACTTTGCCTGTACAAGTGAAAAGTAAGTGTATATACTGAACAAAGGTATTTCTATTGTGTAGTCTACATACTAACACTGTGAATAAGCAAGAGACAACATCCACATTTGGAAATCTTATCTCCATTCTTTTTGCCTTTGGTCGTTATGTGCATTCTTAAGAAATTCACATTTTTTGTCTTCCTCTTTTCACTTCTGAGTCCTCTTGCAGTTCCAAAAAGGAAAGTGCTTAGATAGGAGATGGTCTTCTCTCCTGCTTTCAGTTATTACTTTAAAGTAAACATCACACCTCATCAGAGCAAAGACTTATTACATTCCTGCTAAAGGAAATGGGATTTAAGGATATACTAAAATTTAAGAACTTGATTACATTTGCTCAGACATGACTTCAGTAAGCGCCATCTATCCTTGAGTAAGACAGAAAGGTTGTATAATTAAATACAGTAAATTATCGTTTTCAACTGTTTTTAAAACTGCATGCAGAGCTACATTCCTTGGAACTTTAGGGAAACAGGAGCATCTGATTCCCTTACATGTCTTTGAAACTGTGCTAGTGTGGATGAGGGGCAACACACACCTTCAGATGAATCGAGTATGCAAAGGCAACCTCAGCTCTGTCATTCCTGGGCTAGGAGGTGATTAGTTTTACAGCCATTTCTTATGCCAGCTTGGGGAGTGCAGCATTATTCATTGCAGTGTTGTGCACATTGCAGTCCCAGAAAAAGCCCTCATAATTCCTGGGTATGCCTGTGTGCACCTAAATCAGCATTCCTGCTGAAGTTGTGCTCATTGATTGCAAAATGTCGTGTGCAAGAATATCAGAACTCTTCAGAAACACTTGAAGAGGAGCGAGGCTCTGTGGAAATCAACAGATGTGGGAATGTGGAGGGCACATTACTGAGGAAGCAGCATAAGCAGGAGAACTAAAAGGCTGGGAACTGCACAGCATTTGTACCAAAGTTTTGTCTGAAATACAAAGCAGGTCGGGTTTGCAGAAATGTAATTTTATGGTTTGGGTTCTGGTTGCACAATCCACTGGGTTCCCTCTCCCATAATTTATGATGACATGAGAAGCCACAATGGAATTAGGGTCCTATAATTCTCAGCACCTTTGAATGTGTTTATAAACACACACTTTTTGTTTATAAAAAAAAAATATTTGTATTTTGTATAAAATCATAAGTGAAATTAAGACCCAACCTGAAATCTAATTAAATTCCTATGTGAATATTGGGTCTCACAAAGGCTGCTTTTATTACAGTTGGATTGTTTGGTGTTGATTCAACATAACACATACCTTGAGAACTGTGGCAGCTATAAGTAATTGAAAAGGTCCTTGCTTTTAATGTAAAATTCAAAAAATGGACACAAAATGCCACTCCTTGATCCCAGCATGGGGAAGTGACCTTTAGGGAAGGGTGAGATGGATCACTGCAGGTTTTGAGAGCATCATCTTGGAGGGGAGCAGCTCATCCATCTGAGTGACTGCTGCTGTGGGAAGGTGTTAGTGGGATGTTTGTCACTCCTGGGGTCAGGGTAAATGACTGCACAAAGCAGCAGCAGCAGCAGCAGCCCAGTGCATCCCCAGCAGGTCAGAAACCCTGCTGCTGGTAGTGCTCGGTGGTTGTGGGGTGAGGTGTAAGAAGTCTGCTTGGTCACGTGGTGGCAGAAATCTGGAAATTTGTGCATTAATCATGGGGTGTGCTGTCACCCAACCTGCCAGTGATCAGCACTGCCTTTGATTTTCACAGCTTTTGTCAGTCTGAAGTCCCATTATATGTTATATTATGTTTTAACATAGTTTCCAGAAGTAATAGAATCATAGAGAAGAAATGATAGCGTGTGTCACATAAACCCGGATATAAGAGGCACAATAGTGTGGTAATGGGACACCCAGCCCGCTGGGATATCTTTGTAAGTGGAAGTTTATTTTCTCCAGGATTCTTTACTGAGCAAAATAAATTAAATATGCATTTAGTTTTACCAGTTTAAAAAATGTCTTTGTTAAAATAAGAACGGTGATATAGAAACATATTCCAATAAATCAAAGATAAATTATATTCAGCAGCTTGGTGAATACTTCAACTTATGAGATTTTTTAAAATCTGAGTAATACAATAGGGACCTCCCAGGAAGAAAAAGCCAATGGAGATCTCTGGAACACTTTGACTAGTTACAGATCATTTTAGCTTTGATGATGTAACCATGTGTCTAGACTTTATTTTCCTTTTTCACTTCAAGCTTTTAATTTGATACTATTCTTCTTGTGAATATTTGAGGCGGAGTCAGTTTGATTTAGGTCAATAGGCCAAGTATGACCTTAGAAATAAGACAGTCAACCTCCAAAAGCTCCACAATTTCTATTCAGACACTTAATAGGTTTTTAGGACACAAATGAAACCATTGTAGTAATTTTGCTGGTAAAATTTACTACATTAATGATCAAAAAAGTGGAGAAAGCAGAGCAAAAATGTTAATTTCAAGCACCATTACAGAAATACAATATAATAGAATAAAAAAAAAAATCAGATAAATGTTCATTTGCTGTAAACTGACGGCTGTTAAGAGCCCATTGCCCTAAAACAAGCTCTGTTTGGAGCAGCAGCAGACAGAGGTCACTGTCATTTGTGAAATGCAGATTACTTATTGGGGATTTTTGTTAATGTTTTAATAGAAAAAGGGGGCGATTAAAATGGTGTTTCGTCAATAATGAAGAGTTGTCATTGTTCTGGTGATGGTGTTAATACTCTGCTGCCTGTTGCTGTCGTGGCTCAGGCACCCCTGAGCAGACACCCCAGACTGAGGGCTCGGTGTCTCCTGCACCCCAGCCCTGCTGTGGCCCCCAGCTGCTCCTGTTCATGGCCCTGCTGATGGAGCTGCCCCTCTCTGCCCTGCCAGGGTGGGCAGGCAGGATCTGAGCTGGGCTGGAGGGCACCAGAAAGCACTGCCATGCCCATGATTGGCTCAGTGCCTGTTTGCCCTCCAGCTGGAGAGGAAAAAATCACATATTCTGCTTTACTTGTTGATGGTGCAAACGTCATGGCATCATTTAATTATCACAGGAACATACCTGTGTTTTCCCAGAACTGCAATCCCTGGCAAAGTTCACATGTATAAAAAAAACTCAGGTGACAGTAGATCCTTCAGTAGCTGCTTCCCTCTGATGAAAATTATGTGTAAGGCAGAAAGTAGGAGATACCAAATGTAAGGGGCGTTCAGGTTTAAAACTGAGCAGCATTAGTTGAAAGGTGGCTCCTTTGAGAAGATTTCTGTCTCTGCAGCACCAGCCAATGCAAAACAGGTTGCAGAGCCATTCCCTTGGTGGGAACTGGGAAGCACCTTAACTCCTCACATTTGTTTAAAAGCTCAGGGCTGACAAGGCTGCTCACGTTGAGGCTGTTGTCCATGGTGACATTGCAGTCTGGATCTGAGTCTCGTTAATCATTTGGTTTACATTACTTAGAAATATCTAAAAAACAATCAGAATTAAAAAAAAAAAAAAAAAAAACTAGTTGTTGAGTACTGAAGGTGTGGTAGGAGAAATTTAATTTGGAGCAAATACATATTTTTAAATAAAAAAACTTCTCCAGTGCTCTTTTGCATGCAAAACAGACCTAATGACACTTCTGATATCCTTCATGCATTCTGACATTTTTACATTTTCAGCTAGAGAAGCATGCAGTACACAAGAGAAGTGATTGTATTAGCTTCTTACTTTCTGCACTGCCTCTTGTATTAAATAATGGCTTAGAAAAATAAAATAAATCCAGTTCATGCATAAAGATGAATGGAGTAGAATAATCATTATGTGCATGAGTTCAGCCCTTGTGTGGAAAATGCTGGGAGAAGCCAGGCTCATGCCCAGTGAGTGCCTGTTCCCAACCTACTGAACACGAGGGGGATTTGTTTATTTGTTAGTGGTGTCTGTCCCAGTCCTGTCTGTGGAAGTGTGGACACAGGAATCTCTTGCTGAGGGATTCAGGTGAGCTCAGCTGCTCTTCCTTCAAGACTCTCACAAGAGAGGCTGTGCAGAAGCTGCTCTCTGGCTATGAATTAGAGCCGAGGATCTGCTTCCTCCCCTCTCCTTGGACCTCAGCTCAGCAAACAGTCCTGGTGTAACCCCCTGGCACAGCAGGAGAGCCCCCTCCCTGGGGAGCACCAGACCCCTGTCACGAAGGAATACACTTCTCTCAAAGTCTTTTTAATGCCAGACTGAGCACACTTTGGACTACAGAGCGCAGGTCTCTGTGTGCCCATATCCATGCTGGGAGCAGCACACTTGGACGTGATGATTTGCCCAGGCTTCAGGAGCTGCTTGTGCTGGGAATCATTGGGCCAGATAACAAGAATGGAAGGGTATAACACTTAATTCTGCATCCTGTCCATTTTTATAGGTGTTTTTGCTGTGAATAGGCAGCAAGATTAAATGCTCTGGTGCACTTGGCGTGCAGGCAGGGATATTCTACAGTTTCATGAATAGGGAAACTCCCAGAGAAGAGCAGTAACTTGGGGCTACAAACCTCTCCACTTCCAGTGTTGTGAAAAGTATAGGAATGGACCAGAACATCATAGAATAGTTATAGGAAAGATCAGAATAGAAGCAAAGCCTTTGATTTCTTACCTGTTCAAATCCATTTTAATTTCTGAAAATGTATTTCTTCTATAAATAGCAAGAAAAAGTAGCCCAGAGAAGCACATGGAAACCTTAGGAAAGATTTAAACTATTCCATCTGTGAAACTGTTTATGATTAAAATATTGACGCGAAATCAATAAACCTATGAAATTTTACCAAAGAGAACTCTGCAGTGGTTGCAAAACTTTGTGGCATAATTAATACTGGAATAGTATGAACTAATTTAAGCATAGTATTAACAATACATGATTAGAATTTGAAATATATTTTGGCAGAATCATAAGAAAAGAACTTAATAGAGATGAGCATTCTGCTTTGTCTTGGTTCTCACATAAGTTTGTACTCTCCAACTTCTTTGGTCATTCTTCCAGCAAAGAAAGCCCAAACAGCTCTTTCTGTTACAGGAGGTGCTGCTCTCAGGGACTGAGCTGTAAAGGCAAACCCAGGTTTGTGATGAAATGAATGGAATTGAAAGGGTCCAATATTACTCCAGATTTTTATTTTGCTGCAGGTGCATGTATATTTGTTCTAAGATAGCTTGAAGTAGTGTTTAAGCCCATTATAATTTTACTGGGGAATTGTTTCAGTATTTAATATAGGAATTCGTTTATAGATTTAAATATATTTCCACATAGAATCTCTTTAAAAATAAGATGAAGCAAAAAAGTAGGGCTTTTTTTATATTATGGGTTCATATTGCAGTAGATCTGAGATGATACACTTATTTATCCTCTCCTGTGTGAGATCAAAGCTTTCTTTGTGAAATGTATCCATGATACAGAAAATAAGAATAGCACAGCAATAAGGGTGTCTGATCCTCACTACCATAATCTGGACCCCCAAAGAAATCCTCACCTTGTGAAACTGCAGCTTTAAATAGAAGCAATGTTATTTATGATGCTCACAAACAAGCCCACTGGAAGTCAGGGAGCAGCCAAGATAGTATCAATCTCTCACAGGGTAGATATTAGCCAGAGCTGTATTTAAAATTATTTCTAATTGGAGTGTGATTCTGCATATTTTGTACCCCAATGCAAATGCAGTGTGCAGATAAGGTTCTTAAAAAGAGATGTTCAGAGAAGCAGGCACTTGGAAAACACAGAGTGTGAAATCCAGGAGCAGTTGGTTGATGATTTTCTGTATTTTGTATGGTTTTTATTGACCCAAAATGATTTGCTCCTTTATGAGAGAAGACACAACCTCACTAGCATTCCCTACTGTGTGTGAGACCCACTGTGTGCGGACTGCTGGGTTTTGAGAATTAACAAATGAGCTAAATGAATGCAATAAAAATAAATCAGGGATGGTGCATTGCAAAATGGGCTTTGTTCATTTATTTCTGACATGAATGGTTTAGTTTTAATTATTTATAATCCTTCACAGCGCATTGTTAAATGTGCTGCAACATATTTTGTAGAAGTAATGAAGTTTTTGAAGTAGCAGAGCACAGTGCAGCTCTCACACCAGCTGGGTCTGGTGGGGACTGAGCACTGCAGGGGGAGAGGGACAGGAAGGTTCTGTTTGCTCCTGATTCCTTGTGGTGTGGAAACAGCTGCACTCCAGACTCTGTGATCTGGACATTTGGGGTCTCTTGGCAGTGTCAGGTGGAAGTGGCACATCAGGTGCAGATCAGAGCCGAGCACCTTGAGCTGGCACTGTGCCGGGGTTTTGCTTAGGAGAGCAAAGCTGCTGCTCATCCTCCTGGCCAAAGCTGGGAGCTCTCAGCGTGGCTGAATAAATCAGTGTCACACATGCAGATGGCACAGGAACAGTAACACCAAGGCAGCCGAGAGAGCTGCACTGCTGCTCCTGGGGAAGATAAGCAGGGGCAGCAAAGGCTGCGAGTGACTGAGCACATACGGGAATGAGAAGTTTGAAACTGCAACGTTTGCACATTCTCTGGTTCCACATTTTCACATCATTGCCTGCTCTCTCAAGTTGGCACTGGCAGACAAATGAGGGCCTGGGTTGGGAGGCAAATATTTCTTAAATAACCACAGACCTCTTTCATATGGTTTTGCATGGGAACTAAGGAATGGAATTGTGTCTATTCATGCAGGAATGAGAAAAAGAGTTGGGCACTTGGGGAGGAGGAAAAAAAATTCAAAAAGAACCAAGTGTGATAATTTAATCTACTGCAAATACAAAAGAAATGAGCTGAAGTATATTTTAATCCATCTTTCAACTTGTACAGAGCCTTAAAGTTCACTTTTGTTTCTGACTCTGCTACCTCCTGTGAGTTTGTAAACTCTGAAACCATTCCAGTGGAATTTTCTGCATTTTACTTTTAGTACTTTCAGTCCGGTTGAAGACATTAGCTACCTGAATAAAAAGCTGATGTATGAGATAACCCTCTCTGCATCCATGTAACAGAGGTAACAGAGATATCTGTTATGGGGGAGGATTGATGCAACTTGCTTGAGGCAGTGAAAATAGTCACAGAAACTCACCATGGGAAGAATCTTTTTACCTTTCATGTGAAAACCCCACCTGAAACCCTCTCCTTTGCTCTGCGTGTGTTATTGTGTTGATAATAACCTGGCTAATGTCTTACCCTTGATGGGATGAAAGACTGGATTTCACAGCTGTTTATGACGTTTCCCACTATTGATGGATTCAACACTGGAAATAATGCAGGGAAATTACTGTCTTCTTTTTCCCACTTTATGACAGCAAATGTATCAATACAAATGTGGAGATGCTACACAAAAGCAATCAAATTTAGTCTGGCTTTATATGTATGTAAATGTTTTATTTTCTATAGTATTTGTAGTCCTCTGCTGCAGCAATCATATTAATCTCTGATTACTATGGGGAAGACCAGAAATGTTAATGAATAGCACAGCTTGTCTTGCTTCTAGGATTTGGAATTTATGGAATATGCTTTGCAGTCTACTTTATTCTAATGTCTTTCTCATGAAGCCCCTTTTCAGGATTAACACAGGATTGAAACTACAATCCTTGATTATCATCCTGCAGAGACATATAAATGGCCTTAATTTTAAGAACTGATACTTCAGTAGGACTGTTCACAGTATGAAGAACCTACATGAGACTTTGCAGAAATGAAATCCAAAATACTAACTTTGCCTTAGTCTTCTTAATTATAACAGTGCACTATTTCCAGGGACAGCTGCCTCAGTTACAGGGAGCTGCAGAGCAGCAGGTTGTGGTTGTGCATTGATCCTATAGCCTCTGACTTCATAACCCTGGTGCCATCCAGTCACTGAACCTACAGACAATGAATGTTCTGATTTTCTCTTACTCTCTTTTCCTCCATGACAGAATGAGTTACCCTTTGCTTCTGACCATTCCAGCAGCACAGCTGGGTGCTGCCTCCTCTTCCTCTTCTTTCCATCCACAGGAGTGTTAAGTATTCATTAGAAAAAAGAGAGGCACTATCATATCCACAGCTGTCTTCTCCTCCAGAAGCCTCACAGTGGGTTAATCTATATTCTGTAACCAAAAAGAAGCAACTGGGCTTTGTAGTGTCCCTTTCTCTGCTCTCAGGGTTGTGGCAGAAAGAATCTGTCCTTACTGCTTCACCTTCACCCCTGCACAGCATGTGGAGACATTCTGAATTCAGCTGAAAAGGATGTATATATATGTCTTATTCCAGAAATAAGATGCACCCAGTGTCTATACCATGTGCACATTTCACTACATCTCCTGATAGTTCTCCCTATCACCCCTCCTCTCTTCAAGGACAGCGAGCTCCTACAAGGTCTCCTGTCATGATCTTGCTTTCCTCTGGGCTCCCCAGAGCAGACTTTGTGTTCTGCTCCCCTGTTGTAAAGCTGCTGAGAGTTATATAAACAAAAAAGTAGCCGTGCCTGGTACACTGCTTCACCCAAGCGCTGTGAAGCTGAAGCGTTGCAGATGAGCCTGCAGTGCTTCTGTGGGGTCCCATGAAATGAGCTGATAAACCACACAGTTACTGCCTCCTCACATGGCATCTATTTCCTCCAGGGCAGGGAAAGCCAATCCAGGCTTAGCTGGAATGGTCTAAAGCAACTATAAAAGCAAAATGAAAAGTGACACTTTTCAACTCAGCAAAATAAAAAAGTGAGCTCTCCTTCTCCACTCCTCTGAACACTTAAGCTTTTGCTCCCAGCCAGGCCTGTCAGTTTAGACTAGACTCAGCAAAGTGAAAGCCTCTGCTGAAAGCATTGTATCATCTTAATCTTTCTCCTCACTTCTTCTTGTTTGTTAATTCATCTTCATTAGGGCTTTTGGTACTCACTATCATACTTGTTTTGTTTCTTATACCTCAGGCATCCACAATGGTTTCCCATATGGAAGAAATGTCAGACATCAATTTTAACATAATAAGGATCAAGTTGTGCTAAGTCCTATAAGGCCACTTCTTGTTTGCCTCTGGTGAGAATGTCTGTGGCTCTGCTGGAAAACTTCAAGTCCTGTTTTTTCTGCATGCATAGGTCAATATTACTGAGCTGCTTTCTTTGGGGAAGGTAGTGACTGCTGAGAACCCAAGATGAAGGTATTGTAGCAGTGTACAGTACTACTGATAGCAAATGTCTGGTTTGTAGCTGTTGTTGAAAGCAGAACACTACCTCAGTCTCTAGAAATGTAAACTAATTCCTGGTCTGTTTCAAGAAATCAGGACAAAAGCTTCCCTTTGTCTGTACATCTGTGCTTTCAGCATTACTGATCCTTCCACACCTGCTCAGCAGCCTTTTCCACCAACTCTCCATGTCCAAGGTTCAGTTTTCTCTTATGTCCTTTCACTTTCATCATCTCAAGTGCAATATTTGTGCATGATTTTTTTATTCCCTTCAGATTCAAGCTTTTCTGTTCCTTTCAAATGCTGAGCTTTCTATTCTTCCTTGCTGTCATCTCTGTTCTTCTCTCTGAAGCCATCAATTACCAGAGTATTTCTCAAGAAGATCTCGGACCAGTGGCTGATGTATAGTTTTTGGACCAGAACAGTGTTCTGTGTGTATGAAATCACTTTTAAGACAATTTCATTACCCTTCCATTTCCATTAGGTTTTTTTTTTTTTGCTTCTTTGTCTATACAGAACTATGGAGAGTTACAGCTTTTGGCCAGCAGATCTTCACCTGTGGGCTGCTAACAGCTTTTGTATTTCTGTCTTTGCAAGAGTTAAGTCTTCTGAAACTTATGTGCCCATCTTCACTGCCCCTCTCTCATCTCCAAACCCTGTTTGCCTAATTACTGTGATTACATCATTGCTGAGTTACTTTGGTTGTATTTCCAGACACAGGCTGTGTCCAAATGTGAAACATTTTCTAGACTTTCTGTATTAAAAAATAAATTAAATGGGAAAAAATCAGATTCCCTCTTTCAACTTCTCTGATGTTTTGTGAGCATCTTGCCTCTAGCAGTGACCGCTTAGGTTCTGTAAGAACAGAACAGGACAAAGATTTCAGAGAAGGTTTGTAGGAAACCCATTCCCTGCCATGTCAGTGGAAGACGGATGGTTTTCCAAGCAGCTCTCAGCCTTCATGACAGCCTGCTGTCGATGTGTTAAATCTCTTAAGACACAAACCATAGTCTTGTTCAAACACTTGACTTTTCCCCTGGGAAGCTTGCACGGCCAGAAATGGATTGCTGACCATTCCTGAAGGAAATGTCCTGTCTTGTTCATTAAGTAGATGATGCTAAAATACCTCGAATCACCCATTAGTGAGTGGTTAAACAGAGTGAGAGCAAATAGGCTCCATGCACGCTTTCATTCCTCATGCTCAGAGAAATACAACAACCTGAGCTACAAGACAGGCATGACTTCTGCTCAGGAGAAAGGCAGGCCAGCCCCTAACAACAGGGAGGTAATTAGCAAAAGGCTCGCTGGTGGTATATTTTAAGAGAGAATTCTTTTGTTGTGGATAAATGTTCAGGATTAGTGTGAGTAACTGATAAATTCCTCAGTTATATTGGTGTAGAGAGAGAGCACAATAGATCCATGATGGAATAGAGAATTTAGTTTGTTGCATGGTGGAAGGATAAGAATTGGATACAGTAGCTGCAAGGGGAATATATCATTCCCTAAATCCTGATATAAAATGGTAATTCCTTCTTTCTGTCAATACTCTTAACATTATTGCTTCTTTGTCTCACTGAAAGTTCAATTTAGGAGTCACTGGAGTTTCTTAAAATTTACAGGTTTCACTCACTGGAATTTTAAGCCCACAAGTTTATAAGCAGTTTTTCATATTTTGGTGAGCCAAAAGAGGATAAATGCATAATTTCATATCTTTCCAGAAATAGACAATATGGTTTCTTTATTCTTTCAAAAACTTTTTAGAGTCTTAAATAAGCCTAAAGCACTATGTTGTGCTGTACATTTTAGACATTTTTCAGTTTTATATGAAAGGACTGTGCTCATCTCTCTGTCCTTTCTCTCCTTTATACAAAATATAATGTAGGCATATTTCAATGAATGAATGGGGGTCAGTAAACTCAGCAGGGGTCTGGTATGTTTTACACAAGATTCAGTGATTAACACATCAAACCAGGTAATTAGTGCAATGTCTCATAAAATCAGGCTTCAGTTTTATTAGACATCATTATCTATTAATGTAATAAATTTAAGAGGTTATTAAAATTGTGGCAATTTAGATCTACAGATAAAAACCTAGACCTATGTGTGCTTGAATTAATTTAATTTCCATTACTTATTTTGAGATGGGTTATCTGCATTCTATTACATCAGGTGCATCAGAAATAAGTCCATGAATGATAAGTGAATTAAAGTTTGTTACAAATTTCATGGCATGTAATGAATGTGGGTATGTGGGCATTGGATTGAAGTGAAAGTCCTATAAATGTAAAGGTATTAAATATTCCAACACTGAGTTGTCATGCAGTGAGAAGGCACAGCTTGCAGAAAGCTACACTATTGTTTCAAAGAGAAATATTAAAAATTCCAGCCCGGGTATTCATTTATGGATCAATAAATAGCAGTCATATAGTTTTATGGCTATGTTTAATCTCACATATGTAAAATGTGCTGTGATATATGGCCACTATTTATATGCATCCTAAGAACTCTTCTACAGGAATGTTCAGAGTCCTTCCCTTGGGAACTACACAGTTAAATAGAAAATGAACATGAGATCTTGGGAGAACAGATATATCCAAAGATGAAAAAATAATTTCTAAGTAGCAAGTCATAGAGAAATCCCACATACTGATCAAGTGGGACATCAAGATTTCTGTCAGCTCAGTCACAGGGGCCAATTCAGTCTCACAGGCTGTTTAAAACCCCTCAAGAACTCTCCAGTACCTGCTGTTTCTGCCCTCTTTCTTTCCCTTGTTTGGAAAACATTATATGTTCCTAGCCTGCCTCAGAATCCTCTGCTTTCAGAAATGATCATTGCTGTTTTGGCAGAATAACTCTGAATGTGATGTTGGCTACACCTTATTCTATTTAAGGAAAACAATAAGGAGAAATAAGGCATAACATGGTAATATCTCAGTCTGACCTCTGGGATCTGATAACTTTTCCATCAAATTACTAACTTAGCCCAAGTTGCTTTTGGCAAATTTCTGTTTCATAAGCTTATCTCTGTTCTCCTCTGTAATGACCCAGCTCCTGTTCCTGCAGTGGAGCTGCATTTACGTGAGGATGGCTTCAGCTTCCAGCTTTGGGAGCATGCATTGCTGTTGTCTGGCAAAGCTGGATCTTTGGTGTGACTCAACACAGGAATTCTTGCTTTTCTAAGGTGCACTGGTGACATGCTCAGGTGGAGTTTCATGCTCTGGTTTTGACACATTTATGTAACAGTTTCAAGTTCAAAGGTGTTGTGGTTCTCTCTACAAGGAGATTCTGTGAATCACGGTGGATGCAGAGGACCTGTGATGAAAGGTACAAATCCTTAACTTTCAGGTCTGTGTTGCATTCCCTGGATATTTAAACTGTGGGAAATGTCCCCTTGCCACTCAAACTATGTGGTTTAATATATAACTCTTGGTTTAGAAATTACATCGTTCATATTATTAATTAACCCTAACATTGCTATTTCTGTGTGGTATCTTACTGCTCTCAGCACAAGTTTTCCTCCTCCTGACCTTTTGAAGAATCTGTATAGATTCAAAAAGATAAAATGTTAAAGAATGTGAGCCATTTAAGCTCTGCAGTTATTTTCAATTTATCTCTATTAAAATATGCATACTTTTAATTGGAATAAATGCTGACCTATAAAGATTACAAGAAACATTTCCAATTTAAAACAAACAAACAAACAAAAATAAGTAACTCACCTCTCCTGGCATCTACTAAATTTCAAATTTGAAAGATTATCCTTTAGATTCAAGATATGTTAAATCCTTCAGTCTAATATTCAGAATAGATATCGACAGTGCCACTATCACATAAATGGGGAAAGATGACTTTGTGTTTTAAGCAAAAGGTGAGATATGAGACTGATTAATTTATTTAGAAAAAAAAAAATTAACTGAAGCTATTGAACTAAAATAATTTTTTCCAGTATTTATTCTGGTGACAATGATCTGAATTCTATTAACGCTTTTTTTTCAATAATAGTGATTGGATTTCTTCCTGTCCATCTTTATTTTAAGAAAAAAATATTGTTTTAGAAGTGTCTGCCTTGATCTCTTAACTTTTTCCAGTTGCTGTGGCATTGTTGGCTTTTTTTTTAAGTTAGACCAAAATGTTGAACTATGTGAAAGAACTGTTTTTACCACTTGTAAGGTAGCCGAAATATTCCCTTTTTACCTCTCCAATACTTTGTCTCATCATCCTTTGAGGATGGATATGAATACATAACTCATTGGTTGCTGTTAAATTAAACCATTTGTCTGGAAGGTTTAAAGATCCTTGGATTCTAAGCCCTGTGGACATGTAATTAAGAACATATGGAAAAGCACAAGCACCAGAGCTGTGGCTCATGCACAATTTTGATGAATCATGTGAATGTAAGGGAAAGAGAACAGGTGGAATAACACCTAAATTAACACTGACTCTTCTGGAGAGAGCATCAGAGAGTCTGGAGCTTCCCTCCCTTTGGCCTCAAGAAGGGGCAGAATCAGTCATAGAATTCCAGAGCTGTAGAATCCCAGACTGCTTTGGGCTGGAGGGGACCTTAAAGCACATCCTGTTCCACCCTCTGCCATGGGCAGAGACACCTCCCATATCCCAGTCTGCTCCAAGCCCTGCCCAGCATGGTCTGGAACAGCTCCAGGCATGAGGCAGCCACAGCTTCTCTGGACAGCCTGAGCCAGGGCCTCACCACCCTCACAGAGAGGAATTTCTTCCCAATATCCCATCTAAATCTACCCTCTTTCAGCTTAAAGCTATTCTCCTTTTTCCTATCATAACCCCAGGTCTGGGTTCTTTGCTTCAGTAAAGGGCTGATCTTCTGTGCCATGGATTGTGAACCCAGATCCCAGAATGGATCTGAATCCAAATTTTCCACACTGGGTGGATATGCTAACAGGTGACTGGGATATATCCCATAATACTGTCAAACTTGACAGAGACTGTACATTTTGTGCAAAACCACGTAAGCCCCACCACTGTCAAATGAAAGAGGGAATTTTATGCTCTCTGTTCCCTTCTGATATATGTTTGGCTGTCATCTTATTTCATAGTTGAGGCAATTGAAACACTGTTTAAATGTGTATCATAAACCTATAGATGAGAACATTTCCCTGCTGGATTTAAACCATTACCCCCAGAGGTGTTAAAGAAACCACGCTGTGTGTCACTTTTTAAGATCAAGGGGCATTTTTGATGTTAATGCCTAGAAAAGGCAGATGAACACTAACAGCTGCTTATGCACAGGCTGGTGAATTGAATAGGGAAATACTTCTGTTCTGGAAGTCACATCTCCAGAGAAAAATGATAAATTGTGAGCATCCTTAAGTAAGAGTGATAGTCTCTAAGGATAGTTGAGCAAGGCTGATAACATAAAATATGTAAAACGGGGAAAATATTTAATACTTCTGTTTCTCTGCTCTAAGGAGTTGGAAGGGTTGTGTTAACAATATATACGGTGCTGCTGTGCTCAGGCATGCAGGAGAAATGCAATATATTAGTTCTCAAATCAGTAGTTTGTGAAATGCGTTTCTGGTATCCAGGGATTTTCAGGACTGTTACACTGATAAGGAGTCAAGGGCAGTCTCCTCGTGGGCTGGGATGGCTCCCTTGGGAGAAGAAGGGAACAGAAGAAAAGGAGCAGCAGATTAAGAGCTTTTAAGGACATTTTAGTGTTCCTTTACTTCCAAATGCTGATTTTTTTTTTTTTTTTAACTCTTCAGTTTGCAGATATTTAAAGCTCTGCAGCAGCTTCAGCTCTGGCTTAGAGCTGATGAATCACCTCTTTAGAAAGGCCTCTTGTAGGAAGTTGTGGTGTCAAGGAGAACCTTAGACCAAGGGAAGTTTATTTCCATGGGAAGTATATGTGATTCCTGTGGGACAGGCAGAAGGAGAAAGGAGAGAAACTTTCCCTGTAGACCCCAATAACGATGTTCTGGTACAAAAGTCACCCATGGGCAAAATGTGTAGGAGGCCAGCAAAAATAGGGAGGAATATCTAAGATTCCAAATCTTCTCCACTGCTTGATCACCTAATAGAATAACCTTGAAATTTTGCTGGCTTTTTTATGCAAGGAACCCAAAGTAAAAGCCTGGAGGAAAGGAAGGTACAGCACCACCAAAGGATTTAAAATGCAACCTCATTCAGGTTGTACCACCAGGGCTCAGATCCTGCAGAATTAGACCAACTGGAAGGAACTAAATATACCCTTTTTTTCTGAAGTCTCTGGGAAAGAGGGAGACAGCAAACATACCAGGTGTGTCCTTCCAGGGGACTTGTAAGTGAGAGGAGTTCCTTTGAAAGCAGAGGTGCAATTTATTGTTTCCTGCACCAAGTTTAATGAAAGAAATCTGAGAAGCCGTAACCAACACCAATAACAAAAAAAGTATTGTTTATTGTTACCCCTTAACTGGACGGCTTCTTTAACTGAAAGTTCCAGTGGAATTTTTAAAATTATCATTATATTAAAAAAGAATCAGGGGACAGAGACAGGTATCTTTTTAAGGCAATTCAGTTTTCTCACCCCAAAAAAATAAAAATAAAAAAGGAATATTTCTAGCTTAGAACTCTACCAGTCAGGTTCCTAGACCCTGCATTTGGGCCAGGAAAGCCCCTGGTTCAAACTCTGCAGCTTTTTGCTGTATTTTAGGTGATGCATCTGAAGTTTTTCATGTTTTCTGGCTGCCTGGTTAATAGAACGTAATTATTTTCTACACTTACATTTTGTGAAACTCATAACTTCAGTCTGCCAGCCTCAAGGAACTGCAGCCTCACTATAACACTTTTTTTATAGCTTGAGAGAATTTTTTACACCTGAAAACTGGGATTAAGATTGTAAATTCTTTTAAAAGAGAGTTGATACTCAGTTACATGTGGCTTTGTGATTGATGACTGTATCCTGCTCAGCTAATCTCAGTTTGCCAGTAAACCCTTTATGACTATGAGAATTTTAGGTTCTTTGATTTCTGTGATAGATTCCTTAAAGCTGCTCAGGCTTTGCTGGATAATTGCTTCATCTCTATGGCGTCACTTTAAACGCACGGAAATGTGGCATCTTCTTTAAAACAGTTACTGTAGTTTTTGATCTGTTTGTAATCTACAGCATTAAACAAAGCAAAAGCAGGAACAGGAACAAATAATACCTAACCCCTTGCTTGGCTCTGTAGGGCAGTTTCAGAGTGTGCAGCCTGATACCCTGTTTGCTGAAGAAATCAAGGACAGAAGGAGAAAGCTGTAATGAGACTTTGTGAGTTTTGATTTGAATTTTTAGCATGTTTTTCCTTTCAGGTTAGGAGCTATATGTGGAAGATCTGTGATTTTAAAATTGAAGTGAAGCCACAAAGCCTCCTGCCAGCAGTTAGTTTCTCTGGTTGTGCTTAAAATGGTTCCTCTGTTGCATGCACAAATCAGCTTCCTCTGTGAAAGCAGCAGAAAGCTCAACTCAAAAGTGACTTGTATTGGTTTTGATGGAAGAATTGTAGGCCATGATTCTTATAGCTCTATTTCACAGTTTTCACCCAAAGTTTCACAGACTTTCCCGCGGTCAGAAACTGCAGAACCTCACCTGTGCAGTTGTTGCATGGAGAGATTTTTGGCTGCTCAAGGCAGGAGGTTTTCCTGTACCTTGTCACATGCAGCTCCAAGTTTGTTCCAAGCAGTGAATTTTGGTAAAGTTGCAAAGAATATCAGTAACACATCACGATAAAGTCCTCACTGGAAAAAAAAAAAAAAAATTGGTAGGGGAGTAGCAAGTTTTGCTATTGCTTAGCAGGAGACAGAAATTCCTGCCTTCCTTTATCTTTGAGCTCTTGATATAGAGAACTGGAATTGCTTCCAGAATCCCTTGCTGAATAATCCTTGTGGATAAACTTAGACCCTCACCAGTCCAGGTACAGTTACAAACATGTGAAATTAGAGAGAAAATAAGGGAGGCTTGGAGCAGAGCACCCTTACAATTTTTGCAGGCTTCAGGTTTTCAGTTTGGTACAAACAGTTTATGTGTTATTGTCGCAAGACTTTGACCCATGTGTTTTCTCTATTTTCTTCACATTTCTTCTTTTCACTGTATCACCTCACTTCCTCTATTCTGCTCTTTGACGCCACTCTATCCTATGACAGTTTTTCCACTGTTCTTTTGTACTTACTTTCCATTTGTTATGGTTTTCTTTATTCTCTACCAAATACTTTTTCCTTTCTTATTTTCTCCCTCCACTACTGTCATCATGCTTTCCCCCCCCCACACATTCCTAAATTATCTATCATAGGTCGCTTATGCTTATTTTTCTAGTGTTTCTGATTTTATTTCTGTTCTTTTCTCTCAGGAAATAAACACATGCCCATGCCCATATATACATAGTTGTTTTTCTCTAGTCACCCTCAAAGAAAAACTGAACCTTGCAAAAATCATGAGGGAGCAGAAAGTCCTCCAGGCAGCAAAACTTGTGGGTGACTCTGCTCAAACCCCCGTTATTGTTCCTGTAATTTGATGTGTTTACATTTACAGCTGGACTGGTGACCTTTGCAGTCACCCTTGCACACTGGCATCCTTATTACACTCATCCTTTCTTTAAGGGTTCTTCTCTCTGTCCCTCACACATCCAGGACCTGACTCCAGTGAGGCTTCACCTGTGCACATGTGCCCAGTGTAAAGGCAAAACCTCAGGTGTGAGGAGTAGAGCTGTACCTGTGCCTTGTACAAGAGCCAGCACACCACACAAGGTGTTCAGGCTCAGGATCCCTCAGCAGGGTGGCAGAGCACTGAAGGATGTTTCTAGAAGTGATGGTGACTCCTGGTCCTGCAGGACCCAGAGAACAGCAAGGGCAGGGACTGGGTGACTGCTCTGGTGGGTTTGGCTGCAGGGAGGCTCCTGGTTGCAGCAAGAGGTAAATGTCCTCTGTGAGACCCACCAGGGACTGAGTTTGCATGTTGGCCTTAAGGCTGGAATCCAGCATCGAAGCAATACAAGCTGCTGCAGCTTCTTTGTGTCAGCAAAGACTCCCTTTGGAAAACATGTTGTTTAAAGCATCCTTCAACTGTAAAATAATCTGATGCATAAAGCAAACCTTTTTAGCAAAATAAGCTATTAATAATATAGCTTAATGCTATATTATGCTTTAATGAAAAACCTTTGATACCTTGGGAAAACCCAGAACTCCTTCTGCCTGGAACTGTTGTTCTTGAAACTCTGTTTTCTTCAGTTCCTTCATTCTTTTTTCTCTCCCACCTGCTTTCTACCAGCAAGTGCCCTGAGACACCAGGGCTGCTGCTTGGTGCTGGGAGAAGCACAGCACCAGCCAGGCTGGCATTAAGCACATCCCCTTGAGCCTGAGGAAAACATGCCCTGGAAGTGTGTGGAGCTGGAAGTGAGGCAGTGGAGACAGGCTGCTGCTTGTGCCTGAGCCAGGAATTTGTGCTGCTACCTCTGCCCACTGCTCTTCCTGGGGAAGGGGCAGCGGTGCCTCCTGATTTGCTTGCCTGGTGCCACAGGGCTCTGCTGTCACCTGCAAATGACTGCAGAGTCATTTGCAAACAGGCCCTATTGCTGGGGAGCAGAAATGTGTTTTTTTCAACCCGAAGCAGATTTATAGTCTGGTTTCCTGTCAGATCTTTGCATTTTCCTTCTCCGCCCCTCCCAGTCTCTGACACACTTTTTCTTACTTTCTGTGTGGCTCTTTGCGGGTTCTGCCACCAGTGCCCCAGCTTCCTTCATTCCTGATTCTCCCGAGACTTTTGTATTTTGGGGTCCAGGGAGTGTTTTACTTCTTGTGTTTCCTTTACTTTTCAACAGCTGCAGAGCACAAATAACCTCTCCAGGACTCCTGGAGAGACACTGACAATTGCATGGAGGCGACATAGAGAGTGCAGCCTGCAGCAGCTGCAGCCAGACAGCTGGTCACTCATGAGCACCCAAGGTAAGGAGAGCAGCTGGCAGAGCAGCTCATCTCCTGCTGCCTACCACAGCTCTGATCACTGAAAGTTCCACTTTCACCTTTTTTGCGTTGCTATTCAAAAGGTTCTTTGAAAATGGTTCCATTTGTGCTTTCCTTGCCATTGTCGGGTCTGGTACTCGGCGTGTGCCGATCCTTGGAGCCCAGGGTTGAGGGAGGCAAAGAGGCTGTAGCTGGAGGTGCAAATGTGCACTGGAAAACTGAGTTGATATGGAGGTCTGGAGAGGGGACATGAAGGACTGATCATCAGTGCAGGTCTCCAGGATATTTCTGGTTCTACCCATAGTGTGTTGTACTCTAGCCCTTTCTTTAAATCTCTTCACTGAAATTTATGCTTTCTGCTAACTAGTAAAATCTTTCTTATTTGGTTTTCTTCCTCTTTTTATTTGTTCTTCTCGCTTCCTTTTTTCTTTTCTCAACCCTCTCTATTTCTTATTATCTTTTTCACCATCTTTTTATACCTTTTTATGCCATCAAGAGTATTTTCTGTGTGACAAATATTTCCCTTCTTCATTCCTTTCCTTTCCCTCTGCCTTCTTTCATGCCTGTGCAATAGACTGTACATCCTCCCTCAAGTTCTTAATCTCTCCCTCCCCTCTGTCAGTTCCTTCTTGCTCTTGTGTTCCCCTTTTCCGTTGTTCCTCCAGCTTCACACATGCACTCCTACTTCCTGCTCCATCCCCTCTCTCCTGTGTTTGCTGCCCTGGCAAGATCTTTTCGTGAGAGCTGTTGCCTCTCCACTGGCCTGTCCTTGCACACACGTGTCTCTTAGTCCTGTCATTCCCTTCCATGGACCTGTGCAGGATTTGTATATTTACAGTTTTGGGTATGCATCCCAAAATAAGAGACTTTTACACTTGCATAGCTTCCTTCCAATGCTCAGACTCATATTTAGTCATTCACAACAAATAACCACTCTCATCCTGTCTCTCTGTTTCTTTCTGTCTCACAAAGAGCATTTTCTCTGTAACCCCTTTGTCTTCCTCTCCACTCTCAAATAGAGCCTGCCCTGACTTTGTGTATTCTATCCCTTCTCTTTCTGCCATCCCACTCCTTCCTACCTCCTTACCACAACTCTCCACCAGGTTTCTCTATCAGTTTTTATCTTTATATTGCTTTCAGACTGGGAGGAATTGCTAATGCTGCTGGCCTTGCACTGCTGCCTTAGGATCCCTGCTGCCAGCCTGCGGGGGAACCAGAGGAAGTATTGCAGTCTCTCAGCTCCTCTTCCCTCTGCAGAATATGCAACCTGAGCAGAGAAAGAGCTTAGTGATGGGACTGAAGGTAGATGAAAAAATGGGAGAGCACAATGCAAAATGCCTTTGGTAAACTGTAAAAAATAGTTCCAGTTGTTGGTTAATCTTTTTACTAAACTTAATAAACTTCTGCAATTCCTGCCCCACAGCAGAATTTCTGATCTGACACTGGCATAGTTTTTGTCCTTTTGATTCCTAAGGGATTCCAAGTCCCAAAGGTAGAAGTTCTCATCTCCAATGCTGTAGTGGCAGTAAATTTGCTCCTAGGATCTGGAAACAGCTCATGTCTTTTATACCAGACATATTGGTGAGTCACCAAGATCAGACATGGCTAAAAACTGCATCCAAGGACAATATCTGGTATTATTCCTTGCTTAAATTTGTATGCTTTGAATCAGATATGACAAATAAGTGCATTTATTTGATGAAGCTTTTTAGCTTCACCTTCTTGAGCAGGACTATTGAGACTGAAGATTTATTTCTAGGGATGTTCTGGTGTGGTCTTTTGGGAACTGAATAAGTTCACTTATTAAACTCAGCTGAATTAATAAGAGAATTATTATGTGGGAGAATTCTCTTAGCAATCTGTCTGGCTCTCTCAAATTGTCCATCTCCTTACGAGTGAAAGGAGCTTAAATTTTTATGTTTGCAATTATAAGATATCCTTTCTGATTCAGAGCTAGAAAACTGTGGCCTTTGAGCTGTGAGCATTCTCTTCTGAATACAGAAACAGGTACATTAAAATATCTTTGCCTTTTGGATCTTGCAAAAATTCCACAAGCCTAGAACAATAAAATAAGAGATGCTCATTTTATACATTCAGGTCTAATATGACTCTTTCTTACTCTGTTGCAACTCATCTTGTGATGGGAACAGCATTTGTATTCCTTTGAGTCATTCGACAAAACTTCAGGATTTTGTGCCTTGTTTCATCAATATTTTTTGCCCCTATTACTGGTTCTTTTTGTAAAGGCTGCCATAAATAAATGGGCTGAGACAATGTCTCTTCTCTTTCTTTCCCTCCCTCCTTTTTCTTTTGCATCACATAGTTTCCTTGTGTTGAGTTTAAATGGACATTGTCAAAGGTGTGTTTGATATTTGCAAGGGGATCTGGAGATAGAAATTTTATTTTTGTGTGTGTCTGTGTCCAGTTTCTTCAATCATGTGTCTGGCAGAGGAGAAATTTCAGCAGGAAAGAGCCTGGAAACTTTCTATTCTCCTCAGTAAATTGCTGTATCAAGAGAGCCAGCCCCAGAGCAGAAATTCAGAATCACATGTTTGACTCCCTGTTCTTATGCAAATAGTTACTTCCAATTAGATTTAACTCTTAATTTAGAGTTCAATAAACTTTAATGATAAACTTTCTTAATAAACTTTCAATGTGAGAGAAGGAAGAGCCATCTACTGCCTGTATCTTTTACAATTAAAGTCAATTTGGACCTTCTCTAGAATGATGAATCACAAATAACTGGATATGCTGAAGATACCAGAATGCCATACACCAAATGACCTTGGTTTCTGTACAGTTGTTTGTGAAAGTTTTTATCAGATAGATATATGGAAATATAAATTTCATCACAGAGCATGGAATTTATAGAGATCCTTAGCTACCCACTTGTTAGCAGATGGCTCAGCTCTCTCTTTGATATTGAAATGCATCTTTCATGAAATACAAATCTTTCACTTAGATATGGTCATTAAGTTGTGTAACTGATGGTGGAGTTTGACCTATGGCAGCTTTCTTTGGCAGTAGCCTCCATAGCAATCTAAACTTAAAAAGAAATATGGAAGTATGCCTTGTGATTTTCAAACTGAAGGGTAAAACCATAAACCCCACCAAGTTTTGTCAAGTCTCACTACTGATGTGAGAGAAAAATTCTTTGTCTCTTGTCTGTTTTACCACTGCTGTCTGTAGGATTTGCACTTGCAGAACATTGCTTTGCTATGAATCCAGTATCTGCAGTGAATCTGCAATTCCTTTTTCAGAACAAATGATGGGGTTTTACAGGGCTACACGTAATAATATTCTCCATCTCTACCCTTCCCCCAAATTTTTTCTTAAGTGCTGCCTTCATCCTCTAGTCTGGGTCAGTTATTTAATGGCAATGAACATTTTCAGGAAGGTAACCTTTCTGCTTGTGATTTGTTCAAGGACTCTGGAATTATAATGGTTGCTGTCAAATGTATATAATTGGTGTCTGTGGCACACATCCAATGAGTGATAAAAGCTTCGTTGTCTCTGCTGCTTCAGTCTGCATTCTCTCCCTATATCACCCTCCCACTTCTGCTCCTCTCAGGCAAGAGAGAATGCAGTGCCAGGCTGTTTAAAGTGCAGTTAGACAGAACAGCAGCTCTGCCAGATTCCCTGTCACGGAGTGTCCCAGCTCTGGGCAGTGGATTCCCTTGGTTGAGGTTTGCACACTGATTTGAGTTTAGCACAGCCTCCTCTGAACTTTGATTTCAAACACCTCCCTTCATAACCTTCTACCAAATATTTGGGCTCTAGGAAGGGCAATAGTTTGTGAGTACCATGAACTCCCAAGCTTAGTGACCTACGTGTAACATTTTACCAGTGGGTAAGTGTCGTAGTTGAGATGGAGACAATACAGAGCAACACACTCCATTTTCAGAAGGCTTCAAACTCTTTATTATAGCATGCATGCTTTTTATACATTCTTACAAAACTCATAAGTTTACACTTTACTCATTGGTCATGAGAGACAAAGTGCTTATTGGAATAGGCAGTTGCAGGTTTCTCTTATTTATCCTTCTTTCTTTCTTGGTTTCTATGTCAACAACCTTGGTAGAAAATTCTTTCGGGGTAAACATGAATCCTCTTATCAAACTTCTCTCTGGCTCACAGAAGTCACTGTAAAACCTCTTCCATAGGTAAGAACTTTGTGCTTTCATATACGAAAAGCAAGCACACATTACTAATAGCACCCAAAACTGGCAACATGTTGTTCCCTGTCTGCTCCCAGTGCTGAACATGTGGTGAGGAGAATATTCCTGTTATGTTAGTCCTGCAAAACCTGTTTTGTCTTCAGGGCTGGATGCAGCATTACTTTCTAATGCTGTCTACTTCAGTGAATCTGTTTAACAACTCAAAAGGAGAGAGAAATTTGTCAAATCTCACTGGAAATCTATCAGAAATGTCAAATGAATTGCTGTAACATTCTGTTTTTGTCAAGCAGATAAATGTATATACAGCTCTGTGTGTGATATTATTTTTAGTAATTGTTGCCTCAGTGAATTTCTCTGTGGGAAGTAACTTGGTGTTGCATTAAGGGATGTGTTTGTTCTGGTCCCTGAGGCCAGCTTGGCCTTCCACAGAGGTTTTTTGCCCAAGTCAGCCCTGTTTTTGGAGTTCAGGGGAGGAATCAGCTTCAGTGTAGCCAAGGAAAGGATTCCCACTGGCCCTCTGAGCACTGGGTGTTTGCTGGAAAAATTTCCTCAGGTCGTAATTGAGATGCTGAAGACCAAATGTAGCATAAGGTTTCTGTTTAAAGTGGGATAAGGATTGTTTTTTCCATCTGCATGCAGAAGAAGCTGTATGTTAGCAGTACATATATGGTTATCATTAGCAGCTGAGGAATTGTTTCCACTTCATTTTTATAGCTCTAAACTTGTAGAAACATCTCAAATCTGGCTGTGCCCATACTTGAAATCAATCTGAGTGTACTTAATAAGTTACTTACATACATTTAATATATTTGAGCACAAAAATAAGTTCCTCTAATATTTGAAACACTAATAAAGTCAGCTATCAAATATTTCCCTTTGGGGATTCTGAATCCTGATGAAACTGGGAAAACACCAAAAGAGTGTTTCAAGTCTTTTTACACCAAGTACATTTCCAAAGTACAGTAAAAATGTTGATTGAAACTTTGATCATGAACTGAAAAATTATCACATTTGTAAGATCATTTGAAGGCTTTTGGCTTTTAACAACTCAATTCAAATACCAGTGACCTACACTACTCTCTAACCAAACTGGTCCATTGCTTGGAGTCTGTGTTTAAAAGAACCTTTCCTCCCTGGTGGCACTTTTGTGTGGATCCTCTGCAAAGCCTACTGGTGCATCCCAGTCTTTTACAAGAACACATCACAGTGCCTATCCAGCATCTGCTTCCCGCATCTCATTGCATGGCTTTTTCTGAATCACAGAATTATTTAGGTTGGAAAAGACCTTTAAGGTCATTGAGTCCAACTGTTAACCCAGCACTGCCAAGTGCAGCACTAAATCATGTCTCTGAGCAGCATGTGAAGGTAGTTTACATTCCATATGGTTTTTGTAGTTTATAATGAGGTAGTTAGTGAGATCATCAAACTCTTTTCACTAATGATTTGCAGTGACTGAAAATAGAAAATTCCATCAATTTCCCCACCTTCTTTACTATTGCTGAGCTGATTTTTTCCTGAGGGAAAAAAAACAAGCTTAAGGTAAGATTCTTCCCTGCTCCTACCCTGATAGTTCTCCTTCACATCTCCTGCCGAAGGAAGTCAGGATAAGTCCCAAAATTTAATTCTTTAAGCATCTTTTGTGTGGGCTTCATTCTTCCAGTAACATATTCCTGTATTTCCGGTTACATATTTTTTAGAAAGACTCAAGAATGGCAAGTTTTATTTTAGAAGGTTTCATTTCCTTCTGTATTTTATTCTCTCTTTTTTTTTTGCAATTTATGCCATGAAAGATACCAGGGTAGTATGAAACAAAAAATGTTTAAACTTTTGTGTCAGGATTGAAAACAATGTGCTTTCCTCTTGCTTCAGTTGTTAAAAAAAAGTGAAGGAATTTTACATTTCCCGAAAGGCTGGAAAGGCTGAATTTGTTTGGGTTTTTTAATCCGCAAGTCTGTGGCCTGAAGGAAAAGTGATACTTGAATATTTTTATATGGAGTGTTACACTGCAGAATGGTGTTTTTGTGACTCATCCATATCCATACTGAGAGCAGCATCCAAGCAGTTTTGCTGGATTAAACACTATTGACAGCAGCACCTTCACTGAATCACTGCCCAGCAAGGCTGCACACCTGGGAGAGCAGGGCTGGCTCCAGACTGGCCTTAGAAGCTATGTGAGAATACAATATCAGGAAGAATATTCCACCTGCAAGGAACAACTGGAAAATGCTTGGTTTGAGGCAGAAGTGATCAGAATTTGAATGCCCCTTTGAAGTCTGTGGATTCAGTGACAAGCTGTTACACATACCTTGTAGTATATGTGCTGCAATGCAGAAAAATGTAAACTCATTCCAACATGATAATAGTGCAGAAATCCAAAGCTACTTGAGCAGGATAGTATTAGAAATCTTGAATGTATTTAGAAATTTTGGCTGTTAAATAGCCAATGCCATCAGCACTTCAAGTAGAATCTGCACAAAGGGACTGAACAGTAAAAATGATTATTTGAGCATTCAAATATGGTGAGGAAAGAGCATGAGAAAAGGCAGAGGGTGGTTTGTCACTGCTCCTTTGGTCCTCACAGAACATCCCAAGTCCTCCCTCCCCTCAGCCTGACCTTAGTCTGACTCCCCTCACTTGTCTTGTTTAATATCTCCTTTCCTCCTTTCTGATTCCCAGCCCATGCACGGGAGTCCCATCAAGGGAGAGAAGGCATCTGGCAAACTCCTCTCTGTCCAGCAGACTTCAGAGCAGAAAGCATCACTCACCTCCAGTTTGTGACAGAGGGAGGTGAAGCAATGCACAAAGCACAGCAAATGAAAACAAACCTGCCTGAAAACAGAGCCGGGCCATTGTGCTTTAGCAAGCTCTAAACTCTATAAACAAAGTCAGATTTGCATTTGGGATATTCTTCCAGTTCTTTTCTCTTGTGGAGAATGCTGCACACACAGAGCTGGCTGTAGTAATCCAGGGTGTTCAGGTTGCTGTGCTGGGTGTCAGCTCAGAGCATCAGCTTCTGTGGGCTGGGCAGTGCCACATCCTGGCATTCTGCAATTTGTTGTCTGTGTCTAGAAGTGGTTCCTGCCCACCTCTCATCTCCCCTCAAGTGGAGGCAGCGAACTCTGTAACCTCAGACCAGAAATTTGCTCTACCTTGAATTTGGCCTTACACAAGCCCAAGAGAAATGGAACAGCTTCTGCTGCCCAAACCAGCAATCCTTATTTCTCCCAGAGAAAAAACAGTGAGTGGTTGAATGTGGATTCTGAGCCACCAGCTGGACCATTCCATCCTGAAAAGGAACAGCAACATTTTTGGCTAAGTGCTAAAAATTGCATATAAGAATCCAAAAGGAGCATATGGCCATTGCTTTAAACTTGCCTTGTTCTTTAAAAATATACTTTACCAGAATTATCTATTTCAGACTCTCTAACTGTGGAGTGAGAAAGTTTATTTCCCTTTTTCCCTTGCTAGAATAAGTGGCGTCATAAATACTAGAAAGAAACAGAGTTATTTCAGGAATTTGAACTGGGATAGGTCTCATTTACAGAGACTTCCATCACCACTCCACTGAAGATATCAGGGTCTGTGCATCAGTTGTTTGAAGAAAGCTGTTGGTCCTTGCTCAGTTCACCTCAACTCCACCATTCACTTCAGCATCAGCACTGCTGATACAATGGGCAGTGTTACCCCAGTAAGTCTTGGTGACATGTCTGGGTGTGGCTCTTTGCTATTGCAAGTGACTGATCGTGTGACAGTGACATGAAATGTCCTGATGTATGTAAGTAACCAGGACCACTGCTAATAAACTGCCTTTTACTCAGAGAATGTTGTCATTGAGAGCACGCAAGGGGCTTGCCCACTCACAGAGTTACTGCTGAAGCTCTTCTAGCAATCCAGGAATTATTAATGATTAGTCGCTCTCAGGAAAGGTCCTGTAAACACTTCCTCCCACACTGATTGCTGTGAACAATTTCAGTGTGAGTGTGGGGAGAAAGCACACACAGCTTTGTGGTTACTGCAGTTCCCCAGCCCTTGCAGAGCTGTCCCACAGCATTTGCCCACGTGGTCCCCTCTCCTGTGATGTTCTGTGTTCTGTGCTCCCCCACCGAGGCACCGAGTGGGGCACCAGGAGGGCACCTGTCCCTGCCTTCAGCTCAGCTGGCTGTGCTGCTCTGCAGGGACAGGCACTTGTGGAACTCCCTCCTGCCCTCCTGGGAGGGTGAAGCCACAGCAAGAGCTCCTGACCTCTCAAGAGCTCAGGGAGAAGGTGGCAGAGGATGCTCCCAGTTGACAGAATTCCACCCAATAATGCTGACCTCAGTGCTGATGTCAGCCTGGGACACATCTTCTAAAATTGCTAATAATGAAAAGGCTGGGCACATTCCTACTTGAAGAGGCTTTTTAAATTCTCCATATGCTTCATTTAAAAACATTCCTTTAATCTTTCTGATGTTTGCAGTACCCTAGAGAATAATGAGGTTTTTTTCTCATTTGATGAGTCTATTGCTTTTACAGGATTTGAAACACTTGCTAACCTGAGTAGCTTATGACAAAACAGGATTTTGAATTCAGATCCAACTTGCTCTGCCTTGCTTCCTTTTCTAATCCAGAGTGAACCTTATCTATTGTTATTTGGTATTTCGCATGATGGGCTACCATGATGGAGTAATTACTGCCACAGAGAGGATAGAAGGGCCTTGCTGTCAGAGAAGGAAACCTTTGAAAACAGCCCATCATTCTTAAAACATCTGAAACATGAGTGGAGAAAAGCAGGAGTTAAACTGCTTTTAACCTGTTCTATTTACACAACCTATCTACATAACCTTCCTTGCTGTCAGAGAAGGAAACCTGTGAAAACAGCCCATCATTCTTTAAAAATCTGAAACATGAATGGAGAAAAGCAGGAGTTAAACTGGCTCCTGTATAACAGTTGCTTTGTCTTATGCTTGATGTTCCACTCCTGTGCCTAATTCCTCGGTCTTGTCTTCCATGGTGACTTCGTTAGCAATGAGATACTAATTAAATTTCATATTTACGATTAGAAAATAAAATCATTGGACCTTTTTAAAATAGATTTTTATGAGTTTTGGCTCAGTTAGCTGAGTCAGCAGCATGGATTCTGCAAGGCTGAACTCACCGGCTTTGAAAAAAAAGATAAATAGAGCAACTAATGATGAAAAGAGAGTCTAATCTAAAACCTCATACAGTTTCTACACTGTATTAGCTTTTGAGCATAAGAAAAATAAATTTGTTTTGGTTCCTCATAGAAAGTCATGTAGAAAGAACACGTCTTTTATTATGTCTCAAAGGGTTCAAAGCTTAAAATTCCATTTAATTCTTAAAATTTAGTTGTGGCTGGAGACAATATGCTGAAAAGAGATTGATGCATCTGCAGTGTTTGTCATCACCTGTTAGCTAGCAAAATATTTATTTCACTGCTTAGAATTAACACAGGTAAGCACTGGCACAGAGCATCTGCCCTCTTCCCCATGGAATGTGAACTGCTGCAGAGTTTATACAACACTAGAGAACCAGAACTACTTAAATACTGCTGCCAGCCAGATTTATAGGTGCTATAGGGAGCAGTTCCCTATTCATGTAAAAATTAGCACCTCACAAAGCTTTAAATGCCCATTTTTCCATACCTAGAATTTGAAGAATGTTCCAGTTGTGAGATGATTTTTGAAAGCACTCAACTTTAATTTAAGTGTGTACAGAAGCCCTGATTTTAAAAAGTGCTTAATGCTCAGCAGCCCTTTGATTCATAACACCACCTTATCCCACACTGCGAGGCAAAAATCTGGCCGTTTATTTTGATGCCTAAATACCACCTGTGCTCTTAGAAAATTTGACCCTAATTACAAGCTGTGCCCTGGAGCAGGAACGAGAAATAGGGGAAATCAATCCTCACGCGTGGGAGCCGTTTGCTTGTGCTCATCTTGTGTGTAACCTCACCTCAGCCACAAATGCAACCCTGCATTTAAAACAAAGCCTTTTCTGCACGTTCTGCAAATGATTTTGCTGTCAGCCTGTGCTAAGGAATCGTTGTGCTTCAAGGCATAAGTTAGAAGAATAAAACAAACTTCCCCTGATTTTGAGATGGCTACAACCCTTTGTACAGTTAAACATCTGAAAATCAGGGTTTGTGTGCAAATAATCCTGCAAATCTTGCTTTTGCAGTAGTTTTTGTAGATGTTGTTTTAACAGAAGCTGCCTATCCTTAAAGGCTGAGATGCTCACAGATGGAATGTAATTCCAGCATCACTTTACAGTTGTTATTTTCACAAATACTTATTTCCACAGTCAGCAGAGAATTCAATACAATTCTCATACTTCTTTTTACTTTGGCTTATGGTCAAGAACCAGGTGAAGACCAGGTGAAGACAAATAGTCAGATTTATTGCAATTTTAGTTCTTTGTTTCTTTGGTCTTTAAACAAAAAAAAAAAAAAAAAAAATACACATTAACCATGAACTGAACCACTCAGAGTTTCCTGATGAGACCAGAGTTTAGTCTCTTCCCATGGTTAGTTAATTCTTTGGGGATAAATTTTCCACATGAAAGCTTTACAGTATTTTATTCCCTATCATCAGAGCAATGGGCTTAGTTATGGAGAGAGCAACGGAAGATGCTTAATTCCTCCTTGCAGTGCTTTGAACATAGAAAATACAGAATTGCCAAGTATTTGGCATTATCTCTTCCCCAAGACAGCAAGACAAGGTCATGGAGACATTACCACTACAGAAATAATGGACAGACAATGTACAAACAGACCATTTTCCTTTAGATTGCTACAGAAGTGACTCACAGGAGCCCTTCTGCAAGACAGAGAGCGAATTGTCTCTCTGTTCTCCAGAGATTGCTTTCCTGCTCTTAATTGCAGGCCTTTGGTGACGGGGGATGGCAAAGGAAACCCAGCTGGGATCTCTGCAGGAAAAAAGGACCTGTTTGAGGTCCTCCTCAGGCCCTTGCTGCTCCATCCAGAGCCCCCAGCTCCCCGTGGCTGTGAGAGCACTTCTCTAAGACTTCCCTCCTCAGCGGTGTGAGATTTGAAAGTTACCCACAAGCTCTGTTCAGAAGAAAAGGGAAGTAAGGCAGCCCCCAGCACCTCTCTGCCTGCTATATATAGGCTGTAAGTCTGAGAGGGAGGGTGGTGGGTGGAGGTTTCCGGAGCTGCGTGTCACAGTCCCACAACACTGGTGAAAAAAGAGAGAGGGCACAGAGCAAGAGGAGGTGACCAGAAAGCACAAGCAAGGAAGATCTATTCAGAAAACAAGCACAACCATTTCCATGTACAAGGAGTAAAATATCAAGCTCCTGATTCCTGCTGAGGGTTTGCCCTTCCTAGACCAGGCTGCTGTGATTTATTGTAGGCTTTTTCTCATCAAATGGCAACCACTTGTCCTCTGTGTGTGTTGAGTGCTGCTGGCTGAGATGTTCCTGCAGCTCTGAGCAAGGTGCAAGGATTTGGCCAATGGACAGAGCACCCAGGGCTGTGGCAGACTGTGGCTAGGAGTGGAGCTCACCTCTTCCAGTGAGGTGTTGGTTGTACAAGGTATGTATGACATTGCTCCAGCTGCAGTGGAGCTACAGGAGAGCAGCCTGCCCTTTAGAATTAGAGTCTATTTTAAAGTAATGGTTACAAAGAGGTCACAAAAAGTAATAAGGTGTAGATACCTGTTCTATCTACATAACCTATGCATTTACATAAAATCAGCAAAATGTATGTGTGAACCATGGGAGTCATCACCTTCAGGAGACTGGCCAATGTTTGATCCAACAGGATATATTGTTGGAAATTAGAAGCTAAACACAAATGGGTAAGTTTTCACAGAGCTGGATGAGAGCTATTCCACCTTTGCAGAGTATTTAAGATATTTAACTAAATAATATTCTCATCACAATCAGTGCATGCTGCTCTTGTAATACAGTAAACAGTTTGCATGGGGGTTCTTTTTCATGTGTTTGGAGCAGTTTGTCAAGGTTGATCTTAAAAGGAGGATTATCAGAGTTGGCCTCTTATGTATTCTTTCTTTATATTTTATGTGTTTTTACTAGCTGTGGGATTTTTAACTGCTGGAGTTGTGTCAGGGGAGGTTTAGGTTGGATATCAGGAAAAGGTTCTTTGCCCAGGTGTTGGTCAGGCACTGAACAGCTCCCCAGGGAATGGTCACAGCCCCAAGGCTGCCAGAGCTCCAGGAGCATTTGGACAATGCTCCCAGGGGTGCACAGGGTGGGATTGTTGGGGTGTCTGTGCAGGGCCAGGGGCTGGACTGATGATCCTTGCAGGTCCCTTCCAACTCAGAAGATTCCATGATTCTCTGATTCTCCATATTTTCCTGCCATGTTATAAAGCCTGCTATATGAAATATTATTTTCAAACTTTCCTGGGCCATGGTGAATTACAGTGAGATTATCTAACAGTATTCAAGAGTGGAGTGTGACCTTTTCTGTTTTAAGAATGGCCTACACATTTACTGTCAGTTGTTTCCGAATTTGGAGATTGTTCAAGTGAGTGCAGTCCTCTCCTCGAATGCGTTCTGTGTTATCCTTTGCCTGGAGATGAGAGTATCACCTACAGAGGGTCATTATCTGACTAGATGGAAAGTGTTCTTCTCTCTGTTATTTTTTTAAACTTCTGTAATGTAAGAGTTCGTAGAAAGTGACAATTTTTTCAAGAAACAGACTGAGTAGGAGTTTTGTTTGACAGAGCTACAATTCTTTCTCCCTTCCTGATGTGACTTGTATTAATAGAAGTGAAATGTTAACAGCACTGATAAGAATCAGGCTGTCTGTGCCAGGGTTGTTCGGGTTTCGTATGTACCAGTTAATGAACCTTTGTCCTTACCAGGTTTCTGTGTAGCTCAGCCTGTGGAGGTTCCTCACAAACACTGGCTCTCTGTGCCAAAGAATGTGCTGGGTTTTGTAATTTGAGCACACATTTACTGAGGCCTAACCTACTGTCATCAAACCATTTGCATCTTTGAGCAACTTGAATTTTTAATTCAAGGCTCCTCCTAAACACACAGGACTTGTCCCCAGCTGTGCCTCCACCTCCTCCTGCGCTGGCAAGAATCTCATTATGAATTGTAAAAACAAAGTGAGTCAGTATAGAGAAAAAATTAACCTGGGACCTAGTAATGACTTCTGAGGCTTTGTTGGACCAGCATTCTCATGAGCCTTGGCAGCTTCTTTCTTAGATGTTGGCTTTTAGTACACATTAGTTGAAAGGAAATGCTTGTGTCAGTAGCTGATGCTCCAGAACAGAAGGGCAGCAATATAAACATATTTGTACTACGTTAGCACAGCGATTTCTGCTGCCCTCCTCATCACCATGCGGAACAGGACGGAGCGTGTGTAGATTAAAGCATTTATTAAATGTCAGGCACTCAGCTCTCCACTGCTACTTTGCAAATCCTTTAAAATAGATGCACTGAAGTCCTGTGGTAAATTATTTATTTTAATTACTGTGCCATTATCTTGATTTGCATGCTCAGAAGTAACACTGATTCCTGATGCTTCAGGACCTGTGGCAGGTCCTTCCCTGTTTATTCCCACATTCCTTGCCTTTGTCTTTATTAAGGCCTTTCCTATTCTCATCTCTGTCTCACTTTTGGTCCTCACTTTCAATCTGTTGAGTTCCTCTTTCTTTTTGTTTTCCTGTTCCCTACTTAATATTTCCTTTTTCCCTAACCTCACCATTTTTCACCCTCAATTCTCATCTTTCTCTCCCCTCTTCACTTTTTTTTCCACATCTCTCATTGTTCATATCTCTCATTTCTCATTTACTTTACACATATTAGCATTCAGTGATGGCAGTATGACAGTTTCTGAAACCTGGGTATTAGATTCTCAAACAATATGTGAAAACAGAATAATGCCCATCTAATCACCAGTGTAGATATTGGCATCAGGTGGACAAATCTCTCTTCATGGACCCCAGAGGGACCCAAGTGGTTTGGGGTGGCTGGAAACCAATCTTTGGAGAGCATTCCAAGGGGGAAGTATAAAATGGTGGAATGAAGAGTTTTGAAAAGAGCATTAGAGGAACTGGATTCTAAATCCATGCATAATTCAAAATGGTGAGACGAATCCACCTCCAAAATTTGCTCCTTTCTCAGTAGTGCTTAAACAGTGTGTTACTGCCAGAGCTGGAAGCAGCTTGTTTGTAGGAAATAGTGACACACAGAGAACGGACAGTTGTCAAAACATCGTTTCAGCTATTTGCAGAGGAGGATTTTTCCATTGTCTTTGTTTATGATCAATAATGTGTGTGCTACAACCAAAGCTGATTGGATGCCGCCTGTTGCATGTTGGAGGCAGCACAACCTGCTCTAAGTTGGCCATTGAGCAAAATGAGTCATTTCCTTCCCATGAGATCAGGTGATGGGAGCTCAGGGGCTCTAAAGCTGCAGACTTGAGGAAGAGGTAGAGCAGATACTGCCAGCGGGTGGGGTGTGAGATGGGAAAGCTCCAATCTCAGCCTTTTGTGAAACAGAAACCATTGCAGGATCCCAAGGAGCATTGCTGCACTGATTGGGGTCTTTGCAACAATATTGCATTGGGCAAAACAATGTTCTTAATGTGTAAATAGTGTTTTCCTGCAGAAAGCAATAGCAATAGTATAGAATTTCATTTGCAATTTCAAAACACACAAAAGCTCAATGTAGTAAGTGTGGAATTCAGTTCCTTCATTGCTCAGCTCTTAGGCAATGTTATCCTGCAGCATTGAAAACTTGTCTGTCTTTGTTGCACACTGAGTTTTCTGGTTTAGGTGGTTCTAAGCAAACTGTTGGGTGTCCTGACTGACAACACCAATAATTGATCTGTGCTTTATGTATGAGTTACCCTTCTTTTTTCTGAGATAGGGTTTTATATGGATCTGTTCTTAGGAAAGTAAATAAAGACAGAAAGTGATAATTAAAGAGAGTTCCAAGAGTATTAATTCTTCTCACCCCCTTATGTTAGGACAGGAATAGTGATTAGATATAAATCTCTGATTTATTCAATTGCTTGGTTTGTTTTGGCTTCTTCTTTTTTCCAGAAGGGAGAAGTACTGAATTGCAGTACTGAAGCACAGAAGGGAGGGTAACATGATAGAATTCTTCACTTCTTTTTGTCTCGGGTTTTGAGCTTATAGTTACAAAAATGAAGGGAATTTCTTTCTCTCTTCTGAAGCCAGATGAAGATGCTTCCAGAGCTTTCTGAACCAGTTAAGGAGTTTAGTTTGCTTCCTTCTCCCGCTCTTCTGTTCAGAAAATGGGAGTACTACTCATGTTAGCTGCTGAAAATCTAGCTTTACCTCCCTGCAGCCTGCTGGTGTTTGGGGTTTCTTTTGTAGGCTGTGTGGAATGGGAAGATTGACTCAATTGACTGAATAAGACATTTTTGTGCAAAAATAATCCTATTTTGTGTTTAAAGCTTCTTGCTCTTCTATTACTTTGGTATCTCTTATTCTATTTTCTTTCTTTTATATTTTGTTGAAATAAGTAAGATGGTTGAATTTCTTGTATAAAGAAGAGGTTCTGAGATAAACAGAATGGTTCTTTCCATGTGGTTCACTATGACCCAAAACAGAAATACAACCCAGCCCAGTCAGCAGAGCTGCTGCCTTCAGAAAGTGTTGTGAGGTCTGCAGAGTCTGAAGAAACAAAACTGCACTAATAATAAATATTTTTCTCAGGGCTTTCCATCTCAGTGGTTCCTTGTGCTTTGCAGTCACTAATTAACAAGTCCTACCTTGTCACAAACATACCCATTGCCAGCCTTGTTTTCAGGTGGGGACACTGAGGGAGAAAGGAAGGATATAAGCTGCAAATTCTTAAAGGCAGACGAAGATTGCCTTGTCTTCTTTGGGAGTCTGGATTTAGACATTTGTATCGAAAAAAATTGCAAGGATAGGTAAGCAAATTTAGTCATCTTTATCAATGTTTAAACCTTTTAAAAGTGGTTTTCAGTAACACAGAACATCCAGAGAGCAGCCAACATAATTGGAAACTGCTGGTATTCAGCATTTCAGCGAGCCTGGAGGCACACAGAGCTATCCTGTCCTTAAGCAAAGGAATATAATTTCCTTATCACACTTTAAACTGTGACTTTCCTCTAAAAGTAAAAATAGCTCTAAATCCCTTTGTGGCTTTGT